>NW_025814830.1:37908750-39267500 GCF_022079265.1 Lynx rufus
TACCACTCAAATCCCCCTGGGTTCCACACCCTGGAAAAGAACAGAGCAGATGATCTCTAAGAAGCCAATGACGGTGTCCTGGAAGGTCCACTCGGTGTTCATCCAGCAGACATTGATGGTGTCCCTGCTCCAGGCCGACCACTTTAAGAAACTACAGCAATACTTGTAGCTTCAGCGGACAGTAAGTGAGCACTTATGATGGGCTGGGCACTGGACTAAGTGCTTTACGGCTGTTCTCTCATTTTTTATCCACTGAAAAATCCCATGAGGTAGATATAACTGATTTCTGAATCTCAGGGAGGTGAATTATTCATCACTTAATCCCAAAGCTACTGTATTAGTTTTCTATTGCTGCCATAACAAATTATCACAAATTTAGTGGCTTAAAACACACATTTATTATCTTATAGTTCTGTAGGTCAGAAGTCCAACGTGAGTCTCAGTGGGCTAAAGTCAGGCCGCATTCCTTTCTGGTAGCTCTAAGGGAAATTCTGTCTCCTCGCTTTTGCCAGTTTACGGAGGCCACCATGTTCCTTGGCTCATGGCTTCGTCCTCCATCACGAAAGCCAGCAATACATACCCTGTCTTTTCCACGATGCCAGCTCTCTGGTCCTCTGCACCCAGGAGAAGTGTTCTGCTTTAAATAGTCGTGTGATTAGATTGGGCCATCCTGGATAATCCAGAATAATCTCCCCCATCTCACAGTCTTTAGCCTTAATTACATCTTCCAAGGCCCTTTTCTCACTTAAGGTCCCGGGGACTAGGACAGGGACACCACTGGGCTGTCACTCTGTCTATCACAAATAGTAAGGGGCTGATGAGCTTCAGTCCTTCATCACGTGGTCTTAGCCAGCACCTGATACAGAGGCAGAGTCCCAGGGGCTTAGAGCTTAGTGAATGGTGGGTAGAGTGACACAGAAAACAGACCCACCCCAAACCATAGGCCATATTGCTTTGTTTTCTATTGTTTCTTTCCCCAACTGGAATGTCCAGTCTGTGAAGGCAGGGACTCTAATACCCTGCCAACTGCTGGATCTCATCTCCTAGAGCTGTACTATACAGCAGGCACTATACACAGCACTGGAAATGTGGCCAATCCTAGCTGAGATGTCCTCTTTGTACAATCTATACCCTGGATTTCCAAGACTTAATATGATCAACAGATTTTTAAATATCATTAATATTTTTGTATTAATACATGGAGGGGTGCCTGGGTGGCTCAGTTGATTAGCGTCCGACTCTTGGTTTCAGCTCAGGTCATGATCTCACGGTTCGTGAGTTGAAGCCTGGCATCAGGCTCCTCAGTGACAGTGCAGAGCCTGCTTGGGATTCTCTCTCCCTCTCTCTCTCTGCCTCTCCCCTGTTTGCACTATCTCAAAATAAATAAACTTAAAAAAAATGTAGAAATCATTGAGACATATCAAGTTAAAATAAATTAAAATTACTTTCATAATGAGATATTGCCCTATACATGTCCAAATGGCTAAAATAAAGATAAGAAATAACAAGTGCTGATGAGGATGTGGAGAAAAAGGAACTCTCAGGCACCGTTGGGAACATAAACTGGTGCAGCCACTGTGGAAAACAGTATGGAGGTTCCTCAAAAAGCAGAAATACCATATGATCCAATAATTCCACTATGGGGTATCTACCCAAAGGGAAAAAAACCATTAATTCAAAAAGACGGATGCATCCCCATGTTTACTGCAGCATTATTTATAATAGCCAAGAAATGGAAGCAACTTACATGTCCATCATTAGAAAAATGGATAAAGAAGATGTAAAAGACACACACACATCCATGTGGGCAGGTGTGTGCATACACACACACACACACACACACACACACACACACACACCTTTAATTGGAATATTACACAACCATTAAAAAGGGTGAGACAAGCCCATTTGAGAATACATGGATGGACCTAGAAGGTGTTATGCTAAGTGATGCGAGTCAGGCTGAGAAAGACAAATATGATATGATTTCACTCATAAGTGGAATCTAAAACAAAAACAAAAACAGAACCGAATAAACAGAAAGCAGAATCAGACCTATAAATAATGACAACAAACTGATGGCTGCTGGAGAAGAGGGGGATGGAGCATGGGCAAAATGGGTGGAAAGGAGAGGGAGGGACAGGCATGCAGAAAGGATAAGTCACAGGATGAAAATACAGCGTAAGAAATACAGTCAAGAATATCATGATGCCGTGGATGGGGACACAGTCAGCTACACTGGTGAACACAGCATAAGGCATAAACTTGTGCAGTCACTATGGTGTCCACCTGAAACTAATGTAATATTGTGAGTCAAGGATACGGCCCCCCAACTTAATTTCACCTTTTTCTTTTTACCTGTTTTAATGTAGCTAATGTAGCTATCAGAACATTTAATATCACATGCTGTGTGCGGCTCTCCTATCTCCGCTGGACAGTCCTGACCTAGAATACTTGATGCACGGCAGTCACCCGATACATGCCAGTGAAGAGAGGGGTGGAACAGCATGAGATGTTGGGGAACAGAACAGAGTCTGGCACTTGCAAACGTATAGTATGAGTCAGCGAGGCACGGGCTGTCAGCTGGGAAAGGCAGGCAGTGGACGCAACATGGATTCGCACAGGGAACCAATGTCTCCTGAACACCTGGCGTGGGTTAAGCTGGACCTGATTCTATTCCTTGTGGTAGAACCAGTGAAGCGTTTTAAGCTGGGAAGGGACAGGGCTGAATCCTGTTTGGGAAAAGGGCCCCTTATCCACCTCCTAGCAGGCTGGATCAGGAAGGGGGCTGGGTCCTCCTGCAAAATGAAGCTTGGGAGGATGGTGAACACGAACACATCCCTTTGAAGAGAAACTAGCTAAGAAACAACACAAAGGGGCCTGTAGAAAAAAGGATGGGGGCTGCTCTATGTATGTCAGAACCAAATTGGGTAAGAAGCAATTAAACGGAATAGGGGAAAATGGTAAAAGAAAGTTCCCATCACAGGGAGCCCCTCTGTTCTGCCCTCTGAGGGTGAAAGCACAAAGGTTCTCGAGTGCAAAGCTAGGCAAATCCAGAGCAGACAGCAGGAAGGAAGGTTTCATTCTGGAGATCACAAACCCAGAGACGCTTCCGCAGAGAGGATGTGGATGCCTGCGAGCGGGGTCAGCGCAGCACTGGGCCGCGGGTTCTGGAAAGGTCAGCGTCCACCTGACCGAGAAGGAGAGAACACACCGCCTCGGGGCCCTGAAGCGCCAGCCAGCGCTCCCGGCGCATCTGGGCTCTCTGTTACGGAACCGGGGAGCAGGACACTTGAGAAGGGAGGCCAGTAGACGCTGAGCCCTCCTCAAGCCCCATCAGCAACACACCTTCATTAAATATTTCACAGAGCAGAAAGCCCACTTCAAAAGAGGAAAGCCTCCGCAGCCAGCCACAGATGGAGTTTCCCTGTCAGAGACGGGGCAAGGCACCGCATCAGAGGCTCTCCGCTCCGGCTTCGTGTCACCCCCTGGCCGTGCCAGTTAATTTCAAAACAGACGTGTGACTCACAAGCGAGGATCCATTCAAGTGGGGCAAAGGAGGCAGGGTGCGGGCTGAAGTGGGGAGAGACGAAGACACGCTCCGAGCACAGGAGTGGAAGAGCTGGTGATGGGGACCAAGCGGGGGGTTCCTGGGTGTGAGGCGGGCTCACTCCCTCTGCAGGTGGGGGATCTTAAAAATAAGGATTTAAGGATTTTAAAAATAAAAGCGCCACCCCAAGAGGGAACGCTGATATAAGCTATAATGATGCGTTGATGCAGGATCATCAGTTGTAACAAACAAACCACTGACTGGGGGCATTGACAGTAGGCGGGGTACAGCAGGGGGCCCATGGAACCCTACTTTTCCCGCACACCTATGACTGCTCAAAAAGTAAAGCTTTTTGAAGAATTAAAAAACAGCAAACATGAGGAGAAGGAGCAAGGAGAAAGGAATGGCAACATCGGAAGGAAGAAAACAAGTGGATGGGAACTGGCTGACGTAGAGCCCTGGACACGAACTCCTAAGCCTGCAGAAAAAGGAGAAGCAAACCCACTTATGAAACGAGGTCCCCGAAGGCTCTAAACCAGGAGCCTCAGGAGCATTTCATAAGCTCCCTCCCTGGCTGGTGGAATAAGGAAGAATGAAGAGGGGAGGGAGGAGGAAAAGGAGGGGCCCCGCACTCAGAGTGCCATCCCGCTCGCCCCAGGTTCACCCCCTGAACTGGCAAGACCCATCTGCTCTCCTCAAACAGTGCAAACGACAGGTCGCCTTACCCCCACTTTTCTCCAAGCTTTTCTTTGAAAATATTCAATCCTACTGAAAAATTGAATGGTACAATGAACTCTCACAGCCCCTTCATTTGATCATGAGCACTCAATGTTTTATACCTCTTCTTTGCTCATGTGTGTGTATGTGTGGTGTAAACCATTTGAAAGTAAGTATTTAAGCCTGCATCTCCTAAGAATTAGGACGTTCTCCTATAAAATAATTTAAGAAATTTAACACTCAATTTATAATTTCATCTAATAAATAGCCTGCATTCAAATTTCCCCAAATATTCCTTTTGAAAAACTACGAAGTATCGTTTGCAGTGTTTGAGTCTAAGACCGTTGAAGGTTCATTCATCATATGTGGTGGTCATGTTCTTGAATCTCTCTTAATCTCGACTTCTTCTACTCGGCGTGCAGCTGTGAGACCAGCTGGTGTGGCATCACCTTAGGTAGTGTTAGAAATACAGAGTCTCAGGCCTCCCCCCGACATTCTGAATCAGAATCTGCACTTTAACAAGGTCTCCAGGTACTTTGTGGCCATGTTTAAGTTTGAAAAGCACTTCCCTGAAATACATACACGAGCACATACATATAAACACACACATTCACACACATACATGTATATACACATGTCCACACGTATGCATATCTGGGCGATACATGCATAAATCTACGTATACACATACTTGTATATTCTCTACACATACATATAGACAGGCCTGTATATACACCCACACATGCCTATATACACACACATATATACGCATATGCCTATTTATATATACATGCATGTATACACAGACACACATGCTTATACACACATACACATATGCACATACATATATAAATACACCTACACATAACCATACATATAGACATATGTATCTATATACACACACTCCCACATATACACATACGAGTATACACACTATGCACACACTCTCTCCCACCAATAGCTTTTTCGTTTCTTTCGCATGGACAATGACTTTGTGTTTGTAAAATCCAGGCCAGCAATCTTGCAGAAGGCCCCACATTACAGATTTGTCTACTTGATTTTTTCACAATTCAATGCAGAGTAAACTTTGTTGGCAACAACATCACACATGGCACTTCTTACTGCCTCACACAGTAGGCACGTAATGTCACGTCTGGGCATTCTTGGTGATGCTAAGTTGGATCACTGAGTTATTGCGATGACTACCAGATATCTCCACCATGAAGGTCCACTTCCCCACTGCATATGTAGTTCATCTGTGGGATGATTCTTTGAAATCCTGTCAATATCCTGTTCCACACCTTTGACCCAATGGTTTCGGCACCCTGTGGTCCCTAGTAGGCATTCTTCTGTAAAGAAGAACGTCTCTCTCCTCGCTCCTGGACTACTATCAATCACGAACTCACAATGTACTGTTTGATGCTCAGATTATCCCTGCACGCGGCCACGTAAGCTGGATCCAGGTGTCTAATTCCTTTCGACATGACCAGCAGCTGTGTGACTTTGGACAAATGACCCAACCTCTCTGTTTCTCAGTTTTTTCACCTATGAGACAGAAAACTTAATTGACGGCAACAGTTTTGGTATAAAGATTAACGAGTGAACGCATGCGGAACATGTGCAACTGTGCCTGCCACGTAATCAGCTACGTAACTGCCTGTTATTACTTCCTATCGTTCTACTCGTCATCCTCACTGCCCGCACACGCCATCCAGCCCAGCCTTTGGCACAGAGCCAGAGCTCCACAGACAGTTAGGAAGGAAGTAATGGGGGAAGGGAGGAAGCGAAGAAGGGTGGAGTAAAAATTTTTAAGAGAAGATATATCAGAAAACGTTAGAACCACTTTCTTTCCTACCCTGTTCTCACACACCCACCCATGACCTCTTCCTTGCTAATATCCAGATCCCCATGGAGGCGTGGAGTCAAGCCCAGCCAACTCACGGAGACACATTTGGGGAACTAACACCGGGCTACTGGATAAACCCAAGTACTGGCTGAGGGGACGTGAGCTCCTTCCCATCTGCCGTCTCCCAAACAACGCCGGTCTTATTACTTCCAATGACACGCAGTTCTCTCCGTAAATTTGTATGTCGTGCCAATTCAGCTTTTATGTGAGTGCATTTCTCATTTCATTTTCGTCTGCATACAAGTCACTGATGCCAGGCAGCTACACCCCAGGGCTGCCACGCTCTCTGAAGGATGACCTTGGTCAAGTTTCCAGGTTCTTGACCTCAGTGGGCACCTTGGTCCCCTCTGCAGAGACCGTAGAGAGCCTTTGAAAGTTGTGTGGCAGAGGCAGTAAATGACAAAGTGAGAACAACCGGAAGTTGGTGCCTTTTGAAGCCGGTGATGAATGTGAGTTGGTCATATTATTCTAATTGCATGTATTTGGAATTTTCCATAATAAGAAATGGAGGGAAAAAGCCTCTGACAGGTGGGTATCTGCTCTGAGTTGGGTAACTCAACCTCCAAGCTTTCTTCACTCCCCAAGGGTCAGGCGGGTTCAAAGCCCCAAACATCCAATCACAGTTGTTCTTTCTGGCCATCAGCCCCCACCCTGAGTCATCTAATCACATTAGCATAAATTCAGGTGTGATCCAAGGGGCTCAAGAATTACCAGGATACTCTATCACTTGGGCAACTCCAAGGGTTCTAGAAGCTCTGTGCCGACAACCCACGACGATGACCAAATTCTTTATCATACAACAAGGGGACAGGGCAGTGAAGTCCCCACGGCAATGGGCACTCATGGAGCTCCCTGCCACACCCTCGCTGCTCCCGGTGCTCTGACCTGCACTAGACGCTGCCCCCTGTTCACTGCAAGGTGTGTGTGCAGGGCAGGGAGAGACAGAGGAGAGAGGGAGGGAGAGACGAGAGAGAGAAGAGAAAGGGGGAAGGACAAAGATTTTAACTCCATTTTACAAGAGGCTGAGCCTCAGGCATGATGAATGTCAAGTCCAAAATCACATGGGTAATAAAGGCATCAAAAAGACCCAAATCCAGGGGCACCTGGGTGGCTCGGTTGAGTGTCCGACTTCGGCTCAGGTCATGATCTCACTGTTCCTGAGTTCGAGCCCCACGTCGGGCTCTGTGCTGACAGTTTCAGATTCTGTGTCTCCCTCTCTGTCTCTGCCCCTCTTTGACTTGTGTGTGCGCTAAGATAAACATTTAAAAAAAAAAAAGACCCGGGGCACCTGGGTGGCTCAGTCGGTTGAGCGTGTGACTTAGCTCAGGTCACAATCTCACAGCTCGTGAGTTCAAGCCCCGCGTCGGGCTCTGCTGACAGCTCGGAGCCTGGAACCTGCTTTGGATTCTGTGTCTCCCTCGCTCTCTGCCCCCAACCCACTCACATTCTGTCTCTGTCTCTCTCAAAAATAAATAACCAATAAAAAAAAAAAAAAAGACTCAAATCCAGGCCAATCGCACTCCTACTTGTGCCATTTCTGTCTGGAACAGACAGCAAAAGTGAGCTCATTAGTGGTCGTGCATAACCAAACTAAGTTGCTGAGACTTTGTGTTGGGTAACAGGGACAGGCAGAAGTTTGTCAGCAGCGGACCTAAGACCTGCACCTGCGGGTCTGTGGGCAGGACAGAGGCAGCAGGTGGTGGTAGGCCCAGGTAGTCCAGACAGGTGAAGATGTGACCTAAGCCAGAGGAGTCACAGAGTGGGTGGAGTAGGGACAGACCAGAGGCAAGGAACGTGCTGCCAGATGACTCCCATTTGGGGGTGGGGGGGGCAGGCTTTCCCTACCACCTGAACATAGGGGGCCTTTATGTTACACACTACCCAGGCCTCTGCTTTCTATACGTGTGTGTCAGATTATTCTGCATTCGTGCAAATACGTGCATAATTCTCTCATCATCCCAGAGGTCACTGGTGCTGTGAATCCTGTGGCAATGTATGTTAGCCATCCCTGCAATAAAGAGCCCCCCTGGCATCTCCCCTCACCCAGAGTTGTCCTATGGACTCTATGAAGAACCAAGATGAGTGACTTGAGGCATTTGCACAATGACCTGGACGGGACAGGCAGAGCATTCGTGGGCAGCCCAGCTCGTCTTCAGAGAGCCCCACCCCTACCCTGCTGTAGGGTTCTAGAGGAAATGCTGGGGACAATACGCCTCACACACACACATGTCGCAGCGATGGGCTTACAGCCAGGCCCAGTCCCACCCGGCTCTTCGTCCCTCCAGCAAAAGTGACGCGTGTAAGGGCAGCTAATCAGAGTCCTTCCTTGGAAGGGAAGGGCTGTGTTGTTCCAGTTTTGGTCACTGCCAACCTCATTCCGCAAAGGCATGGAGGACATCCTTCAGACACCAAGAAGGATGGGGATGGAAGAACAGGGAGGGACACAGATGGGGATGTCTACGAGGCCCTGGCTCAACCCTTGACCTTCCAAATACGTACTACCTGTCCTGGCCTAGGAAGGGAGACACGGGTGGGGTGCTACAGAGTTTCGAAGCTTACATGAGCACCACAATGGCAGAGGGAGGGGTCCCTCCTCTGTTTCAGCAGGAAACCCCTTACAGAAGAGCATCCTGTAGGTGGGAGATCAAGGAGAACCTTCTGCCATCAGACAAACTGTCAAAGGCACAAGCTCCAGGCTGGGTGTGGAAAACAAGCGTGCAAAGTGGCCGTGAACAAAGAAATCATGAGTACGAATCTAGTGAGGGGCACGAGGGGTTGGGCAGGGAATGAAAGGATGTAGTGGGATGCCAGGTAGCACACGGAGGAAATCCGAGCACCGTGCATTTGTGCTAGAATTAGGACGGCGGCCCCAGATCTCTATATGCCAATTCTTGTCCCCAGATCCTGGTAGAGAATCCCAGGTCACATTTTTCATTTATTATTGTTGTTGTTAATACTTATCAACAGCAGGAGCCACAGCGAACATCCAGTGGACTCTGCGTGCCAGGCAGCGCGCTAACGGCTTCAGTTATTACCATTCAATCCTAGGTAAACTCCGTCAGGTGAGCAGCGATGTCCCATTTTAAATTTTTTTTTTCAACGTTTATTTATTTTTGGGACAGAGAGAGACAGAGCATGAACGGGGGAGGGGCAGAGAGAGAGGGAGACACAGAATCGGAAACAGGCTCCAGGCTCTGAGCCATCAGGCCAGAGCCCGACGCGGGGCTCGAACTCCCGGACCGCGAGATCGTGACCTGGCTGAAGTCGGACGCTTAACCGACTGCGCCACCCAGGCGCCCCGCGATGTCCCATTTTAGATGAGGATGCTAATGCACAGAGAGGTGAGGGAATTTATTCCCAGCTTCTCAATGTATAAGTGATAGAGTCATTATACAGATGGGCAAACCAAGGGCCAGAGAGAGAAAGTGACTCACTCAATGTCACACAGGAAGTCAAGCGAGGAACAGGATCCAAAGTCAAACTCACAACTCCGATTCTCCATCTAGTGCTCTTGGTTAGATCTCAACTACTTCAACAGCACCAAAGGACCACTGGCCAGGGAACGAGCAGGAGACGCCATTAGACTGACTGCTATTCTGCATTCTTAGATCCTCCGATGAGAATTTTAGTCAATGCCAAGGGCTTAGAGAAGGGGTCCATTCAAGGTGGACCAACCAGAGGCTGCAAACTGGTGATCCGTGGGCTAGTCAGAGTATGTGGTTTTGTTTTGCCTGTGGAGCGGTATACAAACTTGATTCACTACTTCAAATTGAGAGATGGCACACACAATTCTAGGCTACAACTTGCCAGTAGATTCTGCTGGATTGGGAACGGATTAGTGGGAGTCTGGTCTCCACAATGGGAACGGAGGGCCAGCCAGGCGTGGCGAGTCCACTGGAGTTTACCTTCTCTGTTCCCATTTCCATTAAGCAAACTGTTGCTAGTGTGCCTACTGTGCTCCCACCAAGCATCCAATGAAGCTGGTAAAGAAAATGACACAGGCCCCGCACCAAATTGATCCCTCGCAGTCACAACTTTTGGGTTTGGGTTTGGATTCTTTCCAATACTGCTGTGTAACGAAGAACTCCAAGCCCTCAGTTGTGCAACGTTTTCTGCTCTTAGGTCCGTAGATTACTGGGGAAGCCCTACTCCTGGCTTTGGGGAGCGGGGAAAGTTTGGGTCTGCTCCATCTCTCTCCAGGACCAGCAAGCAGCTACTCTGACCTTCTCTCCTCATAGCAAATGGCAGAAGGACAAGAGTCTCAGCAAAATGATACAAGTACAATTAAAGAGTCTGCTTTTGTCACATCACTAGCTTTTTAGTGGCTAATGGCAGTCCTGTGGCCATACCCAAAGCCAATGGAGCACAGATAAATATTCTAGCTTTTCCATAGAAAGACGCCACAAGATCCTATGGCGAGGGGTGTAGATGTACCATCCTAGGACAAGGAGGGCATGAAGACTTGGCAATAGTCAGTCTGCTATACTCATTATGGACAGGTGTTTTAAGTCATGATCTGCTACTCTGCTGGGCCCGGTGGGAAAGGCAGGAGGAGAAGCAGTGGGGTACATGGGAGTTTGTCTCTGCACTAAAGCGAAACCACCTGGTCAGAGTTAGAGACTGTGAAGCTGCAGCAGAAAAGGCACTGGGCAGAGTGGGGCAGGTCACACGCTTGGGCTTCGGAAGAGAGGGAGAACAGCTGGGCTCGGTGGTCCTGCAACCCGCGGCCAGAGGCAAATGTCAGAGCGTCAAAGTGCCACATCTCCCACTACGCGAGAACAAGTCAAGGTTAGCGAGGAGGAGGTCTGAGAAATGGGTCCCGGTGGGCAGGCACGGCCACTCCACCAGAGGCAGTTCTCACTAACTGGCCTGCTTCGGCCAATGCCTCACCAAACACAGGACCGGATCCCAAGCCCGGCGAGGGTCCCACAGCCTGCAGGTCAGGGCTCAGAGGCAGGCAAGCACTGGGTGGCTAGCCACACCAGATTCTGCCTGAGTCACTGAGGCTCTGAAAATTCTGCTTTAACCCACTTCAAGCCTCAGGTTTGAGAAAATTTGTAGGAGAAGGAAGAGGAAGAAAGAAAACACGGTGAATGGAAATTATTTTTACAAAGATTGGGTCTTTAAGGGGTTGGAACCCTGGGTGGGCATGGTTCTCCTGGGCTAGACAGGCAGCCTACTAGCCTCTCTGTACACCCCCAACTCCAGCTCCTTGGAGAAGCCTGCCAGGAGCTTTTGTAGCACCATCCAGACTTCTTTGGTGACACTGACCAACAAGAAGTGAATTATGTCCCATCAGCAGCCAAGACACATCCACATGCTTCATTTGGGGCCATGGGGACAAACCTGGGGTGGACAAGATGCTTCTCTCCACCCAACTGGCCCATGCAACCAGGATAGGCCACCAACCTCAAGCTTCAGTGCTCAATTCAGCTTGAGCACATGCTCGGGGAAAAAATGCATAACAGATTTCAAAGATGAGCTGAGGTTCTCTGCCCTGGATCACATAGATGGTCTGCTATGAGAATAGCAGAGATATACAAGTTTACTTTCATAACTTTACAGACAGAGAAACTGAGACTTGGGGTTTAAGGAGGTCCTCAAACATTAGCTTTCCTCCTAAGAAGAGCAAACAGGGGCACCTGGGTGGCTCAGTGGGTTAAGCATCCGACGTCGGCTCAGGTCATGATCTTGCGGTTCGTGAGTTCAAGCCCCGCATCGGGCTCTGTGCTGACAGCTTGGAGCCTGGACCCTCTTTTGATTCTCTGTCTCTCTCTCTCTCTCAAAAATAAATAAACATTAAACAAATTTTTAAAAAGAAGAAGAAGAAGAGCAAATAAATGAAGACTAATTAAAGACCAGAGCAGCTGCCAGCCCCTACTGTACCTTTGTAAGAGCAGAAGGGATCAGATACATGCAAACATGAGGCAGATCTCAGGGTCTGGGGAGTTGAGCATGGGTTCAGTGTCAGCCTCCATTTCTCCCCCAGCCAGGTGCTCTCAAGCAGTGTGCAATGAGCACAACCACACACGAAAGCCCTGCTCAGCACTAGCCACAAGGCAGATGTTATTTGTAGCATCAATTACCAGGAAAAATTAGGGTTAGAGAAAGTGAGTAACTTGCCCAATTTTGTGTAACTAATAACACAGAAGTCTATGCAGTTTGGGGTCTTAGAAGACAAGACACAGTCATTACCTCCCTTGCCCTAGTTTCGCTTTCAGGGTGGTCAAATATTTTATTGGCTTGTCATTTTACTTGCCAAACTGTGGGTTCCTGGGAATTAACAATGCATTAAACTAGTGTAATAATGAAGATCGAGTTATCTGTTTAGAAGCGTAACATCATGGGTGGGCAAATTCAGGGGAGGCATTCTATCTAGGTTCATCTACCACCTCGGGAAGTGAAGTGATTTCCCTAAGGTCTCACCTGACAGCAGAGGCTGAGCCAACCCTGGAGCCCAGGTCTTGGTACTCAGGCCAGTGGCCCTCATCTCACCAGGCCAAATGCAAACACAGATGCCCACCCACCCCCAGCTTTGTGCTCTGACAAGAGACAGGGCAGAATGCAGAAAGGTGGCGGGGGGGGGGGGGGGGGGGCGGGGAGGGCAGGGCAGGACAACAGTCTCTGGAGCCCAAGCCCTTGAGCAGCTCAGGAACAGGGCTGGGAAGGAGAAAGGGCAGAAGTGAGCACCAATATATTGGCCACTGTCAACTGAGGGTCCTGCTCAGTCCTTTGGATGAAAAGGCCACCCCATCCCACAGATGTGTTCTAGGTTTTATACCCAAGAACCCACCCACAGCCTTCTGAAAATGCATGTGTTCTTATTGGCAGGTAAGAGAAGGAGCCTCCTGTCAAGGGAAGCCAGCCTACTGTCCTCTCCTGACACACCCTGGATACACCTGCTGCCCCCAGAGAAACCAGACGCCCCGTGTGCCCCCGCCCCACCGTGTCCCATGCCTCCATGCCTCTGCGTGTGCTACCCCCCTCCCCCTGCTCATGCCTCCTGCCATCCTCCCTTCCTTTGCCATCCTCTGCCTAGGAAGGACCTTCAAGCCTCAGCCTAGGAAGGACCTTCAAGCCTCAGCCTAGGAAGGACCCCCTCTGCAAAGCCTACCTGATATCCTGGCTTTACCCTCCAGCTCCTGCCCTGACGAACTAAATGTCTCTCCTTATGGACTTCCCAAATGCCTTCATTTCTCATTCACAGAGATAATGCATCCATGTCTTTTCCCCCATAAGCCGTTAAGAGGCAAGAACTGTCTTATATTTTATGAAGCAGATAGCCCTTTGTGCATTCCATGCTGTAGAGTAGGTGCTCAATAAATGTGTTGAATGAGCGAACAGGAAATGTTTGTTACACATACAATAAAGAACAGATTTGGTACTTGTAAAGTGCAGACCTACTGCCAAGAATAGCTACAGCCAGCAGTGGGTGTAGTTTGAAACTTAGTTTGAGTCCAACTAAAAGGCCATCCGAGACCCCCAGATGGCAGAGGACATCCTGATGGCACCTCTGGCCATCTGGACTGTGAACACCGTTAAGCACATTCATTAATCCAGCCGCTTGTCTGGGCCTCCGCCCACAGGAGTTCATGCACCCATGGCTCATGGTCCTGCAGAATAACGATGGGGGATGAAGAGCCATCGGGAGCACACGGTGGAATAATCGAGCAACCATCAGGCCATTACCAGGGCCACAGGGAGGCCTTGGCCCTTCAGACAGAGCCAGGAGAAAAGCGTCTGCAGAAATCGCAAGGGCTTGTCAGAAGCCACGGGCACGTGGAGAAGTCCAAGTTTGGAAGAAGGGGCGGGTTTTCTCCTGATGACTTCCAGGTGCTCCTGAGAAGGGCTATTACAATGATGCATAGCCAGAGGGGCCCTCGGGAGCACTGCCTCCTCTTGAGGACAAAATATTGAGCCATCGGTCAAATTTAAACACTCTTTCATCAGGAGCCTCGTTGAGGATAAAGGACTGTGATTCTACATCATCCGCAGCTTAAGTAGCCCAGGAGGCAATGCCCAGGGGAAGGACGATGGTGGAGGCGCTCCAGCGAAATGCAGGATTTGGGGAGGGATGGTGATGGGAGCACCTGCTGTCCCATCATCAGGCGCCACTGGGTTACAGCCCATGCCAGGGAAAGGCAACGAAAAAGCAGGACTTATTAATTCTCAAATGCTCTGAATGCCTGCTGGCCCCGGGGGCTGATCCAGATCTCCGTAGCACGAGCTACTGTGTACTCAGTCACTCTGAAAAACTTTGAAACTTTCTGGACCCCCATCCTATCTTCACACAAGGAAGAGGCCAGTACTTCTGCTTTACACAGACTAAGACACTGGAGCACAAGTTGGCTAATCACACCTCTAGGAACTGCTGGGGTCCGGGATTGAACCCATGTGTCTGTGCCCAAAGCTCACCGTCTCCCCCCTGCCCACCTTGGGTGTTAGCTCTCATCAGCCTTGTGCTCCAGAGGGAGAGGCTAAACCTGGCTCAGGGTGGGGAGCGCCTCCCATCCACCAGCACCTGACTCGTCCTCCTATTCTTCGCTCAGTCGTTAAACCGGACACGTATCTGCTGCCCCACGATGTCCCAACCTCTGTGCGGGGCAGGAGGTAGGGGACACGCAAGAAGGGCAACCCCAAGGCAACTCCGGCTTGCTTTAAGTGTTCGTGCACCTTCTCTCCTCTGATTAGCAGAGCAGCTCTTTAAGGTGAAGATGGCCACATGAGTGTTGCCAACTGAGAAGCAGAGGATCCTAGAGGAGAGGGGAACAGCTCTGTGCTCCCCTCACACCTGCCTGGTGCACAGAACTCACGCCCATGTAGCAATTGGGTGGAGCCCCGGAGCCCTCAAGGTGACATGAACGACAGGAACTGCCAAACTGGGGCTTCAAACCTGCTTTCCTGCCTCCTCCACCATCACTCCAATGTGGCATATTTTTATTTACTGCTGTGGACTCAGTGGTACCCCTGCCCACATTCACATACAGAGGCCCTAACCTCCACCATGACTGCATTTAGAGGCAAGGCTTTTGAGAAGGTAAATAAAGTTAACTGAGGCCCAAAGGGCAGGGCCCTGATCCAGCAGGACTGGTGTCCTTATAAAGAGACAGCACAGTGTGTGCTCCCTCTCCATATACGCACACAGAGAAAGGCCACGTGAGGACACAGCAAGAAGATGGTCGTCTGCAAGCCAGGAAGAGAGACCTCACGGACACCATCCCTACTGGCACCGTGACGTCAAACTTCCGGCCTCCAGAGCTGTAAGAAAATCGATTTCTGTTGTTTAAGCCACCCAGTCTATCAAGGCCTGTTATGGCAGCCTCAACTAATAAAGCTACATTCAAGGATGGATCTTTCTTTGGCCTGTTAGGTTCTTTGATACGCCTCACATCCTCTTTTTACCCTCAGATCAGGGCTGGCTTATGTGGCTCCATCTTGCTGATGAGGCCATTCCTAATATCAGGTCTGCACATGCCATAAGCACCTTCCCTATTCCTGGGGCTGAGGGAAGGACGCTGACGGAAGCCTTTGGCAAGCCTGGCTTCTTAAGGGAACAGTGGGCAAACCTCTTGTGAAGAGCACGCACGTTAAATGCGACCAAGGGTATTGGGGCTAGAGTGGTTGAAACGACCCTGGTCACGGAGGTTGGTGTCACCGTCACCAAGGTGGGACCACCCCCACTCCAAGAGTCAGAGTCACCAGACCCTGGAACGCTGAGCCTCCTGCCACCTCTCAGGCCACATGATACAGTGGAAACAGCACGGACTTGGGAGCCTGGCCTGTGTTTGAATTTGAACTTGTCACTTGCTGAGAGGCTGGTGGTGAGTAGAGCTAGTCGCCAGCATGCCAGCACCCTCCTTCTGGGCATGTGGTTTTCCCACCTCCTGGAAGTTGGATGTGCCGTGCGGCCTGCTTTGGCCAATGCGCGAGAACTTCCAGGGCCCAGGCTTGCTCCTCCACATTTTCTTCTCCCTCTGGCATTGTCAAAAGGAAGGTTCCAGGTGGTGCCTGCTCCAGCAGACTGTGTTCCTAAACAAGGGAGTCAACGAGGAACAGAACCCACAGTGTCTCATGGTGGATGTGGAGAGTGAGCGAGAAATAAACCTTGATGGGGCTGGCCAGCCCCAGCCAGCCTGGCTGGCTCAGTCGGGACAGCATTCGACTCCCGATCTCATCATGTGTTCAAGCCCCACACTGGGTGGGAAGCCTACTTTTAACGATTAGTAAAAGAGGGGAGAATACCTAGGAGGCTCAGTCGGTTAAGCTTCTGACTGTCTCGATCTCAGCTCAGGTCCTGAGCTCGCGTTTAATGAGACCACAAGCAGCACTCTCAGGGTGGAGCCCACTTGGGATTTTCTCTCTCCTTCTCTCTCTGCCTCTCCCCCACCCCACATTCATGAGTGCTCTCTCTCTCAGAATAAATAAAACATTAAGGAAGAAGGAAGGAAGGAAGGAAGGAAGGAAGGAAGGAAGGAAGGAAAAGGAAAAGGAAAAGGAAAAGGAAAAGGAAAAGGAAAAGGAAAAGGAAAAGGAAAAAGGAAAAGGAAAAAGGAAAAGGAAAAGGAAAAGGAAAAGGAAAAAGGAAAAGGAAAAGGAAAAGGAAAAGGAAAAGGAAAAGGAAAAGGAAAAAGGAAAAAGGAAAAGGAAAAGGAAAAAGGAAAAGGAAAAGGAAAAGGAAAAGGGAAAAGGAAAAGGGAAAAGGAAAAGGAAAAGGAAAAAGGAAAAGGAAAAGGAAAAGGAAAAGGAAAAGGAAAAGGAGAAAAGGAAAAGGAAAAGGAAAAGGAAAAGGAAAAGGAAAAGGAAAAAGAAAAAGGAAAAGGAAAAAGGAAAAGGAAAAAGGAAAAGGAAAAGGAAAGAAAAGAAAAGAAAAGGCTTTGCTTTCAGCTGTGAAGCTCCTGGAACTGTTTGTTGCTGCACCATAACACAGTTCATCAGTTCTGACTGATACAGAAAAATTGTTGAATCACAGACTCCTTGAGATTTCATTTTACCACCTGTAGAATGTAGATAGTATCTCACTCACCGAGTTTTGGGGTGATAATACATATTCTGCTTGGCACACAGCAGGTCTCTGACAAATGGTAACTCTCTCTTTCTTGTCTCTGCACCATTTTACCCCAAATCCTTCATGACGGGGATTAGACATTTTGGGAGCCAGTTCCTTAGGGCAGATTTCAGACACGGCCCATCTGTGTTTCCCTGGCACAGTGTACTGGGTGGACAACAAAGCAAGTTCTAAGTACATGTAAGTGAGCACCTCGACCCAACTGGTAAGCCCTGAACAGGTTTCTTACACTGTACCAGGTGGCAGAGCCCAAGGTCTCTGATAACACCTGTGGCCACCACCTTCCGGGATACACACATTTCTTCCTTCCTACATCAAGAGAGCACACGATCCTGGACTCTCAGGGCTCCATAAGCAACTCCCCTTCTCCCTTCGGTAGTGCAACCCCTTCAGCAAGATCCTTGTTCATCAATCCCTCCATCTCTGCCGGAACACTTGCAGCAACAGAGAACTCCCGCCCGCAAAATGTTCTTCTATGTCTAGAATTACAAGAGGTGGGTTTGGCTCCAGGCCCGGTCCATGAGCCCTTCAGGCAATTCTGCAAGGCATGTACCATCATCATAGCCCCATTCTCAAGATAGGAAAGTAGGGCTCGAGAAATGAAGCAATTTCCCGAGGTCACACAGCCAGTGAGCTACGACCGTATTCCTGAAGGCCCACAATAATGCCCACGTGATAAATGTGAATAGACTGATGGCTCCATTCCCTGGAGGGGCATTCCTGGTGACTCCAAATGTCCACGTAAGCCCCGCCCCACAACTGCCAGCTTGGCTTGTGGGAACCTTACCACAAACAGCCCTTCAGCTCTGTTAAGACCTAAATCTCGATAAATGCTTTCCAATAACACAGTCCTTGCCAGGAAAGGAAACATTTGCACTATTGCTATGCATAATATAGGTTAATATTTCAGGACGCATTAAATGTGTAAACGTTTATAGTGAAGCGAGGTGCCAGTTGTGAGCCAGGCCGCTGTGCAGAGAAGACAAGATGCTGAAGGGAAGTTGGGTACAACTTGACACTGCCCCTAAGTACTTTGTGTCAGAGAGCACAGTACTCGGCCCCGCTCCTGGTTTGCCAGGCAGGAAAATAATATGTTGCTTTCAAACGGATGCTCCCAAACCCTTAATGGAAGTTGATGACTTCAAGATGCGCTGGTTGCTTTGTGGCTTCTTCGGAGACAGTGGAAATTAGGATGGGATTTGGGGCATGACCAAGGGCCAAAATCTGCCAAAGATGTGCCTAACTAACTGAAGAATGGAGGTGGGTCAGATTGGCCATGTGCTAAAATCAAAGGCACATGCAGGAAACTGGAATATGAACTTGGCATTCGGAGGAAGTGGAGGATGAAGGCAAGCTGGGGGGAGGGGTGAGTAGGGGGGAGGAGAATACTCTGCTTTAAATAAATAGGAGATTGAACCATATGAAATTGCCAATATTTGATGGCGGTTGACCAAAAATATGGCACTTTGTTTAGACTAATCTAATAAAAGATATATTATTATCTATTAACATACTATCCTAACCATGCATCCCAAGCAGCACCACCACATCAAGGGTGGGACAGCAGTCATGTAACCATCCACAAAGCAAGACAAAGTCCACAGCAAAGAACAACAGCCATGTCACCTCTGGAGTTTATGTGGTGGAGGGCCAAGCACGAGGTTTCTACCAAGAATGGAGGGTAAACAAAAAACAACACAGAATATGCTATGATCTGAATGCTATGTCCCCCAAAATTCCTATGTTGAAATCCTAAATCTCAGAGATGATAGTATTAGGAGGTGGTGTTTTTGAGAGGTGCTTAGGTCATGGGAATGGAACTTTCATGAATGAATTAATTAGTGCCCTTATAAAAGAGACCCCAGAGGGGTGCCTGGGTGATTCGGTTGGTTGAGCATCCAACTTTGGCTCAGGTCATGATCTCACAGTCTGTGGGTTCGAGCTCTGCGTTGGGCTCTGTGCTGACAGCTCGGATCCTGGAGCCTGCTTCGGATTCTGTGTCTCCCTCTCTGTCCCTCCCCCACTCACGCTCTGTCTCTGTCTGTCTGTCTGTCTGTCTCTCTCTCTCTCTCTCTCTCAAAAAGAGATATTTTTTTATTAACTTGTTTTATTTTTTATTTTTTTAAATTTACATCCAAATTAGTTAGCATATAGTGCCACAATGATTTCAGGAGTAGATTCCTTACCCATTTAGCCCATCCCCCCCTCCCACAACCCCTCCAGTAACCCTCTGTTTGTTCTCCATATTTAAGAGTCTCTTCTGTTTTGTCCCCCTCCCTGTTTTTATATTATTTTTGTTTCCCTTCCCTTATGTTCATCTGTTTTGTCTCTTAAAGTCCTCATGTGAGTGAAGTCATATGATTTTTGTCTTTCTCTGACTAATTTCACTTAGCATAATATCCTCCAGTTCCATCCACATAGTTGCAAATGGCAAGATTTCATTCTTTTTGATTGCCAAGTAATACTCCATTGTGTGTGTGTGTGTGTGTGTGTGTGTGTGTGTGTGTGTGTATACATACACATACTACATGTTCTTTATCCATTCATCCATCGATGGACATTTGGGCTCTTTCCATACTTTGGAAAAAAAAAAGAACACAAAGGAAAAAAATAGATACTTAAAAAAATGTTTTAAAAATAAAAATAATAAAAATAATAAAATAAAATAAAATAAAATAAAATAAAATAAAATAAAATAAAAGAGACCCCAGAATGTTCCCTCGCTCCTTCCGCAATGTGAGGACACAGAGAGAAGGTGCCGGCCGTAAGCCTGGAAGAGGGCCTTTCCCTACAAGGCTACCATGCTGACACCTTGACATTGGTCTTCCCAGCCTCCAGAACTAAACAATAAGTTTCTGTTGTTTATAAAGCACCCAGTGAGTGGCGTTTTGTTAAAGCTGCCCAGATGGACTCAGACAGGCTCTGAGGACCCTCAGGAGACAGACCAATTAAAACCCCAGCCAAGCTGACTGAGGCTGGCGTCACTGACATCCGTGCTGCCTTTGCACCAGCACATTAGCAGAGGAGCAGAGAGCACAGAGCAGGGCCAGAGAGTCCCAGTTCTGCAGCCACACTGCCGGGCTCGAGTCCTGCTGGGCTCCTTATGAGCTGTAGTGGACTGAAGGGTGGCCCCCAGAAAAGACAGGCTTGTGTCTTCACTCCCCGAACCTGTGAACATTACCTTAAAAGGCAACAGAGTGAAAAGTATACCTTGTAGGAGAACATCTCAGTTAAGATAAGGACCTTTAGAGGAGGCGTTTATACTGGATTATCCAGAAGGCCAGAAATCTGACAACAAATGTCCTTATAGGAGACAGACAGAGAAGACCCCGCTCAGGAAGAGGGGGAGATGATGTGACCACAGAGGCAGAGATTCGAGTGACGTGACCACAGCCAAAGAATGCTGGAGCCACCAGAAGCTTGAAGAAGCAGGGAACAGATTCTCCCCGAAAGTCCTACGAAGCACAGCGCCGCCACCACCTTGGTTTCAGACGTCTGGCCTCCAGACCTGTGATAGGATACATTTCTATTAAATTACAAAGTTTGAGGTCCTTTGTCACAGCCACCCCAGGGAACTACTACAGGAACCCTCTGCCTCGGGTCTTTCAACTGTAAAATGGGCTCCTAACCTCCCAAGAAGATGCCTATGAGGGGTTTCACACAACACCTAGTATACACTAAGCACTCAATAAATATAAGATGTAATAGACGAACTGCAGAAGGGACAGAGAATCCCATAAGACCCGAGAAGACGGAAATACCGGCCTGCCATGTATGCCTCTGGTACATAAGCCAGGATACCCCCTGCTGTGAGGTGCAAGGTGTTCTGGGCAAAAGCCCGACTCCTCTGCCCCAGTGGCCATCTCAACTCACCACTGGGAGCTAAAAGCCCTTCTCGGGTAACTCTTGAACAAACACCAGCAAAAGCAGCTTTGGTTAAATATAGATGTATGGGACAGTATTCTGAAGAGTCCATTTTCCTTACAGAATTGCACATTGCACCCAATTTAAGCAACTGGGAATCTGGCAATTTGAGCTTGTTCAACCACTGGAAAAAGTGTCTTTCAAAAAAGATAGTTAAAAAAAATAGGACACAAGGGAAGAAAATGGTTATTAAAAATGCTTAAGAGCCTTCCTGAACTTCAAATGGGCTCTTCACAACAATAATACTGATGATTTAAGGGAAAAATGAATCAAGACTCTATTGATTAAATGTTCCTTAAATTATGTGTGGGTTTTAAAATGTGTGGCAGTATGCAAAACACGTTGGAGATAAAACATTTGAAAAATCATCCAAGACATTTAAAGAACAGGCAATGTAGCTGCAGCCTCTGTCCTGGGGGTGAGCAGTCTAGGCAAGAGAGTAAAAAGTCAACCCAGAACCCGCAAGACCATCTGTGACTCGGGCCGGTAACGCCCAACCCACAGCCATGACAGCCATCAGTGGTGTCGATTTCTGCTGACACAGCCCTGATCTCCCTAACGCCCCAGTGGTCTTGGCTCAGCACCAGTAACCTGAACACATCATTCATTCCAGGAACATTTACTGAGCACCGACCAGGCGCCAAGCCCTGTGCTCACAGCCAGGGGATACACAGCACAAGGCTTCACGCAGCCGCAGATGTGAAAACAGACCATTACGGTTCAAGGGTTGAGAACCAGGACAGGAAAGATATAGGGTGGGGGTTGTGAATACCCACTGGGGCAGCCCCATCCAGCGGGGGACCAGGGGAGCTTCTCAGGGAAAGAAAATCTAACATGAGACCGAAAAGGTGAGCCAGCATTGACCAAATGTAGAGAGAATGCAGAGACGGAGAGAAATTCAGAAAGGAAGGGGCAGAATGGTACCTGTAAGGTGCCAGAAGCTCAGGATGTTTAAGAACAAAAGAAGTGCATCCCAGCTGCTTGTGGGCCCTCCACCAGGACCACCTGCTCAGTCTCCCCTCCACAGCCACCAGACTCCATTCCCTGCAGGCCCCCGGCTCTGTTCGTCCAGTGTCTTCAGAATCCCTTGAATTTTTAAGGGAGAGGCTCCTTGTCCCCCAGAATTTCACTGGCCCTGCCCAGCCCAGCCCAGCCCTCACTGGGGGAGGACAGCCAGGCAGCTTGCAAGGAGGCCCCAAAAGATGTAACATTCTGGGATTTATGTGGAAACTCAACATACAGGGAAAATCCTCTCCCAAGCCAACCTGGCTTCACCCGGTGACCAATCACCTCCCCAGGCTGGCATATCCCTTCTCCTTAGTCAAAGCCAGGCCCAGTGGCAGGCTCCATCCATCTTCTCTACCTCCCTGTCTTACAGATTTATGCTAAATTGGGATCCTTCCTCTGTCTAACCCACCAGATAGAGAACAATGAGAAGATAGGCTGAGCATAGAACTTTCAGGAACTGCTCAAGGGGCAGGCAGAGGCTTGGGGACCAGGGCCCTCCCTGATCAGTCTTCACTGAAGATAGGACCCATTCCCTTGCCGTCCCCAGAAGCAGCATCTAGAGGTCCAGGCATGTCCTAGTACAAAAGCAGGAGACGCCCCATTTGCCATGCAACTTTCAGATCCCAATTCAACCCGCCCCACTATGAGCTGCTCAAGAGCAGGGACCAGTCCCCTTTGCTAAAGGCTGTCTGCATGTGGCCCACTGCCTGGTACAAGATGGTGCTTAATAAATGTAGTGAAGATATGCTTGTAGATGCCGTGGTTACTAAGCACTGGCCCATTCATTATTCCTTTGAAGCTCACCTCGACCTGGTGAGACACAAAGGGCAGTGTGACGAGCCTCATCAGAGATTTATCCAAAGTGGATTGGTCCACACAGCCCCGAAAGGCAAAAGCAGGACATGAGCCCAGGCCTCTGGACCCTCACACCCCCCACCATGCCAGCCTCACCTTTTCTATCATGCTTCTGGCAGTCTAAATATCATCATTCTTTGCATGGGCCAATCTGAGCACCCAGCGGGGCACATGAGACAAAGAGGAGGAGAGAGGAGTAACCCGTACTTGCCATGCCCCGGAGAAGCTGGCTGCTTGCACTCAAAAATTACGTATTTGATTTAAAGATATTGTTTCCCCCTTTTCTCCTTCCACAAAGTGGTACATGGCCCACTTATATATTTAATTAGAATGGATTAAAATTAATAACATCTTGAGTAGTTCCTGACCCTTCTTGAGATAATTGGAGACACCCCGGGGTGATAGGAAACTGGGAGGAAGAATTGCTGATCTAACCAATAGAGGCTGAACTTTCTCATGTGCATGTAATTAGTGCATCCCCTAATTGCCCTCTGTGTGTATGTATATGTGTGTGTGTGTGTATATCTTATCTATTATTAAAAAAAAACAAAGATAGGTATCCTTGTGATTTGGAATCATGTTCTGTCCCTTGGGCTACAGAGCTCAAGGCACACCTGTGGCAGGCAGACCAGCTGAACTCTGTCCTGTCCGTGTCTGCAGACTGATACACAGCTCTCATAGATATTTTAACAGGTGTGTGTGTGTGTGTGCGGGCGTGTTAACAGATGTTTATTGCACTGTCTCCATAAGCATAAATATAAAAAGACATTTCTGAGCGCCCACTGTGTGCCAAGGACCATGTTAAGTATGCTCCCATCCGTTCACCTGTCCACTCTTTACAACAACCCCATGGAAGCAGAGAGGGTAGAGAGCAGGGTGACTCTCTCCCGTTTGACAGCTGGGAGGACAGAGGTGAAAGATGCCACAAGAGCTAGATTCAGGATGGAAACCTGGACCCTGGGGGTCAACTACCACGTAAGACCTTGCTCTAATGAGCGCTTTCTTCCCACCCTGTAGATGTGTCTCAAGAAATCACTAGTGCCCCCAGCTCAGTTTCTGTTAGTACAGCCACATGCAGACATTGACACGGCACAGCTGGACCTCACTGGTTGTCTGAACATCTCACACTTTCTCAGACTCCAGGAAAGAGAAGTGCGAACAACAGTGAGTAAGCTAGAGCCCGAGAATAAGCCACAACCATCCCTAAGGGAAAGGGTCAGAGAGCAGTGAACTGAGTCCACCAGGCCCCCTGCCTCCTGGGCTCCCAGGGCACAGGAAGACGGGAGGAGGGAGAACCAAAGACCCCATCAGACAGGGCTGGGTTCAGATCCTGCTCTGCCACTTACTGTGTGAGACAGAGATAGGACCCCAGATAAGCCAGCTAAGCACACCAAGGGTCAGCCTTTGCACTTGTGAAATGAGCGGGTTCATGCCCGTCCATCAGAGCCGTAATGACAACAAATCCGTCATTGGGCGAGCGCCTAACAGGACAGTCCCTGTTTTTGTAGATGAGATAACAGGTTCAGGGTGACATGGTCATGCAGAGATACCCATCTGTTTCCCTGACACCTCCTGGCTTCTCACAACCCAGGAGCACCAGATTTCTTGGCCCACGATGACAGCAATGAGCTTTAAACAGTAATTGAGAGGGGCGCCTGGGTGGCTCAGTCAGTTGAGCGTCCGACTTTGGCTCAGGTCATGATCTCACGGTCCGTGAGTTCGAGCCCCGTGTCGGGCTCTGTGCTGACCGCTCAGAGCCTGGAGCCTGTTTCAGATTCTGTGTCTCCCTCTCTCTCTGACCCTCCCCCGTTCATGCTCTGTCTCTCTCTGTCTCAAAAATAAATAAACATTAAAAAATAAACAAACAAACAAACAAACAGTAATTGAGAGAGGAAAGCATTTGCTTATCTTTTTGGGATCACCCCAAGCTTCAGAGGCAAGTAACTGACATCCCCTCCCCTGGTTCGTCCCCACACCCATTTGGCAACTGCCCTCACCATTTCCAAGCATCCCTGTCCTCTGCTGTCCCCTGGACAGGTTAAACCCTACCTGTTTCCACAATGAGGACCGTGCCGGTGAGTGGGACAGCATTTCTGGGTCAAATTAGGTCAAGGCCGATCAGTGGCACTGGAACTGCTACGCCATTAGGTAATCAACTCAAGGCTGGTTCCGCCCGGAGCCATTTAATTTTGGGGAGGCAAGATTTAGCTGACTTGAAAGAAGGGGGAAGCAAGCTTGCAGAAAGAGATTGATTTCAGCGAAATACAAATTCATACTCACTAACTGCCTTACCACTTCGGAATCAATTAAAATGAGATGGAGAAAAAGGCACAGAGAAATAGAGAATGACAGAAAGCCCAATTGGAAAAAAGGAGGGGGTGGGGAGAAGGCTTCCTGGAAAGCAGAGCAGAAAAAGCCCAATCCAAGGAAACCCCGTCTCGGGTAGGAGGGGAAGTCTGGGGGCTGTGAGGCATTTTCTTTTCCAGTCCTGGGCAACTGGTAAGCAGCAGACCCACAACATGAGTCAGGGGTTCTCAAAACCCAGTAAGCATCGGAAGCAACTTTTGAGGAAAGGAGGTAGGGCTTACACGTGTCCAGTCCTGAGGCCACCTCCCGAGGTTCTGATTCATTAAGTCTGTGCAGGAGCTGGCAATCTACCTAACAGAACCCGTCTCCTGGACAGGTGCCCTCGGACCACACTCCGAGGAGCAAGGCCTAGACTAGAGATTTCATGATGTGCCCCTCTTCTCTGGTCACCATAGTAACAGCAATGACCACACGTGTTGCTTATCTCCAGGACTGCTGCACAAAGCCTCGAGAAAGACTGTGGAAAGACCCCCAGGTTAGCCTGTCCAGAGAAGATGAAGACTTTGGAAATACAGTACTTGGAAGGTGTGGACAGTGGGACAAAGAAAACCTGTCCAGGGGCGCCTGGGTGGCGCAGTCGGTTAAGCGTCCGACTTCAGCCAGGTCACGATCTCACGCTCCGTGTGTTCGAGCCCCGCGTCAGGCTCTGGGCTGATGGCTCAGAGCCTGGAGCCTGCTTCCGATTCTGTGTCTCCCTCTCTCTCTCTGCCCCTCCCCCGTTCATGCTCTGTCTCTCTCTGTCCCAAAAAATAAATAAACGTTGAAAAAAAAAATTTTTAAAAAGAAAAAAAAAATTAAAAAAAAAAAAAAGAAAAAAAAAGAAAACCTGTCCAGATCCTGGCTTGGACAGCCCACCTCGGAGAGGACTAGACAGGACCCAAGAATAGTGCTGGACCACTCTGGAAGACAGTTTGGCAACTATCTTTTTTAAAAAACAAAATAAACATACTCTTACCTTATGGTCTAGTAGTGATGCTCCTTTTGGCATTTACCTCAAGAATTCAAAACTCAGGTCCACGCAGAAGCCTGTACAGTTTTATTCACAATTGCCCAAACTTTGAAGCAACCAAGATGTCCTTTAGTAGGTTAATGGACCAACTATGATAGATCCAGACAATGAAATATTACTCGGTGCTGAAAAGAAATGAGCTATCAAGCCATGGAAAGACATGGAGGAAACTTAAATGCATATTTCTAAGTGATAGAAGCCAATCTGAAAAGCCTACATGCTATATGATTCCAAGTGTATGATATTCTGGAAAAGAAAAAGCTTCGGTGACAGTCAAAAGCTGAGTGGCTACAAGGAGGATGGCAGGGAGAGGAAGGACTGGGCAGAGCACAGAGGATTTTTAGGACAGGGGAACTATTCTATATGATGCTGAAATGCTTGATACTTGCCATCATACATTTGTCCAAACCCACAGAATGTGCCACACTCAGAATGAACAGTAAACCATGGATGGCATGGGGCGGAGGGGGGATAATGACGTACCAATGTAGGTACATGGATTGTAATGAACAGACCACTCTGGTGGGGAGTGTGATAGTCGGGATGGCTGTGCATGTGGGGGGGCAGGGGTATACAATAACTCTCCTTTCTGTCCAATTTTACTGTGAACCTAAAACTGCTCTAAAAAGTAAATTCTATTAAAAAAAAATACACAGGACTAGAGATTGCCTCTGGTTCCATGAAATATGAGATGACATGGGAAGGCAGAGTAGTGAAGCATGCAACGGGGACTGGAGCCACTGGGGACATGGCAGGAGTAAATCCAGGCTGCCAGCCAGGTGCCAATTCCTGAATGGGTGGGGGTTGGGGCTGTAAAATCAGGACAGGAAGTACAGGGCCCCTCTCTTCCCACCCTTCCTGCCAGAGAGGGGGATACTGCAAAGGGCATCAAGATCTCAACAAGAGAGCAGTCTCTCTGTGGTGTTTGAAATTCTCAAAGATCCCTTAATCCTCCCAAAGAAAACAGTTCAAACAGGTGAATAAACTAGCGAGTCGAACAGGGAGCCTCAGCATCATTATCCAGGCCTCCTAACGCCCCTTAATGCAGAATCTCCCTGCCTGCACCTAATAAGGGCTGCTCTCCTTCATGAGAGTACTATAAAATGCATAAATATTCCTCAAGGAACCGAGAGAGCTCCTAACAGTCTTTAATAGCTATCATAAAATGAAGGATAAAATGTGTGAAAGGAGATTGGTCATGATAATAGTGCAAGGCTGGAGAGCAGTGAATTTCCTAACCCCTCCCTGGCTGGGTTTCACAGCACAAAGATACTGTCCCGAGTCAGAAGCATGCCCAGAGGAGGCAAACTGGGGAGAGGACATCCAGACTCCTGTCAGAGAATCCCAGACAGTTGAACTGGAAAAGCTGAGGGCCAAAGACAGGAGGAGACTTGCCTAAGGTCATACAGCAAACAGCAGACTCCCATCAAATCTGCCAAGATTCTGTGTGGCCCAGATGGAATGGGTCCTAGGAATTTGCATTGTTCATTTATCCTCTGGGTGATGGAGATAAAAACTAGTCTGTACCAAATAAGCTCGTGACTGATACAATTTGGCCCTGGCTACATAGCTCCTCCAGCCTTTGTGGGAGCCAGAGATTGGTCTGTTAGTAGAACTTACAGCCTGAGCTCTGCTCCAAAACTGGACAAGGACTCTAGAGCATGCCAACAAGGTGGGTATTAACAGCAGAGGTCATCATGGAGAATCTGCAGACCAGGGAAACAAGAGTATGCTCTAAAGGACTGTTTGCTTCAATGGGTGCTATGATGGGCTTTCCGTGAGCACCTCAGGGCCATGGCACGTGGGTGTGGGGTGTGGGGTGGGGAAAGACCCAGTCGGCAGGAAAGCCCACATCTGACAGACAGCCAGTCCCCTAGCTCATGTCCTGGAATGCAACAGAGCTCAATAAACAGCAGTTATTGGCAGGTACAGCACCGAACACCTAGAGGTGCACCCACCAAGAACTGCTGTTTGTTGAGCTCTATTGCATGCCAGGACATGAGCTGGGGGCTTTGCATTTATGACCTCATTGAGTCCTCCAAGTGCTACAGCTACTGTAATCGCACGGACCCAAAGGTCCATGCACGACCAAAGGTTGGCCAAATAACATCCAGGAAACACAGGTCTGGGCATTTGTTCCTGCTCCCACCATAGTCTGGGGCCTACTGGGTCTCCCCATACTTTGGCTTGGGCTTCTAGTTTACAGCTTATCTTGATGGCAGTGGAATGGCCTCTTACATCTGACCCTCAAGACCTTCGAGATGTTGACTCCCTGCTCCTCAGGCTCACCCCCTTCACTTGTCTCAGCTCTGGTTTAGGAATCCCCATCCCAGGGCTTTCCTGACTCCCTGGAGTCTCAGCCCAGCCCATCCTGCTCTGAATGACAGGAGGTCCAAGAAGCCACATTTCCCTCTGCCCATGCAGGCTGACTAAGCAAAGCTACCAGAAACTTCATGGTGAAAGTCAACCAGCAGAACCTCAAGTGAAGTTCTTCAATGCATAGAAGTCAAATCCCAATACAGATGGGGTACGGACAAGCAGAAAAGAATAAACCTTTTCTTCTAAGTTAAACTCCCTGGCCACATGGGGGACAGTCCTGAGAGTGGATAACCTAAGATTCTGGTGTCATCCACTATTACCCTGATGGCATTCAGCAGCCGGTAAGACATCAAGAGGTCACATGTAGGAGGACTGAAATAGAACAATAAAACCATCGGCATTCCCAGATAATGGGCTTCGTGGAAAATCTAAAAGCATCAACAATTAGAATTTTTAGAAAAGCTAGCGAATCACTTGGAAATAAGAGCAATGTACAAAAATCTATTATATTTATTTCACCGTCAAGTAGATATAAATGCAATTTTAAAGACACCACTTATAAAAGCAACAAAATGCACGAAGGGTCTAAGATTCTAACAAAAGATGCTCGAGACCTTTGAGGAAGAGATTAGAAAAATTTATTGGAAGACACTGAAGAAGACCAAAATACGTGAAGAAACAGACTGAGTTCATGGGCAGAAAGATTCAATATCATAAAAATAGCAAGTTGAAGGGAATTGGCCTACTGATTCCATGAAGCTCTAAGAAAAAATTCCCAACAAGGTTTTATGTGGAACTTGACAAGTAACTTATTTATAAGCAAACAGGTAAAATGTATATATGTGTGTGCAGTTTGTGTATGTACAAACACACAAACACATGCATTCATATGTAATTTTTAGCTTGCTCAAAAGACCACAAATGTAAATTGAAACTGCACTGTGATACCAATTCTCATCTAAAAGTTTTCCAAAAATACATGGGAAAAAAGTGCCCTTGTACACTGTTGGGAAGAACTGAAAATGGTGTTAACACCATGTAGGGGAAATCTTACAGACATTAAGATTGATGAAATTAAACAGAGACTATGTAATCACAAATTCGAGAACCCATGCTGTATCTTTAATACGTGTGCATATAATGTAAGTATTTGCTAACTCTGTCCACTGAAACAGCTTAGAAACAACGACTAAGCCAAGAGCAATAAAGACTCCTAATGCTCACACTGTAATTTTCTGCAACAGCATTTTGCACTAATAGGAACCAAGCCTTCTTGGATAAATGCTCATTCTGGGTCTGGGGCAGAAAATGCCCAAAATAAGCCTAGAACATCTTGTAATTTTACATTTCAAAATTTCAGAATTCTTCAGCTAACCTGAAGAAGCTCCCAGTGACCACAGATGGGGCAATTTGGACATCAACGAGGATGATGACTATAATGGATTAAAGCATATGGATTTAATCCATGAATTCATGATGATATTTTTAAAAGGTATTTGTTATCTTTGAAGAATACTTGGCCTCCAAGTCATTATTTTGAAAACTGTTAAATTAAAGAACCACCTGACAGTGCTCAGTATAGATAACTGATTGTGGCATTATCCAATTTGTCCTGTTTTTCCTCCATAAAGTGTACCTTGAGGTAATTAATAGCTAATTAGGGGTAATTCATCTTTATAAAATAATTCCAGCTAGTAAGTGGGAAGGAATTATAGAATTAGCATGCCGCCATTTTGTAGTCCCTAGTGAATTCATGAATCTAGACCATAACGATCAGTGGCTACTATTAACACAGAAAAGTCAACTAAATATTATGTGTCTCCTGATGGAAGCGCATGCCACCACCTATGAGGTAGCCTTGCCTTTCCCACTCTAAAAAATGAACTTGAAGCTGATCAAGTTTCAAATCGCCTATTATACAAGACATACAGAGAACAGATGTTCAAAGGCCTCTATAGTGATGTAATAACCAAGCCAAGACCATGGTCAACTCTTGGGATGGACTTTTTTGAATCCTGATTCAAAACAACAGTTTTTTAAAATGTTGGAGAGTTTGGGAAATTTGCTTTGTTAACTGAATATGTGAGGTTTTAACTTGTAGATGTGATAATGGTATTATGCACGTTTGTAAAGAGTCCTTAAACACACACACAAGAACAAAAATGGTTGAGACACCACAGGAGCCTTTGCCCCACCAGCCATCAAGAATTATGAGAAAGCTGGGGCGCCTGGGTGGCGCAGTCGGTTAAGCGTCCGACTTCAGCCAGGTCACGATCTCGCGGTCCGGGAGTTCGAGCCCCGCGTCAGGCTCTGGGCTGATGGCTCAGAGCCTGGAGCCTGTTTCCGATTCTGTGTCTCCCTCTCTCTCTGCCCCTCCCCCGTTCATGCTCTGTCTCTCTCTGTCCCAAAAATAAATAAACGTTGAAAAAAAAATTTATAAAAAGAATTATGAGAAAGCTATATGACCAAGGTAGATACTATGACATTCATGCAGGGATAGACAAAATGACTCAGGGAGCAGAATAGAGATACAAAAATTAATTTTTACATGTATATTTTATTTTGTTTACATAGCTCATTTTTCAGGTGAATGGGAAATGGCAAAACTCATTAGTAAGTGGTATTTGGACAGCTGCATTGATGATCCACATGGAAAATAAGCAATTTAGAAAAGACTGATAATGAAAGATACACTAAAATTTAAAACTTCTCTTTATCGAGAGACACCTCAAAGGAAGTGAAAAGATGGCTCCAACTGGGAATGACATTGACCACATATATATGATGCCAAATGATTAGAATTCAGAATAGATATTTAACTCCTAAAAATCAGAGAGACTCACAATCCAATTTAAAACTATGGAAAAGACTTAAACAGGTATTCTCAAAAAAGGAAACTAGAGTAGCTCATAAACTTTGGCAAGATACTTCATTATATAATCAAGAAAATTTACACTTTTAGAAAACAAGAGTATGTTTCCACACCCAATTCAGGAACCTGACAATAGAAAGGGCTGGTAAAGAAGTACATTAATGATGGGGTGCCTGGGTGGCTCAGCCGGTCAAGCGTCCGTCTTCAGCTCAGGTCACGATCTCACGGTCTGTGAGTTCGAGCCCCGCGTCCAGCTCTGTGCTGTCAGTTCAGAGCCTGGAGCCTTCTTTGGATTCTGTGTCTCCCTCTCTCTCTCTGCCCCTCCCCCACTTACACTCTGTCTCTCGAAATATGAATAAACGTTAAAAATTAAAAAAAAAAAAGAAGGACGTTAATGAAATATTTCCTATGCTACCAGAGAGCAGTATGGACTCCAGCATTTTTTAAAGCAATTTGACATCAGCTAGAATTTAGTTTGAGCATTCCATATGGGTTAATAATTCTGTTCTTAGATATAAACCACTGGTGCACCCTATATATTTACAATAATGTTTACGGCATTTTCTAGAAAAGACTAAAAACATTCCAAATATTCATTAGAGAAATAAGTTGCAGTGTGGCCACACAATGAGACCATATATGGCAGTGAGAATTAACCAAGAACAAGTATACACTTCACGATGAATGAACTTCGCGACCCTAATGGCAAGAGAAAAAGGCAAGTTGCCTAAGGATACTTCTAGCATGACACACTTTTTATACATCTCAACTAAAAAAGAAACCACAGTAATGTATCGTTTAGGGGTATATACCCATATAGTGACATTCTAAAGAAAGGCAGGTGAGTGATCAATACCAAATCCAGAAAGGTGATTATGTACATGGGAGGGAAGCCAAGCTTCAGCAGTGTTGATCTTTTAACATTTTTCAAATCAAGTTTTGGGCTCACAGATGTTTCATTATGGAACTCACACATTTTATACATTTATTTTTGAAGAAATGGTCTAGTTGAAACGGTGAGGCCGGCACGGGACTGACCTGGGTCTGGTTTCTGCACAGAAGAGACAGAACCGGCTCAGGGAGGAGATAAAAGATGCCTTTTCTAGGGCCGGCAGGACGACCGAAGCACCAGCATACCACGTGCATCTTGCCAAGACCAACAGACCTTCCCAAACATGCAAGATTAAGGAGGGTGAATTTTCCCTGAGCAAAGGGAAATAACAGAGATCAAGTTTGCATTCATTCCTAAAGCACTGTGCCACCTTTGAGAAGCAAACAGCCTCCCTGCTCGTGGCAGCCAGGCCCCGTTCACGGCTGGATGACCTACTTCAGATTTATGAGCCATATCTGTTTTCAGAGACCCGCCACCCTGCCTGCTTCGAAGGGTGGTGCCTCCAGGTATACAAATCCCTGCAGGAATATAGGACAGACTTCCAGTCACCCAATTCTACAAATATTGGGGACTCTGCACCCATCCCAAGCACTTCTGTGGGTGCTGGGGCTAGGAGATAAGCCAGAGAACATCTTTGCCCTTTATCACACCTCCCAGGGAAGGAAGAAGAGGAGAAGGAGCCCACGTGGGAAAAAAGCCGCCCACCCCACTGACAAGGGTCCTGTCGTTGGGCCTGAGATCACAATGAGTCACAGAAATGCAGTTCAGGGAAATAGCATGCACTCACAGCACCAGCTGATCTGTATACTAAGAGGTTTTTAACCTCAGAAACAAGAATAATGCCCAGAGATTTTTCCCTGAAGCTCCTCCTAGTTTTCCTACAATTTCTTGCAAAATAAATTATCCTTAAGTCATCAATGTCCACATAATGTCTGAAGGCAAGGGGGAGGATGGGAGGCTTTTCACAAAGCTAGAGAAAGGATGAGCCGCCAGGGGCTTGAGGGGGACCCAGGGACAAGGTGTGCATGTCAGTAGGTGTCAGTGAGTTCCCATCCACCTGACATTCTGCAGTGGATTCATTTATCTCACATTCAACCCGGCAGATGAAATCAAGAGGAAGTTGGTATCATTTCTTTATACGGAAACCCATGTCTTTCTCCTGGCTGCATCATTTCAGGGGCCAGGTGGGGGTACAAGAACCCCACTGAAGTGAGGAAGTAATAGAAAAATGTAGGGCATTCAGCTGGCCAGCCTCTGCTAGCCCAACTGCCCAGGATCAACAGGGTAAGTCACTAAGTCACTGCCACCATAACAGAGGCCCAGGGTGTGGCCAAGGTCCCTGCAGGCCAGGAAGGCTGGAAGAATTGGAGGAGGCACATCCCATTCACTTGAAGCAACCAAAGAGCCCAGGAGAGTTTCCAGAGTTGGAGTCAACAGGAAGCACTCAAGCTAGAAGGTGATGAGAAAACAAAGAACAAGCTGGAAATGTGTACAAAGTATCGCAGTCAGTCAGTGTTCCTTTCCCCCATCTGGCAGAAAACTCTCATATTACTGCTCTCTGGGGATAGTCAGACAGAGGTCAACTCACCATTGACTGGGACAACAGAGGACTGTACAGAGGCACCACACTGAGAGCAGAAGGAAGGAACAAAAGTTGGCATGGGAAGCAAGGAGACCAGGACCACGTCCAGCCCAGCCTGAACCAACCCCCTGGGCCGAAGCCAACTCCTCCAGGAGCAGGGTGACCAGATATGGACATTTGGGCCCCCAGGTAATAGCAGAAGTGTGTGGACAGGTGACAAAATTGCCAGGTTGGGATTCTGTGTCTGGACAATGATGCTCCCAGCTGACACGCTCTGTCCCCCATGCCAATATTCCCCATCAACAGTTTGACATTTCCCTCAGCCATGTGTGGACAGCCAAGAACTGCCAAGCATTTAAGAAAAGTCTCCAACAGCAAAGCAAACAGACATACTAAAGGAACTAAAACACCGATACAATAAAAACCATCATAATGTTAATATCCTTAGAGAGGTAACCAAGTAGGAGATCCTTAAGACAGAAGTTTCACTTTGTTAAAAACTAGTAACAAAAATAAACTTGTAAAAAAGAAAAAAAAATGAAAATGAAGGAGAAAAAGTACAACTTTAGGGAATTAATCCAGGAAAATATTTGAAAGCCAGAAGTTCTAAGAAGTAACAATAGAAGAAAACGAGAGAAAACTATCAAAGGAATAACAGAATTCCCCCAAAGAACATGCATCTCCAGATTGAAAGAGTCCATTGAGAGCTCAGAGCTAACAAAAAGATCAATACAAGTCACATCATTGTGAAATATCACAACACCAGAGAGAGAAAGAGAAAATATCAAAAGCTTCCAAAAAGAAAAAGCAGATTATAGACAAAAGATAATTAAAGTGCCATTAACAGCAATGCTGGAACCTGGAAGATAATTCAAAATTGTGAACAAAAATATGTACTTGCAGCCTAGAATTCTATACCCAACTAATCATCAATCCAATGCTCAGGTAGGAAAGATCTTGTATGGTCTTTCAAAATGCATCCTCTGTGCACTTTGAGAGGAAGCCATCTATCCACTTGAGGAAGTAATCAAAACTTAGGAAGAGGGTGGAATTCAAGAAACAGAAGATACAGGGGCACCTGGGTGGCTCAGTCGATGAAGCATCTGACTTTGGCTCAGGTCATGATCTCATGGTTCATGGGTTCAAGCCCCGCATCGGGCTCTGTGCTGACAGCGCAGGGCCTAGAACCTGTTTCCAATTGTGTGTGTGTGTGTGTGTGTGTGTGTGTGTGTGTGTGTGTGTATGTGTGTGTGTGTATCTCTCCCTCCCTCCAAAATATACATTAAAAAATTTTTTTAAAAGCAAAAAGAAACAGAAGATATAGCACAGTCGACTGGGAGGGAGGGGGGAGGGGATCTCCCAGGCAGATGGAAAGGAAATCCCAGGGTAAGAAAGACACAGCAACCCCAGAGAACAACTCCTATAGACTGAGCTACAGGGCAGTGGCTCCCAGAGCTGAGAGACCATCTGGGGGTTCAGCCTCCCTGATGGGCCTGGCCAGTCTGGGATGCACAGACACCCAGCAGATGAACAAACAAAGCCATCATTTTAGCTCTGGACAAAATAATTGTCGTAGAAGAAAGAGGAGACATAATCATGAGACACCACATGTCTCAACTGTGAATACTATTTACACGTTCATAACAACACTGAGTGTTGATGTAACTAAAACGGGTGATAAATACACTTGGAGAAGGGGAGGGCACACATGTGGGAGCGGGGGAGGCAGCAAAGCAGTGTTAAACCATCCTCTTCCTCGGCACAGAGTCGATAGATAACATCCAACAGGAAAGCATTCAAGATTACATTTCTGAAGATCCCCCGTATATTGTTACAATGAGTCTAAGACACAGCTCGGAGTTGAAAACTGCCACCGCCTCTGAGGAACAGGAAGCAGGTGAGGAGGGACTGGGCAGGAATTTGCTGTTTTTCATTGAGATCCTAGTAGCACGCTTTGACATTTTAATCTACGCCTTTGATACAAAATTAAATTATACTTAAATTTCACATGCACACCCCCACCTACCTCCACCTCCACCTCCACCCCCCACCCCCCACCCCCCACGGGTGAATCTACCTGCATCTACACACACTTCCCCACTGTTTGAAGGGCTAGGACTAGTCCTGAATGTGGTGAAATTGTAAGGAGTGAATCCCAGGAAAATCAGAGGCAAGGGTCTTGGAAGAAGGAAAAGGAAGTCCACAGGCTTTCAGGAACAAAATCTTGGCTGGTCCTTTGGGCACCTGGGTGGCTCAGTCAGTTGAGCATCTGACTTTGGCTCAGGTCATGATCTTAACCATTTGTGAGTTCAAGCCCCCCATCTGGCACTGTGCTGACAGCTCAGAGCCTGGGGCCTGCTTTGGATTCTGTCTCCCTCTCTCTCTGCCCTTCCCCTGCTCATGCTCATGCACTCTCTCTCTCTCTCTCAAAAGTAAATAAACATTAAAAACAATTTTTTTTTAAAGCTTGGTGGTCCTTTGCCGATGATCTAGCCAGAGAAGCCCTGGGAGATTCAACTCTTATCTGGCTTCAGTATCTCCTCGGGAGCCTACAAGAGCCCCTTCGGATCTCACCATTGTCACTTCTGAATGTTTCTCCTAATAAATGAAGGTTTTAGACCATAAAATCCAGCATTCTTTTACAATGCACAACATCAGTCTCGCCCAAGTGGAATGCTGTAAAATGGTAATGAGGTACGATAAATCTGCTTTCTGTGAAGATCGGGAGTATAGAATCCCTCTATTTATTTAACATGCCTGACACAGTGCAAAGCCACCTGGTTTTAACCCAGTTCTGCTCAAGTCCACCCCATCCCTCTCTCTGCTCACAGCCCACCCCCAGCGCTTTCAGACAGCAGGTCCAGGAAGAGAAGCCAGCAGCAACTGCCCTCTGCCCACTCTAGGTTTAGGCCGTGCAAAGTCCCAGGACTTAGGAGCCTTGGCACCGAAGAATGAAAACCTGGACGCTGCATGTCCCCCAAACCAAGGCAGAGTTCTGAGGATGCTTGGCTTCATCTCTTTGAAGGCCCCTTCCATTTGAAATTGTGAGTTTTCGGGGCGCCTGGGTGGCGCAGTCGGTTAAGGGTCCGACTTCAGCCAGGTCACGATCTCGCGGTCCGTGAGTTCGAGCCCCGCGTCAGGCTCTGGGCTGATGGCTCGGAGCCTGGAGCCTGTTTCCGATTCTGTGTCTCCCTCTCTCTCTGCCCCTCCCCCGTTCATGCTCTGTCTCTCTCTGTCCCCAAAAAATAAATAAACGTTGAAAAAAAAAATTTTTGAAATTGTGAGTTTTCATCTCTTTGGGAGAAGGTTATTAGGGATCCATTATCTGCTCTTAAGCCATAGAAGTTCTGGTTTTCCTGGTTCTCTCAATGCAGGGCCCCACCCCTGCCCCCCCAGAGAGGAAGGAGATGCCGCACAGGGGAGGCAGACTGGAGCTCCCCTTGGGGTTGGTTGGAGACCAGCCCTGAGCCCTTCTACTTTTCTTCTCACTGCCTTGCTCCAGGCCTCTGCAGCCCTCTGGTTGGATCTCTTTCCCCTTAATGGTGTCTGGTCACTGAAGGGACATCTGGTCACAGATGGAACATCATGCTCTCCATTGCACATCCCAGGGTATGACTGAGAGGGTGGAAGGTGGGGGTCACTGGTCAACCAGAAGCAGATTCCTACAGGAACATGGCAGGTTAGGAACAAGGGCCGGGAGGAAAAACAAGGGGAAGACAGTTGGGAAGACGTGGAGAGAACTAGCAAGGCACCTGAATGTCCCCTCTGGTGATCGTCACCAGCCCCAACCACAGTTCTCTGCACCGTAAGGCAGAGAAACTTAGATTCAGTGTTTGGGTTTTGTGGAGTTTTGTTTTTTGTTTTTTGTTTTGTAAAGCAGAATGGCATTTAATTTTTTTAAGGGAGAAAGTATGCTCTAGTATCTGGTGCGACTGGGATCTGGGATCCTCTGGTCCTTGTCCCAGCTGCACAGAGGATGTGGGCTTCTGCCCATTTCCATCTATTGGCAAGGACAGAAAAGCACACTCGTTCTCTGGTCTCCTGCCAGGCTGAGAGGAGCAGGCAGCCTCCTCCGCGGTGCATCCCGAGCTGAAAGGCAGTGGCCCAAGCTCCGGATCCGGGGGAGAGACAGAGCCCCAGCTTCCCGTGTCCAGGCCTCTAGAGCCACTCAGGCTAAGTTCACGGCCTGGCCTTCACATCTCGAGGGGAACAAAGACTTCAGAACCAATCCTACACTTTGCCCACTCTGGCTGTGTGATATGGTCACGTCACTTCACTCCTGTTTCTTCTATAAAACATTCTGTATGTTTTTAATGGAAGGCCAAGCAACACTGCCTGAGGGCAGGGTCCAGTTCTTGATGTGTGATTCTCTGTCCCTTTGCCGACCTGCTCCTGAAGGGCGTATTCGAAACATCTTCAGTGTTGCGGACTCTTCATCCCCTGCAGATGCATTTTATCTTGGTAAATAAAAGTCACTTATTTGATGATGAATTAAGGAGAGTCTGACATTGGTTCTGATACTAGATTGTCAAGCCACTTCTACTCTCTGGGCCTCAGTTTCCACATCTGTGAAATGGGGGTGCTTGGCTTCATCTCTTTGAAGGCTCCTTCCGTTTGAAATTGTGATTTTAGGGGTGACTGGGTGGCTCAGTTGGTTGAGTGTCTAACTTTGGCTCAGGTCATGAATTCGCTTTCCTGAGTTCAAGCCCCACGTCGGGCTCTGTGCTGACAGCTGAGAGCCTGGAGCCTGCTTCAGATTCTGTGTCTCCCTCTCTATCTGCCCCTCCCCTGCTCGTACTCTGTCTCTCTCTCTCTCTCTCTCTCTCAAAAATAAATAAAGTTTAAGAACAAAAAGAAGAAACTGTGATTTTATGTCTCTTTGTGGGGGGAGGTTATTAGGGATCCATTATCTGCTCTTAAGTGCACAGAATTTGGACAAACTAGTTTTGAGGTTATCTTGAGATGAGAATCGCCCCCACTTACCTGCTCACAGATGTTTCAACGGACTAGGGACGAGGGCCCAGAGGGGCAGCACACACACGAGGCTGTGTTTTTACCACAGGCAGGCTCGTTCAGAATTCAAACCAGAACTTGACAGGAACAGCATGAACATGGCACTGTCCTATTTTAGCTTAAGACACCAAGGGGCCCGCACGGCTCACGCGGCGGGTTAGGGCAGAGCCACCCATGCCAGGAAGAGCCAAGCCTCTGCCCTGCCTGGGTTCCGACAACAGCTCTCACTCACAATGAACCACGTTTCGGTGCTTTGATCCCAATCTCAAATAATTAAGGAGGTTTCTGTGGTATCGCCCTAAATGGCTTAGCGTCTCCATCAGAAAGGCGGCTGGGAGGCATGCCAGTTTGGGGGAGGGTCGGATAATTAAGGAAATCATGGTGAATTAAGCTTTCTGCAACGAGGCACAAACATCTTTTCATGAACGGCAACATCATGTTAGCTTATGTTTTGCCAAAGAGAAAGGCAGGGCCTCTCCTTGGGGTTTTCAGCCTGGTAAAACACATCTGGCAACTGAGCCAAATATTTAAGGGTCATTAAAATCCCAAACTCCCCGCGCCAAGAACTTTTCTCCTTTGTTATTCAAGTGCGGAGCAGTTACGGAAAATGCGTTCCATATGGTTTGTGCTGCTGCATATTTCTATTTACTTCATCAAATCACTGCTTTGAAAGAGCTATTTGATGTCAAAGATGCGTTAAGATTTTATAGACTTTCCCAATCCAGCTTTTCAAGATTCTCCCTTTGAACCAGAAATGCTTGCCAAGAGTAAACAGAACTGAAACCACGAGGGGTCAAGGGCTTTGTTGGAAACAAAGACCCCAGCCTGATCAAGGGCTTTCAAAGGTTGGGGGGGCAAATATGCGTTTCCAACTGCTTGCCAAAAGTCCCCAAAGATCATGTTTCCCACATAAGTTACATTAAAATAAGTGTTTTCATGTATTCATATTTTATTAATAATGTAACACTGTCACCCACCAGCTCCCACCAAGAAGCAGGACACAAGATAGTCAGGCACTTAAAATATGAACACAACTTTAAAAAACTGGGAAGTTTATCTTTAAGTCGTACATCAAAATTCTCCCCAGGGAGACTGTCAGCCTTGAGAGAAAAAGCAAACCGACACAGACCTTGGAAAAGCTCTCAGGGCTACAGTCAGACTCTCCCAGACACACGGAGCTGGGAGGACATGGGAGAATAACTCTCATTTTACAAATAGGGAAACTGAGGACCAGATCCCGGCGCCAGAGACAAATCTTAGAAGCTCCCAAATTGTCCCCTTTTCCTCCAGCCTTTTCTTCATCATTGCTCCTTCCCGAACCTCCCCACAGCCTCCTCCCATTCCCACACATCCTGGACACCCAGACACAGCAACGGTGGAGCAGGGGCTTCTGTAAAACTGAACTCAGGTTATAGCCCCTCCCTGCTCAAAACCACTCAGCACCCTGATTATCCAACCTACCGCCCCTCTTGCCTGGGGCGACTGCCCCTACTCATCTGCCCACACCTGCCCAGCTCCAAGAGCCCCCTGGTCGCCCTGCTCCACCCACACTACTGCCTTCCAGCCCCTGGAGACCACAAAGCTCATTTCGGCCCCAGGACCTTTGCATGTGTGGTCCCTTCTTCCCTCCTGTGCACACAGTTCTTCTTTCAATCCTCAGCTTCAACTGTGCTGCTTTGAAGAGCTCTTTCCTAGCATTCAAGGTGATGAACCCACACGACCTTTGCTGACTCCTCTCTCTGCACATTTATCATCTGAACCCCCACACTGAGCAGTGAGCTTCGTGAGGCCATGAAAAGAAGGCTTTCTTATTATCTCTCCCCTGTAACTCCAGCACCCAGCACACTGCCTGGAATTTAACAAGCACTCAGTACGTGTAATTTGATGTCTTCTATTACCCAGCCTGGGCTCCCTCCATTAACAAGAAAAGATTTTTTAAAAAGAATCCAGGGCTTTATGTTTAGAGCCCAACTCTGCAACCCCCTCCTTTTTTTTTTTTTTTTAAATCTCTCCCTAGTGCTGTCCTGTCACCCCATTTGGGGACTCTGCCTCTGCTCTCTCCCCATCTGTTCTTGGGCCCCCCCCACCCACTACTCTGAGAGCTCAGAGTCCCCCAACACTTCAGAATGCAAGCCCTCAGAGGAAACCCTGCAATTTAAATGAGATCTGTCAATTCAAAACATGCATCACTTCCAGTGGTGAGAGCTGAGGCAGAAACAAGGTGGGGAGTTGCAGGGCGGCCACTCAAGGAAGGTGGAGATTCGAGCCTTTCCTCTGAGATTCCAGACTCTTGCCCTCCCCGCACCTGGGAGAACTCCCTCTCATTCGGTTCCCTCCTGATAATGAATGCAGTCCCTCACTGCACCTGGAACTGGTGTCTCCATTTCCCCTGTAGCTTTCTTGATACACAAAAATTCCACCTAAGTATTTTTCACTTGTATTTTTTGTGGAGTAAAATAAAGCTGGCTTGGGATAAAATGTCCTGAATCACAATAATTATCCAGTCTCTCTCTCTTTGCCAGGAGGTCCTGAGGTAGGTAGATGAGTATTTAGGACCAAAAGCTTGTAAAGAAGATCAGAAATCTATAGATCATTCCACCAACTTCTAATAAGCTAGTATGTTCCAGACATTTCACGAAGATCCCGAGGTGAACAAGACCAAAGTGGTCCCCACCAGGAAGGCAGACATGAGGCCAATTATCTGTGTCCTCACCCAAGCACTCACTGAGGGGTCATCACTGGTCTCATGAAGGTCATGTGACAAAGAACATGGTGCAGGGAACCAGTTCCAAGCTGGTGGGGTGGAGACATCTACTCTAGGGAAGCAGCAGCTGGGGGGAGGTTGGTGGCTGGGAGACAGATGAGTGTAGTTGAATGGGCACAGGCCAGAGTCAAGAGGACCCAGTCTCCAAGCCCAGGTCCGGCAACTTCTAGCTGAATGATTGCACACCCTTCTTCCTCCTCGGCTGCACCCCATTAGGTCTTCAAATCCTTCTAGCCATCCCCCGCCCTCCACTCCCACCACCACTTCCCCGTTGCGATTCTGCTGATCATAGAATTGTTGATATTCCAAACATCCCCACCCAGTGTCGCTGGCCCCAGATCCTCTATTCCCAATCTTCTCCCAGGAGCACCGCCCCAGGCATTGGGAGGGAGGAGGGGTTGGAGCTGGGTAGTGCCCAAAGGAACCCATTCATCTCTAGAAAGATCTTGCAGAAAGGCTCAACTTAGTGTCGCGATGACTAGTGAAAAAGGGGCAGTGGAGCAGGTTGGGGTTACAGAGGGGGAGGACTCCAGCCAGACGGGCTGTTCAGAGGGCCAGAGGAGACACGGGAGAAGGGCAGCCTGGCACCACAGGGAGGGGTGAGCAGACCCACCACCAGGCACAGTACCTGCACCAAGACCCTCCATACCCCTCTGTTCTCACGGGTAGGATGACATTCTTCCTCAGGATCCATCAGGACCCCCAAGTGGGTTTACACTCAAGTGAACAGAGAAGAACATACTCAAATGGCTTGAGCTCTGGCTTAAACATTCCTCCAGGAATAGCTCTGGCAAGTGATCTGTTCTGGATCCATGGTGTGCGAGGGGCAAAGAGGAGAGAGAATGAAGGTAAGAGGAGTCTCTTGAAAGGAGCTTTGACCCCAGGCCTCAGAAACAGAATCTGTCTTTAAGCCTTTGGATGCTCTGGTAAAAAGAGATTGTAAATAATTTAGCACCCAAGAGATAGATTGTAAACGGCCAATGCAGCCTGCTAAGAGGAGGGCCGTGGAGGCTCGGACAAAAAGAGGGCGTTAGACCGTGAGCCACACAAGGGCAGGGGTTACGGCTACTGGCCTCCACCAGACCTCCAGCACCCGCAGAGTCCCTGTGCCTTACCAGGTCCTCAGGGCTTATTGGAGTGAACACCTAAGGGGACAGACAGATGACCAAGTGACTTCTCCTTGGGGAAAAAACACACACATACCAAAGCCAAACCGACCATCACACACAGCCAGAATCCTGTCTACTTTTGCACAGCGGACTCCTCCCCAGCCTGTCACTCACAGGTAGAGGAAACTGCTTCCCAGACTCTGGGCTTCTGCCAACATATGCTAGGAAGCATCTTGTGTTAGTCAATTACAAATGACAGACAAAACTCAAAAACAAAACAGTGGGGATGGGGGTGATTTGTTGAGTAGTATTTCTAGGCTCTCTCACTCCTCAGCTTCCCTCTTCCCATTCTCTCTGGCTTCCCATGACGCCACCTGCCTGGAAGGGAGGATGGCTGTATCCAAGACCTTTATTTAACATCCCAGAGGCAGAAAAAAAGCTCTTCCTTCTCCAGTATAGGTAAGACCTAGGGGAGAAGCTGACTGGCTGGTTTCGGTCACATGTCCACTCCTTGGTCCAAGCCTTTGTGGCCAGAGGAAGTAAGTGCACTCTGATTAGCGAGGCTTGGGTCAGCGGAAAGCCCCCGTGGCCCAAGGACCAAGGACCTGCTTGCGTAACTGACATCCCCACAAGAATTTTAGAATGGGCTAATGGCACGTGCCTTCCAAAGCAAAAAGTCTGCCACCATCACCACCAGAACACAGAAGAGGAGAAAGAAGAAAGGCACGCTAGACAGATAAGACCAAACCCATAACGCCGTATCCCCACCCACAACCTCCATGCTCATGAAATGCTTCGTTACTGCTGCAGACATTTGGATGGAATAAAAAAGGGACCATCACTCACTGGCATCTTAGATAAAATTTGCTTCCAGCTCTTCTTCCCCTAGCAGGGAGGCCAAATGCAAATGTAGGTTTTGGAGCTGGATAGACACAAGTTGAAACCTTGGCCTCAGAACATGCTTGCTATATAATCTTGGGCAAGTTACTTAAATTCCATAAGCTCCACTTCTTCATTTGCAAAGCAAGCAGCAAGACCCAACACACACTATGTACTGAGGATTAAAGGAGAAAAACATGTGACGGACTTGGCACACGTCTGATAGAAAGACGTCCATAAACATTTATTCAATGCGTGAATTAATTAATTTGAACTTCACAGGTCAGAGAGGACCTGGCTGGATTGTCCTACTTCCACTGCTAAGCAGCAGAATGTTTTTTTTTTCCTTTCTAAAAATAGATAGCGGCATAGATTATAACTCTAGGATAGAAAGAGTCCAACTGGCCAAGTATAGAACTTCGATACTAAACTTTCCCCATTTTAGAGATGAAGAACTGAAGGTCATAGGAGAACAAAATTTCCCGAGAGGAAATGGGATTGCCCTGACCACAAATAGGGGAGGTAAATGCTAGAACGGGGGCCCATCTTGAAGGATGGTTCAGCTGACAGGAATTAGCTTATTACTGCTCTCCCACACACCAGCAGGAAGACAAAATGGCCTTTTATCTGCATGGAGATTACGTCTCTTCCAGCGCTTGACCGGAGCCTCACCTGAGCATCCTAAGGCAGAGGAGGCAAGCACCAGCAGTGCTTTTCACAGACAGGAAATAAACTCGGAACGTTTAAGTCACTCGCTTATGGCCGCATAACCATCTAATGGCCAGATCCAGGGTCCAACTCAGCTCAGTCTCACAGAGGACAAGTAGAACAGTAATGACTACAATCCTTTAATTGCATATTGATATTTATTATATATTGATATGAGCCATTAGTTTTAATTTAGACATGGACTCTGAGCACGGGATTGATCTTGAAGGTCAGTAGGCAAACCCCCTTCCAGCTTGGGAATCTTCCTTCAGCCTCATGTGGAGTAGAGGCAGAACCCGTGTAGAGGCACACGCTATTTCCATCCCCCACACAGCCGAGAGCACAAAATGGATCACCAAGTATCGACCAACGTATCAACCCAGGTATAATTTTGAAGATGAAAAAATCTTGGGCTACAATACACCTCACATTGTAGCAAAGAACTTATGATTCTAGTATGTCATACCAAGACATAAAAATTATGACAAATCAATCTGTCATTGATGAGAAGGGCTAGACTCAGGATCCTGACCTCTAAGTTTTAAGACGTCATGTATGAAAAGGATTTGTCTACATCACCACGTTCCGCACGTTCTGGGAGATTGGAGTTTTCTCTGCATATGTAGACAGTAACCATATAATCTACTGTCCATATTGGAACACCTTCAAGAACCAAGGTGTGGGGGAAGGGGGGTGGGAGGTACTCATCATTATGCCACGACCACGGAGAAAAACCAGGACTGTCTTGAGTAAGCCCAAGACAGCCAGCCTAGTTAGAGGAAACAATCGAAAATTAGTCAGTCACACAGAGTTAATATCAAATGTTGGATATCTTGCTCAAAACATCTTCCCTCTGTACCAGTCTTTTTTGACCTCAATTTTTCATGTAATTCCTTGACAGAAATTGTTCAGGGGAAAGTGCAGATAAACATATATTCTGAGGGAAGGTTTTACATGATTGCTAATTTAGTTAAAATGGCTTTTAAACATTGTCTTTGGATAATCTAAGTTGGCTACAGAACAACAGCACAGTGGGAGGCTAATGGAGATTTAGCAACCTGCAGCTAATTGTAATTTCTTTTGGTTTCCTTGCTAAATCATTTTCCTTTTTGTCTTTGAATCCCCCTCGTCCTCATTTATGTCAGGTTTGGCCGATTCACAGCTCCAACCCCCTCCCTCTGAGGCTAAGAAGGGTCCAGGTGGACAGTACAGCAAAAGGATCCAGACAAGGTTACACTGAGAAACCTGTCAGCCATCCAGAGCTGGAAAGAGTGCATTGGTACAGAACCCTATACAAGGAGTTCTTCTGTGGCATGGAATATTCAGGCATGGTGCTGGAAAGTCTGAGTTCCCAACACCCTCCCCTGATTTCCCACAGGACAGCTTTTCAACCTGCAGGTCTTTCTATCCCAGGAACCCCCTTCCACTGATGGACAAGATTCTGTTCTCTTCCCCCCACAATCCTCACCTTGTGAGGACCAGGGGATGGGAGGGTGCTTATCGATGGAGAAAAGGAAACCTAAAGCCAAGGAGCTCAGTAACATTGTAGCCACTTCCTTAAAGGGTGAGTTCAGTGATTCAAAAAGTGCCAGGAGTGTTCCCAGCACTGGGGACGATGCTTCCTCCAGGGAGAGCCCCACCAGAAGCACACTGACTCTTGCTGGTTGGAATGTGGATCTTCCTATGGTCTTACGTGTGGGGAGGAAAGGTTCATTTAAACAAGGGTATCTGAAAGCCATAGTGAGATGCTTCTGAAATCAGTGGAGGACCCATAATTTTTCTATAAGACGTCAGTTAGTTAGACGAACCCTAGAAGGAGACATCTGGAGTAGAGCCATGGGGGGTAAGTCATGAGTCTAGGAGGTAGGCATGAAGATTACAAAGAGTGCAAAATCAATGAGGAAAAGAGACTCAAGAGGAGTATGTAAGAACCAATTCAAGAAAAGTCTCTTCCAGGGGTGCCTCGTGCCTCAGTTGGCTTAGCATCGCACTCGTGATTTCAGCTCAGGTCATGATCTCATAATTCATGGGTTTGAACCCTGCATCGGGCTCTTTGGAGCCTGCTTGGAATTCTCTCTCCCTCTCTCTCTGCCACCCACTTTCCCTTTCTCTAAATAAACTTTTTTTTTCAAAAGAAGCGTCAATAATTTTGGGGGTGTCTGATGGCAGAAGAGTAGGTAAGACCAAAGAGCCATATACACTTCAGCGGTCTTTCCCCTATGCTGCCTGGAGCCCTAAATTCCAGCAGAGATGCTTCTAGGACCCCCCAGTGTGGGTGAGGTTGAGTGCTAGGACAAAGGGGCTCTGGTGCGTCAGCCCCCTTCATTCAATATGTATTTGGATTCCAGGTAAGACTTCATCTGCATAGGAGCCAGTCACTGAAAGATGTGGTGACCAAAGATTCTAGTTTATTATTTGACAGACCTGAACTAGGGAATGAAAGGACTTGCCAAGGTCAAACACAAAAGTAGGAATACAACCAAAATAGCAATCAGATCCCCTGGCTCTGGTCCAGTACTTTTTCCATTACACAATTTGATATGAGGATCTTTCCAGAATTTAGTGAGCAAGTGAAAAAAAGCCAAAAAAAACCTGAACCTTAGTTTTTCCCATTATTGGCCAAGAGAATTCTGGTCCCAAGAATTAAATACACTCACTCATGCCCACACACAATCCCTTACCTAGGAACCTGGAAAACCAGTCACACTAAATCTAGGACTCAGTGGTACCCAAAACATGTGTCTTATAGGCAGTGTGGCCCAAGAATCCCTTTGACCTGTTTAAACCAACAGGTGATGGAGAAAATATTAATGGTTATTTACAAAACCCCACTAACCTTCCTGGTCCTCCAAATATAGATACATCCATGACAAAATCCTCAGTTTCGCTGGGTGGAGTAATACAAAGAAATACCAACTGATAAAGATTAAAAGAAAAATTCTTAAATTGCTTGAAATCAGCAGTCTGCAAATTAAAACCTGTGGCCAAATCTGGTCCACTTCCTGTTTCTGTAAACAAAGTTTTATTGGAACACAGTCATGCCCATTCCTTTCCTTACTGCCTGTGGCTGCTTCCAAGTTAGAGCTATTCAACTCTGCCCTTGTAACGGAGAACACAGAGCTCACACAACCTCAAATATTTGCTATCTGGCCCCTTTCAGAAAAAGTTTGACTATCCCTCCTCTAAATACAAGTCTACAGAAATCAGAAGATCCCAGGAAAGGGAAGGAAGCTGGAGCAACACAGCCTGAGAGGGGAGTGAGAAGAAACTTGGGGGAGAGACGGAAATGGGGGTGGGGTGATTTGGCAACTGCTGTGAAGATAAACTTAGAGATCTTATTTTCCAAAGATAGATTTGTACTTTTTCTGTGCATCAATGTGCATAAAATGAATCCCCCTGGTCCCTTAAGAAGAAGAGTTTCCACTTTTTTTAAAAAAAAGGCATCATTGGGGGGTGGCTCAGTCCGTTGAGCTTCTGACTTCAGCTCAGGTCGTGATCTCGCAGTTCACGGGTTCAAGCCCCGCATCAGTCTCTGTGCTAACAGCTCAGAGCCTGGAGCCTGCCTCAGATTCTGTGTCTCCCTCTCTCTCTCTGCCCTTCCTCACTCGCACACTCTCTCTTTTTCAAAAATAAACAAACACTAAAAAATCTTTCTTAATAAAATAAAATTAAAAAGGCATTATTTTTCCTTTTTTTTTTTCTTTTGGCAAGTTATTTTTGACTGTCACTGATGGCAAGTTCTATGAGATTCACCTACAGATAGAAGATGGTGGGTGAAGGCAGGGACAACCTGACGAAAGCCAGTTATGTTTGGGGTTATAAGAAAAACAAAAACAAAAACAAAACAAAACAAAAAAAAACTTTCCACAAAGGCCTGATAGCAAATGTAGGAAAATTGAGACTTTATCCCCCTTTCTCACTTTCCAAAGCCACTGCAGCCTGGCCAGGAGATGACCATAGATGCAGGAGGAATCCATGGTGAGCTCAGTGCAGTGACAACAATGACTGACATCTGGGCACTGGACAAGTCATTGGACACTTCCTATTCACTACCTCACTGGCCCTTGAAGGGAACCCTGGAAGGGCGCGTCATTTTTAGCCTCATTTTACAGACAGGAAACTCAGGCTCAGAGAGGGCAGGTGGCCACTCGGAGTGCCAAAGTGGAGATGCAAACTTGATTCTAGAAGACACTCCCAAGGTTTTGCCTCCTTGCCCATTCTCAGAGGGCCCCAGGCCACCAGTTCACCCAGACATGCCAGCCACAGGCCCATCCTGTTGTCAAAGCCAAACAGTCCCCACAGGCTACCTCCTGAGAGGTCCTGTAGGCTTTACAGGGGATCCCAGCTCTGCTTGTCACCATCTGAACCTCCCCCCTCCCCCCACGTCCCCCCTTTTTCATGGAACCCCTCCGCTCCTTCACCACACCCATGCTCCCCTTCCAACTGCTCCTTGAACTCCCACCCGCCCGCATGGCGTTCTTTATGCACTCCCCAGAACGGACCAACATGTACAAAGACACACGCCACACTGCAGTCACGACAGTCAGGAGCCAGTGAGAAATGTATGCTTCTAAAGGCACACAGGCCTGGCACTGATAAAAGAAAGCATTCCCTAAAATCTTAGGCAATCACAAGAGGTCAATCCAACAAAGAGTCTGAGTTTCCTAGCAGGCAGCCCAAGGAGGAAACCTGTGTCCACACAACTGAAGCAAAGTGAGCCTACTCCCCAAGCCGGGAAGGCATTCTTCATTCTAAAATCAAAAACTTCACGCTCCAAAGAGTCCTTCTTAAGGGACACCATGGTATGTTGTATACATGCTCTTCAGCAATATTTTAGAGTAAATCCTCTGATAATTCTTCAGGCCCTTTCTTTTTTTGTTTTTTTTTTTTTTAATGCTTATTTATTTTTGGGAGACAGAGCGTAAGCGAGGGAGAGGCAAAGAGAGAGGGAGACACAGAATCCAAAGAAGGCTCCAGGTTCTGAGATGTCAGCACAGAGCCCGATGTGGGGCTAGAACTCACAGACCGTGAGATCATGACCCGAGCCGAGGTTGGACGTTTAACTGACTGAGCCACCCAGGCACCCCAGGCCCTTTATTTTCTATTCAACATTTAACAATTATCTATTGCGTGTCTACTATGAGTCGGCCACTATTCTAAGCACCAAGGGCACACTGATGAACAAGACAGGCGTGGACCTGGTCCCATGAGGTGGATGGTAGTACAGCCAGATGGCATCAAACCAAAGATCCGCTAACGGCATGTAAACCGCTGGGGGGGCGGGAGGTGGCGAAGATGTAAACATCGCTTTCCAGATATCCAGCTTTCAAAGATGTAATGACATTGGATGTGAAACGCTAGAGAGAAGTCTCTGGGCCACATCTGGCTTACAGCCTCAGTGTCCAGTATATAAAAATGTGTGTATACACAGAAACACACACACATACATACATACTCGGACACACACACATACACTTGGACGCACACACCAAAAACCTGCCCCTCTCCCTACTGCCTTTCACCAAGCCTTCCTGGAACATTTATAAGCCTGCTGGCCCCTGCATGGTTCTCAGTGCTGACTTAGAGGAATGTATAGATGGACTATATCCTTCAAGCAATTTCCTACCACAATGTAATATATTCTGCGACCTGGATCACGTTATATAAAGGGCATTTTTTTAAGGGTGAAATTGCTCCTCAGCCCTTGGAAGAGGTGCCAGGGACCAGCAAATACCTAGTGGAGGTTTTTCTCCCCCATTTGAGATGTCATAAGGGGAAAAAAAAAAAAAAAGAAAAAAAGAAAGTAGGTGACCAATCCCCGGTCATCTCACTTTAGATCTAAGACTGACTTTCTTCAATTCCCAGAGAAAGCAAATGAAATTCATTCTGGCAGGCAGACCCCAGAAATTCCACAAGTGTCTGCATCACCAAGGGATGGACATTATATCAAATGAACAATATACCCTGAAGACCTGAGGCATCTGTTTGCGAGCTGTTGATTCATAACTTGGAAAAGCGGGGGAAATTTGAAAGCTGAGACCTTCTATCTGAGAAGGGATAAAAGTTCCAAGTGACCCCAAGGGAAGAGACTCAGTTTCACAGTCAGCCAGAGAATGTAAGAGAAGGAAAAGCAAACACAAGCACACGCACACACACACACACACACACACACACACACACACACACACCACATTCCTAACATCCTTTCACTGGTAGCCATGCAGGATCATCTTCCAGTGGTAGGCTGCAATACGAACCATGACTTCTCAGTGACTCCCTTTCTCGCAACTCCAAGTAGTTGCCTTGTCTGATTCTGGGCAGAACTTGAGGCTAAGAGAAATGAGGATGTACATTTCACTTCTCACCACACCCAAATCAAATACTTCTCAGAGAAAAGACAGGAGAACTAGGAAAGCTTGCAGGGGAGAGTCCTGCTTCGGGTCAGGCCAGAGTCCAGGGCGGGCACCATCCCTGCAGAGCAACAGTCCGGCCACCACAAAAGCCACCATTCCTGGAGGATCCAAGTGGAGGAGAGCAAGGGAGAGAGTGAATGGTTACTGACAGAGCTTTAGCTATGTCCCAGATGCTTCCTGTTATTTTTGTCTATTGCTAATAACAAATTAGCTTAGTTCATCAGCTTAGTCACCTTTAGGTTTCAGTTTCTGAAGCTCGGGAAACCAGGTGTGGCTTCACTGGGTGCCTCTGGCTCAGGGTCTCTTACAAACTGCCATCAAGCATTAGTGAGGTCTCAGTCACTGCAAGGCTCAAATGGGGATGGGAGGAGGTGCAAGATCTGGTTCCAAGGTCACTATCATGGCTGTTGGCCAGGCTCCAGTGCTCCCTGGCTGTCTGCTGGAGACATCAGTCTCTTGCCACATGGGCCTCTTCATAGGACAGATTATAACATGGTGGTTGGCTTCCCTTAGAGCCACCAAGTCAGAGAGCATAAGAGGGTCCCCGAGATGGAAGCCATAGTCTTTCTGTAACCTTATCCTGAAGTGACATTCCATCACATTTGCCATATTCATTCGAAGCAAATCTGTATGTCCGGCCCAAGTCCAAAATGAGGGGATCACACCAGGGCACAAACAGCAGAAGGAGGGGGGATGGTTGGGGCCATTTAGAGGTTGCCAATCACACAGGCCCAGGCCTTTGACATTTGCTTCTTGGAAACACAATGGTGGAAACTATTCTTCTCCTAATTGTACAGACTTTGCAGCTGAGGCCATCGATGTTAGGCTTTGTGAGACAGGATTTAAACTGAATGAACATACTTCCTGCGACATCACAGAATGGGAAGCAGAAAACTACAGAGGGGGATATTCTTACCCTCTCCTCCTTAGTTTCCTCCTCATCTTAGAAGAAACTAGTATTTGACAAGAGCAAATTCATGCCTAGAGTGGCCTAATAGTTTCCCAGAGATTTGTGTGTTTAGCTTGCTGCAAAAATTCTTTTAAGATATTTTGGATGGGAAAAAAAAAGATATTTTGGATGGGACTCTCATAATGTCAACCTTTAAAAGTATCTGCTCTCTTCTTCAAACATCACAGATGGGCGGGTGAGGTCAGGTGAGGATGGGACAGGTCTCCATCCACCCAACCTCACTCCCTCGCTCTTTTTTTTTTAATGTCTTATTTTTGAGAGGGAGAGAGAGAGAGAGAGAGAGACAGAGCATGTGCGGAGGAGGGGCACAGACAGAGAGGGAGACATAGAATCCGAAGCAGGCTCCAGGCTCCGAACTGACAGCTCAGAGCCCGACGCGGGCCTCGAACTCGTGAATGGCAAGATCATGACCTGAGCCGAAGTCAGATGCTCAACCGAATGAGCCACCCAGGCGCCCCTCTCCCTCTCTCACTCTTAAGAGCCCTGAGAAGTTGGCTTGAAAATGTACAACAGAAACTATAGTCAACCTTAGCAGAGCCTCACAGTCAGAAAGTCACCCCCTGCCAACAGGGAGGTGCCAGGCAACTCCCTTCTCCAATCTCAGCCACCCTTTCCTCACTTCCCAGTGGGATAATGGCAAGGCCTACTCCACAATGGGGGACAGAAATTCCAAACAGAGCCCTGGGTGTGTGCTAGTTAATGCTAGCTAACAAGTGCTAGTTTATAATTATAGACTAGAGAATTAAGTACCAAGATATTACTCAGGTATCTGGAATTTGGGGGGCAGGTACTGGAGACAAAGTATCTAAAGATAGGAGCTCCAGAAATTTGCATGCGAGTCCTCTTTAGTCTTCAGCTTAGTACTAAGCTCTAACTGAACAGGGCAAGACTCCTGGAAGCCGGGAAATGCACAAACAGTGGGAAGAAAATAATTTCTGGGCAACTGTGAGCTGAACTCCCAGAGCTCTCCCAGGGCCGAGAGAGGCCGAGTCCCAACCAGTGAGGGCAGAGAGACTTTGTTGAACACCATGGGCATTCAATAGAGAGACTAGAAGGGCCACGCCTTACAAATGAGCTCATCTAGTCCTAGACCCACCAAATAAAGCTTTTTAAAAAGCTTTAATGAGTTAAGAGATCTACAACTCAATTAACTTTCTGCCGGAGCAAGAGAGAACACTGTGAACAAGAAGACCTCAAAATCTGGATATCCAAGAAATCCACACCTATAAATTCAGCATATAATAAAAAGGTATACGTCTAGACATGCAAAGGAGACAATGAGATGCACAGCAGGAGAAAAAAAGCCAGGAGAAACAGACTCAGAAAAGATGGGATAAAATTAGCAGGCAAGGCTTTTAAAAAACCTCAAGTTCAAGAACTCAAAGAGAATAAGAACATAGAACAAGTAGAAAGTTTCAACTGGATAACGAAAGCTGTGAAGAAAATAACACCGCACATTTATTAGCATGGCGAGGATTCGAACATTGAGAATACCAAATGCTAATGAAGAGGGTAGAGCAGCAGGAACTTTCATTCATTACCGGTGAGAATGCAAAATGGTACAGACACCTTAAGAAACAGTTGGGTGTTTTCTTACAGAGCTAAACATAGGCTTCCCATAGGATCCAGAAGTCAGGTTCCGTGGTATTTACCCAAAGGAGTTGAAAACAGGTCTACATCAAAACCTGCACCTGAGTCTTTTTTTTTTTAACGTTTATTTATTTTTGGGACAGAGAGAGCATAAGCAGGGGAGGGTCAGAGAGAGAGGGAGATACAGAATCTGAAGCAGGCTCCAGGCTCTAACCTGTCAGCACAGAGCCCGACACAGGGCTCAAACCCATGAACCGTGAAATCATGACCTGAGCTGAAGTCGGATGCTTAACCAACGGAGCCACCCAGGCGCCCCTGCGTGTTTATGGTAGCTTTATTCATAGTTGCCCAAACTCGGAAGCAACCAAGATGTCCTTCAATTGATGAATGAATAAGCCAATTGTGATACATCCATATAATGGAGTATCTTTCATCAGTAAGCAGATATCAGCTATCAGCCACAAAAAGCAACATGCATTTAAGATTCCTCCATGTCTAAGTGAAAGTAACCAGTCTGAAAAGGCTACATCTGTATGATTCCAACTAGTTGACATTCTGGAAACGATAAAACTACAGAGACAGTGAAAAGATCAATGGTTGTCAGGTGTTTGGAGGATGGGAGAAAGGAAACGATGAGTATGTGAGGCACAGAGATTTTAGGGTGGTGAAACTACTCTGTATGATACTATAGTAGTGGATACATACCATTATGCATTTGTTACAAACCACAGAACTGCATAAATTGTGGACTTGATAATAAATTATCAATACTGATGCATCAACTTTAACAACTGTACCACATTAATGCAAGGTAAAAGATATTGGCGGGGGGGGAGAAGGGGTATATGAGAACTCTATACTTTCTATATCCTTTTTCTGTTGAACTTCTCCACAAAAAAATTTTTTTAAAAATCAAATGGAAATGCTAAAACTAAAAATTACAGTTTTAAAATCTGAAAATTTTAAAATCCACGGAATGGGCTAAGCAGCAGATTAGATCTTGCAGAAGCAGAGATAAATAAAACTGTAGCTGAGGCCGTATAAAGTATCCGAACTGGAGCACAAAGGGCTAAAAAGGCTAAAGCAGATGACAAGAGTCTCAACCATGAGACAGTAGCCAATAGTCTAACACAGGTGAAATTAAGGGACCCAAAAGGAGAAGAGAGAGACTGGGGTAGGGGAAAAATTTGGAGGGAAAAAAAAATGGATGGAAATTTCCCAGATTCGATGATACACAAGAACTCAGATTGCAGGAAGCACATCAACCCCAACAACGATAGAGAAAAACACAGTAAGATTTATGATAATTAAATTGTGATAAACTAAAGACAAAAATCTTCAAAGCAGCCAGAAAAGGGAATATAACATACAGGGGGAAAAAAACAGTAATCATTTCCCTGGACTTTTCGCCAGAAATAATGCCACCCAGAAAATAGAACAATATCTTTAAAGTGCTGAAAATAAAACACTGTCTACCTATAATTCTATATTGAGGACAAATACCCTTTTTGATTAAGGCAAAACAAAGAGATTTTAAGACAGACAAAACTGAAAAAAAAATCCTAGAAAACCTGTACCACAAGCAATGTTGAAGGAACTTATTCAGAGAGAAGGCACACAATACCAGACAGAAATTCACATTTCCACAAAGGAATGAAGAGTACCATAACAGCAGAGTTCTGAGTAAATAAAGATTTTCCTCTCATTTCTTAATTTTTATTTTATTTTTTAAAGTCTATTTATTTATTCTTGAGAGAGACAGAGACAGCATGATCAGGGGAGGGGCAGAGAGAAAAGGAGAGAGAGAATCCCAAGCAGGCTCTGAGCTGTCAGCACAGAGCCAGCTCCAGGGCTCAAACCCACAAAACTGTGGGATTAAGACCTGAGCCAAAGATAGAGGCTTAACCAATGGAGCCACCCAGGCATCCCTCATTTCTTACTTTTTAGAGACTATTTTGATAAAAATAGTAACAATGTTGCTAACACATAGAAGTAAAACGTGAGAACACAGGAACACAAGGGCATAATAGCTCTACACTGCTACATGGTTCTTACATTAAATGTGAAGTTGTGAAATATTTAAGAGTACATTCTTATAAGGATGTTTATTGTAAAACCCAGAGAAACCACTAAAAACACAGGATACAGAGTTGTAGCTACTCAGCCAATTGAGAAGATATAATGGATTACTGAAATATGTTCAGTTAATACAAAGGGAGGCAAGAAAATTAACAAGATAGACCTAAATCCAACTACATTAATAGTTAAATGTAAATGAACTAAACATGCCACTTAAAAGACACTACTTGTTAGACTGCATTAAAAACATCAAGCCCCAACTTCATCATGTGCACAAGTGCACAGATTGGAAATAAAAAGATGAGTAAAGATATACCATGCAAACATTAATTGTAAGAAATACGGGGTAGCTATGTTAGTATCAGACAATGTAGACTTCAAGATAAGTATTCCCAAATATAAAGAGGAACATTCCATGACAAAGTGTCAATTCATCACGAGGACATAATAATACTTGCATGTAACTGAGGCAAAAACTGACAGAATAGGAAAACCCATCGATTCACAATTAGAGTTGCGGCTGTTAATGCTTGTCTCAGTTCTCGACAGACCCAGCTCTTTAGCCCAATTAGGCAGCTGTAACAGACCTAAACTTCGAGACTTGGAAACAACAGAAATTTATTTCTCCTAGTTTGAGGCTACGAAGACAAATTAAAAGCGCCCAAAGATTTGGTGTATGATGAGGATCACTTCCCGGTTTGCGGAGATCAGTCCTTTTGCTGTGTCTTCACCCGGCAGAAGGGAAAGGGAATTCTCTGAAGTCGTTTTTTGTGTTTTTTAATAAGGGCACTAATGCCATCACAAGGCCCCAGGCTCCTGACCTAATCACCGCCCAAAGGCCCTACCTCCTAATCCCAGCATACAGAGGATTAAGGTTTCAACATATAAATTTGGTGGGGGGAGGACGCAAACATTTCGTCTATAGCAACAAATAAATCAATTAAAAAAAATCAAGAATATATAGTGGGAAAGATTCCGCTATCAACTCAGCCTGACTAATAGTCCACCAAGCACACATGGAATGTTGCCCAAGGTACACCATATTCTGAGTCATGAAAGAAATATCAACTTTAAAAGAATTTGACTCTTACAGAGTTTTCTGGTTAGACTGAATTGAATTAGTAATGAATAATGAGCTACCAGGAAAATCCACAAATACGGGAAAGTAAGCAATACGCTACTTAAATAGCCCATAAATCAAAGGAGAAATTACAAAGGGAATTAGAAAATATTTTAAACCAGGAAAAATAAAAACACAACATACCAAGAGTTGTGGGACGCAGTTAAAGCTGTGCTTAGAAACAAGCTCATAGCTCTAAAAGTTTATATTAAAAGAAAAAATAAATACATAATTCAGCTTCAGCTTGAAATTAAAAGTGAAGAAATTAAACTTGAAGTATGAAGAAGGAATAAAGGGCAAAAATGAAAGAACAGTCAAAAATCATTTAGGGGTGCCTGGGTGGCTCAGTCGGTTAAGTGTCTGACATTGGCTCAGGTCATGATCTTGTGGTTCATGAGTTTGAGCCTTGCATCAGGCTCTGTGCTGGCAGCTCAGAACCTGAGTCTGCTTCAGATTCTGTGTTACCCTCTCTGTCTCTCTCTCTCTCTCTCTCTCTCTGCCCCTCCCTCATTCGCGCACTCTCTCTCTCTCTCTCTCTCTCTCTCTCTCTCTCTCAAAACTAAATAAACATTAAAAAATTAAAAAATAAAAACATAAAAATCACTTCAAAAAATGACAAAGTTAGTTTCTTTGAAAAGTTTAGTAAAATTGATAAAACCCAGGCTAGACTGGTCAAGAAATAAGAAAGAAACACAAGAGATCACTATCAAGAATGCAATTTCCACAGATCCTACATATATTAAAATAATGACAAAACAAGTCTATTTCCATAATTTGAAAACTTAGGTGAAATGAACAAATTCCTTAGAACACACAAATTATCAATATTAACTCAAAAAGTAGAAAATCTCAATGGCCACACATCAATTAAAGGAAGTGAATTTGTAATTAACAACATTCCCACAGAGAACACTCCAGGCCTAGAGGATTTTCCTGGAGAGTTTCAGCAGATAATTAAGGAAGATGTAATACCAGTCCCACACAAAATCTTTCTAACACCTGCAGGACGGGAATAGAATTCCAGCTCACTGTGTGAGGCTGGCGTAAACTTAATGCCACGACCAGATAAAAACATCACAAGAAAACTTCAGGCCAGGGTATCTCACAAATTTACATTTAAGAACAATCCTCATGAGCAATCTTTAACGTAATGCTAGCAAATCAAACCCAACACTGTATTATGAAACACGACATGACATGGCCAAGTGGGATTTATCACAGGAACACAAATGTTGGCTAACATTCAAAGATCAATAAAATTTGTCACATTAATAGATTAAGGGAGTGGGGAGACTAAGATAATCTCAACAGGTACAGGGAAACAGCTCTTGACCATTCATGATTGGAGGGGGTAACAAACCATCACAAACTAGGAAGAGGAGAAATCTCCTTCAGCATCATCTATATTATTTATGAGGAGCTATCAGCGAACATGATTCATAATGCTTTCCACGTAGCTCAAGTCCACTCTCACCAGCTCTAGTCACCATTGTACTAGACACTCTACTCAATGCACAAGAAAAACAAATGAAAGGCACGGAGGATGCACTTGAAGTAAAGCTTCCTTTATTTTCAAACAACACAATCATACACACAGAAAATCCTAAATAATCTAAAAACAAGAAAAACCACAGCTAATAAGTGAATGTATCAGTGTAACAGGATACTTAGACCTAACCATAAGAGCTACAACTACCTAAGGTCTAGGAAAAAAATAGAGTATTTTTGTGTACTTGGGCCAGATCAAATTTCTTAGATAGGATACAGAAATCGGCAACCATAAGAAAATTGGAAAGTTGAACTTCATCAAAATGCCTGAAAAGAAAGAGATTTCCGCTTATCAAAAGACTTAAGGAAATGAGTAAGCAAGCCACAAACCGGGAAAAAAATATTCGTAATAAAAATGTACTTGTATGTATTTGTTTATATCTAGAGGAACACATAACACCTAAAATATATAAATATATCTAATAATATATGTATAACTTCTATAAACAACTCAATAAATGGACAAAAGATTTGAACAGATCTTTCACAAAAGACATAAGCATATGAACATTTACTTCACATCTTCAGCCATGGGAGAACAGTGTGATGAATCTGCAACGAAATACCAGGACGTGCCTACACAATGACCACGATGAGGATGAAGAACACCCAGAATTCCTGTCCTTTGCTGGTGGGATTGGTAGGCATTACAACCACTCTGGGAAAAGTTGTGGCAGTTTACTCAAGAGTTAAACATACATTTGGTTTAGAACCAGCAGTTGCACTCCGAGATATTTGCCTAAGATGAAAGCACATTAACCACACAAGGTCTTTTACAAAGATATTCATAGCCACTCCATTCATAACAGCCCAAACCTGGTAGCAGCCCGGGTGTCTATCAGGAGGTAAAAGGATGAACAAACTGCAGTGTTTTTATACAACGGAAAAATGCTCCACAATTAACAACGAACAAACCACTGACTGACAGATCGAGCCCAAGTATTACGCTGACAGAAAAGCCATTCACACAAGAGTAGACCCAGCTTGGTTTCACTTACGTGAAGTTCTAGAACAGGCCAAATGAATCTTAAGGGGACAGAGATTGGGATGGTAGTTCTTTTGGGGGGTGGGGGCAGAATGCCTGGGAAGGGGCACAATGACACTTTCTGGGGTTACTGAAATGTCTTGAAAAGAACGTTATTTATACGAGTATATACATTTGTCAAAACTTGTTGAACTATCTCCTCAAGATCTGTGCATTTCACTGTATTTAAAGCTCGATTTTAGAAAATCTTAGGTTTTATTGGCAGCAATTGGTAAGAAAATGTTAAAATGGAAATGCAGAAAACAAAGAAAAGCCCAACAATCGTGAAAAAGATAAAGACAGCAAGGACTTACCCCACCAGCTTTCAAGACTGACTATAAAGCTATGGTAACCAAGACACTGTGGTATTAGTAATGAAAGGCACATACATCAGTAGAACAGAAGAATCCAGAAAGATCCACGCTTATATAACCAATTGATTTTTTTTTCGGTCAAAGTACCTAAGCAATTCAATAAGGGAAAGGACAGTTGGTTCAGTAAGTTGTACTAGAATAAATAGCTCTCTAGAAAGGGAAGAAATGAACTTCACCTCATGCCTCACACCACACACAAAAATCAAGTCAACGTGGATCGTACAGATCCACATAAAAGCTTGTTAACAATAAAGCTGTCATAAGAAACCACAGGAGATTATCTCTTTGCAACCTTGAAGAAGACAGATTTCTTAAACAGGAATGAGATAGAACTAATCATAAGGGGAAAATTTGCTACATTAGACTGTCAAAATTTTTAAAAACAATTTATAAAAAGCCATCATTGGGAAAAAAAAAATAAGTCAGACTCCGACTAGGTGAAAACATTCACAGAACATATTTGACAATCCTCTGGATCCACAATGTATCAAAAACTCCTCAAACCTCAATCGTAAAAAGACAACCCCATTTCTAAAATGAGTAAAAAGACTTGAACAGGCAGTTCACAAAAGAATACGTGTGAATGGCTGATAAGCACATGGAAAAGGGGTTCAGTAATATTAGTCATCAGGGAAATGCAAATGAAAACCAACACAAGATATAATTATATACACACACTGTAACTGATCTGACTATAATTAAGCAGACATTTGAAAGGCAGACAACACCAAATGCTGATAAAGATGTGGAGCAATGGGAAATCTCACACATCATAGTCTCAGGACTGCAAAACGGGATGGACACTTTGGAAGTCAGTCTGGCAGTTTCCCATAAAGTCAAACATTCAGAAAGTCCACTTCTATGTATTTGCCCAAAAGAAATGAAAACATGTGCACAGCAAGACTTGTACGAGAATATTCCTATCCTATTTTCTCAGCAGTGACAGGCTTGGTTTCATCTCCCGCCATCCCCCTTTCTGGGGGGGTTGGCAATTATCAGTGCAGGATCACAAAAGGAGAAGAGCCCAAAGCTTTATTCACAATAGCTCCAAACTGGAAATGACCCAAAATGTCCTTCAACAAGTGAATGGATAAAAATTAAGTTCTAATCCTACAACAGAATGCTACTCAGCAAAAGAGAAGAATGAATTACTGACACACCCAGCAATACAAATGAGCCTCAAAGACATTCTGCTATAAAAAAGCCAGATACCAAAGAATACAGCCCGCACAATTCGATTTATCTGGAGTTCTAGAACAGGCAAAATTAACCTCTGTCGAAGGAAATCAGAGCAGTGTTTTCCTGAGGGCGATGGGGAGAGGGAAGGGGGAGGATGAGCTGGAAAGAGCAGGAGGAATGTTTTAGGGTGATGGAAACATTCTGTGTCTTGACAGAGATGTGGGTTATGTGGCCATATGCATTTTCGAAAACTCATTAAAAGTGTATCTTAAGATTTGTGCATTACACTGTATATTAATTGTATGTCAATTAAAAAGATAAGGAGCTAATGCTTTTTTCTAAATGAGGAGAAGAAACAGGAAAAAGGCATAAAGAAGAGCCTGAGAAAATATCAGGGCCCAACTAAAGCAGTGATGAGTCACAGGTAGGCATCAGTGAAAAGCACCAAATCACAGTGAAATAATTTGTGTTCTGTAAAAATCTGTTTTGCTAATGATTGTGGGTTTTTAGTGTTATTTATGATTGCTTTAACTAATTTCCTCCTTTTTAAGCATGCTCATGTGGAGAAACAAGCTCATTTTTTAGTAGGTTTACAACACTCTTAGGTAGGTACAACTGGTTGGTCAAACCCTCAGGCTATAATCTGTCTTTCCCACCTACCAAGTAGGCACAGTCACCTACCTGAGGCCCAGGTAACCGAGAACAGACGGGACAACACCGGAACGCTGAGCTAGCACATGTGACAGGAAGCAATAAGCAACCACAGCACAGAATCATCCTCTGATTCACCCTGAGCCCTTACATTCTTTATCTCAAAAACCTGGCCTTTTGTAGGCTTTGGGCTCTAGCTTTCCTGAAACCATTTTCAGACGCTTTAAATAGATGTAATGTACAAAGAGGCAATTAAGGAAACTTACCAACTTATTTGGTAGACGGCAAACTAAGATAACTGTAGAACACGCTTTCAAAAAATAACCGGTGGGGCACCGGGGTGGCTCAGTTGGTGGAGCGTCTGACTCTTGGTTTTGGCTCAGGTCATGATGTCACAGTTTCATGGGTTTGAGCCCCACATCCAGCTCTGTGCTGGCAGTGAGGAGCCTGCTTGGGATTCTCTTTCTCTCTCTTTCTCTCTCTCTCTCTCTCTCTCTGCCCCTCCCCACTGTCTCTGTCTCCCTCAAAAATAAATAAAAACTTTTTTTAATAAAAAAAATAATAATAACTGGGACATCAGGCATGTTTACTCCGGCATCAGGGAGTAAACATTTTTTCTCAGTGGCGAGAGCAGGGGCTTCGCCTTTCCCCCACGTCCCTTCCCTGAGGGCTTGCATATTATCAAAGGAGGATCATAAAAGGAGCTTTTGCTTTAGCAGTAAGGCCAATGCTGAGACACACCATTTTTGCAAAGCAACGGGGGAAAAATTTACCCTAGAAAGGCCCATATCCGCAGTGGGAGAGACTAGTCTGTAAGACGCTCCATTAGTGGGTCCTAAACCCCCACCCCTCACCCTACTCTCTTATTCAGAGTAAGAGAAGCCAGTTGATTGGATGCCATTGGTGATTAGCAGTCCCCGGGTCCTGGAGTAACCAGGAGGAGCGTTAAGGGGTTAGGAAGAGCATTAAGTGAGCATTAAGGCCTAGATAGTCTCATACCAACTGCAAGAGGTTGGTCCGGAGAGTTTACCTTCAAACACTCACAGCTGTGAGGGAGCTGAGGCAAGTTAGGCAAGGCGGATGAATCACTCCTGAACCCTTCCCACACTCCTCCAGCAAAGGCTAAAGACCCCTCAGTACCCAAAGCAGGGCAATGAGTCAGCAGCAGCAGCATTCCCAGGAGCTTGTTAGAAATACAGAAGCTTGGGTCCCACCCCAGACCTACTGAAGTAGAGTCTGCCTTTCCGCAGGATCCCCATGTGATTCATATGCACACTGAAATTTGAGAAATACTGGAGGGAACTTCATTTGTTTTTATTTAACAAACACACATATAGCATTTATTATGTGCCGGGCACCGTTCTATGTGTTTTACAAATACTAATAGATCTAAATCTCAGAGCAGCATTCTGGTTGTAGGCACCGCTGTCATCTCCATTGCAGTAAACACGAATATGGGGCAGAGAGAAGTTAAGTGACTTGACCAAGGTCAGCCAGGAAGTAAGTGGGGAAGCTGGAATTTAAACTCTAGAAACCTGCCTCCGGTGTCCATGCTCTTAACCACTCCGTGATGGTTGAAATGCCTCCAAGGAGAAATCAAGGGTATTTTTACATTTTTCTGGGACCAATTTGTATGTCTGGCCAGTTAATTCTTTTGTGATTTAATAACGGACTTTGACACACTGGTTTTTCCACCCTAACGGCTGACAGATTGGGGTACACTTATTTTAGGGGTTCTCCACAAGAGAACCTAAACATATGCCTCCTCTATTCTGTAAAATGGCCCTGTTTGCCTAGTTTTTCCACTGAGGGTTGGAGAACTTGAACGTATATGTAGCTGGGCTTACTGTTCTTAACCATCCATCTTTACAAACCTGGAGGAAATCCTTCAGTAACATAATGACAGGAAACGGCTGAATCCACAATATGGAAAGCATTAAAATAGTTCCCTCTATGATTTAAGTAAACAAATATGCATCAACCAAACTACAACTAATAGCCACCATCACTATCACACATTTCTGGCATTAATTCCCATTCTTCCCCTACCAAAGAACTAGTAGAACCCGCAGGCACGTGTGGCTCAGGGAAATGATCCTGAAACAAAGTCAAGATTGTCCGTGTCTCACAGGAGTGCGTAATAGACCAATTACTTCTTATAAGAAGGTCGTTCTAGTCATGTCAGTACAGGAATTTGTTAAACGTTTTAGTGTAGGACCTGCAAATGTACACAACGTCTTCCTGGATTGAATTTTCCACCTCTGCAGTGGTGGGTCTTACGTGCAGATCTTCAGAGGCCACGCCAACTTTGGGGCACCAGTGAACACAACTCAGGACATCCGCCACAGGAAGAACTCTCCCTGATGTGGGAAAGCCATTCCTGTCAGACTTCCCTCCTGTGCCACCATATGCAATGTCCCCTGGGTATTGCCGCTGTTAGCACTTCACGTTCCTTACGTTTGGGCAAAAGGCTCAGATACTATTTTTGACTGACTAGATTAGTCCCTAGAGAACCTGTTTGTTCTCGAACAAAGCTATGCCCACAATCAATGGCCTCACTCCAAGTACCCCACCCATCCTCAAATCGGTATTTGTATTGATGGCTCCTAATGTTCTCTGAAACATGCTTTCTGAGAGGCAGCCGGGTTTAAGGCAGTGATTTCAAACGTTGTCTGCATATTAGAATGGCTTGGAGCACTTTTCAGGGGCACCTGGGTGGCACAGTCGGTTAACTGTCTGACTCCTGATTTCGGCTCAGGTCACAATCTCACGGTCTGTGACTTTGAGCCCCACATCGGCTCTGTGCTGACAGCACAGACCCAGCTTCAGACTCTCTCTCTCCCTCTCTCTCTTTGCACCTCTCTTTGCAAAATAAATACTTAAAAATTTTTTATTAAAAAAAATGGCTTGGAGCCCTTTTTAAAAATACCAATATCTAGGTCCCACGCCTGAGATTCTGATTTAATGGGCCCACCGTGAAGACTGAACTTTGAATTTCTTTAACACCCACAGTCACCATGAGGATTAAATGCGATGCCTCGGGTGGACTCCGGCCACAGTGATTGGCACAGCCGTTTATTGATAAATGCCGATCGTCCTCTGCCACCTGTGCCCTCCCAGTTCCCGCTGAGGCGAAGGCAAGGCCTGAAATATGGTTCTGCTTCGGCGGCTGCCAGGGGCGGCGGAGCTCACGGGAGACACTCATTAGGGGAGAAAATGAGAGCACGCAGAGGAGTAGCCAGCCACTGACAGGGGACCGTGCCACAGAAAGATTTTGTTTAATGCAGGGCGAGAGGTCAGGAGAATGAAGAAAAAGTCAGATTCAGTAAAATCTGATCACCTAGCCATTTTAAAAAGGGTTATCGCCCACAAGTGTGCTGCTGCATGGAGTACGTTCTCCTCAGAAAAATGTGAGGGGACAGGAGGTGACCAACAGGCTCCATTTCGCTTATAATCTATATTTAACTAGAAAGGTCACGGCTGAAGTCCGGGGGGAGAAAGAGGAACGAATGCAAGTCAGAGAGTCTTCTTGGGAGGGACCAGATGAACCACAGTTCCTCTCAAGTTTGAGCCAACGTCCTGTCCTCGCTCTACATCTCTTAGGGAAGAAGAAAAAAACGTAACAGCAAGATGGGGGGACTAACACATGACAAGCAACTTCATCACTTTGAACACTTTTCGATAGGAAACACTGTTAGCTCGGTATTCATTCATTTGTTCCACATGTATTTACGGAGGATCTACTATGTGTCAATCCCTGATTTCACGACTTGTGCACTGAAGCTAAGTCACGTACCTGAGGGTGAATCACAGAGCTGGGACTTGATCTGAGGTCTGACCCAAATAACATTTAGTGATGATAAGGTCCCACTCATAGCTGGGGAGTATTTATTTTTTAAATGTTTATTTATTTATTTTGAGAGAGAGAGGCAGAGAGAGAATCCCAAGCAGGCTCCATGCTGTCAGCACAGAGCCTGACATGAGATTCAATCCCATGAACACTGTGATCATGACCTGAGCCCAAACCAAGAATCAGAGCCCAATGTGGGGCACTTACCTGACTAAGCCACCCAGGCGCCCCCATAGCCGGGGGATTTAAAAGACGTGAAATCCTCGGTTTGCAGATCTTACTCGCGTCTGATACTCCTTTCCTCTGTGCCAACCCCAGCAAGTTTTCTCCTGTCTTACTTCCTCTTATGCTTCAAGGATCACCTCGTAAATTTCCTTCTCGAGGCCTTTCTGACCAACATGAGTTGACTATTCAGAGACCTTGGCAGCTCATGCATACTTCTGCCATGGCAAAGTTACATTGCATTGTAATTATTTACTTGCCTGTCTTCTCCACGGGACCATGAGATCCTCGAAGACAGGGGTTACTCATGATTCTTGTATTCATAGGACCTGGCATAATGCCTAATGAAGAATGGGGAGAGAAGGAAGGAAGGGAGGGAGGGAGGGAGGAAAAAGGATTTCAGTGAAGTCTTCCTACAAGAGGTGAGAAATTGAGGTGGATATGAGATCTGAATCAACATGGGAGTGTTGAACGCTTGGATATCCTTGCTGGGGAATCAGTTCAAGGAAAGTCACAAGGAAAGGAGGGCGGGGTTGTGTGGAGAGCCCACAGATGCTACCACCTGGCCTGGAGGGAAGTTTTCAGGCTGAGCAGAGGAGTTAAGAGTGTAAGGGCTAAGGATGTCTTACAAACAGACAAGCATTCAGCCAAGGGACGGCTATCTACTGAGCATCTACTATGAGTCAGGCATCCGCTCAGCACAGTGAATGAGACCATCACAGGACCTACTGTCATGGACCTCACAGTCCCACAGACTATACCTGTTCTGAGAGACAAAAGGGAATCAGTTAGGGTCCTCACCCAGGGAGTGATACAATTAAGGGGAGTTTGAGGGCCATTTATCTTGCTCAGAGTGAAGGATGATCTGGAGTGAGGGAGAGGGAGAGGAAAGAGAAGACGGAGAGAGAGAAGAGAGAGAGAAGAAGAAAATGATAAGAACTATAAATTAGGCTCAGCTGTGGGAGGGCAAAATCATAATCTGTATCGCTCAGGCTTATGTCTGTCTGGTTTGCCAGTGTCCCCACAGCACCCAGAACAGCTCCTGGGTATGGCAGGTGCTCGAGAAATACTCATGGGACAGATGGGATGGGATGGAATAGGATGGGCTAGGACAGGTAGGATGGGATGGAGTAGGATGGCATGGGGTGGGGCGGTGGAATTTTACTGAATTGAAGTAAATTGAGGGAGGACAGGGGCAGAGACCAGAACTGACCATGGTCCCCAGTATCCAGTCCTTCCTGGCTCTGCCATTAACCAGCCAAGTGATCAAGCACTTTGAGTAGCTTCTCTGCTCTTTGTTTCCTCATCTATTGAAAGGGGATAGATTTCAATTTGTACACTAATTTTCCATAGAATCTGAATAATTTATATGGTCAAATTAAAGGCTGCATGGTCAGCTAATTTTGGTCTCTTGACCATAATTCAGGTCTCTTGACCATAGGACATCTGAGTCCTGAACATGCCTTTGTCAACTAGGAAGCTCACACAGAGGAAGAGGAAGGTAGTGTATGCGGCAGTTCCCAAACCTATTTGACTGCAGAACCCCGACCCTGACCCTTTTTTTTTTTCCAGAACCTCTCCAGCACTAGTTGTCTGTGATGTCACCCAAGTTCACAGAGACAAAGATGGCCATGTGGACTTGGGCATCCGCGACTAGGGTTTAGATGGTGCAGAGAGTCTAGGTGGGATAAGAGGAGGGTCTTGTGAAAAGGGACAAAGGGTGTCATAGGGAGACTTGAAGGTCCGGTAGAAAAGTCTGTGATTGCTATTCAAGATGGAACCTGGAATCTCACTCAAGAAAAGCGAGCCTTCCTCTGTGTGAGGCATTGATATTCTGGCGTGGTTTTTAATTTCCCATCCCTGGGATTAGGTATGTCAGGGAGGAATCCTTTGGCCGCCTTCTCTCAATACATCCCGGAGCTTTTATTTTGTTACCAATTTCCCTACATTGTGTGCTTTCTTTGAGAATCATAACCGTGTGAATATTTGACAATTGAATGGTACAAACATCTTGAAACATACAGTTTTCCCCAGAGCTGCATTTCATACTATAATCCAAGGTGATCTCGGTTGCCAGAAACACTCACGCTGTTAATGGATTTGGAGGGAAGATGCTGGTAATGAGATTTTCAAATGCGAATTGTTTTGCTTTCAAATTCAGGGTGAAATCCAACGAAATATTACCTTAGACACACTGGTGTAGTAAGTCCAGCTGATCTAATGAATGTCTGGTGTGTGTTTTGTGTGGGCCTTTTTCTGTTTCAAACAAAAGCTAGAAGGGGATTGGTCTTCCTATTGCTGGTGGGTGGGCTCAAGTAACTCCTTTGTATTCTGGGGCACATGCTTGGCCTCTTCATGTCCATATTGTTGAGAGGTTGATTTATTTCATTCATTCATTCAAAAAATATTTATCACGTGCCTACTATGTGCCAGGCACTGTTCTGTGCACTGAGTGGTACAACAGTGAACAAAACAGTGAGGTTTCTGTCATCATAAGGGCTACGAACTGATGAGACATATCTACACAATAAACAAATAAACACATTTAAATGTCAGGTGGCAGGGAGACTGGGTGGCTCAGTCGGTTGAGCGTCTGACATCGGTTCAGGTCATGATGTCATGGTTCATGAGTTCGAGCCCCGCATCGGGCTCTGTGCTGACAGCTCAGAGCCCGGAGCCTGTCTCCCTCTCTCTGAACCTCTCCCCCTCAGGAAGAGAAGAAGCTGGAAGCCAGTGACTGAACTCTTGAGTGATAGAGCCAGGCTTTGAGTCTAGCTTTATCTGATTCCAGAATGGACGCCCCTTCTACAACATCACACAGCCTCACAAGAAACCGAACAGAATTATCAGGGAAAGGCAGGAAGCTGGGGTTAATGCCAGTTCTGGAGGAGAGAGCTGCTAGGACTGAATGAAAGAAACTCCATCAGGGCCAGGCAGACATGGCACAAAGAAGATGGGCAGTTGTTCTGGACCCCATCAGCCCAGCCGGCCTGCCCCTCGCAACTCACACGCAGCAAGTCAGAGCTGAACTCCTCCTACCGGCCCCAGAGCCACCGCCTCTACCCGACTTCTCCAGCTCCATGGATGGCACCCAACACCTGCCTAGTCACTCAAGTGTGATTTACCACATCTCCCCCCCCCCGCCCCAGTTCCCTGCTCTTCACTTGTCACACCCTCAGGACTTTCTTGAGAGCACATGTGAGTGTGAACAGCTTGACCTGCAAGCAAGTCTTCCCTTGGGGAAAACAGCCTTCCTTGAGGAACACTAAGCCCATTCTCCGGGAGCTGCTGCAGAGGAATTGATTGCCAATGAGCAAATAATCTCACGAGGGGGAAGACTTCTCTCATCCACACATACACCACCCCTCCTACACCAAGATGGGACAGCAGAGCCCTGTCCAGAGAACCATCTCTAGATCACTTTTCCAAGTGTGTATGATGACGATGGAGGGCCCTGTGGCCTGATCTCACCAGCCGGATTCCCTCCCCACAGGAGAGGGGTTTGTGGTTCTAGGTACTTTGAAATTATGTGCGTTTCTTTGCCTTCCCCTCTAACTCTGAGCGGCCAGAGAGACAGGAGTATGAGAATTCACCACTCTCTCCCCAACTTTCAGCATTGATGGCACAATGTAGATGCTCAAATATGCATATGATGGATGAGAAGCATGAACTGTAATTCTCCACACTAAGAGTCTGTAGTGAGGGCGTGTGATGTGCTTAGCTCCCTGGTTCAGCACAGTAGCAGTGGACAGTTCCCTACAGGGACCAGTATCCCACATCAAGCGGGCCCCAGAGAAGGCCACTTAGTTGCCCTACAGGCGACGAGAAGTGAAGGGGAGTCAATGTCCCAGGGACACATGTCAATTACTAGGGGACAGGAGTTGTTGGATAAATTCTCAGCCTCCCCATCCCCCTCTGTGGAACAATTCTAAAGTGTGTTCTACACTGCTCTTCATCAAGTCCCCAGTGGGACTGGGCCCAGCACACTCACCAATAACCTGTGAATTAATGTACCCTTTCCTCCCACCCCATCTTGCTTTCTCTGCTCCCTCACCATGCTTCCTAGAATCACCTCACACATAAACCACCTGCACCCAGATTCTTGTCTCCATCTCTGATTTAGGGAAACCTGAATTAAGGGTCTGACAGGGGCTCTACTTGGAGGGCCTGTTCAACCCCCTAGTGGTCAGAGTTTGCTTTTTTGTTCTGGTATTTGGCCCCACCTCTGAAAACTCCCAACTAGGAATCTCTCTTCCCCACCATCCAGCGGTCCCCTGAACAGTGCCCCTGAAGGCTGGCCCTCCGCATCAGAACTTTGACCATCAACTCTGACATGTTGAAGACTGAAAGGACTTAATACTTGAAACAAATGGCATTTGGGATACTTCCCTCACGCCCCAATCTGGAAGTTTAGAGGCCATATCAAAACATTTATTGAGCCGTTCAGGGAGCACTATCTTCTTGAAATTATATCACAATCTCTTTTTAAAGGGACCAGCGGAATAGAACCCAGAAGGGTGCCACTTTCAAATGCAGCCATTTGAGAAATGATAGCTGTAGCTCCAGAAAAACTTCCCCACCCTGCTGCTGTGCTAACCCAGGATTCGCTGAAGCAACGGGATGCAGAGATCCGCTGGATGAAGCCCTCCTTTCCATAGAAAGGAAAACTAGCAGAAGAATCCTTTCATCCTGGTTTCTGCGAGACTCCGCCTTTCATCTAGCTGAGTGGTGAGTCCGAAGAAACAGAAGTGGCTCTTTTGAAGTGTCATGTCTGAAACAGGTGCTGGGTGTTAGTGGAGCAAATGCCTCTTGGAAAGGAGTTGAAAACTCAGCCAGAGAAGAGAGGAAAAGTGCTTTGCATTTTGGGTGGGCTCAGTGCAGAAATGCAGGAGCCCATGGAGGGAGCGGTCTGGAGAGGAAGGGGCCTGGGGTAGCTGGCAGGATGGTGCCGCCCCAGAGCCCACTCTAGAGGTCACTGGCTTTTGTTCCCATACACACCAACATCTTCCTGCCTCTGCCTGAGGGTCTTCATTGGCTGGAAGAGCACGCTTGGCCCATATGACAGGCCCAGGGCAGAGGAGCCATTGCCTCCAACAAGACCTTCCGCCAAAGGAGCACAGGAGTTGGTGCATAAATGCCTCAGCTTCCTTGCCCCTTGGGGGACAATCCAGGTGTATCCCACATACTCTATGTTGGGTCCCCGTTGGCAACAGCCCCAACTGTAAGGTACTTATCACCCTGCTTATCAGCTGTGCTCCTCTCCCTGTCTCACTCCCCTGCCCCTCACATGGCTTCTTGGGGATCACAGTCCCAATGAACCTCATGTACTCAGTCTTTGACTTGGGATCTGCTTTTTGGAGGAAGCAAGCTAAGACGATGGGGAAACTGGCCCATATGTAAGGTGGCCCCCGACAGTCTGAGGCGTTCAAACGGTCGTGTTTCTGGCAGGTGTCAGAATCAAAGCACAGCCAATTACCGGGCTGTGGGGCAGACATAACAGGCCTTTAGGAGAAAGAATTCAGCCACCCCCTGGGAAGGTGCCTTGCGAGTGTAATCTCACCAAAAAGTCTGGATGTACAAAAGCGTCCCAGGCATTTGAGAACCACGTGTTGCTCTGCTACAGCCACCATAACAAAGCACAACTAAGAGGCTTAAACAACAGAAATGTATTTTCTCACAGTTCTGTACATAAGAAGTCCGAGGTCAAAGTGCTGGTAGAGTTGATTTCTTCTGAGACCTCTCTCTGTGTCTTCACATGGTCTTTCCTCTTGATGTGTCTGCGTTCTAACACCCTCTTCTTCTAAGGACACCAGCCATATTGGATTAGGGCCCACCCATATGGCTTTGTTTTACCTTAATTACCTCTTAAGAGGCCCCATCTCAAACACAGCACACTCTGAGTTACCAAGGGTTAGGACTTTAACATACGAACTCTACATGGAAAGGGACACAGTTCAGCCCATAGCAGACCCCAAGAGATGCCCACCTCCAACCTGAACAAAGAAAGACTCTAATTCCGCCATTTGCAAGGTTCCTGGATGTGGCTGCTCTTGGTTAGGGAGCAAAGTGATGAAAGATAATGAGGCCTGAAATGAGCCTGTCAGAAATGAGGAGGTAGCAGGATGGGAGGGCGTGAAGCCTAAGCCACAGCAACTATTTGACCCACCAGTGGGTCTGGTCCTATTTCTATGGAAATGAGCTCATTATGGTTAAATCTTTTCCAGCTCCTGGTTGATTCATGAAGTGGTTTCAAATGTTGATAATCACTTCATGAATCACTGACAAACACGAGAGCCAAATATCTAGCACTTGTGATGCCGCCTCTCCTGATGAACATTCCCGCCATGATTTGGGGTGTCCCCGTCTCAGCGAACAGGTGTGCACACTAGAAAAGTCCTCATTCATGTGCCAAAGTCTCCTGCCTCGGTAATTCCATGCTGGCCATTTTGTCAGACATTGAATCCCACCCCCCCCCCAAAAAAATTTAATGACTGTTAATGAGTTAACTCTGAAAGATCACTTTGAAACCCTGATGACTTCGGGCATGAAGAGACCAGCCATCAAGTTCTACAGCACTGGTCCTGGGGAGAGGAAGACGATGTTGCTCAAGTCCATCATGGCATCCGTGTCTCTGCCCCAAGGAGAACCTGCTTCAGTCCAGACTATAAACAAGATGTGGCCATTCCCTCCAGGCCAAGAGAGAATACGTATCTCTCAGGCCAACCACAATGCCCAAAGAAAACAAAAAGGATCCCATTGGAGAGATGCAGAAAGCTGCCACACTGCATCTGGAGAGTAGAGAGACACAAAGGATGCAGCCTCCAGTGCTAAAGGCTTCTTGAGCACTTGAGACACAGAGACCAGCAACTTGGAAGCAGGGACCCCTCAAAACCAGAGGCAGACAGATGTCCCTTCCAGATACATGCCCAGATCTTGCTTCATTCACCCCACTTGCCTGGCCACCCCCACCCCAGAGGTGCTCCCATGAGCACTTCTGCTGTCCTCCCCTGCTGTATTGTCCTCCATGGCACCTATCACCACCCATCAACTGAGAGATCCATCTACTGGCTTCCTTTCGGTCTCTCCCCCATGAGTAAGCAAGGCCTGAAAGGCAGACATCTCTGTCTGCTTTGTCCTCTGCTGTAGCCTCACAGCCTAAACAGTGCTTAGCAAACACAGTAGGTGCTTAGCAAATATTTGCGGAATAAATAAATGATTTAAGTGTGCCAAGAACTATGTTCAACATAAAGAAGACAATCTGTGGAACTTTAAAGAAGAGGAATGTTGTCGGAGTGATCGCTTCTTTCTCTACCCCAGGTGCACATTTATGGGTCTCTCAAATCCTTGGTGAGAAGGAATGGGTTCTTCACACTCAAGTTTGCATCCGGTTCTCATGTCTGTGTGGACTTGGGCACCCTCAACATAGCATGTCAAAGCCTTCACTAAGTCTGAAGGAAAGGTCTCTCTGCAGATGCTGTAACAGAACCAAGCCACGTTTGGGTAGACCCTAAATGATTCAAGTCTGGACCCAGCTGTCCAGAATGGGCACAATCAGGCATGGGTCTCTCTTCTCACAAGGCTGCCTCTGCAGGGTTTATTTGTGTTCGGCCACGTTGTGGTAGAATCTCTATATGCTATCGAAAATCACACACCAGTTTAGCTGAAAGAGCCCTTCCAGAGTATCTACTTCCTCTTCATTGGAAATGGAGCTCCTAAAACTCAGAGAGGGAAGGTATTTAACCCACGGTCACACAGCAGGTTGCAGTAGAGTCGGGACAGAAACCAAAGCCTTCTCATTCCCACTAGAGAGTGTTTTTTTCAATGCTAAGCTATCTACCTGCACCTCAAAGTTGAAGCATCTAATTCTGAGGAAGAAAATGACTGGTCATCCACCCGGCTTTCTGTAGACCAGAAGAAATCAGGTGGATTAGAGCAAGGATTTCTGGGGTGTCTGGGTTGCCTTGAAGCCAATATCTATACTACAGAAAATGCCTTAGCGTCTATCTCACCCAAGCGCCCCATTTTCAATAGGCACACGAGAGTTCAGAAGGTCACACAGGGAGCGAGTTGGAAGACTAAGACTAGACCCCCCAACCCCAGCCCTCAGTTAAGGCCCTTTTCTACCACATCCTGCCAACCCGATCACCAAGCATAGATGTGAGAAAGAGCCTTAAGTGTTGTCTTGTCCAAATGCCTGTTTTTCAGTGGAGGAGAGAGGCTGAAAGGTACAAGCAAGCATCAGAGTCCAGGGTCTAGGTCTACACACCTTCTCCTGCAGCCCCTTTTCTGTGCCCTCCTTTTCCTTGCTCCTCTTTTTATAGGACCTCCTCAAGAGAAAACAGGTGCCCTCACCCCACCCCTACCCCCACACCCCAGGACATCAGCATCCCAGGAATGGACTTTCCACAGCTCTCCCAATTCTGCCCCCTAGCGGCAGAGCCCAGCAGACCCACGCACTCCGCCATTTTCACTCCCTGGGAAGGCACTGAGTATCTACTATGTACCCCACAAGGATGAGGCCAAACAGCTTGGTTCTGTCATAAACATGGAGTCTGAAGGATGTGCTGACTGTCCTGTGCCAGGCACGGAGGAGGGCCTACCGGTAAAGCTCAAGATAGCAGCACTCGCTGCTCAGCAGGAGGACCAGGATTGAACAAAGCACTCTTCCAATTGGCTTCCAAATGGAACTCCCGATTCTGCCATGGAAGAGACCAACAGGGTGTACGAGGGGGGTCCAAGGTCACAAAAGTCTTCCCCAAGCTCATGCCTGAAGAAGAGGTGAGAGCCATCCAGGCAAGAATAGGAGAGGAAGTGTGATGACCTCCAAGGACAGGACATGCTGTTTCATTCCTGGGCTGAAGGTCCAGGAGGCCACCTTTACCCAGAGCAACCACGTGGCTCCGGTGTCAGAAGCTTCTGGCTGCCTGACATCCAATCTAGAAACGTGTCCTCTCCCAACCCGAAAAGTAGGAATGTTTTGCTAAAATAGCTCTGCCTTTTAAGTAGACTAACAGCTTCTCACGATACTGAGGGTGATTCAGGACTTTTTAGGGGCTCAGGCTCCTCATCTCCAGCCCGTGGCAGACAGGACCATCCTCCCCAGAGGAATAAACAGTGCCTCCAAACCATAGATTCATGGCTGAGGATGTGCCTCGGAGTCAGGAAGCTGTGCTCCAGTCCCGGCTCTGCCCCATGCTAGCTGGGTGACCTCAATCAGGTCACTTTACCACTCTGGGCCCATAGTTTCCTCTGTTTCTTAGCGTCCTTTAAATGTCCAAATATGATCAGGTCTCTGAATTGCCTAGCACATAATGGACATCTATGTCCACTTCGGGGTTTTTTATCTGCCTCAACAAAGTTCTCTCCAAACTTTTATCCCACTGGCAGTTAGATCTTCATCTCTTTAAATAACTATTTCCATTCTTATTAAAATGGGAACAAAGAAGTGTTCCTTAAGCAGGGGGCATTTGAACCAGGCCTTGATGGATGGTTGGGAATTTTCCAGGTAGGCTGAGGGGTGGGGGGCAGGAGAATGGGGAAGGGGGGTTCCAGAATGATAGACTCACTCCTACAAAAGCGTGTAAATCTGAGAAAAGGAAACCTTCACAGGAGCCTGAAGGGGACGAGGCAGTGGCGGAGTAACGGGGCTGAGGGTGAGAAAAAGCAAGATGTCTGCAGAACGGCTGTGGAAGGCCTTGAAGGCCACACCGAAGAGACTTCCTGGAAGGGATGGGGAAGAATTGGAGGTGTTCCAATGGAGAAAGGATGAAGTCACAGGAATTTCTTTGAAAGGCCACTCACCTGGGCAGCAGCTGGAAAGATGGAGTGTTGGGAAGGGAGAAGGAGGTGAAGCAACTGCTTAAGAGGTCTTGGCAGAAGTCCAGCTGGTCCACGAAGAGCCCGGGGCTTTGGACCGAAGGATGGAAGATGGCGACGAGAGCTGGTAACGGCTAAGGCGACGGATGGTGCTAGGAGGCACTGCCCCGACCCCCTGCCAGGCCGCCTTTCCCTCTGCACAGCCCCCCCAGGGGTGACCTCAGACAAAACGTCTCCAAGAGAAGACTGTACCCGACTTCCCCACCCAGCAGGAGATGCGCCTTAAGCACCTTCCTCTCCTCCCGTTTCCTGGTGTCAGGCAGCTGGTCTTCCCTAGCTTTATTGTTTTTCTTTCCCAGGGACTTCCCAATCACCTCTCCTTTGTCATTTCAGAATATTCTCCAGCAGAGCCCTGACCGACCCCACCCATCCTCCCACCAGCCTCCCCCTCCTTACCAGCCTCCCGAGCTCCTCCGATGCCCTCCCGGAGCCACGGCACCTGCATCATTTACACACACCTTCCTCATCAACAGAGGCATATCTCAGTCTGGTTTTCAGCTTCAAATAAGTTTCTAAAAATCTTCCTGTGAAAACAGACTCCCTCACTGCAATAATAGCCAGGTTGTATTTTCAGCCATTGTCTCTTTAAACCAGGGACTGCCTTGGATTAACGCAGGTGGTGCATGTGTAGCCAACACCTCCAGCCCACATTGGTGTGCCTTTGATGGCAACTATCTTTTTTTTTCTTTAAGTAGGTTTCTTGACCTGCGCAGAGCCCAACTCAGAGCCTGAACTCACAACCCTGATATCAAGATCTCAGCTGAGATCAAGAATCAGACGCTCAACCAACTGAGCCACCCAGGTGCCCCTTGAAGGGACCTATCTTAGCTGTAATCAGTTTACTGGGTTATGGGCCCAAATTCCCTCTGCAAAACATCAGCTTAAGAGGCTTCGCCTGCCCCTCCTCTAGGAAAAGAGCTGCACTTTAACAAACCCAGAGATGCCGTTTCCTAGAATTCTGCAGAACCCAACACAGCCTTGGTTCAAATCCAACGCACACCATCCCAGGGCAAAACCAAATCTAAGTTTTATTTCAGATGCTGTAGGGTGACCACTGTGTTTAGCAAGGTAAAAGAGATGATTCCACCAAACAATTATTGCAAACATACTATGTTCCAGCTGTGAAAGACGACCGTCAACTGCCTTCGTGTGGCTCGCATCTGGGTGGGGTGGGGGGCTGGGAGAAATACTGAAAATGAAACCGCTTACCATCTGATGTGATCGGTGCAATACTGTGAAGGTGTGAAAGGTCCTCGGCTGAGCCGTGGGTTTTTTGCTTGCCAAGGTAGGTGTTGTTTTTAATCTTTAAATGAAAAAACCCAATGCTAGTGAAGTTACGGTAAATGTTGCACGATGTTACAAGAGGGCAGTATTAAAATGCACTCAAAGGATCAGGACAGTGTGCACATATTCCCTCTTCCCCCGACAATTACTCTGCTAGAAATTTATCCGAAGTTATGAGTCAGAGGAGCAGAGATGTGTAAGCATGTTCAGTATATCATTTTCTAATAGAAATAGCTCCAGTAATTGAAACACATCAGCCCAACGATATAGTGTGCAGTTATTTAAAATAATTATGGAGGCAAGTAATTTGAACTTGATTTGGGATCTAATTTTAGGTAGAAGAAAGAAAGCACAATGCTATGTTCAGTAACTGCATATGGTCCCTGCACTCAACGTCCTCATCTTCTAGTGGCTTATGCTTGGAACATCAACAGGCTGGAAGGTCTTCCTCTCTCTGCTCCCATTCACCTCTCAGGACAACCCTGTGAGGTTGATATTATGCTCCCCATTTTACAGATGAGGTAAGTGAGGCTCAGAGAGATTGAATGACATGCATATAACATGTACGTCAAGGAGCAGGCGCTCTGACCCAGTTCTCCCAACTCCCAACCCAGAGTTCTTTCTTTACGTTCACCAGCTAACCAGGTGCAGTGACCACGGAGAAGTGCCAGAAGCACCGTGGGTGGGCAGCAAGATGCTTGGACCATCGGTCTGCTACTGCCTTTCCATGAAGAAGGCCACAATTCCTCACAGAAAACCTGGGTGCATCTTTGTTCCAAGACATCCAAGCCAGCCAGCGGGGATGAAAAGGGCGCCCCCGTTCCAGTCAAACCACAGCACCTAAAAGCAAGCCTACCAGCAGGAAAAAATATGAAACCAACATGTGTCGATTCATGCAACCCTATAATTGGGCTGGGCACTGGTAAGTGGGAAACGGGGGACGGAAATAACCACCTTACTGCCCCACTGCTAAGGGACCACCAAATGTGGGCATTTACTTGTCCATGCATGTACCCATCCGTTCATCCGTTGTTTCTCCATCTTGGCTATTGTGAATAATGCTGCGATGGACAGAGAGTGCAAATACCTCTTTGAGATCCTGACTTCAATTCTTGTAGTTAAATACCCAGAAGTGAGATTGCTAGATCATACGGTATTTCTAACTTTTTGAGGAAACTCCATATCGGTTCCCATAGTGTCTGCACCATTTGACACTCTGACCAACAGCTTTCAAGGGTTCCAATTTCCAACCACATAGAATGGAATACTATTCAGCCTTGAAAACAAAGGAAATCCTGCCATAGGTGACAACAGAGATGAACCCTGAGGACACTGTGCTAAGTGAAATAAGCCAGTCACAGGTGGACAAATATTGTGTGACTCCACTTACATGAGGTAGGTAACATAGCCAAACTCATAGAAGCAGAGAGTAGAATGGTGGTTTCCGGGGACAGGGGGATTAAGGGGGTGCGGAGTTGCTATTCATCAGGCATAAGATTTTGGTTAGACAAGATGAGTAAGTCCTAGAGATCTGCCATACAACACGGTGCCTATAGTTAATACTGTATCGTACACTTAAAAAATGTATTGAGGGTAGATCTCATGTTAAGCGTTCTTATCACACACACACACACACACACACACACACACACACACACACTAGCCTGTAGGTACAAGTTAAATACCAGAGCTTACCTCTGGTTTCCTCATCACTTACTACTGTGGCCTTGGGCAAGTCAGTTGACCTCTCTGTATCTGTCTCCTCATCTATAAAATAAGGAGAATAATATAGTACTTACCTCATAGAATTATCATGAGGCTCAACGTTTTTCTGATATTAATAGGCCAGAAAAGTTCCTAGAATATACTATGCACATATTCCCCTAAGTACTTTATATATATTTCTCAATTTAGCCTCAGGATTCCCTGTGAAGAAGGAATTATGATTTCCACTTTACAGGTGAGAAAACTGAGGCTTTGGGAGTTTGGGTTACTCACACCATAAGGGACCAGTGAATTGCACAGACAATAGGCCCCGCCAAAGTGTGCAGAAGGAAGAAATTCTGCTGGCTGGTATATTCTCGGAAGGCTTCCTGGAGGAGAGAGCATGGCATCTGGGCTTTAAAGAATAGGGAAAACATGAGTCAATCTTTTCAGAGTTCCTAAGGCATAATGTGGAGAGGATGTTTGGGTGCTCAAGAATAAAGAGACCAATTGCAAAGGTGCATTCTGTACTGCGCCTTGAATGCCTGGTCAAGGTGTCTGAAGATGCTTCCTTGGCAGTGGTGAGTCAGAAAGGCTGGGGAGCAGGAGCAGAGGCAGTGTGTAAAGACCTTCATCTATTTACCTGATCAACAAGGCTGCATCAGAAACTCACATCAAGTGCCAGTTTTCACCCTGACCATTGCCACCAACCCTTCTCTGAACATGCTCTGAGCGAGGCTGGGAAAGCAGAAACAAATGAGCCACATTCCCAGTGGTCAAGCCCAGTGCCTCTTAGACTTTAACGTGCCTTAGAATCACCTAGAGGGCTTATTACAAACAGTTTCTGATTCAGTAAGTCTGGGGGGGGCGGGACCTGAGAGTCTGAATTTCTAACAAGCTCCCAGGTGATGCAGATCCTTGGACCACACCTTGAGTAGTGAGGGTCTAACGTGTTTGTGTTCTTTCTGGTCAAATAATTGTTACCGCGGCAAGCAGCAAATGCCTGGTCCAGAGTGGATGCTTCATAAAACATTTGCTGAATCAGAAAAGTTTCATCATTTTCTCTGCTGTTATCACTGAGTCCGATTAAGGAGACCTGTATACACCTGGCAGGGACCAGATCTTCCCCCTCAGTACAACTGCCCACAACCTAGAAGTAGAATTCAGCTTCCCTATCCTCTCTCACACCATCTCTGAGTGGCTTTCAACCCTCAGGGTCTTTTCTTTTTATTACACAAATTATGCATGTTCATTGAAAAAAATAGGGGTAAAAGGTCAGCAAAAAGAGCAAGAAACCACAATATGATACACAACCCTTCAGACTCTGTGTGCGTGTCACAGAATAAAAACATACTCCATGTTCTGTTGGTATCTTCATTTTCTTAAATTATGAAGAATGTTTTCCCATGTCAAAAATATCCTTTTAATGGCTGCTTAATGTTTCAATATTTAAAAGCTTCATAGAGTACGCATGTCACTGACATATAAAATATAGTGACCTTAAAAAAAATCGAGGTCCCTACTGTAGAATTTATGAACAAAACGTTACATCTGCTTTAAAATGGTTTAGTGAATGAGGAAGTGTGAGCCAGCAGACAGAACAGGACAGTCCCTGTGTTGGTCCCTGTTGAACTCGCACCGGCTGTATGTGGGGTGCATTATAGGACTCTAACATTTCCATTTGTTGGTAACTTCCCATAATAAAAGTTTAAAAATAAAAACAAAATCTAGATGGTCTAGAAAGAGGATTCTGAGACCAGGATAGAAAGTGCTGGAAGTTAGTTTTTCACTGCCTCCCCCCCACCCCGCCCCGTCCTCCACACACACCAGAAAGAATAGTGTTTCATTCAGGACCATTCAGTCTGTCACGTCAAAATTCCAAGGTCCTTGAGCTACTAAATTGCACTGGAATAATCTGCCTGTATTATTTCCTGTCCTGTCAGAATGGATTTGCATTTTAAGTGCATGCTCAATGTTATGTCTAAATTGGAACTAATTGAGACAGGCAGGAACGTGGAAGTGCACTCTGGCCTCACTGGGGCTGACGTGGGGCTTGCCCATTTAGAGCCTTGCAGACAGATGGAGGGTCCTGGGGAGCAGGGGGCACAGCCCTGCCCTATCTGTAGTCTGGTTGAACCTTGGCCAGGTCAGTTCTCCTCTCTGAGCCCCGGCTTCCTAATCTGTAAGGGGAAAGAATTCAAACCAAATGAACTTTACAACTTCTCTCTGCTCAGAAATCACCAGGTTCTACCTTGGGAACCCCTTTCACCGCTTTGTTTCGCAATATGCAAATCAGCTGAATTTGGTAATTGGACAAAGCTGACGGGAGCAATTTAATAAACTTTGATAACATTGCCCAAAGTAATTGTTCAATTATTTCAAATGGTTCAGTTCGGAAAGTACAGCGGGGGTGGGGGGGTGGTCCTTAGAAATTACTTTTGCTTATTAATCATCTCGTCCGGTAGAAGCCAAATGAGAAAGAAGACTGTGTGGGGGTGTCTTTGTTTTAATTCTGATTAACTGTACTTTCATCTGAACATTTTTAAGCTGTGCTTTGGTCTTCCTCATATGGATGTTGACTGAGTTCTGTTATCAGGATTTTAATTAACACCAGGTTGAGAAGGGGAAGCCAGATGACATGTTATTACTTCTGTTTGATTTAAAGTCAACGCTGGGGACTCTTCTTCGAGGAGCTGTTGAAATTGTCTTATCTCATGCATTCCAAGGATGGCTGTTTCATGTAAATGTCATTTCTGCTGTCCAAAATGTTACAACACACACCAGCACAATAGAACTACTGTCTTGTTCTAAGAGACACGAGGGAGCCAGCAAGCTTTTGATCAAAGGCACGATGCGAACATCAAAGTAATACCTCTTCTGTTAAATTCAGGAATCGAGACTCTGAATAAAGGAATGGAGACTCGGGCTTTATGATCACCTAAGCCTACTATGCTGGGAAGTGCCTGAATTTCCAAGGCTTACTCCCTCTGCCAAAAACTGGCTGAAAGAGAGCACTTGGTGGTACAGGTACATTTACTGCCTTCTGTAGTCAGCATGCATGTATCAGTGGGTATACCTTCATCTGCTCCTGAGTACGCTTCTCTTCTGGGACTAGAAAACAGAGGTAGCAGCTGAGAGCCTTTGGAGTAGGACAAAGCTTCGTGCAAATCTATACTTGCCCCCCTGCCCAGACCACCATTTCTTCACATTTTCTCATCTATAAAATGAAAAAAATATCTGATGCACAGTATATATATATATATATATATACACACACACACACATATATATGCGCATTATGATATGTTCATACAGTGGGATAACTCACAGCAACAAGAAATGAAATATTGCTAAATACAACAAAGGAAATGAATGTCAAAAACATTATGTTGTGGGGCGCCTGGGTGGCTCAGTCGGTGGAGTGTCCGACTCTTGATTTCGGCTCAGGTCATGATCTCCGCATCCGCAGTTCACGAGATCGAGCCCTGTGTCAGGCAAAGAGGCTGCTTGGGATCCTCTCTCTCTCTCCCCCTCTCTCTGTCCCTCCCCTGCTCGTGTGCTTGCTCTCTCTCTCTTGCTCTCTCTCAAAAATAAATAAATAAACTTTTAAAAAACATTATGTTGTGAGAAAGAAGCCAGACACTGAAAAGTATATACTGTAGTATTCTACTTATATGAAGTCCTAGAATAGAAGGTCAAAAACTACAGTCTAAGAAGTCAGAATAATGGCCACCTCATCAGGAGAACAGTGTTGGCCAGCAAGGGGTGTGGGAGAAACTGCTGAGGGGATACGGCAATGCCCTGTATCTTGATCAGGGCACTGGTTACACGAGAAGGTACATGTGAAAAGAGTAAACAAAATATACTCCATGAAATGTATACCTCATGTAAAAGACTGCACCAAAACTATCATAATATGGGATGTACAGAATTTGGGGGAAGGGAAAACACAGAGAGTCCATGAAACGTAGCCATCACCGTGGCTGAGTTAAGTAACGAATGACGGCTACTGTTTATGTTGTTCTCATCATTAGTGTTAGCATTTTGGCGAAGTTACATCTGACCCAGAAATTGGGGTCTAAAGTTCAGCACATAAGGCAAAAAAAAATCTATTAAAATTGTCCCCTGAGAATCCTGTAAATTGTCCATAAACTACAGCTTGCCTCATTTGGTACAAACAGCCCTGCTTGGTCAGAGATGTTACTGTGTATAATGGATTTGGTAATGGGAGGGCGGCAACAAAGAGGGGTATAAGAAGCGCACCTCTGTAGACAGCAGGATCACAACCAGGGGCCCGACCTGTAAGAGACGCACAGGTACCAAGACCAATGGCAGCATCATCACCACCTCTTGCTCGTGCCTAGAAATGGGCTCATCGAGAATGGCAGGTGTAATCACCAGACCAAGCAAACTTAATCACTCTTCTCTGTCCTCTGTCTCTCTGTCTGTGTGTGTGTGTGTCTCTCTCTCTGTCTCTTTCTCTCACTCCCTGAATTTGCATTAGCTAAGCAAGCATAAATGCAACTTCACTGTACTGTATCTCCGTAATACTGAAGCACTGAATGTTCTGTCTGGCTCAAGGGGTCTCACCTGTCCCCAAATGGGAAGAGACAGGAAGTTAACATCATAACCACCTGTGTATTATGTTACTTGCAAGTATAATAGTATAATAATGAATCATCTTACAAGCTTTACAAAGTCTCGGATACCCCTTTATAATAATGGATGCCTAAATCTGAGCAACCACGCTGACAAATGCATCTCGGATTCCAGCGCTCGCAGCAGACAGACCCGGTGAACAGCTGCCCACCACCACGCCCTTGAGCACTGCCCTACACGACGGAGCCCAAAGGGAACTAGAGAGAAGGAGCGTGATTACCCGAGAAATCTGGCTCTGGAGTGCCTCCAGCGCAGGCTGCCCTATGAATAAGAAGCGAGTAGGGGGCAGGGCCTGGTGCCGGAAGTGCTTATACTTTGTAAAGCTGGTGGGTTCTGACTCTGCTCTTAAGCTGTGCCCGACATCCCATTAACCCACTTGGAGAGCCTCAAGGGAGGTCCGGACAGGTGTTAAATTACCTTTCGTCACCCCACAGGTGTGGGAGATGTGCTGCAAAAGCACCTGTCACATCTCCCGAGGCAGGTGGCTCTGCCGGGGATTTTCTCTAAGCACGAGGATCCGGAAACTGTATCACTTTTGACTTAGAAATGACCTGGATCAAGGACCCAGGTTTCTAAGCAGGACAGAATGATAAAAATAAGCTCTGACAGCGTAGCCATGTGAGAGAGAAGACTCGGAGGTGAGCTGTGGAGCTGGAAGAATGAATGCCATCCATTCTCTTACCCAATGGCCACTTATCACGCACGATCACATGCCCAGGCTGGCAGACAACTGGGAGAATCAGAAAGTAATAATGATTATAAAAAAGAATCTGAAATAAATCACACCTATTCTCTAGGTGTTTAAGGCCTAGGTGAAAAGAAGGAAAATGTGAACATGACAAAGTAAAGTTCAAGGCCATCTAATTATTTTCCACAAGCCTACACTAGGTGTCCATCATGGACCAGGCACGGAGGACCCTCCGGAGAATCAGAATGAGTCTGACACAGGGACACCTGCAGGGAGCCACATCCCAAAAGAGGACATGGATGATTAAACAAGGCACAACGCAAAGTAACGGGGAATAAGAGAGGTGTATCGAGAGCCTGCAGAAGCATGGAGACGTGAGCTCTAATTTACGTGTGGCTGTGTGCAGGAAACATTCACGTTCCGCCCTGTAGAATAAGTAGGACTTAGCCAGGGAGGCAAAGTAAGGAACAGGGAACCACATTCCAGGCACAGGGAACCACATACGCAAGGGCACAGCGACTGCGGAGTCCCCTGCAGAGCTGTGGAGGAAAGGCTGGAGTAGGAGGGCAGTGGGGCTGAAGAGGCAGGAGGGATGGGGAGAAGGGAAAGGTCAGCCCTGGCATCGGTGGGAGGTGTGGGCGGGAGGGTGAGAGGCAGGAGGTGAGGGCTCTGCAGCTGGAGAGGAAGAGCCATGCTCCAGGGAGCTTCCGGGAAGCATCGGGAGCAGAGGAATCCTCTGACCCATTCCGTGATGGATTTCCAGTTCCCTGCAGAGCTCTGGGCACTGACTTCCTGGGAACCTCAAGGAAAGTGTAGAATCCTTCCCCTGCATCCCGGCAAGCTCCCTGCTTCCTTTCCTCCCAGGTCACAAGCTGAAGACAAACGAATGACCTTTTGTCGCACACCTTCTGATTTTCCTGCGTACTTTTCCAACCACAGAAAATGTTCCTCATTGATGGGCCTGCTTTGTTCTTAAAAGAGTCAGGTCACCTTTTTCTTCAGAATCTTCAGAACAATTACAAACACATGAAAAGCTATGTTTTTCCAACGAGGGGATAAAAAAGAAGGGGAAGATATGGCTCTTGTCCTGGGGAAACGAACAAGCAGCTTTCTGTTCATCCCACGGAGAGGAGCAAAGTCTCCGGGCTGCACCAAACGAGGCCTGGAACAAATCCAGGGGCTCCCCCGTCTTCCTCAGGTGACTGGGGCTTGGGACTAATTTTCAAAATCATCAATCTCTAACCCAACAGAATTACTGGAAGTATTTTCCCTTTCTTGTTACCTCATCTGATGACATTTGTCACTCACCACAGAAGACAAAATGTCACTTGCATGGCTCCCCAGTGTCTCCCTCTGTTAATCAAAAGGCCAAGGTGGCCAGAATGTGTCTTGTCCTTTTCCCAAAGGGCCTTAGTTTGGTTTCCTCCAGAAGCAGATCTTGAGGAAAAGACTCAAGTTCAAGAGGTGTCATTTATGTACCACGTGATACATGTGCACATGGAAACCTGGAGCAGGTAAATGACTCCACAAAGGTCATACCCAATATAAGAGCTAATACTCCTGTTTCTTACAGAAAAACTCAGTTGGATGGGATGCTATGAAACACATTTCCCACGGGAGGATTCTTCCTGTATAACACACACACCACAGTCACCACCACCACTACCAACAACAAAAACAACGAATCACAGGTGGAGAAGAAACAACCTCTCTGTTGCGAGGTCCACAAACCTACACTAATGACAAATGTCACAGTACCAAGCACCTCAATGTCGCGGAGATCGGAAGAGAGGGAGGACCACTCAGTCCAGTTCTTGACAGAGTATAGTGTTCCTGGGATGGCTTGGGATCCATCTGGAAGTCAAGCCCACAACCCACCTGGTTCCTCACAGCCTCTTCCACCCGTCACTGCACACCTAGCACGTGCTGGGCACTTCAAGTGTTTTGCTGCTCAGCCGTGATGAAAGCCCTGGAAAGAAGAAAATGCTGTCTGTATTTGAAAAACAATGTGACTCATCAGCTAGCTGTGGAGTTGTGATGTGAGCCGAGACCCATGGGAGTCCATCCAAAGTGCCCACTCTCAACCATACACATTATTCCTCATTTATAAGGAGCTGTTCTGGTGTTAGCCCTAACTGCCTTCTTCATGCTAGAAACATGTACAGAGCATCTCCTTTGTGCTGGCCTCCAAAAGGCACATCCTTTGAAGAGGTTACCAGTGGGCAAATTATAAATAAGCTGTAAAACTCATGTAGAGTTCCTATGGAACCAGAACTGGACTTAGTTAGGTCCAGATGATCATCGAGCCTTAAAGTAGACATCACACAGGGCTGCCATTACTGTTCAAGTGTCTGTCTTTCTCACTCCGGGTGACAATCATATGAAAGTATTTTAAATTTGGGAAATATTGAGGTCAATCAATCCTCTTATTTGAGAGAGGAGAAAACTGTAGGTCACCAAGTGGATATGATCTGCCTACAGCCTCACACTGAGTCAATGACAGAGCCCAGAAGGTACTCAGGCCCGCTGACTCCCACTACAGTGCTCTTTCTGAAACCAGGATCTGGGCCACCTCAGGTAGCTCTTGACAGCTGCCTCGTCATGTCTACTTCCAAATGTGCTGCTCTGACCCATCCTTCAGACTTGCTTCCCCTCTCTCTGTCTGACCCACAGATACCCTCTCTTCTCCAGGCCTCCCAGGCAGCCCCTTCCGCAGCCTATCCCTTGATTTGGCTCATGGGTGGGTCTCATCCTGTTCAGTGACAACCAGGAAAACTAATGCCCATCAAGCATACATGGTGTCCAGACCCTCTCAGTGGCCTGGCCAACAATCTCACTTCATGGGCCAAACAAGTCTCACACCTATGAGACAGACTGACGGGGGGCAATGTATGCATAAGAAGCCACTTGGGAGACGTGTCACTTTCTAGGACTCTGCTGTGACAACTCTGGAATACACTTGGGCCATTTGATAAAAGACAGATCTGTGGTGGGCTCACCTGTCCTCTGGAATGAGAGACCATCCAAGCTCACCAGAGGTTCTCTTAAAATAAGAACAAACCTTCAACACTGAGTTGATGGGGGTAGTTAGCGGGAAAGGAAGGGCAGGGCAAGGAAGGGTGGGAAGAGAACAGAAGGGAGTTTTGCTCAAGATCTGTTGATTTTTAAAATCTTAATGACAAAAAGGTTTTAAGGATATTTTTGGACTCTAAATGCTATGCACCAATTAACTTTTTTTCTTTGACGCTAACCAGGGGATTGGAGACTTTGAAGAGTTCTGGGGTTACTTTCCCCTAGACTTGTTGCAATGGGGCCCATAGGGGGTGGAAAGACTGAATTTCGATGGCTCTCCACAATGGGGCAGCATTGGATGGTGAGCTGTACACACGATAGGTGAGAGGAAGGATCTAGCGTCAAGGATTCAATCGCTGAGTGCTACTTCAGTGCTAGTCTTCTTGGGGAGAAATACAGGATCAGAGACAGATGGAGGGAGGGCTTTTGGCCAGGAGGACAAGGAATTTGAACTTCACCCTGAAAGCAAAGGCAGGAGATGACTGTTTAACCAAGGGAATGTCATGGGCAAACGTGTTTTGGAAGGATGGCAATGTGGAGTGTATACAGGGACAAAATAGCCCAATGGTTAAGAACACTGGCTTTAAGGTCAGACCCAGCACGCATCAGTGCCATGACTCTGGGCAAGTTATTTAACCTCTCTAGACCTTTGGGTCTCATAAGTGAAATGAGCATATCAACACTATACCTGTCTCAGTGGCTTGAACTAAGTGGGACAATCTGTTTAAAGACCTGTAATGTGTGTGTGTGTGTGTGTGTGTGTGTGTGTGTGTGTGTGTGTGTGTGTCTTTAATAAATGGCCCCTATAATTTTCTGTGTTTTCTTCTAAGTCATACATGTAGAAACAGAAACTGGGAGAGGCTGCCTCTCAACCACTGTCCCCAAGGCCAAAACTGTGTTAGTCACACTTCTTTTGGAAGCCACTCCCCTGCCTACAGCTTAGCTCTGTGTTCTGAGTGGAAACTGTTGTCTTCCCAACCCTACCTCTCTAGGCAGTGATTGGTCCGGAGCTTGAGCATGTGACCCAAGTCTGACCAATCAGAGTCCTGTCCCCAGGAAAAGTAAACTGATGCTGACAGAAGATCCCCTTTTCTTCTCACTACTGAAACTGTTGAGATATGTGTCTGGAATCTAGAGGTGACCCTGCAGGTATGGAGGGAATTTACAGGGAGAGAACTAGGCTAAAAACAAAGATGAGATATAGAGGGATAGTCCTTGGGGCGTCTGAAGACCTATTGCCCATTCCTGGGCTCCATGGACTTGTCCTGGCTTTGTGTAGTCTGATTCTTCATCTTGTTCTTGATTCTATAAGCTATCTTAATTTGCCTTCCAACAAACACCTTCCAAAAAACACTATTTTTTTGCCTAAGCCAGTTCAAGTATGGCATCCATGATGTGCTACCAAGCCCCCTGATTTAATGTGACCACTGACTGATCTTGGCTTCAGCACATTCTCTTAGAGCTCTGGAATTACCCAAATTTTTCCCCAACCCATCTCCAACAAATATTTTGTTTCTTCATGATTTGGGGTACATTAATCTATAAAGACAAAAACATATTTTAAAAAGTCAAGTTTCATTGTACATTTAGTGAACCACCTTTATTAAAAAGACTAACATGACACAAAATTAACTCTGTCCCAGGAAACTCAGGACACATTGTCAGAACCCCCATCCTCCCTGTTGATCAACCCACTTGAGTGCAGTAAATCTCCAGAGGTTGATAAACATCGAATATTCTACACTTGTATTTATTGTCCATTCTAAAATTGACATTTCCCATTGCACATTTAATCACAGATTGCTTTGTTAAGCATTTTCCCTGTTCAGAGGAGCACATCAGAAATTGATTCCCTGATAGAACGAGGTAGGGGATGAAGCACAAATTCAACTACAAGCATTTGGACTTCTCCTGTCCTGTCGCCTTTGTGGTTTGGACACTTCATTCCCTAAAGTGAAAGGTAAGGGCTTTAAGACAGAAAACCAATTGGGTTGCTGGAATCCAATCAACGGCCATGTCCCAGGGCAAAGGACCAGTCCAAAGTGGCCACCATCCATCTCTCAGTACCTCCCAAATGCTACAGCCCACCCAGGTCAGATTCAAGGAGGCTAATTCTCTTTGTTCCCAATGAGCATGAGGCTGACGAGTTAAAAAAAAAAAAAAAAAAGTTTCACCAGGGGCAGAGGAAATGAAATTGAATTCAAGTTGGAGGTTATTTGTCTTCCCTGTGACCTGCAGTGGTCTCAAGTGATAGCCCAAGTGGCAATGCTCAAACTCACATGTGTGAGTCAATTACTGGGTACTTGCGTTTAAAAACTGTTCTGATGTGTTAAGTTTAAAACGGCTCAAATATATCGAACAGAAAGAAAAAGAAGAGGGAACCAAGCCCCTTTAGGGATTTTGTTTGAATCTACAAAAAGGCTGGACTGAAACCTGCAGAGTATTTATAAAGAAGCTGTAAAATCTTTTATTCATTTGAAAGGAGTTGGAAAGAGACACAGGAAGTAGGCAGGAGAGGCCAAGCAGCAGCGTGGCAGAATGGGGAGCCAGCAGAGACAACTTTGTGATGTTGGCAAAAAAGCTTTTCCTAAAATTGGGAGGAAGTTCCCATTGCCATCGTTCATGTCCTGGACAGAAGATTTGGGTGAGAATCCCTCGTCCACCACTAGCTAGTTCTAGAAAATGTCACTTCCACTCTGTGAACCTCAGTTTTCTTACCTATGAAACGGAAATAAACTCCATATACAGGGTTTTGTAAGGACTCTAATGCTATAATAGATGTGGAAGTCCTTTATAAGCTGTTGAAAGCCACACAGATGCTAGTTGTACTTACAAATGGTTTAATTTTTTTTAAGTTTATTTATTTATTTTGAGAGAGAGAGAGAGCACAAGCAGGTGAGGGACAGAGAGAAAGGGAGAGACAGAGAATCCCAAGCAGGCTCTGCACTGTCAGCACGGAGCCCGATGCGGGGCTTGAACTCACGGACCATGAGATCATGACCTGAGCCAAAATCAAGAGCCGGACGCTTAACCATCTAAGCCACCCAGGCGTCCCATACTTAACATTGGTTTAATCTGAGCCAGAGTATACCACACATGAAAGGGAAATCCTGACAAAGAGTCCAAGGGCAAAATTCAGATCATAACAGCCAAGACTAGAAAAGATAAGGTCCAGTCAAAAAGCAATTTCCATTAAAGAGCCATTTGTAAAAGGCCTAAAGCGGTTAGTCTTGTTTCCAATTCTTAAGCCTACAAGCCCACCCATAAGCTTGCCTTACTGAATAGGGCAAGTGGTTTACATGAGCTGACCAACTAAGAGTGATTTCTCAGTTTTAATGCAAGTTCTAATTATGCTAGGAGATCTCTGTAGCTAGAGCCAGTGGGAGCTCTCCAGAGAGCCATCCCCAATTGTTCTGCCTCTTGTGCATCTCCTCACTAGCGCTTCCTAGTGACATGTTCCTGAATTGCAGGCATAACGTGAATCAGCCATGGCAGCCTCACGAGCAGTGCTTCTTAATCTTAGCTGCATGCTGGGATCACCTGCAAATCTTAAAAATTATGGATGCCTTAAATCCACCTCCAGAGATCACTATCTAATCAGGTTGGTGTCTCTTGGCCATCGGAATGTTTAAAAGCTTCATATAGTCAGGTTCAAGAACCACCGCTCTAGAGCAGACATAAGCAAAATTCTTCTGTAAAGAACCAGATAGTAAATTTTTAAGGCTTTTCAGGTCATATGGTGGTCTCTGTCACAACTACTCAACTGAGCTCTTTTAGCTTGAGAGCACCAGAGACAATATATAAACAAATGGGCATAGCTGTGTTCCAAAAAAAACTTTACTTAGAAAATAAGTAGCAGACCATAGTTTGCCAACTCTTATTCTAGAGATTTGTTACATAAAGTGAGGTCTGAGGACCGGAAGCATGGACAGTACCTGGGAACTTATTAGAAATGCAGAAGCAGGACATCTGGGTGGCTCAGTCGGTTAAGCATCTGACCTCGGCTCAGGTCATGATCTCACAGTTCATGGGTTCGAGCCCCAAGTCGGGCTCTGTGCTGACAGTTCAGAGCCTGGAGCCTGCTTCAGATTCTGTGTCTCCCTCTCTCTCTGCCCCTCCCCTGATTATGCTCTATCTCTCTCTCTCAAACATAAATAAATATTAAAAAAAAGAAGAAGAAATGCAAAAGCCCAGGCCTCAACAAGATCCCTCTGGTGATGTGGATGCACGTTCAAGTTTGTGAGGCACCACTCCGGAGGCGACACTTTGTGAATCCAGCCCCGCCAGCATCACAGAACCAAGGTGGAGGGTTCCCATCGCTGTCAGCGTCTCCTGTGCCTGTCACCTCTATCAGCCCGGCTGTCTCCCAGCTGCCACATTTCTGTAGCTTCTTCTCCTTGGTGATTCAGACAACCTGAGCAGCTGTCTGGGTTTGATTATGGTGTTTCCAAAGGGTCAGTGGAACCACACACTGAGTTTCTATTTTTCATAATAATATATGGAGAGGATGTGGCTGTGGAGCCATAGCAGGTGATATACCTCTGCTCTCAGGAACTATCCATTTAAACTTGTCAAATGTCTCAGAACTCCCCAAATGCCCCATGCTGCTCCAAGTCTTTGTGTCTTATATATGGTACTGCGCTTGCTACAAGACTCTTGTGGGTCATCTTGCCACCAGGCAAATTTATCTAACCTGAAAACAACTGACATGGGTGAGACCTTCTGCCCCCACTCCCATTCCGATTTAATCACTTCTTCCCCAGGCCAGCCCCATGCCCTGTACCCACCTTTGCTCTTACCCTTAACACACGGACGGTAATAATGAGCTCGCCAGTCTGTCTCTGCAACCAATGCTGAGCCCCTCTGGGCCGAGCAGCACTCCCTTCTGCATGCACGTGCCTAGCACTGGGCTTTCGTGTGATAAACAACATTCGTTTCAATCTAATTGAGCTGAAAGTGAGTCAACATTTCTTTTGTTAACTGGCAGGCTAACCTAATCACCACAAAACCCGTTTAATGATTAAATACTTAATAATAGCTCACAAAAAAATACTGCTCTCCAGAACAAACTTTGGGAAACATTGCCTCTTCTGGCCCAAATCAGATCCAAGCTTGTAAAACTCCCTCGAAAATGAATTCTGGCTCTGGCTCTAGCCTAGCAATGAGGAGGAGGTAGGAGAGGGACTGATAGGATAAATTTGGTTCCTATCCTCCTGAGCCATCTTTCCTGAAAGATGGTTGCAGGACTGTCTCAGGGGCAATTATTAAGGAATTAGAATTCCCACCTGACAGAGGAGAAAGTTGGATTCGTGTATTTAGGATTTGCCATCAACTTAGTGGCACAGCCAGGGCCAGAATCCAAGTCTCTCGGCATTGGTCCCGGATGCTGTCCAACAGAGCAAGGCAGACTCCTTTACGAGGACTTTCTTAGGAGGTCACCATTTGTCACCATGTCCTTTCTCCCACCTGGCCCACCTACACCATAACCGGGTGGGAGGGTAGAGACAGAAGGCACCAGTTTGGACCCTCAGGAGAACCTCACATCTAGATCCAGAACCCCAGACTGTTGAACAATGAGACGTCTTTCCATTACAGACTTGAATCCAACGTTCAGCTCAATCAGAGATCGGTCCAAAATGCTCATCTGTCTCATCCCTGGGTCTGTTTGGAGCTGACATTTTGATGAGGATTCCACCCAAGAATCCTGCCATTTGGACAAAGCTGCCCAGTCTGGACAGAATCTTGGCAGGAAATGTGGCATCGGGGCCCATACCCCTGACTCCCTGCCCAGTCTTCTCTCTGGCCAGTGCTCTGGGCAGCACCCCCACTCTTGCGTATGCAATGCCACCATAGGATAGTCAAGATTTGTGCACAAGCACATGAACACCTGGGTGCATTCCCGCATGTGTGTACAAAGGCAAGTCCCGACTATTTTTCCCACCACTTGAGGTAAGTGAGGAAGGAGCCAGATCAAGCTCTGCCTGCCTTTGGCATCACCTTCCCCGGACTTCGCCAAAAATGAGAAGCCCACGCTAAGCCATGAAGTGGCACTGAGAAAGCCCCCTCTCCACTCTGGGCTCCGGTTACCATGTCTCTAAAAGGAGTGCGTTGGACTTGAAAGCAGTAACGGCTGCTATCGATTTGCACTTGCTGTGTGCTCAGTGCTTCATGCGTATTATCTCACTTGACCACGACAACAAGGCCGTCCTACAAATGGGAACCCCTCAGTGGATCAGGTTGCGGTTGCCCCAGGGGCAGATCCTGAGACAAAAGTTGAAGGGCACATAGTTGGCTTGGGAGGTGATCCTAGGAAATATTAGTCAGACAGTGGGGAAGTGACACAGGAAATGGGCCGGCGGCGATAAAGGATGTGCAGTTAAGCCGGCTCCACAGTGGTGACTGGATCAATCCGACAGGAAAACTCTGGGAAGCGGGCAGACCGTCCCTGGCAAATGAGCCCACCTGAGAGACTAGATTCGATTGAACTGTATGAAATTGACACCATTCAATCATTTTTGACCTGTAGAAATGGCAATGTCATTGGTTCAACATAACATTAATTCCAAGAGTTGTTGGTTGAAGGCTGCCAGACAGGGGAAGGGAAGTATTCGACTCATGGCACTTCCGTCCTTCCCTACACCCCACAGCAGCTTTCCCAAGCTCTGGGGGAAATCTGTTGGGCCGAGAGATGCAGTTACTGGAAGTGGGGAGGGAACACACTGAACACTGTTGGTCCCTGAGTGGGTCCGATAGCCCATGCCGTACTGACCTAGAGAACCAGGATATAAACAGGATTCAAAGCCAGGCAGTCTGTCTCTCCAGCTCCTGTATCTAACCCACACACTGCCTCCACTCAATTTCTAAGACTTCAGCATTTCCCTGAATTACACAGTCCTATGCTTCTAAAATTCCAGAAGTCTTCAACTCCAAAAGCTACAACTCAAAAGAAAAAAACATCTTCAACTGCAGGAAAAGACGAGCCAGTTGGCCATGGAAGTTCCACGGGCACTGGTCAAGCGCACACGATGTTCCAGATTCGTCACTGGGCTCAAAGGATACATGCTGAGGAACACTGCACAGAGAAGATGGAGTAATCCCAGTACATGAGAGCAGTGCTAAGAGGGTGCTGGAGGCCAGGGGACCACGTGGCCTTCGGGGGCTGGGAAGTGGGAGACCTCCCACATTAGCGTGCACAGCCTGAACTAGAAACCACAAAGCCGGGCTTATGCCCGTGCACCTCCCTCTGAACAGCCATTCCAAGGGTACAACAAATGTGCTTTGTAGAACAGGTGATTTACAGAGTTGCTCAAGACCCCAATTCTTTAAATGTTGTCCATGAACTTATGTTTCAAACTTTCAGGAATGAGTTATGACATACCACCCTGAAAATTCAATTACCTCAGCAAGGCATTTGGCATAAATCAAAGATATATAGAGCTTGGTGAGGCATTAGAGATTATCCACAGATTGGAAGCGACTTGCCCAAGGTCATACTGCAGACGCTAGGGTCCACTGAGATAGATCAGCAAGCCATAACTTTTGCCCATATTGGCATTGTTGGGAAACAGAACACCGCCTTTCCAATGGATGCCCTCCATCTCTATCAGAACAGAGTAGAGAAAAGCCCTGGACAGGGAATCAGAGAACCTGACCTAGACTCTTGAGTTCTAGTTAATGAGGGATGACCCACACTGGGTCATTGCGACCACCCCCTGACAATTACATGAGCTCCTGTCTGAAGACATCAGCTTAGTAAGTGGTACACAGTCCTACAGATGCAGGGTGATTAATCATGTTTACTATTCATTATTCGGGGATATCCTTGTTTATTGTGCCTGGACCGGTGACAGCTAACTTGTTTCCTGTTTGTAACATTTTTGTTAAATTTAGTAACATTTAACAAACTTTTGTTCTACTTAATAAAGTATATTTTAAATATTCAAACACCACAGAGAGTATAAAATGAAAACTAAAAGATCCCCCAAAGCAACCTCTGTTAACATAACAGTTTCTTATAGACCCTTCCAGATGTCTATTTCTGCATGTAAGTGGGGGGGGGGGGGAGGTGTGTGTGTATGTGTGTTTTCCACTGTCCCGCACCTTGCTTTTTTATCTTCATGTAACATACACCTCAGACAGGGTCACACAGCAGTATGTGTAGATTCAATTCATTCTTTTTTTAGGTGGAAAGAGTTCCATTAACGGATACACCAGAAATGATTTAACCAGACCTCTGTTGATGGTCATTTGTGGTCCTGTTGGGGATTCTCTCCTGTTACAACAGAATGGCCAGGAGTACCTCATTCAAGCTGTTAACAGCATGGCCGGGAGAACCGCCCCAGGACGTGCTCTTAGACCTGAAATTGCTGGATCAGATGCCACGTGCATCAGAAGGCTTTAACGGTGTGGCTGGAGGTCCCCCTGGGAGCCCCCCACATGCCTTCCTCTCATTCACTTATATCCCAGTGGCCCTTTGTCCCAGGCTCTAGTCAACCCTGGAAAAGAGAAAACTTTTTTAGTATTTGCCAATCAGAAAAGGGAAAAATGGGATCTTGTTACTATTTTGACTTGTATCTCATTTATTATGACTGATGGTTGATGTCTTCTCACATGCTCATTGGCAATTTATTGCGTGATTGTTTTCTTTAGAAGAAGATGGGGGGAGGGACGCCCAGGTGGCTCAGTCGGTTAAGTGTCCGACTTTGGCTCAGGTCATGATCTCGCGGTTCATGGATTCAAACCCCACATCAGGCTCTCTGCTGTCAGCACAGAGCCGGCTTCAGATCCTCTGTCTCCCCCGCCTCCACCCCTCTCGTTCTCTGTCTCTGTCTCTGTCTCTCTCTCAAAATAAATTAATAAACCTTAAAAAGAAGAAGAAGATGAGATCGTGCACACTTGCTGGATAGAGATAGAGACTGAGATAAACCAGAAGTTCCCTCATTAACTGTCTGTTTAGAGCCCCTACCCATATTTTAAACTTTTTAAAATTCCATATCAATCTCACAACCCTATTATAAATTCAGAAAAGCCATCTTGGGTGGAATGCCGCAAACTTTTTTTGTTGTTGTTCTGATTCACTTTTCATTTTATTCCTTGGTTGAGTTTTGCTATGGATTTTTTTTTAATCTACAAAATAACCTTCTAACTGATCCTCCCATTTCTACTCTTGCCGCAGCTGTGACCTTTTAAAAAACTGAAGTGAGCACGTCGCTTCCTTGCTTGAAACCCTCTTGGTGTTTTCCATCGTCCTTAGAACACATCCACAGTTTATGGTGACCTAAGGCACCATTGCCCATCTGGAAGCTGCCTGCTGCTCCTGCCTCACACCACACCCTCCCCCTCACTCCAAGCACACCTGAGCTCCTTCCCATAAGCTTTCTTGCCCTCTGGGATGTTCTTTCCTCCTGTCTCCAGCTAGCTAGCTGAGGAAGTCATTCCCATTCTCCAAGGCCACAGTTTAAACGTCACATGCTCAGAAAGACTTCTGTGACCCCTGACTGAAGGGGGGCACTTCCTCTGCTATTCTAGATCTCAGCTTCTTGTCTGCCTCTGCGGTAGTATCTAGCACAATGTATCGGTACGTGTTTATCAGCTTCCGTCTGTTCTCCCCAACCAGAATACAAGCTCCATGAAGGCAGGACCTTGTCTGTCTTATTCACCATTGCATGCCCAGCGTTTCCATCAGTGCCTGAAACACTGTGGGTCCTCACCAGATATTTATTTAATGCATGAATTAATGTGTACTCAGATTTATCATTCCCTTCTTGAACAGGTTTTCATTTTTCTGGGCAGCTTGGAAAGGTACTTAACCATTGTTTCATTTTCAAGGTTAAAGTTCATTGAGACTCATATATATCGAGGACCTTCTCTGTTCCGGGCCCTGTCTGTAGGTACAGTGAACAAGAAGAGAACAAGACGACAAGACAGCAGCTCTTCCAAGAGCTCAAATCCCAGTGTGGGACTGATGGGCCCATCCCAAAACTCAGATGAATAAATGATGTTAGAAGATGGCAAGAGCTAAGCAGGAAAAAAAAAGCAGGATTATGTAAAGAGGATGGAGGTGGGGGGAGGGGTGTCTCGTGAGAAAGGTGGAAGCCGGAGAAGAGTGTGCAGGCAGGAGGACAGCAGGTGCGGTCTCTGAGCAGGAAGGAGCTTCTGAGCCCCCAGCACGGAGATTCGGAGATTCGGAGATTCGATCAGGGCCTCCTGAGAGAAGTGGGCAGGGCCTTGCCGGTGGGGCGCGTCCTAGAAGTGGGCGGGCCCCCCCTGCAGGGCATCCGCGGTACAGCATGGGGCGCTCTTCCTGAGAAGGGCAGCAACTGTCAGGCTCTAAACCAGGGAGCGGCACCCTCTCACTTCAGTGTCTGAAAGACTACCCTCTGATCCATCTAGAAGCTTTTTTAGTGAAGGAAACAAAGAAACAGGAACATTGCTTTGTAACTTTTTTTTTTTCAAAATGACCAGTCAGTTGTCTCATTTATTAAACGATCCACTCTCCCTTCCCTAAAATTTAAATTAAAATGCTTCTTTTAACATATACTAAAACTCCCTTGGGTATTTGGGGTGGAGGGCACTTCATTCTGTTCATTTGTTTCCTGAAACCAAACATTTTGAATTTTGTAGCTTCATGATACATTTTAAGATCTGCTGGTATCAGTCTCCCTGTATTACTTTTTATTGAATACTCCCTGTATTTTTTTACAGAATTTCCCTATTTTTGCACACTTGTTTTTTCCTAGGTGACTTTTGAATCCTTTTGTCAAATTGTGAAACCGCAACCCTCTTAGTGTCTTAATTGAGATTCATTAGGCTTGTGGATTAACTTATTAATTATATCAAAGAGAAGTTACATCTTTCCAATATTGCAATTTTCTAATAAACATAATGTATATCTACTTGTTCCCATAGTGTTTTCAGCTTTTTATACACCAATTTAACAGCTATTGATTAATTAAAATAACTTCTATAATTTGCTTGCCAAAAAACTCATTAAAGAAATTTGGAAAACAGAAACACGAAAGAAAATACAGAGGCAAATAAAAATCCCATATAATTGCATCTCACATAGAATCCACCGTAACAGTCTGTTGTGTGTGCCGGGCACACGTTGACACGTGTGCTGGCCATTACTCTGCAGCATATTTAGTGTTACATTGTTTACAAATGAAGCTTCACATGTCATCCCATGATAGTAGGAATTCTCTAAAGTACAATGATAACTGCCAACATTATATCACATAAACGTACTACAATTCATTCAACCAGTCTTCAAATGTTAAACATTTCAGGAATTTTTCTTTTTCTTTCTTTCTTTTTTTTTTTTTTTTTTTTGGTAACATTTTCTTCTAAGTGGCACTAAATGAACAAACACACTACAATGAACAAACACACTTTTAAAGAGGTATTTGTTCTCGTTGTTTCTTTTCTTTTTTAATGTTTATTTTTGAGAGAGAAACAGAGTGTGAGCGGGAGAGGGGCAGAGAGAGGGGGAGACACAGAATCCGAAGCAGGCTCCAGGGTCCGAGCTGTCAGCACAGAGCCCGACGCGGGGTTCGAACTCATGAGCCACAAGATCATGAACCTGTGCCAAAGTCGGACACTTAGACTAAGTGTCCCGGGCGCCCCTCTCCTGGTTATTTCTTAAAGATGGTTTCTCTGACTGGACCTGTGGGGTCACATCCTTTGCTAGCTTTTCCTCTGACATGGAAGACATTTTTTTATAATAAAAGATTTTGTCTGCCAAAGGTATGGTAAGTTTACTTAGTTTGTCGTTGGCTTTTTAATTGTATAGAATATATTGAATGGGGGGAGGGGTGAATTTCTTGAATATTTGGGGGACTTGGTAAAAGACGAGGAGCTATCTAACTTGATTTTCCTTCCAAATAGCCAATTGAATGTGTTGAACTGTGTGCTCCTATTGTCTTCATTCTATGGCCTCAGTCTGTACCCGGTTCTGGTTTACATAGGACTATCTACTCTACTGCAGTGATCTGCCAGCTGATTCTTACACCAGGGCCCAACTCTTCAATCACTAGTTTCATAATGCATTCCCACCACCCCAAGGTAAGAATCCCCTTGTTGTTCTCCCTTTTTTAAAATGCTCTACTTCAGGGGGCGCCTGGGTGGCGCAGTCGGTTAAGCGTCCGACTTCGGCCAGGTCACGATCTCGCGGTCCGTGAGTTCGAGCCCCGCGTCGGGCTCTGGGCTGATGGCTCGGAGCCTGGAGCCTGTTTCCGATTCTGTGTCTCCCTCTCTCTCTGCCCCTCCCCCGTTCATGCTCTGTCTCTCTCTGTCCCAAAAATAAAAATAAAAAACGTTGAAAAAAAAAATAAAATAAAATGCTCTACTTCTGAACCAGAATAAGAAGCAGCCTCAGATGAAGAGCAAGAAGCCCATACGTGTTGGCTGATACGCTCACACAAGAATTAATTCCATGCTGAGGGCACGCTACCTGGGCGGAAATGGAAGAGCTGAGAAGGAACGCCTGTATCCTGACTGCTCACCTCCCCGAACCACAGGAGCTCGGTGAAAACTACGGTTCCCGAAATGCGCTACTCCAGGCCTCTGCTGGATCCCCCGCCTCCTACTACACTGTGGTCTGTGATTGGGGGCCACGTTTACCAGGACAGGAGCCCCTCCATCAGGCCCCAGACAGCAGCCGGGGGAAGTGCTGGGGGCATGGCCGAGAGAACGGAGTGAGCAGAAAGGTGCTCTGAGGCCTCAAATGCAGAAGCCCTGTGTAGTGAGTTGGATGTCCAGTTCTTGGGGTCGCTGGGACCCTGGCCCTCTGCCTCAAGAGGAGAGACCCCAGATCTACCTCCCTTCCTTTAAACTGATGAATATATTCAGATTGGAAAGGCAGGACACACTTGGGCCTCCCACAGCAAGCTGCATGCTGCCCCTGTGGGGACCACCCCCAGATGCCTCAGACAGTGGCCGCCAGCCAGGGCTCCCAGTCCAGATGCACCACTTTGCTCCCTCTACTACTTCAGACGTATTTCTGAAGGACCTTGGAAGACACGAGCGAGAATTGCTTGCAAGATCCACTTGGGATGAGAAGTCACCAAGTATTCATTTAATAGGTAAATGTAATAAATATAAAATACTATCTTTTGACACTGAGTTTTATTAGAAATAGCCACAATTTTCTCTGTGTGCTGTTGAAAGCTCTTGCTTGGTGCTACAAAACCCACGGAAGAGAGAAAGAGGGGATGGCAGTGGCTACGAGGCTTAGGATAGATTCTGTAGCCCATGATCTCAAAGCCATATCACCTGGTCCCCAGAGGTCTCCCTGGGGGATGACCACAGAGGCCCTGCTGAGAATAAGAAGCTGGTAGTTTTGTTCCCATTCACCAGGCTTCCCTGGGAGCCTTCCTCCCTCCCGTGGGGACCTTACAGGGATGAGGGAGGCTCTTCATGACTATCCGGGGTCCTCTGGCCGTAACCACATGACAATCATAGGCAGGATCTCCCGCCCAGCCCCCCCCCCAAATCCCATTCCCTTAGTTATTTAAACACTAACCTAGAAACTTCTTTCTGTGAAGCATTTGGCAGCTGTAATTAAAGTCTCAAGTCAATTGACCTTACAAAACAGAGATTATCCAAGTGAGCCTGACCCAAATAGCTGAGCATTTAAAGGCAGGGAGTTTTCTCTGGCTGGTGACACAAGAAGAAGTCAAATCGGTTCAAAGCACAAAGCAGGATTTGATGTGCCTTTGCTGGTTCGAAGGAGGAGGTGGGCACATGAGAAGAAATGCCAACAGCCTGAAGTTGTTCTGAGAGGGCCCTCGAGTGATGGCCGGCATGGAAACAGGACCCCAATCCTGTCAAGAACAAGGAACCGAGTTCTGCCAATACCCTATTTGCACTTGCCAGCAGCTTTCTCCCCAGAGATCCTGGGCTCCACCCAGCCATCACCTTGAAATAAGCCTTGTAGAACCCTGAGCAGAGAGCCAGCCACACTGGGCCAAACTTTTAACCTCCAGACCATGAGCTAATAAATGGGTGTCATTTCAAGCCACTGTGAAGCCACAGAAAACTAATACAGCATCCAGTGGCAATAAAATGCACCTCCCACCCCAGCCCTCGCTGTCCTAAGCTGGGCAGCCAGGATTAGAGCCCCACCCTGTATGCATCTTTGCAGGAAATTCCCTGTCAAAGATCAAAAGTTGGCTCAGCAGGTTCATGAAAGGAAAACCAATTGCTCCCTGCCTGGCTCTGTGCCCCCCCTCCCCGATCTGAGGGGAAAGGGAGAAAGATCTGCCCATATAATAGTGTCCCTGGCAGCAGGGACGGCAGGGCAGCAAGCGTGACCCATTAACACATCAAGAGGATGCCAGGGGACAGCATCACTAAAGCCCCACTTTGATTTTTCCAGGCATGAGGGGGTGGAAGCCGGCAACAGAGGCTGTGTTCTGAATCCAAAGCCATCTATTTCTATGCCTTCAAAAGGGAAAATCATCTGAGCCCTCACAAGGGGAAGAAAAGAGAAGACGGATGGAATGAAAGTCTGCGCAGCCAGGCAGCCGCAAAGAGGAAGCGTGGGACCGGGGATGTGGGTCAGGGGACCCCAAGGACCGCCACCAGAATGTTAAATGTTCGCCCCCACCACCACCACCGCAGACCCGACAACTGGAGATTTAGGCATATTCAAGTTTTGTAAGCCTCAATTAGCCCTTGTAAGAGCTTATCTTCTTTCCCCCCAATTGACTTTAATCAAGAGCTTCAGAAGCTGGGAAATATTTTAAGTTAATCAGGCCCTTAATGCGGGCCCCTGGGGAATGCTGCAGACCTGTTCCTCCTCCCGTCTGCCACACTGGGCCCCTGTCTTCCCTCCTCTCCCTTCCCCCCAGGGTGTCTGTGAAATGCTTGGCAAACTTGTCTCTCAAATGAAAGGGAGACTGAGGGAGAAGGGAACCGTTGACAGGACACAGGACGGCAGAATCCTAACGTCGTCTTCCGCCAGGGGCAGGCAAGTGGTCCTTTCAACAGCAGACTTTCACATGCCCTACCAAAAAAGTTGAAGATGTTCACTGAACACCCAGCTCGGTTCCAAGGACGCACAGCACTGTGACCTCGTGTCTGAACCCCAACTAGGAACCCGAGGTCTGATGAGATGATAAATATTTGAATGCCAATAATAATCACTAACGCTGATGGCGGTCACCATGTGCCCAGTGCTGATCTGCATATGCAAATTCACTGGCTGCCCAACCAGTCCTTTACTATCAACATGATTATCGATCCCATTTTACAGACAATGAAACTGTGCCCTGCACAGGCTAAGGAACCCACCCCTAGGAGATCTTTCTGGCACATGTTCTACTGTGCTGTGAATCTGGGGCCACCCAGAAATCCCAAGCGGACGTTTCACACGCCGGCAGTCCACGCAGGGAGCTGAGCTAGTCGCGTGAGATGAGGGACGAGGCTCTCGGGCTCCAGAAAAGGGCAGGCAGGGGTCAAACACACCTCCATATCTTAGGTCAGGGTGCCCACAAGCAGACCCGGAGATGGGAATTTATGTGCAAGAGATTTATTAAGGGAAAAGGAAAAGAAACGGCTGAGCCAGAGGAGAAAGAAGAACAGAGAAAGGGAAGAAGCCAAGCAAAGGTATGAGTTCAGGGTTCTCTGGAGCACAAATCACAGCTCAGGGTCTGTCCTGCCTCCAGGCAGGGAGCTGGCCCTTCAGACTCCAGCCCTGGTTGCTCATCAACTGCAGGCTGCCCAGGAGGCAGTGGGATTTCCAGGCCCCTGTAGTCCAGGGGAAGACCTCCTGGGACAGTCACCGATACAACAGTTAGAGACACAACACGTGGAGCTGGGTACTAGACATGCAGATCCCCCCCCTCGGTAAGGGGGATCTGAGGGGCTCTGGGCAAGCCCCATCCACTACAATCTATCTGAATCTTGAGGCTTCTAACTGTGCTGCTTCAGGAAAGTTGCTTGACCTCTCTGAGTCCCAGATCTACATCCGTAAAATAGGAATAAAGATTCTATTTCCTCTCTCACAGAGTTACCATGGGGATTCGATTCAATACAATGAGCGCGCCCGGTCTAAAATCAGCATGGCTGCTCTGGGATGCAGCGTCACACCAATTGCAATAAAATTACCACAAAGACACAGGAAGAGACAGAAATCCACTGAAGAGTCATGAGTAACTCACAAAGCCCTGCAAATGCTCTCCTGAGGACCAGCCCCCATCCTCCTCTGCCAACGAAGAGGATGTTTGGTACCAAGCCCTTGGGCTGTGACCACAGAGCCGGCCACAAACCCACCCACTTCTGCCCTGAAAACAAGCTCCTTGGAAAGAGTCAGGAGCTGTCCCCAAGCAAAGCCAACTACCCCACTGCACATCAAGCATCGGGGACCTGCGTCTCTGTTACCATCCAGAGGACAGCCCTGGCAAAGTTTGAGAGAGGGCGCCATCTGAAAGGGGGTTGCAGAGAAGTAGGTCCGGGGGCCTCTGCTGGAGCTGTCTAATCTAGCTCCATTCTTCTAGCTCTCTGATCAAGTGGCTCTGCTCACACTTCAGCTCACCTTCCAGAAACCCAGCTCTATCGAGCAGACATGTAAAAGCCGACAACTGAGTAGTCTTATCAAATTTTCACAGCTAATTTGCTCAGTTGCATGGGAAATTGTTCGTGTCTGTAAATAGAAGAAGAAAGTGTCCGGCCCAGAGGCCTCAGGTGGGCTGGGGGAGCTGAAGGCAGTCCCCCAGGATGGCTGGGGAGTGCAGGCCCGGCTGAACTCCAAGTGGGGGTCTCCTTGAGTCCTCAAAGGGCCCAGCAGGTCTTGTCTTGACGAAACATCCAGGAAGCAAGGAGCAGCAGACATTAGCTGACTTCTCCGAGGTCCCTTAGGGGGCCCTGCACTTGCAGACATCAGGCAGAGTGCCTGAGCACAAGGCCCCACCGCTGAGCAGCCGGAGGAAATGGGGGAAGTCACGCACATAACCCGAGCCTCAGTTTACCTATTCCACCTCGCCAGAACAAGGACAGAAACCTGACACCTGGGGCCTCTCCTCAGTGCTTTCTTGAGTACCACTTCTCAGACAGAATTCTCCACTGCAGCTGCGTTTGAACACAGCTTCTACTCTGGACTGCTGAGCAGTCTGGCTTAGAGATCCGACCCTGACAGGGACGCCTTCCTTCCTGCCCAGGATGGCAGGCCCTCCTGGCCGTTACAGAGGTTCTCATGCTAAGCCTCCGAGTCAGCACGTGACCATCGGAAGCCGTAGCCCTGTTGCAATAAAACATTCTTGTGGTTGCTGGAAGAATTGTTTTTTTCCATTTCGGATATTAAAGGAGAAAGCTTAACGTGTCTCATTTTCCTGGAATGGCTCATTTAGATGAACTGTTTGTGTGTGGATGGTCCAGCTTCCACCCCAAACACACAAAAAAAATCTACAAATTATACAGTTCTGTGAACAAAACGCTCAGCCACATTTTGACCCTTGGCATGGATTTTGACAACTATCACTCCCTTCATAGGAGATTTCTTCCTTCTGGTTATTAAAAAGAAAAAAAAAAAATCCAGTATTTGTTTTAGCTCGGCTCCCTGGAAGTTAGAGAGGAGCTAGAGAACCCTCCTGGGGTTGGGGGCAGGAACCTGGGACAAAGGCATCGGGTGGAGGCGAGAGAGAGGGTTCCTTTCTCTCTTTTGGATCAAGATATGCTTATGGGATAAAACCTGAGGAAGCAGAATTTAGAAGTATCCTTGCTCAGGCCCAGCCAGGCAAAGAGAGCCAGTGGCCGAGGCCAGACTTACTCAGCACATGATCGGATGGCCCAAAACAGATCTCCCGGGATGGACTTGCCCTGGATGGTGCCCATCAGTGTGGAAATGAGGTCAGCCTCTGTCCAGACAGAGTCCAAGTCCCAGGAAGCGGCGGCAACCCCATCACTGGCCAGCCAGCTGGAGGGGCCACAGCGCATCACACACAGAACCGCCGTGAAGATACACAGGTGTGCACGGATTTCTTCATGACTTTAGGATGTGGTCACGCTCACCATACCTGGTAAGCCTGTAAGGCTCCTGAGAGGCAGGCAGTGGACCTTCTCACCACTTCTGTTTGGTCTCATAGGAAATGTCCAAGTTCAGAAAGTCTACTACTGTCTAGTCCCCTCTTCAGATAGAACATCCAAGTCTCGGTGGGCTTAATTGACCCATCCGAGGTTAGAAAAACCTCTAGATGGTCCAGGACTGAAATTCAGGGTTTCTAACTCTGAATACGGTCTTTCGCTCCATTTCGGGACACGTTGGGGAAAGACCCAGTCACAGACCATAAAACTCACAGACCACCAAAAATCCGTTACCCCCAGGTCAGGAACTCGGGAACAGACTCTGGGCACGTGTGTCCTGGAGAAGAGCCAAGAGCGTGGGTGTTTTCCTTTCTCCCTTTCCCGTGGCCATTGAGTTTCTCCTATGTGTAAAGATTCCCCTCCCCTTTTTCCAGCTCTGATAAAGTGAGGCACTGTTGCTTGTATTTTGGTGAAGTTCCAAATGCTGCGCTCACACGTCCCTCCCTCCGTTTGCACGTATTTCCCTTCCATGTCACCGCCACCCGTATGCAGGACGATAGGCACCACGTCAGGGAAGGCACCACGGGGAGGAGGGGGGGGGAAACGTCATCTTCTTCTAAACATACAAAAACTGACAATGTGAGAATTTTCTAGATAAAATTAGTCACGTGTATGCCACAAAATGAGTCGGCTAAGTTAGAAAGATTAATATGGTGACTGAACACGCAGCAGCCTTGAGGACACAGGCCAGGCCCCCGTGCTGGTGTGGGCGGGTCACCAAAGCAGCAGCATCCTATGCACTGAGTGGGACTCAGACACGAACAGGAGCACATGACCAGAGTCTCGAGGAGATTTGCATGGAGGCGAGAAAACCCACCAAAGACAATACACAAGACTCAAGCTCAAAGCTAATGGAAACCCTAGCATTTTATCAAGCAGACATCTTCTCCCTCGGCAATTCTAAGGTAACAGACTGGGAGTCTCCTGGGAGGTCACGGGTGAATCAGAAAGAAGACTGATCAGAGAGAACGGAAGCAAGAGGTGGAGTGTGCGGGAGGAGACTGGAAGCACCAGAGCAGGGAAGACCCCTTCCCAAAACCAACGTGGTGCAGCATGGCCTTGTCAACTAAAGGGAAAGACATCGTGGGCATAAGGTCAGGTAGGGCACGCAGGGCTGCTCGGTGACATGCATCCCAGGGACGGGAATTTCCCACCCTTGATCCCAGATCCCCTCACTTCCTATCCGTGGGACCCTGGCTGAGCTCCAGACACCTCATCCACCTCCCAGGGTCCCTGTGCATATCGTGGGCTCACACAGGAAAGCACCCGCCATGCGTGGGTCCCGAGACACGACAGGCATCCCTGATCCTCACCATGACCCTGCACGGTGGAGTTGCTGGGGAAGCGCCTGACCTGGCTCCACAGCGCTCGCATTCCTTCCGCTTTGCCACCAGCTGCTGATATGCTCTAGAGCAGCAACCCCTTTTGTCAGGTTAAATATGGTATGGAACCCTCGGGACGCCTGGGTGGCTCAGGCGGTTAAGCGTCTGACTTCTGCTCAGGTCATGATCTCGTGGTTTGTGGGTTTGAGCTCTGCATCAGGCTCTGTGCTGACAGCTCAGAGCCTGGAGCCTGCTTCCTCTGATTCTGTGTCTCCCTCTCTCTCTGCCCCTCCCCTGCTCTCTCGCTCTCTCTCTCTCAAAAATAAACGTTAAAATAAAGTGTTTTAAAACATGATATGGAACCCCAATGAGAAAACCCCTGTGAGCAGAGCTCCACTGGCTGAAATCAGAAGACTGAGCTCAGCCTCTCACTGAAGCCTTCCCCATCCCACATCCCGACCCCAGGCGGGGCCGGCACTCAGAGAGTCCAGGGCTCCACATACCCAGCTTGGGAACTATGAATTTAAGATATAACTTTTCACAAAGGAATGGCTCCACCAAAAATGACCACGACTTCAATAACGTGTGTGGTTACTTTTCAGACACAACATTGTCAGGTAGGTTATACTGTCAGGTCCATCTTACAGACGGCAAGACTGAGGCTCAAAGCAGCTAATCAGCTCATCCAAGGACACACACGTGATGGGTGACAGGACCGGGATTCGGCCTCAGATGCCCGCACTGTGAATCTACTATTTATTCTCTCTGATGACCAAAATTCCTTATTAGCCCTCCTTAGCCTGAAGACAAAGCGGAGCTGAGACAACAGAGTGGCCCTTCTTCCAGGCTCCCCGACCCCTTCGCCTCCAACTGACGCCACCACCTGGTCTCCTTCAGCATTGGAGACTGGAACCCACAGGAGGCTGGCATACTAGGCACACAGAACCTCCCCGGGGGCCCTCGGCCCCAACCCAGGCAGAGGCCCTCGGGCTCCAGCTGCTAGTCTCCGCGGGGGCTCACCTCACTCATCCAGCTCTCTGGGAACCCCTCCCTCCATCCACCCCAGAAAGCAGAGCCAGGCTGGAAATGCTCTCACCAGGCCATCCAACATAGTCAGCCGTTCCCAAGCGACTGCTCCTTTGGAGACAAATCTCCCCGACCTGGTCTGCATCATAAACATGCCTTTCCCAACCCAGGGCTTGGCCCAGGACTTAAGGATTCTGAGAAATGCCCCAGAATTTGGTTCTTGGAGGGTCCCAGCAAAAAGAGGTATTGGGGAAGAAGCAGACTCATTTGCATACAGTGAAGGAAAGCCACTGGGTGGTAGGCGCCCGCCCTGTGCTAGGTTCTGGGGATACAGAAAGGAAAAGACACATCTCTTTAGAGATCATTCAGTCCCTCTTATTCATTCAAGATAGGAGAAAACGGAGACCCAGAGATGACGGATTGACCCGAGATGTTCATATGATTCAAACCAACAGGGGCCTTTCCTGAGACTTCTCAAGCTGGAGCTGGAGGAAAAGGCTGTGTAGCTGGGGCTTTCCAGCCAGGCTGGGACCACCACACAGTGAGGGAGACGCCTGGCACAGAACGCAAGGAGAGATCAAATCCGTGGCCACGTCAATGCTTTCCAATATGTCCCCTCTAACACTTAAACCAGAGGCAGCCGAGTTTCTGTCACTTGCCACCAGAGAGTTTGAATTATGAGACCTTGCTGTGCCCATCCCCCCACATCTGCCTCTGCTTTGTGACTCAACTGTCCTCTCTCTTGCCTGCCCAAGGCACCAGGCTTTCTCCCATGCTGTAGGGCCAATATCCCCTCCTCCAACACCCATCTCTACCAGGCTCTCCGGAGCTGCTGGGTAGAGCCTCCCAAAATCTCAGTGCCCAGCCCCCATCACCCGGGGGCTGGGTGGCCAAGCTGAGTTAAGCTAGAAAGAACAGGAGAGTTCAGGAAGGAACACGTGTCTCAGCTAACAGGGCAGGGTAGACTGTGCTGGAATGGTGGAATAAGCTGAATGCTGTCTGAACAGGGGCATGGTGTGACTCCTTCTGAGAGATCAGAAATGCCACAGAAAGGACAATGAGGTAGAAGGTACTAAGAACCAGGAGGCAAGGCTCCAGGCTTCATTCTGTCATGACCAGTAAACTCAAGACCTCTGCCGGTCCTCCCAGATCCCACATTCCAAAACATCATGGTCTCTTCTCCTGTCTGCCCGGATCCAATGGACGCTGGTCTTCCTTCCTCTGGCAAGCTCCTGCCAGCTCAGGATCCTGCCAGGTGCCAGGATGCCCAATGCCTCATCTCCAGATCTAGTCTTGCCATGAGCCCAGCTGCAGCGGCCCTGAGCCGTCACTAAACTGAGCAGACCCCACCCTGCCTTCTCCGCACCAGGATTAGAGGTTAGGGAAGGGACATGAGAGCAGATTTCCTGCTGTCGCTTCCATCGGACCAGACTGAGATGAGATGAGATGGAAGGCGTGTGGTGGCAGCCGTGGGCACAGTGGGGGAAGCAGGACTGGCCACCAAACAGATTATGGTGGACGCATGCGGGTCTGGGCAAGCTATTTGCCAACACGGCTTGCATCTCAGGCTGATGTTGGCAGAAGTCCAGGGTCTCGGCCTGCAAGACGCTGGGGAAGAACATCTACCAACCCTGTTCTCCTTAAAAGGAGAGCTCCTCCTCAAACAGGCACACAGGACACAGCCGTGGGGGTGGAGAACCAGCCAGCAGCTACCAACAAGCGGGACATAGCTTCCAGCCCAGGAGGAGTTTAGTGTTTCAAACCACACATCACAAATCATTTCCTCTGCACATTCCTTGGAAGTTTGGGGGCATTAACTTTCCATCTTATCTTTCCTAGGGTGGATGCCAGGAGCTGGCCCTAGTGATGTTTGCATTTGAACAACAGTGAGATTGGGTGTCAGCTGCCCCAGGGGCGCCGCCGAGGAAGATGAAGAAATGGAGCAGGCTGTCTCCAGGCAAAGGAGGAGAGAAGGGCAGAATCCGGATGGTATGGAATGAACAGCAAGGGAGGGAAGCGGAAAGGGGAACTGGGATTTGCTACTGCTCTATCAAATTACAGTGTGCAAAGCTAGCTCCAGGTGGTGGGCTCCTGAGTGTCACCGCCAGGGTACAAACCTCAGTTGTGCCCTCTACTTACTGTGTGACCATGTGTGAATGGGCAAACTCTCTGAACTTGAGTTTGCCTCTCAGCAAAACAGTACCTACTTCCTGGGACTGTCAGGGGCACTGAATGAGATGACAAGCGACCCTTAGCCCAGCACCTGGTACACAGCAAACACTCCATCCAATCCGGACACGATTATCATTCTGCCAGAACTTCTGTGAAATTTGGTTACAGGTAGGTGGCAAAGCCTGGGTTCTGGTCTTTCTGCTGATCTCAACAGATGGGTTTTGAATAGGCAGGCTTACCTGAGTCACAGATGACCCCTCTACCTTGACCTATGAAATCCAGAGCTCTAGAAAGGCAGACAAAAGCGCAGCATTAACATTTCACCTGCTATTGCCAAAGTGATAAATAATTAGAATATTACTTAAAGATATGCAGATATCTACGTTGGCTAACCTTAAGCCATTGGAAATCAGTGTTAAATTTGTCCTAGTTTTTCCTCGGGCTTGCATCTTCTGTAAAGGGGATCTGTGCCTGCGTTATATATATCATTTGAAAAAAAAAAAAAAAAGGTTCTGCTGCTTTAAAAAAGAAAAAAGTTTGAAATCCACCATCCTAAATAAGATCACCTCCAGTTACAGGTCTGCACCTCTGAGACCTACTTCAAGTCATTTGTCTCCGGAGGAGATGCCTCTTTGAGAGTCCTGAGCGTCCAGTGGGTTGAGACCAAACCCAGGGAATTATCGCTAAAGAAACCCAAGCCCTGCTTCGGAGACATGTTGGCGGTAAACACTGACCGTATGATGTAACTATTTCTTTTGTTTTAAGAGACACTCCTTTCCTACCACTGAGGCATTGCTGTCAATTTAACAAAGCCAAAATTGAGTTCATGGAGAGAAAAGGGCCTCTTCCACTTCAAGGACTACAACCTTTGAAAATGCATTTAAAAGAGAGTAAAGTTTTTTTTAGATGTGAATAGCCAGAGACCCAGCGAGGTGTAGGAAAGGTGACCCTGCCAGAGGGCCTTCCCGAGACAAGGTTCACTCAGGTCAGCCGGCAGTCTGTCGCAGGTAAGAGGCAAGGGTCACCCTCTGCCCTCCTCTGCCCTGGCCCTGGCACCCTGGAGCCCTGACAGGTGCCAACTTACTTGCAGGACTAAGCAGCCCCCTCCTCCGGCGAGGGAGTGAGGAGGGGTTGGAGAGGCCAGTCGGTAAGAAGCAAAAGAAGAAACCTTCCTTAAGAAAATTACAATCTCCACTTAGGGGCTAGGCTTGCCATCCAGCCAGAGGGCTAACTTTTTTTTTTAAAGGAATTTATTGGGGCACCTGGGTGGCTCAGTCGGTTGTGCATCCGACTCCGGCTCAGGTCACGATCTCATAGCTCATGAGTTCGAGCCCTGCGTCAGGCTCTGTGCTGACAGGTCAGAGCCTGGAGCCTGCTTTGGATTCTGTGTCTCTTTCTCTCTCTGCCCCTCCCCTGCTTGTGCTCTGTCTCTCTCTGTCTCTCAAAAATGAATAAATGTAAAAAAAACATTTTTTTTTAAAGGAATTTATTGGAAGGATACAGGGTCGCTCACTGAATCAAAGGCAAAAACCAAAATGTATTATGCCTTGGGAAGGACGGAACTAGGTGGCTCCTGGAAATGCTAACTGGTGGCTTATCTTTCTAGAATGTGGGGAGATGGAGGTGGCCTCCCTCACCTTCCCCTGCCCCAGCTTTGGGCAGAGTGATTGACAGGTTCTCCCAACCATATCAAAGGAAGAGGGTGTAATTCAATTCCCCCATGGGAAAAATCACACTTCGGTTTTGACAATTTATCGTTTATGTGTCTTTTTCTTGTGAGAAAATAGCTTTTAGTCAAACTCCCAAACCAGTGAGAAAAGTTGGGCACTCTATCAAAATAACAGCGGAGGGGGTGGAGGAGAAGGTTCTTTTTATCTCCTTCCATCTTAATACATACTCTGGATTAGATGCTGATTTATTTGGCACTAAGGGCTGCTGTTAATCAGTTATATGTCAGCAATCATTTCCAGCGACATTTAAATTATAAAGCGCGGTGGGATTAACTGCACTTTTGCAAATTACCTCTTTATAAAAGTATGAGTAAACCTGATGTGCACCCCGGGGGTGTCATCACCCCCTGTCTACATTTGCTGTGATTCTGGGGATTATGACAAGGCTTGGTTTGAGCTGATGAATTCGGTAGGATGTGTTTAACAAAGCATCTTGAGAGACCTGGGATAGCCCAAGCCAGTTTCCAAAGTGACAACCAAAGACTTGTTAGGGTCACACCTAGCAGGAACCCCAGCTAAACTTGGGGACGGTGCCTGTCCTCCTGCCTAGCTGGTCCGGGCACGCAGCTGACCCTTTGCAGAGCACACGCTGCTGAAGGCCTCCCTTGTCTGGAAGGTCTCCGGCCATCTGTCCCTTCAGTGAGGATTAGAAAGTTCAGAGCAGCAGGAAGGGGAATTATCAGTCCTTAGGGTCCTAACAGGCTCCAGGAATTGTTTTTGGTTTTTCTGGGACTTCCCTCTTGATTATATAAACATTACTAGGAAACAACAAAACAAAAATTAGGAAAATACTGAAGAAAATACTGAAGAATACCGAAGCAAAGCCAAAAAATGAAATTACCCACAACCTTACAGCCCGGGATGACCAACAGCATTTTCAGACCCTGGCTTTAGGCTTCCCCTGAGGACACGGGGGAGGGCATGCTCATGTGTGTTCACCTATGCTGTTGTCAGTGTTTGCCAGGAAACAAATAGGGAATAAATAACTAAACATATGTGCATAATTAGGGTCATAATATATGCCTATTTTCACATCCTGCATTTTTCACTTAACTGGATATTGTGTTTTCCCTGTGCTGTTCTAGTCTTCAAAAATAACATTTTGGGGCGCCTGGGTGGCTCAGTCTGTTAAGCATCTGACTCTTGGTTTTCGCTCATAATCTCACAGTTCGTGAGTTCAAGCCCTGCATCTGACTCTGTGCTGACAGTGCAGAGCCTGCTTGGGTTTCTCTCTCTCCCTCTCTCTCTCTCTCTCTCTCTGCCCCTTCCCCACTTGTGCTTGCTCTCTCTCTCTCTCTCAGAATAAATAAATAAACATTTAAAAAGTTTAAATAACATTGTGATAACATGTGCTTTGGTTTTAAATGTGACGCAGGCCCTTGGTGAGGACCTCTGTGGCATACATCACGGTACGTGGCCCTGGTTAGCTCACCACTAGACCCTAATCATGGCTTACATCTCGTCCTTGTGTCTCCACTTCACTTTTTCCTGTTCCTGAGTCAATTTCCACGTGTGTGTGCATATTTCTGCATTTTTACTTCTGTGCATTTATACAACTTTTCATACTCCCATTTCCCCACATTACCTATGTGGTGAGTTTTTTCTTTTTTTTTTTTTTTTAGTTTATTTCTTTTAAGAGAGAGTGCGTACGAGTGGGGGAGGGACAGAGAGAGAGAGGGGGAGAGAGAGAGAAAGAGAGAGAGAGAGAGAGAGAGAGAGAGAGAGAGAGAGGGAGAGAGGGAGAGAGAGAGAATCCCACGCAGGCTCCACACCATCAGTGCAGAGCCCCATGCAGGGCTAGAACTCACGATCCGTGAGATTATGGCCTGAGCCAAAACCAAGAGCCAGACGCTTAACCAACTGAGCCACCCAGGCACCTCTTAAATTCTGTTTTTAAACCTCACCTGAATGACAAACGAATATTACATTATACGGTGGTATTTTGCCTCTCCAACACCCAATTTGGGGACACTGGGTTGTTTCTAATGTCTAATACGATAAATACTGCCAGAAAGAACATCTTGTCCCATGAAACTTTATGTTTGTCTCTAATGTTTTCTGGAATCTTTGGGAAATTAATTAAAACTTTGGCTCAGTTCTATGTTAGGCTAAAAGGCTGTCACTGCTGCCCGCCCCCAGCCCACTTAGTGAATACTGAAATTCTCACTGAAGTGACAAGGGGTTTCTGTTTTGATAGGATGCTTCCAGTGACAGAGTGCTCACTACCAACTGCTCACATTTGAGCATTACAAACAAGGTCCTTCCATCGATCAAAACAGAATTTAGTGCCACAAATCAGGGACATGGAGAACTAGTTAGTTCTTTCCCATGGGTTCTTCACATAGTCAGACATGTCTCTATCCCTTCCTCCTCCATTCTAATAAACTTGAGTCATTAGAGTTTCCTTCTGGGGGCACCTGGGTGGCTCAGTTTTTTGAGCATCTGACTCTTGACCTTGACTCGGGTCATGATCTCACAGTCGTGAGATCAAGCCCCATGTTGGGCTCTGCGCTGGACATGGAGCCTTTGTGGGATTCTCCCTCTCCCTCTCTCTCTCTCCCTCTCTCTCTGGCCCTCCCCCACTCTCCCTTTCTCAGAAAACAAAACAAAGAATTTAAGAGTTTTCTTCTTCTGAAGAGGGGGGGAACCCCTCCCCATCATGGGCTCTTTCCTCTGGCTCCCCCCTGGTGCCTTCATCCCTCCTAGCCTTTGCAGGCATTCTGCAATTCATATGTATTTAGGAGAATAAGTCTTGAATGCACTCTAACTGATAAGGTGTAGATGTACCACAGCTACACCCTGGGGACAGCTGTTGCATCAGGGTTGAGCTCACCTACCACCTTTGCAGCCCAACCGTCCTGGTCCTTGGCCCTGCTCCAGCCCTCAGTGGCTGTGTGACTTTGGACACGTGCCTGAACTTCTCTGGGCCACCTATGTTGTAGGAGGAATGAGGTGAGATGACACACGTGCAGAACTCACAGGGGGCAGCACAGGGTCTGCCCTAGGTGCTGCGTAGATCACCCCAGTGGTCGGATTCCAGCAGCGAATTCTCCACCCAGCAACTGCGAGACGACACAGAAGACACATGCCATTCAATGCCCCCCTTAGATCCTACAGGAACAAACTCTCTGGTCCCAGCGGGATGAAGCACCCAGGGTTTCGAGTGTGCCCACAGGTTGCCATATGGTGGGGAAGAGCGTGATGAGGAGCTCACCAGACAGTACCGGTGTGCTTGGACCTGTTTATCTGGAGCATCCCTGACAGGGACACAGGGGCTGTAAGTCAGACATGCCCAGTAAGTAGGGAGGCTTCAGGCATGGCTGGTTTCAGGTCACCTGCTCAGCTCTGCTGCTGAGATGCTGACCAGACACACACACACACACACACACACACACACACACACCCTTTTCAGCAGGCAACTCCCAGATCCAAGACCTCAAGACCTGGGATCAGCTCTGGAAATGGAACAAATAAAAGCCCAAAAACAAAAGAAAATAAAGAAGACAGGTCTTGGTTTAGCCTTCCGAAGTACGTGGCGTTCTGCATGCTGCTGTGATCTGGTCAGAAATGAAGATGTTTGCAGGCTGGTTACAATAAGATTTGGGGAAGGGAATGAAAGAATGGCTGGAATTACTCTGCAGCTCTGATGAGGAGACCTACTGCTCCCATCATCCCCAGTTCTGATCCAGCGGCACCTAAGAGCTGTACAAGAGGCAGCTCAGAGGGAGAACCGAGGGCCTGGGGCTTCCCTGTTCTCCAGGAAGCCCCCAGGCCCACAGCTCGGGTGACAAGGGGACGAGCAAGTCGGGAGGGTGGAGAGCTGCCTAAATTTCATTAACTCAGAGCCTCTGGATGGAGCTCATAAGATGTCTGTGAATGAAGCGTTGAAATACCTTTCATTGTTTCAAGCACTGATGATCATTTTCTCTCCCTGCTGCATTTATAGTCGTCACTGCTGCTAAGATGCCTGTTTCGTTACGGTCCGTGCCTCACCAGGGTATCTAGAGTCCAAGAGAGGCCTTGTGCTGCACGCCCCAGTACATCCAGTACATCCAGCACATCCCAGTACAATGTGCCTTCGCACGGCCATTCCTTCTGGGCAGAAGACCTGTCTCTGTCCTGTCCATTGTGTAAACTCCTATTCATCTTTTGAAACCCTTTTCAAAGGCGTTGAAACCGAGAAACCTGGGAGTCATCCGTTTCTGACAGCTCTCCTTCTGAGCCTACTACCAGCTCCCACTGCCTCTACCTCGGGGATCGCTCCCCTCCCCTTCCACCCTCACCGCACTGCCGACAGGCCTCAGCACCTGTCCCCCAACACGGCCTGCCTCTAAGTACCAAGTACTGGACCAGGTATGTCACAAACACTTCATCCCTCAGCAGCCCTGTGGCACCCACCTGAGATACGGGCAAACTGCGAGTGTGCGGATCCACCACTAACTTGTTCCGAGACCTTGGGCAGTTTGCTCCCTCCCTCCTTGGCCTCAGTTTTCTCATGTATAAATGGGGAGCTTACATGACACTGTCTTTAAGACCGCTTATAGGTCTAAAACTGGATACTTCAGTTTCTTCCTTAAAAAAAGAAATCCCTGTAGTGGGCTGGTGTTTTCAGTTTTATATTTGGAACTGTGAACGTTTTAAGGGGAACATTGATCAAACGGACTCCATGATGCATGCCAGCAGGGCCTCCAGAAAGCAGATTTGAACTAAACACAGAACCTCTTCGAGGGGCGTGTTGCAAATGAATTTACAAAATAATTTCCTAGGTCTGCACTCCTGAGCGATGAAAGGGCACAGGCCTTAGAAATAAGAAGACCCAGGTTGAAACATGGCTCTGCCACCTATGACGACCACCTTCTTGAGTTTTCTGGGCCTCAGGCTCCCCCTGGAAAATGGAGATAAAGTAAACAACCGCAGAGGACTGCAGTGAGAAATGAAGCACAGTTTGTGAAGTGCTTGGAGCAGCACTGGCCTGTGTAAGTAGCTGCAGTTATTACCATTATCATTATCACTGTCACTTTTAGCAGAACGACAAGGTCAAGGGTCAGTGGGAGGGTGCCCCTGCCCACGCAAAGCCTCTTTGGTGATGAAACCACCTCCGCACAGACCACAAAAGGTATCTGGCAGCATGGGCAGACCTTAATGCCAAAGGCCAGACCCACCTTGAGGCTTAAGTCAAGTAAGCCACCCAAGGCGCTCACCCGCTTTTCAGAACCACAACTTGAAGGAATCGCCTGATCCTAGGGGCCGTCGATGGCCTTCCCTCCTTGAAGGTGTCCACACGGAGACAACACGACCCTCTCTGAAAAACAGGGAAAGGTCTCCACCCGTGGTGGCCAGGCTGTGTCCTGAGCTACTGAGGCAGAGAAGCCCGGTGGGTGTGGGAAAGCAGGGCAGGTATTAGCTGTGCCTCACTGGGTGCCACAGAGGCTGGGCCACCACACGGAGACCGGGGCCCTGTACGAACTCAGAAGAGCACTTGCCCCAAGAGACAGAACGCAGTAGCAAGGTGAATTTCCACATTACACATTATCTTCGAAACTCATCTCCTTAATTCGGAAGGATTGAAAGTCAAATCTCCTTTTCCAGTGTCTCTGAGAGCCCTCGGACAGGGGTTCTTTCCTCAAAGGGGAGAAATAAAATTAAAACCTTGCCTTCTCCTGCCAAAGCCCATACTTTCCTCCATTCAGGAGCCCCGCTGACCATATTCCCCCAAATACCCTTAGAAAATCAAGTCAGCTGTGCCAGCAGGCGATGACGGGACACCTGGCAGGTGAGGTCAAGGCTACTTCACCCAGGCACTTTGTGACCCAACCGGGTATCTCCATGTTTGGAAGAGCTTCTCTCCCTCTGCCCTTTTCTTAAAGACAATAACAGTAACAGCACAATCCAAACTTTGTTTTGTTGGAGGTCAGTCTGTTTACTGAACAAAGGTCTAGGTTTGGGAATACCTGGGCACTGTGGGTAAAGAAGGATGTGGAGTTCTGTGGGCTTTTATTTATTTACTTGTTTAGACAGACAGAGAGAGAGAGAGAGCTCAAAAGCAGGGGGGGGGCTGAAAGAGAGGGAGAGAGAGAATCCCAAGCAGGCTCCGAGATACCACCACAGAGCCTGACTCGGGGCTTGAACTCATGAACCGTGAGATCATGACCTGAGCCAAAATCAAGAATCAGACACTTAACTGAATGAGTCACCCAGGTGCCCCTGGAGTTTTTGTTTTTTTAAAGTCTTGGGAGCTTTGCTACCAGGCCAGGGGGCTCACAGCACCAGGATCATGTCAGAATCACCGGGGCAGCCTTAAGAAATACCAATGCCTGACTCCATGCCAGGCAATGAAATTGGAATCTCTGGGCATGTGATGGAGGGCAGATAAATCAACCAAACCCTGGCTCTCCTGATATCAGGTGACAGGAACAGTTACAGCCTTCCCCACCCATATAATGGGGGAAGCAATGTGCCAATCTCATAGGGCCATTGCAAAGATTAAATAAGTCAGCTCGTGGGAAATGCTTAATAGCATGCGCCCAGCTCTTCCCAAGACCGTGAGGGGGATGAGTGCTAATACTGGGCTGTGTGCAACACCTTGACATCATCGCATAGGTGGGAAGCTCTCTCAAGCTCAGCAGTGTAAAGCGGGGGCCCGTGCCTGAGTCCCAGCGTCCTCACCTGTGAAATGGGGTAATGACCCCCAGAAAGTCATTCCGAAGATTAGGTGACACGAGTTATGGAAAGTTTAAGACACGCACAGCCCAGTGCACACCAACACACGTTGGCTCTCACTGTTGCAAAAGGTGACGTACCACCTGGAAGTGCCCCATTATGGAGATGCTGGGTTGAGGGACTGGCCAAAGGTCACCAACTGAGAAACAGAACACCCAAGATTTGAACCTCAGACTGTCTTTTCTCCAAAGTCCACATTTCCCCTCCTTGTCAATCTCCGCTCTTACAGTGGGTTGGTCGCTTCTTGCACAAGAGCTTCAGCCCTCAGGCTGGCATTCGAGGCCTTTGAGGTTGGGCTCCAACCAGCCTTCCCAATCCTACCTGCACTCACATCCGCTGTTCCTGGAATGTGCACTGCGCACCGTCGCCCTGGGGCCTCAAGTCCTACTTCTGTGCATGCCTCTTCCAGAGCCTGGTCCAGACGCCTGCCCCCCAATGATCTGCCTGCCAGCATGTGCTTCTCCCTCCGCTGAGGTCCCTTGTCAATTATTTTAGTGTTTCGGATACATTGCATGTCGCTTACAGGCATATCTGTCCTACTGGACTGTGGGCTCTCAGGACTGGAATTTGTCCTTATTTCTGTTCTGGCCGCTGCCTCCAGTAATCCAACCTAATGCCTTCGGTTTTCAAATGGGGGTTGAGGGAAACATGTTGTCATAAACTGACCCATCTGATTCACAAGAGATGTCACAGACATACTTAACACTATTAATTTTCCGTGAGGTTTGGCTGTGAGGCGTTTGGCAAACTGTCCATGATGAGTATTTGACAGCCAGTCATGCTGGGAATTCGGGGCGGCAGATGGGTGTGGTTGGCAGCATATGGCTGAGTGTAGGTTCGGTGTTTATGCATTTTTACAAACTATGACTTTATATTTAAGCGTAAAGAAGGGAAAGAATTCAAAATTAAGTTGTGCATTTTGAGGAGTTGTGTTCATGCTTTTAAATGAGAAGCAAGTTTAGGGATACACACAGGATCGCTCTCTGGGACCATCATGGAGGGGAAAAGCTTTGAATGTTCTTGCCTCAGAATGACCTCTGGTGCTGATAAGGGGCCTACCTGATTGACTGAGTCCCTATATTTTCTGGATTCATTGGACAGACAGATTCTAAACTCTTTCCAATAAGGAACACATTGCCCCATAGGATCTGGGCTTTGGGGGGAAAAGATTAGATTCCATTTGTTTTACAGAAATACATCCAGACCTCAGCTACCTTTTAACTCCAAGAGGGAGTATTAAATCTTGACTTTTGGAGATCAGCCTATCCAACAACTGCCTTGTTCTATGGATTGGGAGAGTGAGCCCAGGAAGGGCAGTGACTTACCCAAGGTCACTACCCAAGGTGGGTAGAGCTGGGGCAAGGATCCTCTTCTCTTAGTTCAGGGACCACCTCCCTGCACACGCTGTGCTGTGTAACTGAATGTAGGCATGGCTGGGGTTGGGAAAGACCCTGAGCCATCTTGGGAGGAGGGGTTTGGATACAGAGCCACATGAACCCTTCGTCCCATCTCTCCTGGGTCAAGCAGGTCAGAGCTGGAGGGGCATTGGAGAATGTCTAGCCCTGTGTGTGTGTTCCCAGGCTGGAAGGAGGAGGCAGTGAGCCAGGAGCAAGAAAATCCCAAGCCCAATAATGTTGAAGGTGCTAATGACATTTTTTTTTGGGGGGGGGGAAGCCTTTGGGAAGTAATTAGGGTCAGATGAGGTCACGAGGTAGGATCCTCAGGATGAGAGCCACGCCTGGATAAAAAGAGGAGGAGACATGGAATGTTGCTCAATGCTCTCTACCATATGAGGACACAACAGGAAGACGGCCATCTGCAGGCCAAGGAAAGTGCTCTCTCCAGGTCCTTGATCTGCTAGGGCCCTGATTTTGGACTTCCAGCTGCCAGAACTGTGAGCAGTCAATATTTGCTATTTAAGCCACCCAGGATATGGTAACTTGTTATAGAAGCCTGAGCTGAAACACTAATCTCATACAACCTCTTCATTTTATAAATGAATAGACTGAAGCCAGACAGGGTAAGTGACTTTTTCAAAGCCACACAAGACCCAGGACATTCAGCCAAACCACACGTTTGTCTTTCTGCCCCACACCCTTGCTAAAGGGTCAGAAAATTCTCCACCCTTATGGGTACATCCAGAAAAGGCTAGAACCATTCCACACATCCTCTGAGGCGTTAGAATGCTCAAGTCAGGAGGACTTGAAAGATTTCCTGTTTTTAAAAAACTCAAATCGAAAAGTGCTGTCATTTTCCTTAAATACATTCTTTTGAATAAAACATCTATTCTTGATGCCAGCAGCAGGCTTCGAAACATGTTCAAGATGACATGATTGATAACAAGAAGGCTTTTTCAAGATGTTTCTAATTTCATCTTCCTGGTTAAAGAATGCGAACTTTCTCACATGATGTATGGTCTAATAAGAAGGTGTGCTTGAACCAAAGTTATTTATTTATGCTTCCATCTTTGACAGATGAATATTAACTACTGAGAAAATTGTAAAGCCAATTAGTAAAAGCTGAATAACGTCCATATGAGAATGTGAGCACAGAAACACCGGTTACTTGGCTTCCAAATGCGGAGCCACAGACATTCCCTGCCTTCCTCTGGGAGGCAGTAGCCCTGCAGGGCACGGTGGCCCCTCTCCCCCACCCCCCCAGTGCCCTTGGGTTGGCCTTGATGACGCCCAGTCCGAGAGCTCATTCTGGGATGCACAAGGGAGGGGCACCCGTGCCGTTGAATTTCCTCCACGCAGGAGCTGCAGAAAAATCACACTGCTCAGCCACTGACCCCCAGCACCGCAGGCAGATGAGCGAGAACAAAGAGAAGCTCCAGAGATGAGCTCTGCTCTCCTCTGCCTCCGGGAGGGAGTCTGCAGGGGGGAAATGGGGGTCACAAGCTGTCTCACCCACTCACCTCCTCCTAGTCTGGTCTGGTCTGCTCTTCATGAAGAGCTTGCTCCCAGGAGCTTGGCGTGCTACGAGCATTTACTGAGCACCCACGATGTGCCAGGCACCAGAAACACAAAACAGACACAGTCCCTGCTCTCATGGGGCTTCCAGTCCAGAAGACAGTGAGACAGTAGTATTGCAATACCCGGGGACCCCATGAGAGAGCTCTGAGGCAGGCGGGGACAGGGTCGTTCCGCACCCCCCTGCACACCCCTCTCATGGCTGAAGCTGAGAAAGGGAGGGGGAGGGGCTGACAGCAGCTTCCAACATTAACAAAAGGTTAATTTATCCAACACGTGCTGCAAGTGTTGTGTTGTGCTTCCAGAAGTGCAGAACAAACAACCTGAGATTTCACTTGAAGGCTGTAAATTATTCTTTCCCCCAGCACCCCGGGCACCAATCTGTCATCCTGCATTTCCTCGGTCCGTTGCTAATTTTTAATAATTTCTTGACAACTGCTTGCTCCGTATCAACATCACAATACCACGTTGCAGTTCAAAAAAGCAGTGTAGCAGGACACCCCCCCCTTCAGTCATCCCCTCAATGCCCCGCCTATTTAGCCAATGATCAGATCTGCCCACAGACTGACCTGCATGCTTTTTCCCATTACAAGCACCCTGTCTTTAAAGGAAAAGGCCTTTCTCCAACCTGAACCACCAGTGGTAATTAAAAACCCAGCAGAGCTACCATTTCGCTCCGTCCCCTGACTCTCCTTGTCTTGTCTGGGGCCCTCACTAAAGTATGGGAATGAATTTTCCATTAAGGATCCCTTGCCTGCTTGATGAGTCCCAGATGATACAGTGGACTCTGCAAGAAGGAAGAGAGATCAGACCTAGGGTTGTAGACTCCTAGCCTATCTGAACGGAGAGGAACCTTGGGGCTATTCCCATCCTAACCCTTGATTTTTTTTTTTCCCTTGTCCAGAGAAGGACAGTGCCTCCATCCACAGAGGAATGTCACACACACAAGAATGTCAGGCCTGGGGCAGGAACACCGCTCTTGGCCATTACTAGATCACTCTGACCAAAGCACACTGCTACTCCCCATTCAGCCGTGTCCACCTCCTCGCCCCAATTCATCTTCCTGGGATTTGACACCCTAAATAAACTACATGAAATTCCCAGCAGCTCGTTAAGAATCCAGTCCCATGTGTGTGATGGAAAACACTAGCAATTGTGAACAAGGCGTTTGCACGTTTGATTATGTATAGCAGTTTCTAAGCCCCCTCTGGACTAAAATCTCTGGTGTTCCAGAGGAGAGTACATGGAATTTCAATTTCTCCCTGGGCTTAAGTACAGAATGTGCAAAGTCACAAACTGCTTTTCGTGGCCAAATTGATTAGCTTCTCTACATCCTCACCTAAGGAAATGCAAGGGGTCCAAGCGCTCAGTTTCAGCACAGAATCTATCCTTAAGTTAAATGCAAACGTTGTTCGTCATTACTCAGCTGGCTCTTCTTTGAGAGGAATTTCATTGTAATACGATTGGACAAACCCGTGGAATAATATTAAAACCATAAACTATATAGAAGTACATATGATGGCAGGCAGAGGGGATAAGTCAGGAACTCTGAAAAGTTATTATCATGCTCCAAATTGAGTGTCACAGCATCTAACTACAACTCATAATGTTAACTCTCAGACTCTTTAGACATCTTTATTTCTTGTCGGGGAAGTTATCATTTGTCATGTTGGACCGCCTGAGTATCCATTTTATATCAAAGACAACAAAAATATGTAATTTTATATGTTCCTGTACCCATCATTTTAGCACAAAAGGACTTTATACTCAAATTAATACGCTTGTGCAGAATGCTAGTTTTGAAAACCACAGCACAGCAGTAAATGAAGAACATTACATGACACATGCAACTCCTTCTGCCATTTTTTTTAGATAAGACAGAAGGAGAGGAAAAGGGAGTGTGTATCATTATAAGTCACTTCCTAAAGTGTAGAAATCTCCTTTTCATCACTGTCATTTGGTGATCAGCTTCATTAACATGTAATTATCTGTTAGTGGGAGGTGAGACTTTTTTTTTTCTGTCATGGGATTTGCAAAGAAATATACCAGCCCCACCCAAGTTCCTGGTGCCCTGCGCGTCTTCTGGATTTGGGCTTTGGTGGTGCATCAGGACCAGAGAAATGGGGTAATGAGGAAACAAGACAGAGAAAGACAAATACTGTATGTTGTCACCCACATGTGGAATCTTAAAAAGCCGAACTCATAGAAACAGAGACTAGAATGGTGGTTTCCAGGGGCTGCAGAGTTGGGGGAAGTGGGGAGATGTCAGTCCAAAGGTACAAACTTCAGTTATAAGATGAGACGGTTCTGGGGATCTATCATACAGCATAATGATTAGAGTTCGCAATACTGTATTGTACACTTGAAAGCTTCTAAGAGAGTAGCTTTTAAATGCTTTCATCACAAAAAGAAATGGTAATTATGTGAGGTGATGGAGGTGTTAACTAACCCTATTGTGGTGATGATTTCACAACATAAACATGTATCAAATCATTATGTACACCTTAAATTTACACCACGTTGCATGCCAATTATATCTCGGTAAAGCTGGGGGGGGGGGGGCGGTAGCTTGTTTTTTTAAGAAGATACAGAGGTGAGAGTCACATGACAAGGCTAAGTGAAGAAATGAGGTCGAGACAGGCACTGACCTTAGAGAACTTACTTCTACTAGTTCCACCACAGTCCTATAACTTGTGGTAGCTTACCTAATACCTTCCTGAGCCTCTTATTCCTCATTTGTAAACCCAGGATAATCATTTCACCTCCTTCATAGCAGTGCGGAAGTAAATGACTGGAAAACCTTCATCGACAGCCGGGATCATAGTAAGTGCTCAATAAATGTTAGCTGTTCATCCCTTGCTAACACCTGAGAAATTCTTTCCTTATGTCTCTTAATCTCTCTTTAATACCTTCTCCTTTTGCCTTCCAAGCATGAAAGTACTCGAATTTCATGAAACTGTTGGGTCGAAATCTACATGCCTTGTTGATTTCACTAACGGTTCCAAATTGCCCCTTCAAAAACACTAGTATATTTTGCATTTGGCATTCACACGATGCTGACAAGAGAAACCAATAAGTGATTTCAAGACCATGAGAAAGTTACTAAGTGTGTAGAAGCTTCTGAGGTGTATTTATTTTCGATCAAAGAAAATAGTCATCTTGATAGCTAAGAGAGGTGTTTCTGTATAAATGGAAATAAACTATTCTTGCTCACATAACTCAAAAACATAGAATAAATGGGGTGACAATGCCAATGCCCCCCCACCTCTCTCCATTCACTCCTTTGTCCTGACCTTGCCTATATCTCCCTGAAAAACTAAAGGCATTAACCAAGCTCATGAATCATCCCTTACCATCCCCTTGAGCTGGTCCCACCTCCCCTCCCTCCCTCATTTCACAGCTCAAAAGATGCTCTCAACTTCCCACAGACCAGTCACTCCGTGTGTGTCTGGACTCTAGCCTCTAATCTGTCTTCAAATTTTCACACGTCCAATCTTCCCTCCCTGGATCATCCATTCTGCACCACCCACCACCGCCTCACCCCCTGAGCGTTCCCATCAGTGCAAAAGCACGCTCCTAAGTCTCCCATCTGGGGACAAGAACGCTGTCTCCTGACCCCAGGCTCCCACCTGCTTCACTCAGGAGATGTCCTCATGTCAGTTCCGCTCCTATTGCTTGTCTGTCAGCAACTCCCTCCACTGGGGCTTCTGCGCCCACCCCTCCACGGAAACTGCCCCCTCTGAAGTCACCCGGACCTCCTCCCCTCCACTCAGATCTGAGAGCTGGCATGCCCTGGGGTCCCACCTTCTCTCCCTATTCCCTCAGCACCTACCACACCTGAGCAAGCAGACCCAATGGCTTCAACTACAAGCACCTGCTATGCTGCGTGGTGGACTTTTCTGGTCACTGGAGCATGCTCAGCTCACACAGAAGACCAGAAGCCCCGGGGAGTTAGCACTTCCTCGAAGCAGCCCTTCACCCATGACTGCCAGGATCCAGGGGATAAATAGCCCAGCTCCCTCACCTTTCGTGGGGGATAACCTTGAGGCATATTTTACATTATCTACTAGAATTCCCAGGCTAGGTTGAGCCCCAGTGTGATTGATTATTGGTCAGAGGTTGCTATGGATTGAATTGTGCCCTCCCAAAATTCCTATGCCAAAGCCCTAATCCTCTCTCACTCTCTTTCACTCTCCCCAGCCCCCACTAGGTGAGGCCACAGCAAGGAGATAGTCGTCTGCAACACAGGAAGAGGAGCTCCACCATAACCTGCTCGTGCTGGCCCCTTGATCTCAGGTGTCCAGCCCCCAGAACTACGAGAAATAAATGACTGATGAGCAAGCTTCCCCCTCCCCGCCCCCGCCATCTGTGGCATTTTATTATGGGAGCCTGGACTCATACAGGCGTTATATGATTAGAACTGACAGACACCGAAGCCGGCTGATTCAAGGGCGAGGTCCAGGCTGGAGATACAAACCCAGGAGGCCTCAGCACGCGGACAAGTTAGTACAACAAAAGTGGGGTAATATACTTCCTACCTCACAGGTGGCTGTGAGGACTGAAATAGATACTTCACATGGCCTGCTTAGCACTGTGGTAGGGCACGTATGAAAGCTTGGTAAATGGGACTGTTACCTGCAGAAGATCACACAAGGATATGCTCTTGGAATCACAGAATTCTGGATAGATTCTCTAGCTCCAAAACCTTAATTTGTAGCTAGGGAAACTAAGCTAAGCCAAGATTATTGACTTGCCTGGCATTTTTCTACCATTAACGATTGTTTTTTTTAAGATTTACAGACCCAGCCATAAAGGAGGAAGGTGAAGTTTAACCGTACCTTGATATTCAATTAGACAGAAGGGTACCAATAAACCTTGGAAATGCCAACGCCAAAGAGCACTCTTTAGTCCTGATTTTGTGACTCCTTCTTCATCCAATGCTGCTGGCCAGTCTCCTAATTTGGTTTCCATGAAATGATGCTCTCTCGATTTCCTGAAGAGAAAGAGAGGGAAAGAGGAAACATTAAAAGGCAAAAGGGAAAGCGACTGGGGTTGCATCCCCTGGAAGCAGAGCCCATGACAGGATTGTAGGGTCCTGAGTCAGTGAAGGAAGCAGCACGGGGCAGGGCGGGTACCAAGAAGGATGTGACCTCAAGTGGAGACGAGCCTCGTCTCCCGGGCAGCTCCAGAGCAGGAACTGCACCAGAAGTGGGTCCCACCTGGCGGAAGGAGAGCAGCTGCGCGCGCTCGCATTGGTCAGTCAATGGAATGGGCAGTCAGGGCAGCGAGGGCGCATTCCAGGGCGGGTTGTTCATAGGCAGCCCCTGTCTCACTGAGGGCAATTCTGCAGGAAGGGGGCGGCTGTGAATTAGCCTCCAACACTCACAGCAGCTAGAAGGTGGGTGCACCTGCTCCCCAGAAAGGGGATCTGGGTAGAGACCCCATTGTGCCCACCACGGAGACAGGGAGGGCGGAAGGAAGGACCGCTGTATTCACCGATCATCGGAGAAGTGCCCTAGAGGCTTCATTCTCATGACTGCCATCTTCCTAAAAACCCAACAAGGTCAGTGGGTAGGCGTTACTAATTCCAGCTTATTGATGAGGAAAAAGGGAGCATTTGTCCAAAATTTCGAAGGAACAATGAAGTGACCCCCCCACCCCCAGAAAACAACCAACCAATGTGAGAAAGTGTCAAATTATTCACTTTTAAAGACCAGCCCACAGGTCCCAGAAGGACCTCAAAACCTCAATTCTAGGATTAGGGAGAAGGCTTCAGACATCGATTTCCTATACTGCTTAAATTTTCCAGGCCCCAAGTTCCAAGTCTGTCAAATGGGCATGGCATTAATGGACTGTGGTAGGCTGAGTAATCATCTCCAAAGATTCCTACAGCCTACTTTTGGGAACCTGTGAATGTTACCTTACATGGCACAGGGGATTTTACAGATGTGATTAAAGTAAGGGTCTTGAGGTGGAAATTATCCTGGATTATCTGGTGAATTCTAAATGTAGTCACAAATGTCCTTAGAGAGAGAAGCAGAGAGAGACTGGCAACAGAAAAGAAGAAGGCCATGTGACAACAGAAGCAGATTCAGAGAAAGAAGATGCCAAGCCTCTGGCTTTGAAGATGAAGAAGGGGCCCACGAGCCAAGGAATACTCTAGAAGCAACAAACGTAAGGAAATGGGACTCTCCTGGAGCCTCCAGAAGGAACTAGCCAATACTTTTATTTTAGCCCCGTAAGACTCTCTTTGAACTTCTGACTTCCAGAATTGAGAATAAATCTGAATTATTCCAAGCCACTGAGTCTGTGATCATCTGTAACAGCAGCAAGAAGAAAACAAATACACTGGATGTCAGTTCACTCTTAGGAAAATCATGCACCTGGCTCACAGACTAGTGCTCTCAAGGCCTGGGGCAGGGCCAGGGGGAGACGGGGAAAGGGGTTGTAGATCCAGTTCCCCTGATCCACAGCTGCTGGACTCCCCTGCCTCGCTTAGGGGCTCCCTGGGTGTTCCCACTGCACAGCCTCCCCTCAGCCAGGAGCCGGGCAGGAGAAGGACTTTAAGGCACGTCTGCTGAGTGACTGAGTTCTGGGTGTTTGCAGCTCAGGCGGCCTGGGCACGAATGAGGCCAGGTTCGAGCTGGACCAGCAGCAGGAGTTGTGCACCTACAGAAAGGCGTGCAGGCCTGCAGAATGAATGAGCGCAGCCCCGATGAACAAGGCCAGCAACACTCAGGCTCCCTCAGGGCCCTCAGAGACCCAGCTGAGAGCAGGACACGGAGCCGGAGCCGAAGGAGGGGAACTGTCCACCCACCTCTGCCACCGATGTGCCCTGTGACTTCAGACAAGTCTCCCCCGACCCTGCTCGCTGGGCCCCCATCTCCCAGTCTGTGGGCAGCGTGTGAGCTGGGTGACGCCCAAGGAGCCAGCCCGCTCTGATGCTGGGTAGCCCCAGACTCCAGCCAGGCTGACCCCAGTGGACACTCAGCACTTGGAGGTTCACAGAGTCAAAGGCTCGGGGAGAGCACATCCCAGGACCTGCAAAAGCCAGGTGAAAGAGGCAATGCCAGGAATGCACCGTCAAAATGTTTTGTCTAAAAACGGGCCGACGCGGCCTGCAAAATGCCTATTGTACATGGATCCTAAACCAACAGAGACTGAACGGAGCATGCCAGATAAATGTACAGAAAACGGGAGCGGCCCACTGTGGGCAGAAAACACATGAACCGGCTCCCAGGAGAGAAAGGTGGCTGAGAAGGGGCCCAGGGCTCTGGGCTCTTCTCAGTGACAGCACTGACCAAGAATCTTCCAAGACTCCCTCTCAACCGCCTGGGAAGAGAGAGGCCTCTTAACCAGCACGGAGTGAGCTGGTGTGTTATTTGCATTTATGGTAATCCCCTGTGGCCGGTTAGGGAGCTGAACTTGGAGAGGAAAGGCACCTGCTCAAGGTCAGAAGGCTACAAAGTGGCTGAAATAGGATTCAACACCACGGCTGTTGAACCCCAAACCCCAAAGCTTTTAGCCACTAGGCAAACTACAGAGATGAAGTAAGACAATGTTTCCCACAGTAGACCATCCCGGATCACTAACAGAAAGTTTTGGAGGTTACAGCACATGCCTAAGCTTTGGAGCGGTCATGGGAAAAGGAAGTGATCACGCTTGTCCAACAAACAAATGTCCATCACTCTATCAAGGACACAAACAAGGACAAAAGGACTGAGCATGGTATGGGATTGTCCCTCAGGAACCCCCGAGGCCACCAGTGGGCACTGGCTTGCTCTCAGAAAGGACTTTACTATGGGTCAGAGCTGAAGGTGGAATGGGCCCCCAGAGGTAGTGAGCTTCCCATCACAAGGGATGTTCACAGAAAACCTTTCCGGGGTGCCCGGGTGGCTCAGTCGGTTAAGCGTCCGACTTCGGCTCAGGTCATGAGTTCCAGCCCCGCATCGGTCTCTGTGCTGACAGCTCAGAGCCTGGAGCCTCCTTCAGATTCTATGTCTCCCTCTCTCTCTGCCCCTCCCCAGCTTGCTGTCTCTCTCTCTCTCTCCCTCTCTGTCTCTCTCTCTCTCTCCCAAAAATAAACATTTTAAAAAAAACCTTTTTTTAAAGAAAACCTTTCCAAAACACAGACTTGACACTATCTGCCTCATCCGCGGTGTTACAGGCTCTTCCCAGTCTCACACACATCCCTTTGCCACCAGCCTATTCTCTACACACTGGAACCTCTTACCAAGTTCAGGCCTCTCAGCCCTCAACCACACTGCCCCTCTGCTGAAACATCCGTGAGCCCTTCTGACTCCTCCAGACTCCACAGTTTTTATGGATCAGCTCAAACACCGCTCCTTGGCCAGCCACACCGCAAGCAGGTCTGGGGACACGATGTCTACGCTCCCGTAAAATCAACTTCCTATTTGCCTCCTTCCCCACCTCTCTGGTGGTCATCCAACAGCAGTAACTTTGCTCCCATTACCTACCACCACGCCTAACTCTAAGTCGGCCCCTATTAATGTTTTTGCATGACAGTAACTGGCTTATGGTTTGCACCCCTAAGCCAGGCTTGCTGCCTTCCCGTCTTCCTGGAGAGAAAAGCCAGCACGCCCACAGCGCTGCTCCTGAAAGCTCTGAACTCAGAGTGAAAGCCGGCTCTGCTCTGCCGGGAAGCCTGCGGCTGGGTAAGCTAATCAGGTCATCTTTGAAGCTGAGACCACAACAATTTTATTTAAAAAAATTAAAAAGCTCAAGGAAGAAATAATCAAGGAGCTCAATTAGGGACATCTGGGCTCAGAAATCATAAAAGTCAGTGATATTTTACAAATAAGAAGGCTTTCCCAATTCTCAAGGGACACACCAAGGTTCGTCGGTGTCCAACCATTTGCACCTCCTCCCTCATGGAGATTAAGACACATCTCCCCAGCCTCTCTCTGCATCTCTGCTGTTTCAACACTGAAGACAATCCTCTGGCACACGGCCGTATGGGCCAGATGGTTAGCACTTCTTCAGGCAGGATACAGTTCCATTCCTTCCTCACGACGGGAATGTGGGGGCTGGCTCTTGGTGGAACCCACTGACGGACGGAAGCAACAGTCCCCTCTCTTCCAATGAAATGTGCGTGGAGAGCCACCCAGGGCCCTGACATCAGCCAATTCCAATTCAATGTCTCTGACCAAGTCATCCCATGGAATACCCCAGTAAGCTCTCATGGGAACACATGGGCACAATCAGGGGTGACCTTCAAGCGGACAGCATCGGACTCAATAATATTTCAAACCCTCCATGCTTGTACAGACCTTTGTTATTTGCAAATGGCTTGTGCACACCCCCTTTCATTCAGCGGCCCCAGAATGTTCAGACAAGATGCCACCGGTCTCTCCCTGTTGCACATACAGAGCCCAAGTCCCAGAGAAGGGAAGAGACTTTCCCAGACTGTTTCCTGATTTCTAACTCCAAGGTCTCCTTATGGTGCCTTCACCATCTCTGCAGCACAGAGTAAGAGATCAGTAAGTGTTTTCAGTTTAATTGTATTTCTGCACTGAAACAACGAAAAGATGGCTCTTGGTGTTGGTGTGGATCTATTTTAGGGAGCACAGGATAAGGTGTTCAAATGGTGGGGGTGCATCCTGAGTGCCCCACTCACGACCCAGCAGAGACATTCACACATCTCATGAACCGAGCCAATGCACTCTCGTGGCCCAGAACAATCCACCCTCCCCCTGGGGATCACACGGCTGCCAGGGGGCAAGAGCAAGTTTTGAACCCAAGCTGCCCGACCACAAAGTCCCTGCATCACCTCCCAGAGGAGGCTTGACTTATTGCCCATCCCGGCCACCAATCTCCTCTTTCAGTGTCCCTTTTGACTCCTGAGGCTCTGTCTCTCAGATTTTTGGCATTTGTATCTTGTGGCTCACCTCCACTGACATCGTGGGGTGTTGAATGACTCTATATTTGTCACCTATACCTTAAGAGAAACGACTGTGGGTCACACATCAGCTCCTTCAGGAGGACCAGGGTTTTCTACCGTCTTCTCCGGTGATCCCTTGCATAGGGAACCAGAGAGTCGCCAGGGAGGGGTGTTCGGGTCAGGGCCCTTCTCTGGCGGCCCTGCCCCGGAAGCACACCTGTGGATTTGGCAGGGAGCAGGTGCAGAGGAGTTTCTGCCAGGCCACCTCGAGGGAGTGCAGTTTCAAATTCCTCATGAACACTGATCCTCGGGAGTCACTTGGAAGTTCACACTGCAAGATGCATGAACAGCCCACTCTTTGCAGAGAACTAGGTGGGGGCAGTTCAGGCAGAGGACCAACTGGTTCCAAAGAAGTGGTGCACAGCTGCAATCTGGGCCCTGGTCTGTGCAGCCTCCCACACATCCCAATCCTTCCAGTCGGAGGGAGGAGGGTGCTGGGTCTGCCTGCTCTCATCACTCCACTGGACAAAATCGTCCTCCTTTGCCCTCTCTTCTCCCTCTCCAGGTGACAAGGCAGAAGGCCATTTACCACCCACGGTGTCGCCACGCCGGGGCCGGCCCACGCGTAGCAGTCAGGAGAAGCCAGGTTATGTCACTGCGACAACTGACCCCCACTCAGTGGCTTCTCCCCACGCACGGTTTGTCACTTGCACGTATGCGCAGGGCAGAGTTTGTCCTCATCCCTCCTGTGGCAGGAGAAGCAAACGTAGCAAATCATACTCCAGCCCTGAGAACTTCTGTCCAGGGTGATACACACATTTTTCTTTATGTTTCATTGGCTCCAAGCAAGCCGGAGGCGATGCCTAATTTTAATGGATCAGAAGTATGGTTCTACCACTTGCCCAGAGGCGAACGGCAAATATTGGGTGAACAGCATGAAGGACTACCACACCGTGATAGCAGAAACAATAACAATGATAAAATATTAAAAGAAGCTGACATTTATTGGTATTTACCATACACCAGGCATTGGGCTAAGTGCTTTGTATCCTTTATTTCATTTAATATTTACAACAAGGTGGATGTTAATATAAAGCCTGAATTTATAGGTGAAGAAATGGAGGCTCGTGACTCCAAGGGACTTGCCCAAGGTCAGCTGGTACGTGATGGCCTGGGACTTAAACCCAGGACCCGAAGGCGCTAAGACCATGATGTTAATCTCTCCGCCACCCCTGCGCCCACACATATTTAGGGACACTTGGAATGGGCAAAAGACAACCATGCTGACTTTGAGGGAATAGTCAGAAACACTGCTTTTTCATCTTACTCTCAAGCCACGGAGCCCTGTCACATGTAGCAGGTGGCTTCAAGGCCCAGGAGGAAAGCACCTTTCTTGAATCAAAGCAGTTCAGATTTGCTGATCATCCAATCAGCTTGCCATGGTGTGCCAGGACCCACACCCGGCAGCTATGTGACTCCTCGCTCATCGAATTCTCGTGCCTCTGACAGGTAAGTCTCACTGGCCCCATTTTGCAACTGAGAAATCCAAGGCCCACAGCTAATCAGAACAGGTCGTGAACACAGATCTGCTGGCTCTAAGGCTTGTGATGACCAAGGAAGATCTTTTTGTGGGGAGGCCAGCCCAGGGGCGTGTGTGGCTGGAGAGGACCAGCTCAGGGAAGGAGTCCCTGAGTCCGTACAAATGTGGGTATGCTTCTCCAAGCCAGCCCCTTCCTTTCTCAGACTTGGAGGAAGGCCTGAGGAAGAAGGTGGCCCTGGACAGGGCGGCCTCTGAGTGATTGGTAAGCCCCCACTGGAGACACCTTCCTCTTAGTGAAAGGCACCTGTGCCTCTGGGAGTCCTCCTGGGAAGGCAAACAGGAAGTCCCTGCCAGGCAGTTCAGTGCAATGAAAGCAGATGGCTTTGGAGTCCAGGGCAGATACCATCTCTACCGCTTGAAAGCTGTGTGACTCCGGGCAAGTCACTTAACCTCTCTGAGCCCTGGTTTCCACAAAACAACAGAGTGGGGCAGGATCTTCCTGAGGGTTTCATCCTTGGTCTTGTTTCAGGAACCAACTATTCTCTGATGAACTCAAGCAAAGGCCCTGGGGCAACAAAAGGTAAGTGGGAGAGTCAGTGAATGGAACTCCACGGGATGGCGGGAGGTAGCTAACGCTTATGAGCCACTTCAGCGTGCAAGGGGTGGCCCTGAGCGCACTCCCCTCATTAGCACCTACGACTCTCTCTACCGCCCTGTGAGAAGAGCTCTTGTGATCCAGCGTGCCAGGCAGGAATCACTAGAAGCAGGATGAGTCCCCAGACCTGCAAAGGCCAGAGTGTGTGTGTTGGGGGTATTAACAGCGCGTATGAGAGTGTGATTGCAGGGGCGCCTGGGTGGCTCAGTTGGTTGAGTGTCTGGCTTTTGGTTTCAGCTCAGGTCATAATCTCACGGTTTTGTGGGTTTGAGCCCCGTGTCGAGCTCTGTGCTGGCAGAAAGAAGCCTGCTTGGAATTCTCTGTCTCCTCTCTCTTTAATGCCCCACCACTCATGCTGTCTCTGTCTCTCTCAAAATAAACAAATACACTTAAAAAAAAAAGTGTGATTGTAGGGTAAGAGTATGAAGGGATATTTTTTTCCAATTATTTTGGTTTTTAGTCTGATCACAAAAATAATTTAAACCCATGACAAATTCAAACAATACAGAAACGTACAAGATACCACTGGGTGTCTCATCCCTTCTCAGCCACTTCTGCCCCAAACAGGCAGTCACTCTGTTAACATTTTCATGAAGTTCCTTCCAAATATTCTCTATGCTTCTATGTGATATCTTACAAAGTAGGATTCACTCATCATTTCTTTATGGCCTGCTGACAACAGTAAGAGTAGCCACATTTATAGAGCACTTCCTGGGGCCAGGTTCCGTCCCAGGTGCTGGGGACAGCTGTGAACAAGGGGCATGGCCCCTGCTCTGCTGGGACATCAGCGACACTGTGCCACTCACTTCACCCCCCACCTACGAACACATCACGGACTATCACCCAAATCATCACCGATAAATCCACTACGCTTTTCTAAAATGGAAAATTTTGTTGCATTTTGTAAGTATATCGCCTTTGATTCGACCAATCCCCTACTGATGAATGGTTATTTCCGATTTTTTGCTCTTACCAAAAAAGAGTGCATCTTTCACGCACACCTGCTAGTATTTACATAAATTTTACAGATTCCTCAGATGTAAATTTTTATTTTATCCAGACAATGCCAACCTCCTTTCCAAAAAGAAGTGTGGCCCAATGCACTCTCCCACAGATAGTAGACAAGAATGTCATTTTGTAGCAGCCTTGACAGCACTGGGTTTTATTAATTTTTTGGATTTTGCCAATCATTTAGGGGAAAAAACAAATCTCATTTTTGTTTTAATGTTAAGGGTTCCTTAATACCAAACTCAGTCCTTTCATAGAGAGAAGCAGGATGTGGTGAAGGTTTGTGGTGAGGATGACAGGTTCCAGGCAGGATTTGGGGGACACCCTACCCCTCTGTGTATTAGGCAGGAAAAGCAGCTGTGGTTCTCTCTTTCCTTCTCTACAGAACTGAACTCTTAATAGAAAGGGCACATATTGACGTTGCAAATCCCCCTTTCTGCTTTCCCATTAAGGGACACATCATCTGCTAATCAGGATTAATGGCCTCCATCCATCGCAACGATGAGGAAAGCATAACGAAGGAGAATCAGGCTGAGGTGCAAGACAAACGACACAAAGTGCTGGAGCTGCTGACCTGGGGGCCCCACCTCCTGAGGCTCATGACACCCAAAGCCAGCTCCTGGGTCCCTGAGGGCAAGGCTCAAGGCTGGCATGTGTGTTGCCCCCACGAGCCATTACCCTGAGACGGACCACACTGTTGGCGCTCAATCAATATTCGTTGCAACAGCCCGGTTCCTGGCAAGCGTTACTAACACCTCAAATTCACAAATGGCGGCTGGGCCCCTGAAATGGACCACTCTCCCCAAGGAAGGGACATGGGATCCTGCTAGACAGAGAGAGCAAATCGGGGGTTGATGGGAGAACTTCCCACTGTTGGAGCGGTCTGGGGAGGCATTCTGGAACAAGTGAGACCGGAGGTTAGACTGGGGAAGGGGGAAGATTTGAATAAACACAGACCAGAGGAGAGAGCACGCCAGGCAGGGGAGGACGCGGACAAAGACAGAAGTCTTCAAGCGGTGCCAGGCGCCCTGTGAGAGCTACGCAGCGATGGGCCGGAGTCACTGCTGCCACTCATCGACAGCCATTGCTGAGTATTCCGAGTGCCGCCAGCAGAAGGCTGCAGCCTGAAACAGTGGGAATCTTTACACCACGGCAATCAGCAAATACAATAAAATCGGGACTTTTCTTTTTCCGCTGGTTTGCCAGCACATGACAGTTTATAGATAGATGTACGCTATTATTATGGGGAAGCACAAGAGGGTTTAAGTGGGAGGATGACTCGGGTCAGGTTTGCATTTGTGGAAGGGTCACTCCGGGGCCAGCGTGGGAGGGACAGTTGGGGACAGGAGGAGAAGCAGAGAAACAGCCAGAAGTCTCCTCCCGTTATCCAGGCGAGTGATGCGGAAAGGAGCCAAGGGATAGATTCTATTGAAGGAGGAGGATTGATGCCTTGGAGACTGGAGGGGCGTGGGGGAGGGGTAAAGGGAAGAGCAAAGGCTATTTGAGCTTTTAAAGGATAAAAAGCCTTTCTCAACTTGGCAAACGTCTGACCTCCTCTATCTGATCTCCCGTCTACCCAAAGAAGAAAGGAGACATGTAGAATGGGTTCTAGAAAACCCAGAGGGGCTGGTCCCGTGCGGGCTAGCAAGAGAAAGGAAGCAATCCCCCTCTATCTCCTCTTTTCCTCCCTCCTCCTCCACTTCCTCCCTACTCCTACTCCGCTAACAAAGCCCTCTCATCTGAAGGATAAATATCGCAGCTGCCTTAGCTCTTGTGGTCCACCCCCACCATTTACGTCTCCACTGGAAACCCTGAGTCTCAGACACAAACGCCCAAGGTTTACGATCAGTGCCTGCCATTAAAAATACATTCCTGAAATACTCCTCTCCCTGTGCTGTCTGCTTTGGGACATAAAAGAGGAAAGTTTAGGAAAAGGGAATACGCCGGCTATCCAGATAGACTGGATACAGAGTCACAGCGACCTAGGGCCAGAGCTTGGATCTGTCCCTGGAACCTCTCAGAACCTCAATCTCCTCATCTGAAAAGGGAAACTGCATTCTCCAGCTTAGAGGATCTTTGTGAGAACAAAATGCAGAGGGGAGGGGAGGGGAGGGGAAGGGATGGAAGGGGAGGGGAGGGGAGGGATGCCCCACTGTCACTACCACCACCACCACCACCGCACACAGAGCCTGACAACAGCAGGCACCCACTCCAGGTAGTTGGCCAGGGGAGAGAACATGGATTCAACAGAAAGATAAGCCTGGGGTCTGGCTGACTCTCTCCTGCTGGCTCTGTGCCATGCGCCTCTGGGCCATTTACCTAACTTCTCTGTACTACAATCTGCACCTTCATGGTTATTGTCTCGGGCCAGCCAACTTGCCTCAGTGATCTTGTCTGTAAAATGGGGCCATGCTGTCTGCTCATTGCAGAATTTAGGTGAGACCCAGATCCACATAAAAGCGCTTTGGGAGGTGCTCACCCTATGCAAAGGCAAGATATTATTCGAGAAATTCTTTTATATATTTTGTTTGGCCAAGGAAGGAAAAATCTGTAAAACACAGAAAACACTATTTGCTGCCGTTTCTAAGCCCCAAACGCTAATGCTTGCAAGGGTCCATCGTGTCGGCATCCTAAACGAGTGTCTGCTGAACCCCTACTATGGGCCGGCGCTGTGCCAGCCACCGGATACGCACACTGACACACTGATACTCCCCGGAACCACACTGACAAGCTGAGAGATTATATACCAAGCAGCAAGTCCGCCAGAGGACAGAGCCAGACGCCATGGGAGCACAGAGCAAGGCAGCCTCTGTCGGGGAAGGCTGGGCAGGAAAGCCTGAGATGAGAACCAGGTGGGAGAAGTTAGTGCTCCAGACAGAAGGAAGGAGCAGATGTGGCACAGTTTGGGATCCCCCCAGAGCAGACCCGAGATTAGAATGTGGGTGCGAAGGAGCACTTAGGGGGTGATCCCAGGAAGCTGGTGGGCGGTTGGGGCAGTAAGACAGATGTTCTACAGATGTGAGCTCAGGCTGCTATAACAAAATAGCATAGGCTGAGTGACTTAAAAACAACAGAAATGGAGTCCTCACAGCTCAGGGGGCTGGAGGTCCGAGATCGGGGTCAACAGAGCCGGTGGTGGTGGGAGCCTCCTCCAGGTGGCCCACTGCTGCAGAGAACAGAAAAGGGAAGCAAGCTCCTTCAGAAACCTTAAAAGAGCACCAATCTCATCATGAGGGGGCCACCCTGCTCACTCGATCACCTCCTAAAAGCGCTGCCTCCCGGTCCCATCGCGTGGCAGGTTAGAGGTTCACCATATGAATTCTGGGAGACACAAACATTCAGCCCAAACCAACAGGGAGAAGAGGAAAGCATGCGTTTATGAACAAGTGGGACACTGTAAAGGCAACTGGGGCCCAATCGCCCCGCGAACGCTCTGAGAGGCTGTGAAGGACGTGCCTCAGAGTCGTCCCATCGAGGCCCTCGAAAGCTGGATATTTCGCCTCCAATTCCTGCTCCTCATTCACTGATTGCGGGTGGCTCCTGAGTCATCCCAATCACTCCCCCCCGCACCCTCCCACGGCTATCCTACTTGGTAAGCAGGCAGGGCATCTTCCCGAGACCAGACCAAGTCTTCAGGCAGAGACTTGCAAGTTCTTGAGGTCTGAAGCCATCTGAGACACAGAACCATCCATCACAGATGGGGGTATCTTGGGGGTAAATGGAGGCAATCAGGGCGGGGCATTGACAGTGGCTGTAACAACATGCAGACAGACAGTGTGTGGTATTGTGTGCCCGCAAGCTGTGTACCCCGCACCCCAGGGTGGAAGGGCTGAGGGAACAGAGAGTACAAGAGGGGCTGCAGAAGGTGTATATAACACCTTACAGAGTTTACAGAACTCTTTCCCAGAAGTAACTGGGAACCATGGGAGAGATTCAGGGGAGAGTCAGTGGCACGGTCAGATCTGTGATTACATGGGCCACTCTGGCTGCCTTCTGGAAAAGAGACTGCAGCCAAAAAGACTAGAGACACGAGACCAGGTAGGGGAGAGAAGAGAGAACTGGAAAACTTGAAGCCAGAGGGGACAGCACGTGTCCCCTACTGACCACCCTTCAAACCTGAAGGAAGGCCTCCCCGGCCCCTCTCTCCCTGCACCGCCCCTCCCAGGAAGCCAGGTGCTGTGCTACCTTGGAAAGTCAGGGCTCCCACTTCTGTGCCCTGTTACATGGAGTCACAACGCATCTTGCGTGGACGCCCAGAGTTGTGGGGTGAGGGGCTGCCCTCGCGGGGGGCTGACCTAGCAAAGACCTAACATGCCGCACCAGCGGGGAGTCCCCTCCTGCTCTCCCTACTGCCCCTGCCCCTGCCCCTGCCCCTGCCCAGCGCCTCGCCTCCCCTCCCCATCCCCCTCCCCCAGGGGCCTTTTGTGGGAAGCGGGGGATCCCACCTTCTGCCCATGTTCCTAGAACCCCTCTTGGCTCCAGGAAGGCACCTCGCCTTGCCGGTCCTTTCTTACCATTAAAGTCCTGCCTTTCTTTTTATCCTTTAATAAGGTTACAGCAGGACTGGGGGAGGCAAATTGAGGCCTCAGGCTACATCTGCCTTCATTTAAAACTACCCGACTCCTGAAAGGCCGAAAAAAAGTCTCTGAACCTCTCTTTTATAGTCTTTGTTAGATCCAAGTCCAGAGTTAGTCTCGCCAGCAGATTGTATCAGCCTGGATGGGGCCCATATGCCTCCAGGAACTGACCCTCTTACAGCTTACCCCCTACACTCCCAGGTACCCCAATTTCTGCCCGTCCCTGGCCCCTGGGAGTGGCCTCAACTTCTGAATGTCATTTAAGAAAACCTGGAAGCTTTTTCTCTCCGCCTGGAAGCTCCAGGATTCCTCCACTGCCCCCAAAACCCTGCATCAGCCACGTCCTCTGAATTCTCCTGTGGCGTGCAGTTCCGGATGAGAAAATGTGTTTTTATTTTCCACTAAAAATATATAGAAGGGGGAGTTTATTGTTGTTCGTAATTACACTGGGCTATTTGACAAAGAGCATCTGGACAAAGGCAATGCGTGCACACTTAAAGGGGGAAACTCTGTCATTTACAACAGAATAAAGGGAAAAAGTAAGACAGCACCTCCAACTGCTCAGCGCTCAGAGGCAGCAGCTCCTCCCCTCTCCTGGAGCTGGAGGGGCCCTGACAGTCTTCTGCTGTTACTAATTTACCAGGCTGGGCCCAGACCCCAAGGCCAGGCCTGCCTGCAGGAGAGGCAGAGCTAAAAACAGCTACAGCCTCCAGGAGGGGCCGGTGAGTTGTCTAATCGCTCAGCTTTCTCCTTGCCCTCCCCGCCAACTCTGCTCTGAGGCAGGCAGCAGAGAGCGAAGGCATGCTTTGATTTGGCAAGGAGGGAAAAAAGAAGACTGTGTGCAGGTGTAGAGACAAAATTGTCCGGGCAACCTGGGGGAAAATGCCTCTGGGCTGCCACTGGTGCGCGAGAAGCGATCGATCGGAGGAGTTGTTTGTGGGCGCAGTGAGGGGTGCGGCTTCCCGGAGCCCAGAAGCAGGGTGGGGTGTTACTAATGCATCCACATGCCCCGGTCACAAGGGGGCTGTGGCTGGGAGGTTTCTTGTTATGAAAGTTAGCCACAGTTAATGGGTTTTCTTAGATCCTTTGTATATTTTATTGGGGCCAGGATGGGGAGGGAGTGAGCATTCATTACGCACGTTTGGCTGAAAGTTGCTCAGACACTCACTCATCTAGGCAACCCCTCAGCCTACATTTATTATTAATAATAATAGCTACCATTCAGTGACATCCATTGCGGGGCAGGTGCTGCACTAAGCACTTTACCTTTGGTATCTGATTCAGGCCTCACAGCTTCCCCGTAAGACAGACATTATCGTCCCCATTTTGTCAATAATCAAGCGGGCTCAGGAAAGGACAGTGACTCGCCCCAAAGCCCGTAGCCTGTAAGAGCAGAGATTCAAAGCCAGGCCCGTCTGATTTCAAAGTCCAAGCTGTTAACTGGTACCGTATCCAGGCTCCCTGCGTGGGTCTCTATGCCTGGCCTTGGGCTGGGTGCTAGAATAAATGTTTGATGCAAGTAATGTTTCTGGAATGACAGATTACAGGTCTACCCTGAACGTATAAGTACTAAAAGCTGGGTTCTGCCTTCACCTCTCACAGCAAGACTACCCCCGGACAGAGAGGACAGCAAAGAACAGCGGGGAACTTCTCCGACCAGGCCAAGAGACGGGTAGGCTGTGGATAGGCTGTCAGCACAAGTGGCCCCAGTTCTCTGCCTCTCCTGTGACCACGCCCCATGCAATGTGACCTTGCAGCTCCCCATCCTGACACTGTCTACTGGCCCATCCCTCGATTCCAGGCTACTCTAGGGCCTTGCTCTGGTCAAAAGAATGCAAAGGAAGTGATGGCCTCAAAACGCCTGTGGCTTCGGCTTTGGAGCCCTACCATCGTCATGTGACAGCCCCCCTTCACTGGCCTACTATAGGATTAGAGACATCTAATCACATTTCTCAGTCAGCCCAATGATCCTAAGCCACAGCCAGCCAATCACCACCCAAGGAGGCCACGGTAGATCAGTCCACCTCCAGGCAAGCTGGCACACGGCCACACACGGGTGAGTGAGCCCAGACAACACCGGAACTGCCTGACGGGCCCCAAAGTGCTGACTGCAGAATCATGAGGTTCGTAAATGTTGCTGTTTAAGGGACCAGGTCTGGGGGTGGCTTGTTATGCAGCAAATGCTAACTGATACGTTGCTCATCTGTTAGCTGAGAAGCCACGTTAAGTGTGGTCACGGCCTGGAACAGCCCTGGTGCCCCGGGACCTGCCAGAATCCATCCAGGCTGCTAAAGCAAGGATATTTCTGGACAACCAGGTTTGCCCTTTGCCTGTTGTTTGTTTCTTTGCTGCCTCCTCCCTTACTGGATATAATGTGAAGGAAAGAAAATATCGCAGGCTGGGAGGCAGAGAGCAGAGGCAAAGATCTATCAGCGGATTCAGTGAGTTGAGTGTCCCAACCCCTGTAACACCCACACATGTCACATTGTGTATAACAGTTTTTTTCATGTGTGAAACATTGGCTTTTTGTAGCATATGCGTATGAGAGAAGACGCTGTGTGAGGAAGCTTTGGGAGCACAGGGAGGAGGACAAGGAAGGTCAGTGACCCCAAACACCCTGCACGTGTATCCTGCAGCCACTGTAACAAATTACCACAAGATTGCTGGCTTAAAACATAAATATGCACTCTCACACTTCTGAGGCCAGACATCCGAAATCAAGGTGTCTATGGGAGCGGTTCCTTCTAGAGACTTTGCAGGAGGACCTCTTCCATGCCTCTTCCTAGCTTCTGGAGGCACCTGGCAATCCTCGGCACTCTTTGGCTTATAATCTCATCACTCCACCTCTGTCTTCACATGGCCTTCCTCCTGTGCTTCTGTGGGTCCACTCTTGGTCTTAGAAGGGCACCAGTGATTGGGGTTGGCACCCACCCTAAACCCAGGATGACTTCATCTTAAGATCCTTAACTAATTGTAATTGCAAAGATCCTATTTCCAAATAAGGTCACATTTGGAGGTTCTGGATGGACACGAATTTGGGGGAATGCTGTTCCTTCCGCCTACAACAGGCCCCTCATTGTTCCTGGAGCAGCGGCCTGTAGGGACGTTGCCAGAGGAGCTCCGCCCTCACCAGGCCGGCCTGTGTCCGCTCCTGAGGTGTGCTCCAGGCTCCAGGTTTTGTCTTCGGCCAACACAAGCCTGAGGTACTAGGGATGCAATCCCACCCCAGGTTTTCCCTCCTGCCCATTTTACTTGAGAAGGTGGGGGTCCAAGCCAGGCCTCTCCACCCCAGGCTTGCAAAGGGCAGAAGCGGAGGCTTACAACCAGGTGTTGTATGTAAGTGATGAATCACTAAATTCTATTCCTGAAATCACTGTTACATTATATGTTAACTAACTTGGGCATAGATTAAAAAAAAGAAAAAAAGAAAAAGAAATGGAGGCTTACCTATTAGCTCTCTCATTTCTAAGGAAAATGGAAACCAAGATGAAAGCTTGCAACAGGGCCTGGGGTCCCCAAATACAAGAATGGTCTAGTGGACCAGCTGGAGGAGCCACAGGAAAAACCTGCCTGCTCTCCAGGGGAGGAGCGCCCCAGCGCCTCCATGGTACGCACAGGCCCTCGGCCACACGCACACGTATCTATCCTTCCACTCAGCCCCCATCGTGTGCGCATGGGCTGGAGCTGGGATGTGGTTCCTGCCCTCCCGGGACCTAAGGTCCCCAGCAGCAGAGACACACGGGACCACTGAGCATAGGGGTCGGCGGAGGGCAGCCCAGGACGGAGAGTAAGGCTTCTCGTGGAGCCGGCACCTGAGCTGGGGTGGACAGGTCTGGGAGTATACGTAGCGGGCAGCGAGGACAGGGCAGTCCTGGCAGAAGGAACAGCTTGTGCTCAGACACGGCAGGGCAGACGAACCCGGTGTCCCAGAACAGTGTGTTCTCACAGCAGAGGGTGTGAACGCTCAGGAGCAGAGCAAGAGACCATAGTGGGCGGGAAGCTTGGTAGAAGCATCATCACAGACTGGACGCCCGGGGAAATAGGTGGTGGAGAGTGACAGTAACCAAGACCCATGCATGCCTTGTTCAGCCCTGCCCCTGGAGTCCTAAGTCCTGGCGGGATGTGGACTCAGCTAGAGGCTGTAAGGAGATGACACTAAGTGGTGTGGCACACCATGCAAGAGCCAGGTAACTGATTCCTTGGTTCAAACCTGAGCCTGAGAAAGACAACTTCAGAAAACAGAAGCACCGACATGGCTTCTCAAGTGCTTCTCGCTGGGTCCGTGTGTCTCCCAACCCAACACTGTGAGCACCCACTTCCAGGACGGAAGGCAGAGAGGACGGGGAGAGAAGTTGCTGGAAGCCTCATCTCTGATTCTGCCCATTCTTATTTCACGTCTTGACCATCACCAGACATTTGGTGTGTGACACAAACCTCAAGAATTCTGAATTCTGCACTGAATTCCCACACCTGAAGTCCAACAGGCTTCTCTGCCTGCTTTCCCCACCTTGACTTCTGCTCCCAGACTTACATCTCCAAGGCCTGAGGCCTGTTTTCTTGGAGGCTGTAAGATTAGCTAGGAAAGGAAGATCCCACCTACCCTAAGAAAACAGCAGCACCTGGAGAGATAAAAGGAACGTGAAGAAAAACCTGGAAGCCTTCTGCCCAGGTTCTTTTTAACACTATGCTTGCTTGAGATTAATCACGCCATACCCCAGCTGCCTGATCCTTGTCTGAGGTTTGCTCCTACTTGGCATCATTCGCTCCAAGCTCCAGGATTCAGTTCAGCTCCAGACCTTGAACACAAGCCTGAACTATTGATGTACAAGTCAGTCACTCACCGGGCCTGAACTGTGGGGCTTGGGGGTCTTCTGGATGGAGGGGGAGCCACAGAAGAGGCAGGGCTCCTAGAGGCAGGTTAAAGTTGCACCAGAACAGGAAAAAAAGGATGACGGGGATGCCCCAATTCTGTCACCACGACCAGCCTTGGTGAGGAACACAGAAAATGGTCTTATTCATCCAGTCTGTCCTCTCCCTTTGCACATTCCAGACCCTCTGCCCAGCACTCTATACCCTCTCTACTTGAAAACCTCTCCCATCAAGTTGCAGCTTCATGGGTCCTCTAAGAAGCTGTCTTTACTCCCCCAGACCCAGTTATCTGTCCCCTCCTCTGCATTCACACCCCACACACAGCCTCCTCTATAGGAGACAACATCATTCATGTATCTGACTTTCACCCCCTGTGCTCAAGGCTGTAGACTCCTTCCTACAGGGCCTAAGACTTACTCGACTCACTCACTGTTGCATCCCGGAGATTTGTCAGGGAATCTTGCCCTTAGTAGGTGCTCAGCAATCTGGGGAAAGGGGGAAGGAAGGAAGGAAGGAAGGAAGGAAGGAAGGAAGGAAGGAAGGAAGGAAGGAAGGAAGGAAGGAAAAGGAAGGGAAACAAAGGCAGGTAGGTAGGTGGAGAGGGGCAGGAGCAGGGAGGGAGGGACGATAGATGCATTCAAATGATGAATATCTGTACTTGGAAAGGAAAGGCACATGAGCTTGTGGATGAGGAAGAATAGGAGTTCTGCAGCTTTGACCCCTTGTTAATATTTCATAGGAAGTAATATCCCCATCACTGCTGACCTGACTCTTCAGCATCTAATAGACACCCAAGGGTTCCCCTGACAGCTGCTTCCCAAGAGCATGGGCCCTGGTGAAGGCCAAGATCTCTGTAGTGTTGGCAGAGAGGTTGTCTGAGTACAAGGAGAGAAGTTAAGCCCTTGGAGGAGGCTCCCCTTGCCCCTTAGAAAGCAAGGGGAAGGCGGCGGGGGGGGGGGGGCGCATTGGACAGAACAGGCCACCCCCAGCTGCCTCTGTTCTCAGCAAAACAAGTCCGCCACACTCACGCAGGTCCCACCTCCAAGACTTTGAGGCCAGGGCCCAATATCACTATGATAGGGGATCCCCTCCTTCATCTGTGGTCCCTGAGGTCACCAGGGTAATGTAATGAAACAAAGACATGTCAGGCTCCCAGCACTGGGAAGCCTTTCTTAGTCCCACACTGACCACCTGTCAAACCAGGATCACCAAGGTGTTGCCTAAAGCCCAGCTCTAAGAGAAACTGGGGCAATGGCTGCATTATGTCAAAATTCTATATCCCTGTTGTAACTTTACTCCCTAGGTTTTTTCCCAGATTAGGCCCCTTTCCATCAGCAGAGCAACCCACCTCCCTGACAAGGTTCAAGGGTGTAAGTAGGGGTGATGGGATGGGGAGAACATGTAGCCTTCACAAGCAGTGCTCGTGTCCATTCAGAGGACCCCCCTGGGGATCTGGACATCCCCTGTGAGTTCTTGGCACCTTGGACCACATAGCAGCCACCCCAGGAACTGAGAAAACATCCCCACTCCTTATCCGCAAATCATCTGTTGAGTGTGATTTTACTGGACCATAGTATGCTGTTCAGGACCCCCTGCATAAAGACATACTAGAAATCTGGAATTAAACTTTCTCTAATTAATACTTCTTCTCCGTCTCTCCTGTCCCATAAATCAAGGCTTCACTTCTCTGCCAAATGTACTCCCTGATTCATCAAGCAGTGAGACCAGATGATAACCAACTCTCCCACGGTATCTTAGCACACATTCCCTGGTTGGCGTGGAGCGTCCGCATAGTTCCAGTATATATATCTCTGACTTACTGACCCTGGACACGGAGAAATTCCCTACAAGTAATCCTCTGCTGAGATTTTAGGAAAAACCCGGATGCTTTCAAGGGGCCCCTCAGATGACAAATTCACACCAGGAGGCAAGTTCCGAGGCTCGGCATCAGAAGGTGACAAGTCTGTCCCAGTGATAAACCGACCTGGGTTTGCCCTGGTGATGTGAAGGACCCACACAGGACCAGGTCCAGGATATACTGCAGTGGCTCAAGAGGTTTCTGGGATAAACTTGAGCAAGACATCCACAGCTGATCTTTTATGCTGCTGCAATAACCTGAGACAGCCTTTCTCCTGGCGCTGTGAGACCACCCCTCCCGGGGCTCTTTCTTCTGCATTTCACTCAAAGCCTACAGAAGACATTGTCTCACTATAAAAGGGGCCCTGGCACACGTGCAAGATCCACAGTGGGTCCCCTGACAGGCATCCGTAGATAAGACAAATACCAAGATTCTGGAAGTATCCTCGAAGATTCAGAGAAAACTGCAGGGAGCCTGTTCTATGGCTGCAAAATTTCTAAGACAAACTGGGCTTTAGGCGATTGTGGCAGGCCATGGTGGCTGTCAGCAGCAAGGAAGCAGGTCCGTGCCTGACCTGGAGAACAAAGGCCGGTGGTAGGGCAGGGGGTCATGAGGTCGGCCGGGGGGTCAGACCCCACTCTTTTTTTTTTTTTTTTAGTTTTTTTTTTCAATTTTTTTTTCAACGTTTATTTATTTTTGGGACAGAGAGAGACAGAGCATGAACGGGGGAGGGGCAGAGAGAGGGAGACACAGAATCGGAAACAGGCTCCAGGCTCTGAGCCATCAGCCCAGAGCCTGACGCGGGGCTCGAACTCATGGACCGTGAGATCGTGACCTGGCTGAAGTCGGACGCTTAACCGACTGCGCCACCCAGGCGCCCAGACCCCACTCTTGAGCAGGTGCCCGGTGCGGCCTCTGCGTTTCTGCTAGAGTGAGCCTCAGCAGGCCACTGCTCCCTCAGGCACCAGTGACAGAGAACATCACAGAGGACTACTCAGGGATCAGGGGCCAGGTCATCTCTTCTCTTTCCATCCAAGACGGGACCTAGGGTCACTTCAACTGCTGTGCTACTGAAAAGTTGCCTGGGTTGAGGATTCAGGGCCTCGAGGTGGGCTCCTGGGGAAAGCAGGCTGGCTTTATTCTCAGGTCAACGGTTTTCAGATTGTGCTCTCAAGATTTCCTAAAGTGCCCCTCACCCAGACACGCTGAAGGGGGGAGAAGGGCTGGGTGAGCAGAACTGACAGCCCCCATCCCCCTTCCACTGGTCTCCTCACTTTTCTGCATTTTACACAATTACAAACATGAATGTGTCTACAGAAGGTTTTTGTTTCAAAACTGGGTTCTACTGCCTTAAAGAAAGTTTGGAGACCACTCTTAGATTTTCAAAGCAAAACAATGAGCTGGCTCTGTCTGTTCCTTGCGCATTCGCGTTTTATAATCGCACTGTCATTTTTCTAAGTATGAAACAAGATTTTATGAAAGCTGGGCCATCAGGCCAGGCTCTGCAAACTGTTCCAAATGCAGGACTAGACTCCACAGGCTGATTTATGGTCTCGTGGTTACTTGTAACAGAACACCAGCACTGAGCTGTAGTGGCTCAGCTCTCCAGGTGCCAGGGCTGTGCAGACTGGGAGACATCTTTAACCACGTGCGTGTGTGTGTGTGTGTGTGTGTGTGTGTGTACCTGTGTGTGCATGCATGCAGGCACACATACGTGCACAGCGGAGGCAGAGTCAGTACTGTGGGGGCATCGACTTGGATGTCTCCCCTGCACGTCTCTGGGCTGTTCCTGAGCTCCAGCTCTCTGCATTTCAGGAAATCTGCCTTCACAATTCACGGAGCCAGTCCTGGTTTGGGAAAGTATGGTGAGGGTCCCCTGTCCACCGTCCTTGAGGGCCCACAAGACAGAACTAGGGCCACCTAGAAGCTTATGGAGGGATCCACTGAGTGTCAATGGAAGCAAGACCCTGTGACGACAGGAGTTGTTAGGGAAACAAAGGCAAGCAAGGTTCATTCGCAGAGGTCAGAGGACTCGATTACTCTCTGCTGTTGACCCAGGGCTCTACTCCATCGTCCGTGCCTGGCTGGAGGCAGAGACCGGGCTTAGGGCACACTGCTGACAGTTTAGTGAAGGGATGGGTTTGAGGAGACTCGTGTCTTTTTCAGAGCATAGGGAGGTCTGACTCTCCAGCTCAGGCTCCTGCAGACAAGAGAGCTGGGGCTAGCCTCCCCCAAGAAACAAAGGGAATGCAAGCAGATAGAGCTTCCCCCCATGCTGTCTTGAACCCAGTGTTGATGAGACTGCTCAGCACAGATCCCTTGGCCCAGGCTCCCTGCCCCAAAGTCCAATCCAGAGGCAGGCGCTGGCTCTCCAAGAGCATCAGCCTTCAAGGGAAAATCCTGCAAAAGACAGGAGGTGTGAATTTTGGCAACACTGTTGTTGTGTGTGTATATATATCTGTTGTTTTCCAAAATACACAGGGTAAATGAGCCAGGATAAAAATAGATGGCAGCAAAGAAACAGAAATGATGCAGCCTCACTTACAGGTGCAAATGACTATCGTGCAGGTTCCTTCTCAAAAAACAGAACACAACACTTCCCAGGAGGGAACAGCACTGCCACACCCAGCCTCTGACTCTAGGGAAGCCCCTCTAGGTGGAGGAACGGGGCCAGGGTGGATGCAAGACAAGAGTGGCCATGCCCTTGGTCACCAAGAAATCTGTCCCCACCTGGGGCCTGACACCAGGCAGCATAGGCTGGATTCTGCAATTCCCCAGTGCAGGCTGGCATCTCCTTTTCCTCCATGAACTGGTGAAGTGGCCTTTTTGGTTCCTAGTCTAGAGCAGAAGCCCTTTGCTAAATCCGAGACTATGGAAATAGTCATGGAATGGAGTGTTCCTGCTTGGAAATGTGGACTCTTTCCCAAACAGGAGTCCTGAAGAGCTACTACCTGAATCGAGGTCAGTGGGTCAGCATCAGCCTCAATCCTCGCTGAGATCATTAGGAAAAATGGTCTCCAGCAAACACGCTCTCATTCATTAAGTGAGACAACAGGTCCTCTTGGGACAGGAAGTAAAGGGAGTCATCCATCCACCTATGAAATACATTTACTGAAGGTCTGCTCTACCCCAGGTTCTGTGCCAGGCCTGGGTCCTTGCCCCTGGGGAGAAGGGGCAGGAGTCTAGATCCTTGGTGGATATTGGTACTATTATTCTTCTAAAGAAGAAGCCATCTTGGGAGGGGAGAGGTTGGGTCTCATCATGGACACACTGAGTTCGAAGGGCTTGTACGATGTCAAGACTAGTAAACCGTTAGGATTTGTGGTCTGGAGCAGGGCGGGAAGGACTGAGCCAGCAAGGCCTATGGAAGTCATGAGCGAGGCTGGTGGAGTCTCTGAGGTGGGTGAACATCCCTGGGGGGAACAGAGGTAAACACCAACACTCACGGGATAAAAGGGGAAGAAAAGAGTCTGAGAAGGAGCGTCCAAAGGCCAAGAGGAAATGAGAGAGGGTTCAGAGGGGGAGGAAAGGGGCATCTGAGTCCATCAGTACCAAGAGGTCAAATAAGATAGACTCACTGGAAATCCTAATGAGAAGAATGTGAGTGTCAGGCCAGGGACATGGCCGTGTTCTGGTGGACTGAGCTGTGAGTAGGGGAGACCGTGTAAGCTACAACAGTGAGGAGAGGCAACAGAGAGTGGCTGGAGGGGAAAGTGGGGTCAAGCAAGGTTTATGATTTGGTTCTGTTAGGATGGAAGGACTTAGCACGGTTCAAGGCTGTTGAGAAGGAGAGAGCAAGTTAAGAAGCAAGAGGGTCTAGCAAGAAAATGATTACGAAGCCCAGGCAGGCAGGAACATGAAGTTGAGCCCAGGGAGACTGGCCCATGGCAGGAAAAGATGCTGTTTGGCCCGTACGGGAAAGGAGGAAGGGAGGGACCGCTGGGAAAGCTTCCAGATGTGCAGGCAGATCTCGCCTATGGTCAGGAAGCATTTATCAGAAGACCTAGGACAGAGGAGCAACTGGAAGGAAAGGTCTTTAGGAGGGCAGGTGACCTGCCCACATTCGCAGAGCTAGTGAGCCACAGAGTCAGGACTCAAACTCAGATCCAGGTGTCTCCAAAATCTACACTCTTAATCCCACAGGCCCAGTGAGAGGATAAAAGTAGCTTAATTTCCCCTCTGGGTCCCTTTTCTGAGTTTCCTTCTAAAAGTTACCTCTTGCTGGGGGAGAAGAAGAAGAAAAGAGAGCAAGGCTGGCTTTGTCATTTTGCTCTGGCGCTGAGGAGGGTATGAGCCCGGGGAGTGAGGGCAGCGCTTAGCCCTTCGTTGCGACAGGCGGGAGTCTTCCCGGCCTTCCCGTGAAATGATAAAGCAATTCATAAACACAAGACTTGCAGGGGAGGGCAATGAATCTCGGGGGCCCTGCTAATTAAAAAGCCCGTATTACATTACTTCCTCAAGGGCTCATCCTCTAATTTTTAGGATTATGGTACATTGATTAATTTATACAAGTTTTTAATCCCTCTGTGCTTAATGAAGTCCAGGAACATGGGAACAGGAGCATAATTGAGCTTCATATTATTTTATTAGGGAGAATTATGGCCCAACGTGTCGTGAAGAAGTTTGAGAAGGTGGGGAGGCAGTGCTCATGCTGTTAACCAGTTGCTTTCCAAATGCCAGTGGGGACATTCCCGCAGGGGCAGGCACAGAGGGAGTTCATCTGTCTAAGCCCTGCTGTTCTGTGGCTCCTGGTGGCCATAAGGAAAAACACCCCATCTTTGGTATGGGGCACAGTGCCCACAATGGCAGGGCCACCTTCTCTTAACTGTTCCCTCACCACCCCCCAGCACTCTGTCACCAGTTGCACAAAACCGCGCCTCCCTCAAGGCCTCCCTCTGCCCCAAATGCTCTTCTGTTCTCATCTCTTTATCTCTCTCTCTTTTAATGTATGTGTATTTTTGAGAGAGAGAGAGAGAGAGCAGGGGAGGGTCAGAGAGAGAAGGAGACACAGAATCCAAAGCAGGCTGCAGGCTCTGACCCGTCAGCACAGAGCCTGACACGGGGCTCGAACTCATGAGCTATGAGATCATGACCTGAGCCTAAGTCGGACGCTTAACCGACTGAGCCACCCAGGCACCCCCCTGTTCTCATCTCTTGATTCAGGCTCACACGCTGTCTGGGGAGCCCTCCTCGAACCAGTCCCCTTCCAGGCAGAACCCATCTGCAGCAGAAGGCCTTGTCTCCCCCAGGCTCCCCAAGCTTTCCAAAATCAAGAGAGCTTGGGCTGAAAGACCTCCTATGTTTCCTGCAGGCCTAAGAGCCTGTGTCTCCGTCTTGGGAGCTTGCATCCCAAGGGAATTTACTTAGTTACTTAGAATGACTCAAAAGGCTAGAACGCTTCATGATAAACAAGGTGGATGAGCCAAAAGGGTAGACAGGTGGGGGAGACCTCCTCCCCAGAGCCGCGTCTCCCCGTCACCCAGGTTTGCAAAAGGCCTGAACTGGGGGCCTTCTGACTTGGGCTCCATCCCTGGCATCCCTGCCTTCTAAGTCTCCATGTGACCTTAGTTCCCTTCTCTAAGCCTCAATTTCCCCAGCTGTGACCTCAAGGCAAGAGACCTAATGATGCCTCCTGGGGCCCTCTTCTACAGGTACTTTCAAGACTTCCAGAACTCCCCACAAATCTGCAGGATTCTGGTCCAGGGGCCCTGGAGTTTGGGTCCCACACCCTCTAGAGGCCAGAACTGGAGTTGCAGGTGTGGAACCAATGGAGAGGCTGGCCAGTTTTTCTGACTCTGGTAGATTCCAGGATAAATCCTTCACCCCAGAGAGCTGGCCCATCTCTGGTTCCTAAGGAAGCAGAGCTCAGAATCTGTGTTGCATTTTGATTCTTTCTGCCTCCATCAATTCATCGCTGCTCAAAAGCTCTCTCTCTGTGTCACGCTCCTCCCCATGGAAAGAAAGGAAGGTCCATCAAACTAGAGAGAAGGTAAAAAGGATTTTCTGGAGCTCTTGATGCCCCTAAAATCACAGCCCAGAAGAAGCTCCTTGTTCATTAGGGAGACTGAGAGTGGCGCTGGTGGCCCAGCATCTCTCTCACCTCTTCTCCAAGCAAGCAATGCTGCTCTAATAGAAGTGTCCCCAGGGGATGTTTTTCAAGTAAACTGATCACTGACTAAAATTATTCTGCCATGGGATAGATAGAAAAGGGAACTTGTGCTTGAGAAAGAATCCAAATCCTGGACCATGATTCAAGGTCATATAATTCTCTACCTCTGTTGTACAGATGAGGAAACTGAGGCAGTCAGAGAGAGTCATTGTACTGGAACAGATCGAGATTCCTGACCCTCAATCCCATGCTAGACCCCCAAAACCCTGCTACCTCCCACTTCAGAAAACTTTCTAAATGGACCTTGAAATAAATCAGGCCTCCATCCACAGCATACTCTGTCCAAAGTGAAACAGAAATGGCCAAGCAAAAGCTAGAGGGAGCATTTGTCCAGATGACCATTTTATAATCAGGGATTCAAAGTCCCCCAGGGTTCACAACGCATTCCAGGGTTTCCTGTCATCATAACAGTAAAACCGCCTGTTTTGGTTTTATTCTTAAAAAAACAATAAAGAGATTATCAGTGTCCTGTTTTCTTTCTCTTTCAAGCAGAATGGTTCATGAGTCTTCCAGGGCTGGCCAAGGGAGCCCACGCCAGGGTCAGTGGGGGTCAGCTGGCCAAGGGACTCAAAGCTCAAACACTGGGTCCTTTCGCCATGGGAAGTGGGAATTCACAGGGAAGGTACAGTGATGATGATCCTGCAAATTCCTCAGCAGACGATCTCAACAAGACCTAGAAACTGCATTCAGCTACACAGAATTCTAAAGGAGCACCTCGAGATGCCTCCAGAGCATCAAGTCACTTTCTAAAGAGAAAAGAGCAACCATTCTGTCTGATTGACGCTTTATTATAAATGGAAGACACCTATGGCCCATGATGTGTTATTAGTGGGGACCAGCTCACCGTGACCTGAAACCCTCTCTCTTATGTCATTTGGAAGCAAAACACTAAATTTACTTTTAAAAGAACAGTTTTCATTTTAAGTCAAGTTTCAGACATGACAAATGTCAGGTCATGAAAACAATGCACATCTGTTTCTGCTGCTGTAATATATAGTCGAATTCTGGATCCCATTAAATATACATTTGGTCCGAAATCCAAACATGATGTCAAATGTCAATTTTTAATCTACATGCCAACAAATCACGCTTTTTCCTACTTCAGGAAGCATCATTTGTCACTTATTAATTGGAGAAAGGTCAACATTTGCCTGTTTCGATATTATAAATATTTGTAATTTTATTTAAAATGGATTTTAAGTCCAACATCAATAATATACTGATTTAATATCATTTCTTACTGAAAATCATGTTTTTAGCTTCTACCACATGAAAATATTGTTTTCAAAAATTCTTAAGGGGTTTTCTGATTGAATTTTTTTTTAATGTTTATTCAGTTTTGAGAGAGCACAAGTGGGGCAAGGGCAGAGAGAGAGGGAGACGCGGAATGTGCAGCAGGCTCCAGGCTCTGAGCTGTCAGCACAGAACCTGATGCGGAGCTCGAACTCACAAACCATGAGATCATAACCTGAGCCGAAGTCGAACACTTCACCGACTGAGCCACCCAGGCACCCCAGGGGTTTTCTGATTTAAGTACACCATTGTGAAGAAAATCTTCAAGCCAACAAATGTTAGGAAGCACAGGTCTGATAACCACGTATAGGTGAAACCACGAAGCTGGCTTCTCTAAATGGCCTCAAAGTTCTCCATGACGTGGGGTACACCAGCCTGAAATGTAAATGGCACGCGGTGAAGTCACCTGTTGTCCACTGGGTGCGGCCTTCCCAGGAAACGTATGACAGGGAAGGGCTTCTTCCCAACGTGAGAGCTAAAGGCAACGTGTAGGGAGTCTAGAACCCCACATCTGACCACAGACTTCAACCTTTGGGTGCCTTTGTCTGCAACCTCACTAAGTTTCCCAAACATTCAGCTGCCTGGCTGGTAGGAGCCCAAGTTGGTAGAGCCTTAAAAGCACCAAAAGCATGAACCCAATTACTATCCATCTGGGACTCTCCTAGGGAAATGACCAGATGCAGACAAATCTTCAAGCACAAAGAGTCACTGCAAGGTTTTGACAATAATACCAAATCCACAAAGAACCTATAAACATTCAAAATCAGGGGATCACTTAAGAGCATCATTGGTGCAGGCATTCACTGGACTACAGCACAGTCACATAGTGTGCAAGCCGTGTGCACACCCATTCACACTGCCAGTGACAGAATCCAAGAGCCTGTGAGCACCTTGCTTACCAATGTTTGTTTCACAAGGTAAAATGCAAGGGCATGATGTTTTGAAAAGATAGGCTCAAAATTCCATCTGTAAGTTGACATGGTGATCAAGGGCACAAACTACTGACCATGTGGCCAGAGAGCGTGGCGTCTCAGGTCCCCTCATCTACAAAACGGAGCTCATGTAAGCAGGGCCATTGTGAGCACTAAATGAGATAAAGATATTTAAAATGTTTAGGCAAAGGCTTGGTTTCTGCTGCTATTAATGCTTCCTTGTGGCATTATTATTGTTATTATCCTGCCTTGATTGTTTTTATTAAGATAACTAGATCCTTTACAGCCTATGCTGTGAATAGATGTTCTCTCTGGTTTACAAGAATCAGGACAATTTTCACTTTCTGCCTCACACTCTTCGGTAATTTTGTAACTTTTTTATTTTACGAGGAACACATTTACTTCTATAACCAGGAAAAAGATGAATTTTAACTAAAAGTAGAAAGTAAGTTATTTCCCAGAGGAAAGCTCCCAAGTTTGCCTGGTCTTAGGGGAGGGCTGGTGCTCAATTTGTGACTTGGGCACTTTGATATCTCAGTTGGAATGATCCCATTTTGCAGATGAGAAAACTGGAAGGCAGAAAAGTGACAATTTTGGCCCAAGGTTACTCAGCCAATGAGTGATGGAGCCAGCACTAAAACCAGGACTCCTGACTCCCCAGCTCTGTGAACAATGAAATCAAAGATCTGCTTCCTCTATAGGTGGTGAGATCCCCATCACCTGTCAGAGACGAATGCTCATCTCTGAGAACAGCTACAGGAAAGATTCCTTCCACCTGAGTGAAGTGACCACTAAAGATTTCTCTAGTACTGTGATTCTGTAATAGAATTCTAGACAGACCAAACTTTAAAAAGCCAATCATGAGGACAATGCCTTCTGACAAAAGAGTAGAAGTTCAGAAGGGAAGAAAAAGATCTCATTTACAGTGGAGGGAAAAAGGACAGAACTGTAACACTGGCAGAGATAAACAACCTTCCCAATATGAAAAGCTCAGAAAGAAACGTGATTAAATTTTGTGCTTCCTGCCCCACCCTCCTTCCTTCATTGTGTGTGTGTGTGTGTGTGTGTGTGTGTGTGTGTGTGTAAAGAATACTTAACATGAGATCTACCCTCTCAACAAATTTTTAAGTGTACAATATACTGTTGTTGACTATAGGTACAATGTTGTACAGCAGATCTCAAGAGCTTATTCACCTCGCTTGACTGAAACAGCACTGTTCACAATAGGCAAGATGTGGAAACTACATAAATGTCCCTGCATTGCTATTGGTGTGCGTGTTTTTTAAGGAAATGTAAGTTGCACCCTCATCTCTTCAGAACCTTGGGGGCAGGAATGGCTGCCGGCTTTTTACATGGAGGGTCCCTCTTCACGGCCACAAAAAGCAATGTAAGCAGAGCTTTAGCATTCGTAATTTTCAGATAAGGAAAGGAGCTCAGGGAGGTCAAATGACTCACCTCAAGTCGAAAGGATTTGGATCTCCAGTTACCAGGCAGTCCACTCCACGGCAATGTTAAGGGGCAGCCAGAGGGCTGAGACACAGCATCAAGGGATGTGGCGCCTTCACCTCAGAGAGGCCAGACACCTCTCAAATCCGGTCATCCTCGAACATGCCTTGGCTTTCCAAGCCCACCTCATCCCACTGACACTTGTATGGGCAAATGGGAGCATCTGGTCCCAGGAAAGTACAACAGAAACCATCTACGGCAAGCTCTTTCTCTGCTTCCTGCCTCCTGGTCTTATGGGAGCAAAAGAGACAAGAAAAGAAGGACCATTTTAGAAAGAGGCTCTCAGTCCTGGAGGCCTGGAGCAGGGTTTCATGAGTGTGAACAGTGTAGTGATTTGAGGTGGACACCTAGACGCATCATCAAATTACACGGAATCACACAAGAGGCCCTCTCCTTTTTAAAAAAATTTTTTTTAATCTTTATTCATTTTTGAGAGACAGAGCATGAGCGGGGAGGGGCATAGAAAGAGGGAGACACAGAATCCTAAGCAGGCCCCAGGCTCTGAGCGCTCATCACAGAGCCCGACGTGGGGCTGGAACCCACGAATCGTGAGATCATGACCTGAGCCGAAGTTGGACGCTCAACCAACTGAGCCTCCCAGGCACCCTGGCCCTCTCCTCTCTTGAAGTCTCTTTTATTTTGTGTTAGTTTCAAGTATATTATGAGATATTTAGATACACTAAAAGGTATATGAAATACTACCATAGTCATTCAGGTACCTACTATTCTGCTTAAAAAATGAAACCTTATTGGGGCACCTGGGTGGCTTAGTGGGTTAGGTGTCCAACTTCAGCTCAGATCATAATCTCATGGGTTATGAGTTCGAGCCCTGCATCGGGCTCTGTGCTGACAACGCAGAGCCTCGAGCCTGCTTACGATTCTGTGTCTCCCTCTCTCTCTGCCCCTCCCCTGCTTGTGCTCTAATTCTCTCTCAAAAATAAATGAGCATTGTAAAAAAGAAATAAAACCTTATTAATAGAGCTGAAGTCCCCAGAACACCCTCCCAGCTGCATCACACTGACCTTACCCCCACCCCCAAGATGGAACTACCTTGAATTTGAGTGTTTATCATTCCCATGCGTTTTTTCATATTGTACTGTATACACTTGTGCCCCAAGCAATATGTATTTCTTGGGGTTCTCCAGAGAAACAAAACCAATAGACATACAGAAAGAGACTTATTTTGAAGAATTGGCTCATGTGGTCATGCAAGCTGGAGGCCCTAGAAAGCCAGTGGTATATAGTTCCAGTCCAAATCTGAAGGCCTAAGAACTAGGGAAGCCAATGGTATTCCCAGTCCAAGTCCAAAGGTCCAAGAACCAGGAGTGTTGCTGTCCAAGGGCAGGAGAAAATGGATGTCTCAGCTCTAACCAAGATAGCAAATTACCCTGTTCTATTTATTCTATTCAGACCCTCAATGGATTAGATGATGCCCACCCACACTGATGAGGGTCTTTCTTTACTACATCTACCCATTCAAATGCTTTTCTGGAAACAGGCCCACAGTCACACCCAGTAATTTTATACCAGCTATTTGGGCATCCCTGAGTCCAGTCGGGTTGACACATAAAATTAACCACCAGACACTATTTGGTAGTTTTTGCATGTTTTTAAAGAACTTTATTAAGCGGGATCATACATATATTTTACTCTGCAACTTTTTTTGCCACTTAACCTCAAATTAACAGGATTCATCCATCTTGATATATGTCACTCTAGTGGATTCATTCTTCTCTCTGGCCAAATCCAGCTGGCCACCTGTTTTTTGTAAGCAAAGTTATTAGAACACATCCACACTTGTTCATTTAAGTATTGTCTATGACTTCATTACCATTAAAATGGCAAAACTGAATAGTTATGTTAGAGACTGCATGGCCTGCAAAGCCTAAAATATTTTCTATCTGGACCTTTCTTGATGCCTTACCATGGAGTGTTCCATTATTACTATTATCCAGCTAATTCATTCATTCTTCTCTTGATGGATATTTAGGTTGTTTCTATTTGATGGGATTACAAACTGTGGTTGTAAACTTCCTCATACACATCTGTTTGTGAAGTCACATGAGAGTTTCTCTAGGGTTTATGTCTATTGGTGGAAGCACTGGGCCTTAGGGTTTATGCCTGTTAAACTTTTATGGAAATTCAAAAAATGTTTTCCTAATTGATTTTACTAATTTACATTCCCAAAAAGAATGTAAAATAGTTTTGTGGCACCAAATTCTCACCAACATGTGAGAATAGTACTGTGGCACATTTTATTGTTGTCGTTAGTCTGATCAGTATGAAATATCTTATCATAGGTTTTCATTTGCATTCTTCCGGGTTACGTGTGAGGTAGAATTATATTTGCTTATTAGCCATTTGTGCCCTTCCATCGTTTGTCCATTCACACCTTGGGCCCCCTTCCCATGATGGTGTTTGTCTTCTTCTCATTGATTTATGTCAGTTCTTTCCATGTTCTGGATACTGATCTTTTGTCGGTAATATTGCTAATATCATCTCCCAGGCAGTTTGCTCTTCACTTTCAATGGCGTCTTTGGTTAACAGAGGTTTAAAATAAATAGTTAGGAGTAGAAATTACTGAGCTTTTTTTATGGTTTGTGCTTCTTTGTCTCAGGGAGTAAGTATATTTGAAGTTTAACTTCAGGCAATAAAGATGAAATGTTTTCCAGTCTTACACCAATAGGGCAGTGTCTCAGAAAACTTATGGCCCCAGATTCACCCAATGCTAGGTATTTTCATCCTTTTAATTTGTGCCAATTGAGTGGATGAAAATGATCTCACTGTGACCTTAATTTGCATTTCCCAGACCACAGATGTTAAAGAAATGTTAAATATCTCTTTGTGTGTTTATTGGCCTTCTATACAGTATTGAATGCCAAATGTTGATTCACATCTTGTACCCATTTTTAATTTTGTTTTTGGAGTTTTCTTTTGATCTGTAAGAGCTATTTTATATTCTTAATAGTAATCCATTTCAGGCTGTGCATATTGTAAATATCTCCCCCCCCAGTTCATAACTTGTCTGTTGAATAACAAAAGTTCTTAATTGTAATAAAGCCAAATTTACCAATCTTTGTTATAATGAATACATTTTATATCTTTAAGAAATCTTTTCCTGCGCCTAAGGTTACCCAAGATAAACTCTTGCAAATGTACAGCAGGAGACTATACAAAACTGTTCTTAACAGCATGGTTCAAAGAAGCAAACATCCTGGAAACAACCAAATGCCCATCACCAGGACAGTGAATCAACAAACCGGTATACTCACACATGGAATATTATAAAACAGTCAAACAAATTAACCACAGTGAGACATAATAATACAGAAAAATCTTAGCAATATAAAGTGAATAAAGTAATTCTCAGAAGATCGAAAACACCATGACACCCTTTTTAAAAAGTTAAGAACAATTCCATTAAAAACACACAGTTTTAGGAAATTTTAAGTAGAATAAAACTGTATACAAAATAAACCAGAATAATGAGCATTTAGTACAGGGATATGGTTTCCTTGTGCTGAAGAGACAAAGGGATGGGATGTAGGGAGACCACACTATTAGATATAGGCTATTATATCAAGGTCCTAGTTTTTATTTTAGGTGGTATGTTCATAAGTGCTTGCTGCGTTATTAATAATAGCTGAATATAACAAAAGCAAGCCAAAATTATGGTGAGAGTGTTCCACAAACTTATGATTATAATTAATCCAATTCTGTGTACCTAAAATTTAAAAAAATAAATAACTATGGGGGTGGCTGGGTGGCTCAGCTGGTTAAGCACCCGACTTTGGCTGAATTCATGATCTCACAGTTCGGGAGTTCAAGCCCTGCATTGGGCTCTCTGTTGTCAGCACAGAGCCTGCTTTGGATCCTCTGTCTCCTTCTTTCTGCTCCTCCCTTACTTGCTCTCTCTCTCTCTCTCAAAAATAAATAAATAAATAAATAAATAAATAAATAAATAAATAAATAAATAAATAAATATTTCCTACACTAAAGTTGTGATAATACCCTTATAAAAGATTTTCTTAGTTTTGCCTTTTAGGTGTTTCATTCACATGGAATTTATTTTTGTGTGTGAGTGAGCGAGCTGATTGTTTTCCATACAAATAATTAATTGTCCCCAAACCATTCATTAATCTGTTACATCATCTCTGTCACTAGGAGGCTTGCATAGGTGAGTGCCTGACTTCTCAATTCTGTTCTGTTCATCTATTTGTCTAGCCCCACAATAATATTACAGCTTCTTAATAACTATAGCTTTATAACAAGTCTTGATGCCTGACTGAGTGAGTCTACACCTTATTCATCTCCAAAAGTGCCCTAGCTATTCTTAGCCCTTTGTTATTCTATATCCTATATTAGGATATATCCTATATTCTATATCCTATATTCTATATCCTATATATAGAATATATATATTCTATATCTATATCTATATTTAGAATAAGCCTATCATTCTCTACCAATAAGCTGTTAGGATTTTTATTGAAATTGTATTAAATTAATTTGGGAAGAACCAACATCTTTTAAATATAAGGTCTACATATCCTTGAACATGGTATATCTCTGTGTTTATTTAGGTTTTCTTTTAGTATTATAATTTTCTTTCAAAGAAATCATATACAGCCTGCATTATATTTATTCCTAAGCAAATTACTTTTGTGCTATCATAAATAGTGGTTTTAATGGCTAATGCTGATGTACAGAATACAACTGATTTATGTAGATAGATCTTATATCTAGCTAACTTAATGAGCTCTTAGTAACCCTAATTATTATTTTTAGAGTCTCTTGGATTTTCTCTGTAGATAATCATAGTTGTCCATGAAGAATAGAAGCCTTACTTCTTCTTTACAGTTCTTTCCCTCCTGTTTTATACACTTCTTGTACTATGCTGGCCAACACTGCCAATGTAATATTGAAAAGAAAAGGTAAGAATAGACATCCTTGTCTCCTTCTCAACTTTAAGAGAAATGTATATTTCCTCCCTGAGTGTGAGGGGTTTTTAATATATGTTTGACACATATACTTTGTCAGATTAAGGAAGTTTCCCATCACAAGGGTTGTACAAGTACAGAAGGTAGCATGCCTATATGTCCCAATTTGCCAAATTTATACCTGTCATCCCACGATAATTATTAACAGCGCTCCTTTCATTCTCTGAAGGGGTTTAGTTTGGACAATAAATTACATGTTCCCTCTAATAGAAGGGTAATGTTACATGGCAATGATAGTGAGGCAATGTGATCTATGATTATGAGATGAATGAGAGGACCTTGGAGGTTTTTGTCAGCCTAGAGGCTCCAGCATGTTTTCTGCCTAACTGGGAAATTTCCAACCTCAAGTAACAAAGCGGTAACTACCTACTCCTTCCCTGTGCAAATTCATCAGGAGAAATGCTCTGGAGACAGCCCCAGTATTGCCCAAGTTGCCATAAGAGAAGCAAGAAACACACACAAAATGGAGTGATTATCTTATCAAAAAACCAGCACGATCGGCAATCTGAGAATGAAGCTGACAACAACCTGGCTTGTCACATGCTCTATTTTGTCACTTACATGCCCAATATAAATGCAAAAATGTGAAAACCAAGGGCGAGATTGAATGGCAATGGATCCATTCTGGCGCTGGGCATGAGCCACTTATTGAAGACATAAATTATAGTGCTGTCACCATCTCCCTTCCTATTTGCAAATAAATGTTGTCATCTAATTGTACAAGACTTGGAGATTGTTTAACAAATTTCTCTGAGGAAGGGCTCACAGCAGCTCGGATTCCCTGGACACCCAGATTCTATCTTTCTACTTTGGCTGTCTCTCTGCACGTGGTTCTTTTTGTTTTGCATGACAGGCACCGTTATCCTCTCTTCTCAGCCTTTTATGGAGATACAGTTACAAAGATCTGATGTGTTTCTTGACTGATTCCATTAAGGAATCATTAAGGATGAGAGATGGAGAGAGGCAGGCTCTAAAAAAGTAGTGAAGGGAAGGTCTTCCTTGATGCAAAAGGTGATTCACCAAGCACAATCACCAAGTATGGGGACTCTGCAGAAGAAAACCTCTTCTTGCCCTCTTTATCAAGACAGAAAAACAAGGAACACAAAGACAATCAAAGGCTGAGGATGAGGCCTGGAGTTCTAGGACTTGGGGTACGTTTCTGAGTCTGTAGACTCCCCACTTGCTACCTATGCACAAAAGGCTTCAGGAATGACAGGACAAGGGATAAGAGCAGTGACATTGGCTGGCTCCAACTCATACATTTATTCACTACCCAAGAATGGACCATTGAGCACTGGCTGGTTTGGATTCTCCCAGGAGCAGACCCTCAGGTAAGAATTCAAGTGCTAGCAGTCTGGGAGACAAAAAACAAAAACCAAAAAAACAAAACAAACAAACAAAAAACATCAGAAGAGGAGTGTGACAGTTAGTAAGAAAAAGAAAGTTCGTAATAGGGGGGCATCTGGGTGGCTCAGCTGGTTAAGTGTCCAACTCGGTTTGGCTCCTGGTTTGTGGGTCCAAGCCCCACATTCAGTTTCGCACTGACAGTGCAGAGCCTGAGTGGGACTCTCTCTCTCTCCTGCTCTCTCTGCCCCTCCCCTGCTCATTCTCTCTCTAAATAAACAAACAAACAAACAAACACTGAAAAAAAAGAAAAAGGAATGTGGCCAATAAGGATGCATTATCAAGTTCCTCCTACGGTGACCTCTGAGATTCAGTGTGTGGCCTGTGTCTTAGACTTACCCCTTCGGGGAGGGGAGAGAGCTGGGGTATTTACACACTCTGGCATTAGCTGAAGGCTGCTTTTCCAGGGGTGTTAATTTCCCCATTTCTGGTCTTCCACACAAAAGTCTACTCTGCCTCACACCTTCAGCGGGGCGGAGCAGGCTTCAGTAACCTAAGAGAATCCGCTGGCAAAGAAGCATCAAAACTGGCAGTTGGAAAACAGGCCGAGGAACCATAAAATGGTAAGGGTTAGGAGATATGGACAGGGCATCAAGGTTTGCTACCAGATCCTACTATTCCCAAGAACTGTGCTACATGCCCTGGCTATACCCATCAACAAGTGAGAAATGTGGAGCTTTTCTCATGTGGAGCTTGCTGGAGACAGAGAGCAGGTTATGTGTCGCTGCACCTCTTCTTTCCTCTTCCCAGGGCAGACAGGAGGCTGCCACAAACCTGTGCCTTGTGTGTGCTCTACGGTCATCTCTAAATTGCCTGAGTCTTTTACTTCTGCCCCGTCCTATGTCTTCATCTCCATCCCTCCCTGTCTCAGCCCCTCTAACTGAGGCTCTGAAATGTCTCCTTTCCCTTCATCCACATTATCTGATAATAACAGTGATGTTATGGTTACACCAAAAATAACAAAATACCAGGGCACGTGGGTGGCTCACTCAGTTAAGCTCTGACCCTTGATTTCAGCTCAGGTCATGATCCCACGGTTTGTGAGATCAAGCACTGTGTCAAGATTCTGTGCTGGCAGTGCAGAGCCTGCTTGGGATTCTCGTTCTCTCCCCTTCTTTCTCTGCCCCTCCCCTGCTCATTCATTCTCTCTCTCTCTCTCTCTCTCTCTCAAAATAAATAAACTTTAATAATAATAATAAAATACCTAGAAATAAACTTAACCAAGAAGATGAAAGACCTGTATATTAAAAACTATACAAATAAATGGAAAGATACTCCATGCTCATGAACTGGAAGAATTAATACTGTTGAAATGAACATACTACCCAAAGCAATCTATCGACTCAATGCAATCCTTATCAAAATTCCAATGGCATTTTCCAGAGATATAGAACGAAAAATCCTAAGATTCGTATAAAACCATAAAAGACCATTAATAGCCAAAGCAATCCTGTGAAAGAAGAACAAAGCTGGAGGCATCATACTCCCTGCTTTCAAACAATATTAAAAAGCTATAGTGAATAAGACAGAATGGTATTGGCATAAAAACACATAGATCAGTGCAAGAGAATAGAGAACCCAGAAATAAACCCACATAAAGAAGATCAATTAATTGATGACAAACGAGCAAGAATATACAAAGGAGAAAGGTCAGTCTCTTCAATAAATAGTACTGGGAAAACTGGAAAAACACATGCAAAAGAATGAAATCGGACCACTCTCTTACACCATACACAGAAATTAACTGAAAATGGATTAAGGACATAATTGTGAGACCTGAAAGTGTTAAACTTCTAGAAGAACACAGGCAGTAAGCTCTTTAACATTGGTCTTGGTGATGGCACTTTTTTAAATTTTTAAAAATGTTTTATTTATTATTTTTGAGAGAGAGACAGAGATAGAGTATGAGCAGGGGAGGGGCACAGAGAAGGGGAGACACAGAATCCAAAGCAGGGTCCAGGCTCTGAGCTGTCAGCACAGAGCCCAAGGAGGGGCTCAAACTCACAAATGTGAGATCATGACCTGAGCCAAAGTCAGATGCTTAACCAACTGAGCCACCCAGATGTCCCTTGAGTGATGGTGTTTTGAATCTTACACCAAAAGCAAAAGCAACAGAAGCAAAAATAAATATGGAGGACTACAACAAACTAAAAAGTTTCTGCACAGCAAAGGAATCCACTAACAAAATGAAAAGACAACCTATTGAATAGGAGAAAATATTTGCAAATCATATATCTAATAAGGGGCTAATATGCAAAATGTATTAAGAACTTATATAACTCAATAGCAAAAAAATTTCAATTAAAAATGGGCAGAAGCTCTAAATAGACATTCTTTTCAAAGAAGACATAAAGTACATGGAAAGATGCTCTACATCATTAATCATCAGGGAAAGGCAAAGCAAAACCACAATGAGATATCCCTGTTAGAATGGCTATTATCAAAAAAACAAAAAAAAACAAAAACAAAAAAACTAGAAATAACAAGTGTTGGCAAGGATGCAGAGAAAGGGAAACCCTCATGCACTGTTCATGGGACTATAAATTGGCGCAACCACTATGGAGAACAGTGTGGAGATTCTTCACCAAAGTAAAAATACAGCTACCATATGATACAGTAATTCCACTCCTGGGTATTTAGCCAAAGAAAACAAAAACACTAACTCAAAATGGCATATGTACCCTAATATTCATTGTAGCATTATTTACAGTAGCCAAGATATGGAAACAACCCAAGTGTCCATCAATGGATGAACAGATAAAGAAATTGTGACATATATATACAATGGAATGTTATTCAGTCGTAAAAAAGAATGAAATCTTGCTATTTGCAAGAACACAGATGGATCTCAAGGGCATTATGCTAAGTGAAATAAGTCAAACAGAGAAAGACAAATACCATGTGATTTGTCTCATATGGGGTTTAAAATAAAATTTTAAAAATTAAAAAAAAAAAAGCTCATAGATACAAAGGCAGTTGCCAGAGGTGGGGGTAGAGAGGTGAGAGAAATGGGTGAACTGTTTTAAGTTTGTTTGTTTGTTTAATTTAAAACAAATTGATAAATAACAGTGATGAATGATACCATTTATTGAGCACATGCTATATACTAGTTAATGGGTTAACCTATGGTTATTATCTCATTTAAATCCCCTAAACAACCAGAGCTTCATGCTGATGCTCCCAACCCTGCTCCTGTCTTATTCCACCTGCTAGATGGGACCTCGTTGGAAAACAGGCATGTCCCAAATTAAGTGCAAGGTGCCCCAGGCCAACTGGTCACACTCCCTTACATGGGCGAGCCAGGCAGGGCCTGCCAAGCACTGCCTCTGTGGTCTCATGCAGCTGGAGTCCCAGCATGCCCTGCATCCTCCAGAAGGGACCTTCTGCTCCTTTCCAGTGACTCCCCACCTCCCAAGGGTAGACCATGCCCCGCATCCCCCGTGTTAGGAACTCCAGAGGCAGGAGAATGGACAAAATGGCTTCTGCAGTCCTTCTTAGTTGCTTTAGGCAGATGTCACATTTTGCCTCCCTCTCCTCTATGCTTCTATCTTTGCAGCCTGAAAATGGGGGACTTGACTAAATCAGTAATTCTCAGACCCTACTCCCATACGACATGATTCCCCTTCTCATGGATTAATGCATTACCTTGTCCCCGATGATGCATTTTCATGGTGCTTTCTAGACACGGTGCCCTTATGATGGTTTTCATGGTAGGGATCCAGGCACAGTGGCAAGGTAGTTAGGAGACTATCAGGAAGGGGGGTGGGAACGGGGGGGGGGTATAGTTGGGTGTCCCCTTGTCTGCTGGTGCAGCAAAACAGCTCAAAGTCAGAGCCTGGGAAATTCAGGCCAAGAAGGGTCAATGACAACGAAAGGAAAGATAATCACTCTCTACTGGGGAAAAAAGCAAAAGAGGGCAGCCCTGCTTATCTTGCATTCTGGCAGAACTGCAGACCACCAGCTCGGATACTTCAAAAGACCCCTGGCTCAGCTCCCCAGCCCCTCCCCTGAGGTTCCTGCAGCGAGAACATCATAATACATCTCCTCATTTTCTTCTGCACTTTTGAAGTCAAAGTGTGGTCTGGTTAATTAGATGTTAGTGGGGGCCTGGGGACACTGGAATCCAAACTCAATAAATTTCATTTCTGAAAGACAAAGAGGTCAAGAGCATATTAAATTTGAGCACCCACTGAGCTCTGCCGGGGCATTTATTTAGCCGGGCTCCTTACAGTTTAGGCAGAGAGAGAGCACCGGGTGGCTTTTGGAGGCTGGCTGGGTGCGGGGGCAGGCCTGGAAGTGTGCCCGTCTTACATTGTGGAAAAGAGGGGGGCAAGTCATTCAAATGTTTTCAATATAAATAGCTCGGTCCCACAGTCAGAATTTGAAATTTCTGCCAATACCCGACTCCCTTCAAGAGTCTAGCCGGGTAAACAGCCTGGCCCTTCCTTTCACTTCCTGCTGAAATTAAACCCACCAGCTCCGCTGTCTCTCCGGGGGAGGCCAGCACCGAGCAGAGCCCACTCGGAGCCACTTCGAGCCCAGTGGGCCGGACACCCCCTCTTCCCACGCTCCGCTATTTCTCAAATTATCTCAGAGCCATAGCCACAGAACGGGAAGTTCTGCCGCTTAAACTCCATCCCCCCATTTCCTTGACCCCCACAACAAGGAAACATAAACACACAACTCCCCAGCTCTGTGGCTGCAAGCCTCCATGGCTCTGGGAAAACCAATTCATGCCAGATGTCCACAGGGCAAGAGACCTTGGTCCCAGCAGGAAAGTGTGGTGTGGCGCAGGCCCAGGGGCGAGACAGCGAGGTCACTCCTGGCCCCTCCGCTTGTCAACTTCTAAGCTCAGGGTGTTTCTCTAGGACTCTCCCACCTCCCTTCATGAGTGAGCACTGCCTGCTATCTTTTCCAGGATTCTGATCCGCATTCTGCCAACCTCATAAAATGCAATGGGTGACTTTCTCCGCACTTTCTAACTCAGCTACAAGTTTATAATAAAATGTGCGGAGTCTGAGGCTAAATCTTAAGGGTGCATTTTGAAATATCCCTGTTGCTTTGCTTTGTTTTGTTTGTTTTCTTCTTTCCTTTAGTGTGTTTTGATTGGGGAGCGAAGGTGTTAGTCACGCATGAGGTGTCTACATTTAGAAAATTACTGATTCGGCAGTTTAATTACATTTGGAGGCCACTGAATAGGACTGTTTCCCTTTATTTAGACAGCCTGAATCTTCTTAGTCATGATTTAGGAATGTGATAATCCAAGTGTAGCTTTATCTTGAAAACTTACCAAACCACCAGAGCAGTCTCTCCAAGCAAACAAAATGTCACGGTGAGACACTCGAGTTTGGACATCCCTAAAACCCGCTACTTAAGACTTCTCGTCTGGCAAAATCCACCAGTGCCTGCTGCAGCGCTGGGTGGGTGGTAACTGTCTCTGACTGTGGCTCTCCTCTCTATTTCTGTAGCACAGAGTCACGCAGCCACAATTATTCCTTACTTCTGCACCCCGGGCTTTCTGCTGTTTTGAGAGGGGCCCTTTTTGGTTTTAAACTTTAGCAAGAGGCAGTCTGTCGTAGTTGGAAGAGTTCCGCTGAACCTCAAGGTCTGGACCCAAGGTCTGCATTTATTACCAGCTTTAAAAATCAGAGACCCTTGGGGCGCCTGGGTGGCTCAGTGGATGAAGCGTCCAACTTCAGCACAGGTCATGATCTCACGGTTCATGGGTCTGAGCCCCACGTCAGGCTCTGTGCTGACAGCTGGGAGCCTGGAGCCTGCTTCAGATTCTCTGTCTCCCTCTCTCTCTCTGCCCCTCCCCCACTCATATTCTCTCTCTCTCTCTCTCTCTCTCTCTCTCTCCCTCTCTCTCTCTCTCTCTCCCCCTCAAAAATAAATAAGAATTTTTTTTTTAAATCAGAGATCCAGGGTAGGAAATCCCCAAGAGCTCTTTCCAGGTGAACCACCTAATATTCTTAACCAAGAAATCTGAAGAAACCATTCAGTGATGAACTTGGTGGCCTCCATCTGCCTACTTTTTGCTTCCTGAAAATAGTTTGCCAGAAATTTCAGAGCTGTGTCTGAGAGGGAGGAATATTATGAAGAAGGTTTTCAGTCAAAGAAAGTATTCCCTCCCCTGGGGGAAGTGCCAGTGATCTGGAGAAGCAGGGGCCCAGAACCTTGGGAGGCAAGAGAGCCTCAAAGAACTGTCTTCTCAATGCAGTCGAACCCTTCTCAATGCAAGCCCAGTGGGAAGTGACTCACAGCCCAGACTGAGCCTCTCCTGACACTGGGTAGGCTCCTCCCACCAAGACAGAGACTTCTCTCAGGGTAAGGCTGGAAATTCTGTAGGGTGGTACACCCCACCCAAAAGGGGAGATTCTGATCTGTCCACAGCCTGTCCCGGGAAGTTTGAATAAATTTAACTTCCTATATTAGAACTGGGAGGAGTCAGTTTCAATGTAATTAATACCCTATCCCGAAGCAGAATTCCCAGGTAGAAAGTCTGCTGTGGGCCTGTGTTCCACAGTCATGTTCAGCTACTAGCAGTAAGTGTCAGAGTCCCAAACCTCTTCTCATAAGAGCCTTGGGCGCCCACCATCGGCTGTCACCTCGCCCCTCACCTCTCCAGTTTCCTCATCTATCAAGCCCTGACCCTCTGGATTTTTTGCCTATGTCTGTGGGTTACAGGCGGTTGTGTGTGATGGCTAGGGTCTAGAAACCTGACCTCTAAATCCTCTACAGTTGGGACACCTGGGTGACTCAGTCAGTTGAGTGTCTGACTCTCGATTTCAGCTCAGGTCATGATGCCAGGGTTGTGGGGTTGAGCACTGTGTTGGGCTCCACACTGAGCATGGAGCCTGCTTAAGATTCTCTCTCCCTCCCCACCTCGGCCCCTCTCCCCTGCTCATACTCTCGCACTTTCTCTCTCTAAAATAAATAAACAAAAATTTAAAAATAAATCATAAATCCTCTACAGTCACAGCCCCCACCCACCTCACTGAGGTCCCCTGAGGGAGATGTGTGCTCAGTGGTCAGAGATCACAAAGATGATGTATGCTTCCTACAGACTCCTGATGAACCAGGCTGAGTCACGAGGATAGCAATTCTACTATGTGAATTGTGAGAGGCAGCAAGGTAGTCACTTTTCCCTTTCCCCTTCCCTGCTCACATATCAGCCCCCTACGTCTCCGTGGCTGGGAAAAGGGAGATCAAGGAGAGCAGGAGAAAGAAGGCATTTTCTGGGGCGCCTGGGTGGCTCAGTCAGTTAAGCATCTGACTTCGGCTCAGGTCATGACCTCACGGTCCGTGAGTTCGAGCCCCATGTCGGGCTCTGTGCTGACAGCTCAGAGCCTGGAACCTGCTTCGGATTCTGTGTCTCCCTCTCTCTCTGACCCTCCCCCGTTCATGCTCTGTCTCTCTCTGTCTCAAAAATAAATAAACATTAAAAAAAAAAGAAGGCATTTTCCTATAGTGTGCCCCAAACCAACAAGTTCTATCTGCAAACCTTACCCCATTCAGTGAACCTATGCAGTGTGCTTTTGGCTAGATAATGTGTTGAGATGTATTTCTCTTTTGAAAAAAAATATTTTCTTAAATTGTTCTTCAAAAAGTTTAAATATTAGAGTTCTTCTGCCAGCCATAACTAAATAAATGGACAAAACATATGAAACAACAGTTTCTCCATTATTAGATAAGAGGCAATGCAGGTCTGTGATCCATGAGAGAGGGAAACACGAGCTTCACAATGCCCTGGCTTTCTGTTTGAACTTTCTGTCCAGACCATGCAAGGTGATGGAGCCCTTATAGACCAGAGTGGTTTCTGCGAGCTGAGAAGGCAAAGATCAGAGTTCTGTTGAGGCAGCTGGAATCTGTGGGTGAAATCCTGGACAGAAAGGAGCAGAACCAAAAATGAAGCTTCAGAAATAAGTATAAAGGTCCCCTTAAGTCTTTGGTCAAATGCTAACCTACATGTGCACAGGGTAAGACACCAAGAGGCTTGGCCAAAAACAACTACTGAGTAGTTGTGAGCTGAATGCTGATCCCACAGTACTGGGAGACACAGTGGTTCCAGCCACCAAGAGTTGAGATAAAACCCTGAACACCCTCGCCATCCAGCAGAGACTGCAGAGAGAACACACCTCACGCTCTAACTCAGTGTACTACTTTAAAACCACCTCAAAAAAGTTTTTTTTTAAACCTAAGATGATTAAGTTATTTTTAAACATAAATTAATTGACTACCAGAAAACAAATCTACATTCCTTAAAGGAAAATAACAAGAACCAAAAGCTCAACAGTGTGCTATCCGTAACCTCCAGCCTATGATCAAAAATCACTAGCCATGGGGCGCCTGGGTGGCGCAGTCGGTTAAGCGTCCGACTTCAGCCAGGTCGCGATCTCGCGGTCCGTGAGTTCGAGCCCCGCGTCAGGCTCTGGGCTCATGGCTCAGAGCCTGGAGCCTGTTTCCGATTCTGTGTCTCCCTCTCTCTCTGCCCCTCCCCCGTTCATGCTCTGTCGCTCTCTGTCCCGAAAATAAATAAACGTTGAAAAAAAAAATTTAAAAAAAAAAAAAAAAATCACTAGCCATGTGATGTAACATGTGACCCATAATCAAGAGAAAAAGAAGTCAAAAGAAACAGACCAATGGGAGTAGGGAGATGGGCAAAATGGACGAAAGGGAGAAGGAGGTACAGGCTTCCAGTTACAGAATGAGTAAGTCACAGGGATAAAAGGTGCAGCACAGAGAATATAATTAATGGTATTGTAATGGTACTGTATGGTGACAGGTGGCAGCTACACTTGTGGTACACACAGCATGACACAGAGCTATCGAATCACTATGTTGTACACCTGAAACTCATGTAACATTGTATGTAAACTGTACTTCAATTTTAAAAAAAGAAAACAGACCAAGAGATAATAGATATATTGAAATTAGCACACAAGGGTTTTAAAATAACTATCATAAATACTTGCAAAGATTTAAAGGAAAATATGAGGCAACAGAAATGCAGAATTTTAATAGAGATATGGAGACTATAAAAAAGAACCAAAGAGAAATTTAAGAACCCCAAAATAAAATATCTGAATTGAAAAATTCAGTAGATTGGCATAAAAACAGATCAAACACTACAGCAGAAAAGATCAGTGCAAAAGACAGAGTAACAGAAAACTATCCAAACGAAACACAGACCTAAAAACAAAACAAAACAAAACAAAACACAACAAAATGGCAGACACAAATACAATCAACTAATCTTCAACAAAGGAACAAAGGCAATTCAATGGAGAAGAAGTACTCTTCTCAACAAATGTAGCTAAAACAACTGGACATCTACATGCAAAGATTTAATCTAGACACACACGTTACATCTTCCACAAAAATAAACTCAAAACCATAAAAGTCCTAGACCAACGGCCGGAGGAGAGAATGTTGGCAACCTTAGGTTTGGCAATGACTTTTTAAATATAATACCAAAAGCATGATCTGTGAAAGAAAAAATTGCTAAGTTGGGTTTCATTATAATTAAAAACTTCTGCTCTGTGAAAGATAATGTTAAGAGTATGAAAATACAAAACACAAACTAGGAGAAAATCACTGCAAAACACATATCTAATAAAGAATCTGTTTCTAAAATATACAAAAAACTCTTACAACTCAACAATAAGGAAACAACCCAACTTATAATTGGGTAAAAGATCTGAACAGACACTTCACCAACAAAGAGATACAGATGATGGATAAACATATGGAAAGATGCTCAACATCAGGCCATTGAAGAATTACAAATTAAAACAACGAGATACCACATCATACCTATTAGAATGGCTAAAATATAAAACACTGATAATGCCAAGGTTCTAGATCAAAAGGAACACCTATTCATTGCTGGTAGGAATGCAAAATGGTACAACCACTCTGGAAGACAGTTCGGCAGTTTCTTACAAAACTAAACATGCTTTTACCATAGGATCTACCAACCAGACTCACTGGTGTTTACCCAAAAGAGTTGAAAACTTACGTTCACAAAAAGGCTACACTTTAATGTCTACAGCAGCTTTATTCATAATTGTCAAAACCTGAAGGCAACAAAAATGTCCTTCAATAGGTGAATGGATAAATAAATCATTGTACATCCACACAATGGAATATTATTAGCGCTGAAAAGAGACAAACTATCAAGCCACATGGAAGAAACATAAATACGTATTGCCAAGTGAAAGAAGCCAATCTGAAAAAGTTACATACTGTATGATTCCAACTTCAAAACATTCTCAAAGGGCAAAACCATAGAGACAGTAAAAAGATCAGTGTTTGCCATAGTTTGTGGGGAGAGAGGGAGAGATGAATAGGTGGAACACAGGAATTTCTAGGATGGTGAACTATTCCGTATGACACTATAATGGTGGACACATTATTATACATTCGTCAAAATCCATAGAATGTACAACCCAGAGTATTTCCTAATGTAAACTGTGGACTTAGGATGACATTGGCACATCAACGTAGAGTCATCAGTTGTAATAAATGTACCATTCTAATGCAAGATGTTAAAAAAAGCAGAAACAGGCAAATGTGGTGGGCTATATGACAGCTCTCAGTACTTTCCATTCAATATTTCTTTAAATCTAAAACTGCTCCAGGGGCACCTGGGTGGCTCATTTGGTTAAATGTCTGACTTTAGCTCAGGTCATGATCTCGCAGTTCGTGAGTTCGAGCCCTGCTTCGGGCCCTCTGCTGTCAGAGCAGAGCCCACTTCAGATCCTCTGTCTTCTTCTCTCTCTGCCCCTCCCCTGTATGCTTGCATACTCGCTCTCTCCCTCTCTCTCTCTCAAAAATAAAATAATCTTTTAAAAACAAATAAACAAATCCAAAACTGCTCCCCAAAAAAGTCTATTAATTTTTTAAATGGACAAAGCTTCAGTGTCCTATGGGGTAAAAAACTAGAGGGCCAAAATAAGAGAGAGAGTTGGATAGAAGGAAGGAAGGAAGGAAGGAAGGAAGGAAGGAAGGAAGGAAGGAAGGGGAAAGGAAGGAAAGGAAAGGAAGGAGGGAAAGAAAGAAAGAAAGAAAGAAAGAAAGAAAGAAAGAAAGAAAGAAAGAAAGAAAGAAAGATGGAGGAAGGAAGGAAGGAAGGAAGGAAGGAAGGAAGGAAGGAAGGAAGATGGATGGATGGAGGAAGGAAGGAAGGAAGGAAGAGGGAGGAAGGAAGGAAGGAAAGAAAAGAAAGAGAGGAAGGAAGGAAGGAAGGAAGGAAGGAAGGAAGGAAGGAAGGAAGGAAGGAAGGGGGAGGCAGGGAGGGAGGGAAAGAAACTAACAAAACATTAACGCCAAAGATTGTCCAAAATTGATGAAAAATACCAACCCACAGATACAAGATGTTCAACAAAATCCAAGCAGGATAAACTTAAAGAAAACCATACCTAAACACATCATAATCAAATAGGCGAAAACCAAAGATAAAGAGAAAACCTTCAAAGGAGTCAGGTGTGGGGGAGGGTCACATGATGGTGAAGGAAACAGGACCAATCACTGACTCCTAATCAGCAACAATGCAAACCAGAAAATAATGGAACATTTTTAAAGTGGAAAAAAAAATTGTAAAGCCCTGCCAATTGCAAATTCTAAATCCAGTAAAAACATCTTTCACAATGAAAGTAAAATAAGCATTTTAAAATAAAAACTAAGAAATTTTGTCACTAGCAGACTGAACTCCAAAAAGATTTTTTTTTTCTTTAGGAAGTTATTCAGACTGAAGGAAAATGATACCAGATGAAAACTCACATCTGCACCGCAGGAAGAAAGTATGCACTGCAAACAGTAAATATGTGGTTAAATAGAAAAGACTTTTTTCTCACTTCTTAATTTCTTTAAAATTCAATTGACTATTTATAAAACTAACAACAGTGTATTTCAGGAAACATAACTTATGTAAAAGTAAAATGTACGTGCACAGTAGCATGAAGAACAGGAGGGGCATATGACTATACCACTGCAAGGTTATTAAATCATTCAGTAATTGTTCCATATGACATTAACAAATAAGTCTAGGTAAAAATCCAATCCAATACACAAAATGTAACATCAAAAACAAATGCCCAATTAATTCAAAAGAAGCAAGAAAGGAGGAAAAAAAACAGGAAGACAAAGAAAAAATAAATGGAAAGATGGTAGGGTTAAATATAGTCATACAAATAATTATGTAAAATGTAAAGGCAGAGTTTTTCAGATTAAATTTTTGATTGATTGATTGATTGATTGATTGATTTTAGAGAGAGCATGAACAGGGGAGGGAGCAGTGGAAGAGAGAAAGAATCTTAAGCAGGCTCTACTCTCAGCACAGAGCCTGACATGGGACTCGATCCCACGCCCCTGGGATCATGACCTGAGCCAAAATCAAGAGTTGGAATGTTTGACTGAGCCACCCAGGCGCCCCCAGAATAAATTTTTAAAAGTAAACTCCAAACATATGCTGCTTACAAGGGATTCACTTTAAATATAAAGTGACAAAAAAGATGAGGAAAACGTATGCCATGCAACAACATAAATCTCCCAGTAACAGAAACAAAAGAGGCCATCCCTAACTATACTCCAGACGTTGAAAGGAAAAGGAGAGAATATTCTAAATGATTTTATGCCACAAAATTTGGTAATCTGATGAAACTGACAAATTTCTTGTAAAACACAAATTACCAAAATGGATACAAGAAGAAACAGGAAATATAAACAGCCCTATATCTATTTAAAAATTTAATTTAGTATAGAAAACCTTCCCACCAAGAAAACATCAGGTCCCGAATGCTTTACTATTCAATTTTATAAAACATTTAGGAAAAAATAATGCCAATTCTACATAAACTCTTCCAGAAAACAGGAGTAAAAAAACACTTCCAAACTCCTTCTTTGAGACCAACATGACTGAAACAAAACCATACGAAAGGGGAATTATAAGAAAAGAAAACCACAGACCAACATGAATATAGATATAAATGAATATAGATATAATAGATGAATATAGATATAAATGAATATAGATATAAAATCCTTAATAAAAGGATTACTAAGAAATTAATATGTAATTTAACATATTAATAGATTAACAAGAAAATGTATATGAGCATCTCAATAGATGCAAAAAAAGTACTTGACAAAATTAAGCAAAAAAGAAGAAAGAAATGAACCTTCGTCAACCTGATAAAGGTTATCAATAGAAAATTTACAGCTGATGTCATCAATTGAAAACTTACAGATGATGAAATGAATACTGAATTCTTTCTCCCTAAGACAGAGAACAAGGCAGGGATTCCTACTCTCAATACTTCAGCATTTTACTAGATGTATTAGCCAGTGCATCAGAGCAAGGAAAAGAAATAAAAGGTAGACAGATTGGAAAGGAAGAAGTAAAATGGTCTTTATTTGCAGGTAACATACTCCTTTATGTAGAAAATCCTAAGAAAGCTACAAAAAAAAAAAAAAAAAAGCAGTAGAGCTACAAAGTGAGTTTAGTACAGCTGCAGGATACAGGCTCAACTTACAATAATTAATTGTGTTTCCATACTCTAGCAACAAACAATTGGAAATTGTAATTTTAACCATGTTTATGATAGCACGAAATATTTATGAAATATATTTTCATGAAAACATGAAATATTTAGGGATAAATTTAACAAAATATATGCAAGAATTGCAAACAAAACTTCAAAAGTATAAGGTTACCACCTAAATAAAGGGAGAGATACACCATGCACATGGATTGCAAACTCACTATTGTAAAGATGCCAATTTTACCTAGAGCTGCACTGTCCAATACAGTAGGCACAAGGGGATTGGGCACTTGAAATATGGATACTTTGATTTGAGATGTGCTATAAGTGTAAAATGCATACCATATTTCAAAGCCAATATAAACAATAATGCAAAATACCTCATAAAACATTTTTAATATCTACATTGTACATTGAAATGACAATAATCTGGATATATTGGTTAGATAAAATTAGCATTAAAATAAATTTCAACTTGTATTTTTTTTACTTCTTTTAAAGTGATTACAGGAAATTTTTAAATTATATATGTGGCTCACATTATGTTTCTAGTGAAGAGCACTGATCCATGGTTTTAGGGCATACAACAGGCTTTTTGTAGAAATTACAAGGCTAATTCTAAACTTTATGTAGACACTCAAAAGACCCAGAGCAGAACAACTTTGAAAAAGAAGAAAAAAACTGAAGGACTTACACTACCTGATTTTAAAACTTACAAGGCTACAGTAATCAAGAAAGTGTGATATTGATGTAAAATTAAACCCATAGCTGGAATCATGCAATCTGGCTTTAAATAAGGACATGAAAAAGTGCTAGACATGATGAATCACGATGAAACAGTAAGTTAACCCCAAATAACCAAATTAATGTTGAAAAAGAAAACCAAAGCTGGAGACATCACAAGTCTGGACTTCAAGCTGTATTACAAAGCTGTAATCATCATGACAGTATGGAACTGGCACAATAACAGACACACAGATCAATGGAACAGAATAGAGAGCCCAGAAATGGACCCAAAAATGCATGGCCAACTAATCAACAAAGAAGAAAGAATATCCAAAGGCAAAAAGTCTCTTCACCAAAAGGTATTGGGAAAACTGGACAGCGACATGCAGGAGAATGAACCTGGACCACTTTCTTACACCATACACAAAAACAAACACAAAATGGATGAAAGACCTAAATGTAAGACAGGAAACCATCAAAATCCTAGAGGAGAAAACGGGCAACAACCTCTTTGACCTTGGCTGCAGCAACTTCTTACTAGATTTGTCTCCAGAGACAAGGGAAGCAAAAGCAAAAATGAACTATTGGGATCTCATCAAGACACAAAGCTTCTGCACAATGAAGGAAACAATGAACAAAACTAAAAGACAACCAATGGAATGGGAGAAGATATTTGCAAATGACATATCAGATAAAGGGTTAATATCCAAAATCTATAAAGAACTTATCAAACTCAACACCCAAAAACAAATAATCCAGTGAAGAAATGGGCAAAAGACATGAACAGAAACTTTTCCAAAGAAGACATCAGATGGCTAACAGACACATGAAAAAGATGTTCAACATCACTCACCATCAGGGAAATACAAATCAAAACCACAGTGAGATACCACATCATGCCTGTCAGAATGGCTAAAATGGACAACTCAGGAAACAACATATGTTGGCTAGGATGCAGAGAAAGGGAAACCCTTTTGCACTGCTGGTGTGGATGCAAACTGGTGCAGCCACTCTGCAGAATAGTATGACGGTTCCCCAGAAAATTAAAAATAGAACTACCCTACAACCCAGCAATTGTACTACTAGGTATTCATCCAAGGGATACAAAAGTGCTGATTCAAAGGGGCACAAGCACATCAATGTTTATAGCAGCACTATCAACAATAGCCAAATTACGGAAAGAGCCCAAATGTCCGTCGACTGACAAACAGGTAAAGAAGACATGGTGTATATATACAATGGAAAATTACTCAGTGATCAAAAAGATGAAATCTTGCCATTTGTAACAACGTGGATGGAACTAGAGTGTATTATGCTAAGCGAAATAAGTCAGGCAGAGAAAGACAAATATATGATTTCACTCATATGTGAAATTGAAGAAACACAACAGATGAACATAGGGGGAGGGAAGGAAAAATAAAATAAAAACAGAGAGAAAAGCAAACCACAAGAGACAGAGAGAACAAATACAGAGAGAACAAACTGAGAGTTGCTGAGGGGGAGGTGGGGAGGATGGCTAAATGGGCAATGGGTATTAAGGAAGGCACTTGCTAGAATGAACACTGAGTGTTATATGTAAGTGATGAATCACTAAATTCTACTCTTGAAACCATTATCACACTCTATGTTAAGTAATTTGGATTTAAATTTTTAAAAAAGGATGTGGGGATGGGGCGCCTGGGTGACTCAGTTGGTTAAGCGTCCAACTTTGGCTCACATCATAATCTCACGGTTCAAGCACAACGCTGAGCGCTGTGCTGACAGCTCAGAGCCTGAGCCTGCTTCCGATTCTGTGTCTCCCTTTCTCTCTGCCCCTCCCCCAGCCATGCTCTGTCTCTCTTTCTCTCAAAATTAAACATAAAAAAATTTTTTTAAAGAACATGGGGATAAAGAATATGTATATTTTGTATATATGTATGAATAAAATACCTCTGGAAATATTTTTAAATACCAAAAAATAAACTGCCTGAAAATTTCAAATAAATAAATAGATAAGTTAAAGCTATAATAAAATACTATTATATACCCAATAGACTGGCTAATATGAAGCTAATCGTGTCAAAGTGCCAGGCAAGGATGTGGCACAATCTAGAGTTTAGAAACTAAACTGGTTGTAAAATATTACAACCAGTTTGGGAAACTTAGAGAACTAAGCATATGTCTACTCTTCAACCCAGCAATTCTGCTTCTACTTCTAGGTATTTATCCAAAAGAAGTAGAAGTACATGTACAAAAAAAAGAAAAAAACTTGTATAAGAATCTTCATAAAAACTTGCTCATAAGAGCCAAAAACTGGTAACAACCCAAATGTCCGTCAACAGGATAATGGATAAACAGATTTTGGAATATTCATACAACGGAATGTACTCAACATTAAAAAAGAATGGCCTACTGATGCATGTTGCAAAGTGGATGAATCTCAGAAACATTGTGTTGAGCAAAGGAAACCACACACAAAAAAGTACGCACTGTATCATACCATTTACATGAAGTTCTAAAACAGGAAAAGCTAACCTATAGTGAAAGAAATCAGAACAGTGGTTGCTTCTGGTAGAAGGAGTGACAGGGACTGCCTGAGAGGGGCGCAAAGCAGCTTAATGGGGTGTTGGAAGTGTCCTACGTCTTGATAGGGATGTGGGTTACGTGGATGTAAGCATTTGTCAAAACCAGTGGAACTATCCAGTTAAGATGATATTGCACACGCCCATACTGAACTGAGCACTCAGTGAACTATACTTCAATTGCTTTAAGTTTCTTTGAAAGCTTCAAAAGTACTACATGTGCGAACAACACAGAGAATTAATAGTGCGCTCCAACTTCATTCTTCCCCCTGCATTACCCTCACCTCCCGTGTAATAAACATTAACAGCCTGGAGTGAGTTCTTCCACACTCTTCTTCTTGCTTCTAAGACTCACAGAGTCAAATCCACATTAGGTAGGAAAGGGTGCCGGCGCTCGTTTGGGTTGTTTGTTTGTTTGTGTAATGAGTGTTCCCTATGCATGGGTTTCTGCTACCTGCTCCTGTCACTCACCATACTGCAGGCCAGAGCTACACAACATTCTATTGTATGGGCAAACCACAATTTCTCGATCTTTTCACTTATCTCTACTCCCTCCATCCCAGGGATGGGCTGTCAGCCTCACCCCACTTTTGGTCATAATAAGCAACGTTGCAAAAACTTCCCCAATCATATACCTAATCTCCCTGGTGCTTTTGTTTCTATAGGAGAATTTCCTAAAGTGGGACTGGTGAATGAAAAAGACAAGTGGGTTATTTGCTTTAATAGATATTGCAGATTACATTGTGCAAAGGGTTGTAGAAACCTCATTCAGCGTTCAGTCTGATATATTTTAAGTTTCTGCAGACTGGCTCCAGAAATGGAAATAAATTATGTACATAGCACAATAATCATTGTAGGCAACTCATCTATGCTTTGAAGGGGAAAAATTCAGCAACATATATAAGTCCACAAATAACCGAGTTATTCTATCAAAATACATTCTGGGACAGGGTGCCTGGGTGGCTCAGTCGGTGAGTGTCCGACTTTGACTCAGGTCATGATCTCATGGTTCGTGGCTTCAAGCTTCACATCAGGCTCTGTGCTGACAGTCAGCTCAGAGCCTGGGGCCTGCTTCAGATTCTGTGTCTCCCTCTCTCTCTGCCCTTCCCCCGCCCCCACCTTCTGTCTCTCACTCTCAAAAATGAATAAACATTAAAAAAATATTTTGTTACTACATCATGAGAGGTAGGATAGCATGATGGTTGAGAACTGAGTCAACCTTAGCTAAGGAAGTGTCCAAACCTGTCATACATCATTTCCATGACCTTGAATAAGTTACTTGACCTGTTCGTACCTGAGTTTCCTCATAAACAGAAATGTAAATAATAATAGTGCCTATATCATGAAGATGAAGTAAAGATAATATGAAGAACCCCGTACATGGAGAGTGGAAAATGTCTAATACATGGAATGAGCTTTAGAAGTGTTAGTTATTGGGGTGCCTGGGTGACTTAGTTAAGCATCCGACTTCAGCTCAGGTCATAATCTCATGGTTCGTGAGTTTGAGTCGGACTCTGTGCTGACAGCTCAGAGCCTGGAGCCTGCTTCAGATCCTGTCTCTCTCTCTCTCTCTCACACTCTATCTCTCAAAAAGAAGTAAACATTAAAAAACTTTTTTAAGAAAGTGTTAGAAATTATTGGGCAATTTGCTTAACTTCTCTGGATGTCTGTTTTCTCTTGCCTGTAAAATGGGGACAAATAGCACTATCCATCTCAAGGGCACATTAGAACAATGTATATGGCAGGTTAAGCTTTCAACACAATTACTGAATATTAAAATACAATACAAACATGAAGGAGCCAGGTTTAGGCAGAAGTATAAATGATGTGGTTGGCACGCAAACCTTCCAAAATTCAGAAGAAAGCTAAGTTCCCGCCAGGCCTGTTGATGATACTGAATTCTTGGAAGGCCATGCAAATCTTCCAGAATGCAGAAAGAAATGGATAGGCATCCTTGGAAGACCTGTAACTGTGGCCTTCATGAGGCACATGTGCCCAGGTGAACAACGTGGCACCTGAGGCTAGCAGATGGCTCAGTGTGCAGGTGACCTGGAGTGTCAGGAGAAAGCGCATCATTCACATTACCTACACTGACTGAGCACTCGCTGTGCCACAGGGCCCAGACTCTGGACTAAAAGCGGGGGCGGGGGGCGGGGGGATGCAGAGTCCCTTCCCTACGTGATGAAGCCAAGAGCCCCCCATTGGGCCACATCCACTAGGGGCTGCCATTCAGTAGAGGTGCCTGTATTGTCAATTTGGGGGGTTTCAACTCTATTTATTAACTCAATTGTAGATTTTATCTATTCAAAAAAAAAAAAAAAAAGCCCTAAGTCAAGTCAATGTTTGTATTTGGGAAGAGCAACCATATACAAGCCCATTTTATCTCCTTCCAGGGTCAAACAAACAAATAAACTTGGCTTTGATTTACTAAAGGCTCCTAATGATGTTTTTGCTGAAAATTAAATGTCCTTTAGCTTGGGGACAGAAATATCAGGCCAGGCAGTCAATTGGACTGCTGGTTGTTGACATGAGCCTGGTGCCTGATGCCCCTCGATGAGAGGGGTAGACGAACTATCAGCAATGGGGTGCAGGGAAAGAGCTGTGGCTGCACAGGGCTGGACATTCAGGTTTGTCCAGGTGCCCTGAGGTGACCAGATCCCATGAAGCTCCTCAAACAGATCCCACTCACATTTCCCTGATCCCCACTGCGGAGCGGACTATCCCCACAACTGCAACACTCGTGCCTATTCCCAGAGAGCTTTAGTCCCACTATCAAGGGACCAGGGAAGCCCAGCTTGTGGCCAGCAAGTAAAGTGTGGGATCTCGACAAAGGATGATGGCTGCTCTTGGATGATATCGGACCCAGCCTGGTGATTACACCCAGGTTCATGCTCTTCTAGCATCTAATCCTTTCCTGATGGCAGGGAGGGGCCAGGTCCACTGAAGGAAAAGCATATCTGCACCCTAGGATATGGCTTTCTGCCCATGCCTGGGGCCTACAGGCCACAGGAACAGAGCTACATTTTGATTGTAGAGCTCACAGGAAACAAAATGTGATGTTTTTTCATATTTGATGCCCATAAAATTCAGTCACATTTCAATAAGCTATCTCCATGACATGTGTTTCAAGGCTATCTCCATGACATGTGCATGATGGGGGAAGGGGCCTAGAAAAATACATCAACATGTAGGTCCTTGATTGTACTAGGAAGAAAATAGGATAAAATAAAGCCCACCAGGCAACATAAACAAGTTAAAATTAAATTGAATTAAATTAAACAAAACAAAATACATTCTCAGGTGCTTCACATGACATCAAACCTGGATCATGGCCCAGATTATCTGGCTAAAGGCTCATGAAACACAAGTGAATTGCTTATTAATTAGAAGCTGAATGATTAAAAGTCTTTTAAACAATATCCCCATCTCCTCCCTCCACCACCCTCACCAACTTGTCCTCTACACCCACTGTTAGAGTGACCTTTTAAAAATATAGTCACTCACCTGCTCGAACGACTTCTCTAGTTTATCAGGACTACAGGGTAAAATCCAAATGTCTGAGGCACACAATTCAAGACACTACCAGTCCAATCTCTCTCCCAGGAATCCCTGCCTTACACCCTCTGCCCTAGCTGCCCCAAAGATACCTCTGTGTCTCTGAAAAGCAAGTTCACCCACCTGGTTCCACTTTCTCCATCTTGTCTACCTATCACTTAATCCCAATGTCATTCCATCCCTTGATTCTTCTACTATGCCTTTCAGAGTTTGTTCCTGTATTTCTCACATCGTGTTACAACTCCTTGTCCTCCTGTGCTTCCTGTTTTTCTTTATTCCATCTCCCCGAAAAGAGCCTGGAGTAAGTGCTAATAAACACTGGTGGGTGGGTAGATGAGATGGATAGTTGAATGAATAGCAAACAGAGAAGGTCTAGCTAATGATAGAAAAAGACAGAGATAGATAAATAGACGGATGGATAGATGGATAAGTAGGTAGGTAGGCAGACAGACATACAAGACAGACAGACAGAACAGAATAAATAGATAACGCAGATTTCCTAGGCCTTTGCTACTCTTCCTCTGATCTCCAAATGATTCATATATTCTATTATCTAGAAAGGAAAAAAAATGTTATTTTTGTCTCAGGTAAAAACTGGTAGGATTTTTTTTGGCAAAAGAAATGGGGCACAGATAGCTGACCTAATTTCTTTTCTCTGAGTTAAACCTACTTTGGGCAAATTTCAGTTTGCAGGGAAGCTCCAGAAGACAGAAGGACCTCAGAAGAAGCCAGGCCTAGGCCTGGAGAAACACAAAAGGATTTTATGATGGAAGCCAGCATTGCCTTCGAAAAGTCTCTACCCTCCCACATAATGCATCTCAGGGACAAATCCATCAAGAGTCTTTGAATATTTCTGGAGATTTGAGTCGAGCCACACTCACTGTCCCCAGCTCTGGCCAAGCTCTGCGTTGAAGTCTGGGCTGCAAACTGAGTCAGTCTCCTACATCCGTGTGTCATTCTTCACCCGCTACTTCTCAATCATACCCCAGAAGTGGACATTTCAGTGGCTAAAGGCTATGCAGATGTCCTCATTGACAGGTTTCCATTCCTACAGGAGGCCAATAAGGTTACTGCTATTGACAACAGGCTGAGCCAGGGACCCTGTTTCATGTGCTATCATGTGAGCACAAGAGCATCATAAGGAAGATACTAGGTGTTAGTATCTCCCCATTTTACTGATGATGACACCAAAGCATGAGAGGTTAAGTAATTTAGTCAAGGTCCACAACTAGTTAGCAGTGAGGCCAGATGCCAACCTATACAGGCCCAGCCTACGGTCTGCTCTTAAGCACTACACTGAGTAATTGAGGTAGTAAGAATGCATTTTCTCTCATAGGACTAAACTCATTTACTTTTATTTCCTACCTTTTAGAAATTCAACTCACAGATTTATTTTTCCTGATGTGTCCCTAATGCCAAGCCTCCATTGCTCGAGGCAATCCAAGAAGAGAAGTGGGCATCTAAAGGCCTCCGCAGGGTCCCCAACACACCACACCCCACCCCCAACCTTAACCTGCCTTCGAGGAGAAGAAGTATCAATGCCCATCATGTTTAAGAAAGTTGTGGTCAAAAATTAAGTATAGAAGTGCCTGGGTGGCTCAGTCGGTTAAACGTCCAGCCTCGGCTCAGGTCATGATCTCATGGCTTGTGGGTTCAAGTCCCACTCTGGGCTCTGTGCTGACAGTTCAGAGCCTGGAGCCTGCCTTAGATTCTGTGTCTCCCTCTCTCCCTGCCCCTCCCCGGCTTATTCATTCTCTCTCTCTCTCTCTCTCTCTCTCTCTCAAAAATAAACATTTAAAAAAATTTTAAGATAATTAAATATAGAGTTACTCTATAACACAGCAATTGCACTGCAATGCATCTTCCCAAGAGAGATGAAAACACCTGCCCACAAAAAAAAAATTTTTACATGAATGTTTATAGCAGCATTTCTCACAATGGCCAAAATATGGAAATAACCCAAATGTCCATCAATTTATGGATTAACAAAATGTGGTATATCCATACGATGGAGTATTAGCTCTATAAAGGAATATAGACTAAAACATGCTTCAAAATGGATGAAACTTGACATCATTACACTAAATGGAAGAAGTCAACCAACAAAGGTCACATACTGTATGACTCTTTTTATCCAAAATGTTTAGAATAGGGAGATCCATAGGGACAGAAAGTAGAACAGTCGTTGCCAGGGACTGAGACACAGAAAAATGAGAAGCAACTGCTAATGAGCACAGAGCTTCTTTTGGGGGTGATGTAAATGGTCTGGAATTACACAGTATTGGTGCTTATACAATTTTTCCAATCAGACACTTTAAAGGGATGAATTTTACGATATGTGAATTATATCTCAATAAAAAATAAATATTTTTGAATGATTAGCAAATGCATAAAAAATGTGAATGCCCCTCAATTGTTCAGTGATCCCATGTGTAAGAAACTTGATAGATGCTTTCCTAAATTTGGTGACCTTCCTAAAAATGCACATACTATTACCAATAAAAAGTAGTAAGGCAAAAAATAAACCTGTTCTAAAGCATTAATAATAAATACATTTCGATCAGTCATGCTAGAGGAAGGACTGGATTATCATCCTCTCTAGGGAAATTATTAGAAATTCCTTGTCATATGAAGAGGCAATGACAGGATGCAGCCAAAGATTATAGGAGAAAAATATTAGAGATTGTCAAAAAATAATAAAATTATCTTATTTTTCTGAGTTTCCATCATGGTTTTTTTGCATTTGGAAGTTGTTTAAATGAGTGATTTGTTACATCTCTTCTTTTCCTAAATAAAAAACTTTTGTACCTAAAAAAGGAGGCTGGGGGTGAGGAGTCTAGTCTCTCTGGGCTGGGAGTGGCATCACCTCCCTATGCATATGGCCCCTTCTCCCTCTCTTCCTTCCATGCAACCACAGTGGCAAGACCTCCAGCAGAGCCATGGCTGGCTGTCCCTTTTGTCTGTTTTCCCTTCTCCATCAGAGCCCCGGCTCAGGTGCCACCCTAGACCAACAAGCCAGGTGGTGACAACCTGGGACAGCTCTGCCCCAGGAATGGGGCCCTCCTTCTGGTGCTGATGCTCTCAGACCATCCCTTGAGGGCCTGTGGGTGGATTCCTTTCCCTCGACAAGGGGGGCCTGCTAAGCCTGGGTCTGGTCTTAAGGCATATGGATGGACATACTACTCTGATGTCCACTTGGACCGTTGAAGAAGAGTCCTTCACAATGCCTAGCCTGGTGCACCAGAAACCCACTTTAGTTCTTGGGGTTCAACCCATATTAACAACATTTTTTTTTCATTGTCCTGGGAATAGATTCCTCTCCTGGACATTGTAGAAGGGAGAAGAGATGGAGAACAGGATTTAGGGACCCCTGGGTCCTATAGCTGTGGTAAAATCTTAGACTTGGCACAACTTCTCTCTCGGATAAAAGAAGAGTGTGATCCAAGATAGAGGGAAAGGATCAGACTAAATGGGTTCCTGGAAGGATGAGAACTTATCTCGACACTGTGGATGGGTAAGTCTAGAGAAGACAAAAATGTGGTTGTAAAAATGGAAAGTGGAGAAGGGGTGCTGCTAGAAGGCTTTGAATGCCAGTAATTCTCTCCTCACAGGACTAATGAGCTTCACAGTCTAACAGCGCCCCTTAGCAATCTATACACACACACCCAGCCAGAAATGCTAAAACCATGTCAATTTTGCACCTGCCCACCCCTCCTTACATCCGAGAGACTCAGACACAGTAATTGTGAAGAGATAGACATCTGGGGATAAATGTCATTGGTCCCATTAATTCTCCAGGTCACTCTGCAGATCTCCTCTGTTCTGAAATGGATGGTTGGTGCTGTGTTCATAATAATGACCATCAAACCTTAGCATTTGCTTAACATTTTACAATTTATATGAACTTATTTGATCCCCACAGCTCCATGAAGCAAGTAGGACAGTATAATTCTAACATGTGTACAGACAAGAAAACTCAGACCCAGGCAAGTAAAGTGATGGCCTGGCCAAAGATTGCCAAGTTTGTAAGTATTTTAATGTCTAAAAAGTTATCTCAGTCTCTCTAATATGAATAAAAACCTCCCAGGTTTGAGAGATCAGATTGACTAACATGAGGTTTTCTTTGGGTATCTTTTATACATGGAGGGTGAGAGTTGCCTCCAATTTACAATTACTCCTTGGGGAAAAGGCCACCTCCTTGCCCTTCAGACAAAAGTACATACGTGTCTTGCATAAAATGGATCTTCAGGACCCCTGAATCAACAGAGCTCTCTCCTTTAAGGACCATGGATTCTATAAAACCTGTTGATGGTCAGCTCTCTTTCCAGACAATAGAGTAAAATTCAGCCTTCCTCTTCAGCCTCAATCCAGCCTCAATAGATGAAAGAGAGGAGGAATACGTAAAGCACATCACACAGGGGTGTCCGTCTGAAAGCCGGTGTGCGCTTAGCAGCAACCGATCAATACCTTCCAAGCATCCCGGCCGGTGGGCAAGGCAGGCTGTCTGGCTCTGAACTCACGCCCCTTCTCTGGCCCTGCACGAGTAGGAACTGTCCACAGGGCCGTGCCCTCCTCTGATGCTGCCATTCCTGAGCTCACCCAAACCTGGGAGGTCCTGCAGAGGCTCATCTAGGTCAAATCAGAAAAAAAAAAAAAAAAAAAAACAAAAAAAAAAAAACACTCAGATCCTATCAGGAGACCACAGCAGGGAAGAGAGATGAGGCCACAGGAGGTGAGCAGTCCAGCCCCAGAGCAGGAAGTGGAGTGAGTGAACTCTGAAGCTCTGAAAGAAGCAGGACAAAGGGGCACTGTCCTCTACATGTGGTCCTCAAAAATATTTCCCAGACAGTCCACCTAGTCGGGGTTAATAAATTCTATTTATGAAATGTATCACAGAAGATTATGGGCTCCCAGTTGCTCACCCATTAGTATCTCCTTCTCTGTCTCTGTCTCTCTCTCCTTCTCTTTCTTTCTTTTCTTTTCTATCTGTCTATCTATCATCTACCCCCTTCATGCCACATGTGAGCCCTGTATCCACAGGTGTTGAGCATTCAAAGACAACACAAACCCGGAGGTGGACAGCATCTCTGACTAAAGCAAGAGGCAGAGATGCTCAATTATTCTACAAACTCATCCATCCATCTCTCCCTGCCTTTCTCCATCCATTTGTCCACTCACTTGTCTGCCAATTATCAATAATCCCCACTACATGCCAGGGCGGTTGAATCAGATCAGTACTCTTTCCCAAGAACTGGACAATCTACAGGGAGAGACAGATACATGAGCAATACAACATGACAAGCACACAGTAGGGATAAGGAGCAGCACGGAAGGCTTCTAAGAGGAGGCTACAGGTGAGCAGGGCCCTCAACGACAAGTAGGAGTCGGCCAGGAGGTCAAAGTAATCAAAAGACATTCCAGATAGAGAAAACAGCAGGCGAAAAGTCAGAGAGTCTGGGAATATCAGGGCCAAATGCAGAGTTAACCTTGGGAAGAATTCTCTTTTATTGCTGGTTTGAGCCAATAACTGAAATAAAGTTTCCCTCATTTTCCAGTCATGGGTCCTGTTTGGATTGTGGTCAGTTAAAGTTAAAATGGTAATACTAGGAGAAAGAAAAGGCATAGGAAACAACGCCACAGAGGTAGGAATGAGTAGATCAAGTTCCAGGAATACTGAATGAGCAAGCCAAGTTGCTTTGGTTAATTCAACCGACCCTCCTGTCCTGTAAAGAAGATGGGAAACTTTGTCAAGTCAGTGGCTTGGATGGGAGAGACCACAGTGGCAGCCTTTCAAAATTAAAGTGTTACATTACTGACACATTATCCCTCTTTCTGGGGTTCACTTAGAAGAAAGGGATACTGTCTTAGTCTGTTTGGGCTGCGATAACAAAATACCATAGACTGAGTGGCTTATAAACAACAGAAAGCTATTTTTGCACAGTTGTGGAGGCTGGAGAATCCACGATCGAGGTGCCAGCAGATTCAGTGTCTTGTGAGAGCCTGCCTCCTGGTGCACAGATGGCCATCTTTCCTCTGTGTCCTCATGTGGCAGAAGGGATGACGGAGCTCAGTCGGGGGTCTTTAATCAGGGCACCAATCCTGTCCATGAGGGTTCACAATCCCCTCCCAACAGCCCCATCGCCAACTACCACGAAATTAGGTTTCAACATATGAATTTGGGGTGGGGGACACAAACATTCAGCCATAGCAGCTACTGTCCCCCAGATCCAGACCACAGGAAGTACTTCCCACATCCACACCATCAAGCGGAACTTCTCTAAAGTTAACAAACTCTATTTTTAAAAATGGTAAGACCTCAGGGAACATTATGAACTATCATCTGGTTGCACCTTTGGGTAAGTTTTTAAAATCATATTGCTTTCTGGGGCACCTGGGTGGCTCAGTCGGTTAAGGGTCCGACTTCGGCTCAGGTCATGATCTCACAGTTTGTGAGTTCGAGCCCCGCATCGGGCTCTGTGCTGACAGCTCAGAGCCTGGAGTCTGCTTCGGATTCTGTGTCTCCCTCTCTCTGCTCCTCCTCCCCTCACACTCTATTTCAAAAATAAATAAAAACGTTAAAAAAATTTTTTAATAAATAAATAAATAAAATCATATTGCTTTCCTAGCATAGGCATCCCTTGTAGATGAACTAGAAACCTGAGCGTGTCTGTAGGAAAAGAGGGAAAGACAATTATGAGAAAGAGGTCCTCAGCACAGAGCAAACACAGTTCAGAGTGCAGAGGTTAGGAAAAGCCCAGAATCTGCGAAAGATAGCCAGCCCTTGGGTCAGGCAAGAGGATGATGGAGCAGGCCAATGGCAAGCTTGTCCATTCTCGCTAAGTTTCAGCCATGGGAGATCAACTTTGGTGCCACTGAGTATCTTCTCCCACAATCTGTCATCAGCAAGCCACTAAATGCCTGCAGCTGAAGAAGACAGCTGTTGGATAGGATAATATTAATCATAATCGATCACGGCTGATCAGCGCTAAGCACTTCAGATGCATGTTCTCACGTCTCCACAGCGTCCCGGGAGGGAGGTGTTCTAATCCTCACTTTACAGACATGGAAATCAAGGATGTTGCCCGTCCTGGCTCACATAGCTTGCAGAGCCGGCATTCAGTCCAGGCCTGCTTTTCTGTGAGGAATCTGCTCTTCCTCACCGGTGGGGAATGTGCCACTTTTCCCGGGACCTGGACGGAGCAGGCACATATGCAGGCTGGCCTAACTGCTATACGCTAAATATCTGAATGAGTAGGCATCACTCTTGAGAGAGTGACTGCCTCCCCCATGTGTGTGCCAAAGATAAGGAGCGCCTGGGTGGCTCAGTCAGTTGGGCGTCCAACTTCAGCTCAGGTCATGATCTCACAGCTCGTGAGTTCGAGCCCCACGTCGGGCTCTGTGCTGACCGCTTGGAGCCCGGAGCCTGCTTCGGATTCTGTGTCTTCCTCTCTCTCTGCCCCTAACCCACTCCCATTCTGTCTCTGTCTCTCTCAAAAGTAAATAAACATTTTAAAAAATTAAAAAAAAAATAGCATGCCTTTGTCGTAATGGGGAGATTTGAGAAGCCAAGTGCTCCTCACTAAAAGCACCTTCAATTAGTTTCCTAGGGCTGTTGTAACAAAGTACCAAAAACTGCTGGCTTTAAACAACAGAAACTCACTATCTTGTGGTTCTGGAGGCTAAGAACCAAGAAGTCCAAACTTGTATTGTTGCAGGGCGATGTGCGAAGCAATGCTCTCTCTCTCTCTCTCTCTCTCTCTCTCTCTGACAAATCTGGGGAAGAATCCCTCCTTGTCTCTTCTAGCTTCTGCTGTTTGCCAGCAAGCCTGGGGGGGGGGGTCCCCTGGCTTGTAGACGCATCACCCCGGTCATATAGGGGACCGTCTTCCCCATCTGTGTCTTCACACCATTTCCCTCTGTGCGCCTCTGTCTCTGTGTTCAAAGTTCTCCTTTTTATGGGGACAGCAGCCATACTGGATTAGGATCCACTCTAATGATCTCACTTTAACTTGATCCCCTCTGGAAAGACCCCATCCCCAAATAAGATCACATCCTGAAGTACTGAGAGGTAGGACTTCAACACCTCTCTTTGGGGAACCTAAGTCAACCCATAACATACCTCAACTGCTAACCCTCAGAGTTGAACTTTGATTCGTTTAACTGCCTGCCACTGGCTCCCACCTGTGCCCGACCTGACATGATGATGTCCTCCAGCCCCCCACGGTGCTGGAGGTCATCTAAGGTCAAGACACCCCACCCCATCCAAGCTCCATCTCTCTTGAGCTTCCCCCAGGATTTCTATGAGGTGCAAAGAGGCTCTTTTTTTCTGGCAATTCACTAATTTCACTTTTGTTTCCAGTTGCTAACAGCATCTGGCAGCTCAGTGCTAACGGCCCGGTGCCACTCTGTCATAATCAGCTCTTTGTCTGCTGCTTCCGGTTGGGTATTTACATGCAGCTGGGGACAGTCAGCTGTTTCCCCAAACACTATTGTGTGCTTAGGAAGAAAAACTTAAGTCTTTTTCATTAACCACCATCTTTCAACATGGAAGCCAAAAGCATATCCACTTTACCTCACTTCACCCCACAGATGTATTCCTGAGGTAATGACAATATGGTAGAGGCCGTACTGTACTATTTTTTCTAAGCACTTTCCCACCCACAATGTCTTGGAGATAAGCAGGAGGGCAGGAATCCCCACTGGGCAGATGCACTAATGGAGGTCCATCTCTGGTTAAATAACCGGCAGGTGGTCTCTTGGGCCAGGCCTCATTCTATTTTGTCACATCTCTCCTGTCCACAAAGCTGATAAAAAATCCATTATTTAAACAAACACTGAGCAAGGATGACATCTGATTTCCAAGAAGTCCCAGGCTCTTCTAGCTACACTAAGCTTTCATTTGGAGGAATTCACTAAGTTCCATTGTGCCCCTGGGCCATTGCACTTGCTGTTGCTGCTACCTGGAATGCTCTTCCCTCCAGTACTACTCCTTCGAGGGTCAGCTCATGAGTCATAGCCTAAAAGAAGCATTTCTTCCTTTTTAACTTTATTGAGGAATGACCGACAAATATAATCACATATATTTAAAGTATACAATGTTATGATTTGATACACACATATATATAGAATGATTACCAAGATCAAGGTTATGGACACAACCATGACCTCAAATGATTAACATGGTTATGTCTTTTTGTGTATGTCTGGTGAGAATGCTTAATATCTACCACCAGCAGCTTTCGAGGATGTAGTACCATATTATCAATTACACTCACCATGCTATACATGAGCTCCTCAGAACTTTTTCTTCTTATAACTAAAACTTTGTATGCCCTTTGACCTATGGCTGAATGGATAAAGAAAATGTGGTGGGTGTACATATATACAATGGAATATTATTCATCCATAGAAAGATAAGGAAACCATGGCATTTGTGACAACATGGATGAATCTGGAGGACATTTATGCTGAGTAAGCTAGACAGTGAAAGATAAATACTGTATGGTATCATTTATATGTGGAATCCAAAAACAAAACACTGATTTCACAGAAACAGAGAATACAATGTTGGTAGCCAGGAGTTGAGGGGGAGGGAAAATAAGTAATATGGGTCAAAAGGTACAAATTTTCAGTTATAAGAGAAGCATTTCTTGATGTTTCAGGCAGAGTCACCCCTCTCATCACTTACTCTCATAAAACTCTCCACCTCTCCAAACATTTGTCACGAATGAAACTGGTTGACTTGCGTGATTATATATTTAACAGCATCTTCCCTTGTACACAAAGGGCAAGAACCAAGGATGTCTTGTTGATTCCTAATCCCCAATTCTGTAATCCCCCTCATCCTGTGCCTGGCATGTGGTGAGCTCAATAAATATCTGTCAGATGAATGAATGAAGGTTATCATCCCCATGAATTGTCCCCCTGCCAAACAGAGCCATCCCTTCCTTTGTAACACTCTCCTATCCCTGAGCACTTTGTTGATAACTAGAATATGATGAACATGATACTACACTTCAGATAAAAAAAACTTGACACTCGCATGATACATGGTCTGTGCACTGAACAAAATGCTTGAAACTGGGACCAGCAGAAAAGCCTGGGACCAGCAGAAAATTCTGTGTCACAGAAGGACTGTAATTTACCACATACTAAGTTGGGTTATAAGTTGGGTTATAATTTACCTCATACTAAGTTGGGTTTATTTGTCTCCTCTTTCAGACCTACTTCAGAACTCCTGACTCCTGACAGTGACCATGCCTTACTCCTCTGTGCTCTCAGGACATAACATAGGCAACAAATGCTTGTGGAAAGAGCACATTGCTGAATGAATAAGCACACCCAGTAGTTAAAAAAGAAAATACTTTGCAATGCCAGCAAACATTGCCCAATAAATTGGCTTGGTAATTTGGGTTGCTTTTCAACATTAGAATTTTCAGTAATAAGAGACCACTAGAAAACATGTTAGAACAAAGAATTTTCTATTCTACTTGCTGTGAGGACTTTCTCATAGCCTTACAAGTTTGGGAGCCTCATATGCTATTTTCCATTCCAATCGGTCACAAAGCATATCAGCACATTAAACCCAGAACTTACATCATAAGTAGAAATATGCACCCACTTAATATCCTTGGCCAAAACTGCTCATGACATTTGGGAATAAACCCAGTAGCCAAAGAGTGGAGGCAACATGGGGTCTTAGAAAGAGAAGAAACTTGATCTGGCTTTTTAAGGGGCCAAAGCTTCTCATATCTTTATTAATCATGGAATCACCCCGGGAGAAGAATACCTTGTTAATGTGCAGACTGGTTCCCTAGTTCTAAGGTGGGGCCTGGGAATCTGCATTTGCAACAAGCTCCAATGTGATGCTAATGATGCTGACCGTCTATCACTCTTTAAGTAGCAAGAATCTAAAATCTATTGCTTAATGGGCCCAAACCTCAAAGCCCTCACCTCTAAGATGGTATTGGTAACCCATCTATGTTAAGAGGCTGTTGTGAAATGGCATTGTGATCAATTGTGAACACCGCCCTAATTTCCTCTCCCTCCACTTTGGTGGGGTGAGGGCTCAGGTTCATAAATTCTGGAAAGGAACCCATGGGGGACTCTATTTCCTCACCATTTTATAGAGTGATGAAATAGATGGAGCTCTGATGCAGGTAACTGGTCCACCTCCTGGAAGCCCACACTATCTGAAGGCAGCAAGGAGTTTCCTTTGCGTAAATGACATTATTTCCATTCAGGGCCTCTCTTAACTGTTTTATGTTCAATAGTAGATGTTGTCTACACTAAAATATAGCAAACATGTGAACAGATAAGTAAGCCGAAAAACGCATAAACAAGCGATCAAACTTAATTCAAAGTTTTTATGTCACGTGTATGTCATTCTCAAGCCTGAGACTTTACATTGTGTTTTATAGTATATAAACAAGGCTGAAATTTCTACAAGGGGGAAGAAGAGCAAAGCTGGACCTGGATTGAGCTTTTGGGAAAACATTAAGCTCCTTGTCTGGGCATTTAAGACCACCCGTAATACAACCCCACCTGATTCTCTGGCCTCCCTTCTCACCACAGGCCCCTCCCACCATGTTCAGTCTATGCTATAGTACTTTCTAGTCCTGAACAATCTGTTCTCTCAATTCCCCACCCCCACATGGGCCTTTGCACTCTATTCCCACCGCTGAATGTTCTTTCCCACCTCCTGCCCAGGATGATATGTGCCCATCTTTTAAGACTCAGCTCAAGCACCACTTCACCAATGAAGACTTTCCTGATTCTCCTACATGAGGTGACCTCTCCCTGCTCTGGCCTGACTCACCATATCTCCTACAGATTGCCATAGCTTATATTTAATTATAATCTGTTTATATGTCTGTTTTCTGCTCCTAGACTTAGCTCCCTAAAGTAGGCACTGTGTCCTGTATCTGCAGAGGCCATACCTTTATCTTTGCAAATCTCAGTCTTCGTTGGATGAGAGAATGAATGAATCTTAGTGGCAACACTACATCAATGCTTGCTTAACTCTATCACTGCCCTGGTCACATTAAATTGCAACTTTTTGCTTAGATCTCTACTTCCCTATCAGACTGTGAGCTCCTTGAAGACGGGTTCTGGGCCCTACATTTTTAGCACCTATCAATGTTCATATTTATTTAATGAATGTGAGTTGCTCTGGATTGAAGTCAGATGAGTCTCCTTCGGAACACAAAGGATAAATGCCTGATGATAAAGATTTTAAAGGGCTGTCAAGTTCATCTGTTGATTTATGAAGCAAATTAATACAACAGCATCAACACTTCCAGCCATCCCCAATCAGTTTCAGCAATTATGTGTACCCGGGGCAGGGCACAGCTGTTTGTGAGGCATGACACGACAAAGGTCTCCCTTGGTTTACTCAAAGGTCTTCAAGATATTTTTAGTTGACAAACAACCATGTGTCACTCATCAGACATCCCATTAAACCAAATTGTACAACTTGTTAGATAGTTTCCTATATTAGCTGTGAAGGCTCTGTATGTGATTTTAATCCTGCTGGGTGCAGGGCCTCCCGCAAAGCAGGGATGATGGTGTATATGTATGTGTGTATATACACTCCCCCCGCCTCCTCTCTCTCTCTCTCTCTCTCTCTCTCTCTCTCTCTCTCTCTCTCACACACACACACACACATATATGCACATACATACACAAACAACTATATATATACATATGTGTATACATATGTGTGGAGAGAGAGAGAGAGAGAGCAATAGAGCGTATATGCCCTGAAAAATACTGACCCCATGGCTTCTCTTACCACCTATGGTCTTGTCCCACCCATGTCAGTATAATTTTGCAACAATTTCCCCAGGGAATTAGCAACATGGAATATAATCAGCTGGCAAATTCTCTGACCCAGAACTCCTGGTAATATCTAATGTTACAGGGACTGGCTAAACTTTCTTGCCATAAGTAGATTTAGAAGTTTTATCACAACAAGAGAGACTATATAACACATATTAAATGTTGAGTTGTGTGATGCATATAGACACTGCTAATTCTGGGCCACCGGTAATGTCATGGAGACCCCATCTCTGAGTATGGGAGGAGAGGTTTGGGAAAGGGAAGTGTAGCATTTTGGTACAAATCTCACAGGTGCCTGAAGATTCCAGAAGGCCCCTGAGCAAACTGGTGTGCTGACTTCGTGGTAGCCAAGCACCAACAAGGTAAAAATTCATCTTGGAATGAGGCTTCACCTTGTCACAGAGCCATCCCTCAAATGTGGGAGAAGAGCAAAAAGTCACCCTCCCAACAAAGCTGCTCCCCCACCAACTCCAACTGTCTCCCCCATCAAGCTCTCCGTGAGAATGGACTCTCCCTCCTGCCTTCTGGAGGTAAATATTTTTAAGTGTTATAGCTTAACTTCATATACGCACAAATCAGTTGTAAAATATAGTGGGAAAAACACAGTGAAAAGCAGAACCACATTCAAAATATCTACAGCAATTACAACGCATCTAAAAATGTGTTTAACAAGAAACATGCAAGCACTTCCTATGAAAATGTACCAAATGGCATTTTTGAAAGACCTAGGATGAGAGATACGCTTGTTTGTGAAGATACACAATGTACATTTCTTTACCTTTTCCCACATCAATTCATTAATACAATGCTATTTTGATGAGAATCTAATAGCTATTTTAATTTAACAAATTGGTAATTAAAGTCACCTAGAAAACAAATATGCAAGCATAGCGAAGACATATGTAAGAGAATAATACTGAGGGGAACTTGAAAACAAGTTCCAAATGCTGAAATTTATATTAATCTAAAACAACTCAAAGAGTCCAGTATGGACCCAGTCAGAGGGTAGCCATACCAGAGACCACAGGGACCCAGGGAGCCAGGAGGAGGACCCAGGAAGTCAGAAGGATGAGCTGAAATGGCAGCCTAGGATTTACAGAGCAGATTGCCCTTACAATAAGGTCCATTTGCTGAGTCTTTTCACAGGTCTCTCATCCTATTTACATGTGTAATGGAGGAAAGGAAGGAAGGAAGGAAGGAAGGAAGGAAGGAAGGAAGGAAAGGAAGGGAAGGAAGAAAGGAAGGAAGGAAGGAAGGAAGGAAGGAAGGGAAGGAAGGGAAGGAAGGGAAGGAAGGGAAGGAAGGGAAGGAAGAAAGGAAGGAAGGAAGGAAGAAAAAGGGAGAGAAAGAGAGAGAAAGAAAGAAAGGAAGAAAGAGAGAGAGAGAGAAAAGGATGGAAGGAAAGGAAGGAAGAAAGAAGAAAAGAAATTCACAAACTCTCCCTGTCCCTTTTGGGGGGGGGGGGGCGGGAAGATGGTAACAGCAAGGAGACAGGCATAGATCAGTGTAACAGAATGTAATACAAACAACACTTATTACATATGATAATTTAATTTTTTTGAGTGCAAAGTGGCTGCTCAAATCAATGAGGAATAGACTAACACAGGGTATTAGAAAAATTGGCTTTTGGTTGGAAAGACTGATGAAAGATAGAAACAATTCATAGATAGGGTTCATACATACATATATACATACATTCCTATTTTACTTCACACATAAATGTTCAGTGGGTTAAAAATCTAAATGTAAAATAAAGAACTCTAAAACCACCAGAAGGAAATATAAGAGAATGATAATGACTTGGAGGTAAAGAAGACCTTTTTTTAAAAAATGTTACAGAAAACCCAAGAGCCATTAAAAGGGGAACGAGAATTGACAAATCTGGCTATAAAGAAATGTAAAGCTTCTCCATGTTAAAATAAGTGCCAGATTAATGAAAAATATTTATAAAATGTATAACCAGAAAAGGATAAACATCCGTAATACGCTGAAAGTGTCTACAGATAAACAATAAAAAGATAAAAAGCACTCAACTTTAAAGGAGTCAAATTTTAAGTAGGCAATTCGCAAAAGAAAAAATAGAAATGGCCTATAAACTTGTAAAAAAGATTCTCTTTTTTGGCCAAATCTTTTTATGGTAGAATAAATATGTATCAAAACAGTATTTTCACTGAAAATAGGTTGGTGTGTTTGTGGAAAAACAGTGCTCTCATCCTTTCATGGTAGAAATTGAAACTGATGAAACCTTTTTGGAAGGCAATTATCTAATATTTATTGAAAAGCATATCCTTGAGCCTGCATTTTATTTCTAGGAATTTCCCATTCAAAAATATTTCCTCATATACTCAGGGATACGCTGCCACATGATTTGTAATAGTGAAATTTTGGGAGCAAATATATATTTATGTACATGAAAAATATAATAAATATTAAATATTAAATTATACATAGTTCCACAAACAATATTATAAATATTAAATATTAAATTATATATATACATGAACAAATTGTGGTAGAACCATATCATGGACTATTCTTCAGCCAACAGAAAGCATTAGTTACTTCTAAGTAAAAATTTATACACACACACACACACACACACACACACACATATATATATCATGTGTATGGTATGGGCATAAACCATGTGTATCCCATGGGCATGTGTATATATGCATGTACACTGACTGACACTTCCAATTTGAACTCAAGACTGGGATTTGCACACAACCACTTTTAGATTACATCTGTGTCTTCTCTCTTCCATGCGAAGAATAATTCTCAAGACCCGGGAAGTGATAAAACACAAGCAACTCATAAGTATTCATTTGCATTGTTGCATGTGACAAACATAACAATTTCAGGGTATCAGTATCAATACTGCCATCATCGATATTGAAAGTTAAAAAGAAACTGGTTTTTTTGTAGTTTAGCTACTCATTCTTCTCCCATTTTTATAGCTGGACTTTTATTTACGCTGTCAGAGGATGTAGCTGCTACAGACTATTCTCCTTCCCATTAATTTTGTTATTTTTGTTAGTTCCGCAAGTAACTATATACTTAACGCCTACCACCGTTTCTTATGTTAATGTCTTGCATGTAATGTGGGCAGCCTGAAGCTCATTTGTCAGTAGAGTCCTCTCTTACGGTCTCAAAGGAGCTATATTCTCTGAGTTCTTACACACATAACAGTCCATTCTCTTTTATACTTTGAACATCACTGTTGACGGACATAAAATCCTTGGCTCACGTGTGTTTCCTCAAGTATACTAAACACACTACTCCATTTTGTCCTGGAATGAAGAAGCACTTTCTAGAACTCTGACGATGATCTAATTGTATTTCCTTTTAAAGTTATTAGCCCTTTGGACCTAGCTACCCAAAGGATTTTTCTCTTTTTATGACACGGTAATTTTATTAGAATGTGTCTTGTGGTTGGTTGTTTTGTGCCGATATTCTCAGGAACAGGGTGTGCTCTTTCAATTTGTAGTCTTAAATCATAGTTTATTTCAGAAAAGCTGTATTGAATTATAGCTGGGGTGTTTGTTCTTTCATTCTATTTTCTTTCTTTGTTTTTCAGCTCCAGGGCCTCCTATTGCCCCTATGTTGGATTGTCTTTCTTATCTTCACATCTGCCTCTCTCTCCTGAACGCTTTTTCTTTTTATGTTTCCATTTGTCTTTGATTTTTAATTTCTTCTTTTCACCCTCTATTTCTAATTAAGATACATGTGGTGTTTTTATTCTCTTCTGCTCCTTACAGTTTAGTCTTTATTTCTATTTCTCATCCTTTCCTAGCTCCATTGCTGTGTTTCCGTTTTTTCTAATTCTGATGTATAGATTTTTTTTTTTTAATTTTGGGAGAGGGAGAGAGAGAGTGCGTGGAGGAGGGGAGCAGAAGGAGAGAGAGAGCTCCAGGCTCAGAGAGAAGCCCAACACAGGGCTCAATCCCACCTGGGATCATCACCTGAGCCAAAATCAAGAGTCAGATGTTCAACCTAATGAGCCACCCAGGCACCCCTAGAATTCTTTCATAGCCTGTAGCATAATGTCTTCTACCCATTTGAAATACAGAGTTATGCTTCTGTTTTGCAGTACGTCTCTTGGTTATGCATAAATGTCCTTCTCTTCCTTATTCTCTTATGTTCTTACAACTTGATATTGGATTTGGTCTTGATTTTTTTCTGTGGCCCATTCGTATGTGAAAGCAATCTCCCCAAACTTTTCACAGGCATCGTTCACAAGTTAGAAACATTAACCTCCTAGGGATCCTCCTTCTATTGTTTCTGCAATGTTTGTGGCTTGCTTTCTGACATCTCCTGGCCCATTCTCTCCTGCCACAGTCATCCAGACTTTCTCTGTCTTTGTCTTTAAGGTCCCCATCTTGCTCAATTTTGATTCCATAATCAACACCTTCTCAAGGGCATGGGCCCTGTTCTGGAAAAGAGTGTTGGATGGGTAGTGTTAAGAGGGATAGAAATCTAATCCTTAGGGCTTCCCTTGTGCTCTCCCACTATTGGATTGAGCATAATCTTTGCACAGCAGCTGGGTTCTCGAATCTGTCTGCTGTGTTCTCCAGTCAATACAGGAGAAAGGAGTAGCGACCCAGAGTCTTCTGAGGTTTTAGCTATGTTTGGCTTATTTCCCCCTCTTTAACTGTATCCTCTATGCATATAATCCCTGCTGTTGTTCTGAGTCTCAAGATTTGCCTGGCAACTTTGTCAGAAGGGTCAGCAGTAAGACCATGAAGACAGCTGAGATCTCATCGTTCACTAGGGAAAACCACAGGGCCACCAGCATCTTATCGGCTCTGCAGCTCATTATTTAATGGCATCCCTTGGTAAGGTAACTGGGGTGACTGGGTGGCTCAGTCAGTTGAGCATCCGAGTTCAGCTCAGGTTATGATCTCGCAGTTCGTGGCTTTGAGCCCTGCATCTGTGCTGACAGCTCAGAGCCTGGAGCCTGCTTTGGTTTCTGTGTCTCCCTCTCTCTGCCCCTCCCCAGCTCACATTCATTCATTAATTCATTCATTCATTCTCTCTCAAAACTAAACATTAAAAAACTTTTTAATAAAAAATTTTAAATAAAGAACTTGGTTTGCATATTAGGAAACACCACACCTTCAACCAAACAAGTGACTTTCTAACAGCAGGGTCTCGGCACCATGGCAGGTCAATAAAGAGATGGATGCCACGTCTGCCATCTTCTGACACTCACTGACTAAAGCCCAGGTATCCAAGCCAGATGAAGGGATGGGGGCTGGTCTGGGCAGGAACCCCCACAGAAAGAGGGTGGAGGTTGCACGTTGGGAGCAGCGAGGACGGATGACTTGGGTGGGGGTGAAGAGTCCCGGATCCTCAACTATGGAGACAAGCAGACCATCTCTGACCTTCCAGACCAGGACAGAGATGCCTTGAAGATGGAAAAATTTGGAAAATGTCATAAAGTAAAACCAGAATCCGGCGCAGGGAGCTATGTCCACACTCTTCTGTAACCAGCTACAGGAGACTGGCCAGCAGGGGCAAGGCACAGGTCTGTTCCCAGCTGTGACTGACCCACAGGGAAATAAAAGGCAGCCAGAATTCCCTTCCTGGAGGGCAGGGGTGGGGGTGGGAAGGTTGAGAGTGGAGAGGCCCTGGGAGAGGAGGGCCTGGAAAGTAGCATATCATTACAGGGATACACTGAGCATTCTCTACCTGCCTAACACTATGTTAGCAGCTACTCATCCAGATCCGAAGGAACATCCTAAATGATGTCATCCTCACATTTAAGCTGAAGAAATAAGACTCAAAGAGGCCAAGTGACCTGCCAAGGGTCATATGATGACAACTCAGTTGGTGACAGGTTCAAATCCAAGGTGTCCTCCCGCTCCAAAGATTTCACTTCTCACAACTGGACTTGGGTTAACTTCTAGCTCTATCACCAAGTGGCTGTGTGACCTCGTTTGATTGCTTGGCTTCTCTGAACCTCAATTTCTTCGTCTCGGAAATGGAGAGAATTCACAGAATTATTTCAGAAATGAAAGGATTCATTCGTGTCCTATGTAGGTCACCCTAGGACGGTGTCTGGTGCAGGGTAAGCCCTTGGCCTCTATGTGCCAGCTCTCTGTCCATCATCAGCTGCCATCTGCGCATCATCTTTCAAGAGACCATTAATATGCTGCCATTTTCCACCTTACCTGCTTCATCCTCTTCATTAAATCTATAGAAACTGTCTCGCAGAAAGAGTTATATGGCATTCGGGGAAAATACATGGGGAAGGATTACAGTCTCATCAATGAATTCCAATGATTTCCCCCCATGACATTTCAGAGCAGGCAAGAAATTTGCTTTTCCTAGAGAGTCAAATGACATTTAGAGAATTATGTTTTCTGTCTTATCGCAGGGAGATAATCCATCTAACCCTTCAATGTCTGATAGTCAATAAACCTCAGGAAGAAACCAAGTGAAAGGTAAACCCTCCAGAACGGCCCCCAAAGCCTTGTCTAGAAATCGCACCGGAGACCTGGCTGTACTGTGGAAGGGAGAGTGTAGGAGGGACCCCTGAGGACTGTCACCAATGAATTCTCAGCCTCGGTTTGAGAGCCAGAGGGGCTCTCAGAGATGTTCTAACCCATTCTTTTGTTTTTCTGTTTTTAATTTTACTATTTATTTTGAGTGAGACAGGGACAGCGCCAGTGGGGGAGGGGCGGAGAGGGGGTGGGGAGAGAGACAGAGAATCGCAAGCAGGCTCTGCACTGCCAGCACAGAGCCCAGTGCAGGGCTCAGACCCATGAAGCCACAAGATCATGACCTGAGCCAACACCAAGAGTTGGACACTTAATGCACCCCTGTTCTAACCCATTTCTATACACTTCACAGATAGGGAAATTGGGACTCAGGGAGGGGAAGTAACTTGTCCAATTAACTGCTATGCCTGAAACTTGCACCCAGGTCTCCTGACTCCCAGTCTGAGGCTCATCCTGGCACATTCAGCAACCTGGCCTTTGGGAACTGGGATTGGCCCCAAATCATAAGTCCTGGCTCCACCACTTAATGGGAGAAGGAGGGGGGCCTTAGCAGGTGGTCTGGCCTTCATTCCCTCACACGGTCAAAGGGGAATACTAAAGTCAGCCTCACAGGCTGACTGTGAACAGAGTCCTGAGGTGAGGATATGAACAGCCTGGCACAGACAGCTACAGCAGAAAAACCAGGTGAAGAAATGGAGAAAAGACGGCCACCGAGAAGCCCTTAAAAGAAAGCCAACCTGAAGATACCTTTATCTTGCCTCCAGAACTGTGAGAACAAACTTCTCTTGTCGAACCCCGGTGCCACACCCACTATTGATTGCGGTTATCTCTAGGTTTGGAAGCTCCAAGAGGTGCCCCAGTGCATCCCCTGAATTCCAGTTGTACTCTTTCCTGCCCCCATTATACAGCAACAACCCCACCTCCCTGTGGTAACCAGTCATTCCCCTGCCGGGATTACAACTCCTTTCTCTGGCAGCTGGGGTACCTATGTGAGCCCAGTGTGACCAGGCAAAGGCTGTCACTTTAGGGGAGTCCTCACTGTGCCCTGAGTCCAGGAGGGCATTAAGTTATAGGGATGGAAAGCGCACAATCCCCAGACGGCCCACTGGGAGTGATGGGGAAAGAATCCACCCCTGCTTCCACCTCCTGTCCCCAGTCCAAGAAGCCATATCATCCCCGGCTGCAACCCAGCCACCCTCTACTTATTGGTGGGTCTCACAGGCTTTGTGTCAGTGACTGAGAGCAGTTCCACGATCTGTCAGCCCCCACCTTCTTCTGTTAGCATGCCACAGATTGGGTTCGGGCAGGGAGTCAACAGCCTGAGCTGCCATCTGATCCAAAGCAGTGTTTGATGCCTTAAATAAAATATACCCTGGGGGCACCTAGGTGGCCCAGTCGGTCAGGCATCCAACTTGATTTCAGCTCAGGTCATGATCTCACGGTTTGTGGGCTCAAGCCCCGCATCGGGCTCTGTGCTGACAGTGTCGAATCAGCTTGGGATTCTCTCTCTCCCTCTCTCTCTGCCCCTCCCCTGTAGCGCCCTCTCTCAAAAATAAATACAAACATTTAAAACTTTGAAAAAAATACATACTGAGAATACAAACGTGGTGGAATGGTGGACGCCCGGTGACGGACGGATGTGCTTTACAGAAGGAAGCGCCCCCACCCCATTCCCTGGGGGGCTCTGACCCACCACCGGCCCAGCTCTGCCAACTCTCTCCTCCCCGAGGCCGTCCGGACCTGGAAACTAGACAGTGATAGTCACACACTGATTGCAAAAGTAACATAAAATTACTCAGGTCTTACTCTTCTATCCAACGTGAAGCGGACGCATTTTCTCCTTTACCTGTGTGAGCTGAGCCCCTGTAGGCGAGGAAACAGTGACTTGCAGATGTGAGGTCACCTGGCCCTCAGGGGCAGACCTGAGATTGGAATGAAAGCCGTTTCCTCAGAGCCCCTGCTCCTCACATAAAAAGAGGTGAGGCACAGGCTGCCTCCCCCTCCCCCACCCTGCTGGGTCCCCTCCCCCTTTCACTGCACCCAATGCCGTCCTACCTGTCCTTACCGGCAAAATATATGTTCAGTTTGTCTAAACATCTAAGTTGACCCCAAAACAGCCCCACCCTGCAGAAGGACCCCTCCCTGAGCAACCAGATTTATGAAATCTGGTGCTGAAATCTGGCTTGGGGTGGGGGGCAGCCAAACTCCCCACAAATGCTCTTTCAATGTATAAACTTAAAAGTAGCTTTTAGGAAACGGGTGTTTACTCCAAACCAGAAACTAAACATTTGTTCCCCCGCCTTCTTTTTGTATCTTTGAGACGGTAATGGCTGTGAAGGCAATTGGGGTGGCATTTACAATTATAAGCAGGTTGATGCTGTTCATCCACTGAGGGAGCACATCGGGGAACAGAAAAGAGCAGTTTCGGGGGTGACAGGATGTCATACAGCCCCGTGTGGTTCCCCAGCCACTGGGTGGGGGGGCTGCGGGAGCTCTTCGAGAACCCAAACACTGCTTCAGCACGACGCGTGACCTCTGCTCTAGCTTCACGTGGATAAAAGGATAGAGGAGATTCTGACATTCTGCCGTATTTAATGGCTTCCACAGAACCCACTGCTTAACTGTCTTATGACCAAAATAAAAAAAAAACAGTGTCCTGAGAGGTGCTTAGGTGTCAGGTGAAGCACTGGAATCCTGTGGCTGGCGTGGCAATTAGATCCTCGAGCATTTTGCTGCACAAAGGGCTCCAGGCCTAGAGACTTTGACTGAGAAGGGGTAGGTGGGGTGGTCTAGAACTGCCCCCAGCTGGTTCCCACACTTGAAGGGGCTGGGGCTGCCTGAGGATCCCGCCACTCCCCCACCCCCAGCCTCAGGGCAGCCCTTCCTCAAGGACGGCTCTTGCCTGCTGGGGCATCTCCCTGAGGATCTGGTTAAAATGCAGATTCTGATTCAGTAGTTTTAGAGGGCCTCAAAATTGGCTGGGAAGGAGAGAACACGATGAAACAAGACGCTGGGCCCAGCCAAGGTGATTGAGCACAGGTGGAGGACCACCTGACAAATGGTGGAATGAGGAGAGCTGGGGTCTGGGGGACGAACAGATCTACACGGAGGCCCCTCTCTGCCACTTACTGGCTGTGTGACCTTGTACCAGTTACCTTCCTTCTCTGAGCTTCAGTTTCCTCTTCTGTAAACTGGGAATGGCATTACCTACCTCACAGGATCTGTGAATGCCTTAGATCAGGTTCCCGAAAAGCAGACCATGAGATGAGGCTATGGATCAGTGATTTTGCAGACAACGTCCTCAGGAAAAAGAAAGAGAGAGGGAAAGGGGAATCTGAAAGAAAGGTGAAGCAAGGATGCTGTAGCAAGGTCTTTGCTACCTGAAGTTCGGCCCAGGGATCTGCAGCAACAATCACACCTGGAGTTTGTTAGAAATGCAGAATTTCAAGGTCCACTCTAGAACTACTAAATCAGAATCTGCATTAACAAGATCCCCAGGGAATATGAAGAGCATTGGTAGAGGACAAGACCAGAGATGCCCCAGCAGGGAAGAGCCGTCCTTGAGGAAGGGCTACCCTGAGGCTGGGGGTGGGGAGTGGCAGGAACCTCACGCAGCCCCCCTGGGCACCTCCCACCCTGGCAGCCCCTGGGCAGCCCTCTGAGGACAGGGATGCAGGTGTTGGAAGTGAAAGCAGAGGAGCAAGGGCATAGAAACAGCCACTGTGAACCAGAGGGGACAAAGTGGGACACTGACAATACCTGCCATAGGTGACCACTAAAGAGAGCAATGAATCCTTTAGGACTTCACCTCACATCTGTTCCCTGCCCTTTGTTTCCCGGTTCCTTGATGCCTTCTCTCCCTCTTTTCAGGCCATGAGCACCCAGTGGGTCAGACAGAGCCATACCGAGTACCTATTTGTCCTGGCTTCCTCCCTATGGGAGAAAGGACCACGACTGGGCTTGGCAAGTGAGGGCAAGTGGACCTCTGTTTAGGGATCATCCATTTGGTTTGGGGTCTTATCACCCTCCTCAACTGCCTCTGCTGATGGCACCCAGCCCTCAGCCCACACTTGCAGTCTCAGGGGCTTGGAGCAGGCACCCTTCAGCTCCTTCCAGCAGGTGGCAGTGGCTCCAGTCACATGGCCATGAGACAAGTCACCTGCTTCTCCCTCTCACCGGGCTTGCCAGGGCCTCTTGCCTTCACTCCTACTTCAGTTTCCCTTTCTTTCACACCATGTCGCCCCGGTGTGAAGCTCAGTCTACTGACTCAGGACCTAAATACAGTCTGCCTGGCTCTCCTAACCACCCCCTGCCCGCTCTGGGCTGGATTCTGTTCTCCAGACACACACGCTGGTCAGAGCTTTCCTCCACAGAAGAACATGGTCTGAAATACCCTGCTACCTGCCCCACTTGCTCCCCAGCAGACACTGATGCTCTATTCCCTGAGCATGACCGTGGCCATGATACTTCCTTCCACCCAGGAGAAAGCTTACCACTAGGTTGCTTCCCTAATCTCAGCCCCATCTGGACGTGGCCCCCCATCCCTTCTAAGTCCTGGGGGCCTATGAAACTCCAAAGCAACAGGCAGGTCTGGCTCATGGGTGCAGAACTGACCTGTCTGGTCACACGGGGCCCTGCATTTTGGGTTGGATGCCCTGCTGTCCCCATCTTGCAAGTGTTAATTTTTATAGGGGTTTCCCATTTCCATTTTGCACTGGGCCCCCCAAATTAGCCAGCCGATCCTGATAACACATGATACCTTGCCAGACACTCCCCCAAGTGATCTAACGGATATGCTGACCCCTGGCCCAAAGCACTAGGGAGGGTGAGCATTGTGCCCCCACACTCCACACTCCCCCAGCCCTCCTCACCCCTTTGTGGCCCTGCCCCAAGAGCCCAGTAGATGACCCCTTAGCTAGGATGGCAAGATTGTCACAGGTCAAGAGTGGCCCGTGTTGGGTAGAAGAATCCATTCTGGTCCCAGTAATCTTCATCTAGAATCCCATGCATCAGAACAACTCCTTGAGATGTTTTATCTTGAAGTTTTCCCCTTTCCTACTCCCGTTCAGATGGAGAGCACTGGCTTTTAATTCCAAAGCCAAAGATGAGGGTTGCAGAGAGTTAAGAAGAGAAGGAGGGAACAGGGGCAGGGAGGCCTATGTTCTGCCCCCACCTGCTCCATGTGCCTGACACTTATGCTCACTAAACTCAGGTCCCATTAATCAGGCTAAGATTCAGGGACTCTGGCAGCCATCCGCAAAGAAAATCTTGAGCAACCTAAGATTCTCAGCCAACATTCACAGCTGCATTATTGCACCCTAGAGACAGAATTCCCAGCCCTGGCTGTATGTGCACATCACCAGGGAGCTTTCAAACATCCACCTCCACCAGGTACCCTAACTCTGTTGGGTGGAACCCAGGGACGGGGGAGTCTGAAAAGTCCCCCAGGTGATACTCAAGTGCAGCTGAAGTTAAGCGATGCTGATCCAAGGGCTGCATTGGAGGCGTTCTGAGTCTATGCCCTCCTGCCTACCCTTTCCTCCCAGCACAATTGGATCTACTTAGCTGCACTGAGCAGCCAAGCCCCATCCACACTGGGTCAGAGGTCATCCAAAGTCAGCAGACCAAGGAGCAGTCGGGGTTCTGGATGTTCTCAGGCAGCTAGTCTATTCTGGTCACTGGTTCTACTGGGACCCTGAGGCTCAGCCCCTGCTCTGCCCCAACTCTGGTCACTGGATCCCCTGCCCTGGGTACTTCCTTCTGGAGTAGCCACTGAGTGTGGATGGAAGAACCCAGAGGGCTGGGACAGAAGCTCTACATTCAAGCTCCTGGCCCTGCCACTTACCATGGACACTCAACAATGGGTAAGAAGATGGTGTGAGACAGCTGTTGCTTTTGCCTGGGCAGCATCCCATATGGTCTTGGTGGGACTACAGGTCAATGAGCCCCCTCCCCAGGCAGGAGGTGGACCCTTGACCCAAACGAGGCCAATCAGACTCTCTCTCCCAAGAATGTATATCTTGGGCAGAGTGACCCAATCATTTAAGACAAATTACTCTGCCTGTTCCTTCCAGCAGAGGTCTGCTGGCTAAATCCGGGGTGCCACAGCTTCTGTCCTTTCAGGGAAGTTCCTCAGGTTAGGATGGCTATCATCAAATAACATCAAGGGAATATCAGACAAGAAACAAGTGTTGGCAAGGATGTGGAGAAAAGAGAACCCTTGTGCACAGTTGGTGGGAATGTAAACTGGTGCAGCCACTGTGGAAAACAGAATGGAGGTTCCTCAAAAAATTAAAAATACAACTACCCTATGATCCAGCAATCCCACTTCTGGGAATATATCCAAAGGAAACAAAATCAGGATCTCAAAGAGATATATGCACTGCCATGTTCATTGCAGCATTAGTCACAATAGCCAAGGTATGGAGACGGCCTAGGCATCCATCTGCAGATGAATGGCTTCACACACACACATGCACGCACATAAATACATGGAAATATTATTCAGGGGCGCCTCAGTGCATCAGTCGGTTAAGCATCTGACTCTTGATATCGGCTCAGATCATGATCTTACGATTCATGAGTTTGAGCCCTTTGTCAAGCTCCATGCTGACAGTGTTGAGCCTTCTTGGGATTCTCTCTCTCTCCCTCTCTCACTGCCCCTCCCCTGCTTGCTCACTCTCTTTCTCAAAATGAATAAACATTAAAAAAGAAAAGAAGTATTATTCAGCCATGAGAAAGAAAGGAATCCTGCCATTTGCAACAACATAGATGGACTCTGAGGGCATTATGCTAGGTGAAATGAGCCAGAAAGAGAAAGACAAATACTGTATTACTACTTACATGTGTAATCTAAAAACATAAAACACATAGAAACAGAGGAGGATAGGGGCGCCTGGGTGGCGCAGTCGGTTAAGCGTCCGACTTCAGCCAGGTCACAATCTCGCGGTCCCGGAGTTCGAGCCCCGCGTCAGGCTCTGGGCTGATGGCTCAGAGCCTGGAGCCTGTTTCCGATTCTGTGTCTCCCTCTCTCTCTGCCCCTCCCCCGTTCATGCTCTGTCTCTCTCTGTCCCAAAAATAAATAAAAACGTTGAAAAAAAAATTAAAAAAAAAAAAAAGAAAGAAACAGAGGAGGATGGTGGTTTTCCACGTGCTGGGGAAGAGAGGAAATGGAGAGAGGTTAGTAAAAGGGTACAAACTTTCAGCTGTAAGATGAATAAGGTCTGGGGATCTAATGTACAACATGGTGATTATAGTTAACAATATTGTATTATATACTTGAAAGTTACTAAGAGAGTAGATCTTAAATGTTCCCACCACAAAAAAAGAAATAGTAAATTTGTGAGGTGATGGAGGTATTAACGAACCCTGGCAATCATTTTGCAATATAGGTGTATGTATCAAATCATCACATTGTATCCCTTGAACTTACACAATGTTATAGGTCAATTATATCTCAATAAAGCAGAAAAAAACAAATTAGGGCAATAGTAAAAAAAACAAACAAACAAAAAAATAGAGGAAACACGAAACTGGAGATCATCCTTTTTTTAAAAGAAATATCTGTGACAACTGTATATAATTTTCAAGGTTAATGGCATCTTGATTCACAATAATGAAAGTCTTGTTTATCTACATATTAGTGTCCTGAAGCTAGCTTAATTTACATAATCATAAACTGCATTTCAACTGTCCTCATCAGCTTGTTCCCCATTTGATGAAAATGTAAATGGTAATTTTATTTGGGCTCAATTGCATATATACTGCATTTATGCAGCATCAGAAAATAGCATTTTAATTTAACCAGCAAGTTGGGCTCATTACCAAAAAAAAAGAATATTGGTTAAAACACCAAGTCAGTTCCCCAAATGTCTTTGAAGGCTCTAGTCATCGTTGTATTATTACCCAGTGGGTTTTAATTGTATTTGCTCAACGCCGGAAAAAGCTAGGACTTCACAATGAAAATGTCCTGTAGACTCCAAGCTACAGGTAGCCAGTGGACCCCAGGATTCCAAGATGGCTGGCTGGAAGGAGGCCACAATCGTGCAGGTACTATAGCCGGGTACTATAGCTCAGAAGAGTGAAGCCACTGCTTAGGTCCATTTGCACAGCTCTAACAGAACAGCACAGACTGCTAGGTGTCTTAGCCCATTTGGGAAACTCTAACAGAACAGTACAGACTTGGTGGCTTATCACAAAAGAAATCTACTTCTCACAGTTCAGGAAGCTGAGAAGTCCAAGATCAAGGCACTGGCAGGTTCAGGGTCTGGTGAGAGCCCATCCCTGGTTGACAGACAGCCATCCGCACTCCGTGTCCTTACTTGGCAGAAGAAACAAGGGAACTCTCCAGGATGTCTTTTTTATAAGGACACTAATCCCATTCATGAGAGCATCACCCTTCGGACCTAACCACCTTCCAAAGGCCTCACCTCAAACGCCATCTCAGTGGGGTTGGGATTTCAACATACATATCTTGGGGAGAACGCAAACGTTCAGTCCATAACACCCGACCAAGGCCAGAGTGACGATGCAAGTTCAGAGGGACAGGCAGAAAGTCTTTAACGTTCACTAGGAATGTCGAGCTCGGGTTCCCAGGGAAGCAAAGGCAAAAGCAAGTTGAAAGGGTGGCCGGGGGCAGAGCTGAAGCAGGGTTCCCTGTGACACTACCCTTCACCACTGCCACCGCAGCGGGCGTTAGCCCACACGTCAGTACCTACAGCTCCCACCTCAGCTGGGGGCTTTGGCACTGCTCTCTGCCAGACGTGGTAAAAGCGTGAGAAAGGCAGAGCTCACAGGCATATCCTCAGAGCCCCCTGAGTTCACACCATCCCTGCACTCCACGGAAGTGGGACACGTTTCTTGCTAATCAAAGTTCTGCCTGACAGCTGTGTCCGACACACTGGCCACCACAACCGTATGACCCACAGCCGGGAGCAGATTGCACTACAGAGAAAACGGCCAAACGCCTGTTGGGGGCAAGGAAGCTGTTCTCGGCTGTGGACCAGCATGTGTTCCTAAGGCACAGTGGGCAAGACCAGAGGTTTCTCTAAGCACAGAGCAGGTCAAAGTGGAGAGGAGGGATGCATTTACTTACGGTGACTGTGAACAGCGCGTCGAGCCCTTTAGAGAGGATTCTCAGACTCTACGGTTCTCGGTAGACCAGAGACGAGACAGAGGCTGCAAGCCCTCACAGCTCCCACGCCTCTCCGCACACGTGAGACAGTTTTCCCATTTCACAGCGCTTTTGTGACCTGCGCACACCTATGCCTTGTTAGCACTCCACAAGGCAGGCTTTCTCAAACATGCATCTCCTGGGGAGCCTGTTAAAACCGCGGAGGCCCAGGCCCCATCCAACACCTTCTGAATCTCTGCTGCATTAACAGGCATCACAGGTGGCTCTGGGGACCCTGATGAGAAAACAGCTCTTTATCCCTTATGGCCGGCTCAGGACCCAGGACCCCAGGCCCCAACCAAATTCCTAGTCCCCTTGGTGCAGAAAGCCTTTGTAATACCTTCCAAGGGCAGCTTTCTCTCCTGACTTTAAAATGACAGCAAAAAGTTCTGGTGAGCAAGGTCGAGGCCACATTCTCTAAGAACTCTTTGCTGTAATTTACTCTCTCAGATTTACAGGCAAATATCTGATGAGTGAATGGGACTGGGCACTCAGTGATTTCCAAGCTCCAGCTTTTCCCTTCTAAGGACTGGTAATGACCTTAACTAGCACAGCAGGGGAGTTAGCCTCCACCTTGATCTGGTCTGCAAATGTCTGCATGAATCACATTGTTCTTGCAACAAACCCTGAGCTGGGACACTTGCTTCTTGTTCCTGGACCCCCGGATCCTGTGTGTTTACACATCTATTGCTTAGGGCAGACTGCAGAGACCTTCTAGTCACTATTCAGGTGCTTGGGGGCAGCCACGTTTCCCTGCATCTGATCAGTATTCTCTCGGCACAATCAACAGCTTCCTGGGTGCCATGGCTCAGGGCTGTGTCATCTTAACCCTGGATCCCAAACTGAAACACACGGAGGCTGTGATACTTCCCGTGTGACACCATTAAACATACCCACTAGCAATAACTCAGGGCTAACGTTACGGTAGTGAGCTCCCTGTCACCGGAGGTATCCAAGCAATAATCGATCTACGATAGATCCGGAATGCCAGCAGCCACCAGCTAAAGCATTAGACCTCTTAACCAGAGGAGTCCTTCTGACTCCAGGTGTGTTTGATTCTGTGAATTTCAAATTTGACTTCTGCCAATGCATCATTAAAAACATCCCAATTCTGCCCACACAGCTCTCTGATACTGAGACTGGTTTTGCACAAAGTGGTAAAATGCAATTTAAATATCTTCTAAGTGTCAGAACCAGGAGAAAGAAAAACAAATTAATCCACAAAGAATTCCTTTTCAGTGGTTTTCAAGCCAGCTTGTGTCTGTCACCAAACCACAGGTGAAATGCTAATAAAACTCAGCCTGCAACAACAGCATAACAATTTAAATATGGCCTATTTTTCCAAAGAAATAGAGAGAATGTATTTCCAAACATGGCCTTTTTAATGAGTGCCAACTTTCTTATAAGAAGATGATTACAAAAGAGCAAAGGTCTCCTCAAGACTGAGATGAGGTGGAGTCCACAGTGAGTGGCAGAGGGGATGACCCAAGAGGCCCGCGGGTGGGATGGAAGACCCCCCTTTAGGGGATCTAGCAGGAGGGGTCCTGAGAGAAGAGGCAACTGGCAAAACATGGTGATGAAGCCGCTACACCTTTCAGCCTAATTTGAAGAGACAGGGCCGCGGGGACCTCCCACTTTGCACACTGAGCGCTCACAGCAGCACGGGAAGGGGTGTGCTGGCTGTCCCCGTCACAGGGTCAGAGCACGCATGCGGGGTCCCGCAGCACAGACGCTGGCCGCCTGCTGCCCACATCAGCCTCCCCTATGCCCTGCACTGCCTACCCCACCTTTCTCAAACACACAGATCTTTCTCCACTTCCCCGCTGTCGCGCCTTCTCTTCTTATCTACCTCGGCCTTGCTCCAAACGCAGTTTCAAAAACCACCTCCTCCGTGTCGTCTTCCGTGATTTGCTGTGTAATGTTGAATACTGCCTGCTGGGGACTTAGGAGCCTCCAAATTTGTCCTCTGCCCGCCCCTTCCTGAGGGTTCCCACTGGGATGAGGCTATTAAAAGATATGCCCAAGCAATCCAGCCATTTTCCGAAACTTGCAGAGACATGGATACTATGCTCATGGCCTGGAAGGCAAGGACCTAGGCCTGTGCTCTGGAGTCAGGCAGGGTCACAATCACAGTCCAGTGGGCACCCTGCTGTGTGATCTCCGAGTCTCAATTCCCTCAGCCGAGACACAGAGATAACAGTTCCTCCATTGAGTTGCTGAAAGGTCGTAATGAAATAAAATCGGCCGGGGGCGCCTGGGTGGCGCAGTCGGTTAAGCGTCCGACTTCAGCCAGGTCACAATCTCACGGTCCGTGAGTTCGAGCCCCGCGTCAGGCTCTGGGCTGATGGCTCAGAGCCTGGAGCCTGTTTCCGATTCTGTGTCTCCCTCTCTCTCTGCCCCTCCCCCGTTCATGCTCTGTCTCTCTCTGTCCCAAAAATAAAATAAACGTTGAAAAAAAAAAAAAAGGAATAAAATCGGCGGGAGCACCCAGCAGCACGGTTCTCAGTAAATGCCATTGTCTTCCCCTTCGTGCAGAGCTACCTACTGTGCGATTTTAGATCGCACGGTACCTCAATCTTATCATCTGTAGAAAAGGCAGGCATGCTCTCAGCTGCTTATTTCACTGCTCAAGAGAGAAGCTTATGTAAAAAAAAAAAAAAATTATAATGGACTTCATTTATTCCAATATTTACTGAATATTCCATTTATTCACACTATCATGTCAGTGTGAAATAGTCATCCATTCTTCCTAAACAACGCAGGAATTACCGGCTGTCATTTCTAAGAGGATTAAGAGATCGTCACCCATTAAGGACACGCTGTTAGCAGGGAAAAGCAAGGCCCCTGGAAGAGGCCTGGTTCCTGGGTGTGGGAGGAGGAAGGGCCCACACTCCTTCTGCTGCCCAGGGGTCCCCCCAGCTGTGTGTGTAAAAGGGTCTCACATAATCCCCACCACAACATTTGAGGCTGGTTGCATACTCCATTTTACAGATGAGGAAACTGAGGTTCAGAAAGGTTTGCTGGGTTCAGGCTCAGAGCTCTCGGCTCACCTCTGCCCGAGCCACTGCGGAGGGATAGCTGCACTGTAGAGAAGGTGGAGGTGCATGTGAGATTCTCCAGCGCCACACAAGGGATATGGAAGGACAGGAGTTCCTGGAGCACCCACCTCCCTCCACTTTCAGAGGGGGGAGGGGAGATGCACACAAGGAGAAAAGCGGGGCTGTTGCAAACAGCAGGACTCAAGATCAGATTCATGACACTCTCCTATAATCCTCTGCAATACTGTAGAAGCGCCAGTGTTTGAATCCACATAGGAAAGAAAAGCAAAATTCGAGTATCTTCATGCACTCATAGAAGACAATTCTCAAGGGTGTCTCAAGGTTAAACTAGAACAGTCCCAGTTTATGCAAAATAACGGTTTACTGTTGCCCCACTTGCTCTCAAGAGTATCCAGATATATAAGATCATCCCACATCTGTGGTTCTCAACCTTGGTGACACATTACAATCACCTGGGAAGCTTTGTAAACAAGATTAAGTCAAAATCTATGGAGGTGAGATCCAGTCATTGGTCATTCTTTTTAAGCTTTTCCCAGCGATTTTAATTGTGCTGCTAAGACTGAAGGCCGCTGTCCCGGGTAGAAGAAACGACTCCCTTCTTTTGCAAAGGGGACTCAGGTGCAACGATGGCAGTTCACAGGTGGGACCCCAAGGATCTCGGAGCTGCTCTGCCCACAGGAGAATCGGGCAGCCGAGCAGGGAGCAGGTGGCTGGGTCCAGCTGACCCCAATCAGGCTACACCTGCTGTTCATCTGCCTGATTGAATTTACTTACCTGCCTACTTCTGGAAAGATCGGAAGCTCTGTGGCGGTTCCTGTTGGGCACCAGCAGATCATTAGTGCTCACCCGGCTCCCACAGAGGCAATGCGGGAAGTCACTGGTTTCACCTTGAAGTGAAGAAGGAGGACCTGGAGAGACAGATTTTCCACACATTTTGGAGAGGTTCTGCCAGAGAATTCCATCGAGGCATGTGAAGTCAGGCTACTACTGGCAAGAGCAGCACCAGAGCCCAGGGTACAAATGTGTCCTGCACAGGGTCTCCGGAACAGATTGTCTCCAAAACTGCATCTATCCTAATTAAGGCTGCCAGGCAAGTCTCTGGCCCCTCATCCAACTCCAGGGAGGTTCTTGGGGAGAGAAGGGCTGCCCTCTCCTTGTCCCCGCCACAGAGAGCAGAGTCTGTCCTCAGGCGGCTCCCCTGGGTTTTGAATCATTTTTACAGCTCTGGCATTTGCATTCCGGACTACAAGACGTTTCCAAGAGCAGAACATAACAGGGGAGGTTTGAGAGATTTCCTCTTTCTAAAGAGGGGCAGCAAACATCACTGCAGCTAGACCCGGACGGATACATTCCAGCTACATAACACATTACACTTCTCAGTGTTTTTCAGACTGTATCCCTAACAAACTCTCTGAGAGTGTATTAGGAGGTTGTGTTCATGAAATACTATTTGGGAAGCTTCAGAGTATATGGGAAACCTTTGTCATTCATGGATGGAACACTCACAATTTTGACTCAGGAGTGAGAAATGTTACCAAATTACTTCCCCATAAAAGTAAAACAATTTATCTCACACACACACACACACACACACACACACACACACACACATCTGTCTTGTGATTTTCAAACTTTCTGATCTTTGCCAATCTGGAAAATGAAAACGATTACCTCCACGTCATTATAACTCTCCTCTTTTATTAGTGAGACTGAGTAATTTTTCACATGCCTAAGAAACAGTTTTACTTCCTTCTCCGTGGATTCCATTTATATCCTTTGCCCACTTTTCTACTGGGCTCATAATTCTTGCTTATTTATTTGTAGACTTTCTTTCTATATGAGAGAAACCAGCCCTTCCTCTGCAGTATGCAAACAACTTTGCAGTTTGATGTCTTATTTTGATTTTATTTACGGTCCAAATAGCTGAGTCCATTTTAATGTAACTGAATGTATTAATATTTTCCTTTGTGGTTTCCGGGTTTTGAAACTTTAGAAAGTCTTATAAGGAAAACAACTTTCATTGTTTCTTTAGTATGAGATTTTGATGGGACTAAGCCAGGCCTGAAAGCATTCAGTTGAAAAATATTCAAAGAAAATCATGACCAAATGTCACTCTTTCTGTGTGTCAAGATCATGGCACCCAAAGAGAAAACCGACAAAATACATCATCCATTATCAGATTTGGTCCACGGTGGAGCTTCCCATCTGAGGGACTATTTCCCATGAGATATCATGATCTAGAATTCCCAGCTCCTGGGCAATTAAATGCCCCTCCATACCGAGGTCCTGGTTACATTACTCTTATTTATTTGTAAGCCATTCTAGAAATTCTTCTAAGATTAGGGGGGGTCTCTTTCTATCAAACCCACAACTGCCATGTCAGTTGGGGTCTCCCAGAAGACATCAAATGTAATAACTGCATGCCACAAGTGAGACAGGGTCAACATATATACGAGGGAGACTTCTTCTGTAGGCATTTAGATGTGCTCATTTGTTTCTAGGGATTCCACTGCTCTCCTGAGTCACCAAACCCTTCAATGGGGCTTCTGCCTCAGTTGCCTGTTTGGTCTTCAAATACACCCCTGGACATGGATGCCTGCCCTGAGCATCGGCACGGCAGCTGGTGGTCTGACGTCAACCTGCCCCAGCCCACGCCACCCTGTCAGTCCTGCCTTCTCCCTCCAGCCAGTCCAGACTCTGGGTCAAATAACCCCTCCTGGAGGCGTGTGAAGAAACACCCACATGTGGGGACAGGCTTTGCCCAACTGACTCTTACACTGTCATGCAGATGCTGGGGAAACTGAGGCACAGGACAGGTATGAATCTCCTGGTGGTAAGGGAGCCTAGAGCCTCTCTTCAGCATTAAAACAGAGACTCCTAGGAATGGAAACCTGGCTTTACCCTCATCACAGCACCTGTTTTCCCTTCCAAGTCCCCAAAGCCTCTGGACTTCAACCTGGGACCCAAGCATGTGACTGTGTATCCTGAACCCTTTCAAGGTCCTGCAAACAGAGCTGGTCCGTTTGCTCAGACTTCCTCGCTTGGGTCTCCAGGACACCTCCTTGCTCTTCTGAGACCTCTCCTCAAAAGTCCCTGGCCATTTCTCAAGTTTTCATGGGGTACAGAAACATCCCCACCAATTGATCTTTGGTTAGGATAGCATAGTTCCTAAATGAGAGTACTCCTAGCCCGAGTGATCATTTATTAGTGCAGAAGAAAGTTAAAGCTTCAGAGAGGGTGAGCCTTGCCCAAGGTCAAAATCTTGTTGGCTTCCAAGCCAGAATCAGAGCCCAAGCCTGCTGATTCCCAGCCCAGTGCCACTTCACAACCCGCTGTGGCTCCCAGACCAACTGTCTCCCACTTTCTTGAGGGACTCTCCTGGTGAGAACTCTGGGGGTTTGTTTGTTTGTTTGTTTGTTTTTAATTCTATCTGGGAAGAAAAGAGAACAGGTTGACTTTGTAATGTCGTCAAATATTAAGCTTGATTTCCCAGCTACTGACATCCAAATTGCCAGTAAGCTTGAAAGTCCCGGTGGAGGCTGCTGGCTGTGCTGATAGAATGAGGCTTGCAGCTAGGGAGGAGGGGAAGCATCCCTCAGCTTCAAGGGGAGACGAGCACGAGTGAGGGGCGGGGGGTGGGGACTGCAGAGCAGGTGGCCGCCAGGAAGCCAGGGACAGGGCAGCAGCCCATTAAAACAGATCAGGGTAAGGGTCTTCCATTAAAATTTTAAGCCACAGGCACTCCATGACCACGCACACTTGAAATGCCGTCCCTGGGAGACGGAAGCCAAGAGGCTGTTAAGGTTATTGTGTGAAGTTGCCAAAAATTGAAACCATAACGCATCCCTTGTCCTTCGGAAATTTTTCGAAAGAAAAGTTCTCCACGACATGGAACACACTGTGCAAACGGAGGAAGGAAAAGAAAGTTTTTCTGAGAGTCACGCCAATGTGTCCTCATTATTTGAGAGGGCAGAGTCAGAAAAATGCCTGGAGTTAGAAAAATGGGCTCTCGACACTAGAAAACTCTGGATTTGGTCTCTGGCCTCACACATTTGTTTACTGGGCAGGGAACAACCCCTTGGAACCTTGGTTGCCCCATTTGTAAAATGAGGCTAATAGCGCTTTCCTCCAAGGGTTGTATTGAGGCGTAAATGGACTGTGTTACAAAGCACCTGGAATGGGAGCCCACCTCATGAGCTGGTCATGCCTCCTCTCCTTTTAGAGCTTGAAATGGCCTTTATGATGTGCTTATCTCAATGCGTTCATTTTTCATACGGGGAAACTGAGTCCCAGATGTGAAGTGACTTACCCGTGGCCCTCAGCAAGCTCCAGGCAGAATCGAAGTCAATTCTTCTGATTCTCCCGCATCAAGAAACACCTCCTCTCAAACTACCCCCTCCCTGCTTCTCCCCAGAAGTTCACCATCTCTTAAATAGTCAGCAGGAGGGAGGGGGAGACAGGTGGCTGGGTGCCACTGCCGTCTATCTTCAGCAACTGCTTTCTAAGGCAAGGCTGATAGTTAACCCTGCAACCCAAGCGATCCCTGTGTGACCGCCTCCGAGAAATCTGAGTCCAGTGAGAGGAGGCATAGAAGGAAAAGAGACAGAGGGGCAGAGGGAGGAGAGACAACGAACAGCGGGGAGCGCCAGAGGGATTCCTCGTGAGATGAAGATTCGCTCTGACATTGTTTTCAAACGAGTGCAGGGGAGAGAACCACAGACAGCGATGGCCAGATACGCAGAACCAATGAGGGAGAGTACAAATGCCCCTGAACTGAGAACACATCTTCGGAGAGGAGTCCCTGTGAGCAAACGGTGCTTGCTGACGTACAAAGGGATTGGAGGCCCGGCCAGGCTTCCAACAGTGAGTGACGTCACGGTGGAGGCATTATCTGGAGTTGAGTAAGGCAAAGAGCTCTTGTTTCTTTCTGTCCTCTGTCTTGATGGAATGTTCTGATCTTTTCACTGCCATATACAAGTAGAATTTAGCTCTTTCCACACATTTTTGTGTAGCATTGGGGGTATTTCCGATAACTAAAACATTTTCTCCTCTAAGAAGCTGAGGGATGGAGTGGAGCCATGTGCCCACCACCCACCCACACCCCGATTTTACTGCCCTGCAACCTAAGTTGGCAAAACACTCCCACGTGTGTCCTCAACTACTCTCTATTACCACATTCATGACACGTCTGACACCACGTGGGGCTTTTCCATACATCAAGTGTCACAGACTATAAGTCTGGAGTTCTCTCTTGTCCAGCAAGAGAACAGAGGCAGAACTGAATATGAGAGAGGCTAATGTCTGGGAGGAGACAAAACCCTGAACAAGGGTTTCGTCTCCATATTTATAGAGCTCGCAAGATATTACCCATGTGGTGAACGTGAAGAAAACAAGATCTCACACATGCGAACATGGAGAAGACAATCGGTCATCATCAACTTGTGTGTATAAGAAGCAAAGGGTCGGGGGGCGCCTAGGTGGCTCAGTCGGTTAGGCGGCCGACTTCGGCTCAGGTCATGATCTCGCAGTTTGTGGGTTCGAGCCCCGCGTCGGGCTCTGTGCTGACAGCTCGGAGCCTGGAGTCTGCTTCTGTGTCTCCCTCTCTCTCTGCCCCTCCCCCATTTGCTCTCTGTCTGTCTCTGCCTTTCAAAAATGAATAAATGTTAAAAAAGAAAAAAAAAGAAGAAGAAGAAGAAGAAGAAGAAGAAGAAGAAGAAGAAGAAGAAGCAGCAGCAGCAGCAGCAGCAGCAAAGGGTCGGGACACCTGGGTGGCTCAATGGGTTGAGCACCTGACTTCAGCTCAGGCCATGATCTCCGAGTTCAGGAGTTCAAGCCCTGCATCCGGCTCCACACTGACAGTGCGGAGCCTGCTTGGGATTCTCTCTCTCTGCCCCCACCCTGCTTGCTTGCTCTCTCTCTCTGTCTCTTTCTCTCTCGCAATAAGTAAACCTAAAAATTTTTTTAAGAAAAGAATCAAAGGGTCTGGGGGGAGAGTGGAGTTTGTGATCAAAGTAGAATAGTATATTGGCATCAGATGGAAAGAAATTTTACTCATGATCCCATTAAATATCTCACCAGCTAACCTCGGGCGTTTTCACCCCGTGATGGCGGCTTCCCACCCTAAGTTTTTTCTAACCCATTTATGTAAGTAGAGCCTATTTCCCCCCCCCAATCGAGCACTTCTCCGACCCCAACTGTGTATCCTGCAATTCACGTGTCCTGTGTGTCTCCCCAGAGACAGCATCAGGTCCCACAGATTAAGGACTCAGTCCCACAAGACCGACCCCACCTCAGATGCCAACTGCCAAGTCCAGGTTGCCTCCTAGACTTCTGACCAACTGGCTATAAATGGGGCTTTCTGTGACACCCCTCCCCCACCTTGGGTTCCATCATGTATTAGAACAGCTTGCAGAACTCAGAGAAACACTCACCTATGTTTATTATAAAGGATACGATAAAGGATACAGATGAACATCCAGATGAAAAGATGTATCTGAGGTACCTTTTTGACCCTTTCTGGGTCCAGAGGGTCCCGAGCATGGGAGCTTCTGTCCCCATGGAGTTGGGGTGTTCCTCCCTCTCAGCATATGGATGTGGTCACCAATCCAGAAGCTCTCTGAATGCCTTTCTTGGGACTTTTATGACAGCTTCATCACATACACACGATCAGTCATTAACTCAATCTCCAGCCCCTCTCCCCTCCCTAGAGGATGGGAGGTAAAGCTGAAAGTTCTAAGTTTCTAATCGTGCTTAGTCTTTCTGGCAACCAGTCCCCAACCTGAAGCTATCCTAGAGCCCACCGAGAGTTTCCTCATTAGATAAAAGACACTCTTGGGGTGCCTGGGTGGCTCAGTTGGTTAAGCATCTGACTCTTGATTTCAGCTCAGGTCATGATCTCACAGGTTCATAAGACCGAGCCTGATGCGCAGAACCTGCTTGGGATTCTCTCTCTCCCTCTCTCTCTGACCTTCCCACTTGTATGTGCTCTCTCTCTCTCTCTCTGTCTCTCTCTCTCTGTCTCTCTCTCAAAATAAACATTAAAAAAGAATACTCTTATCACCTAGGAAATGCCAAAGGATTTAAGAGCTCTGTGCCAGGAATCAGGGGCAGAGATAAGATATTAGATCCAAAGATGTTCCTGGTGCTCTTATCACTTGGGAAATTATAAGGCTTTTAAGAGCTCTGTGTCAGGAATCAGGGCAGAGACCAATATGTCTATTTTCTATTATTTCATGCAACCCAGACCCTGATTCCACATGTGTGAGGTATCTACTAGACCCTTCCAGGGAGGATGCTTGGCCTCACAGAGGGTACGTTTTAGCTGGAAGGCAACGATGAGATTTGGAATAAGACTGTTTATGAATAAGAAAGAGATGATACACAGAAAATCATGGAATGAGGGGGGAAATGAGAGATCTTAGGAATAATTCAATCCAATTCTCCAATATTACAACAGACACTTAGTGGACCAGAGAGGAGAAGTGACTTTCCTGAGGTCACACAGCTAGTCTGTGATATAATGGAGACTAGAACCTGCGTGCCTCACCCAGCTTGTTCTCATTGGTGACTAAAAGGACTAGAGGGGGTTTCATCCATCTTCTTGTGCAGATAAGACTCTCCTTCTGAGCCCAGACCACCGCTCAATCAGAAAGAACCAGAATTTGCATGTGGGTTTGTCCTTGTCTGTCACAGTGAGCTAAAAAACCCTGGGCTACTCACTCTGCCTCCCCTGGTCTCTGTTTCTGCAACTGGACACCTAGGAGACTGCCACCTGGGCCACAACATGGGCAGAGTCTAGCAAGAGCTAGCACCGACCACCTCATTGTCCAATCCGAGGCACGGACTTGATTTTACTGTGTATTGCGCACTATTCTCAATGCTTGAACTTGCATGTCTTTCCATCCTTAGTACAACACTATGCAGCCGGTGCTTCTCTGACCCCCATTGTACAGTTAAAGAAACTGAGACCCAGAGAAGCCAAAAAGTCTTCCCAAGACCATGCAGCTGGCAAAGGGCAGACCCATACTTAACCTTAGTCTCGCGTGCATACTTGCTATTGACAAATTCCTAATCCTCTCCCTTATACCACGTCCCATCCATTCATCACCATGACTCACCTGGGTGGTTACTGACCCCATTTTCCAGTCACAGAAACCAGCCTCAGAAAGACTGAGTGACTCACTCAAGAACAGGAAGCTCATGTCAGGCACAGTTGGGTCCAGGAATCCATACGTATGACTCTGCATCCTTGTTTTGAAGACGGCTGCCAATTCCAATGTGTTTTGATGCTGTGGCTTACTTCTGGCTACGGGGAGCGGGGGGTGGGGGGAATGGGTCAGTAAAAGTCTGAAGCTGGAGGTGAGTGTAGGATCTGCCCGGCAGAAGCGGGCAGAAGAAAACAAGGATTTGGGGACTGCAGCTCTCGACTTCCTGGTTTTGCAGCAGACATGGTATTAAGCGATAAAAGTCTGGTTGGCACATACGACAGGGTGACAAGACTCTAAATGACGCCCACGAACTAATTACCACCATGTCCCGTGTAATGTATAACTGGGTCTCACTGTGTCCGTTAAAACGCCACAATGGAGACACTGCCCACTGGACCTCACCCTGCCCTGTAAGACTGTTTGGAGGAGGGCTGGCGCTGCCCGGGCCACCTATGCTTTCATAAACCAGAGCTCCCCGATGTCGTATAAACATACGTGTTCTTGTGACCCGGCTTCATGGCTCTCACCTTTTACCTTCAACCAACGGAACCACCCCAGCCCCACTTCTGGTCTGCTGGACACTGGCCATAATAATGTCTACTGGCAATTGCAATAAGAAATATATTTTCTACATCAACTGAAATTTTGTGGTGAACCCACAAAGCATTTCTGGCATGCTGGGCCCAGGGACCTGCAAGGAATACCCTTCATCCACAGGTCCGTGACAGAGGGTGTTTTTAACAGCTGGCATTAGCACATGGGCTGGCTGGGGACTGAGGGTCCCTTCCCCTGGCGGGGGCCTTAGGACACGGATCATGCTGAAGTGGCCATGGCAGGCTGAAACCCTCCAGAAAAGACTGTCCACCAGGGGACTCTGATGATTTGTAATCAAATTGTGTTTTATTAAAGAGAAAGTATCCAGAGGTTTCCCGTGGCCGCGTTCTTGCAAATTAAAGATAATGGAGTTAACAAAGAACAACTGGAAGTCAGATGCCAACATGTGAAATGAGCCCAAGGCAGCTTCATCTCCTTGGATGCTCACGTGTGGAATGTGGGTCCTGCTCAGACAGGAGCCAGGCGGGATTCTACCTTTGTCCAAAATCACAGGCACCCATTAAAAGCAACTCTGGTGCCAGCTGCCTTTGACCATAGCCGTCTCTGACTCTGAGCCAGTCTCTGACCCTGCCTCTCATCTTTAAAAGATGGAAAGTTTGTAGGGTGACCAATGTCCCATTTTGCCTAGCACTTGGGGGATGAGGAGGACTGGTTCTGGGGCACAGGATTCCGTTGCAAGAATCAGGAAACTTCTGGACAAAATAGGACAAGTTGGCCACCCTATTGGGCCTCCCACAATCCCTGACTGTGTCGACATTCTGGGATTATTATATTATGACTGACTCTAATATCCTTACATTACAGATCTGTAAGAACCCTTGAGCCTATAACAAATGTGTCATGAGCCCAGTAGAGTTTCCAGTACACAGCAGGGACTCTCAAGTGCTGTCCCCTCCTGTGTTCCTGGCCAAGCACAGTGGCCTCTGGCTATTCTGAAACCTTGGAGTCCTGTGATGGTAAAGTCTCCAGAATGTTACCACCTGCAACCCTCACACCAACCCCAAAGGCTGGCAAATGTCTCTTCCAGGTGAAGAAACAGATGCCCAAAGCAGGTGTGTGATTTGCTCGAAGCCAAATGAGCTCTGACTCCATCCTATGTCCTGTATTCTAAGCCCAGTGGCCCCTTGGCCAAACCAGGCTGCTGTGTGCCCCCTCCGCCACACACACACTCAGGTGTGAGCCCAGGGGGCTGCAGACTGGTGAGCCCTTGCCTCTATTGTGTCTGGGTTTCCCCCTACCTAGAAGCACCTGCTTACTGCCTGCTTCTTTCCTCCAGAGCACCCCACTTCCTCTGTGCCCACTCGCAACCACACGGGCACCTTGTTACCCAGTGGAGGGAGGGGTGGTCAGAGTCCCAGCAGCCCTGTGTCCAGGGATCAGCCTCACCCCACAGCAGGAAATCCAGGCCCTCCTTATGTCACCAGGAACTCAGTTCTCGCTCCCCACTCATCACCCCCCAAAACCACCCCGGAGAAAAGGAAGGGCCTGGAAGGGTAGGCAGGCAGAGGGCAGGGCAAGCAACACCCTGCCATAGACAGGGGCTCCAGGAGCATAACCGCTGCAGCTACGCATCCGCTGAGGCCCAACTGGGCTAGAGAAACCTGCAATCCCAGCCAAGAGGGATGGAGACCCAGGAGGAGCCAGGCCTGGGAGAAGGCGGCAGTGTGTGATTTTTAATTTACTTTTTCTTGCCCTGAGACAAAAATTAATTTGACTTGGGAAAAAAAAAGGTAACTTTTTACTTGACTTTTGAAAGTAAAATTTCTGCAACTCTTTTTCCACTTAACAGAACATTTCCTCAACTTCTGAGGCATAATGTTAATATGCGCCAAAGATGGGGAATTCCCTGAGCTCAGCTCACATATCACTGAACTGATTTTTTTCTTAATTTCCCAGTAATACTGGCTGGGTTATGCTAACAGGAGAGTTAACAGCTAATTTTGCTACAGGGAAGATAATAACAGGAAATGATCTTTAATAATGAATTAAACAGACTCCTTGGATCCCGATTCCTTTTATTAGATAAGGTCAATGGCATCTTAAATGAGCAAATCTATCCTAGGCTGGCAACAAGATACAGAGAAAATTGTCAAGCTGACTTACAGGGGAGGGCGTGAGCTCTGGAAGAGAATCTGATGCAGCAGTCAGAGCACGAGCTTCAGACACAAAACTGGACGCCAACCCACACTAGCTGTGTGACTGCCCCCACCTCTCTGAAGCTCTCTCAGCTGTTCCTGGGGACAATAATCCCCACCTTCCGGGGCTTCGTGATCATTACACACTGCGTAAAGTGTGTAAAGCCCAGCACAGTGCCCGGTGTGAACAACACCACTGTATTTGCCAGCGGGTAGAGAATGTAGTTTACAAAACCATTTCGTATGCATTCTGTACTTCAGCCTTCAGAAAAAAAATAGACCATCCGGACACAATGAACCTCATTTCAGGACAAGGAAGGTCCAACATTGCCAGAGGGAGGATCAGATCCTAAGGCAAGTCTTCTGATTCCAATTTATGTCCTCTATGTGGTTCTCAGTCTGCCAACTACTCATCTCCATTTTTTTTAATCATGCAGATTTCTTAGTAAAAATTTTTCTCAGGACACAGCACCAACCAGTATTTATTTATTAGGTGTATGCATGTTCTACTCTATTGATATCACACACACTCCTCCATTCTAGAATACTCCGTTCTACTCTATTAAAATCTTACGTATACACACTCACACACACACACACACACCTATGTATAGGCAAGCACACACAAAAGTAGAAGAAACAGACACCAACTATGAACTGAAGGTCTAGTGTGTTCTTGCAGGAGAGTGAAACCACTGAAAAGGATAAAGTTGAACAAAAATCAAAATGGCTGCACTAAAGCTTCAGGGAAGCTTGATTTTAAAGGAACCTTTTTCCTCCCTTCCACAAACCTCCCTCCTCCCTTCTTACACTTTTGTTTCAGGAACCTGGCACCACCCTAAGGACAGAACGAAGGCAGCTGGTACCACATACACAATTTCAGTCAAAACCAGTTAAATCCTGTATGTCCCTATAAAACCCCCCAGCCCCTTCCTCCAGGAGGGTTTGCAGGTTTTGAAGACCCTACCCTGCTGCAGCCTCCTTTGCCCTGCAAAGCAATGAAGCTATTGTTCCTCTTTATCCCAAACTCTGTCTTTGCATTACATTTCGCCTCTGAAGAACAGAGGTCGGTTTTCAACAAGAGGGAGCTGTGCATAAGCTGGAGGGAAGAAGACAGACAGTCTAAGGTCATGGAAAGTGGCACTGCCTCGGGGCTGGGGACAGCTAGTCCTGCCTCCTTGCTGCAACAAAGAGGAAGCAGGGGTGTGGAGATTTATTAAGGGTTCGCTCAAGGTCACACAGATCTCACCTCTCCAGGCTCCCTGCCCAGTCCCCTTTCCACTGAAGACAGTGCAGTTGCTACTGATGCCAGCAAGCCCTAGGGGAGCCACTGAAGGTGTCTGAGCGAGGGGAGGGCAAGACACATCCTGCTGCTGAATGCTTACCCCAGGAACTTCCACAGGCCGGTAGTTTCGTGCCAGCCAAAGCACTGGCTCACTCTTAGCCAAAACCCACGTGTGGAGGTTCCGGTTACCAGAAGTTTCCAAAGCGGGGGATGTAATTACAATGTTTCAAAGCAAACAAATACACACCCAAGTGGGAGAACAGCATATTTATTTGACTAATTAGAGGGAATTCACTGAAAGGATGTATGATAACATCAGCTTCTTTTTTTTAGTAATACTAATTGACATTTTCTTTTGACATTTTACTAGTAGCTCATCTTTACTTTTATTGCGCTCTCGATAAGGTACCAAGGTGAAGCGTCATACTCTGGCAGTGAGCGAGTGTGAATCATGCACCACATAAACAGCAGGGGCTCGGGAGCTGAAGAGGCGCACGGAGCGCCAGCTATCAGCCTGCTGCAGGGAGGGGAGGGCAGCGCGCTGATCATTGCGCCCGACCGGGAGCTCTGCCAATTTGCTGCCTGGCTGCCGAGGGCGCTGGTTCTGCCCGACCCAGCTCCCAAAGGGGCCGCCGTCAGCCCTCCTGGGCTCCAAGCTGGTATCGCACCCCGATGACCAGGAAGGACATGTGAGTGTGTAGACAGCCCGCACCTCCTAGCGCTGCCCCGTGACGCTGAGCCGGGAAACTGAGGTCTCAGTTCAACACAGTTAACTCGTGTTCTCTGAGAACGTAGAGCACGCCCAGCTAAGGGGCTGGACACAGTATGGCTGAAGGGGCGATTTGGAATCCAACAGATCTGGGAGCAGGTCAGTCTCTCTGAGTTCCCATTTTCCATCCATAAGTGGGGATTAAATGCCTACCTCATGGGTTGTACTGAGAACTAAGTCAGAAAATTACACAAAGCATTTTACACAATGCCTGATGCATTCATGTGTCCCAGGAAGATTTGCTGAGGGCCGATGGAAAATACAATTATCATAGCTCAGGGAACTTCTCATCAGGACACACAAGTGCGCTGTCGGACCCCATAAAAACTCAGCGTTGGAGAGAGAGGCAGAAACAGAAATCACTGTGATATAGGGATGGCTCCAACAGGTTGGGCAATGGGGAGCCACTGAAGTTCTTTGAGTACTGGAAGGTGATCAGAGCTGTACTAGACAGAGAACCAATGGCTACTGAGCACTTAAATATGGCTCGCCTGAACTGAGATGTGCCCCATGTGTAAAATACACCCTGGATTTCCACTTGATACAATAAAAAGAATATAAAATTACTCATTAATACTTTTCATATGGATTACTCGTTGAAATGATAGTATTTTGAATATGGTAGGTTAAATGAAATGTTATTAAAATAGAGTTTACCAACTTCCTTTGTGGCTGCTAGAAAATTTAAGACTGTATACATGACTCAGATTATGTTTCTATTGGACAGCACTGCCCAGGAGCATTTGCCGGACGTATCAGAGCAAAGAGGAGCTGGAGGCAGCAACATCTGGGCCATTTCATTCCAGCCAAAGTGCTGATGTCCTCTCAGCCTGGCCCTGCCTCTCCAGCTGCCAGTTCATGGAGTAATTAAAATGCCTTGAAGCAAAGAGCCCAGCCCTTGAGTGTGCTTGACAATGCTCAGAGTTTTGCAAAGCTGTTTCGGCAGGGAACATCCGAGCAGTGTTCTCAAACACCCCACATTATCTGGAGCAGGGATCAGGTGCCAAAGTGCCTGGCTCTCAGCCCCGGTGATCTGGTGGCCAGAGCTCACACCCAGAAGCAGCCGTTTCACAGGTAAATTAAAAAGCAACCAGCATTTTCCTCTCTAACTGGTACAAAGTGGAGTGTTTTTCTGAGAGTATTCCTCTTGTGGAGAGATCTCCAAAACCTGCAAGATTTATCCCAACAGATCCCATGCACGGTGCTCCCAGGGACTGAGAATGGACAAAGTAGATATTGCTGCCCTGCATTCAGCCTTGGTCCGTAAGCTCCAGGCTCAGACGTAAAATTAAACCAATAATGCCACTGACCTTCTGGGTGGGGACTTTGAACCTATGCCTCCACTTTTCTCCCTCGGCAAAATCTGGAAGCTGGATTGCATGGTCTAGAACATTTGGGAGGGGAGACAAAGGAAGGGGTGGGGGAGGGAGGGCCTGCCACCACAGTGGTTAAGTACCTGTGCTTTGCAGTGGGCAGGTCTCCGTTTAAGCACCTGCCCTGACACCTGAGGGGGGGGCGTACTGTCTGGGGAAAATTATTTAGCCAGCCTGAGCCTCTTGTTTCTGTTTTGTAAAACAGGGATATGTATAGTGGCAACCTCATGGGTTGTTGGGATAGTTAAATTAGGGATGGGGGAAAGATGCACAGTGCAATAATTGGCACCTAGGAAGCACCAAATAAAGTCATCTAGGAAACAGACCACACAGTTTGCTGTGGAAACATTAGTCCAGGCCTCAGGAGGCCTTGGTCAGCACCGGAGTTTGACATCTCTTCCAACTGCTAACTCAGCAGAGGGATTCTGATGCTTCTTCCAGTACAAAGGGTCTGCACCCAGTAGAGGCAGGGGCAGAACAGGTAAAAGTGACTCTCTTTGGAAACGGCTGTCCCGGGCAGGCACAACTGGGGCTGGAGATCAGGAAATCTGGATAAGATATGAAGTACGATCAAGATGTAGGGGGCGCTGTTGCTCATTCACTGTGGTAGGCAGAATCCAGGGGGCTCTACGATTCCCACCCCCCTGTGCGTACTCCCCCTTCTTAAATATGGGCAGAATCTGTGAATATGGTGGGGTATCACTCCCCTGACTACATTACATTATATGGCAAAGGTGAAGAGATGTTGCAGATATAAATAGGGTCCCTAGGGCACCTGGGTGGCTCAGTTGATTAAGTGGCCAACTTCGGCTCAGGTCATGACCTCACAGTTCAAGAGTTCAAGCCCCACATGGGCCCTGTGCTGACACCTCAGAGTCTGGAGGCTGCTTCAGATTCTGTCTCTCCCTCTCACTCTCTGCCCCTCTCCCACTCGTGCTCTCTCTCTCTCTCTCTCTGTCTCAAAAAATGAATAAATATTTTTAAAAAGTTTTAATAAATAAATAAAGTCCCTAATATGTTGACTTTTGAGTTAATCACAAGAGAGATTTTTTTGGTGGGCCTGACCTAATCAGGTGAGTGGTGAGGGTGTAGAGTCAGAGATGGGAGAAGTCCGAAGGCTGTACCCTGCTGGCCTGGAGGAAGCACACAGCTATGCTTCTGTTATGGTGCAAGGACTCGAGGACAGTCTCTCGGAGACAAGAGCAGTCTCTTGCCACAGCCAGCAAGGTAGCTGGGACCTCGGTCCTACAGCACGAGGAAATGGATTCTGCCAACCACCAGTACACTTGCAAAAGGTCCACAAGGCTTAGATTAGAACATATCCCCCGCTGACACCTTGGGTTCGGCTCTGTGAGTCCCTGAGCAGAAAACCCACCTAACCCAAACCCAGACTCCTGACCCATGGAAACTGTGAGATAGTAAATGTGTGTTGTTTCAAGCCACTAACCGTGATGATTTGTTACGAAGAAATCGAAGATGAATACTCCCAACCAGCCCATGCTGGACTCCATTCCACCTATCCCTCTTGGGTCACAGAGAACCTGTTTGGTCAACCTGATTTGCCTAAACCACTCAGCTGAATCCCATCCTGGGCGCAGGACCCAATGGGATCCCTGTGCAGCCCAGGACATCAGTTTGGTGGCTGGACGAAGAGAATCTCTCTCCTGGCTCTGAGTGGTAGAGTGGGAGGGAATGAACAGCTACGGCCCATGAGGAAGCGGGCTGGGATAGAAGCAGGCATGTGGGGAGGGCGACCGCGTCACCTCCCAGACTTGGACGCACACTGCATGTAATCCCCCCCAATTTTGGTCTCTCTGGACACGTGAGCCAAAGAACCCCCTTAATTCCCCGTATCACTTAAGCCATTTTATGTTGATTTTTTCTATTCCTCACAACCTGCAACTGAAAACCTTCTCACTGGTACAAGAGCTGTGGGAGTATGCTCTATGCAGGCCCTGACTGGACCCAGCAGCTTCCTCACTCGCCCTTGGGTCCTAACAAGAATAATAATGCCTCACGCTCTACTTTGTTCGTTCAACAAGAATTGGTTGAGGGCTTATTACATGCGCCGGAACGCAGAGCAGTGATGCGGCACCACAGTCCCGGCCCCATGCATGTCGGGGTCCAGTGGGGCTACAAATAAGCAAGCCAGCAATTGCACAAAGCCCGTGACTTTGGCCGAACGGCTGGATGTCAAAACTAGCACCTAGTCCCTGCTGAGGCTAAATGACACCATCATGGAACTTACTTCTGGGATAAAAGAACAATTCTGGCGTCTTATTTTAAAAATTCACTGTTTTACAGGAGCACCTGTGTGGCTCAGTCAGTTAAGCATCCGACCCTTGATTTCGGCTCGGGTCATGATGTCATGGTCATGGGATCAAGTCCCATGTCGGGCTCTGCACTGACAGTAGAGCAGCAGAGCCTGCTTGGGATTGAGTCTCTCTTTCTTCCCCCCACCCCTCAAAATAAATAAACATTTAAAAAATAAAAAGCCATTATTTTACAATTTTCTCATTTCTGTTTTTGTAGTCACATTTTGAACATTAGGAACAACAATTCCTCGGACTATCGGAGGTCAGGTGGCCCTGTGACCTCTTAGCTCACATCTGTGGTATTAACTAAGTGCTCCCTCCCAGCAGAAGTCGGGGGAGAAGCCAGATCTTTGAGGGCTGCCTCACCTTTTGCTTTTTCTTTATACTCTACAGTTTTTCTTTTTTGTGGGTTTTTTTTTTACTTTTATTTTAGAGAGAGAGTGTGTGTGAGTGGGGTAGAGGGGCAGAGGGAGAGACAGAGAAACTAGGTCACACCCTGGATCCCCCACACATCTCCCAACCCAGGAGAAGGATGGTCAAGACCCTGGAGGCCCAGCCCGACACGTCCCTGTGCCCTCCCGTTCTCACTTTCTCCGATTTATTATAAAGTAATATGGCAATTATCACAAAGAATTTAGAAAATCCCCGAACAGAATTCCTTCTAATCCTACCACGCAGAGACAACCAGGGCTACAGACTTTTTCCTTTCATGTCTTTTTTCGATACATAATAGCCATCTTCCCCTGTGAACGTGGGATCGGGCTGGACTTGTAGTTCTGGGTCTTGATTTTTCCATCTCCACGGTTAAAGTGGCTGGCAGAGTGGCACACGGTGAGAAGCAGTTGAGGTTCAAAACCCCTCAGTGCACATGGGCAAGTAAGTTTGGCTTTCCATCTTACAGGGCTGCTACGTCCCGATCTGTAATGTGGTCATTATTCTGATATGGCACCTGCGTTCCAGGGTTGCTGCAAGGGTTGAGTCACTCCCTGCAAAGCCTTAGAGCAGTACCAGGCCCACTGTAAATTATGATGATTATTATGTTTCCATAGCAGCAAAAATGCACCTGAGCATCGTTTTAATAGATGCATACCACCATTCCATTAAACGGATGCACGATGTGTGACGTAAGTTATGTAACTACTTCTATGTTGTTGGATACTTAGGGTCTTTCCAAAGTTCTGCTACTCTCCCCAATCTTAAACTCACACATAAATCTTTTTGCATCTGTTGATTTAGCTGACTTCCACCCTAGAAGAAAAACTGCCAGATCAAAGGGTAGGAGCTTGCTGAAATCTCAACGCACGATGCTGAATTACTCTTTAGAGAAATTGTGCCATTTTTATTCCGCGGTGGTGGGGTGAGACCATGCAGCCTGGGCATTATCAAGTACTTGTTTCATTGTTGTTAGTTTTGAATCAGTGCCAAGCAGATGGGCAACAAATGATATGCGGTCCTCCTAGTTGCTATGTCTTCGCCTCGGCTACCTCAGTGAAGCCCTTCTGCCCCATTTCTCAGCACCCCCACCACTACCCGTGTCTTTTCTTCCCACACACCCAGCACAAACAAAACATCAGTCTCCCACTCATTGGTTGACATGTTTAAGAACAGCTGCTCCCAGGGGCCCGAGGACACTGAAGACGACCATCCTGGTTGCTCCTGGGATTGGTCAACAAGAGTGGCAGAAATCAGAAAGAAGACGACGAACAACTTTCTAAAGCACCTGGAAGAGAATCTCCTGGGATCAAAGCTCGTGATAAAACAGGACCAGTAGCCATGAGGCATGTGCTTTCACTCAGGAAAGGGGCAAATGTCACCAGGAAGATATGGGTGGACAGGCAGCCCCCTCCAGGGCTCAAAGGCCACAGGAGAACAGGAATTAGGGGCGTGACTCCTGGCCGAGAGGGGAGGTTTCCAGCTGTGGCTGCTGGGCTCCCTCGAGGCCACTTCAGAGGCTACTCTATTTTTACCCAAACGCCAATAAAAAACTACCTTTTCAAAACCATGGATATAATTAGAGTCTATTCCTGATAAGACTGAGAAAATAACCCTGCTGCATGTCCTAGGTAACAGGGACTCTCAGCAAATGTTTACAGAATAAATAAATCAACAGACTAGGGAAAATTGGTTTGGGATTTGTCAAAAGTTCTGATTGAACTGAACTCTCTTGTCAAGACTTAAGAGATCATTAACGGATGCAAAAATCATTATGTTTTCACTGGCTGTTCCGTGCAAGGCACTCAAGACACAGACACAACAGAGAAAAGAAGTGGGTCCGGCCCTCATAACTGCTCCTGGACAGGGTTGTGGTAACAACGTGCCCTTGGGTTTGAGTCTCAGCTCCCCAACTCAGTGGCTTTGGGGGTATGGACCGAAGTCTGTAAGCCTCAGCTTTCTCATCTGTGAAATGGGGCGCTAACAATGACCACCTTACAGGGCCATGTGAGATCAAGGAGCCTGGCAGTGAACACACAGCAAATGTCAGGTGCTGTTAGTCTACTTTTATGAAGAAGGAAGAGAAGGGGCTACTGCTCTGCTCTGTCCACCAGCCCCAGGTAAAGTCATGCCAGGCTCCATCAGTGACCGCACCTAGGGCCCATCCTCTTGTCTTTCATTTCACTTTCATCTGCAAAGATCCTACCTCCAGTAAGGTCCTATCAGCAGGTGCCAAGGGACGGGATTTGAATGTATCTTTGGGGGGGAAACAAACAACAACAACTAGGAACACCCCTTCCTGTGGTATCTGCGTGGTTCACTCACTCTTTTGCTTCATTCCAGGATCGGCTCAAATGTCACCCCCTCACAGAGGCTTCTGGACCCACCTTAGCTGAGGCAGCCCTCCCCACGCCCTGCTCTGCTTCACTTTTCTCCATAGAACTTGTCACTTTCTTTTCTGTACATATTTTAATGTGTGTTGTTGGTCTCTCCCACTAGGACGCAAGCTCCCTGAGAGTAGGGCTCAGTCTAGCATATAGTTGGCACTCAATAAATGTTTCTGGAATGACTCAGACAGTGAGTGATGGCTGTTTAGTCGCTCTGCTGGGACACTGGGGGACACCCATGCTATGGCCAAAGACTCTTCATTTGTTTTTAAAGTTTATTTATTTATTTTGAGGTTTGGGGGAGAAGAGAAGAGAGGGGGAGACAGAGAACCTGAAGCATGCTCTGCGCTGTCAGTGCAGAGCCCGATGCAGGGCTTGAACTCACGAAGGGTAAGATTATGACCTGAGCCAAGATCAAGAGTCAGATGTTTAACCAACTGAGCCATCCAGGTACCCCAAAGAGTCTTCATTTCAAGCTGGGTAATGCCCCCCAAAGATGTCCACATCCTAATCCCCAGAACCTGTGAAGTCCTGGAAAAAGGACTTTGCAGATGTAATTAAATTAATGCTAGCGATGGGAGATTGTCCTGGATTATCAGGCTCACAAGAGTCTGTAGAAAGGGGAGCTGTGAGGGCCAGGGACAGAGGAGACATGACAGGGGAGGCACAGGTTGGAGTCATATGCTTTGAGGATGCAGGAAGGGCTCACAAGCCAAGGAATGCAGGCCCCTCTACAAGTTACAAAAAGCAAAGAAAACAGATTCTCCCCTGGAGCCTCCAGAAAGAACACAGCTCTGCCAAAATCTCAATTTTCAGCCCAGCGAGAGCCGTGTCAGACTTCTGACCTCCAGACCTATGAGAAAGTAGTAATTTTCTATTGTTTTAAGCCACTCAGTGTGTGCTGAGTTGTTACAGCAGCAAGAGGAAACTAATACTGACACCTTGTCCTAACTCCCCAGAACAGCTCCTCCTGAGCCACGCAGGTCAGCCAGTAAGCAAGGATCTGCAGGTGAAGAACGGAGGCCCAGAAAGGTCAAGGAGCTTGCCCCAGGTCACACAGCTGGGGAGTGGCCAACCCAGGATTTGAGTCCAGTTTATCTGCCTCTGAAGTCCTTGCTTTTGCCTCAGCACCAGTGCGGAGGGTATGCACGGATCTGCAGTTTCCCGTGGCCTCTCGGCCCTGCCCCAGCTCCCAACAGCCACCCCGTGGTCCACTCAGAGACAGCCATGTGAGTAGGGTTCTGTTTCTAAATGGCTTTTCCTGGTAGAGATACATTTCGAGTGTATTTGTGGACACATCTGGTCACCGTGCAGTCCAGGCTATAGCCTGATTGTTCAGGGAGCAAGGAGAGCAGCTGGTGGGATGTGCCCAGTGTCTTCACATGTGACACTCCACAGAGCCAGCCTCCAAGAACACCCTGGAGCCCGGGAGGGGCTAGAACAGAGAGGGAACGACAGGAAGCCCCCAGGGCTCATGCACCACAGAGCATCCTCCTGCCCACAGCTCCTCTGGGTCTCACAACAACCTGCAGGGGTTCTTATTACCCCATTTTACAGATCAGGAAACAGAAGCTTGAGGAGACTGCTAATCTGCCCAAGGTTACTCAGGCTTTGCCTCCAGAGCCTGAGTAACTCTCTTAGAAATAAGAGAGTTTTGGGGGAACTGGCTGGCTCGGTCGGTTAAGCATCCGACTCTTGATTTCAGCTCAGGTCATGATGTCATGGTTCATGAGATCGAGCCCCACATTGGGCTCTGTACGGACAGTGTGGAGCCTGCTTGGAATTCTCTCTCTCCCTCTCTCTCTGCCTCTTCCTTGCTTGTGCACACATGCTCTCTCGCTCTCTCAATAAAATAAATAAAAACTTAAAAAAAAAAAAGAGCCCTGAAAAGAAACAATCCCAGCTTCATACACCCATCCCTCTCTCTCTCTCTCTCTCTCACACACACACACACACACTTACCCACACACAAATGCACACACTTATATACACACATATATACACCCTAACACAAACATATTTATACTCACAGACACATACACACCCACTTACACAGACATGTCCATACACTTACCAAGATAACCATATGCACATGCATACACACACATACACCTACACACATGTACACATACACATGCGCACACGTACACGTACACCCACGTACACCTGCACACACGAACACCTGCACACACGTGCACGTACACCAACGTATACCTGCACACACGAACACCTGCACACACGTACACCTGCACACACGTACACCTGCACACACATGCACGTACACCCACGTACACCTGCACACACGAACACCTGCACACACGTGCACGTACACCCATGAACACCTGCACACACGTACACGTACACCCACGTACACCTACACACATGAACACCTGCACACACGCACACCTGCACACACAAACACCTGCACACACTGCACGTACACCCACAAACACCTGCACACATGTACACCTGCACACATGTACACGTACACCCACGTATACCTGCACACACGAACACCTACACACACGTACATGTACACCCACGGACACCCGCACACACGTACACCTGCACACATGAACACCTGCACACATGCACACCTGCACACGAACACCTGCACACACATGCACGTACACCCACGAACACCTGCACACACATACACCTGCACACACATACACCTGCACACACGTACACCTGCACACACGAACACCTGCACACACATACACCTGCACACACGTACACCTGCACACATGAACACCTGCACACATGTACACCTGCACACATGAACACATACACCCATGTACACCTGCACACACGAACATCTGCACACACGTGCACGTACACCCACGAACACCTGCACACATGTACACCTGCACACACGAACACCTGCACACACGTACACGTACACCCACGTACACCTGCACACACGAACACCTGCACACACATGCACATACACCCACGAACACCTGCACACACGTACACGCACACCCACGTACACCTGCACACACATGCACATACACCCACGAACACCTGCACACACGTACACGCACACCCACGTACACCTGCACACACGAACACCTGCACACACGCACACCGCACACACGAACACCTGCACACACGTGCATGTACACCCACGAACACCTGCACACATGTACACCTGCACACACGAACACCTGCACACATGTACACGTACACCCACGTATACCTGCACACACGAACACCTACACACACATACACGTACACCCACGAACACCTGTACACACGTACACCTGCACACACGAACACCTGCACACACGCACACCTGCACACATGTACACCTGCATACACGCACACCTGCACACACATACACGTACACCCACGAACACCTGCACACACGAACACCTGCACACACGTACACCACATACGTACACCTGCACACACGAACACCTGCACACACGTACACATACACCCACGTATACCTGCACACACGAACACCTGCACACACGTGCACGTACACCCACGAACACCTGCTCACATGTACACCTGCACACACGAACACCTGCACACACGTACACGTACACCCACGTATACCTGCACACACGAACACCTGCACACACGAACACCTGCACACACGTACACATACACACACGTACATGTGCACACATATACGCATACACCCATGTACACCTGCATACATGTACACATGTGTATTACACGTACACTCATGTACACATACACATGTACACCTGCACACACCTACATGCCTACATTCAAAACACCACGTGCACACATGCACCTGTACATTCATAAATGACACGTATGTGTAAACACGGAGACACATGCTTACGTTCTCCCCCTCACAGACACACAGACACACACACGTGCACACTCATGCATGCACACGCACACTCCCCAACACAAGCACGCACATACACAGTGGGGCCACAGCTGCTCTTCCTGATACTCACCTGCTTGTTTATTCAGGAAGATGAAACAACCCTGGCCCATTGCTCACCCTCCTGGCAGAAAGACAGACTCATAAAATCCTCGGCTTAACATCATTTAATCCGGCCTCCCCACCCATCGATTCCCCTCTGATGCTGCCGTCAAGCTGTCTATTTCTGCGGGACGTGCATCTGATCTTGGAGAAATCACAAGATTAGTCACCTGGCCTTACACGCACCCCGCTTACCCCAAATGGGGCTCTCCTGGGCCCGACACCATCTCTCTGAGCCATTTTCTAGTACAGCAGGTTTTTTCCTTCTTCAGCAGGATGAGGAACAGAGGGATGTATGCACCAAGGCCAGGAGGGGGTCCACCGCTCTCTCTCCAGCAGCGACTATGGGCACAGATGCCCCAGCGTCCTTGGTTTCCCTTCTGTGACTTGGAGATAAAGATCCCTCCCCTCGGGATGGAGAAGAGGGATGGGGCAGAGATCCACTGGAGTCCAGAGAGCAGGACAGAAAATGCCAAAAAGCAGGTGGAGGAGGTTCCGGGAAAGGTGTGGATGCAGCAGAAGTAAGAGTGATGGCTGAATTTAATCCTGCATCTGGTCAGCTTTTCCAGAGCTGAGCATTTCCTGGGCAGTTCTAAAGACTTATCAAAGAGCCCTTTCACCGCCCTGGTTTCAGCCACTCTGGGGTTGACTGTCGCCACTTTGCAGCACTTGTTTCCAGGACCCACCAATACAAATTCCGGACATACACAGAAACTCGTATTTTTAAGTTAAACCATGCAAGACCTATCTGCCAATGAGGTGAAATTCTGAAGCCATGCACCCTCCTGAGATGCAGTACCATGATGGCGCTTAAAATAAATGTTCTACAACCAACCCCTAGAGCACTAGGAAGACATCCCTGGCTCCTGGAAGGATCTGGGGGCGGAGGCAGATGGATCTGAGTTCAGAGCCCAGATCTGCCACCCACCTGCCAAGTGAGTGGCCTTAAACAAGTTTTTTGCACTCTCAGTGTATCTGGCTTTCTCATCTACTAAATGGGAGCACCACCCGTTCCCACCTCACAGGGTCTTGAGAGGACATGATGACGTGCCCTACACAAAGCACCAGCACAGGGTCTGGCACACAGTGGGTGCACGTAAAGGGGAGACCCTCTCCTCTCCTCTCCTCTGAGCACTTACCAGCCAGTCCTGGTACAGGGCTGGAGTAAAGGCCAGCTCTGAAGTCAGACACTCTCTGGGCTGGGAGCTTGGCTCTGCCCCTGGACAAGTCACTTTGCCCTATCATGCCTGGGATCCCAGGAGAGATGCTCTGTCTGTGATGCAGAACATGCCTCCGGGTCCACCCCAGCTCAGTGCCAGGACCACAGACTCTCCTGTCCTCCCCTCAGTATTACTCATCTGGTCTCTTCCTGTCTGCTGTGGCAGGGATGGAGAGAACAGAAGCTCCAACATAAGTGCCTCTAGGAAACTGTCACCGCACCTCAGCATTGCCCCCCCCCCGGAGAGATTCCCTCACTTATTACTAACTAAGGCTTGGTTGCTCCTGGAGACAGTAGTCCCAGCACCTCTAACAGCTGGAGAACAGACACCCTCAAGAACAGAGAGCCGGGTGCTCCAGGTGGGAGGTCCCCGCGCTGTTCAGGAACTGTCCACCGAGGCTGCAGGTGACATCCAGCGGGCCAAGAAGATTAAGTGCAGAGCTGGGAGACCTGGGGTTATGGAGCTAGGCACTCCGCCGGCCCTCAGGTATCTTCTCAGGGATGCCCCTCTCTATCAGCCTGGGTCCTGACACCTGAATGGGGAGACTGAGGAATGTGTAATGAAGGGCCTTGTGTGTATTCATTTCCTAGGGCTGCCGCTAAAACAGCAGCAATTCATTAGCCCACAGCTCTGGACAGAGGCCAAAACTCCAAAATCAAGGCGTGGGCAGGACCTCAGTCCCTCTGAAGGCTCCAGGTTGAAGCCTGTATGCCTCTCCAGCTTCTGGAGCACCGGGCGCTCCGCTCAGCCTCCACTGCCACCTTCACACGGCCTCTCCCTGTGTCTCTGTGTCTCCTCCTCGTCTGTTTCTTATAAGGGGTCTTGTCACTGGGGGCTCAGCTGGACCATCCAGGATGATCTCACCTTGAGATCTTTAACTTAATTACATTTATGGAGACCCCTTTTCCAAATCAGGTCACATTCATAAGTTCCAGGGCTTAGGACACAGGCATATCTTTTGGGGGCCACTAGTCAATCCATGACAGGACAATTTACAGAGGTGCAGGCAGCCTGAAGGCGGACCAACAAGGGAGGGCAGACTTGGTAGCAGCCCTAGAGGGTGAGGGGAGGGGAAAGGACGGGGCTGTGGAAAGCATGTGAGCTGGCTGCCTGGCTCAGCCACCGCTAACCCTCAGCTTAGCAGGGAGAAGCCAGGGTTCTCCCTGGCCCCCTGCAGCTGCCCCCCACTGGCGACACTGAGCCTGAAGCCAGAGGGCGGGGGAGCCCAAGTGATGCAGGCAGATCCCCGGCACATAGCAGCGTGAAGAATTCTCTAGAAAGGCAAATGTGAATATCCTGCACACCCCAGTCTCTTGCTTCAAAGTCCTCTGGTGCAAAGTCTCCTGAATGAGCATCTCATTACAGGAGAAACATAAAAACTGGGTATCTGTTGAATTTGCATTTTCTTCAAGTTGCTCCAGACGTTACCCTCTTGTGTCAAACTCCTGAAACCCCTTCCCATGCCTGTCCTAAGTCCATGATGTCCCAGACCGGGGACCTCTCCGGGCGAGGGCAGGCCCCACCCACATCCCTGCCACACCAGACAGGGAGACCAAATGGGTAATACTGAGGGGAGGACCGGAGAGTCTGTGGTCCTAGGACTGAGTTGGGGTGGAGCCGGAGATACGTTCTGCATCACAGACAGAGCAAGGAACCAGTGGAGCCCGGCCAAGCCGCTGCCAATACCACGCACCAAGCCCATCTCTGCCCACCCTCGGGTGCCAGGGCAGCGAGGGGCTGCCAAAGATGAAGTCAATGGCCCAGGACCCACCAGAAGTGCCACCTTCTCACCCGATGCGGAGGCACAGAATCCTAGCCCCTGGGCCGCTGGGCCCTGCTCCAATGAGCAAAACTCAACCTTGCAAATCACCTCCGCTGCTATTTCATCAAGCGCCATGAACAAAATACACTGCAGAAATCACAGGGAGCCTCTGTGGAGGGGCCGAACAGCCCTCCAATTACTGTCACATACCTTCTCCAACTTGATCTCCCTTATCTTATCTATAATAGATAAATGCCCAGCCCCAGGGAAGGCAAATATTTTTAAAAGCTGAGGATACTAAACCGGAAAAGTGCCAGCTGTCACCTATAGGAAGCAGTGCCCATCAGTGGGCTCAGAGCAGTCTTCACGGCCTCCACCAAGCCCCTGGCCCAGGGAGAGTGCGCTCTGGAGGCCCCCTGCTCGCCAGGAAGAGCTCACTCCCAGCCAGGCCGAAGGAGAAGCAAGCGCCATGCCTGCTGTCTGCCCGCAGCTCACAGTGCGGGGGAAGACTGTGTCTGAGCTGCAAGCAGCCAGCCCACAGAAGATGTCCTTGTCGCCCCGAATGTCGTGGACACAGACCCTGCACTCTCTCTCCCCGACCTCCTGTCAGTGGCTTGGAAGGGCGCGGGCAGGCCGGCCAGCAGGAAGCTTGGCTAAATCCACCCTCTCTGCGGGAGCTGCACAGTCTAATTTCGCCTTGGCAGAGATGGGGGCAGCCAACAGGCCTGGCCACCAAGAGGGACGACAGCACAGAGCCAGCCGCCAAGGGGGGAACGGGAGAAAAGGTGGCCAGTGAGCACGCGCCCATCCTGCAGGCGCCTGCTCCGAGCCACCTCCTGAGCCCTTCTGTGAGGCCAGGGACTCCGGGAGTGCAGGGGGGCCTGCCAGAAGGACCGCAAGCTTGGGGGCTTCTGCCCCGAGTCCATTCTGGGCCCCCATCACCACCAGAGCTCTGCTGCTCAAATGGTGAGCGTGGGCCTTTACACGTAGCCTATCCAAGGTCCCTGTAAACCTTCCCCTCAGGCTCGGGGACACAGGAAAGAGCTGCCAGCAAGAGGGTGGCCACCTCTGGTGGCCCGGGTCCCACTCCTGACTCCATGTCTTGGACAGGTCACCTAACCTGTCTGAGCCTCAGCTGCCTTATCTGCAGAGAAGGGCAGCTGATAGGATCCACCTGAAAGAGATGGGGGGTAAAGGGAGAAGAGCTGCGGGAAGGGCACACAGTAGGCGTTAGTTAAATGGCAAATGGTAGTATCGTTACTTCTGTTTTATGACTTTCAAACGGGGAGCCAGGCGAACGATAGCCAACAACACACAGCAGGGAAGTGAGGTGCGGACCCCAACCCAGGGTGCAGAGCCAAGACCACTCCCTGCTGGCCCCAGCCGGTGCCTCCCACGATAAGGCCTCCGCACTCTGCACAGACGCAGCTCAGTCACAAAGAAGATGCATTTCCGGTCATTCTGGGGAAGCTGTCAAACAGCTTACTGGACACAGCTGAGCCCAGAGCCCTCCTGCACGGTGTCATTTCAGGGAGAATCCTGGCTGTGTGACCGCACCTCTCCAGGCTGGTTCTCCACCTACAAGGTGAGGGGGCAGAACTAGATGGCTCTGTCACTCTCTGTGACCTAACAACCAACCATCTCAATCCCAGACCCCCGTCCCCTGCCGTCCCACACCTCCCGGTCCCCAGTGAACGTGGACACCCTGGCACCATTGAATGAGGCCCTTTGCTGCCTGAGGGCAGTGCAAGAGATGTCTAGTTGCTGGAAATTTTTAAGTCATGGAAACAAATATTTCTGGGAGAGGGTGGAACACGAGCCGTTTTCAATATGTATTTTTAGGACCCTGAACAGGCCTGAAGTCCCTTTGATTAGTTTAGAACCAAAAACACGTGTGTCAGTTTTGCCTGATTTGGACGTGGGCGTGACCGGAGTAAAAACAGCTTCCCCCGCCGCGTTTTCTGATTTGTTGGGAAAAGCCAAAAGGTTCTTCAGAACAAAAAGACAGGCTTTGCCCCCCTCCTTCAGCCCATATCCCATTCTTCTCTTTCTCCTGGCCTTCCCTGCTCTGAGGGGGTGTCTGAGGGCCCCGGGGAGGTCTCCAAAGCTGGGGTGTCCAGTCCCGCCCACAGCCCGAGCCCCGCCCGGCAGCTGGAGACCAACAGCTTCCAGATGTTGTGCGTGGGCCAGCAGCTGCCCCGCGCAGGCTGGAGAGTCTAGGGGTGAGGGCCCCCACCCGCCTGCCTCCCTGAGACATTCCTCTCAAACCCTGTCAGGAAACCTCCAGAAAGATCAGGGTATTGACCCCAGACTGTGCCGCGCCGCCCCGGAGCCCACGCCCCATCCGGCACCCTGCCCCAGGCACGCTGCATCTGATCCCCACAGGGAGGACTCCAGCCAGCTGCAGGCCTGCTCCCCTGGTCTGTCGGGAAGCACGTGCGTCCACGTCGTGTGCGTGTCCACTTCATGGCGAAGCGAGGACTGTGGGTCTGTCCAGACGGAGGCCACTAAGGCCTCCCGATCCCCACAAGGCAGCCTGGCACAGAGCCCCCTACCCGCCTTCTCTCCTTGGAGCCTTACAACTGTCCTATTCAGACATTTTTAGACCACTTCCAGATAAGCCCGGGGAGCTCAGAAATATGAAGGGGCTAGAAGGCAAGAGAGCCGGGGGACGACCCAAGTCTGTGTCCCCCAGCTAAGTCCCCCAGCTATATCTCCCTCAAAGGCACACGTCCTGCAGGCAGATGCTGGGGCGGAGCAAGGCTAGCCGGCCACCTATGGGGCGGGCAGAGAGGGAGCCTGGGTGATGAAGGCCCCTCCCACACACACAGCTGGGGCCGTGGCTGAGGGAGGTCAGGACTCAGGGACCCACCACCCCCACGCACACACGACCACACACATGCACAAACATCCTCCCACCCTCTTCTGCTTCCCGTCCTTCAAAGCGTCCCGTGGATGATTTTGAAACTTCCTGCCTGCTCCTTTACTCTAAAGGACTCTCAGCCTTTCTGGAACTGGACAGCACATAAATGATGACTACTAACATGTATTCATACCCCCAGGCAGCACATATATGGAGACCCAGATGCAGGAAGGACACAATCGCACACATACAGTTCTCACACAGGTGGACCCACAGACACACACATTCTCCCCTGCAGGGCCACCCTCCTACACCTGGGGGTAATTCAGTCTGTGCCCCCTGGAAGGCACCAGACATCAGTCCAAAAGTACAAGGTCTAGATAAAGGGAGGGGGGACATAAGGAAAGAGACTTAGAAGGGAACAAAAGGAAAAGGAGAAGAAAAAAAGGAAGGAGGAGAGGGAAGGGAGGGAAGAAGGAAAGAGGGAGAGGGAGGAGACAGAGTGCTGGAGCAGGCCCCCTTTTGTGCCCCAGGGAGTACACAGGGTGTACCCCATTAACCTTGAGGTCTGGAATCAGATATACAATAAATCACATTTTTTTTTAGCTGTGTGATCTTATGCAACTTACTTAACATCTTTGAGTCTCAGCTTGTTTTTCTGTAAAATGAGGATAATACAGTAGCTGTATCAGAGAACAGCACACAACACAGAACAGCGCCAGGCACGTAGAAAGTACTTCATGAAGTTGAAAGAAAGACCAGACATGGTTCCTAGAAGTGCAGTGAGGCCATACACATCCCATGCCAGGAACATGCTCACTGCTCAGAGGATATTAACTGCTGTTGTTTCTATATTATCATCACCTTTATCACATGCCAGGCACTGTTCCAGGTGCCTTTGTAGCCATTATCTCAACTGACCCTCCAACAACCTTGCAAGGTATTATATCATCATCCCTGTATTGCAGATGGGTTAGGCAGAGGCCCAAAAAGGTTGAAAAATCCTTTGTTCAAGGACACATTGCTAGCTGGCAAGTAACAAAGGCAGGACGTAAGGAGGACCCTGGACCCTGTCTCTCTTCCACAACACTACCACGGGGCAGGGCATCGTGAGTTTAAATTGTGCTTTTAAAAATTTAAAGTAGGAGCACTGGGGTGGCTCAGTGGGCTAAGCATCTGACTTCAGCTAAGGTCGTTATCTTGTGGTTTGTGAGTTCAAGCCTCACGTGGGGCTCTGTGCTGACAGCTCAGAGCCTGGAGCCTGCTTTGGATTCTGTATGTGTGTGTCTCTCTCTCTGCCCCTCCCCTGCTCATACGCTGTCTCTCTCTCCCTCTCTTTCTCTCTCAAGAATAAGTAAACATTTTTAAAAAATAAAAGCTCTGATTTAAAAAAAAAAAAGTTTTTTAAGGAGGGGCTCCTGGGTGGTTCAGTCAGTTGAGCATCTGACTTTGGCTCAGGTCATGATCTTGTGGTTCATTGGTTCAGGCCCCACATCAGGATCTATGCTGACAGCTCAGAACCTGGAGTCTGCTTCAAATTCTGTGTCTCCCTGTCTCTCTGCACCTCCCCTGCTTGTGCTCCGTGTCTCTCTCAAAAATAAATAAACATTAAACAATAAATAAATAAATAAATAAATAAATAAATAAATAAACAAAGGAATGATTTGATACCTAACATTTATTGAGCATTTACTGCACACAGAAGCCTATGTGGAATGTTTTTGCCCTTGAGTCTTCACAATGACCTCATGAAATAAGTATTATTATGCTTATTTTTTAAATGAGGAAACTGGAGCCAAGAATGGTTAAATAATTTGCCCAGGGTCACCAGCTAGTAAGTGAGGACCCCGATTCAAGTACAAGCAGGGTCCCCAGAGATGAGCTCCTAACTACTCAGCTGGACACAGATCAACCTCACCTAGTGATACAGAAAAGTCTCTAAAACCTTTTTTTAAATATATTTTAACTCAAAAGCAGGGTGCAGAACAGCCTGTCTAACGTGCTGTATGTTTAAAAGGCGACAGAAGGATGTAGACACTTTCATCTGTGCAGAGTATCTGGGAAGCCTTGTAGGAAGCTGGCCACAATTGTTGCCTCCAGAAAGAGGAACCAGGAAGCTGGGGTTGAGGATGGGGGAGATTCACACTTTTGTACCCTCTACATTTTTATAGATGCCTTTAAAAGTACGAACGTGTCATTCCCCCGTTCAGAAAAAAATTTTTTATTACTTAGCTTAATGGAAATATGGTGTTAGCATGTACCTCAAGGTGGCTTGGGAAGGAGTCCCAGGCAGGGATAGAGGTGACGCCCCTGACTGGAGGCCCCCACAAAGATGAGCAGTAAAGGTGTGGCACATTCACATCCGTGTCCACAACCTCCAAATAACACTAACCACGGCTCCAGGGTCCTTCCCTGTTACCTCTGCTCCAGCCCAGGACTCAGATTACAGAGAGAGGCCCACAGACTCTCCAGTTGGAGAAAGGATTTCTTCATCCTGGAGAGTACTCTAGAACTTTCTGTGGCTCACTATTGCCTTTCCCATACAAGTGGGCAGTGGGAAGACCTCTGACCAGGGGCTGCCTGCCCTTCCTCACTGTTGACCTTCACAGGACGGTTTTCCCCTCTGGGCCAGCGTCCCCACCAACAGAGTGATGACAGCCTAGGATGAGAGCTCCCTCCCAGCTGTAAAGACATTAAGGCCCAAGGACTGCCAGCCCCAGACCCCCACAAGCACTTACTGGGGTCCACACAGACTCACACCTGATGGGCTTCCATTTAGATGTGGTTACAAGTAGCCCAGTACATATTTTCAGCCTAACCCTTCAACAGTACATTCACACACCTGTTTCAGAGGCTCATACTCTGAGTGGCCACAGGGAACTTTGAGCAGCAGCTCTCAGAGCTCAGTGTCACGGGGGCCCTTGTTCAAACTGCACATTCAGGACCCACCAGGGAGACTCAGCTTCAACCAGCGGTCTGGAGCGGGGCCCCCAAAGTCCACATTTTAACAACGCCCTCCATTCTGATGCAGGTGGTCCATGGGCTTCAGGACAGGGCAGCTCCACCCCGTTGGCTCTCAGAAGCCCCAAGGTTCTGTCCCTTCTCAGGGCTGTGGGGCTGAAACAGTCCCTGGAAGAGGGGCAGCCTTCTGGGGAAGAGTGCCAAGTCCGGCTCTGGACCCACCAAATCAAAGGCGCCTGTGGGGAGAGGGTATGGGGGCGCCAGGGAGAGGGTATGGGGGCAGCAGGACGGATGCTCCAGGGCACAGGTAAGCATCTCCTCTAAAGAGAAGAAACTTCAAATCAAATCCATATTCTTCTGCGGAACCCACAGCAAGAAAGAAAGAAGAAAAGGGAGGGAGGCCAACTGCAGGGAGGAAGAAGAAGCTAGCTCTGACTGGGCGAGGGAAGGGACCAGCGTATGGTGAGCGCAGCCAGTTCCAGGGCGCAGTGACCCTCAGAACACAAACCAGAAACTAGAAGGCCTGGAGCGGAGCAGGGGCCGCCAGGGGAGCAAGCGGCGCCACCTCCAAGATGAGCAAACTGAGGCCGCAAGAAAGCGGAGGCTCTCCCGCGGGCCCCACTTGGGGCCAGGGGCTGACGGCGGTGACGGCGTTGTGGACACGGGGCTGCAGCGGGCGGCCCGCGTAGAGCCGAGCAGGCTGCGCTCCGCTGGGCTGCGGTTCGTAAGGGCTCGGCAGCAGCACCACGGGGAGGTGGGTGTCCGGGCAGCCATGTGGCCACAGCGCCCCCTGGCGGCCATGGGGAGCAAGCAGCAGCCCCGTCTCCGTGCCGCCGCTTGGGGACAGAAGGTCGCCCGCCGCCTGTGCCCACAGATACCCCACCCACCCCATGAGCACTAAAGTGGCTGCCTTCTGGCATCAGCCCCGGGGGAAAACAAAGTCCTCTCCTCTCTGTACACATATTTTTTTAAGGGAAAGAAGATGCCCACTGCTAACACACACACACACACACACACACACACACACAGAAACACACAGCAAACACCTCATCCTTCCTCAAGTGCCAGGGCTACGTAAGCACTTTCCAGGTATGCTTTTTCACATCAACCTATTATTATTCCCATATGGATGAGGCAGCTGAGGCACAGAGAGGTTAAGGAACTTGCCCGAAGTCACACAGGTAGAGGGGAAGATAGGATTTTTAACTCCAGCAGTCTTGATTCCAAAAGAGAAAGGGAAATATTAGGTGGGGGCGGTGGGTGGGGGTGAGAAAAAAGTCACTTCTAAAACAGGGCAATGCACAAATGCTTGGGGCCTCCGTTTTGTGTGTGAGTCCAGGGTGCCTCATTGAAAGTTCTCTGTCTTCAGGGATGCCCCCGGAGTGGGCTCACCCACAGTGAACTGCCCAGCCCAAGTTCTGGACAGCTAGATGGAGGGAAGGAGAGGGAGTGGAGTTCTGCCTCGCCCCCCACCCCCAGGCCTCTCTGTCCATCTCCACTAGCTGGGATGGTGCCTGAGGATGGAGAAGGAAAGAGGCTGCAGGGAAGAAGGGGACAAGGAGATTTTGGCCTGTCAAAACAGTTTCTCTGAGCTCTTTCAAATGCCTGCAACACAATGGCTCACTGTGGCTTCACATTCAGCCACAGGCCTCCTCTCCCCTTCCCCAGGCCCAGGCTAGAGATGCTGGAACAGAATTCTCCCTAGGCGCCTGATTTCTCTGTCTGGCCTCAAGCACAGAGGGCTGAGGTCTATAACTTCCAGAGCTGCTTCCTCCCTGACTGAGGTCTGAAGTCTCAAAGTTTCCCCATCCAGCTGCTGTAAACCCACTCAGGTCTCCGCACGCCTCTCCCCATGGCCTGTTGTCGGCAGGCTGAAGAGCTGAGCCCAGTGGAATAGACAGGCCAGCAGGGGAGGAAGGGGGAGCTAGAGCAAGGAAGAAGGGGCCACTACAAGACTGGATCTGCTAAACTAACCAGAACCATCTCTGAGGTTGAAAAACTAACACAGGACCCACTTTCCCCTTTGTGGGTGAGTTGGAAACCAAGCAAGACCTCATGGTGCCAGCTGGGCCCCTCAGCCCCAGGAGCAAGAGATGGGAAGTTTTGGAAGGGAGGAAGACAAGCCGAGGGGGTGGGAGTAGGGTACCACTTATCCATACCATCTGTCTGATGGTTCCCTACTATTAACACTACCCTGGAGGAAGAGGCCAAATTGCACTGCTTATTCAAACAAATCACCTGAGTTTCTCTGGCCTTCTCCCTTATGGGAACTCACCCAGCAATTCCCCCCAGAACACCCCAAAATCGAAGCAGGAATTGTCACACTCAGATATACTCCCCCCTTTGTTCTAAATAGCTAAACCTTGGTGCAAGGCATGCTGGGATCTTGATTCTGTGGAGCAGTGGGGACAAACAATGTGGAACCAGCAGGACTAGAGGCCGAGGGGCCCCTTTGATGTCTTCTTAGAACAGGCCATACTCCCCCTGCCAGCCTCAGAACCTCTGCACATGCAGCTTTCCTGTGCCTGGACTGCTTTCCACCCACCCTTCTCACCCATTAAATGATGAGTTTTTCTTCACCTGTAGGAAAAATGTCACTTTCTCAAAGAAGCTTTCCTGATACATGTCTCCCCTGAGTGCAGTGTAAACCCTCTGGGCAGCAGAAGTCAGGTGGCTTATGGGGGTTTCCAGAAGGCACAGCCTAAGACCAGGACGGGGATTCAGGTAGTTTATTTGGAAGAAGTCCCTAAGGAGCGGGTGGGAGGGAGGGAGGGTGAAGAGTGACACCAAGAAGAAGGAAAAGACCAACAGGGGCTCTGTTGGGACCTCCAGAGAAGCAGTGAGGAGACCCCAGAATTGCCCCCTGAAGGACAGGCGCATTTATCCTCTGGTGCACTCATGAAGTGGATGCTGTAAGAGCAAAGTGACAGGGAAATGGCCACCAGCCACCGTCACGGAGCAGAACTCCTAGCTGGCCAAGGAATGTGAGGAGCAGGTACCATGCCTTGTGCCTATCTGCTTGTTTTCCTTGCCACTGAACCCCCAGGGGCTAGCAGAATGCTGGCATCGTGTGCAGATGTAATGATTACCTTCTGAATTAATGGACTGGGTGACTGGATGAATGAACGCTGTAAGACTGAACCCCAAAAGAGAAAGACTAACAGTCCAATATAAGTCATTCCAAGGCTCCCAGTCAGTACATCAGAGGATACTATCAACAGAGTGAAAGGCAACCAACATAATGAGAGAAAATATTTGTAAATCATGTGTCTGTGGCAGGGTTGTTATCCAGAATATAGGAAGAACCCCTACACCCCAACAAACAAAAATCAAATAACCTGTTTTAAAAATGGGCAAAGGACTTGAATAGAGATTTCTCCAAAGATGACATACAAACCACCAACAAGCATATGAAAAGATGCTCAATGTTACTAATCATTACAGAAATGCAAATCAAAAACCACACTGAGTGGGCACCTGGGTGGCTTAGTCGGTTGAACATCCGACTTTGGCTCAGGTTATGATCTCATGATTCATAAGCTCGAGACCCATGTTGGGCTCTGTGCTGACAACTCGGAGCTTGGAGCCTGCTTCGGATTCTGTGTCTCCCTGACTCTCTCTGCCCTTCCCCCGCTTGTGCTCTGTTTCTCTCACTCTCAAAAATAAACATTAAACATTTTTAAAAAACACACTGAGATATCACCTCACACTTATTAGGATGGCTAGCTACTATCAGAAAAAAAAAAATATCAAGGATACTGAGAAATGGAAACCCTTGTACAAACTGGAATGTAAAATGGTGCAACCACTATGGAAAACAGTATGACAGTTCTTCAAAAAAAAAATAGATATTGCCATATGATTACCAGAAAACCCATTTCAGGGTAAATTTTCAAAAACAAATGAAAGCAAGGTGTTGAAGAGATATTTGCACCCTCATGTTCATAGCACCACCATTCACAATAGCCAAGGGTTGGAAGGAGCCCACTGACATATAAGTGGATAAATAAAGTGAGATACACACACACACACACACACACACGTATACACAGGGGTATATTCAATCTTAAAAAGGCAGGAAATCGTGTCATTGGCTAAAACATGGGTGGACCTTAGGACATTATGCTAAGTGAAATAAACCAGTCACAAAAGGTCACATGCTATACGACTCCACTTATAACAAGGTATCTAATATTGCCAAATTCACAGAGACCAAAGTACAAGGGTGGTTGCCAGGAACTGGGGGGAGGGGGGCGTGGGGAGGTGTTGTTTAATGAGTGTAAAGTTTCAGTTTTGCAAGATGAAAGAGTTCTGGAGGCCTATTACACAACAATGTGAATGTATGTTACACTCCCGAACTGATGAGAATGCTTAAGATGTTAAATTTTCTGTTATGCGTTTTTACCACAACTTAACAAGAGAAAGGGACCCTTGAATTACTATCCATAGACCCAGGTGAGAGGGGTTCCTGCCTCAGATCAGCTTTATAGAATGCCCCATGTTATACAAACATCAAGATATTTGTATTTGTTTTGGTCCCTTAGGACATTTTTTTTTTTGAAAGTTCAGTGACCAACCATCAAATGGAGAAGAGAATAAGAGCCAAAAGGGCCACCACGGCAGAGGGTGCCGGGCTGAGGGTGTGGGTGGGATGGCGGTGTGGGGGACCGGGGAGGGTGTGAGATAGACATGGGGATGGCATCTAGTGGGGGGGTGTAGGGTGGGGGTGGACACAGGGACTGCGTGAGGAGGGCGGCTCGGCTTGAGGGGCTGGCAGACACCGAGTAAAGGGGCCAAGGTGGGGAAGCACGGGACATGTTCAATACCAGGCAGTCTGCCCCCCCCCCGCCCCGCGCCATGTGGCAGCACCTCAAGGGCACCAGGGGAGATGCTGCTGGAAAGGAGGGTGAGGGTCAGGTGGAGAAAGACATGAGCATCAGGCTAAGGGGTGACTGAGGTAGCCATCACAGGTTTGGACCCTGGCGTGTGAAGCAAAGAAATGTATGCTTAGGTGAGCACCGCCCCCTGCTCATCTCATTTGGGGAACAGAGAAATTGAAGACAGCACGCAAGCTCAACTTTTGGTGCCTCGCTCACTAGCTGGACGAGTCACCCCAGCCTTGCCCCATGTGATAAGTAGAGGGTGGACAAATCACTCAAACCCTGACTTTGTATCTGGGCCCCTCCCTCTAACCCTGAGCCCCCCCAACACACACACAGCAATATCACTCAATCATTGTATGTGATGGGCATGGGAGGCTACACAGCCAAACCCCCAGATAAGGTGGGAAAAGGGGACATCACATGAGAAGAGCCATGGAGTCAAGGACTCCTGCATAGCAGAGAAGGCTTTTTCGGGTACCACTCAATTCTAGAGGCTATTTTGCCCTGAGAGAGAGAAGTGGGAGGGGAGTTGACAAATCAGGCAATGGACAATTTGCAAGGTGTGCACTGACTATTGCAGTAACCAATTAGGAACAGCAGTAGCCAGACCTGTGAGGATACTGTTGCTACACGCTCTGTACTTGAAGGGTTTTCCATCAAGAAATTGCAGATGGAGAGACTGAGCATCCCTTGTAGTTGACAGTAAAGGCTCGGACTCAGGAGAGCCAGCACGGCAATGCACCTGAGTGCGGGAAATGGATGGTGACCAACCAGCCCAACTCTTTCAAAGGCTCCAGCTCACATGTACTCCACCCAGCATCCCTTCGTGCCTCAGCTCTGCCCCTGGGACCCGCCCCCAAGCCCCTCTCATTTCCATCACCACCCCTTCACTCTGACCTTTCCTGTCCACTGATTCTGAATAACTCCAAGTTTCAGTTGCCAGAGCGTTTCTTCTGTGACCCCGGCTGTAATAGCCACCCAGACGTGGCTCCCGAGATACCTGTACAGGCTCCATTTCCAGGCTCTGTTCATCTAGGCGATGAGGGGAGGCAAATGGTGTGAGGAACCAAGAGAAACATCTCCTTTAGCCTCCCCACAGGTCCCTGAGATGAAGATGAGAGACAAAACGCAGGACTGTAGAGAATCGCTCCTATACTCAGTCCCCAGTCTTTCAGGCAGGTCCACACATTACTAATAAATCTTCCTGTCATCTTTGTCAGAACCCGAGTTCAGAAGGCCCCTTTGGATACTGTGATGATGGCAGGTGTATTAGTTAGCCACTGCTACATAACAAATTACCCCCAAACTCGATGACTTACAAGAACAATCAACATTCATTACCTCTCACAGTTTGTGAGTCAGGAATTCGGGAGCGGCTAAGCTGGGAGTTCTGGCAAGAGGTCTCTGCAAGGTTGCGGTCAGGATTTCATCAGGGCCTCCCCCGTCTGAAGGCCTAGAAGAGCCATTCATATGCCTGACAAGCTGGTATTGGCTGCTGGTGGGAGGCCTCAGCACCTTGCCCTGTGGGCCTCTCTACAGGGCTTCTCGGGGCTTCCCCCTGAGCGAGCCATGCATGTCCCCACCCCTACACAAGCCACCCAAGAAAGCAGATGCTGCAACACCCATTTGAGCCTAACATCAGAAGTCGTACGTCGTCACCTGCCCCATAACCTACCAGTGATGCAGACCAGCCCAGACTCAGTGTGGAGGAGACTACGCGGGACGTGGATGCCCAGAGGACACTGGGGCCACCTTGGAGACAGGCTACCACAACAGCAGGGCAGAGCAGGAGAAGAGGCCCCTCCCAGGCCTGCCTGTCTAGGAAGGCTGCGGGTCATGGGTCCACAGCATGGGTCTTCCCAGGGCCCATTGTCTGCCTCTGGGACATGTGTCTTGTTGGGGAGAATCTGCCCAATATTTGGGGGTTGTCAGGAGAAATCAGGAGAGACATCGTGGGCCAGGAGCCCTGAGACAAGAAAAATGGAGGTGAGCACCTGAACTGTCCTGCTTCTCATTCCAGAATTATGCAGAAATACAGCCCATAGTCCACTATTTGGTCACGTGGGATACAGCATGTGGGACCACCCAGGGGCAGAGACCACATCTCAAAGTCTTTTTATTCCTCTAACCCAGTGGTTCTCAGCTGGGAAAAGTTTTATCCTCCAGGGGGCATTTAGCAATGTCTGGAGACATCTGTGTCACAGCTTGTGGGAAGGGGAGGTTCTACTGGCATCTAGCGGGTAGAGGCCAGGGATGCTACTGAACGGTCTGTAAAGCACAGAACAGCACCCACAACGAAGAACTATCTGGCCTAAAATGGGCCAAGATTCAGAACCCCTCACTAACCCTGCTTATAAATAGGGGCACTTGGGTGGCTCTGTCCGTTGAGCATCCAGCTTCGGCTCAGGTCATGATCTCACGGTCTGTGAGTTCGAGCCCCGCGTCGGGCTCTGTGCTGACAGCTCGGAGCCTGGAGCCTGCTTCTGATTCTGTGTCTCCCTCTCTCTCTGCTCCTCCCCAGCTTGTGCCCTGTCTGTGTCTCTCTCTCTCTCAAAAATAAATAAACATTTAAAAAAAATTCTTTTGGGACGCCTGGGTGGCGCAGTCGGTTGAGCGTCCGACTTCAGCCAGGTCATGATCTCGCGGTCTGTGAGTTCGAGCCCCGCGTCGGGCTCTGGGCTGATGGCTCAGAGCCTGGAGCCTGTTTCCGATTCTGTGTCTCCCTCTCTCTCTGCCCCTCCCCCGTTCATGCTCTGTCTCTCTCTGTCCCCAAAATAAATAAACATTGAAAAAAAAAATTAAAAAAAATAAAAAATAAATTAAAAAAAAATTCTTTTATAAAAAAAGGCTGTGACCAGGTGTGGGAAAGACACTGTGGCTGGTGTACAATGAGATCTGTCCAAACACAACCAAAGCCGCCATCAGGCTCGGCTGGCCACCTGGTATGGAGGGAAGTTTCTGTGGGCATGCAGCCCGGCAGAGCCCCCAACACAACTTTTTTTTTAAATTCTTCTCACTGAAGTATGGTTGACACACAAGGTTATACTGGTTCCAGGTGTGCGACATAGGTGATTTGACAATTCTGTCCATTATACAGCGCTCGCCGTGAGTGTGGCCACCATCTGCCACCATATAATGTTATCACAATATGGTTGACTATGTTCCCTATGCTCTGCCTTTCATCCTTGTGACTTATTTATTTCCTAACTGGAAGTCTGTACCTCTTCACCCTTCACCTTTCCCTCAGAATTGAGGGGAATGACCCTATGCCAGGAGATGAAGGCGGCCGTAAGGACGGGTTCCTGGGGGTACTGCCCAAAAGGCCCTTAAAAGCCACCATCCGGGACCCATCTCCCCAAAGGATCCCAAAGTGCGAAGCCCTAAGGAGCCAAAATATTCACGCCCATGTGATCGTTGACCTGGTTAAAGCGGGGAGAGCGTCACACCCACACGCCTACACCCGTACGGTCACAAGCGCACGGGCACATGCAGGCATACGCGGTCTCCAGGGGCAGGCCGCAGCTCCCCGCACTATTTTTATGAAGGGAACAGAGACCCAAAGGAATTACATTCCTGCACCATTCTAAGCTGTGAAATTTGTCCAGATGGGAAAAGGGACGCTGGTACCAAGCTTCTCAGACCAACCCCCTCTCCCCAAGACCCCAGTGCTTTCCGGGCAAAGCTCCATCTGTGGCCACAGCAGGCTGAGGGCATGACTGGCCCCAGCTACTGATGCACCCAGTTCCTTCCTTCCTTTGAGAAATACTTACTGAGCTCCTGCCTCATGTCAAGCACAGTGCAGTGAACAAGGCAGAGACTGTCCCTGCTCTCAGGGGGCGCACGCCTCATGATGGGGACAGAACTTCACAACTGGCCACACACACGAAAATGTCACTACTGTTGTCCTAACAGTAGCCGCCACCTGCCAGTGGGCAGCTGCTCTGTGCCCAGAACTGTGCCAGGTGAGTTACTATCCCGTTCAACCTCGTCAACGAGCCAGGTAGACCAAGGGGCCGCCCTCAGCTCCTTCCCCTCCATCAAGTCAACTGTCCTGCTGGTTTGGCTCCCACTCCTCCCCTCCCCCATCTCTCCTTCCCTCTGCCTCCCCCAGGTGCCCTGTCTCTGGTCCCACCCCCTCTAATCCAGCATCCACGCTTCAGTCAGAGGGAGCCTTTGACCATGTCACTGTCCCCCTCAACGTCTCGGTGGCTCCTATCTTCTAGCCTCAGCTTGTCCTGTGCTCCACAGCTCAGCCCCTACCTCCACCGCGCTGAGCTCCCGGCAGCTCCCCAACCTGCTCCACCTTCCCCCCGACACCCCCAGTGCGGCTGCAAAGCAACGGGGCTGTGCCGCATGCACGGAGCCACAGTCCTGCAAGCAAAATGGATTTAATGGTGATTCAAATCTTCACCTGCCCCTCCCAAAGACCCAGAAGAGGCTCGAAGTCACAACTGGCCCTCCTGAGGCTTCCTCAGCTCTTCTTTCTGCTTTCCCCCTTCTCTCCAAGCCTGCAGCTGCTCAGGACTTGTGACCCCGGACCCTCAGCTCTCCCCGACGCCCTGGGGCCCTGGTCTTGCCAGATCTTGTAAGGCCTCCGTCCATTTTTCTTTCTGTTCTGTCTGGTCTTCATAATAAAAGCTGAGGACCCACGGGAAAGGCCCACCTGTCCTTGGAGCACACGCCACAGGGACAGGGTGAGGTCTCTCTAGCAGGGAGGAGGCAAGCTCACACCATCCATCCCACCCTATTTCACCAACGTCAACCCACAAGCCCTCGCTGTTGCTGCTTCCAGCTCAGGGGGTCCCTCTGAGCTCCAGGCAGGCAAGTGCCCCTCCTCCACACCCGAGCGGCTCTGTCACAGACCTCGCCTCCCCCTCCTCAGACGGCCTGTGGGCTGTGTCCTCCTGGCCCCAGGTGAGGGCTGGGCAGGCCCTGCTCCTCCCTCCACTCCCCCCACCCCATAACCTCCCCTGGGTGGACTCCACTGAAACCAACAAAGAGCCCGGCAGCACCGTGAAAGCCAAGGGAAGTGTGGGGCAGGGAGGAAGCCCCCCAGGAACACACAAGTGGCTGTCAGATGAAAGGCGTCCTCATGGGTTCCCACCATGTGGGGCCACCCATGCTACAGGCCAAGAAGGGTCATTTTCTGGCTCAGTGGAAGGAGCTTCCAAGTGATATCTGGCACCAACAGGTGTCAAAGCAAGCAAACTGGTGCATTTCTTCCCCTCTGATCTGATCTGATAAGGAAATACCTTCCTGCCTCTTCTGGGCATGAATCAGGACGTTGGCGATAGCTAAAAAATTATTATAATAAATCTTAAAAGCATATAAAAGACCTTTTCCTTAGGAGGTAGGATTTTTTTTTTCCTCTCTCCCCCACAGCCATCCCCTTCTTAGGATGTAGCCCCTCCCCAGGGCTGCAGTAACAGAAGGAGGCATTTGATCAAGGCAGCAAAGGGAGCCCATGTGCCTTCAGTATCATCACATGGAGATATAAGGGAAGGCCAGTGTTGGCCAACTGAGCCCCTGCTCCCTGCACAGAAGAACCAGAGGCAGCTGCAAGCTTCAGGCCCACAGCAGAGACCGGGTTCACAAAGAGAAGAACACCAGGGACAGACGGTCAAGGAACCACAGAGCATGAGAGACAAGGAAGAAAATCCAAAGGTAAAGGGTGCCGTGGTCACATGTGGAGGTGGCCCCAAGAGCCGAGACCGGAAGACCCACACCAGCAGATGGGGAACAAGGACGGAACAATTCTGTGCTCCTCTGGGCTCTGCGTATCCCGAGCCGCTTGCGGAAAAGACGACTGGTAAGGAAGCGTCTCACCCTTCTTGTCCCCAGGTAAGACTCCACTACAGGGGCCGCGTTTATACTTCTATTGATAGACAGGGGGCTGGCTCATTCTCACTGGGCTTAGTAGAGGGACAGCCTGTTTCCCAACGGCCACAGCAATATCCCTCTTCTGCAACATGGCCTTGGCAGTTCCGCCACTGGGAAGTGGGGTCGACTTCACCCCTCTTGGAAGGAGGTTGGCAGGCAACAATGTCGACAGTGGAATACACGGAAAGGATGCTGTGCGACTTCCAAGGCTGAGTCACTATGGCCAGCAGGCTTTCCCCATATTCCCTAAGACATCCACCTTGGAGTCTTGGAGCTCTGAGCCACCATGTGAGGAGTTTTGCTACTCTGAGGCTCATGGGTGGAAGGCAGCCAAGCTACACGGAGAGGCCACAGCCAGGCGGTCTGGGTGCCAATCCTAGTCTTCTGCTCATGCCGGCCCGGCTAGTGGACAAATGAGTGAGTGAGTGAGTGAGTGATCCTCCAGGTCATTCCAGACCCTGCCATCAAGTCACCCTCCACTTGGGAGTGTCCCCAGCTGACGAGCAAGCCCCGTTACTCTATCTCAGCTCCAACCCAGAGAAGCTATGAATGAAATCGAAGTACTGTTTTCCACTGCTTTGTGTTGCTGTGATTTGTCACACAGCAATACTGACTGGAACAGGTTAGGTCCGGGGATGTGCCACGTAAATCAAGAGGCTGGAAAAAACCCTTGCTATTAGAACAATCACACCTACGCTCAAATTTAAGTTCACTCAGGCCAGTTGCTTTACCTCCCTGCCCTGGTTTCCTCCTCTGTCAAGTGGGAACAGCACCGTCCTTGTTGTTAGGATTTAAGTAGCTGTGAAAATTATCCCTGTGAACTCTGAGGGAGGTGGAGCCGGTGCAGATGTGAGCGCTGTTTGGATTAGGACACTCAACATCAATTTGTGGGTGACAGAGCCTGTTCTGACATTTACACTGAATTGACCCAGTTCTGTGGGTAATCAAGATTCCATGGCTTCTCAGACGAAATGAAGAACCCGGGGCATTGCCCTCATGGCAAAAATCAGCGAAATTTAATTTATCTCCTGTATGCGTTCTGCTTTAATTCTGCTGGAAATTTTTTTTTAATACGTGGAGAAATTCACTGTCAAAATACAGAAAAACTGTGCACAAATAAGCTCAAGAAGCAATCATGAGATAAACTCTCCAATACAATTTTTCCAAAATGGCAACTGAACTGGTGTCGCGGTTCAGCAAAGGGGCTGCTGGAATCTTGAGACTTTGAAAATAGCATGGCCGGTGTCTCAAACTGGGGAGGGAGAGAAGGTCCCAGCCCTTGGAATGGACCTGGCAGAATGCTTGGAGCCTGTCTTTATTCCTGCCGCAGGGGGGGGGGCCACCACATGGAATCCCAAGTCCAGGTAGGAGAGGTGAGCCGGCACGGGAGCCCCCCAGGGAACAAATTCCAACACCAGGTAAGAGAGGCACTCTGCTGATTTCTGCATGCTTCACAGCATAGCGCATGGAGGACTCAGGGAATGGAGACCTTGAGGGGAGACAGCCTGATAAGCCTCAGCAGAGAGCTGTGAGCACGACACCACATTCCTGGGTGATTCCCCCAAGATGTTACGATCCGTAGATGCCAACAAGGTGGGCAGGAGCAGGAAGGAATTAAAGAGCGCCGTGACAGGGCAGAGAGGGACTCACATGACATATCGGGGCACTGAGAATCCCCAGGTGAGGTTTGAAGGTCCTACTATAGTGGATGGAGCCAAAAACTCAGAGAAATAGAAGGTGGCTGCAATCACACAAACAGACACGCCCAGGAGGCTGGGACGAGACGAGACAGTCCGGGATTTTATAGAAGGATATTAGTGGCTGCCAGAGAAGCCAGTTGGGGGACCGAACGAGAGCATTCATTCATCTGTTCACAAAACAGCTACTGAGCACCTGCAAAGTGCCAGACACAGAGCACAGCACACACATGGCCCGGCCCTCGGGGGATGGAACGATCAGGAATAGAGTAGGCTGGTTTCCTCCCCCTCCCCCAAGACCACATTCTCATCTCCTGGGACTCAGTCATTCTTCGGGATATCTGCTCCTGAAGCCGAGAAACAGGTGGAAAACGTGTTTCCTTTAATAAATAAAATAAAATCTCCTTCGCCTCACCCTTGCCTCCAGGCGGATGCTGGTAATACTAAGTCAAGTGGGTTCTGTCGTGTATGTATGTTTTAATAAATAGAAACCATCTCCCCAGCCTCATGTTAAACAAAAATCTTCTTCAGCACGATTCCATGGTGTGGTTTCGAAAACAAAAATCCACACATTTTAAGGGCCTCTGCCATCACCCAGAAGACAGAACAGTCCCTCCCGAAGCAGGGCTGATGGACGGGGTGGGGGGAATGAAGTGACCCCCACCCCACGCCACCCTAGAGTGCCTCACACCTGGCCGGATGACCCAGACTCACCTCCAACTGACGGCATCCACAGTGGCTTCCTCAAAGCCGTGTCCGCGGCCCTGGTGGGTCACCAAGGGCCCCTCCGTCATCTGTGTCCTTGGCACTCTCCGGCCTCCACTTCTCCCCTGGTGCCTCTGAGACTTGCAAACAATGGGGCCAGGGCTGCACCCAGTGTTTGTTGTGATTCTTCTTTAACTAGGTAAATAATATCTCAGAGGCAGACATCTATAAAATGAGCTGTTCCGCCCCACTGAGGCTTGTCGAGAATATGAGGGCTTGTTCTTTTCAAAATACTCCAACATCCCGCAGGTATGAAAAATATAATCCCCTCTCGACTGATTGACTCAGAGCGGTGTTTGAGCAGGAGCCACAGCAGCTGACTGGCGGAGCACTTCATAAAGGACACGGTCCCGGGGCCAGTCCTCCTGAAGGCCCCGCACCACGCTCCCGCTCACCCGGTGTCAACAGGCCAGCTCACTCGCACGAGGAGGCTCTGGGGGCCAGTGTCCGGGATCTCACAGCCCCAGACAGGAAGCCGCGCTGGTTGCGGGATGTGGGCTTGACCTCCTGATGCAGCCGGACACAGGTTTCCTGTCCCAGGCTGCCTGCACACCCATTAGAGAGAACGAGGGGCCTGTTTTGCAGTGGAGAAAGCATTTAATCAGCTAGCGAGTGCCCGGCCATAGCAAGGGCTGTGATGAGGAAAGTCTCCCTTAGGACAGGAGTGATCCTGAGGGAAAGGTCCAGAATGTGCTCCACGTCGGTGAGGACTAGAAGACGATTCGTTAGCAACCACATCACTATTGAGGAAAACCTCCACCAAAAGGAAAAAGAATTTTCAGTTCTCGTAGTGATGGAGACTAATCAAAACCAGCTTCAAGTCTGAAGTGTATTAAGGATCCAATAAATAATCTTGATTCAAGCAATTACTTAAAATTGAAATTTGCTAAGTGAGGAGAATGAGTCATTCATTAGCACCGTGACACCTGTTACGGCAGGAGCAGGGAGCCCTGGGGGCCGAAAGAGACGAATGGGTGGAGGTTGGAGGCTGCACGGACCTCAGTGTTTCCTTCTGCAGGACCGGACCCAGGGGCACTGACGGGAACCAGGCCCGTCACAACTCACTGCTCTCAGTCTTGCCTCTTTAGAGCCCCTGGTCACTTTTACCCTTGCACTGGGCTTTTAATCTGAAAGCTTTGCGGAGTGTATTAGTTTGATTCCCCCATCCCAGAAGAAGACCCTGAGACAAGGTTTCAGGTGCAAATGGTGTGCATGGTGGGAAGGTGACACTGAGAGAAAAGAAGAGAGCCAGTAAAGGATGTGCCGGTAACCAGTGACTACAGGGATGATGACATGGGAGGCAGACTAATGGCCCCCAAAGACGCCTGCCTCCTAATCCACAGAACCTGAGAATATACTACGCTTCCTGGGAACAGACATTTAAAGTCAGATCGCAGGTGGATTAGGCTGCTCATGAGCTTGATGTTGAGACGGGGAAATTAGCCTGGAGCAGCCAGGTGGGACCAACGGAATCGGAAGCGTCCTTACAACGTGGAAGGAGAATGGTTAGCTGAGGAGCCACTTGATATGAACAAGACGCAACTGACCGTTGCCGGCCTTGAAGATGGAAAGGGAGGCCACGAGCCAAGGAATGCAGGAGGCTCCAAAAGCCAGAAAAGACAAGGAAATGGATTCCCCACCCAACCCCAGTGCCTCCCGAGAGGTCCTGCCGGCACCACGATTTTGACGCAGCAAGACCGATTTCATATTTCTGGTCTCAAGATAGTAAATCTGTGTGGTTAAGCCACTAAGTTTGTCATGATTTGTTACAGCAGCAGTGGCAAACACAAGTGACGTTAGGAAACCCTCCTGTGCTTCCTGCATCCGCGAGTGTCCTAGTAAGATCGGGCTGCTACAACAAAGGTACCGGGGACCGGGTGGCTCATAAACGTAATTGGAATTTCTTCCTCATGGTGCTGAAGTCCAAGATCAAGGCACTAGAAGACTCAGTGTCTGCTAAGACCCGCTTCTTGGTCCTTAGACGGTTCTCTCTGTGTCCTCGTGTGGGGGGAAGGGGTGAGGGAGTTCTGGGGGGTCTCTTTGGTAAGGACGCCAATCCCATGCATGACCTCTACCCTCACAACCCAGTCACCTCCCAAAGTCCCCACCTCCAAATACCCACCCCCCACCTTGGGGATTAGGATCAACCCAGGACTCTGGAGAGGACACAAACATTCAGTCTGTGGCATTGTGAGAACAGGAAGACACAGGACGGCCATTCCCATCTATGTGGCCATCCTGGATTCATTGGTGGGATCTAGGAACTTCCTGCAGGCCTGATGGCCAAGCTGAGTCCCCCAACCAGCTTTTACCGAAGGCCGTCACATGCTCACCCAGCTCATTAACAAGCCTTGCGTGTGACCCTCTCTCAGGCAAAATCCCAAGCCAGAGACAAACTCAGAGCTCGTGGGGTCGGGCCTGTGGCCAGGCTGCGGTGGAGCCTACAGGAACCAGGTCCAGGGCAAGGAGAGGGAGGCAAGACTCTATTAACAGCTTGTCAGAGATGTCCTTTCTGTGCCGTCTCATGATCCACACCCTCTTGATTGCTCCTCCCTCCCTAGCTGGCAGCCAGGAGGCCACTCTTAACTAACAGATGAGGGAGTATCTAAGACTGGATTTCCCGGACACGGGAAAGAATGTTTATGGCCAAGTGGGCCCGGGAGACACGCGGGGGTAGCTAGAAAGGTGGGGCTGGGCAGAGGGAGAAGGTGACCGCAATGTGGGGGGCTACACTGTGGCCACTGAGGCCTCAGCTGATTCCAGGGGAACCTTAGAGCCAGAATGGACCCTTGGAGCTATCCCAGTGAGAGGCCAGAGGGACCAGCCCTTCAGAATTGCACCCCCTCCTCCGTCAGCCAGGCATTAGCTAATGGGATGAGCACCTGGGGTGAGGCAGGTTCCCATGACCGAGGGCAATTTCCAGTGAAGGGTGCAGCTGGAAGATAATCCCAGCATCTGGGGAATGGGTGTGAGGGCGCTGAAGATGCAGGGGTCTGTGCAGAAGCCCCAGCCTCCACTCGAGAGGAGACAGCACGCTGGCCAAGGCAGGCAGTGGATGGGGCCTGGATGGAAGGGGTGTCCCCTTGTCACCTCCACTCCTGGCAGAGGGCCCCACAGCCCTCCACTCCTCCCAGGATCCCACAGGGGCGCTGCCTCCCCTGTCCTCGGTCCCAGGCAACCCCAGCGAGCCAGTCTGTCTCCCCCACGGAGGTGCTAACAGAGACATCAAAGCTGCGGCATTTCATTTTCAAGAAGCTTTGAACAACACTTCTGAAATGGCTGGGCCCAGGAAGATTAAAAGTCTTCCTATTGAAGAATCAGAGGGTCTCTAGCATCAGAACAGAGTGGGTGGGTGGGCTCACGGATATAGAGTGCTTTGTGCACCAGACAGTGGAACAGAAAAGCCAGAATAAGAATATGTGGAGAACCTAAGCAATAAAGTCTTAGTTCCAAAATCTCTAAAGCAGTGATCTAAGCTGGCAGGACCCCAGGTCGGGAAAGTGAGCACCTTGCCAGGAAAGAAGCAAAGCCCTGTATTAATTCACTCAATCATTCATTCATGCAGAAATGATTAATGAGCACCTACTAAGTGCCAGGCACTATGCTAGGGCCTAGGGGTACAGAAGGAATTGTAGAGACCTGCCCCTGCCCCCAAATTGCTGACAGCCTAGTGGGGGAGCCAGACAGACAGTCAAGTGTGAAATATGCTGAGATGGGGAAGCACAGGGGCCATGGGACTCCAAAGGAATCAGGGAGGGCTTCCAGGAGGCGGCAAAGCCTGAGTGGAGCCCTAAAGGATGCATAAGAGTGAATCAGGTGAAGGGCAGTGGGGAGAAGAGAGTAGAAGTGAGGCAGGAAGGAAGGTTTGAAAGAGATGTGTGGCTGGGGTGGGGGTGTGTGTGATCAGAACACAGAAGGCCACGAAGAACAGACAAAAAGTGTGGAATTTTCAAGAGGGCAGTGAGGAGCCATGGAAGGGCCTTCAGCAGCAGTGACAGGATTCCATCTGGGATTAAGGCAATGAAAACAGCCCTGCCAGCCCCTGAAGACACCTCTGGGTCCATAACCCATAGCTCTGACCCAGGATTGGAGAGGCCTGGACTCATGGGGGCAGTGGGAGCTCAGAGGATATGGATCGAAGCCCTTTATAATCTTGCCCTTGTCTACAAATCCAGCCCCTCTCACACAGCTCCCTGATTTAAAAAATGTCATGCTCCACATACCTAAGTCCTCGAACCCTCCCTCAAACCGTGTTGTTCTCCTACTGTTCTACTCCTCCAGGCCTTTGCTCTGCCTCAGATCCCCTCTCCCGACCTGCCTCCCCTGGCTGACTCCTCCATGTCCTTAACCACCTGCCACAGGTAGGCCAGGCCCTTCCTCTCAGAGCCCACCCAGGCCCAGTGTGTCCCCGGGCACAATTCCCTGCTACAGCCACCTGTTTACATGTCTGTGAGTCTACCGGTCTACCTGTGTATCTACCTGTAAGAGCTGAACTCCCCAAGGGCAGGGACCTCATCAATGCAGACCCCCTAAAACACACCAGGCCCAGCTCTGCCTGGTCCTTGCAGCCCTGGAACAGGAGGAATCGTCAAAGAACGTCTTGTCCACACCACCTTTCCAAGTGAGCAGACATAGGAAGAGAACAGTGGTGCTGGGTTCCTACTGGTGCCAGGCCTTTTGTGGACACCATCTCTTGTCATCCTCAAATATGTCTGCCAGCAGGTGCTATGAGTCCTGCTCCGTGTGCTCAGGGGACAGGTACCAGCCGAAGCCACAGAGCTGGTCAAGAACAGACCAGTCACACTTGGCCCTTTGCAAATCCCATCCTTCATCACTGTCCAACCCAGTTCTCATGGGATGGCGGACCACATAGCCAGCAAGTAGCCTTCTGTGTATTCACATAGACTGGTCCCACGGCCTCAACAGGGCTACAGATCTTTCAATGCGACTGATTCGGGAGAGAAAGGAAAAGCCTCCCTTGGGCCATGACTGTGGTGTCCTGGGAGCACACACGCCTCATGGCCTCCCAGCAAGGAGAACTCTGCATCCTCACAAAAACCTTCCCCTATCCTTCAAGGCCTGAGGCTCACAAACCCAACCCATGACAATGTTTCCTCAAAACAAGGAAAGCGGGGCGCCTGGGTGGCTCAGTCAGTTGAGAGTCCAACTTCGGCTCAGGTCATGATCACAGGCTTTGTGAGTTCAAGCCCCGCGTTGGGCTCTGTGCTGACAGTTGGGAGCCTAGAGCCTGCTTCGGATTCTGAGTCTCCTTCTCTCTCTGCCCTTTCCCTACTTTCTCTCTCTCTCTCTCTCTCTCTCAAAAAATAATAAACATTAAAAAAAAAAAAAGACACAGAAAGCAAATGGAGCACTGGATAGTTCTCCGTGGTCTGTGGGACCCAGGATGGACCAGCACCCACGTGACTCAGCAGACCAGTACAGCTGCGCCTGGCCAGGGCCCTCCTTGGGGCAGCCTCTGGGCCCAAGCGAATTCTCTGCAATAGGAGAGACATTGCCCCTTTCCATAACATTTTCCTCATGCCTGGAAAGCCACTGGGTTACAGCCAGAGGGCAAGGCCACCTCATTGGCCTAAGAAGGCCGATCAAGAACAAGAGATGAAAAAAAAAAAAAAAGAACAAGAGATGAGCACTAAGAAGGCTGATGGTGACCCACGTCTTTCAAATCAGCTAACTCTGGGAACTGAAATCTGCTAACAGTCATAACCTGGGGGGAGCCTGGGAAAAGTCTTGAATCTTTACATTTAAACCCAGAGGTCACAAAGCACGGTGTGTTTTTACTCAAATTATGTAAGGGGCCTGGCCTTTCTGAACAGAAAGAGTGGGGAAGTGAGGCCAGTCTGGTCCATGAAGGCCGATCAGATGCAAGAAATATCATGTTGCGATGTGGACAGCGCATGTTGTTCTTAATTGTATTTTATTATGACTTCACGGAATGTTTTCTTACAGGTCACCTCAAATCCTTCAGGGAATAAAGCAAAGCAAACATAAATAAATACTTTAAATTAAAGCGTAGGCAAGCCAGCGTTCCAGTGACAGAAGCGGGTGTTCAGGTAATCAGGGAGGGGCTTCTCGTGGAGACACCGGCCCCCGAAACAGGCAGGAGCAGCTAGTCTAGATGTGGTAATACTTGCTTAAGCCTACCAGGCGTTTCCACATTAAGTCCGGCCCCAGCACCAAAACCCGACATCCAGGCAGCCTGGGCGTACAGACACCCCCTCCGTCCGTCCTCAGCTCCCTCCAGGCCTGCACCATGCAGAAGGAGGGCCAGGAGGGTAGAGGAGCGTTTTGGAGCGTGGGGTGGGGCCCTGGAGCCCTCTGTCCCAACCCTGGCTCCATTTCTTCCAGGCTCCATGACTTTGAACACACCTCTTAGCCTTCTGCTCCTGAAATGGGGTCAGTAGAGCACCTGTCTCAACAGGAGGGTTTTGAGCTCGTACACAGAAAGCGTGGAGCTGGACATATAATGAGTGCTCAACAAATCTCAGGGTTTTTTTTAATTTTTTTATGTTTATTTATTTTTGAGAGAGAGAGAGACAGAGTCCAAGTGGGGGAGGGGAAGAGAGAGAGGGAGACACAACACCCGAGGCAGGCTCTAGGCTCTGAGCTGTCAGCACAGAGCCCGATGCGGGGCTGGAACCCACAAACCGCGAGATCATGACCTGAGCTGAAGTCAGATGCTCAACCGACTGAGCCACCCAGGCACCCCAACAAATCTCAGTTCTAAGACCGGGGCCTGGCTGCTGGGAGTCAGTGTCCCCACTGGGGAATAAAGCTGTTCACAGCCTGAGACAGTGGGGGAACTCAGATGACTCAGGGCCACCGGGCCTGTGGTGGGGCCTAGACGCTAGGTATGGTGGGGTCTCAGAGCAGGAAAGGACTGGAAAGTCTCAGGAGGGTTTCACAGAGATAGGAGGGCCCAGGGTGTTTCAGAAAGTGAAGAGGAGAAGAGCAGCACCCCAGAGCATGCACAAAGGCTTGGAAACCAGAGGGCAGAGTAGGCGTAGAAGACAGTAAGGAGCCAGCCCGGCTGGGCGTTCAGGCTCAAGGCTGCCCAGGGGAAGATGGGAAGCTGGCTATCCTGCCTGAAGGTTGAAAACTAAGCAAACAGACCAACAAGATTAATGCACACAGGCAGACAACTCAAAGCAGTGTGTGTGTTTGTGTGTGTGTGTGTGTGTGACCTGGATGTTGTGTAAATACTGGAAGAAGATGAACAAGAGAAGAATTCTTTGATTGATCCAGCTGACACGGATTCTAGAATTTCTGCCTTTTGCTTGTGTTTAAAGAACTGAAATTAGGCCTTTGCCAGAGAAGGAGGCACTCCTGGTTTTGGCAAAGATGAAAATATTAGTACTCAGTATGCCCTCAATAAATACTTGTGGAAGGAAGAGAAGGAGAGAGGAGGCGGGGGGGGGGGAGGGGAGGGGCAGGAAGGAAGGAACTGAAAGCTCATTAAAATTTTTCAGGTGCCCCCCTCCTGCCTGCAAGTTGGAAACCAATCGTAATTCTCATCAGCTGGAGCCCCCTGGCTCCCAGCGGAGACTGAGACTGTTCTCACTGGTGTGTTAATATTGAACTTCAGCATAAAATGGGGCCTCCCAGGCTAGGAACCTCCAAGGTTAACATTGCCAGGATCTTATTAGGAGCACTTGTAATTGTGAATTAAAATCTTGAAAGAAGGGAAACTGGAGTGGCAGGGCAGGGGTAGAAAGGCTCTCCAGCCGGGAGGAGAAACAGTATGGAGCCCCAGCTCCCTGTTCAAAACCAGCTCAGAGTACGATGCACTCGCCACCTGCCTTGATCTACGGGTTGGGTCATGCCGTCTGGGTTCCCTGGTCCCTCCAAGACCATTCCTCAGGCATCCCACTGCCTTCTCCCTCCACCCCCAAGGGGCATGCTCCCCTGGGCTCTGGCTTGAACTCTACGATCCCCACCACCACCCCCCCCACCCCGCTGGAAAACAAATCATTGAGGAATGCAGTTACCAAGTTTCTACTGTGTGCCTAGCCCTGTGCTAAGTACTTTCCATGCATTATCTCATTTGCTCCTCAGAGCAACCCTCCCAACGAGGTATTTTGAGGCCTGTTTTACAGATAAGGAAACTGAGGCGCAGAGGTCCAAGTTCACACCACTGCAAGAGTCTGAGCCAGTGCTCCCAACCCCATGAAGTGGTTCGTGTACAAGCATCGGGATGTTTGCTGTATTCACGCACCACCTGCACTATTGTTTACTTAACATTTTTCTTTAAACAGACTCCCTTTATGTTTAACTGAAATGAACATATTCAAGGAAAACAACATATCACTGTGATATGTGTAAAAATAGTATCTCTCATCAAAAATGACCGGGAAAGAAGACAGTGGGTATGAATGGCCGCTGGATCCTGGGGCCTGCTGAAAACACCCACCTCAGCCCTCTCTTCATTCACAAGGGAGACTCAGCAAAACTCAGAGGATTCACTGGCACCAAACTGTCTCCTTCACCGAGACAAGATGGACAGAGATCAAAGGGGTCCCCTTCTCATCCTGTGACCCAGCACTGTAAATACTGTGTCTGGGCCCTGATGACATCCCCCTAGGACCCACCTGTGGTAAAAGCTCTTCCCTCCTGTCCTAGAACCCACCGATTCCCATGGCTCTGACCTCCAACACGTGTGGACAGCCCAGACTCAGACTCCTGTGGCCAACTTCTCAACAGTCAGGTTCTGAACCCTCCCAGGGAGCACCTGAGAGCCAAGCCCACAGACAGTGAGTACTGACACGTACCTGACCACCCACACACCCAGATGACATCACCTTCAGCCCAGAGGCCCAAACTAGAAAGGGGGGGGGGCTAATGTTCACCTCCTTGCTCACCCCAACATCTGTCCTGTCCCTACAGAGTGCCAGGCTGTTGTGAGCTGGGTGGGGATGGGTTAGACATACCCATCCCTGCTTGGATGGGGTTCTCCATTCAGCGACAGGTAAGTAAGAACAGTGCATCCCGGACAGCTCTAACTGGTCAAGGAGGAGGTTTGGGAAGACAGACAAGAGAATCATTGTTTAACTTGGGCGGAGGTGGGGAGGGGGTTGAGGAAGCTCACAAAAGAGGTGATGCTCACTTAGCAGTTAAGAAAGCCTCCCTTGGAGTGCCTGGGTGGCTCAGTCAGTTGAGCACCAACTTTGGCTCAGATCATGATCTCACAGTTCATGAGTTCAAGCCCCATATCGGGCTCGCTGCTGGGCTCACTGCCATGAGAAAAGAGCCTGCTTCAGATCCTCTGTGTCCCTCTCTCCTCTGCCCCTTCCCTGCTCACACCCTCTCTCTCTCTCTAAAAAAAAAACAAAAAACAAAACAAAACAAAACCATGAAAGAAAGAAAGAAAGAAAGAAAGAAAGAAAGAAAGAAAGAAAGCAAGCCTCTCTTTTCCATCACCGTATGTGATTCTCAGAATAGGGCTGTGGCAGTGGGTAGTTTTATAGATGACTAAATAAAGACCCAGCAGGCTTAAGTAACAGTGTCATGCCCCTGACTGAAAGTCAGCCACCAACCTGGTCTCTTTTCCCCAGACTCTACTGTTTCTCAAATGGGCACTCAGGAAACATTCAGTGACTCGAATCCAATTCCTGCATCTCCAAACCGAGTGGCAAGCCCCTGAATACGAAAGCCACTCCTTATACTCTGTCTCCTCCACCATCCTCCAGTTCCCAATGGCGTCCTCACAGCACCAAGCACACAGCTAGTTCCCTGCAGATCAGAGGTGCTCTATCAAGTGGGAGTGGGGAGTGCTAAGAACAGGAAGAGAAGAGGAGGAAGCAACAGAGCACGGTCTGTGGCTTCCTTCTTGCCGTGGAACACAATGCCCAGGGACCCGGAGCAGTTCACAAGGCAGGTGCCTCTGGAAGGCCTCCCCAGAAAGGTCATTTTGAAATTGGCCGAGGGCCGTCCAAAAACGTAACTGTGCTTTTCACATTTAAGGCGGAGGCAGATTGGTGACGACGGATGGGGACATGGCTTAGAGACGACAGGGGCTCCTTCAAATACTGCCAAATATTGTACACCTCTGCCAGGCAGGTCAGCAGCCACACGGTCCCCATTCCATCCCCGCTTTGGGAATCCCGGATGGAAAAGCCAGTGATGGAGAACGCCTCCTCTGGCTTCGCGGTGTGGGAGAGCGGCCCTTTGCAGAGAACCTGGGCTCCCTCTAGTGGCCACGTGCGGCAGCGGCGCCGGGGAGGGCGCGGCTGAGACCTCTGGCCGGAGAAAATAGAAGGTCAGGCCCAGCCTGAGACACCTCACACCAGAGGGTGCAGAAGTCAGGGACTGAACAGCGCCCTGGATGCCCACGGAAGTTTCATTAGCCCAGCTTCTGCAAGTTGTGAAGGTTCCCCTCCTCCAAAGCGCTTTCATAACCCATGGTTTGAATACTATCTTTGAGCAGGATATTAATAACACTACTATTGACACTAAGCGGGCTTTCAAAATGCCTCCAAGAGCTTTTCCCCCAGTTTCCCATATCTAAATAACTGAAAGTTTTTAGCAGCTCTTGTTGAACCAATGGCAGCCACTTATTAAGGCACTTATCAGAGTTAGATTCTGCCTCCTTTTGCCCTGGAGGTAAGGGAGAAAGTTTTCTGGTTTTCCCTAATAACAGTGTTTTTCCAGGCAGTCTTTGCACTATTCATGGGCCTGAGCCTCCCACCACCCCGCAGGTGGGGAGAGACAATCACAACCTGGCACAGACCTTCCCCATTGTCCACCGAGCCAAGCCGGCTCCATCATCCCTGGTCGAGAGAGCCACGCGGGTGGCCCAGTGGGTCGGGTCCTGGTGACTGCAGGCATCGCACAGGGAGGGGCAGGAAGGGCACCTCCTGGCAGGGAGTCAGCACAAATGACCCATAAAACAGCCCTCAGGGAGAAACTGCTTTTAGAATTTCAGTTCCTTAACTGCCTAGTGGGCACAGCCCGGAAAACCTGCCAGGGGGTGATGTTTATTTAACTAGAACAGGGACAGAGAGGCCTTCATCTAAAGAGGTGCAAACAACTCTTGCCAAGGCCCTACAGGTTACAGCTGTGGGTTGAGGGAGGAGGGGCCGGCGCCCTGGTGATGCATTTTCCTGGGAAACTGCTCCCACGCCTGTGCCTTGCACCAGCTGGGCACCGGAGAGCCGGCAGGGCAGGCGGCAGCACAGGGCAGCTGTAGCGGTGCCCTCTGAAGACGTCCCGGAGCCTGGTGCACACGGAGAGTAACTGCAGGCCAGATGCTTTCCTTACGCCTTAACGTGCATTTTCGCACTTAATCCCAAATCCAAAGCAGAGGCTGTTACTAATCCTCTTTCAGAGATGAGGAGACTGTGACTTAGAGGTTAAGGGATTTATTCAAAGAGCACAGTTCCAGAGGCGGGAGGCAAACCCACGTCTGACCACACAAAACTTCCAGATGTCAGGTGCCTGGGAGGCTCAGTCAGTTTAGCATCTGACTCTTGGTTTCGGCTCAGATCATGATCTCACAGTTGTGAGATGGAGCCCCACATCGGGCTCTGTGCTGACAGCGCAGAGATTCTTGGGATTTTTCTCTCTCCCTCTCCCCCTCCCGGCTCACGTGCACTCTCTCTCTCAAAATAAATAAACTTTAGGGGCGCCTGGGTGGCTCGGTCAGTTAAGCGTCCGACTTCGGCTCAGGTTATGATCTCGTGGTCCATGAGTTCGAGCCCCGCGTCAGGCTCTGTGCTGACAGCTCGGGGCCTGGAGCCTGTTTCAGATTCTGTGTCTCCCTCTCTCTCTGCCCCTCCCCCTTCATGCTCTGTCTCTGTCTCAAAAATAAACAAACATTAAAAAACAAACAAACAGGGGCGCCTGGGTGGCTCAGTCAGTTAAGCGTCCGACTTCAGCTCAGGTCATGATCTCGTGGTCTGTGAGTTAGAGCCCCGCATCGGGCTCTGTGCTGACAGCTCAGAGCCTGGAGCCCGCTTCGGATTCTGTGTCTCCCTCTCTCTCTGCCCCTCCCCTGTTCGTGCTCTGTTTCTCTAAACAAACGTAAAAAAAAAATAAATTAAAAAAAATAAAATAAACTTAAAAAAAAATTTTTTTTCAACATTTATTTATTTTTGGGACAGAGAGAGACAGAGCATGAATGGGGGAGGGGCAGAGAGAGAGGGAGACACAGAATCGGAAACAGGCTCCAGGCTCTGAGCCATCAGCCCAGAGCCCGACGCGGGGCTCGAACTCACGGACCGCGAGATCGTGACCTGGCTGAAGTCGGACACTTAACCGACTGCGCCACCCAGGCGCCCCAGAATAAATAAACTTTAAAAATAAAAAGCTTCCAGATGCCAACCAGGCCCCGCCCACTCCTCCCCCACCCCCAGGCTCTCTGACACACTACACACACACACACACACACACACACACACACACACACGTCTCGTGCCTATGCACCCAAACTCACCACTGGCTCATCCAAAGCCACCTCTGGGGCCAACATACAGACACACCTGTTCCTAATCAGATACTCAGATACCCACGGTCCTACTTGTCACCATCAAAAGGGCATGATGTTTCTCACCATTAAACTTAACAATCTGCCCTCTGTGGATGGTGATCGTATTGTGTTACGGTGACTATAACTGTGTCCTGATTACATCATGCCAGCAGCTCACCAGGGTGGGGGAGATCTCACCCATGCTCTCTGCCCTGGGTCAGCCCTTGTCACCTCTGCCTGCACCAGCTGTGGGAAGTGTCCCGCAGGCCTCATGTTAAAGCAGTCTGCCCCGTCCACTGGCTTAACGACCACCACCAACCACCACCGATGGGCTCCCGGCATTTAATCCCATGCCCCCCACATCTTCAAATCCTCCGAAAGCTCCCCATTGCTTTCAGGATAACACCCAAGTGCTTGACACTCGAAGAATCTGTGGTGAGTTAGCAGGTAGGGAGATGGCACCACCAAGGTCCACGCAGGGTGTGAGGAGGCCCAGGATGGAGTCCGTGGGGTGGGGGGAGCAGGTGAGAGTGCCCGGGCACTTGAAGACTCCCTCACCATCGTGGCTGTACCAGTAACTACAGATGAACCACACGACCTTTCTTCTTCTAGCCCTCAGTGTCTTCATCAGCAAAACAAGCTCTAACAACACAGTGCCAATCTCTCACACCCTCCCAGAAGCTGATGAGAAACACGCGGCCCTTAGTAGGACTCACTGCTACTGGATCCAGCTTTGGGGTTGCTTCTGTGGATTGAGGCATTCTAAGGAGCTTGGTGCCAGAGGCCCGTGTTAAACTAGGCTTTCAAGGATGAGCAAAAGGTGGGAAGATGGATGGAGAGGAGAAGAAATCTGTTCTAGTCAGGGCAAGTAATCTAGGGAGACCATGGCAGGAAGGAGAAGGGGAAAAAAGGAAGTAAGCCCCTTCTGAGCACCTACTATATTCCTGGTTCGTTACATTCTTATTTCACACTCCCCAGATTCATCTACAATCAAAGGCAGTCAATTTCTGGTCACCAATGCTGCCTTTACAATGAATGAATAAACCAGCCACCAACTGGGAAAAAATATCCATATGCAGAATATATAAAAGAACTCCTAGACATCAACCATAAAAAGACAACCAACCCAATGTTTTAAGTGGGCAAATGACTGGAACAGACACATCACAAAACAAAATACAGGAATGGCCAAGAGGCACATGACTAATGAGAATTATTATCCATCACGGAAATGTAGATTAGAACCAGATGAGACGCCACCACACGTCCACTAAAGTGGCTAAAATAAAAAACCAGCATCACCAAATGTTGGCAAGAATGCGGAGCAACTAGAACTCCCTTGCACTGTGAGCAGGAGTTAAAATGGTCCAGCCCCTTTAGAACGTGCCTGGCGATTAAAAAGTTAAACATACACCTACCTGTAACCCAGCAATGCTACTCCAGTATCTACTCAAGAGAAATGAAGACAGACGTCCATACAAAGCTTTGTGTGTGAATGTTCTCAGCAGCTTTGGTCATCATAGCTCCAAACTGGAAAAAAACCCCAAATGTCCATCAGTAAGGGAAAGGACTAAACATCTTGTGGTGTGTCAGTACAAATGCAATGCTACTTGGCAATAAAAGCAATTGACTTTTGATATGTGTGACAATATGGATAAATCTCAAAAACCTTGAGCTGACTGAAAGAAGCAGTTATATAAAAGTATAGACAGTAAATATGAGGAGTGTGTGGTATATAATTCCATTCCTACAAAATCCAAGAATAAAGTTGGCCTTGACAAAGTTTACCACCCAGAACAGTGGGTGCCTCCACACGGGGGTGGGCAGGGATTGACAGAGAAGAGGCATGAAGAGTGACGGAAGTATTGTATATCTCTCTTAGAGAACTAGTTACATGGGTGAATACATTGGTCAACAATCATTGAGCTGAATGCCTGAGATCTATGCACTGTGTTGTATTGTAAGTATCCCTCCATTAAAAAAAAAAAAAAAAGACTGTATAGTCAGGCCATCTAGGTTCAGATCCTAATTCCAACCCTTACAAGCTTTGTGACCCAGGCTAATCTCTGAGACTCCATTTCTCATCTATAAAATGGGGATGGTAATAGCTCTTACCTGGGCACATCTCAGCTATTAAGTGAGATAATGAATGTGTGTGAAGGGTCTGCCTCAGCGCCCTGGGACTTGGAAAAGCATGCAATACATGGGAAGTGAGTGAAAGCGGCTTGCACAAGGTCCTGCAGTGGTGCAAACAGACGCACAGGTGAGGATGACCCCGACAGGGTTGGTGGGGGGGGGTGGGGAACAGTTGCAGGGACGAGGACCAGGAATAAGCCAGGTAGATTGCCCCCAGCCCATGCATTGCCTCAGGAGGGTGAGGTGAGGCCAGAAACTTTGGGGGAAAACACACAGTGCCGGGAGCCCTATGGGCACCATGGCCCCAGACATAAATAGAGGTTGGCATTATTGTCTGTGAGTGGGTCGTGATTTCTGGGTTGTTGGAAGCTGTAAGGAGAAGACAGATAGGTGCTGTCCAATGATTTGTTGTGGGAGCTCTTGGCAGGAAGAGCAGACAGCCCAGCCCTGAAAACGGACTAGGCCACGGGACACACAGACTCGGAAAGCAGATTGGAATGCAGTGTAGGGAAACTGAGGCAGATGCACTGCCTATACATCAGGGTGAGGGTGGGGAAGTTTTCTTGCCTCAGCTTCCGTGAGCCCATGGGGTGTGACTGAGCCCAGACCCACCTGCCAAACATGCAGGGGCACCCTGTGTGACCCTAAGAGCACCCACCTCCTGCTGATGTTAATGGGGCTCACCCCTCTGCACAGCTATGAGTGCTAAGGTCAGATGCCCGTGGGCCTGGCTTGTCCTCATCAAGCCTGTCGAAGGGTCCCTCTCCGCAAAGGACACTAATTAATGTGTGATCCCCGGCAGGGGTCCGCCGCATCCTGCATCTGCCAACCTAATTATAAGATAGCTCTTCCAGGCTGGCTCACGGCCCCGGGTGATTCCAGCGCAGGCACCAACAGCTGGAGGGAACAACAATGACTACGAAAAGAAAGGATTAAAAATCAGGGCTGCTAATGATGATAACGATCATCATACTAACTTGTTTATCAAGCGCCTGTTAGGTGCCCTGTACTTTACAGATATTATCCCCAATATTCCCAGTGACCCTAAAGGTATCATCAGTGTTGTTTTCCAAACCCAGAAACTAAGATTCAGAAAGGCTACGGAATTTGTCCGAGTTCACAAAGCCAGTTAGCACCAGACCTAAGATTTGAACGCAAGGATGTCTTACTCCAGAGCTCTTGTTCTCACAGGGCAGCAGACCTCCAGAGGAGTCCCTTCCCCTATTGCTGGGGGGGCTTCAGTCTCCCCACAAGTACATGGGGTTGAGCCTGGTCCCTCAGCCCCAGCTGCAGAAACACAGCCGGGTTTACCTTCCATATCAATGGCCAGATGGGCCCCAGTGGCAACTCAGTAAGAGTCCACTTCCTAGAGACAAGATTTGGGGTCAGCACCACGGAGAACATTTTATTTCACTGGCTGAGGCCATGAGGCCTCTGTCCTGCAGCCAAATGCCAGGTCTTGAAAGTTACGTGTGTTCTACACCATGATCTGTGCAGCTGTGAGTAACTAAGCACCTAGTGCGCACCGGTCAGCCCCCGGGGTGCCAGGCACCACGCAGACTCGTGGAAGCGAAGAGTATGGAAAAACAAACGTGGGAATGCACAAAGGTAAAAGGGGGTAGACTGAAAAGTTGCTCAGGATTCAGGACAAACTGTAGTGGGAGCATGAAAGGAGAAGGGGTTTCTTCCAGCTCGGGAAGCTGACGGCTGAAGCACGTGCACTGTGCACCTAGGACAGGGAGGAAGCACATTATCAGGGCAGGGCAAAGAGCAGAAGCAAAGGTCCAAAGAAGATGGGTCTATTCCACACAAGTGCAGGAATGATTCATTCACATGGTCAACAAATAACTGACCCAGGAAACTGAGGGCACGTGAAGGGAGAGTGAATGCCAGGCCACATGCAATCTAACCCCGGGGCCATGCAGAGTACAGAAGGGTACTGAGCAGGCGACTAGGACCGTGTAGATGTTGCATACAAGGACAAGACAGGTGGTTAGAGAAGCTGCTGGAGGGCGCAGAGGACTGGTCTAGTTAGGGTGAAGCTGAGCTTGTCATCCTGCACCCCGTCAGCCCCTGAGCACCCCCTTCTCCTTGACTACTCCCAGGCAGCGGCCCGGCCCTCGAGGCAATGGGATGGCCTACAAGCCACAGCCCCGTGGCCTACACCAGGTTTGAAGTCTTCACTTCTTAATTCCTGTAAATTATCGATTTTTTTTTCTCTCCACTCATTTACTTGATGTCTCTGACACCTGTTCAATGGAGAGAAAAAGAATCCGCAAACAGAATGGCACAGCAGCATATCATATTTGAGCATTACAAGAATAAAACTGACGCACAAAGAAAAGCTGCTTTGAAGCCAGCACGAGCACACACACTCCCTGTTTGCAGAGCCGCATTCCTCCCCTGGGAAAATAGGGGTGTCCAAGGGGGACCAACAGGAGGCTCAGAGAGTAGGAAGGGGTGTGGAAAGTGCTCTAGGGGAACAAGGTGGGCTCCGTGGCCAGAGACTGGGGTGAGGGGGGGCGGGTAGTTAGGAGACACGGTGAAGGAGTCTGGGATGCTCCACATTTACTGGGCACAGCCTGGCTCCTGCCTTCTCAACCCCCTGACTCTCAGATTTCAGGGACCCTCACAATCGCCTGGGCAGCTTATTGACAATGCATATTCCCAGGTTCCCAGACCTCCTCTATCCAAATCTGAGGTGGGGCCTGAGAACTGTATTTTTAACAAATTCCCCAGTTCATCCTGAATGCCCATATTGATTTGGGAAGCACACTCCAGCCCTGCCTCCCAATCAGGTTTTGCTTTCTCCTTCCTCCCTGGGCCACTTCCGGGGCCCCTGGGGGTCCCTAACTATAGCCCCCAATGCCTTATGCTGAAAGCCCTGCTCTAGGGATGAGATCCTGCCCCACAAGGTTATGGAAAATTCCATCTCTGTTTCTTAGGGTGGAGATGGGAGTGACCTTGTGTAGGTTGGGTGGCAAGAGCCTCCTGGCCCTCAGAGCATTCTTACTACCTTGAGTTCACGGCCTGTTGTTGAACACGGGGAAGTGGGGGTAAGCTGCCTCAGGTATCCCACAAAACCCATTTCTCTTAGGTCCAGCTACCTCTCCCTTCCCCCAAAATTCTATGAGCAGTGCACTAAAAACACGATGCCCTGCCCAGTCCAAGAAATCTCCTCCCATGGGCTACACCAGTCTACTCCACTTCTACCTACCAGAATATTCTTCCCTCCATCTTCTCCTCCTCTTTCCTGGACACAGGGGTGGGCAAAGAAGACACCAAAACTGGCCAATTTTTCCTTACTGACTTACCTTTTACATGGGCATGTTTCTATTTCTTTCTCTTATTAAGGATTTCTTTTATTTATTAATGAAGCTCTTCTTAATCCACCAGTTTCAAGTGAGTGACTTAAAATGCAATGCCATTGGAAAAATGAACCTGGACCACTTTCTTACACCATACACAAAAATAAACTCAAAATGGATGAAAGACCTAAATGTAAGACAGGAAGCCATCAAAATCCTCAAGGAGAAAGCAGGCAAAAACCTCTCTGACCTTGGCCACAGCAACTTCTTACTCAACACGTCTCTGGAGGCAAAGGAAACAAAAGCAAAAATGAACTACTGGGACCTCATCAAAATAAAAAGCTTCTGCACAGCGAAGGAAACAATCAGCAAAACTAAAAGGCAACCAATGGAATGGAAGAAGATATTTGCAAACAACATATCAGATAAAGGGTTAGTATCCAAAATCTGTAAAGAACTTATCGAACTCAACACCCAAAAAACAAATAATCCAGTGAAGAAATAGGCAAAAGACATGAATAGACACTTTTCCAAAGAAGACATCCAGATGGCCAATCGACACATGAAAAGATGTTCAACATCACTCATCACAGGGAAATAAAAATCAAAACCAGACTGAGATACCACCTCACACCTGTCAGAATGGCTAACGTTAACAACTCAGGCAACAACAGATGTTGGTGAGGATGCGGAGAAAGAGGATCTCTTTTGCACTGCTGGTGGGATTGCAAACTGGTGCGGTCACTCTGGAAAACAGTATAGAGGCTCTTTAAAAAATTAAAAAAAGAACTACCCAGCAACTGCACTACTAGGTATTTATCCAAAGGACACAGGTATGCTGTTTCGAAGGGGCACATGCACCCCAAGATTTATAGCAGCACTACCCACAATAGCCAAAGTATGGAAAGAGCCTAAACATCCACCGATGGATGAATGGTTAAAGAAGATGTGGAGTATATATACAGTGGAGTATTACTTGGCAATGAAAAAGAATGAAATCTTGCCATTTGCAACTACACGGATAGAACTAGAGGGTATTATGCTAAGCGAAATTAGTCAGAGAAAGACAAATATGACTTCACTCATATGAGTCCTCATATGAGGACTTTAAGAGACAAAACAGATGAACACAAGGGAAGGGAAGCAAAAATAATACAAAAACAGGGAGGGGGATAAAACATAAGAGACTCTTAAATACGGAGAACAAACAGGGCTGCTGGAGGGGTTGTGGGAGGGGGGATGGGCTAAATGGAGGGGTTGTGGGAGGGGGGATGGGCTAAGGGGTGTTAAGGAATCTACTCCTGAAATCACTGTTGCACTATATGCTAACTTGGATGTAAATTAAAAAAATAAATTTTAAATAAATTTTAAAAATGCAATGCCATTGAACACTCGTAACACAATAAGCAATAATGAAACAAGGACTCTCCTTTGTGAAAGGTCTGCCATGTGCCAAACTCTGTAACAGAAGCTTCCCATAGGAAGGAAGGACTAGTGCTTGTTCTTAGCTGCACAGCTGCACAGTGGAATCACCTGGCAGCTTTTTTTTTAAATGCTTCTGTCCAGATCCCATTCCCAGAAATCCTGATGAAATTGGTCCAGGTGGGACTCAGGGTGGACCCCAACATTTGGTACTTGTTTTAATCACCCTGGTGATTCTAAATATACAACAAGGATTGAGGACCACTGGCTTGATTCTGGCCAGGGCCCTTGTTGGTGGTGTCTCCATTATGCAGATGGAGAAACTGAGGTCTTAGGAAGAGGTGGAGGTGGCAAGAGGGGATACGGAGCCAGGGGGTAACAGACTGGGTAATTGGTCCGGTGGTGGGGGTTGGGGCCGGGCATGGGGGAGCTCTGCCCCCACTCTGGCACTGTCTAAGCAGATCCTGTCTGGGGGTGAGGATGCCCTTGGACCATTCACAGCAAGTCAGTAGTAGGTGGCTGCAGGTAGGGGAAATGGGCTCCAGCCAGCAAGAAAGCAGGAAGCCTAGACAGGTGCTCCTGACTGCTTATGCATCAACCTCCCCATGGGAATGACTGGAAGTCCCCCCAGACAAGGACCAAGTGGGTTCCTCTCCTTCCCCCAGGGCCAGGCTACCACAAGAGATCACAGCTGGCTGGGTGGGGCTGGCTGAGGTGGAAAAGAAGAACAAATCTCAGATAGGAGTGAATTTTGCAATATCCAAAAAAGAAAGCAGCCCTGTGAATAAAATAACATTTGGGGACTGGGGCGGCGGGGGGAGGTGGTAGTTTTCCCGGCCCCAAAACCATCCTGCTTCAGTCCCCACAACCAGCAGCATGGCAATAGCAGGGATATAGAATTAGCAGCTGTTATTACATTAGCTTGTGGGATGCATGCTGATGAGATGCCTCATCCGGGAGGGGGCTTCAGGCCAGGAAGGCGGTCGGAAGATGGGGGGTGGGTTGGAGGATCCCCCTGGCTCGGCCCCCAGGCCTCTCACAGTGGCCAAATCACACCCGGGACATCCCGCCCACCCCCTCCCGCTGGCCTCCGCCTCTGGGGACTGATCTTTCTCCGCGAGGATGAAGCGTGCCCTCCTGCCCCTCAGCCTGGCAGATCGACATCCGCTTCCCCCCAGAGCATCACTGCGGGGCCGACAAGGACACTTAATATTCCCCATCAAGCTCTTGCAAGACGTTCCGCGTGTTAATAAATTCAGGACACTTTGGGATTCTGAGCAGCTGGTTATTTCAAAGCAGCACTAAACACGGTCTAACGGCAAACCCTGCCCAGAGCTGAGACCAGACGGGTCTGGGCATCAGAGCAACTTCTCCTGGTGTCTACTGGGCTGGGGCAGGCTCTTTCTCAAAGCTACCACTCCACCAGTTAGTAGAGTTGAGCCCCAGAGGTTGAGAGAGGATCCTGGGTCTCCCTTGGGGGTGTCTAAGCCATGATTCTCAAAGTGTCTTCCATGAGTCACCCGTGTCACCCACGGTGCCGGTCATCAGGCAGATTCCGGGTCGAGCCCTGCTGAAATACTTGGGAGGGCCTGGGAATCTGTATTTTTAGCAAGTTCCCGAGATGATTTTGATTCACATAGAGATTTGGGAAGCCCTAAACTGAGGATGTGGTAACAGGCCACAGGGTTGGTCACCAGTGAGGACAAGCAGATGCTGAGAGGAGACTTGTCCGAGGCCCAGGGGCCAAGCTGCTGCAACGTGCCAGCCCCTTTACATACATAGTCTTGCTTATGCACATACAACATGAAGGAGGGGGCTCCATCACCATTTTACAGACTAGGAAACTGACTGTCACAAAGGTTCAGGCCTCAGCTCAAAGGTGTCACTTCCTTCCAGAGGCCGTGACCTCCCAGGTTAGCATAGCCCCCAGTCATTTCCTCTCACCGGATTTGACCACAACACTTTAAACTGTTCAAAATTATTTTGTTTGGCAGTGTGTCTGTGCCTACAGTGACCTTGACAATAGTGTTTGTCATTACGACCCCAGTACCCAGCACCAAGCCTGGCAACCAGTTGACATGCACTGGATGATGGAGGCAAAGAGGTCAGGGGTCACGCCCAGGTTTGATGACTCCAGAGGCATCCTGAGATGGTGGCCCAGAGCAAGGTCATGGGTAGAATGGGGCGGGGGGAGGGGCGGCAGGGCAGGCACCCAGACCCTACTCTGAGCCAGGCACAAGTCAGCAGGCATCTCCTCTACCTTCATGGTGCTGCCAGTCAAGAAGCAGGTTTAAAAGCACAAAGAAGGGTAGGGTCAGCTCCTGGTATGCAGATGAGGAGCCTGATACTAGAAGGTGAAGTGAGGGACCCAGGGCTTCCCAGCACAATCTCATCAGGCATGCCCCCCTACCCCCACACACTGTCCTCCTCTCTCTTCTGCCTGGGGGCAGAGTGCTCCTCCAGGGGGGTTTTGGGGGCCCAATCCCAAGTTGGACAGAGGTCAGCCAACACCTAGCCTTGCAGGGTCCTGAAGGGTCTGCTGAGCCGGGGCGGGGTGGAGAAGAATGTGGGCAAACAGCCCGGTCACGTCCATGGGCCAAAGACAATTGCAGTAGAGCCTCTTTGTCGGAGAGACCGGTATTTATGCTGCATGTTAAGCAGCTGCGGCAGCTGGTCCACAGCGAGGCCTTCAAACCCGCCCCGCCGGCGCCTGCTCGGGCCAGAAAATGGACTTTGAACACACAGCAAATGAACATGTCAAGCCCAATCATTCCACAGCCGGAGACCAGGACTGTTGGGGGTGGGGGACAGCTGAGGGACGCTGACCTCACGGCCCAGCTGTTCCCGCTAGTGCTGGCTCACCCCTGGGCTTGGTAATCTGCTGAGCCCACAGGCCCTTCAGCTCCATCCCCACACCTCTCAGCCTGGGCTGAGGGGCATCTGTCAGGGGAGATCTGGGTGGTGACACAGGCAGGGAAGGGGACAGGCTGGTGTGGGGGAAGGGGCAGGAGGCTCTGGGGGCGGGCAGGGTGGAACAAGGCCTACCCAAGGCTTAACTGGGCAAGCCTATAGCCCAAAGGCAGGGAGGTATTAGCCCTCTCCACCCCACTCCAGGTCAGTAGGGGCCTGTGCTCTCTAGGCCGTCCAGAAAGGCTTCGAGGGAAAAGCCCTGCTTCAAAGTAAACCATCAGAGTTCTTAATGACTGTTTATAAATGACCCAAACCCTCCTGAGAGGCTCCCCTTAGCCCCACTCTGCAGGCTCAGCATCAGTTACTGAAGGTGTCAGGGAGCCACCCCCATCCCAGTCCCACCTCTGCCCTAAGGACTCCAACATCCCCTGCAGCCTCCCCCCAGCCCCAGTCCCACCTCCTCCTGCAGCCCTGACCTCATGGCCCGGCATGGGGTTGCCTCTCTGTTTAGATCAGAACTTCCTGAAAGGAGGATGGAATGTCTCTCCTACCCCCACAACGCATCCCTAGGCCTAACCCCAGCCAAGTCTCTCCTGAATGAAGGCAGGAAAAGGCACCAATTGCGTGGCAGGGATCAGGCTGGGTGCTTTACCTCTGCTGAGCTCTTTAGATGCTACACTGACCTGGACAGGAGCTCCCCAGCATGACCATTTTATCAGAAAAACTGAGGTCATGGGGGCCTAGGAGACTCACTGAAGTCACACACCACATACACATGGCATACACAGGATACCCCAGGATACCCCAGAAGCAAGCAGCACCCCCAGGACACCCCAGGGCACCCCAGGAGTAGGCAATACCCCCCAGGACACCCAGGTGCACCCCAGGAGTATGCAACACCCCCAGGACACCCAGGGGCACCCCAGGAGCATGCAGTACCCCAGGACACCCAGGGGCACCCCAGGAGCATGCAGCACCCCCAGGACACCCTGGGGGCACCCCAGGACCAAGCAGAATCCCCAGGACACCCAAGGGCACCCCAGGAGCATGCAGCAACCCCCAGACAACAGGACTAGAAGCCAGGTGTCCTTTCACCCACCACAAGGTTCTTCCCACCAGGGAGTCTGGCGTCACCTCACCACCAAGGGCTCATTCAGGCATTTTGTCTTTTTTTTTTTTTAATTTTTTTTTTTTAACGTTTATTTATTTTTGAGACAGAGAGAGACAGAGCATGAATGGGGAAGGGGCAGAGAGAGAGGGAGACACAGAATCAGAAGCAGGCTCCAGGCTCTGAGCCATCAGCCCAGAGCCCGACGCGGGGCTCGAACCCACGGACCGCGAGATCGTGACCTGAGCTGAAGTCGGACGCTTAACCGACTGAGCCACCCAGGCACCCCCAGGCATTTTGTCTTTAAGATTTCAGCAGAGGACAGCTTCCATTCCTTTCATAAGAGGCGTAGTCCCTTTTTAAACCAACCATCAGAAACCAGCCCCATTTGTGCAGGCTTTTATTCCTCACCTGCTCAGATTCCACAGTGACAAACCCATCCACCCCACCCACCTGCCTTGTCACCCCTCACCCAAACCTTGACCTACAGCCACAGACCTCAGCCAGATTCTGTCCCACAGACAAAGGCAGCAACTGGCTGGGAGGATGTTGCTCACATCTGGATCTCCTGCCAGATGGCCACCAGATGGTCCTTCTGAGACCTCATTCAGGGACAACAGCCCTCGGTCTGCCCGGAGATGTGGCCTGTCCCTCGGCTCCATTCTGAAGGAGAGAGGAGAACCCCGTGGACCGGGATCAGGCATGAAGCAGGCCTGGGACACTCCAGCACAGATGGACAAGGAAGGGTATGTCTCTAGGTCCCATCGATTTCTGGGGGCTATATGGGGTGCAGGCGGTGTTGGAGACCTCTAGAACCCCTAGAGTGGAGCCAGCTCTCTCTTTTACAGACTGGGAAACTAAGGAGAGAAAGGGAGGAAGAGGGTCCATCCAAAGTCACACAGTAATTTAGTGGCCCTGGCAGAACTACAAACAGCACACTGAGGCACAGCTCATAAGCACCCACACACTATCCCACCGACCGGCTCTGAATAGGGGGCCTGGGCTATACCACCCACCCCAGCCCACACGGCCCGGGCTGCAGCCAGCTCTGGCTCTCCCAGAGTTACTAAGGAGTTTTAAGATAAGTACTTTCAGGGCACCTGGGTGGTTCAGCTGGCTAAGCATCTGACCTCAGCTCAAGTCATGATCTCACAGTCCATGAGTTCAAGCCCCACACCGGGCTCTGTGCTGACAGCTTAGAGCCTTCTTTGGATTCTGTATCTCCTTGTCTCTTTGCCCCTCTGGCACTCATGTTCTCTCTCTGTCTTTCAAAAATAATAAGTATTAAAAAATGTTAAAGATGAGTACTTTCATCTTTTTAAATTGAGATAGAACTGACATATAACATTAGATTTGTTTCAGGAGTTCAATGTAATGATTCAACATTTGTATATATGGCAAAATGATCACCACAATAAGTCTAGGTGACATCCATGACCACACAGTAACAAATTTTTTCTTGTGATAAGAACTTTTAAAAATCTACTCTCTTAGCAAGTTTCAAATATACAATACAGCATTATTAACCATGCTGTATTATATATTTGAAACTATTATTATGTTATTAACTATAGTCACCACACTGTACATGACATCCTCAGGACTTATTCACCTTATAATTGGGAGTTTGTACCTTCTCACCCCCTTCACCCATTTCACCCACCCCCGCCTCTGTCTTCTGTATCTACGAGTTTGGGGTTTGTTCATTTTTTAGATTCCACGTATAAGTGAGGTCATATAGCACTTGTCTTTCTCGGTCTTATTTCACTTAGCAAATGCCTTCAAGGGCCATCTGTGTTGTTGCCAATGGCAAGATTTCCTTCTTTTTCTTTCGTCTTTAATGAAGAAAGAAATTGAGGTGCTAGGCCGGACTATAGAACTCAGCGAGGGTTCCGAAAAAAGGACCGACAGCGCTCTGCCTCACAGCCAGGCGCCAGTCACTCCCGGGGCCTCAGTGATGCTCACACCAATCCTAAGGGAGGCAGGCAGCACGTCTTTGACAATCTCATACAGGAAAAAAAGTGGCATTACCTGACTAGGGGTGTCAGATTCAGTATATAAAAATATAGGATGCCCCATTACATTTGAACTTCAGATAAACAGTGAGTAATTTTTATAAATGTATTAGCTTCCTAGGACTGTTGTGACAAAAAGCACAAACCGGGTGGCTTTATTTATTCTCTTACAGTTCTTGAGGCTGAAAGTCTGAAATCAAGGTGTCACGCTCCCTCAGAAGGCTCTAGGGGAGAATCTATTCTATGCCTTTCTTGTAGCTTCTGGTGTTACCATCGATCCCTGGCTTATAGACACATCACTCCAACCTCTGCCTCTGTCATCACATGACATTCTGCCCGTGTGTGTTTTCCTGTGGCCATCTTCCCTTTCTGTGGCTCTTTGCCTCTTAGTATAAGAACAGTCATATTGGATTTAGGGCCCACCCTACTCCAGCATGACCTCACCTTGACTTCATCACTCCTGCAAAGATCCTATTTCCAAATAAGGTCACCTTCATAGTTATCAAAGGGTAGGACTGGAACCTATTTTTTTAGGATACACAATTCAACCCACAACAGTAAGTTTGCCTCAAATACCGCACGGGACATACTTATTTCTGTTGCAGTCCATTCCGGGCTGCCGTGACAAAATACCATAGACTGGTGGGCTTACACAACAAATGTTTATTTCTCACAGCTGTGGAGGCTGGGAAGTCCAAGGCCAAGGTGCCAGCAGATCTCTCTGGTGAGAGCCTGTTTCCTGGTTCACAGATGGCTTTCACTGGGTCCTCATGTGGCAGAAGTGGCAAGGTCGCTCCCTGTTACAAGGGCACTAGACCCGTTCATGAGGGCTCCACCCTCATGACCTAATCACCTCCCAAAGGACCCACCTCCAAATACTATCATCTTGGGAGTTCAGATTTCAACGAACTGGGGTGGGGGGGGGACACAAATATTCAGTCTATTGTAGCAACTAAAAACCTATTTGTAATTTATCTGAAATTCAAATGTAACAGAGCATCCTATATGTAATCTGGCAACCTTATACCTGAGTCCTATGATCTTGCCCAAATTCCCACAACCTGGTCCTGGTTCTGCCCTCTAGAAAGTAAACTACTATAAAATAGGGAGGAATGGGGATGAACAAAAGGTTAGTGTCCAACTTTTTCATGAACAAAAGGTTAGTGTCCAAAATCACTTAAAAATGCTTCCACCAGAGGTGGAAGCAGGGGTGGGGGGCAGATATTCACGCCTGATCCACATCCCAGATCTGTGCTGGGTGCTCAAGACAAAGATGGGGGAGCAGGGCAGGGTGGGCACTGGGTTTCAAATGGCCAGAGGCCATGCAGAATCAGAAGGGTGCTCCAGGCACTGCACTGGCCTGGGACCTGAGCACGTGCTTGGACAGAGCATCTCCAGTCCTGACATCAGGGTCATTAACACCTTAGACCCTCAACTCTGCCCCGATAGAACATCCCGGAGCCCTGTTCCTCAGTCTGTGCCTTTCTCACTGTGATGCATGTCCTGGAAAACGCACCCAGAAGGCCTCAGTTCCACGTGGTCCTCAAATCCAGCTGAGCAGGATCATTGAGCTACACACATCAGGCTGGAACCTGCCTAGGTCTCCCCTTTGGGTCTCTGTGAGGAGTGAGGACTGGCAGACAGCAGGGGGGACAGACCTGGATCCCTACCTTGGAGGATGGACACTTCTAAGTGATGCAAGACTCAGCACATGATTCAAGTTGATTAAAACCTGCCTGAGCCACCCCACTCTAGGTGAGGGTAAGGCTGACCTCGCCGGTAGGGGTCTTGGGGGCTGGCTGCAGTTTCTCATCTACTCAGGAGGTGAAACTGAAGCCAGTGGGAAGAGTAGAGCCCTGGGCCCAGAACGAAGAGCTGAAAGCTATAAAGGAAAGCAGTAAGCTCGCTGACCTCCCGCACCAACAACCTGTACTAGGGACCCAATAAGCAGGTTGGCACCATGATAACTCTGAGCATTCCTTCTCCCTCTAAACTGGAAGAGCTGGGAGAGTCAGGAGTGCCCAGAGTATCGCTTTGCTACATTAAAGGGCAATTATCAGAGTGACCAGGTAACATGGGGCCGGTCTTGAGCCATGTCCAGAATAGACCCAGGTGACAGGTGGGCACAGCCTGGATGGTGTGAGTGGGGCTCCAGTGCCCCCCACCTCTCAGAATGGAATGTGCAGAGCAGCGGGGGCCTTTGCAGCCAGGCTCCTTGGCAGAGGGATGCCGCTTGTGTTTCCAAGCTCTGGGTGAAGACAGCGTGCTTGAGACCAGACAAGCAGGACAGACGCGGGAAGTTGGCACTTCTGCCTCTAAACACGGACCTGGAAGCCTGTAGCAGAAAGAGCTGACTGTTCATCCTGCAGCGTACCTCCCCCAGGGTCTTGCATCCAACCAGGCACACTCTGACCGCTTCCCCCGCCCGCCAAAGACCCAGCGTCATGGGCCACGGACCCACACACGCACACACACTCACGTACGCCGTCCCACCTATCTGTGCGCACATGCATAGATCCACACTGAGGCACACACACACACTTGCCACAGATAGATGCAGGCGCATGTGCGTGCACACCCTAGCCCACTACCATAGTTGGAAGCTATGGGCTCCAAACTACGGATTTACACACACACACACACACACACACACACACACACACACACACACACACGGGGCTCTCACACCATGCCCAACTTCACAACCACACCCACGGCGTATATTTAAAGCGTTTCCTTGGCTCACCAGTGGAAAATACATTTCTTTTCTCACTTTCCAGATTTTCAATCCTCAACCTGGTGCCAATTTCCATTTGTGAGATGACACCCAGGAAAGACCAAGAACCTAGAAAGGGAAATGAATCTGAGCCCAACAGGTGCTGGCTTCCTGACAATGCGGCTGATGCTGTTACAGCCCTCTTTGTGGCTGAGATTAAAGGGCACCGGCCAAGGGGAATATCTGAACGGGAGTACCAAACTGCTGCTCAGGCCAGTCACCAGTGGAAATGAAAGGGGTGAGGGCTGACAGGAGGTGGTATCGGGGCAGTAAAGCCAGCAGGGTAGACGGAGGAGAAGGAAGAGGGCAGGGTGGCAGGAGAGCCCGTGAACAAGCACAAGGCTAACTTGAGCACAGCCACACAGGTGGTGCCACTGCTGAACTACTTAAGACAGTGGGGACGGGGGTTGGGGGGGGATGCCGAACAGTTTTCCAGAAAGTAGTGTGACAGGCTGGACTCAAATCAAGAAGTAACTTCTACCCCTGTGTGGCAGTGCGGGCAGGATGAAAAGAATGACAAGGCTTGCCCAAACTCAGAGCACTGAAATGAGAGCAAACAACGTCCTGATAAAGTATTAGCGTTCTAGGGCTGCCGAACAGAATCACCCCACACTGGGAGGCTTATCCAACAGAAGTGGACTGTCTCACAGCTCGGGAGGCTGGAAGCTGGAGATCAAGGTGCTGGCAGGGCTGATTCCTTCTGAGGGCTGGGAAGGAAGGACCCGTCCCAGACCTCTCTCCTTGACCTGTACACCACCATCTCCTCCCTGCCTCTTCACACCGTTTTCTTTCCATGTGTCTCTGTGTCCAAATTTCCCCTTCTTATAAGGAATCTGGGCACACTGGAGGGGGGCCCACCCTAAATAGCCTCACTTTAACCTTATTTCCTCTGCAATCACATTCTTCTGACAGACAGGGTGGTGGGGGAGGAGCTGGTTAGGACACTAACTTATCTTTGGGGCAGGTGGGACACAATTCAGCCAATATCAAGTTGAGACTGAACCACCATAATAACCGAACTAACAAAGACCCTGGGGTTCAACTTAACACTGAGGGTCACGACTGAGTGGGTCGGCAATCAGAAACATGGACCCCAATTATAGGGGACCTCTAATGGCAGAAAGCCAGGACTCCGCACCATGTTTTAAAGACTGCTTTCAGTCACTTCCTTATTTTTCTTGCAGAATAACCTTTCTACGAGAATGAATGGCTTTATCTGTGTTTGCAACTGGGCTCATTAGAAGTGGATGTGCAAGGTCCACATATGGGCTCATCTTCACAAAGTTGGTGAGTAAAGCATCCTCTTACCAAAATCATAGTTTACAACTATGTAAAAGTAAATAAGTAAATAAACACGGTTTTCTATAAGCATTCTAACAAGTTTTGTTTTCTATAATAAATATTCAGTCTCAAATGTTAATAGTCCACAGCCCTTGGGACTATTAAAATAAACCTCTCAATGTTTCAGGAATACTCTTTGTCCCCTTAGGAAACACACTTGGACAGAAAATCAACTTTATGATGACAAGATACTGGACAAATACAGATTTCACTTGAATTTCATAGTAACTGTATGTAAATATTTGTTGCACTTCTCTATTTCAAAAAAGGCTAATGCTTAATCCAGGGTCTGGCATTCTCAAAAGTGCTCTACCCTCTCAGGGCACCTGCTACGGAAGCTTGAAGCCTCTGGCCTCAAGGTAATTTTTTTTTAAGTTTATTTGTTTATTTTGAGAGGGAGAGCATGAACGGGGCAGAGGCAGAGAGAGGGGGAAAGAGACAAAGAATCCCAAGCAGGTTCCATGTTCACAGCGTGGAGCTCGATGCAGGACTCGACCCCAAGAACTGCGACACCACAACCTGAGCCGAATTCAAGAGTCGGATGCTTAACCAACTCAGCCACTCAGGCGCCCCTCAACTTAATTTTAATCAAGTCTGATTTTAAAGTGTTTGGAGTTTATAATTTTTAACTCTGTATAGCTCCTAGGAAACACTTTCAGGGCCCCTTTTTCAAAAATCATGACCTTGAAGTGGTCTTGGGGGCAACTAAGTAAGACAATGCCTGGTTCATGAGCAAAGACTTTGGGGCTGGTCTGCTTGGGCTGGACTCCCAGCTCTGCCATGCACTAGCCACATGGCCTTGAGCAAAGTGTTAACTTCTCTGAGGCTTGCTTTCCATTTGTAAAACTGGGACAATAATACCAAGTTCTCCCAGTCCCTGTGAGAACTGAACGAGATCACATATGGGCGGTGGCTGCTGTGGTGTGCCTCTGCTCAGAAACACAAGCCTAATTCCCCAGCTGCCAGGCACACTGCCAGAACACAGCCTTCAGCTGTCAGCCCTCTTGGGGGGTTGCCTCAGCTGCAGAAAACTGCCCGAGGTCACACCTCCTTCCAGGGGCGACCTGCGTGAATAACTGATCGACGTAGGGCTGTAAAGACTTGGCATCCTTGTCTCCACTCAGGCAACTCTGCAGCACCATCCCAGTTCCAGGGCTTCCCATGGAGCTGCCTGACCCTGCCCAACCCTGCATTGTCCCCTCCCTTCCCTGTCCCGGTGTTGACCCCAAGACCCTCCCTCCAACTTCATAAACATCCTGAGCTCTAATCTCTGACTCAGAGTCTGCTTCCCCAATAAGAACAGTATGTGACCATATGTGAGGCCCTCAGAAAAGTTCCTGGCACATAGTAAGCATGACTTAAGGGCCTGTCAAATAAAAAGCTAGAAGAACACAGTGACCAGAAGTTGTTCCCCATGCCTTGGAAGTCAAGTGGTATCTGGATCCAAATCTGCCTTCGAGGCAGAGGTCTGGGGATGACCTTGTAATGGGACACAGGGGACATCATCGGACTGCACACCTCTGGGCCAGGGGAGTGGGGGCCTGGGGGCTTTGACACAATACCCTGGGAAGAAGAGAAGGTAGGTAAGATTTGAGGATGCTCTATATCTCCCTGCCTTGATGCTGTCTGCCAGAAAGGTGAGAGATGTGGAACTTTCTTCCTGAACTTTTCAAATTCTATTTTAATACAAGATCTCTGGATGCTTTCTACTATTTATACAATATTGTAGCTCAATATTGTCCCAGAGCAAGAACATCTGGGACAACCAGAAGAGCAGAATTCAGACCAGAGCAAAACAGACATCTGGGATGGCCGTTAGCCAAAGATGCCTGGGACAGTGTGAATTTTTCATTTAAAAGTTAGAAACGCCCAGCTTTGAAAGAGAGCATCTCTCTCCACTGTGATATAGGGCCAAATCCTGCCCAAGGGATAAACGGATGACCATGTAGACCCTCTTAACCACTGGTTGACTTAGACAAATGTCCATTAACCTCCACTGAAAGCAGATATCAAGGGCATGAGACTGGTGCTATGCCAAGAAAGGGCTTTACATGCAGTGGAAGCCCAGTGGAAGACAGAGATTAATTCTGTCTAGAGCAGGAAAGGTGGGCTTCCTAAAGGAGGTGATGTTTGAAGTGGCTTTTGAGAGATGAATAGAAGTTCTCCAATCACACAAAGTGCAGAGGGGTTTCTAGGTAGAAGGAAACAGCACAAACAAGCAGGGAATGCTCAAGAAAGGTTTAGGTGATTTGGTTTGGCTGGAACTTGGAATGCTTGGGAAGAACTGGCTGGAGTGGGGATTAAAGAATCACACAGGAAGCTGAGGAATGACAGGATCATGGCTGGCCCGGGATCCCAGATCAGAGAACTTGGATTTTATTCTGAATACGGTGAGGCACCCACAGGAGCTCCTGAGCAGGGGACTTTCCAGCCCAGACATGGTTTCTGGAAATATAATTCTTGTGGTTAGCCTGGGGAAATGGGGTGAAGGGTGCACCCGGCCACAGGGCACATCTTTCCAGTTTGCACTGCTCAAGCAGGAGGAAGCAACCTGGGTTTTGCATTTCCAAGTGAAAACCAGAAGACAAACATGGGTCTGGAAAAGACAGAAGGCCCACAGTTGGAGACAACCAGGGAGCTGGAGCAGTTTCCTTCTAAACAGCTGTGGTGTACAAGCGTTTGGATTTGGCTTGATTATTTAAATGGAATGTACTTCTCACTGCCTCTCCTTGTTTTATATCAACATCTGAGGTGGCCGCAACAGTATCCAAATGATCCGGGGACTTGCTCAGCACATAGCAGACGCTCAGCCACAAGCCACAGCTGGAGAGCCCATCTTTCTATGGAATTTCCAGTCATAAAAAGACCCAGATGTTCTAAGATGATTATCTTGGTGCTGAAAAGATGCCAGGTCTTAGCAAAGACCTGCCAAGAAGATGGGTGTCTTAGAGTCGGTTCCCTGGAAACAAATTCTCGGATGGATACTTGCGTACAAGAGGTTTAGCGGGGAGTGTTTTGGGGAGATACACCCTTTAGGAAGGCAAGGTTGAGTGCAGGGAGAGCCCCACTTGCAATGCAGCGGCAGTGGAGGCCTCAGCCAATCTTGTGAGAGCTCTGGGGCTGAGAGGACCCCGAGGTGAGGCAAGGAGGCAGGACTTGATTTCACTGCCACAGGCTTTTATCTAGGAGGAGCATAATGTTGTGTAAGAAGTTTCCACAAGCCAAGGGTAAGTCTCAGTGACTGACAGAGCTATTAAGTGATGTACTCAGCAGCTGAGGGATGGGGGTATGAGCCCTGCACGGGGGGATCTAAGTTGGCCTCCCAGCCCATAAGCCTCCAAACGATAGACTGTGCAGCTAGAGCTGGACTCAGGAACAAGCCACATTCAAAAGAGGGGACCCTCTGCCCAATTCAATCCACAAACTATGGCCTCTGCAGTCCTCTGGGTCAACAAAGTGACATCCAGACTCAGGGGCTGCCCTGTTGGGCACTGATGCCAGGAACCTATGGGCAGCCACAAAGCCAGGCTGAACATCCAAGATTATTCCCAAGAGCCAATCCTACTGTGAACAATCCACATGGGGTAGTGCGTCTAGACAAATGTCACCAAGTTTCCGATACTGATTACATGTCTATCAGGGTACCACCAGACTCAAGTGTGAAACTTTTTTAATATGCACATGCTTCCCCACCCTGTTCCTGCTTCAGAAAGTCTGAGTCTGGGATGAGCCCAGCCCAGGAATCCATACATCTCAGAAGCGCATGGTTGATTCTAACGTGCAGACCTCTTTGATACCTCTCTCCTAGACCAACCTGGACCGCCTCATGCACAGACGTGTGTCAACCTGGGGTCACAGACTCAAAATCTGCCCCCCCACCGAGGGCATACTCAGGTATCCCTATTGTGTGAAAGGAGCTGAATGAAGCCATCATAAATGCAAAGTGGAGAGAGCACATGCCCCACACAAGAGGAAATCAGGACCCAGTCCCAACTGATAGTTGCTAAATGGGAATGGAGTCTCACGAAGGCCATGCGCCTTCCAGATTAAAAAAATAATAATAAAATAAATCCAGATTTTTATGAAAATCTTCTGATTTTAAAATGCTAGCAATTAGCTCAAATATTCTTAAACATTTTATAAGCCACATAATACCAATCTGTAGGTCTGGTTTTGTTCTTGGGGCACCAATTCATCATTTCTGCTGTAGATCTTCCCAGATCAAGCAGGGTGAGGAGTCCTATATATAGACAGTATAGACCAGGGGGTGACCAATATGGACAGTCATGAACCAGACAGGCTAGCTATCCTGGATTTGACAGCGAGGGTAGTTTTGGATTAAACTGTGTAGACCAATGAATGTGAAAACACAGTAGTACTGGATTGGAGAGTGTAGACTATCTTGGATTTGACAGCAGGGACAGCCCTAAGTTAGACAATATAGACCCGTGGTTCTCAAACGGGGGTTATTTTATCCTGCAGGGGATACTGTCAATGTCTGAAGACATTTTCACTGTCACAACTCAGTGCGGAGAGGCACGTGGGCATCTAGTGGGTAGAAGGCAAAGATGCTGCTAAATATCCTGCAATGTATGGAACAGCCACCCTCAACCCCAGCAAAGAAGTATCCATTCAAAACGTCAACAGTTCCAGGGGCTCCTGGGTGGCTCAGTTGGTTAAGCGTCCGACTTCGGCTAAAGTCATGATCTCGTGGTTTGTGGGCTCAAGCCCCACATCACGCTCTGTGCTGACAGCTCGGAGCCTGGAGGCTGCTTCTGATTCTGTGTCTCCCTCTCTCTCTGCCCCTCCCCCACTCATGCGCGTATGTGCGCACGCGCTCTCTCTCTCTCTCTCTCAATAATGAATGTTAAAAATTTTAAAGAAAAAAAAAGTCAACAGTGCCACTATTGAGAAACACACAATCAGACCATCCTGGATAAAAGCATGGATAGTGCTGGGTAGAACAGTGTGGAACCATGCAATCCAAAATGGTAGCCATAGTCACATATGACAATTGATCATTTGCAATGTAGCTAGTGAAACTAAGGAAGTCAATGTTCATTTTATTTTAATTCAATTTATATTTTATAAAATCTCAATACTAATCAAGGATTTCCAATGAAACATGAACACCTGAATTAAGATGGGCTATAAATATGAAATACGCACCAAATTTCAAAGATACAATCCAAAAAAAAGGTAAAATTATCTCACTGATAATTTTATATTGATTATATGCTGATAATAGTTTTGATCTACTCAGTTAAATAAATATTATTAAAATTGATTTCACCTGTTTCTTTTTACCTTTTTGAATGTGGCTACTAGAAAATTGTGAGTATGTGCACACATTATATTTCTATTGGACAGAGTGGGAATACAACATCTTGAATTCTCTAGAACAGATGGCCCTGGGTTGGACAGAACAGACCACCCTGAATTTATTAACATGGATTTGCTCTGGGTAGGACGATGCAGACCATCCTGAATGGGGAGAGGGGGAGGGGAGGAGGAGGAGACGTACGGAGATGACATAAGGAGGTCACGAGAGGGTAGGTCTCACAGGGTAAGGCAGGCTCTGATGAGAAGTTTGTATTCCCTGTGACCTAAGTGAACAGGGAGGCCCCGAAGGGTTGAAGAGCCTGATGTAATTGGATTTGTGTTTTAGGACAATCCCTCTGGCAACAGAGTGAAAAGTGGATTAGAAAAAGACAAGTCTGGCTCTTACATAGAAGATGCCCCAGTTGGGGCGCCTGGGTGGCGCAGTCGGTTAAGCGTCCGACTTCAGCCAGGTCACGATCTCGCGGTCTGTGAGTTCGAGCCCCGCGTCGGGCTCTGGGCTGATGGCTCAGAGCCTGGAGCCTGTTTCCCATTCTGTGTCTCCCTCTCTCTGGCCCTCCCCCGTTCATGCTCTGTCTCTCTCTCTGTCCCAAAAATAAATAAACGTTGAAAAAAAAAATTTAAAAAAAAAAAAGAAGATGCCCCAGCAGATTCTATGACTGCATTTTGCTCCCCCATTGCATCCCTCATGCCACCTAGCACATGGGTGACACCAAATAAATTCCCGAATGAATCAATTGATCAATCGATACCTTTGGTATGCTATTCCCTAGTTCAAGATCAAGCAGGTAGTGGATGGAGCCTTTTTCTTACCTTCTCTGAATACAAATTAATTCCCAGCTCCCACACTCCTACATGAAAAAAGAGGAGAGTAAAGAAGAATATCGTTTCTTGGAAGGAAAAACCTCTCTGTGGCTGTTTTCCTTCTTCAAATTCTAAAGCGAGAATATATTATTCAGAGAGAGAGATAAAAGGCATAAAACCCAGCCTCCAAGTCCCCTAAACAATTTGCTTCTTTTCTGTACACAGGGAAGAGAGAGGATAGTGTGGGCAGCCGGAATCTCCAGCAGCCAGGGAATGGGTAACTGGAGAGACACAGGGAGAGGAAAGGGCCCCCCAGCCAGGGTGGGGGGGGGGGAACAGATGCTACCTGAGGGTGACGCCAGGGATGGGGTAAAGCACTGTCCCAGGACCCTAACACCAAGCCCAGAGCAGATACTTTCTAGGCTGTGTGACCCTGGGCAAGTCTGCACAACCTCTCTGGGCTTGCCTTGCTCTCCAGGGGAGTTGCCTTAGCACAGGTGGCAGCACTGAGGCTGCTCTGACAGAAGTCACTAGAGCCTATAAATGCACTGATGGCAAGGCAGTGGGCACAGGGATGGCAGACAGAAGCCCTGGCTCTATCCTAGCTCGGGTGTGCACTGTGTGGGCCCCCGACTCACTAGGCCACATTTTCCCCAGAAGGAGGGGGTGACTGGGATTGTCCCTAAGTCCCCAGCGAGGCTGAGCAGGCACCAAGATCTCTGTGAGTGCCAGACGTCTGAAGCCCAGGAGAGACCAGCGAGCCGTAGCTGCCTCTCCCGGAGGGGACACGGGCTCCTCTGGAGGCCCAGATGGACCCCACTTCCCACAGGCAGTCAGACAAGGCCTCCGCCCCACCCTCCATTAGGTGGTTGACAGCCAGGTCTGGTGGCAGGAGTTTGTCTCCATTCCACTTCATGCAGCCCGGCACTGCCCACCCTACCCTCCACCCATGAGCTTCGCTTAACAGCAGGCAGGACACTTTTTACTATAACTCAAGGGTAAGGGGGAGCAGACCCTCCTCCACATAACAAGGTCTGTGAGAAATGCCAGCAACGGCGTGAGAGCTCTGTTGGTTTTCAGATACTATGCCCTGAAGTGGGCACCCGTTGAGGGGTTCTCCCCACCACATCCCACCTCCAACTTCAGAATCCAGCCCCCCCACAACACTGCCATCCAGCAGGGGGACAACAAGAAACCCTACGTGGGGCTCAACTCAGGAGAAAATGGGATCTTAGGAAGAGGGGATGAAAGGGAAAATATGATGGACGGACAGGGGAGGCCAGAAACATTGTGCCCACACTTAGAAGAAGAGGATGGAATCCCCACACCCAACACCAGAGCCTGGGAGATGCTGAAGGGACCACAGAAGTCACCCTAGCAGCGTGTGTGATCATCAGGTGGTGACCCATGAAACTGGACTGGATAAAAGTGATGTTCATTCTCTGCGACTTTTTTTTTCCCTTCCACAATAAGAGACAGGCCTAGAGAACACACACCAAAATATTTACTGACCGCTTCCCGTGTGTGCCCCACCCGGCCTCCTCTAGGACGGTCCTCTGCCATATTCCAGAGACAGCTCCCGGGCCTGCAGTCTCCTCCACTGGCCTCTCTGCTACATTCCCCGGGGGCCTTCGAGGCTTTCACAGGTGGCTGGACCACCTTTCCCACGGTGCCTCCCCCAGCTCACAGGACTCCTTTATCTGAATGCTTATTGCTTTTTAGATATTTAACAATTGTTCACTTTGTGAGACATGTGCACAATGAAAATCCTGTTTTAATCATCATAGCAAGGTTTTGAGGCTGACTGCACCATTAGTCCCACTTTTCAGATAAGGACACTGAGACTCAAGGTGGCAACAGCAAGCAGTTCATGGTGGCTAGAAGAGACTCGGGCTGTGTGTTCCTCCTCACTGTCACCAGAATTGCCATCCCCACCGTCTGAGCGGGAAAGAGCCCACGCAGGCTGGCGTGCTAAAGAGAAAACGTACAGACTTTGGAGTTAGACCTGGGTTCAACTCCTGCCTCTGCCGTGCACCAGCTCTGTGATCTGGGTAACTTGCCCCATCTGCCAGGGACTCAGAAGTCTTATCTGCAAACTGGGATCCTGTCATCCCAATCCCATCAGGTAGCCAAAAGGAGAAGATGAGGCTGTGTGGACAAGCTCCTTGCCAGGACTGGTAAAGACGGCATTTTGTCATCACCACTTCGACGGCATGCCACAGGTGAGGAAAGGGAGGCCCAGAGATGCCAAGCCATTTGCCTAAAATACGAGGAAAGATAGCAAGCATCTGAGCAGGGTGGCAGCCTTGAGTCTCCTGACTCCAGATTCAGGGCTGTTCTTCCTCATTTTCTCACTGAGCATGGTTTCAGAACAAAGCAGGCTGAGTACCCAGGGCCCAACTTCTGCAGAGACCAATAAACAGGGATTTTCAAATGTCTTGGACTTGGATTTGGCTACAGAGCAGCCATGTGCCCCCCTTCCCCTCAGCTCAGGCAAAGCTCAGTAGAGATGGTTCTTCTGCTCACCCCCACCCCCCCCCAAACTCCCCCACTCCCACCCCTCCACCCCTCCACCCCCCTCACCGCCCCCCGCCCAAGGCTGGCTGGGCATGGGCCACAAGGGGAACTTTGGTAAGAGATTCAGGAAGTCACCATGCAGGGAGCATTTAGGAAGTGCTGGGCATTTTGTACACATTGCTGCCCTCTAGTGTCCTTGTGAAGAAGGTTAGTAGCTTCCAGGCTTGGTGGTCATGGGCCAAAAGAGAAAATAAAAAATGAAGGGAGAGCCAAAGAAGAGCTGCTAATGCTTTATTATTTGGAAGAAACAGGATTGTACTACTTCCACTGCTTGAAATCCTCTAGTGCTGCCCTCTGGTGGTAGATCCAATACGGTGGCCATTAGTCGCAGGTGGCGATCTGAATTCAGATTTAATTAAAATAAAACTAAAATTTCAGTTCCTCTGTTGCATTAACCACGTTCCAAGTGCTCAGTAAGCACATATAGAAGTGGCTACCATACGGCACCTGGGTGGCTCAGTCAGTTGAGCATCTGACTTTGGCTCAGGTCATGATCTCAAGGTTCATGGGTCCAAGCCCCAAGTCGGGCTCTGTGCTGATGGCTCAGAGCCTGCAGCCTGCTTCCGATTCTGTGTCTCCCTCTCTCTCTGACCCTCCCCCCTCGTGCTCTGTCTCTGTCTTCCTCTCTCTCAAAAATAGATAAACATTTAAAAAAATTTTTTTAATAAAACAAATAAGTGCCCACTGTATTGGACAGCTCAGATATACAATGTTTCCATCATCACAGAAATTTCTGTTAGTGCTGCTCCAGCAGCTCCCCACTGTTGTACTTGAGATGAAATTCCTTCTCCCACAGTGGCCTACAGGTGCCTTTCTCTCCAGCTTCATCTTGGGCCACTGTCTGCCTCTTTCACTCTCTGCCTAATGATGTACGTCTCATTACCTCCATTTGGCAGATGAGAAAGTGAAGCTCAGACAGGTTCAGTGATATTCCCAAATCAGCGCAGCTAATAAATGCTTCAAGTCCAGACTTGAAACCATGTCCGGCCCATAAGCCTTCACCGTCTCTCAGGTTCCTTATCACCCCACAAGATAAGGAAGAGCCCTTCATTCTGCTCTTCCAAGCACAGCTCGACCCCCTTCAGGCTCCTGTCCCAACAGCCTCTACATGGCAGGAGCTGAGATTCTGCCCATGACCGCGCCAAGGTCAAAGGCAGAATATCCAGGTGTGGCCAAAAAGAGATTTGCCCTAGTTCCTGGCTTTTATTGGCCAAGAGCCCAGAGTGGACAGAGGAGTGACAGGGGGAATTCTTTTCAGACAGGAAAACAGCTTTGAAGACATTTCCCGATGACAATACATGTAAGCACATGTTCACAGGCAGGAACACATACAGTGGCCGGCACAAACTCACACACGTACACACACACACCAGCTGGCACACTCTCACATGCGTACACAGATGAGCATATCCAAGGATGCACGAGCTTCTTAATACAGAAGGCAGGGTCCACACCTGAAGCAGTTCAGAAAGACAGCTGGGAAAGTGTGCCCCAACTTAATGCTGAGCTGTGTCTCTGAAGCAGTGGCCTTCCAGTTTTGTCTCTGATGAATCTCCACACTCCAGAGACAAGCACCTACAAAGGCTGTTCAGAAGCACACAAACGGCCATAAAGATTGACTGACAACCAGAAATGCAGGGTACAGTGACAGTGACAGGGCAGGAACACCCTGGTGCTGAAAGGGGGCCCACAGGTGACAATCCGGGTGGGGAACGGCAATGACAGCACACAGGGAAGCAAACACACCAGTCTGTCCAGTGTTCTGGCCACAAAGCAGATGCCAGAGTCCCCTGTAGGCCTCCCTGGGTTAGGCGCCAGTGCCCACGGCATGGTTATGAGCCCGATTAAAGCCTCCTAAACGAAAGCAGCCAAACAGGGGCCACAGGGCGAAGAAGGGGAGTTGGTCAGGTTGGGTATGCAAGAGGAAGTTTCCAAAGCTGATGAACGGTTGCAAAAAAAACCCAGACCAAGGAAACGCTGTGACCTTCCATAATAGTCCCAAACAGGAAAGACCCAAAGTATCCATCCATGAAAGAATGGACGTGGTATATTCCATGTGGAATACAATGGAATGTTACTCAGTGATTAAATAAGCAAGTACTGACACACACAACAACATGAACGAAGCTCACAGGCACGACATAGAGGCAGAGAAGCTAGCCAGAGAGGGAAGCAGACTGCATGACTCCCTTTTATAAAAGTCCATAATTTTATGGACAGCAACACTAACCTGTGCTATTAAAAGCCAAAAGCGTAGTGACCTCTGGTGGGGAAGGAGTTAGATACACACTTAGAAGGATCATGAAAGAAATTTCTGGGCTGCTGGAATTCTTTTTTTTTTTTTTTTTCCCACTGAGCTGTTCATTTCAGATGTGTAGCCATAAGTATACATGGTATATACTTCAACAATTTTTCTAAGGGAGAGGGAAGGAACATGTTGGCCAGCCGGTGAGTGTGTCAGAGCCAAGGCCCTGGGGCGTCCCCACAAGTGAGGGTTGTTACACCTGTTGGACGGACCCCTTCAGGGGGTGCTCTTCCTGCCCACTTGGTCGTGCCATGCCCTCGTCCCCAGAGGCATGTGAACCTTAGCCCCAGCAGAACTCACAAAGGGGGTCTTGTAGGAACTATTCCAAGTGAGGATGGACCCCACCCCAGCCCAGAGGTGTTCTCAGTCACTCACACACACACACACACACACACACACACACACACACACACAGCACCCTGCTGGGGCTGAACTGCAGGGCCCACATACGGCCCACATAGGGGAATGCAGTCTTGAGGAGGGACAGGGTGGGTTCAGTCACACGGAACTTCAGGGCATCAGGGTCAGGAAGAGAAACCGAGCCTCCGCCTCCACCTCAAGGCAGGGTCCCTGCAGTGCGGCCCCACTTCCTGGCGCAGCTCTCAGCTCCAGGACCCTGTACGCTACCTGCGCCTGCCTCAGCCTCCAGGGCTTCAGTTCTCCTCCTGCCTCTTGGGGCCTCAGTTTTTCCCATCTCTAAAATGGGGTCCTTACCCCCTTGAAAAATGGCTGTGAGGACACAGTGTGGCCCAGCACCTGGCACACAGAACATGCCCAGTCCACATGTCTGTCCCCTTCGGTCTTCCCCCTTCCCTTGCAAACTGACCAGTGTGACAGGGTCTCCTGGGCTGAGAACAGAATCACCTGGATCCATATTACCCACGAAGTGGCCTCCCAGGCCCTCCCAAGAGGTTGGGGCTCCGTGGAACTAGGGAACTGTGTTTTTCATGAGTTCCCTGGTGACTCTCACATTGGAAACATCCGGGAAACTCTGCTGGGCAGGACAGAGTGACGAGACTCGGGACAGAATGCTGGATTGGTATGACTGTACCTATCTTACCTGGCGGTTTCAAGGACTCGAAGATGTTACTATTCTGAGGGGTGTGCTAATGAGTTTTCAGACCCCCAACCTCAAATGCAAGCACAGAGCAGGGGCTCACAGTCAACTGTACTGTTGCTGGAGACCCAGCAATGGATCTAGGCACTGGGGGACCAGGAGAAAGGGTCCCCCATTAGCTATATGGCAAGCCAGGGTTGGGCCCCAACAGACCTCTTAGGGTCAGTGAGGTGCCAGACAGAAGATGAGGGGGCCCAGCAGAAGGATGCAAAGGTGCGGGACAGTACAGTCCCCCAGTGAGGATCCTGGACACTAGGAGAGGAAACTGACCACGACCAGAAAAACCACCCTCACCATTTCTGACTCCCCCTAAGTGAGCTGCTGGCTCTAGGGGATGCTTGCCCACATCCTCTGACTTTAAGCCCATTGCACGCTGTGAGGCAATAAGCATCGGGGCTGCATTCTGACCTCCACGGGTCCTCAGGTCTTTTCCTTCTGTGGGTACCTTCCTCCAGAAAACAAATTGTTTAAACCATAGTTTACAACTGCCTTGTACAAAGATGAATATAATCCAGTCTGGGTTACATTGACTTTTCTTCTGATTTAAAAAGAAATTAGAGGGGCGCCTGGGTGGCGCAGTCGGTTAAGCGTCCGACTTCAGCCAGGTCACGATCTCGCGGTCCGTGAGTTCGAGCCCCGCGTCGGGCTCTGGGCTGATGGCTCAGAGCCTGGAGCCTGTTTCCGATTCTGTGTCTCCCTCTCTCTCTGCCCCTCCCCCGTTCATGCTCTGTCTCTCTCTGTCCCAAAATAAATAAACGTTGAAAAAAAAAAAAAAATTAAAAAGAAATTAGAGGGGCACATGGGTGGTTCAGTCAGTTGAGCATTTGACTCTTCACTAAGCCTCAGGTCGCAATCTCATCATTGATGAGACTGAGCCCCGAGTCATCAGGCTCTGTGCTGACAGCACAGAACCTGCTTGGGATTCTCTTTCCCTCCCTTTATGCCCCTCCCCCACTCATTCTCTTTCTCTCTCTCTCTCTCTCTCTCTCTCTCAAAATAAATCAATAAACATTTTTTTTTAATTTTTAAAAAGAAATTAGAACATGTGTGTGGGCTCATGTATTCATTTCCTATTGCTGCTATAACCAGCTACCACAAACGTAGTGGCTTAAAACAACACAGATTTATTATTTTACAGTGCTGGAGGTCAGAAGACCAAAATGGGTCTCAGTGGGCTAAAATCAAGGTGTGGTCGGGCTGCAATCTTTGTCAGGGTGTCTAGGGGAGAATACCCTCCCCTGCCTCTCCCAGCCTCTAGAGGCAGCCACACTCCTGGCTACGGCCCCTCCCCCATCTTCAAGTCCACCTACACTCCCGCCCATCTAAGGACCCTTGGGATGACACTGGGCCCCCCAGGATAATCTAAACTAATCTCTCTACTTCGAGGTCAGCTGACCACCATCCCTAATTCCTCTGCAATGTTAGTTTCCCTTTGCCACGTAGTATAATCACAGTTTCCAGGGATTAAGACATGAGACTCTTCGGAAGGCCATTTTTCTGCCTACAGCCAGTATCTTGGGCTCTAGCCGCTGTCCCTACTAAGCCTAATGGGAAAATCGGCCCTGAGCATCAGTGTTCCCACTCTGTAGCTGAGAAAGCTGAAGCTCAGAGAGCACAAGCAATTCACTAGCAGTCGCACAGTGTAGAGCTGAGAGGCCAGCTCACACATGCCTGCCTCTGAGTCCGGGAATGGGGTCAGGATCTGGGGGAAGTCCATGCTGGGCCACTAAAGTCGTCTGCACCAACAGCACCTGGAAGGGCCTGGCTTCGGTGGGGAAGGGGCCTGGATACGAAGGCGGACCTAACTCTTTGAAGCTCCCAGTTCTGAAGCAGGAAGGCAATGCCTGCAGGCACTGACAATGTGGGGGAGTGGGGGGCGGGGGACAGGGGTACCAGGGGCTCCATGATTCACGGTCCAGCAGATGCCTCCCTGTACCAATGTGCTGATTCTTCATAAAACAGATTCATTTATCTCTGACATTTATGACCAGAGACAGAAATCATGTTGGGGGAAATGTATTACTTTTCAAATACACGTTTGTTTTTTCCTCATCACCTAGCAGTAAGCAGGTGTGGGTAAGAGTTATTTATTTGAGGTTCCTATTAACCGGTATTATAGTTACTAACACACTACGAAAAACGCAGTTGTGCAGGTGAGAGTATCCTCTTCAGGACAGACAAGCCAGGCTGCAGAACTGGATGGAGACCCTGCCACATTCCTGCAACATGGGGACTGTGACCCAGTGAGCCCAGAGAGGCCAGCAGCAGGTGGGGAGTTGTCCAGCGGAAGTCAAGGACCCTGAGCTCCGAGAAGGAACTGAGAAATGCTGGATCATCCTGGGGCCACAGCAGGGCTGGAAGCAGGACACGAGTGTGGTGAAGAAGAAGGGTCCAGGACGTGAGGGTGGGGTGCCAAAAAGCCCATTAGTGCACACCCCAGAATAGTAACACCTGCTGTTCACAGAGTGCCTTCTGTGTGTTGGGTACTTGGCAGACGGCCGCGGGGTGCCTGGGTGGCTCAATCGGTTAGGCGTCCCACTTCGGCCCAGGTCATGATCTCACAGTTCATGAGGTCGAGCCCCGCGTCGGGCTCTGTGCTGACAGCTCGGAGCCTGGAGCCTGCTTCGGATTCTGTGTCTCCCTCTCTCTCTGCCCCTCCCTCACTCACACTCACACTCTTTCTCTCCCTGTCAGAAATAAATAAACTTCAAAAAAAAAAAAAAAGGCAGACAGCCACTTTAACCTCCACAGTGTGATTGCCACAGCTGACAGGTACTGTGTGCTAACTGTGGTGGTCCCATCCCTGTGTCTCATATGATGCCTGCCAGAAGCTCCCCTAATTTTCCAGGTGAGAAAACCAAGGTGCAGAGAAATTAATTCACCTGCCCACGCTGCCAAGCTCAGGGGCTGAGATTCATACTTAAGTGGGTGGGCACCAAAGGCAAAAGGAGCAGGCCTCTCCCTGCTCTGCCCGGCTGCTCTGAGCACCCAAGAGTCTCAAGGAGGCCCCACACCCTCCCCACTTCTCCAAACCGACCACACACATCAGGCAGCCCAGCCTAGGTCCTGTTGCTGCCGTCACCCGACTGCTGACAAGGGACTCAGGCAAGGAACAGAAGGGAGGCAGGGGAGGGAGGCAGGAATCTCCCCCCACCCAGATGCCTGCCCCAAACCCCTCACAGATAATTTTCTCTGATGTTTATTGCCTTTCCCTTATTTATTAGGCAGGCTGTCTCAAAATTTATGCCAAATCAATGTCGCAGCAACAGCTCAGCTGCAAAGATTGATTTCTTTTATGTAGGGTGAAACTAGTTTACTGTGGAGGCCCCAGCAAAATCCTAAGTCTGCTGAAAAGAAGCTGTTTGGCAAGAAGATTCCTGGAAGGAACCCCAAACCTGGTGCCCCCTGGGAAAGCTGACAGCCTTCAAGGCTAGTGTTTTCCAAGGCAATGCCATCAATGCCAAGAAGGACCAAAGAGCAGGAACCAGGGCCACTGAGGAGGACAGTACCACATGCACCACCTCAGAATGCCGGGAAGGGCGTGCCTCCTCCCCTCCAATTCCTAAATGAGGAAACGGAGGCACAGAAAAGTGGAGAAACTCAACCAAGCCACCTAGCGCTATGTCTAAATATATGGTCCTTTTCTGAACCTGGTGACTGAGGGAAGTTTCCCCCAAAGTAAATTCTCTGAGTTTCTGAAACCACATCATAAAATGAATTGTCATAAAGCAGGACATGCTTTCCCACAGAAATGCTGTAAGATATTCAGCTTGGGTTTCTGATCAATGACTGGGCATCCAGTGCATCATAAATATGACAAAACCTGTATCATAAATATAAATGTACAATAACTATAAATGTCTCAATAATCAACTGAAATGTAAAACCTAAACGGTCATGTAAAATTTGTCACGAGCCCTAAAACTTGGAAATAAACACAGTGTACATGTTTGTCATAGGAGAAACCCTGAAGGATTATAAATAATGCATACAGGCAGTGCATAAAAAACAGAGTTCTCCCATATCATACACTTGGTTTTAAAGTAATAAGTTGCTTTGGCAGAATTACAGAATTGCAGAGGAAGGGGAGACCTTGAATTGTATTTATCCTAGTCCTCATCTGATGCTGGGATCCTCACCACAACAGCACTGCCAGGGTCTTCTGGCCTCTGCGTGAACATCCCAGGTACAGGGAACCCACTACTTCCATGGGTTCCTAGTCCACTTTAGGTTAAACTTCCCTGTAGCCATCCCCCATACAACCTACAGTTACTTGAAAGGAATGAACACAGCACACTCTAATCAGAGTCTGGCCAGGGTGGAGCCAGCAGACCTCAGGGGGAGGTCCTGTCCTTGATTAAAGCTCTGTCACCTACTAGCTATGTGACCCTAGGTAAGTTACTTCACCTCTATGAGCCTCAATTTCTCCATCTGTTGAATGGGCACTGATAGTAGTATCTACATCATACATTGTTATAAGGGCACAATAAGGTCATCAATGTTAGCTACCATTATTTTTCATATTTTTATTATTATCCCAAACATTGACCAAGAGCCCTCAATTTCTCTCATGTGTCTCCCTATCTTTGGGCAATGGCTCCTGATCTGGTTTTTTTTTTTTTTTTAAATTTTTTTTTTTAATTTTTTTTTTCAACGTTTATTTATTTTTGGGAGAGAGACAGAGCATGAACGGGGGAGGGGCAGAGAGAGAGGGAGACACAGAATCGGAAACAGGCTCCAGGCTCCGAGCCATCAGCCCAGAGCCTGACGCGGGGCTCGAACTCACGGACCGCGAGATCGTGACCTGGCTGAAGTCGGACGCTTAACCGACTGCGCCACCCAGGCGCCCCTTAAATTTTTTTTTTTTATCATTTATTTATTTTTGAGACAGAGAGAGACAGAGCATGAACGGGGGAGGAGCAGAGAGAGAGGGAGACACAGAATCGGAAGCAGGCTCCAGGTTCTGAGCCATCAGCCCAGAGCCCGACGCGGGGCTCGAACTCACAGACCGCGAGATCGTGACCTGAGCCGAAGTCGGACACTCAACCGACTGAGCCACCCAGGCGCCCCCTGATCTGTTTTTTAAATGTCAGTGCAAGCAAGGCCTTCAACGCATACTTGTAATGTTACATAGTGTTATTCTGAAATACTTCTTCACCCTGTTAAGACATCCTGACCCTGCCGCCCAATGCACTCCCCAGTCTTTCCAAGTTGGAATCGCTCATTGGGTTGATTAGCAGACAATCAATGTCTTCCTCTAAGTCATTGATGAAAAATGCTGATCTCGATGGACTTGCGATGGAGCCCTCTGACCACTGGAGATCTGCCTCTGGCATGATATCTACCATTTCGAGGCTAGATGGTTTATCTTACAACAGCATGAACCCTTAGATCTCATTTGTCCACTAAGATTTAATTCTACATGAGTTGTACATGACATGAAAAGATGCTCAACATCACTAGTCATTACATATATTTAAATCAAAACCACAGTGAAATCCCATTTCGCACCCATCAAGATGACTACTAAGAAATTAAAATTAAAATTAAAAAAAAACACACAGGAAATAACAAATGTTGGTGAAGACATGGAGAAATTAGAAGCCAGGTGCACTGCTGGCAGGAATGGAAAAAGGAAAATAGTATAGTGGTTCCTTTAAAAAAGTACAAATATGATTACCATATGATCCAGCAATTCCACTTCTGAGTATACACCCAAAGAACTGAGGGTAGAGACTCAAACAGATATGTTGTACACTGTATTTGTAGCAGCATTATTCACAACAGCCAAAGGTAGAAGCAACCCAAGTGTCTACGGACAGATGAATGGATAAGCCAGATGTGGTATACATATATACAATGGAACATTACTCAGTCTTCAAAAGGCAGGAAGTTCTGACCCATGCTATAACATGGATGAACCCCAAGGTCATTCTGCTAGGCAAAATAAGCCAGACACAAAAGGATGAACACCGTATGATTCCACTTCTAGAAGGTACCTAGAGTAGTCAGATTCCTAGAGACAGAAAGCAGAATGGTGGTTGCCAGGGGCTGAGGTGAGGGGAAGGAAGAAAGGGAAGTTAGTGTTTAATTGGTATAGACTTTCCATTTTGCAAGATGGAAAGAGTTCTGGAGATGGATGATGGTAATGGTTGCTCAACAATTGTGAATATACTTAATGCCGCCAACTACACACTTCAAAATGCCCTGCCTGTAGCCAGTCACCCCCACCTTCCTCAGATGCTTTATTTCTCTCAATGCCCCTACCCCTGGTGAAAAGCCCTGCCACTCCAGCACCTGAGAGGTTTCAAGCATTTCCTGGGATGATCCCACTGGAGCCAGCAGGACAGGCAGCAGCCATCGATTCTGACTCACCTCTGTGCTCACCTCTTCAGATCCTGGACACCAACTCCAAGAGGCTTCCCCCTCCCCAGCCACTTCAGCTCCCCCAACTGGGGGCACCACCCCCTCCCCACCTCACCTGCCTCTGCTAAAGCCTCTCCCAGGGCTGACAACAGAACTGCTTAGACCAAAAGAAACTGAGTACCCCAAATATGCTTCTCCCACTGATGTCTGAGACCCAGTACCCCTTTCAGACCTGACCCACTGTAGATACCTATCAAATGAACCAGTGCCCAAACACAGGTCTGACAGCCCCGAGGGTGGCTCAGCTTTCTTGCCCCAGTGCATCTCCATCATTTCAGATTCCTCTCTGCTTCCCCTTCCAGTCCTGCCTGGGACCCAGATTCTCCAATATTAAATATATATACAGGGGCGTCTGAGTGGCTCAGTTGATTAAGCGTCTGACTCTTGATTTCAGCTCAGGTAACGGTCTCATGGTTTGTGGGTTTGAGCCCTGTGTGGGGCTCTGTGCTGACAGCATAGAGCCTGCTTGGGATTCTCTCTCTCCCTCTCTGTGTCTCCCCTGCACGTGCGCTCTCTCTCTCACACACATAATAAACACTGTATGTGTGTGTGTGTGTGTGTGTGTGTATATGTGTGTGTATATACATATATATTTCTGACACTTGCTAAAAATGGTAAAGCAGACTCTATGTAGGACCATCATGATAGTTATAGGGACCGCTGCAGTGGGGTTCTGGAGGAGAGCAGGCTCAAATTCAAACACAGCAAGGACGAGAGAGGACTTACAGCCAAGGAGCAAGCTGAGTGGGAGGCAATGGATAGGAACTTGCTAAGACAAACATCAGGGGTAATGGGGATTCTGGCTAAAATGATCTAAACAGGACTCTTGCTGAAGGCAGGCCAGGGAGAGGGGGGATTGAGGGGGAGGAGGGGGAGGGACCTGACCGGATATCCAGGGTCAGGGGTTCTGGCTAAGCTGAATTGGCAGGGCTCTTGCTAAAACTAGATTTCACAGAGAAGTACACAGATGGGCCTGGGAGAAAGTCACGGAACCTGCCCACAGTGCAATCAAGAAGACAGTCTCCTCCCCAGCCTCTCTCCGGCTTTGTGAATAGACTTTCATCAACAGTGTTTAAACACGAAGCCTGCCATCATTCCACTATTCTTTTCTCAAAAGATGTCTTTTAGAAAGATGGGCCCAAGTCTCCCAAACACATCTGTCTTAAGTAACTGTAAATGGCTGCCTTTCCTCCTCCCTATGTGTCCCCTGAGAACTGTTAGAAGTCCTGAAGATGCTCACTAGTTCTCATCAATGGCCACTAGATGGCAACATTATGCACCAGTTAAAATTTCCCAAAGCGCACAGCTAGAGAAACCAACAGAGGCTCTAAATTCAGCAAAAAGTAATGAATGGGAGTTAGAAGGGGAAGTGGAAAACAGGGACTTTAAATTCCGGCTCCCCCTCCTTCTCCATGGCTATGTAACGTTGGACATGTCCTTTATCCTCCCAGAGCTTCTGCACCTATAAAATGGAGTTGTGGGGGCACCTACTCCTAAGGAAGTGATTAATGCCCCTTTAGGTGCATCTTAGGACCTTCTGGGGAACTTTTAAAAACTGTGAAGTCCAGCCTCTACCAAGTCCATTTAAATCAGAATCTCTAGGTGTGCCTCCCCCCACCCCCATGTGGTACTTAGAAAGACAAACAAGAAAAGCCTCCCCAGACAAATGCAGTGAGGGCCTTTAGGGCAGTAGTTCTCTAAGCTTGAGCACATCAAAATCACTTGAAGCTCTTAAATAACACAGATTGCTGGCCCCACCCAAGTTTCTGATGTAGCAGGAATAGGGTAGGGCTCAAGAACTGGCCGATGCTGCTGGTCAGGGCCACCCTTTGAGAACCACGGCCACGGAGGGAGAAAGTGAGATAATGCACATACAGCAATGAGCCCTGCACCTGGCACAAAGCAAGTCCTCCATGAATGTCAGTTTACTCTTTTCCTTAACCCACTGCTGGGGTTCCAATGGTGTCTGTGGGTCACCTTGGCACCCACCTAAGCCCAGCCTGACACTAGACACTCTGCCATACACTAGCTATATGCCTCAATTTCACATCTGTAAAATGGGAGTGAAAACTATCTTGTCAGGATGTGATGTGAGGAAATAATATATGTAAAGTACCTGACACAGGATAGGTCTCAAGAAGTGATAGCTAATCTTCATGATCATGGATTAGGGAATAGTTTCTTCAGTTTGATACCACAGGTACAAAAGACAAAAGAAAAAAACGTATATAAACTGGACTTCACTAAAATAAAAAGCTTTTGTGTTTCAAAGCACACAATCAAGAAAGTAACGACAACTCAAAGAATAGGAGGAAACATTTGCAAGCCACATATTTGCTAAGGGACTTATTTCTTGACATGGAAAAAAACTTCCAATACAACAACAAAAAAAGACAACCCAATTAAAAATGGGCAAGTGACTTGAACAGACATTCGTCAAGAACAAAAGATACACAAACAGCAATAAGTATGAAAAGATGCTTAACGGCATTAGTCATTTGGGAAATGTGAATTAAAATCGTGTTGAGATAGCACTTCATACCCACCGGGACAGATATTAACAAATGTTGGTGAGGGTGTGGAGAAACTGGAGACCCTATATATTTCTGGTGCAAGTGTAAAGCAGACTAAACGATTAAATTTAGAGGTTACCATATGACCCAGCAATCCCACTCTTAAATATATGCTCCAAGAGAATTAAAAAAACATCCTCATTCCAAAACCTGTACACAAGTGTTCATAGCAGTTCATAACAACCAAAAAGGGGCAGCATCCCAGATGTCCACTAAGTGATGAAAGAATAAACAGACATGGTCTATCCACACATGAGAATATGATTCAGCCGTGAAAAGAAATGGCAGTTCTGATACATGTTAAGTGAAAGAAGCCAGTCACAAAAGGTCACATGTTGTATGATTCCATCTGTATGAAATGTCCAGAATAGGCAAATCCACAGAGACAGAAAAGTAGATTAGTGGTGGCCAGAGGCTGTGGGGAAGAGGAATGGGGAGACACTGCTAATGGGTACCAGGTTTCTTCTGGGGTGATGCAAATGTTCTAGAATTAGACGATAGTGACTGATGTACAACTCTGTGAATATACAAAAAAGACCAAAAAAACCACACTGAACTGTTTACAGTTCAATTTACAAGATGAACTTTATGATATATTAATTATATCTCAATAAAGCTCTTATTTTTTTTATTATTTTAAATGTTTTTATTATTTGAGAGAGAGACAGAGAGCAAGCAGGAGAGGGGTAGAGAGAGGGGGAGACACAGAATCAGAAGCAGGCTCCAGGCTCTAAGCTGCCAGCACAGAGCCCGACACAGGGCTTGAACCCACAGACCACAAGATCGTGACCTGAGCTGAAGTCGGTTGTCAGTTGCCCAACCGACTGAGCCACCTACGTGCCCCTAAAGCTCTTATTTTTAAAAGGGAAGTATCTATGGGTACCTAGGTGCTAAGTTCGTTGAGCATCCTACTCTTGATTTCAGCTCAGGTCACGATCCCAGAGTTGTGAGATCAAGCTCCACACTGAGCTCTGAACTGACCATGGAGCCTGCTTAAGATCCTCTCTCTCTCCCACTGTCCCTTTCCCCCACTCATGCACTCACACACTCTCTCTCTCTAAAATAATAAATAAATAAATAAATAAATAAATAAATAAATAAATAAATAAATAAAATGGGAAGTATCTATATTCTTTATTGGTATTGTTTGTCATGGAGAGAATGACATTTGGATTGAATTTCAGGGAGTTGGGAGGGCCTGGAGGTTCTTGGGGAGATGGAATTCAGGCAGTGGAGATGTCATGTGCAAAGGTCCTGTGGCCCAACAGAGCACTGTGCTTGTAGAGAACTCAATCCTCCAGCATGGTTGGAGCTGAGAAGTAGGGAGTGGGGCTACACGGGCATCAGGGTACTGAATGCCAGGCCCAGGAGCTTGGACTTTGTCCCGAGGAGTAAAAGATGGTGGCTGTCATGCAGGAACTGGCACCAAACAGCAGACCAATGGGAATAGAGGGGGAATGGGTTAGAGGGATAGGGTGAGGGACAGTAGGGGTCCCAGATATGAAGGCATTTCAGGGCTGGTCTTTGGGGCAGAAGTGGAGACAAACCATCCCCCATCAAGCCTTCCTAGTCCCCAGGAGTCTAGACACTGCCCCCCCAACCCACTGCCCTGACCCCAGCCTCCCTCACCCAGGCTAAGGACCACCATGTTTCCCCACAAGTGCCCCCAGCCAGGACTCAGAACTAGAAAGAAACTTTCCCAGAAGCACAAACAGTCCGGAGGGAGCTGTTCCCAGGATGATCCCTCAGCCCGAGGCAGAGGCAGAGGAACCCCTAACGGCGACCAGATTCTCAGACACAAGGAGGTGCAAAAACAGCCAAAGGTTTTGAAGAGCTGTCCACATAGACAAAAGACCCCCAGGTTCCTCATCTCCATAGGTTTGGCTGCCCCCGCCCCCCAGAGAGGCCCAGTTTGAGTGCCACAGCCCCATCCGGTCCCTTCCATGCCACCAGGCTTGTGAAAACAGTACATAAACACAGAGGCAATAGGTCAGAGACACCCTGTGAGTATGAGCTTCAGCGCAGGGGCTGGGGAGGATTTCTTTCGGCTGGTTAGTCTCTCTTGTTTCCCTCCTGGTTCTCATGACAGGTGGGTGAAGCCAGGGGATCTCCAAGATCTCTGCCAGCCTGAGTGATTAGTCCCGTCCAATCCGCCCTGAGTTCTCTCCAGCAGCCTCCTTCTCCAGGACGAGCTGGACTGTGCCCAGAAGACCTGACTCGGGCCATAGGGGATGGGGAGGGGAGCAGGGGGCAGTGTGTGCTGAGGGGTGTGGAGGTGGCCTGAATAAGGGATGGACCTGCACGGGCAGGAGGCAGACGTCCCAGGTCGGCCAGGTTCCGGCTCCGCTGTCACACTGCTGGGCCCAGAACTGGGGCCGGAGCCCTGTTGGCCCCATCGAGAGGCAAGACTGACCTGCCCCTGACCCACCTTCCTGCCCCACAGATGGCAAAGACTCTGACCCATTGTTCTCCAAGACACTTTGACGGAGGACACAAGGAATGTGCGGCCTGGAGACAGGAAGTCCTGGCTTTCAAGGGGCCAGTGCTCTGCCAGACTCAGGCCTGCCCCCCAGACAGGGAAGCGGGGGCTTTAGTCTCCACCTTTGAGCCAGGCTTTGACTTCTCTGGCCTCCGCAGGAGAGAAGGGTGCAGAAGGACTGGTCAATGGGATAATGTGGCAGATGATTCCAGATGATGGGGGAGGAAGGTGCTGCCCCAAGGCCTGGCCCTCCCTTGGGCAGCTGTACCCACTCACGCACCTATCAACACGTACACAGTCAATCCAGATGGGTGCCTTACATGCTCTATGTGCGCTCTTACACATACACATGCAGCCACCCGGCTGCCCAGCAAACGCTATGCTCATGTGGTGCCCCGCCCACACCCTCAAGTGTGTCCCACTATCAACTTCTATGGACATCATTGTCACGACTAATGTTTATCAAGCACTTACTGATGCCAGGGACTGCTCCATGCACTTTCCACCAACCCCATGTGAAACGCATGCGATCACCCTCATTTTACAGAAGGAGAAACTGAGGCACCAAAGGCTGTATGGCTCAGCCGGGATCGGCAGGACGGTAAGTGGCAGGCATTCTCAGGACATAACCACGGGGACCCTTCGGAACCCTCACCGACTGCTCCTTGGTCCCCTCAGCCCCAAAGCACTGGAGCGTGGCTTCCTACCAGCGTCCCCCGGATGTTGTGGGAGAAAAGTGAGAAACATCTGGGAAAGTGCTCGGCGGATAAGGTATTGTTCTCACTGTCGGGAATTCAATTCCTGCTCAGCTAGTCCTTTCCTGGCTGAGGAGAGGCCTCAGTCGGGCTCCAGCAACAGCACCTGCCCAGCAGCGGTGGCCTGAGGTTCCCCAGCCTGCAGCCTCTCCCTGGCCTGACCGCAGGATGCTACCCTGGACCGGGCAATTCTCCTAAAATTCAGGGCTCTGCAGGTCCCTGACAAGTGAGAGGCCTCAGGTGTGCCCCTGCCCAAGCTCCTCAAGGAGGCAGGAGCGGCTCTCCGCCACTGGCCTCATCCAGCCAGTCCCCGATTCACCCTCACAGAACCTCAGTGCTTCCCTCCACGGGATGGCTTCTTGCCAAGGAGGCCTCTGCACCTTCGGCCTTAACCATGCCCTCTGCCTGGCCAGTCCTTCCTCCTGCTCTGTGCTTGGGCAGCTCGTGCCTATCCTTTCAACATCTTTGGGACTCCCATCCTCCGCAGATCCCCAGGGCCACCTCCAGGCACCCTCGGCATGGGGCACACACCTCTGTTCCCACCCCGGCCCCACCCAATGCAGCTCACACTAATGTGAAACATCAAAGGCAGGGACCAAGCCTGGGTCATGTCTGCATCCCCCATGCCCAGCACAAAGCTAGGCAAAGACTGGACACCATTAACAGTATATTTTAATAATAGATGAGCATAAAACATTGTTACCCAATGACAATTCATCAGGAGTAGGATGGTGTAAAGTGAGCACTAAACTGGGAACCAGAAGATGAGCACTGGAATCCTGGCTCTGCTACTTGAGAGCTGTGTGACCTTGGGCAAGTTCCTCAGCCTCTCTGAGCCTTGGCTCCCTCTTAAGAAAAATGGGCATATGAACAGCATTGACACTTCTCAGGGCTATAGTGAGGAATCATTACACAAGAAAACAGGCAAGGGGCCCTATAGGTTTTGGAACGGAACAAGTGGGGGGCAGGTGGAGTGGAAGCTTCCCAGGGGGCATGACGCTCCCAGAATGGGAATCTGGGCAGGCTGGATGGAGGGGCAGTATGTCTGAGCTGGGCACTGAAGCGCTGGGCGGGAGGTTTGGGCAGGCAGAGCTGGGAAGCGAAGAGCATCCTCAGAGGCAGTGGCTGCAGCAGCTCAGCCTGCGATGGGATGGAGGCAGTGGGGCAGGGCTGGCACGCTCACGGGAGCCCTGGTCTGAGCCAGGCGCTGCCATGCTGGGCCACGTACATGATGCTGCAGCAGGGGCAGAGCCATACCCCCCTCACAGGGCCACCGGGAATACTGAAAAGAAAGCACAGGCCCTGGAGCGGAGGTGGCACATAACTGGTGCTGAGTTCACAGCAGTGTCGGTGACTGCAACGGCTCCACCCCAGACTCAGAGTTTATCACGGGCCGGCCTCTTTTCTTCCCTGGGCGCCCACCCGGAGCCAGACACAGAGCTGTGCGCCCAGCGGGGCTGAGAATTGGATGGATGGATTGAGTCAGTGCCTCTTTGAAGGCTTCAAGAAGAGGCCCCACCGTGTGCCGGGATATACCACAGAACACAGGTGTATACCCAACCCCGCGCCTTGTGTCTGCCTCAACATGCCAGTGGTCGTTGACCCATTCCGTCCCTCACTCATGCATTCTTTCATTCAATGAAATGGGCAGGAAAGCCTGGGCATGGGGGAGGGGTGGGCAGCGAGGGCATGACCTCCGGAAACAGAGGCCCTGGGTCAGAATTTCCATTCTACCACTGACAAGCTCTGATCGTGGAAAGCAGTTCATTCCCAGTCTCTGTTTCCCCCTCCGCATAACGGGGATGACGACAGTCCTGCCCCTCAGGGTTGCTCTGAGGACTGAAAGAGGAGTCCCTGGAAAGAGAGCTCAGGGCTCTGAGGACACGCATGCCGTGACTCCCAAACCTGAGCATCCGGAGAGCTACAAATGCATCGCAGTCCTCAGGGCTCCGCTGCCAGCCATTCTGACTCCATCAGTCTGAATGTGAGGGCCAGGAATCTGCATTTTCAACAAGCGCCGCCCCCCCCCCCCAGGTGGCTGGGAGGCAGCTGGCCTGAGGACCACACTGTAAGAAATTTTACCTGCTTGGTAAAATGCTTGTCCCTGCAGTCATTTATTTATGCTGTCTTATTTGATCCTCTGGACGGCCCTGCCAAGTGTGGACTGCAACCCATTTCACAGGTAAAGAAACAGGCTCAGAGCGGCATGTCAACCACCCTGGGTCACACAGCCAGTGAGAGGCCAGGGTAGGATCTGAACCAGGTCAGCCAACACCCAAGTCTGAACCTCTCCAAGCAGGACACCACAGGGCCGAGTCTCCAGTCAGCTTTCGTCCTGGCAGAGGCTAGGTGGGTGTCCCCAGGCCTCACTGCCACACTCCCAGTCCACCCCACCATCCTGATTGTCGCTTCCTCCTCCACTGCTAATCAGGTCTCACAGACCATCCCGTTTCCTGCCGGCCCACCGGCTGCCTCCTTTGCTCCTGATGGCACTTCCCGGCCTCGTGCCTTCCCAGTGCCTCTTGTGCCTCCAGAGGGGTTGGAGCAGGGGCTGGGTGGTGGCAGAAATCGGACATGAGCTCCCCAGGAGCCCCAAGGGCACTAGCCTTCCTCCCATGGCCTGGACTACCTCTTCGGGGTGACCACATCCCTGCCCCAGGGCACATGCCTGGATAGCCATCCCTTTGTTTACAGATGACAGGAACAGCAGGCTTCGGGGCAGAGTCAACTTTCCTGTGGACTGGGAGTACAAAGGGAATCAGCAGATGGTGCCAACACAGACCCTGTCCCCATCTGCCACCAGCGACAAGTCTGAGACCCCACGGGAAGTGAGGCCAGGCCCAGCCCGGTCCCACAGGCACGTACACCACAGAGCAGGCAGAGAGCCCAGGCTGGGGCGTGCAGAGCCAGGAGCATGGGGCTGAGGGACCAGCTGGCCTGGGGCCACATCCACCCTCTGGCTGGGGAAGACAGAGTTAAGCCTGTTGGGGAAGAAAATAAGAAAACGCTGCGCCTTTGTTTGTTCATTCCACCAAAAGTGATGGAATGTGCTGGATCCTGTGCAGAGGCCCGCCTCAGGACCGTCCTCCCTCCACAGGTCGCTCTTCTCCCTCCAGCATCATCTAGAAGTCCCCTCCACACAAACATAACTTTAAACACACACACACACACACACACACACACACACACACACACACACAGAATCTCTCTCCCATTTCTTGCTCCTTGTTCACTGCGAAGCTGTGATCACACTCATCTCCCCCTCTTCATCCCTGTTCACCAGCCCCTCTAATCTGCCTTGTCTACCCCATTCCACTTAACCTGCTCTGTCCACAGCTGTCTGTGACTTCCAGCTTCCAAATCTGCCCTCCCCTTACCCAGCTGACACCCTGTCCTCCACAGCCCTGCCCTCTCCCGGCTTTCCCTTTTCCCCGCCAGGCTCTCCTAGAAGATATACAAATCTCAGATGCCAGGGGCCTCCCTCCCTCTAAGTTCATCCACTCCCACAGCCTCACGGAAATAAGCCATAAGATCGGAGCTTCTAAACCTCATCTCTAAGCCACCTGTATGCACCTGTCTCCAACTGCAAACCTGGCATCACCACCTGGGTGTCCAAAAGCCATCTCCAACTCAACATGCCCCAAAGAGACAGATCTTTATCTCACCTTCCCAAAAATCATTTTCCCACCCCGTTCCCCAGCTCCATACCCATGTCCTCAGACTTACTGAGTGCTTCTGGGCAAGATGTTCTCCCTCTCAGGTCTCTGTCTGCCCAGTCCCGTAAAGGAGCACATTTGGGACTTCCCAACCACTCGCTCAGGAGAAAACGAGAGCAACCATTCAAAGGACACACTCCCACCACCCTGGGAGATTCCCAGTCAGTTGAGCTGATCAGGTCTGTTCAGTTTATAAAAGCTCCTCCTAGGACTCTCCAGGTTCACAGAATCTGTGCCCCTCCCGCCCCCAGCTGCTTGGTTCTGAAGGACCGGATCCCGCCTTCAGTTTCATTTTGACTCTCGCTGATCCCAACACCCATGTGAGTTTGAGGTCTGATTATCCCCATTTACAGATGAGGAAACTGAGCATCGAGCCAGGGAGGGAGATGTGTCTGGCTCCAGGTCCCATCAGGAGCAGAGCTGAGGCCTGGGACTGGGATCTGACCTGAGCGTGCCAGGTCCGATCCAGGCCCAGGCCTCTACGAGCACAGCCCAGCTGGGCCGAGGCAGCCGCCCACCACAGAGCCTGCCTATCTGCAGCCAGCCCGGCCCTCACAAAGGAACAATAACAGGAAACCATCCCAGGGGGAAGTGGGCCAGGGCCAGCTGGAAAACCTGAAGGGGCGGCAGCCAGGCCTCCCTCATTGACCGGGTGTGGCTCCCCTCGAGAGGCTATCGGCTGAGCTCCACGGAGCTCCACAGCAGCTCAGCCAAACGGACAGACGGAACCAAGACACCTCTCGGTCCGCGAGCTCGGTGAGTGAGGAATCCCCGCCCCTACTCCACCCCAGACGCCTCGCCAAGCACCCGAGCTGAGAGGGCACTTGGCTGCCCCATCTGTAGAGCGGTCGTTGTTGGGGTCCCGGGGAAGAGCCATTCCTTGGGGGCAGACCAAGTCTCCTCCTGGCTCAGAGCGGTGAGCTAGTGGTGGTGTCGTGGGCACAAGCGGGCATTCTCAGGACTTGGTGGGGGAAGTTCTTCCACGTGTAGATCCTCCAACTCCATGAGCCTTGAAGGCCCACTGGCTTCCATCCACGCCACGTTTCAGAGAGCACAGGGGTCTGAGTTGCCAGCACTCAGAGGCAGAAGAGTGGCACCCGGGCCTAGTCTCCTCTTGGGTGGCCCTCCCCCACGGGAGAGGATTTACCAAAGCCTCACATCATCCCTCCTACCAATGTTCTGTTATGGCATTGGGAGAGGAGCCCTGGAAGGGGAGCTCTGAGCCGCGGCCCCACTCTGTCAGCCAGCACCGCCATTTTTAGAAAAGGCAAGCTGAGGCTTGGCTCTGGGCACCTGAGGCCCTGCCTATGGATCCCTCCCCTCCCGGCCCCGGACACTGCAGGGACCAGGTACAAGCCACGGGAGCTGTGGTTGGCAAAGCGGCCCACCCTTTCTCCCCAGACGCCCCAAGTTTGGGACCCCACAGCCCTCATGTTTTGCGGAAGTTCCCCCAAAACGAATCGAAGGCAGGCAGTTTAGGGTGGGATGCCCAGCTCTATCACTCCTTCCCATGTTACTCCGGGAAAATTACTCAGCACCTCCAAACCTCCATGTTCTCCAAACCTCTGTGTATTTGTCTGAACAAGAGACAGTGACTCTACAAGCCGTTGTGGGAACTGCAGGTGATACAGACAAAAGGTTCTCTTTTTTTATGTTTATTTTTATTTTGAGAGAGAGAGAGAGTGAGTGGGGGAGGGACAGGAAGAGAGGGAGAGGGAGAATCCCAAGCAGGCTCCGCGCTGACACAGGGCCCAATCTCACAAACCATGAGATCATGTCCTGAGCTGAGATCAAAAGTCAGATGCTCAAGCAAATGAGCCAGCCACATGCCCCAGGATAAAAAGTTCTAACTGACGGAGCTCTCAATTCTACTACTGCGAGAGTTAGATGAGTCCTTTCTCCATTCCACAGGGGGTGCGACTGAGATGGGTGAGACTGGGCAAAGTAAGAGCGGGAGTGGGGATGAGAAGCAGGATCTGCACCCCAAAGCCCAGACTCTTTCCAGCACCATGCCTCAGCTTTCTCATCTGTACAATGGAGGAAGCAGTCTTCTGGTGAGCCTAGTGAAGAAGGCAATGTACACACCCAGCACTGGCTCCAGGAACGGCTCAGGGGAGGGGTGCCTTCAAGAAATCACAGCTGAATTTACCCGCCACACCAGAGCTGTGAATGTCCTCAAGGTTTTGACCCCCCAAGGTCAGCCATTCCATGGCAGGTGGGAGTGAAGAGGGCGCAGGTGAGAGGATGTTGACTCAGCAATTCCTCTGGCAAGCACTCTGGGCCCCGGGCTCACTCCCCACCCCAAGGACGGTGCTGCTGTGTGAAGGGGGCAGACAGGATCCCCCAAGATGTGAAGGGTCTGCTGGGGGAGGCAGGAAGCCTAGGCAGCTTGGAGGATTTGGGGAGGCTGGCTGGCCACAGGGTTTTTTAGAGCAGGCAGTGCCAGAAAGGCTAGTGACACTGGAGGCCATGAATGCCAGGACCAGGAGCTCTGGCTGCCCGTTAGGTGGTAGGGAGCAGCAGAGTCCGGCCACCTTGGGAGCCCAGCCCAGAGGGCAGCAGGTGGCCTCCAAGGGGCCCAGGAGCTGCTGAGCCCCCAGGCAGCCCTACCAATTCCCACTGACTGTTGCAAGGCAGTAGGGAAGGCGTGCACTGGCCTCGCAGGGGTTAAGCTGCCCACCCTGCAGTCTCAACCTGACCAATTGTGCTGCTAAACAAGGGCCGGACATGAGGGCAGGAAACCAGAGGGGCCACACTTATATTCTTCCAAAGTTGGCTGACTCACAGTTCTGCTGCTGCCCGGGGACAAGAGGTGAACACAGTGGCCACTCGCTCTGGAAAAATCTTGGGCCCCTCCCCTATGGGGATCCATCCCTGCTACTTCTGGCCGTCTCTGCACCCCCTCGGCATCCTTGAAGCTACTAAAAGAAATCCCATTTGACAGAGGAGACCATAGATGCTGAGAGAGACCAAGCAGCCAGTCCCAGGCTACACAGCAAGCATGAGATGGAAGCAAAAATATGAGTGAGGCCAGCCCCTTCTGACCCCACAGCCCCACCACACTCCACCGTGAAGCTTAGAGAGGAGAAAAGTCAGAGAGGATTGAACCTGACAGTTCAAGCCACAGAAGCAGGCACGAGGACAAGCTAGGAACCCAATGATCCTGGGAGGAATATTGTAGGAGACAGGTCCTACCCTGAGGAGCTTGGTTTCTGGCTAGAAATACTAAAAAGCCCATCCTGACACAAGCCCAAGCAGATACTGGGTGGAAAAATCCCAGCAGGCTTCCTGGAGGAAGAGCAGGAGCCCAGAGGATATTGAGAGGTATTTCTGGGCTTCAGTCTTCTAATCTCTCTGGGCAGGGGATGGATCAAATGGTCCCTAAACTCATTCAGAAACCTCCAGATTATCTGTCTTGGGACACAGTAACAGTCAGATCCTGGCAGGAAGGAAAAAAAGGGACCCCAGGGACAGGTAGGCAGAGAAAAAGATTTCCTTCTGGAGAACAGAGGGGTGTAGGAGGTGGGCCCAGGGCACAAAGAGGAAATGCAGTCAGGTATGAGTTGGCCAGTCAAGCCCACAGTCACCAGGCTGGAGTGGGTGGGCACATAAAGGTCAAGACACCTGCATACTTACTGAGCACCTACTGTATACCAATTTCTCACCCATGACCTCATTTAATCCTCCTCAATAGGCAGCTATTGTTGCCTCCATTATAGCTGAGTGAGCTGAGGCTCAGAGAGGGCAAGGAATGGGCCTGAGGCCACGCAGCTTTTGAGAAGCTGGGCCATTACAAACAGGCAGGTGTGTGGGCCTTATTCTGTTGCTCCCATTGACAGCCTCAGAGCCCCAGTCAAAGTCACAAAGCCCACAGAAGGCTGGAAAAGTCTCCCTGGTGTGGGTAAGGGGTGTTCTATACTTGAAGCTTGAAGCTGCCCCATTAGAAGACAGGGGTATAGACTGGATGGCCCTAGAACTCAGAAACCCAGTAGGAAATTGTTTCAATTTCAACATTTGGTGAATCGCTAGTATCTACTTGAAAGATTGTATTGAGAATTCAGGGGCTGAGTTCAAGTTCAGTGGGGATGAATACTGTAATACTGTGAGCAGTGATGTCTCACAGGTATGGAAAGGGGTGAGTGGCAACTGATGAGTTTGTCTTGCCAGCCATATGTAAGAGGTCCTCTGCTCAGAGATAGGTGTGTGTTCATGTGTCCCCATGCAGGGGAACAGCCTGTGCAAAAAGCCTGCTGGAGAGAGGAAGAGCAATGTGCCTTCCAGAAATGTCTGCTCTCCTCATGGTTGGAAGGAGCAGGGAGATGAGGGAGAGAAAAGCCAGAGAGGTGGGCAGGGGACATGCTATGCTGGGCCTTGAACACAGGCTCAGGAGCTAGGCTTCATCCTACAAGGATGGGGAGCCAGGGAGGAAAGGTCAGCAGGGGAGCAGCATGGTCACCTCGAAGGGAAGTAGAGACAGGGAAGCTATTGGCAGGACCCCAGGGAAGGGGCTCAGGTCTGGGACCCACAGGAGCAGGTCCCTAGGCCGAATTGGGCTGCAAACCAGGAGAAAGCCCCAAGAGGCCAGCTCATAGCTGCCTAATTGCCCCAATACACCCCATGCCCAAGGCTCACAGGGCCTCACCCTTCATCCTCCCAGTGCCCGTGGCTGCGAAGACCCAGCTGTAAATGCTGAGGATCAGGCAGACAATGAGGGGGTCCCCGAAGGAGTCTGTTCTAGACTGAGGCTCAAGGTGGTGGCGTAGGAAGGCAATGAGGAGAGCCATCCACGGCCACACAGGGAGCGGGGGGGGGGGGGGGGTCCAGCACTTGCCCCTCCCACAGGCACAGCCCCCACGTGTTCTGGGCCTTCCTCCCAAAGTCCAGCCCCTGACCCCTGACCCCGGGCCTCTGGGCTAGAGTCCAGAGCCTGTGGGAGGTTGGGCTGGAACTGATCGTCCTGTCCACCCTGAGGCTTTGCCTGGGGCTGGGTTCAGCTGCCAGATCTTGTCCCAGCTGATGGGGGTATACTGCACGGGTACAGAGGGGCGGCTCTGCATAGCAGAGACTCTTCAGGAGCCGGCGTGGGCAGATGAGTGGACACAGGGTGTGTACTTATGTGGACGTAGGTCAGGGTGTTGTGTGTCCATGCAGCGTGAGGATGTCATGTGTGTATCCCTGACCTGCAAGCTTCCTCTACCCCACTCCAAAGGGCCCTCCAGCTTGCCTGATTACCCCCTCAAGCCCAGACTCAGCCCCTGAGCCTCAAGCTTGAGCAGAGCTCTGGTCAGGTCAAGAAGCAGGGGTCTGCCACTGGTTGGGGGCAAGACGAGCCCAGGGACACCTGCCAGGCTGGCTCACTGAGGGGCTCCCAGCTAGATCCAGGCTTCCTAAGATCTATTGCGCTTAAAAAGGACCAGCTCCAGCCCCTCTGTGTCCCCCTAGCCCTTTTCAAAATCACAGAGCTGAGCGGACTTCACAGCCCCTTCAAGACCAAATCCCAGCGACAGATGGGCCCACAAACAGAAAGGGACCAAAGGGATGTTTGCCTAATGTCTCACAGCAGCTCAGAGAGAGGTAGGACTCACTCTTGGACTGAGACACTCAGCCCAGTCTGGACCCTGCTGGCCCCCACCTCCAGCTTCCTACTCTTCTCCATCAGCACACCTCACAATTTTAAACTGTATGTTTTTTATCAAGCGGTTAGTATACTCCCCTATGGGAGTACAGCCTGTGTTTGCTCCCCGCATGTAGTTCAGTGCCTGGCACACAGTAGGTGTTCAATAAATGTTTGTTGTGTGGCTATGTATGCCCAGGGCTCCAGAGAAAGCTTCAGAGAAGCAGTGACATGTAACTAAATCCAGGCAGAGGAGACAGAATGTCAAGTGCAGAGGCTGGAAGGGTGTGACCAAGCCCAGTGGGTGTTTGTTATTTTAAATGTTTATTTATTTTTGAGAGAGAGAAAGAGAGGGGGGTGGGGAGATGGACAGAGGATCTGAAGCAGGCTCTGAGCTGACAGCAGTGAGCCTGAAGCAGGGCTCAAACTTGCAAACCACGTGATCGTGACCTGGCCAAAGTTGGACATCCAACCGACTGACCCACCCAGGTGCCCCAAACCTGGTGGGTGTTAATGTCCTACAGGCTGGGGCTGCTACTAGAAGCTCACCAAGTACCCTCAAGACCCAGACAGGTAACTGGAGAGGAGCAGACAGAGGCACAGGCACCCGCACTTGGCTCAACCTTCAGAGCCACCCCTCAGTCCTCAGACTCAGCCCAGGCATCAAGGTTCTGACATCAGCAGTCCCACCCACTGTGGACAAAAAGCGGGATCCGAGAGCTCTCTGAGGCCCCAACCTCCCATCCGGGCATAGGTGAGCCGGCTGTCCCCCCAGATTCTCCGAGGCTCCTCTGCCCCTTCTCCTGGGTTCCATGACTGTTCACCTTGGACCACACACTCTGTCCTCTCATTTTGGGTCTCTAAGACCTTCCCAGACCAAGTGAGAGTCCAGTGGGCCCACTCATACCCAGGAGTGCATTTGGAGCTGCCCCCAAAAGCCTCTAGAAAAGCTCCAGGGATGGGGCATGGTCACAAATCTTGGATGACAGGGACATGGGCAGGCACCTGGCCTCCATGTGCCCACCACACACATCTGAGCTGCCAAGTAGATCCCCTTTCCCCTCAAGGCTGTCGTCAGGCAAGTTCCTGGGGCTGCTCAGCTGGGAATTTCTGAGCACAGAAATCACCTCCAAAATCCTCAGACCCTCTGCTCATCTGTCATACCCCAAATCCACCTGGCAGCATTACGACCACTCCAAAAACTTAGTGAAGGTAAAGGGCTTGTGGGGAGGTAAAGGGCTAAAATAAACCTGCCCCCAGTTGTGGCTCTGACCACACCTCCAGAGGTGCGGCCAAGGGAAATTCTGTTTCCAGCTGTGGGCATGACAAATCCTGCCAACTGACTTCCTCTCCATGAGCAGCGGGAAGAGAAACAATTGTCTGATAAAACCCTTCTTCTCAGCCCCCATTTTGGAGGCCAAATTCCTAACACAAAATGCAAAAGACATAAATAAATGTGGCTTTTCAGTTGGAAAAGTCCCTCAGGTCCCTCTGAGTTTGGGTGTAGAAGGAGCCCAGGACTCAGAGAAAGAGCTGGGTGAGGGTTCTAGATCCATCAATTGTTTGGGTCTGTGCCTCAGTTTCTCCCTCTGTGAAATGGGGGCGATAATTCCTATAGCCTGGGGTAACATGACAGCCAAGCGTGGAGAACAGTATTTTATTATCATGCATGTGAGGGGCGCCTGGGTGGCGCAGTCGGTTAAGCGTCCGACTTCAGCCAGGTCACGATCTCGCGGTCCGGGAGTTCGAGCCCCGCGTCGGGCTCTGGGCTGATGGCTCGGAGCCTGGAGCCTGTTTCCAATTCTGTGTCTCCCTCTCTCTCTGCCCCTCCCCCGTTCATGCTCTGTCTCTCTCTGTCCCAAAAATAAATAAACGTTGAAAAAAAAAAAAATTTATTATCATGCATGTGAATGTCCCCACAGAGACAGAGAGGGGAGGCATGGTAGGGAAAAGCAGTATTTGGGGTGAAAGGCAGACTGAGTTCAAATGCTGGCTCCGTCTCTTGCCGCTATATGACCTGAGATGACTCACTCCACCTCTCTGAGTCTCACCTGTAGAGTGGGGTTACTGCCAACTACCTTGCAGTTTGCAAGGTTTAAACGAGATAACATATGCCACTGAGGAGGTGCTCAGGGATGTCAGCCCCTCTCTGCCACCCCAGGCAAGAAGGAACGTCTTGAGACGGCACTCCAGGGTCACACATGGAGACATCCTATCTGCTAAAAGTCCTTTTGCCATAAAGAGTAAAATGTTCGCACATTCCAGGGATTCAGACATGGACATCTTTGGCAGGGGGCGGGCATCACTCAGCCTACCACACTGACCTGGTCACCTCTTCCTGTCCCCCGCCCCCTAATGCTCATTTCTACCTGACCCGGGGGCACACCAACCACTTCTCCACCCCAGGGCCTTTGCACATGCTGGTCCTTCTGCCTGGAACGCCCTTCTTTCCCCTGGCATTCCTACGACTAACATTCAGATGCTGGTTGAAATCTCCTCTATCTGAAAGGCCTCCCTGACCTCACAGTCTCAGTCAGCAACACCCTCCCTCTGTCGCACCCAATGTATCACTAACTGGTACTTTCCCAATTCACTTATTTTCATGGTGTTCCCACCACAGTGTGCACTCCCTGAGGACAGGCCCCATGTGCCTGTTAGCTCAGTGCATGGGCTCTCACTCCATCCTGCCAAAAAGCCTGAGAACTCTCTCTCTCTCCCTATTTCTTGGTTTCACTTCTGTTTGTATTACTTTTTCATTTTTGAGTCACTTCTCACTTGGGAGGAAGAAAGAACCAAGATTCGCAGTTCCTTTGTAGGCAAAGAAGGAAATGACCCGCCAGGCCTGGGCCCTGCAAGGCTAGAGCAGAGGCATGCCGGCCACCTCCCCTGAGTCAGGAGCAGCTTCCCGGCCAGGATGCCCAACCTCCCCAAAGCCTTTGTTCACTGCCTTCCTTCCCTCCTGCAGTGGCCACCCTCTCCACGTCCTACCTCAAAGGACACCAAGCCTCCTCCAGTTCCACCACCTCACAACTGAGGAAACTGAGACCCAGAGCCTCTCTCCAGACACATGGCACGTGCATTGTGGGGACTTCCTCGGAGCCCTGTCCCACCCAACCCTGGGAGCCCACTTCCTCCAGCACCAGCAGCAGGGCCCACAGGGTGGGGATCTCAAACGCTAAGATCAGCAGACCCACAGGCCAGGCTAGCCCAGCGCAGACACCCTGGGCCCTCACTGAGGACAGCCTGGCGCCAACGTCTCAGAGGAAATGTTACTAGAGTTTAGAGACCTCCTGTAATGTGCAGAATCCAGGCTCTCCCATGGGCCAAGGTGGGGGATGACCAGGGTGGTGGCCTCCCATCCAGCATCTCGTGGTCCTTGTCTCTCTCTAGGCAGGCGCCCGGGTTCCCATTCCCATCCACCTGCCCTTTGCCCCTGAACCATCCCAGGAGCCACAGATCAGTGACACAGGGACCCAGCATGAGTAGACTGATGGGGTCAGGGTTGAGAGGGCACAGGGCCAGCAAGGTCACAGCCTGCACCCACCATGGGGCAGTGGGGAAAATCCCTCTTCCTGGAATTCAGGATGAAGCCAGGCCCTCATTTCTGGGTGACCCAAGATCCTGGTTCAGGCTGATCCCTGTCCTAAGAGCTCCCTTCCAGAGCGAGCAAGCACACTGGGCCTGGCGCATGATACCTGCTTTCATGGTCTTCTGTCTCCACCTTGATTGAAATTCTTTTTTTTTTTTTTAAGTTTTTTAACGTTTATTTATTTTTGAGAGAGAGGGAGACAGAGTGTGGGCAGGGGAGAGGCAGAGAGAGAGGGAGACACTGAATCCCAAGCAGGCTCCAAGCTCTGAGCTGTCAGCGCAGAACCCGATGCAGGGCTCAAACTCACAAACCACAAGATCATGACCTGAGCTGAAGTCGGACGCTTAACCAATTGAGCCACCCGGGCGCCCCCATCTCGAAATTCTTAATACTCTTTGAACAGAGGGCCCCACATTTCCATTTTGCACTGGGACCCTTCATTTATGAAGCCAGTCTCGTGAGACCAGCCTTTCAATCCTCCACCCTCCCCCACCCCTGCTCTTGTGATAGTTCCTCAGCTGATCACCAACTGTGAGCTCTGGGCCTAGTGAGGGCCTGACCCTCTGGGTTAAGACATTTGGGTTTCCCAAACACTTTCTGAAGACAGCATCAAAGCATCTTGCCACAGGGGCTCTCGTGCTGGCCAGGGGACATGTTTGTTCAGAGGCGTCTTGAAGTCCCACCCCACAGCAGCTTCGAGGACAAGAGAGGCCAGTGGGAAAAAGCTTGAACTTTGGGGCCAGGCAGACTGGGTTCAAGTCTGGCTCTGCCGCTCCCTGCCTAGGTGATCTCAGGAATGTGAACTGAACTCTTCTGTTCCTCGGCTTCTTGGCAAAAGGAGCATAATAATTATATCCACCTGAAGGGTTACTAGGAAAATTAAATGAGATAACACACGTGAAGTGCTTGGAATGGTGTCATGCTTGTCATAAGTACTTGATAAGTGATAGCTGTTGAGGTCAGACACCAAGGCTCCATTCCCAGCCCCACCACTCGCTCCAACGTGAACTTAACCTCATGTGTAACATGGGGATAACTGGGGTCCCCGCTGCGCAGGACTCCGGGAGCCACCATCAGCATCAGCCTCACCCTCTCCTCTAGAAAACCTTCCCCGTCGGGAGCCCTCCTTGGGGCTTCCACGCCAGCACATACGACACTTCGGGAGGAGTTTCTGCGTCTGCCTTCCTCTTCCAGACCGAAGCAATCTGGGGGCAGGAAGAGTATCTGGTTCTGCTGGTATCAGCAGAGAGGGAAGGATGACAGGAGGAAGTTCAGTTGTCCCTGGGAGCTGCTCAGACCCCAGGGTGGTGACTACCATGCCCTCACGGTGTCCCCTCTCTTTGCCCAGATTGGTGCCTCTCGGGAAGATGCAGGTGCTGACGGTGCTGCTCACCTCGGCAGGCGTGTGCCTGGGCCTGCTGGTGGCACCCGCGGAAGGCACTGACCTTGCCCAACCGGCCGCCCCCCGGCGCCAGAAGAGGGACTGGATTTGGAACCAGATGCACATCGATGAAGAGAAAAACACCTCGCTGCCCCATTATGTGGGCAAGGTAAGGCTCAGGCCCCCGAGCAGGAGTGGCATCAGCGGTGACAGTGGTGGTAAAGGCGGTGGCAGATATTGCAGTGGGTGCAGGGGTGGGGACGACGGCTGTGAGGGGGAATGGTGGCAGAGCTGGGAGAGGCGGGAGAGGCGGTGGCGGTGGTCATGGTCACAACGATGAAGGGAGAGGCGGTGGGAAAGTAAAGGGAAAGGTGAGGGGGCCGTGGTGGTGATGGCAGTAGAGGTCATGACGATTAGGGCAATCATGATGGCGAAGGGGAAGGGGAAGGGGAAGGTGTTGGCGGTGGTGAATGCCCTGGTTCATTTTCTCCTGGGCCTTGGTCTGTGGACTAAAAATCACCAGGGGAAGGGCCCACCTGCACACAGGGGGCCCACCTGGCCTGGAGGTTCAGGGCTTAGGGCAGAAGCAGCCAAGACTGCCATTAAATTCTCCCATCCGAGAAGTCCGGAAGCCCTGAGAAGCCTTCTACAAAAATGTGCTGGTGACAGAATTCATCATCCAGGCCGCAGGTTGCCAGCCTGGTCTAGCTCTTTAAACCCGAAAAACCCCCTTCTCTCCGACTATCCCTCCCTGGCTCCCTGTCACCCCACACAAGTCCTCAGATTCTAGGATACCCATAACATGGTGCCTGACCCAAGCCTGCCCTCCAAGGCAGCACCTAAGGCTCTAACCCTCACTTCCTCCCCCTTCAAAACCTGTTCATCTCCAGCCACTGTTCTAGGGCTTGGAGCTAATGTGAGTGGCCACTGAACGGTCTTACTGGGTCAAAGTACTACTGATGTCAAATCCATCCATTCTGATTCAAACCAGTGGCTCTACTGGAGGAGTTCCACACACAGTGGCAAACGGCTGGCCCAGGTATTTTGAGAGTTTTTGACATGGAGAAAAACTCCTTACAGGTGTATAAACTCTCACCGTGTCAGTTTCTTGGAATCTGAACGCGATCCACTAAAGAAAAAAATAGATCAATGTGCCAGTAAGAGGAAGCATGGTGTCAAGCATGGGAAAGACAGCAGTGGGCAAAGACAGATAGGGTCCCTACCTTTGTGGAGCTCATGGTCTAAAAGCAAAACTGGCAGAACCAGTTCACTGCCTGGTTTTGTAAAGTTTCACTGGAACAGAGGCAAGGCCATGTACAACAAATCGCCAAAGCTGCTCTGATGGCAGAGTTGAACAGCTGCGACAAACACCACATGACCCACAAAGCTGGAAGTGTTTACTTCCTGGCCCTAATCTATAGGGGCAGCATACGTCAGACAAAGAACCCCACAAAAAGTAGGGTTGGGGGATCCCTCTGGTCACAGAGAAACAGGCTGGAAATACCCTTTGATGGGGGAGGGTGCAGCCTGGCCTTGGCACCAGAAAAGCCACAGCAGCTGGGGGCAGGGCCAGCTGGGGAATCTCCACTCACAGACTGCCCACAACCGACTGTGCCCACAGGCTCTTCCAGCTCCCTAGAATGGCTGGGAACTTTAAATGCCTCACTATGGCCGCTCAGAGAGAAAGATGTTTGACCAGGGTCACACAGGGAGACCGGGACAGAGCCCGAGGAGAACCTAGTCCTAGGAAGGCATAGGGTTCCTGACTCCCAACACAAATGTGAACTGTGTCAGAGAGCAAAATGTCGTCAATCCACCTACATCTTTCCCAATGGGATAACTGTGCCATGAATCAGCCACTGATGAGAATGGCCGGCCCCGAGAAAAATCTGCAGGGTGAGTCAGGAAGAGTCAGCAGAAAGCAGAGGCCACCTGCATCATGCGCAGCCCCGACACGGAAACCTTTAGAGGGCTCTCCCAAGGGTCTTGGAGCAGCAGGAAGAGCGTCAGGCCTGCCATCATCTGCCAACAGCATTTACTTTGCAACTGGCATGGGGCCAGGGGACAGAGGAGCTACACGCAGTCCCCACCCCGAGAAGGAACAGAGTGCTGGGGAGAGCCAAGGACAGGGCTCTAAGGATTACCTCCTCACTCCCAAAGACGTAATCTGAGGGAAGGAAATCCCTGTTTATCAAGGCCGCAGTCCGGAGCCTTTGTTTACAGACTGGTTGGACAATGGGAGGGAGCCCCTGTAGCCTTTTGAATCCACAAATATGGGTCACCATGGTTTGCGGCATTAAGACGTTATGCCCAAATATAGTGATAATTTAAAAAAACACTGCTCCCCAAAACCCATAATCTCAGTCTGATCAGACAAATTTCAGTAGAGAAGCATCCTACAAAATACCTGACCAGTACTTGTCAAAATGGCCAAGGTCATCAAGTCTGAGAAACATTGAAAGTCTGAGAAATTGTGACAGCCAAGAGGAGCCAAAGAAACGTGGTGACTAGATGTAATACGGTGTCCTGGCCAGGCTCCGAGAGCAGAAGAAGGAAATGAAGCAAACACTGAGGACATCGGTATGAACTATGGCCCCCAGTGACTACTAATGTATCAGTATTGGTCCACTAATTGTAATAAAGGCACCATACTAACATAACATTAACATAAGATGGTGATAACAGTGGAAACTGGGACAGGATATATGAGAACTCTCGGTACTATCTTCTCAATTTGTCTATAAATCTAAAACTATTCTAAAAAACGTAAGTTGGAGGGAAGGAGCTTATACTCAAATGGAATCGTATACAGAATTCCAATACAATAGATCAAAGCTCCATTGGTCCCCATCACTACCCTTGCCCATGTGGGTCCTAACACACCCACCCAGAACCAAGTTTGGAACTACCATCTAACCCTGAGCGACTCACACAGAGTCCCAGACTGTCCCTTCTCCTTAAACCCCCACTGTCCCCCCACACCGCAGGCTGCAGAGCTCGGGCATTTGCTTCTCACCTCCTGACCCACTATTCGTCATACATCCTGGCCCATGGGTCCTGGGAACTCCTTATGAAACCACCTGGCCCCTGCACACCACACCTCTGCTCCACCCAAGGCAGAGGGTCCTCACTCCTTGTCTCTACTTCCTCACCTTGTGGCCTCTTCTCCAAGCTCTGTCATCTGGCTTCTCACCCTACTCCCCCACCCTGGCCCGGATGCTGCTCCCACCAAGGGCTCCAATGTCTACACTACCGCTAAACCCTAGGGATGTTTTCCAGACTCACGGGATTTTTTTTAATGTTTATTTATTTATTTTTGAGAGAGAGAGAGAGAGAGATAGACAGCAAGCAGGGGAGGGGCAGAGAGAGAGGGAGACAGAGAATCCCAAGCAGGCTCCTCGCTGTCAGCACAGAGCCCAACGCAGGGCTCAAACCCATGAACCATGAGATCATGAGTTGAAATCAAGAGTCAGACACCGAACTGACTGAGCCACCCAGGCACCCCCAGACTCACGGGATTTGACCACACCCTTCTTGCTGCTCCCTCTCCTGTCTTGAGACCCGCTCTCTCTTGATTCTCCTCATCGGATACCTTCACTCAAGGCTCTTATCCCTGAACCCTTAAATACTGCCCATCCTAAGAGTCTCAGCTTCTGGGGCTTGGGCCCAAGCCCTGAGAGCAAGAATGGGGTCTGGGTTACCTCTGTGCTTCCAGGGTGCTGCTTGGCACCTTATAGGTGTCCAATTTATATATTTTTAATTGAATTGAACTACATTTTTTGAGCATTCTAACCATCTGTGAGTGTACCACTGCATGAAATATGATTCTCTGAAGTTCCTAAGAGTCTCTGCTTCTAAGATTCTATAAATGAAATGTTCAGCACTTTTAACCTAATATCTTTTAACATGGATCTATCATAATAGCCTGTGCAAGCTGCTTTATGTATATTAGTTTCCAAATCTTTTTCTAAATCTTGTTCCTTAGGGCACTAATAGTATGTGTTACAAAGAAAATGGGGTCAGTGTTCTAAAAAGCATGGGAAATCCTGAGTTAAAGCTCATTAGAGTTTTTTTCTACAGGACTATACACTATAAATCTCCAAGAAGAGAACATTTTACGTGTCATTCCAAAACTAAATTGACCAGAACCAGTGGTGTGCTGATAAATATTTATCAACCAGTTCTCCAGGAGAAAAACTCCTGATTCATAGCATTTGCTCATTTCCATGGTGTAAATACTTTCGCCGTGTCTGTTTTAAGCTCCCAATTTGATGTCAATGAAGGCAGAGTTGTGAAAAGATATGCATTAACCCAGCACTGTGTGGTATTTCCATCATTCAACACAGTAAACATAACCTCAAGAACACAGAAAAATGCAGTATGATAACGAGGAAGCAATGAATTTTGGGTATGCTACCTCTGTTTTTTATAGAATTCATTTAATTTATAAGTTTACATAATTGGATTTTTAATAATGGCTGTGTTTAACAACCAGCTCACAAACATCCCTAAACATGTAAGTTGGTTCTAGAGATCCAAGCCAGTGGAAGCCAACTCCCAGTTCCCTGGGACCCGATTTTCATGTGGAGCAGCAGAAGAGACTAGCGTGTCCTGGAATTCACTTTCAGAAGCGCCGTTCTGCTCATGAGAGCAGCTCAACATCCAAAGCAATATTATCTCCATTTTACAGATGAGGTTACCACAACTCAGAGAGGTTAAGAGACTTCCCAGGGGCAAAATGCCCCTTGCCTTCCACTGGCACCAAGTACACTCCTTCACACACAAAAAAACGTTTTATAAGCACCTACAATGTCCCAAGCACTGGTGGAGGCATATTAGGGCAGTGCGCCGAGCAAGTCATATTGGTGTGGTGTTCGCAGCAACCTGGCTGAGAACAACGTGCTAATGACCAGTCAGAGATTCCTGTAAAAACTGCAGTGTCGCGTTCAGGACCCCTGGCCAGCACCGCACATAAGTGCACATACACACACACACGTGTACATACACACCGACATAACCTACACGCTTGCATGCTCACATGTGTGTGCACACATTCACACACGCACACAGCCACCCCTGCCCATCCGCAGCTCATGGCACCTCTTCTTTCCTAGATCAAATCAAGTGTGAACCGCAAGAACGCCAAGTACCTGCTCAGAGGAGAGTCTGCCGGCAAGGTCTTCCGGGTCAATGAGGACTCAGGGGACGTGTATGCCTTTGAGAGGCTGGACAGGGAGAAGATCCCCGAGTACCACCTTACTGCCCTCGTGGTAGACAAGGACACCAATAATGACTTAGAGTCTCCTTCCAGCTTCACCATCAAAGTTCATGATGTGAATGACAACTGGCCTGTGTTCACGCACCGGTTGTTCAACGCCTCTGTGCCAGAGATGTCGGCCGTGGGTATGTGCCCTGCTTGTCCCTCTCACTCCTCCCCTGCTCATCTCCAGCCTGAAGGTGCCTCTCCTATCAGCAGCTTCACTGTCGGGGATCAGGATTCAGTGAGTTCAGGGCGCTTGAAAGAAACTCTGATCCCTAAAGACTAAACTCTGACCTGGCCCCACACCAAGCCCTGACTTAGTCATAGACTAAGCCCTGACCCCAGTCATGGACTGAATCCTGATCCTCATCATGGACTGAGTTCTGACCGCAATCATGGACTGAGCCCTGATGCTCATCATGGACTGAGCCCTGACCCTGATCATGGACTGAGCACTAACCATCAGAAACATATACATAATAATGTTCTCATTATCCTTCGGAGCAAACCCCACCCACTTCTCTGACTCAGGACTGGCACTCTAAGAGTGCCTTTGCACACGAAGAATACCAACTCTGTCACCACAGCAAAAAGACTCCTCTCTAGGACCCATGCAGGAGTGGAGGGAGGAGACTAGAGCCCTCACCCCAAGATGTGACACCAGCCTGAACCCCAGGCTTCTTGAAATTACTACTTCCTCAATTCTACCCCCAGCCTCTAGGAGGTAACAGAAAAGGATTCCCTTCCCCACCCCTTGGTCCAGGGTTCCTGGCTAAGAACCTGGGAGATCTTAACATACCTCCCTGTTAAGTATGGGGATGGGGGTCCCAGAGTTCAAGAGAAACAGAGATGTGACACTCACCCCTGTGGGGCACCTTCCCATTCTTTTGTTCTCATCTTCCAGAAGAAGGAAGAAGCAGCCTTTCCTCTCCTCTCTCTCTCTCCTCATGACCCTAGCCTTCTGCCTCCTGCCTCACTTCTCCTGTGACTAAAAACCACCTGTTCTCTTTGCCTCCTTCCAAGATCAGGCTGAACCTTCAGCACTTTGCCCCCTTGCAGGCTCCTCAGAAAACAAAGCAGTCTTTTCTCCCCCAGGGCCTAAGGAAAGTGGGTTGAGGGAACAGCCTGAGCCCCATCTGTCTTCATCTGGAAATGGGGCACAGGGCTGACAGTCACAAGGCAGTAACCCTGGATTCTCTCTCCTCAGGGACCTCAGTCATCCGTGTGACAGCCGTTGATGCAGATGACCCCACCGTGGCAGACCACGCCAGTGTCATGTACCAAATCCTGAAGGGAGAAGAATATTTTGCTATTGATGGTTCTGGTGTGTGTCACTAACCCTCTTGGGCAGGTGCTGGCTTGGAGCCGGGTAGGGACAGATATTCAAGGTGCAGGCACTGAGGGAAGTCCAGTCTGACAGGTGTCAGCTACCATCCAACCACACGATCCCATGGAAATGGTTCTTATACACATGAAAACAAGGTGGCCGGCGAGGGGAGAAGGAAGCAGACAGCTGCCAAGACATGGACTCCAGTCCAGGGAACAAAATCAGGACCCACGCAGTGACCCAAGAGGCAGAAGAGAATGCTGGTTAGCAGCTCTGAGTGTAGAGTCAGACAGATCTAGTCTCCAAACCCAGTTCTGCTACTCACTCCCTCTAACAACCTGAGGCAAGTCAACTAGCCTCTGCGAGCCTTAGTTCTCTCACCCTGAAAACAGGAAAATGTATGTTCGTTTTGCATAGCAGCTGTGAAGTTTGAATTACATAATGTATAGAGAATACATGGCCCGCAGTAATTATCCACTCAGTGTGACTTCACAAAAACTGTAAGGACAGAGTCTGGGGAGCAAGACAGAAGTCCAGGTGGTCAGACCTGGGACACACTGTCTTTCAGGGGGGTGGCAGGTGCAAAGTACAGGTACCACCACAACCAATGATGTGCCAAGGCAGGCATCACTAATGAGTCACAGCACTCTCTCCACGCTGAGCCCGGATGTGGCCTCGCACTCTTTCTCAACACCATGCTCCCAGCAGCCAGGACCAATCTTGGACCAAACCGTTTGGGAAGCTTTGGTCTAGCAGTGCAGGGTGTGAAGGTGGGTGGTGGCTGGCCGGTGGTTCTCAGCTCTGGTTGCACAGTGGAATCACCTGGGGAGCCTTTAAGTCACATGTTAAGTCACCTTATTTGCATCAGCTTTTACGTTAACTCTGGATAGGGCCCAGGCACCAGTATGTTCTAAAAGCCCTCCAAGTAACATGGCTGCTGCTGGACACTTTTTGCAGGACTCATTTTCACTACAACCAAAAACTTGGACCGAGAGACGCAGGCCAAGTATGAGATCGTGGTGGAAGCACGAGATGCCCAGGGACTCCGAGGGGACTCAGGCACAGCTACGGTGCTGGTCACTCTGCAGGACGTCAATGACAATTTCCCCATCTTCACCCAAAGTGAGCTCCTCCTCCAGGGCCTGGGGAGGATGGGGGTTGGGATACTCCAGACTCAGTGGCCTGGGGGATCTTGTGGAGAAGCCCAGAGTCCCTCTACCTCTCCCTAAAGCCCAGAAAAGTCATTTTGGTGCAAGGAGGGGGTCTTCTCCCCATCCCTGCACACATTCCCAAGGCTTTCCAAATACCACCTGCCATGGTGCCTTCACAGGCCACAGGGAAATCGCACTCCCTGCTGTGTGCCACCACTTTGCCCAGAGTCCCACTACCAGATAGGAACAGTTTCACCCAGTTTCTATGGGCTCGGAAAAATACAGGCCCTAGCTAGAAAATCCCTGTGAGCTGGTGAACAGGGATACAGCAAAGTTCCATATCCAGGGCTGAGGCTGAGCCCTGAGCCCACACAGACTGCTTCTCTCCCCACAAAAAAATGTCTGACAAGAGTTTTTCACACGCCCCGGTTAAGGGTGGGAAGGAAAGTCAGACGGTTCATCACTTGTACCCTCTGATGCTGAGGTGTAATTCAGAGGCTCAGCCATCCCAATGACGGTGGCCTCACTCTTTGTGGCAGAAGCTCCCTCACAGCAGGACTTGACTCTCTTGTCAAATGATAGGTTCCCTAGCAAAAGACCCAGCATACAGTAGGTGTTCAATAACTATTTGTTAAATGGACGGAGGGATGGAAGGATAGATGGAGCAGAATCTCTTTGCCTTGAGACCCAAAATTCCTGTGGTGGTATTACTACTACTATTATTATTATTATTATTATTATTATTATTATTATTATTTTGTCATGCTGATTTCCTGTATAAAAATGCATTAGGATAGCATGAGGGACAATCACCTTGTCTATCTCATTAATCCAATGCCCTTGGGGGCACCTTATTTGCATTAGCCAAGTACACATTTGCGGTGCCTGAAGACATCCGTGTGGGCAGCTCCTTGGGCTCTCTGTTTGTTGAGGACCCAGATGAGCCCCAGAACCGGATGACCAAGTACAGCATCGTGCAAGGCGAATACAGGGACACCTTCACCATCGAGACGGACCCCAACCACAACGAGGGAATCATCAAGCCCATGAAGGTTTGTAGGCATGCAGCAACGACATCAGATGTGGGGCTTAGGGCTCCTGGCATTTTCAGGACTCACCCAGGGGCTGCTCCAAGGTCAGAAGCCATTGAAGGTGCACAATCTGGGTCAGCTTAGAGCTGGCCAAGTGCTCATGAGCTTGTGACCCTGGAGCTGGGAAAGGGAAGCCAGGAGAGAAGGGTCAGTGCCTTAGGCTGAGTTATCCCAGAAGCAGACCTTAAAGCAAGGATTTGAGTGTAAATAATTTACTTGGAAAGCGATCCCAGGAAGTCTCAGGAGCAGTGACACATAAGAAAAAGAATACAGGGGCGCCTGGATGGCTCAGTTGGTTGAGCACCTGACTCTTAATTTCTGCTCAGGTCATGATCTCATCACTCATGAGATCAAGCCCCACATGGGGCTCTATACTCGCAGTGCAGAGCCTGCTTGGGATTCTCACTCTCACTTTTGCTCTCCTCTCTGTCCCTCCCCTATTCGTTCTCTCTCTCAAAATAAATAAATAAGCTTTAAAAAAAAAAAAAAGGGAATGATACAGGTTCCTTAACTGTCAGGTTCATAGTGCAGGCAAGTGGGGCACAGTCCCACTGGTAACACCCAGGGCACAGTGTGAAATACGCCTCAGAGTTGCAGGGGCTGAGGGTGAGGGAGCTGCAGGGTCGTCTGAGGGCCCCAGAGGGCATTCACTCTCACACTTTCTGGCCTGCCCTGGGCACCCACCAAAGTAGAGTCCTGGTAGTGATACAGGCACTTGGAGCAGACAACCACAGCATGTAAGGAAGCAGGGAGTACTACAGGGGTGGGGGTGGGAGTGGCTACTGGCAGTGGCTGCTGCATACAGACAGAGCAGTCAGGCCAACTGAATCTGGAAGAGGAGGCAAGAGACATAAAATGCCTCTAGAATGGTCATGCAGAGGACTGGGAGCCCTGGGCCAGGGATGACCCACCTCAAATGGGACATTCTAGAACCCCTCTGCCTGAGCTGGGCCATTCCTGCAGCAGAACTCTCCTGAGGCTATCCCCAGTCTGGCCCCGCACTGGGGACCAGAGGCACCTAGGTGAGCCCCATGGCCTCCACGGCACCAAAGCTGTCAAAGAGCGGGGCAGACAAGCATAGATGAACAGGGTAGCCGCATGTAAGTGCTACAGCAACCCACGCAAGGAGCAATTACCTGTGTCAGGGAGGCAAGATGGGTTCTGAGAAGACATTTGGCCTCTTGAGTAGGGATTGTGAAGTGGGCAAAGGCAGGAGAAGCATCTTGAGCGAAACCACAAAGAAAAGGCACATACTTAAGGACCTGTGGCTAGAACTAGTAGTTGTGATCTCCTAGAGAGCAGGACTGTGGCTCGCCCACTGTGTGGCCTCAATGCTCAGAACAGGGCCAGTCACAGAGTTAGGGCTGGGGTGCCCTAAGGTTGTCGAGATGCAGTGGAGGGAAGCTGAGGACAGACAGAGAGCCCTAGCCACTCTCTTGATGACCATGGAAACATCACTTCCCCCATCCGTGAAACTGGTGTCATCCCAGTGCAACCTTGCAAGGTTGCCGTGAAGACCACATGTCACGTGCTTGGCTCAGAGCAGGCATTCACTGCACTTCTCCCTTCCACAGCCCCTGGACTATGAATACATTCAGCAATACATCTTCACCATCGAGGCCACGGATCCCACCATCAACCTCCACCACCTAAGCAGTGCCTCCACCAGAAAAACTGCCCGAGTCATCATCAACGTCACAGATGTGGATGAACCCCCCACCTTCCAGCAGCCCTTCTACCACTTCCAGCTGTGGGAGAACCAGAAGAAACCTCTGATCGGCTCAGTGAGGGCCAAAGACCCCGACGCAGCTCGGCGGAGCATTGGGTAAGGGGGTAGAGGGTGTAAGGAAAATGATGATCACGATGATCCTGGCATCTGCGGGATTGACAATAGGGCCCGGATGGGGAGAATGGCTTCTCCTGGCACACACACGGGCTGTGACAGGGGCAGGACTAGAAGCCCGAGCTCTTCCACTGACCCCCATGACCAGGCGGGACCCTGTCTTGCCCAGGCACCTCTGCCCAGCTCAGTCCTGGCCATCAGAGCTGTCTGCTGGCTGCGCTACCTTGGAGGGGCTATTCTTTGGAATAACTGGCTCTCACAGGTCCATCTAGGGAGATCTGATGGTCAAGAGGGTAACCAACTAGATGACATCTGTGAACACGTTTTATGAAGTTTGTCTTCCCAAAACCAAAAAGGGAAAAGTGTTCATTTCACACAGTAAAACAACACAAAGATCTGCAAAGAAAACATCAGTAACCCCCACTTCCAGGTAACACTCATGTTTGTGGCTTGATGCTGTTCCGTCACCCCTCTTCTTCATGCCCACACAAACATCCACTTACGTTTACAGTAGATTTGATGGTTGCCTGTCTGTCTGTCTGTCTGTCTCTTTGTTCGGGGGTTTTGATTGTTTTCAAAATTTTGGGGGTCACACCATGCCCATTTCATCACCACCTGTTCTTCATCTCCACTAGACTCCCAGCCTCTACCCTCTGGGACCAAAAATATGGTTCTAACCCATGCATTCTACAGCCATGTAACATTTTATTTTAACACAGTCTCATTTTATTCCAGAGGGCTAGCCAATTGTGGCAGCACCATTTATTAAATAAGTCATCACTTTCCCACCTTTGTTATGCACCTGAACCCATTTCTGAATCCTCTGTTCTAGCCACTGTTCTGTGGCAAAGCCATTCTGTTTTCTTGTAGCAGCTTTACAAAAACCTAGTAGATACAAGCCAAGTCCCTCCCTCATTGCTTTTTTACTTCCTGTAACTTTTATGTGTTCTCAAACATTCACTCTTTCACATGAACTATAAAATTAATTTATCTGTTGTTTAAAAAACATTGGAATTCTTTTTTTTTAATTGTTTTAATGTTTATTTATTTTTGAGAGAGAGACAGACAGACGTGGGGGAGGAGCAGAGAGAGAGGGAGACACAGAATCTGAAGCAGGCTCCAGGCTCTGAGCTGTCATGAGACAGAGCCTGACATGGAGCTTGAACCCACAAACAGTGAGATGATGACCTGAGCCAAAATCAGACACTTAACCGACTGAGCCACCCAGGCACCCCAAAAACATTGGAATTCTAAGGAGAATTGTTCTATATCAATTTTGGGAGAATTAATGTTTCTAAGAAATCAGGTCTTCTTACTAAGATAAAAAAAATATGTCCCCAAAAATGAAGATTTGGGCCACACTGCACAAGTTTTGGGACTACTGTTTTCATAGCCACACTATTCTAAATAAGCTATAATGATAGTTTTTATTTATTTATTGAGCCAAGAATTGATTTTTTTTAAGTGTATTTATTTATTCTGAGAGAGAGGGAGAGCACAAGCAGGGGAGGGACAGAGAAAGAGAGAGAGAGAGAGAGAAAGAGAGAGAGAGAATCTCAAGTAGGCTCTGCACTGACAGTGCATAGCCCAATGTGGGGCTCAAACTCACGAACCTGTGAGATCATGACCTGAGCCAAGATCAAGAGCTGGACACTGAACCGAATGAGCCACCCAGGCACTCTGATCCAAGAATTTATTTAAGAGATTTGATTTTTTTCTTTTCATTTACAAGTGGTAGGGTATTTTTTGTTTTTGCTTTAACTTGCTCTGTGATATAATGCAACTGTATTTGCATCCATTTTTTCTAGAATATTTAAGATTTTGCTTTATATATTTCAATTTTTCTGTTTATAAAAGTTCATAACTATTTTACCTTCATTACAACTTATAACTTTTATCCTTATGAAATTACCCAACTTGTTCTGCTAAATACTTTGCCTTCGGTTCCACGTTGCCTGATGTTAAGTTTGCCAGTCCTGTTTTCATATTAGTCTTTGCCTGATAGAAGTCTTCCAACCTTTACTTTTAACTTTTCTAACTTCTGCTTTTCATTTGGCATTAAATTGTCTCTCAAAATTAGAATGTAATTGGCTTTGCTTTTTAATCTAAACTGAGATGCTTTGGGTTTAACTTATTTACATTTGTCATCAAAAATCATAGGTTTGGGGACGCGTGGGTGGCTCAGTTGGTTAATCGCCTGACTTTGGCTCCGGCCATTACCTTGTGGTTCCTGGGTTCAAACCCCACATCGGGTTCTGTGCTGAGAGCTCAGAGCCTGGAGCCTGCTTCAGACTCTGTGTCTCCCTCTCTCTCTGCCCCTCCCTCACTCATATTCTCCCTCAAAATAAAATAAACAGTTTTAAAAAATGATAGGTTTGAGCTTCCTGTTTTAAACCTTGTTACACATTTCTCATTTCTCAAACTTAATGGCTTTTTCCTTTCCTCCCATATATGCTACAGTCTTTTTTTTTCCTTTTTTTTCTCCTAGAGATTGGAATGTGATACATCCATTTTTACTTCTCCCAGTGAAACTTACTTCTACCTGTAAAATTAAAAGTGTTTTCCTGGACATTTTCTACTTTGAAATCAATCTCTCTCTCTCTCTCTCTCACTCACACACACACACACACACACACACACACACACACACACATGATTGCTTTCCTATGTACCATAAAGAAATCAATCATTTCATTTAATTCTTCTGAAAGCAGGCTTTTTTTAGTGGGGGACGGCGGGGATTAGCAGAGAGAGAGGGAGAAAGAGAATCTCAAGCAGGCTCAGCACTGTCAGCACAGAGACTGATGCAGGGCTCAAACCCACAAACCATGAGATCATGACCTGAGCCAAAATCAAGAGTCAGACACTTAACTGACTGAGCTACCCGGGTACCCCATCAGGCTTTTATTTTATAATGAGACATTTCTTAGATGAAATTAAGTTTTCATAAAAATTTTTCAAGACCCTATTTCTGTGCATGATATACTTCCTGAGTTCTTGTATACTTACAAATACCTTAGTTCTTTTGCCTTATGTTAATAATACCAGATATGCTCCTATAATTTTCAGTCTATAGACACTTCCTTTAAAAATACTATCAATGTGTTCTAGAATTTAATTTTGTGGGGATATCTGAGATAAGTCTGATTTTCTTCACAAGAACATATTTTTCTGTCTGAACTCTGTTTAGTTCCTTCATATAGCCTTAAAACTCAAAAGTGTCATCAGGATATACATAAACATTGATCTCTTTTAGAAATTATGCCTCATATTAATGACCTCTTTTAATCTTTTAATCTTAGACTTGTGTCTTTCTTTAGATCAGGAAAGTTTTCTCTTATTATATCTTTTGTTACTACTTCTATTCTATTTGTTCTAGAATTTTCCTAAGTAGTAGCACATATATACTATATATCTCATATATATATATATATATATATACATATATATATATATCTCATTTTTTCATACCTTTTTATTGATTTCTGGAAGAACTTTTCAATTTTTTACTTCATAAATTTAATTTCTTTTCAATCATTTTCTATCTATTCCAGCTCCTTTTTTACTTCTTCCTGGCTCTTGCCCAACCACCTTTTCACTAATGACAAAAACCAACCCCAGCTCTGGTGCACCTGATTAAAACTCCTCCTGCCACAGCTCTCAGAGTGCCACTGATGGAGTCTCGAGGCACCACCTCCAGCCCAGTCAGGGCAGCACTGCTAAAATCGAAGGGGTTATCTCACCTCCCTGATTCCCTCTAGGTGGTAGAACACAATGCGCAGTGAGAGGAGGATGGAGAGGACACAAGGGTTAGACCATGAGGGGTCTCCCCAGCAAAGAACAACAGAAAGTCATGAATTTCTCTCCCCTGGCAGATACTCCATCCGCACGACCAGTGACAAGGGCCAGTTCTTCCGAATAACCAAACAAGGGGACATTTACAATGAGAAAGAGCTGGACAGAGAAGTCTACCCCTGGTATAACCTGACAGTGGAGGCCAAAGAACTGGATTCCAGCGGTGAGTGGTCCCAGATGCTAGGGGACCTGGGCTTTTCTCCTTTCCCTCATTCCTTCAAAATAGGCATAATCTGTCATTTTGGGGCTCTGGGGGTATCATAAGCTCCCGCTGAAGCACTACTTGGCTGGGATACTATAGAGCCTCTATCCCCAAGGCGTGGATGGACCAGCAGCACCCACATCCCCTGCAACCTGGTTGGAAGGGTAGAATCTTGGGCAACCCCCAGACCGAATCAGAACCTCTTGCACATTACAGCTGAAGAAGCACTGTCATAAAAGAGCCTGCTAGATGTCCCTGTGATGAGAATCACCTAAGGCACCTTTTAAACACAGAGCCTTTCCTAGAGGATCACTGGTCCAGTGATCCAGAAATGGGGCCAAGGAATGTGTATCGAACAAGTACCACATGATTCTTATTATCATGGATATTTGGAAAAGACTGTTTGGGGGGAAAGGAGGGGGACAATTTATATGCCAGTCAGTGGGTTGAATTCAAAATCTGAAGCAGCTTCCAACTTCAAGATTATTGGGTTCTCCAGATTAGTGTAACTTTTGCCAGAGGGAAAGGCAAGTGTTGGGATTTAAAAATTTTTTTTAATGTTTTATTTTATTTTTGAGACAGAGAGAGACAGAGAATGGATGGGGGAAGGTCAGAGAGAGAGGGAGACACAGAATCTGAAGCAGGGTCCAGGCTCTGAGCTGTCAGCATAGAGCCCGACACGGGGCTCGAATTCACAGACCGTGAGGTCATGACCTGAGCCGAAGTTGGAAGCTCAACCAACTGAGCCACCCAGCCACCCCAAGTGTTGGGATTTTATATCCTTTACTTACATGAGAAAAATCACAGCTCCAGGAGATAGATTAATATCCTCGCCTTACCCAGGAAACCACCAGGGCCTGGGCGGGGGCGGTGACTTGACCAAGGCCCCACTGGTGCTACCCTAGAGTGTCCCCCGCCTCCTTCTGGGCTTCCCAGACTTGGTCATCACCCCTGCCATGGCACACAAGCTCCAACTGTGATGGACTCTTGCGGGTTTTCCAGATCAGTCTTTACCCCTTTCTTCCCCATCTAATCTCATTCGCACATTTTTAAACGTTAAAGTAATGGTTTGTTGTTCATTTTAAAATATGGGATGGGGGGGCGCCTGGGTGGCGCAGTCGGTTAAGTGTCCGACTTCAGCCAGGTCACGATCTCGCGGTCCGTGAGTTCGAGCCCCGCGTCAGGCTCTGGGCTGATGGCTCAGAGCCTGGAGCCTGTTTCCGATTCTGTGTCTCCCTCTCTCTCTGCCCCTCCCCCGTTCATGCTCTGTTTCTCTCTGTCCCAAAAATAAATAAACGTTGAAAAAAAAAATTAAAAAAAAAAAATATGGGATGGGGCGCCTGGATGGCTCAGTCAGTTAAGCGTCTGACTTCGGCTCAGGTCATGATCTCGCGGTTGGTGAGTTCAAGCCCCATGTCAGGCTCTATGCTGACAGTTCAGATCCTAGAGCCTGCTTCGGATTCTGTGTCTCCCTCTCTCTCTGCACCCCCCACCCCACCACTCGCATTCTGCCTCTCTCTCCCTTAAAAAATAAATAAACGTTAAAAAATGTTTTAAATATGGGAAAAACTGAAAAGAAGAAACTCATTCCCCTATAACCCCACCATACAGAGATAATTACTGTTGACACTTCAGTGCACTTTTTCTGGTCTTTTATTTTCTATACATATTTTCATGTAAGTGAGACCATAATATTTATATAAAAAACATATCCTGCATTTTTACTTAGCCTTATTTCACAGCCATTTTCATATAATACTAAAATATCTTTATTACATTTTTAAATGTAATTTACATGGGCATTGTAAATAGCCACATGTTCCATTCTTTGAAAGTGGTTTAATATGTTAACCCCAACTCACTTAGGTTGTTTACCCTTTAATTATTTTGTAATAAATTAATTTTATTTATTTAAATAAATTATATTTGTTTAATTTAATTTAATTAAAACTTTCTTTAATTTGCTTGCATTGTTTACCTTCTTGATTCTTACAAGTAACTGTTTAGTAAACATCCCTGTGCATGAAGCTTGATGCCCTTCCCTTCCTCTCCCAGCCCTTTCATCCAGAACACCAACCCTGGCCTCTCTTCCAAAGGTCCATAACCCCCTCTTCCTGCAAAAAGGGCACCCCTCCAGGACTCCCCATCCACATACTTTCTACCCCTGGGACTGGCATCAATCTGAGTCAATGGCAGTCAGGAGCCCTTTCTCCCTGCAGGGTACTCCACAGGCAAAGAATCCATTGTCCAAGTCCACATTGAAGTTATGGATGAAAATGACAACGCTCCAGAGTTCGCCCAGCCCTACGAGCCCAGAGTGTGTGAGAATGCTGCCCAGGGCAAGGTGAGTCCGGCTCAGCTGGGAGGGCGAGGCACACTCACTGAAGATGGGCTGAGAGGCAGCACCTCCCACCCAGGGTCAGCTGGCATTTCACTGAGCTTAATGTAACCTGCACAACAGCCTTGAGGAAAGGTGATGTTATCCCCACTTTATAGACGGAGAAACTGAGGCTCAGGGAGAACGTATGAAGAATACACTGGTGGGGAGGTTGGTCCAAAGGGTGGCTTTGTGGAGACTATTTAGGTTAGTGTTGCAGAAAAGATGCAGCCACGGTCAGATCTGATACCAAAGTCACCATCACTGATCCCCCAGCCACCCCAACACCACCACTGACTGTCCCCCATTTTCCACATTCCAGCTGGTCGTGCAAATCTCGGCAATAGATAAGGACATAACGCCACGAGATGTGAAATTCAAATTCTCTCTGAGCACTGAGGACAGCAACTTCACCCTGACAGATAATCACGGTATGCGTCAAAGTAGTCAGCTTGGCTACTGGCAAGGGCAGGGGCACAGTTATTTGAGTCTTGAAGCACCAGGGTCAAGAACCAAGCCAACCAAGTGGGGGCAAGCCCTCACTGGGGTCTTCAAGTTACAGGATATTTTGTACAACTCCTTACGGGGCTGTGCAATGATCAGAGCTAATCTGGCCAAACTGCCAAGTCCACATTCTCCATAAGATGCTCAGGTCAGCAAGGAATATAGAATAGATATGGGGTGCAGACGCTTGCTCAGTTCACGAACTAGCCAGTGGAGTCCTTCCCACACTGGATCGCTATGCTCAGCACAGCTGCAAATTCTCTATGAATTCTGAGGTCACTACGAAAGAGTCAAAACTGGAAACGTGAAATCCAAATGCCAAGAATACAGTGAACTTTGTCTTATTTCAGCTACAATGACTACTTACCACCAGGTGGCCCCAGGACAGGATCTGGTCCACTCCTCACAGCCCAGAGTCTGTGATATCAGCAGTGCCAGTCAGAGCTTCTGATGAGCATACGCTTACAAGAGTGACGATGCTGAGCTGACTGAATTCCAGGCAAAAGTAGGCATGCTTCCGTGGCCTCAGTGGCTTCCTGAGGAAAACAGAAAATCCCTCTTGGGTCTAATAGAGCAATCCTTCACCCAGCACAGAGTAGCGTTCCTGCCTTTCTCTGATGGCAAAACTGTGGCGTATGAGGATTCATTCCTGTATAGAAGAGCCAGTGCCACCTGTGAGGAAGGTCAGGGTCCCTGAAGGCGGAAGGCAGACCCAGAGGATCAGCCACAGACTCATCCTTAAGGAGCCACTCTTAGAGAAAAGGTGGCCACGATGTGTTGACGGTCAATTACAAACCATTCAAACGTTCAGCTGTCTTTAGTAGTAAACAATGTGGCAAAAATACTTGTCACCCCACCCCCCATCTCCACCTCAATCCCACCTCAGAGGGGGTCTGCATTGGGATAGAAAACTTAAGTGCCACCCCAAAGACACCCCATGTACAACCAGGAGGGAAGCCTGTTGGTGCCAGATTCACTTATAGCATGAATGTCCTGTTATGATATTAAGTGAATGTAGTGAGAAATCTCTAATTTCTCTCAAAGTATCAATGGCCATATAGCTATTATTTTTAATTATAATAGACGTGGTTACTTAATAGCAAAATGTAATCAGCTTTCATTTGAAATCTAAAAGACAGACCCCTTTGCTTTGGGAGCTGACCCAAAGGGAGTCAGCTTCCTGAGGGAACTGACCCTGCGGGGCTAGATAAATCCTGGAGCAGGGAATCCCTAGACCCTCTGGCCACCAGCATCATAACCTCCCAGAAGCCTACAAAAGGCAGATTATCTGGCGTCTGATAATGAAATGTGGGTGTGGGAGATGGGGGGAGGGGTAGGAAAATGGCAGCGAAGGGGGAGCAGGGCTCTGAAAATCTGTTTAAAAATCTCCCTGGGGGATTCTTCAGTACATGGAACCACTGACCGGAGCTGGGAGGGGCAGCCAATATTTGGGCCAAAGCGTATGTGCAGTTCCAGCCTGCCTAGGACATCCTCAGTTACTGTGTCATCATTCCTTTGGTGCCCCAGGGAACATGTGCATTGTTTTTACTTTCTAGTGGATTTTCAGGAATAGCAGAAACAGCCTTCAAAGTTAGCCCAGTGCTGAAAGACTTTGAAAAACTTTATTTTTCCCCATTGTCAAAGCTTGCAAAAATGCATTAATTGAGCCAAAAGAGAACCACCTGTTGTTGCAGTAGGGTTAGGAAAGAGGAGGTGGGGGTCAGACGTATCAGTTGCCCACAGAAACAGAAGGCAAGGACTTTATATTTTGGCCAAGCCATTCTTTTTTTTTTTTTTTAATTTTTTTTTTAACATTTATTTATTTCTGAGACACAGAGAGAGACAGAGCATGAGCATGGGAGAGGCAGAGAGAGAGGGAGACACAGAATCCAAAGCAGGCTCCAAGCTGTCAACACAGAGCCTGATGCAGGGCTCGAACTCACAAAGTGTGAGTTCGTGACCTGAGCCAAAGTCGGATGCTTTACCAACTGAGTCACCCAGGCGCCCCCTGGGCGAGCCATTCTTAAAGGCTATGTCAAGGCAGCTGCCCAAAATATCCCCTCTCTGGAGGAACAGACCTGCACTCAAATGGCTGAAACATGAGGCAGGGGATACAAATGGCAGAGAAGCAGACTGCACATGGGCTGGTGCAGTCACGGAGGGTCCCCTGGAGGAGGCAAGCCACATCATCAGTGTGCACGAGGGAACAGGCACTCTGAAAGCCAGAGCCTGACTCTGCAGCCCCGGTATTTCCAGATAACACGGCCAACATCACAGTCAAGTACGGACAGTTTGACCGGGAGCGTGCCAAGGTCCACTATCTGCCTGTGCTCATCTCAGACAATGGGAGGCCGAGCCTCACAGGCACCAGCACACTGGTCGTGACTGTCTGCAAGTGCAATGAGCATGGCGAGTTCACCTACTGTGAGGAGATGGCTGCCCAGGCAGGTGTCAGCATCCAGGCGCTGGTAGCCATCTTCCTCTGCATCCTCACCATCACAGGTCAGTGCCTAAGATGGGGGAGGGAACGATGGTGGGGAGCGCTTCACAGGAGGAGGAAGAGACCGGGGATTCAGGCGCAAGCCTGCTTCCAGCCCATATCCCACCCTGGGCCTCAGGGTTCCGTAGCAGGACAGAGGAATAAAAGCTCTAGCTCCCTGGATGCCAAAAGGTGGGGGTAGATGTGGGGGGAAAGGGAGAGTTCAAGGCCTTTCACTTACTTTAAAATACCTCATATATGACATCCATTCATTTGTTCATTCAATTTATACGTTTTGAGCACTTACAGCATTCTAGGCACTGTTCTAGGCATTTATTTCCATGAAACCTATTTTGAAAAAAAAATCCTCTTTGGGGGGAAAAAAAATAGAAAATTTAAAAAATTCCAGCTTAGATAGCCGCTAGTGGCTTCCTTTCCTTTTTTAGGATTCCTCCAGGCTTGATATCTTTTTTTTTTTTTTCTTGTTTGGGCCTCAGAAATTTTAGGAGCATTTTAGGCCTTGCCTTGGTTTGGGTTACTCAGGAAGCAGACCCTGGGACAAGGACTGGCATACAAGTGGTTTATTTGGGAAGTGCTCCCAGGAAGCCCTAGAAGGAAGAGAGGGGAGTGAAACAGGGAAGGGAGGCAGCTGATGAAGGAAGCATTGTCTTGCAAGTTACTAGTGAGGGTCACTGGCGCTCCCTGTCACTGGGGATGGAGAAGCAGCGGGGCACTGTCAGCAAGAGTTTATCCACCAGTTCCCCTCAGTTGACGGTGGGGGGTTCCTCCCAGTGGAATACATTCTCCTGCACCAGCCCTGAGATGGGGCAGGGGCCGGCCCTTTAGAGGAAAGTTAGAGATCTCCCTGTCACTGAAATGATAGGCCCTGGGGGTGAGGTGGGGTTCCCACGTTATCTCCTCCAGGCTTTTCCTGCCAGTGGCTCTCCTTAGAGGCCCCCTGGGTGTGCCACCTTCCTGAGGCTTCTCTGGCAAAGAGTCTAGACTCAGAACCCCTTTTAATAATAATTAGTAATAATAATGACAATGACATCACCACCACACGTAGAATACACTTAATCTCACAACTACCTTGCCAAATATAAACAAAGCAGGAAAGTCATCACTTTCATCTTATAGACAAGGAAACTAGAGTTCAGACAGGGTGTCCCAGCTTCTCTTACATACGTAACAGTTTGTTAAGTAACTCAAGGCCAGAAGGAGAGTCTGGGGGATGCTCTGGCCTAATTTTAGGAGCTCTCTGTGCCACATGGACCACCTATCCTCAGGGGTTGGTGTCTCTCACAGTCACACCCCTCAGAGCTCTGAGCAGGGTCAATATCTACACCACTGCCCAACCACGGGACCCCAGGCAAGCCACTCAGCCTCCCTGAGGTCAGTTTGCTTAAGGGTAAAATGGGGAGAATAATACCTGCCCTGAGTGAAATAACACGAGAACGTGTCCAGTATGGAGCCAGCACATATCCAATAGGTGCCCAACAACAGCTGCCGTGAGAGCCATGGGCAGCATGCCTGCCAGCACCACCGTTATCCAGCAGCAGCAGCAGCACGGCCATCAACAAAACGGTTCGGAATCTCCGCACTCCGAATTTCAACTCCATTCCCTTCCCCATTTCTTCTCCAACCTCTGGCCTCCCCACCTTTGCACACAACATAGAAGGATTTGCCACAGTGGTAGGGCGAGACAGGAAATGTGGACGTAGGTAGATGGGGTTGAGACTGGCAGGAGAGAATGAACTTAAGGGAGTCCCACTCTGTTCCTCTTCCCCCATCTCCACCAGTGGCTATGACAGCCAGTCAGGACCAAATCCCCAGGGAAGGAGGGTCTGTCCCAAGGGGGTGGGAGGCACGACTCTGACCCACGGAGGGCGGAGGTTGCGGGGGGGAGGCGGGGGGGGGGGGAGGCGGGGCGGATACCCACAAGGTGTCTAGACCAAACCAACCTCCGCCTTGGCCCAGGTGTCGCTGGGATGCTGGGCTGGCCCGGGAATTTCCAGGGAGGAGGGGAGGACGCAGGTGAGCCCCACAGGGCCAGGTGGGCCGGGTCTGACTAGCTCTGGCTCGCTGCAGTGATCACCCTCCTCATCTTCCTGCGGCGGCGGCTCCGGAAGCAGGCCCGCGCCCACGGGAAGAGCGTGCCGGAGATCCACGAGCAGCTGGTCACCTATGACGAGGAGGGCGGAGGCGAGATGGACACCACCAGCTACGACGTGTCGGTGCTCAACTCGGTGCGGCAGGGCGGGGCCAAGCCCCCGCGGCCCACGCTGGAGGCGCGGCCGTCCGTCTACGCGCAGGTGCAGAAGCCTCCGCGGCACGGCGCGGTGCACGGCGGGCCGGGGGAGATGGCCGCCATGATCGAGGTGAAGAAGGACGAGGCCGACCACGACGGCGCAGGCCCGCCCTACGACACGCTGCACATCTACGGCTACGAGGGCTCCGAGTCCATCGCCGAGTCCCTCAGCTCTCTGGGCACCGATTCATCCGACTCGGACGTCGATTACGACTTCCTCAACGACTGGGGCCCCAGGTTCAAGATGCTGGCGGAGCTGTACCGCTCAGACCCCCAGGTGGAGCTGGTGTACTAGGGAGACGTGGGCCTCCAGGTCTGGGGACCCAAACCTCTGCAGCGCGGGCCAGTCGGACAACAGGCACTGAGCCCGCAAATTGTAGCACTGACACCCTAGCCCAGCAGCCCTTCCTCGTGGGTCCCAGAGACTTCACCACCTCGGGTAGCAAACTCCAGGTCCCTGAAATGTCCAGGAACATACTTCAAGTGATAGCTACCCCCTAAACTCTGGAAGATCCAGGTTGGTGTTCTGTCTCGGCTTGGACATCCATAACCCTGTCACCTGGGACCACGGGTCCTACTCAAAGACTTGCTGTGGCTCCTTAAAGCAGCTTATGGTTCAAAAACCAAGGGGAGATCTTCCCCAACCCCCCCCCCCCCCGGTAAGGTTGGTGAGATCCTGGTGCCTGTCTGCCTGGAGCAAAGGGCATGGCCTGTGGGGCAAGACTTTCTGCAGCCCAGTCCCACCAGAGACTGGAACCATCCATCATGCCAGCCCTGCTTCAACTTCCTCATGCTCTCCCAAGTCCCCACCACTCCCAGCCTCTCCCCAGGTCTGTCAAGAAGGATGAGTGGGTCCCTTGACAGCTACCAAACTTGGGTCCTGAGGTGACCTCGCTGGCCTACCACACCTGTTAACTGCTGTACTGAGCACTGAAAATTCAACCAAAGTCAGGAAAACGGCTTGTTGAACTTTGAAGCAACTGTGAATCCATCCTGGAGGGACAGTGGAGACCAAGTGTGACAGATCATATGCTGAGGGCCACCTGCACACCCACACCCTCGGGAGAGGGCCTGGAGTAGCTGTGACCCCAATTTGAGTCTCATCGACACCCCATCAGTTTTGCCTGGGAAGTGGAGCAGATGTTCCCCAGAGCAGAAGACCTCTCCCCTTATCTTCCTTGCCCAGTCACTCCTTCATGCTCTTTCTCTCTCTCTCTCTCTCTCTCTCTCCATCTACTCCTTATCTCTTGACTTGAAGGCCCTCAAGATGTGACCCTCAGCAACTCTGGTCAAAGTCCAAACCCAAACATGAATACACAACAGAACTGTGTCATTTGCCTTTACGCACCTCGTTTGTTGCCACATCTCAGGAAACCCTGGCAGGGCCTCATCCCTCGGGCACACCCTGCCTTGCCCATGCCCTGTGGTCATCTGTGCATCTCCCACTTTCAGCCAAATCTGGAACATTCCACTGCAAACACACCCTGGGGAAGTGGCATCACTCAACGGGAGAGGGCAGGAAAGGAGGCAAACTCCAATTCACGCTTGGTCATGGACTGAGGTTCCCCTCAGGGCAAGGGCCCTCACACTTCAGGAGACTGTAGATAACACTTGACTTTTTTTTTAAACCAATAACTACTATATATATATATATATATATATATATATATATTTTTTTTTTTTTTTACTAATAATACTTACATATTTCTAGCTCTCACAAACATATAGAATAAAGGTTTTTGCATAATAAGTGGGTTGCTATTTAGGTTAACAATTTTAATTCAGATTTTTTAGTTGGATGAACAAATTCCTGTAACCTTCTTTTTCCTATCATTGTAGTTATTGCTCTAGTGATAATAACTATATATTGGCCACACTGGTGCATGGGACGTACTGTATTTTTTTATACCTAAATAAAGAAAATTCTTGAAATCCTTTTATTTCTAGAGCTGAATAAGCTCATGTGAAACACATACACACATACACATTATCACCACCACCACCATCATCAAAAAAGGAACCCAGCGTGCAAGGGGATATTTGCAATTAGGATTTCAGAGACACTCACTCTGTATTGCAGCAAAGAATAATAACAGACACCTAATCCAACCCCCTTTCCTCTCAGAGCCCAATGCCTTCACTTGGCGTCTGTACATGCCCCCCAGTCCCATCTCCACCCTACACAGTAGGCAGGGCCTGTGGAAGCTGGAGCTGCCACACCATTTCCATGATGGGGTCAGTGAGAGTCATCAGCAGTGAGGGAGGAAGTCAACCTCTAATTGGCTGATTGACAGGAGTGAACAGGTGGCACTTTATTGGGGGTGTCTGGGCCCAATATTGGGGTCCTGCCTTGAAAACCTCACGATCAAAATGAGAAGAAACGTCCTTGTCAGACTCAGGTCTTGAATTGAGGAAGTGGGGGTTGAAGTTCACTTCATCAAGGCCTCTGCTCCTTGACCCCTACCAGCGGGGATTCCTGGGGATTATTTCTTCCAGGGATGGTATTTTGTAAACTGTGCTCTGGATAAACGCTAGTTCCTGGAGCTCTCAGGGGTCAAGTTGTCCTAATTCCAATTTTGCTCTAACTTCCTTTGTGATTGCCTTTTTGATCCATTGGTTATTTGGAATGCATTATTTAATTTTCACATATTTGTGAATTTTTCAAATTTCCTGCTATTATTGATTTCTAATTTCATTCCCTCATGTTAAGAGAACATAATTTTCATGATTTCAGTCCTTATAAATTTATTGAGGCTTGTTTTATGCCTTAACATGTTTCATCCTGTGCAATATTCTGTGCACCTGAGAGGAATGTGTATTCTGCTGCTGGTAGTGGAGTATTCTGTAGCTGTTAGATGTACCAGTTTATAGTGTTGTTCAAGTCTTTTACCCCCTCACTGATCTTCTGTCTAGTTATATATAGTCTATCCATTACTGAAAGTGGGGTGCTGAAATCGCCCAACTATTATTGTTGAGTTGTCTGTTTCTCCCTTCAATTCTGTCAGTTTTTGCTCCATGTATTTTGAGTCTCTATTGTTAGGAATGTAAAGGTTTCTAGTTGTTATATCATCCTGAAGGATTGACGGCATTTAGCGTTGTAAAACGTACTTTTGTATCTGGTAACAATTTTTATCAGTCTATTTTGTCTAATATTAGTATAGTCACTCCAGCTCTCTTTGGTTAGTTTACATAGGATATCTTTTTCCATCCTTTTACTTTCAACCAATATGTGTCTTTTAATACAAAGTGTGTCTTCTGTGGACAAAGTATAATTGGATCATGGCAATTTATCCATCTTACCAATCTCTGCTTTTTGGTTGGCATGTTTAATCCTTTACATTTAATGTAATTACTGATAAGGTAGGATATATGCCTGCTATTTCCTTTTTTTTCTATGTCTTACATGTTTTTTGTTTCTCTGTTGCCCCATTACTGCCTTCTGTCATGTTAAAGAAGTATTTTCTAGTGTACCATTTTAATTCTCTTGTCATTTTTTTACCTTTTTAAAAATTTCTTTAGTGGCTCCCCCTGAGGATTATATTTAAAATCTTAAAACAATTCAGTTAGAATTTTTACCAACTTCAATACTGTACAAAACTTTGCTCCTATATAGCTCCGCTCCCTCTCCCCTCCTTTGCACTGTCCATTGTTATACATATTACATTTTTATGCATCATATGCCCATCAACATAGATTTATAGTTCTTGCTTTAGGCAGTTGTCTTTTAGATCATAGAGGAGGGGGAAAGTTACAAACAAAAATATATATATTTAAATTTTTATATCTACCTATACAGTTACCTTTACTGGTGATCTTTATTTCTTCATATGGTTTCAAGTTACTGTCTGTGTCTTTTCATTTCAGTGTGAATGACTCTCCTTAACAATTTTTTTCTTAATAAATTTTTTAATGTTTATTTATTTTGAGAGACAGCATAAGCAGGGGAGGGGCAGAGAGAGAGCGAGAGAGAGAATCCCAAGCAGGCTCCATACTCAGAGCAAGGCTCAATCCCACAAACTGCAAGGTCATGATCTGAGCCAAAACCAAGAGTCAGACATTCAACTGACTGAGTCATCTAGGTGCCCCTCTCCTTAGTAATTCTTGTGGGGAAAGTCTGGTAGTGAGAAATTCTCTCTTATTTTGTTTATCTGGGAATTAACTTGTCCTTTATTTTTCCAAAATATAGAATTCTTGACTGATAGCCTTTTTCTTTCAGCACTGTGAATGTCACCCCACTGCCTTCTGGCCTCCCTGGCTTGACGAAAAATTGGCTGTTAATCTTATTAAGGAAACTCTGCATCTGATAAATCAAATCATTTCTCTCTTACTTAAGGCTTTCAGTAGTCCCTCTGTCTTTAATCTTCCATAGTTCCATTATGATATGTGTAGGATAAATCCTAGGACTGTATCTTACTTGGAGTTCCTTAAACTTATTGGATGTGTAGATTAATATTTTTATCAAATTTGAAAGTTTGGGGCCATTATCTCTTCAGATATTCTTTCTGCCTCTTTCTTTCTTCTCTGGGACTCTCATTATGCATATAGAGTATGTTTACTGATGTCCAATAGCTATCTAAGGCTCTATTGATTTTCTTCATTCTTTTTGTTGTTGTTGTTCCTCAGACTAGATCATCTCAATTGACCTATATTCAAGTTTACTGATCTTTCTTTAACTCATATCTGCTCTTGAGCTCTTCTCAATTTTTCATTTGTTTATTATATTTGCAACTCCAGAGTTTCTATTTTTTTTTTTTATATTTATTTTTGAGAGGGTGGGAGGGGCAGAGAGAGAGGGAGACAGAATCCAAAGCAGGCTCCAGGCTCTGAGCTGTCAGCACAGAGCCCGATGTGGGGCTTGAACTCACCAAGGTAAGATCATGACCTGAACCAAAGTCAGGTGCTTAACTGACTGAGCCACCCAGGTGCCCCTTGGTTTTTTGTTTGTTTGTTTGTTTGTTTGTTTGTTTTAATAATTTCTACCTCTTTACTGATTATTCTCTCTTTGGTGAGACGTAATCTTCACATTTTTCTTTAGTCTTTAGACATGGTTTCCTTTAGTTCTTTGAATATATTTTAAATAACTGGATTAAACTCTCTCTAGTAAGTCCAACATCTGGGTTTCTTCAGGGGTAGTTTCTATCAATTACTATTTTTCCTATGACTGGGCCATACTTTATGGTTTCCTTGTATGTCTCATAATTTTTTTTCTAAAGTTGGATTTTTTTTAAATTTTAACACTTATTTTATTTATTTTTGAGAGACAGAGTGCAAGATGGGGAGGGGCAGAGAGAGAGGGAGACAGAACTTGAAGCAGGCTCCAGGCTCTGAGCTGTCATCCCAGAGCTCGATGCAGGACTTAAACCCACTAACTGCAAGATTATGAACTGAGCCAAAGTCGGATGCTTAAGTGACTGAGCCATCCAGGTGCCCCAGAAAGTTGGATAGTTTAAATAATACAGTGTGGCAACTGTGGAAACCACACCCCCTTGACCTCCAAGGTTTCTTGTTTTTGGTTTTTGTTGGTGCTGCAGTTTGGTTAGTGGCTTTCCTAAACTAATGCTCTAAAAGTTGTACTGTTTGTTGTGTGTGGTCACTGAAGCCTCTGCTTAATGGTAGTCAGGCAGTGAGTGGTCAGATACCCTCCTTAAATGCCTGGAACCAATAAATTTCTCAGCACTTGCTAAAAGCCTCTGTGTTTATGTTGTAAAACTCCTTCAAAGTTCAGGCAGGCAGTTTACAACTCAGCCTTAGCCTTCCCTTTCTGATTGCACAGAGCCTTAAAGTCAGCCAGAAGTGAGAACTTAGGGTTCCGCCGGTCTTTCCTGGGCATGTGCAGAGCCCTACACAAGTGAGTGGCCTTTTAGATTTCCAGGAACATGCCAAAGTTTTTCAGAGCATTCTGTGGATAGCTCATTCCCCAACTTTTCCTTTTAAGATTTTTGGTCAGTTGCTTGTTTGTCCCAGCTGTTATCACCACCTCAGACAGCTGTGATGTTAAAAGATTATCGCTGATTGTTTTCAACAAATGCCCTCAGGAAGAAAAAAGCTGTTTGCACTGAGCAAATTTCAGGTCAGGTGAAATAAAAGCAAGCTTTCAAATGAGGCCTTCTAGGGACCACCAGACAGGTCAAATAATGACAGTTACCTGAGAATTGGGCTTTGGAGGAGCTCTAACACTGTTCTGCCCCTTCCAGCTGCTATGCTGCTGATTTTCACTCTGATTGTGGGGCTATTGGGTTTCAACACTACCATAGGGCTGAAGAGAGGGGAATGGAGCTAGGGTAAGTTAAAACACCACAAAGATAGTTGTTTTTACCAAGACTGAGCTGCTTCTCTTGAATAAATACTCCCAGAATTGTTGAAAGACTTTGGTTAATTTTCAGACTTCCTAAAAAGTTGATTTTGGCAATTTTTTCCAGTGTTCTCATCACTTTTATGGAAGACAGGATTCCTTATTCTGTCATTGCTGTCGATGTCAACCACCCCACCACCACCCTGGCTGGTTTTTGAGCTCAGTTTTCTTACCTGTCTGCTATCCAAATTCAGGGGCCTGCCCTTTGAACTCACAGTTGCCCAACCCTGGAGCTCATGAGATCTGTACACTACCTTTTCCTCTAAGAAGACTCCCAGGCTTCAAGTTACCTCCAGATCAGGCAGTTCCTATTCCTCCAACCCTCCAGTGGTGGGGCCTGGCTCTGAGCTCTCGGCCACTCTAGCCACCTCCTCTCTTTGGTCCCTGTTTACCCTGAGGTTGGAGGAGTGATCTTTGTGAAGGCAGGAGGCTTGCCTCTGAATTTGCAACCTCTGGTAGACACCACAGTAGGGCAAAAACCCAGTACTCCCTGGATTCTGCTAACCACACTACACATACTTGCTCCTGCCAACCCTAGGCCCCGGACCTGGCAAAAGTGGGCAGAAGCAAGAGAGGCTCAGAGCCCTTCCCTTACCCCAGGTCGAATCTGAGGCTGACATGGCCTTCCTCATTTCACAGAAGACTAAAGTGAGGCCCAGAAAGGGGTGCAATGTGACCAAAGCCACACAGCAAGTTAGAAACTAGAGCTAGAACCCGCCTCCTGACTCCTCCAAAACTGTGAACCTGCAGACTTCCCCAGTCCTGGGCGCTGAAGGCTGGACCAGGAAGCACTATCCAGGTCTATTGAGCTGGTCATGGAAAAAAATGACCACTTAGGGGCACACGACACAAACAAATGTTCAGCAGCAACCCCAGTACAGCGCACCCAGGTATCCTGATGTGAACCATAGGGTCTGAGAGTTCTGGCCCTTGACAGAGAACCTGGATCACAGAGACAGCCAAAAAGTACAGTCCCACAACCCATGTTAGGCTCCCACTCCGTCCCTCCCCTCAAGCCAGGCTCTGATGTGGGAGAGTCAAGGACCTAGTTCTCCACCTTCCCAAGGAAATAGGACACGTACAGCTTCCAGCAGTCCTATTGCACAGAGAATCTCAACCCACAGGAAGATGCTAGCCCTGGCTGAAACAGCCTTGGGCTTGTAAGGGTCACAGTACACTGCATAATCCCTCCGGGGCACCAGGGACCCCTCCGTCAGGGTCCACACCCAGCCCTCCTGCTCTGCCCTGACCTTTCACTAAACCAATCCTGGAGCACAGACTCTGGGCCACAAACAGCGGCCATCCCTGAGTGCCCTGGTTCCAGATACCTCCCAGGTCAAGAATACTTACAACAAATCCTACTGTCCTCAAGGTGTTGAACTGAGTCTCTGATCCTCACAGCCAAAACCTTAGTCCACCCAGCAATCTCCCTTCCAAATATTAGCCAAGATGCACACATAGGGTGCCACAGTGTTAATTTCTGGTTATATGCAAGGCAAAAAATTGGAAACAATGGAAATATCCAACAAGAGATTAGTTAGGTAAATTATGGAAGATCCAGTATTAAAAAAAATACTGGACAGCCATTAAGAGTCATGTTGTCACATGGTGATCTTGAGCTGAACTCAAAGTCAAGCAAAAAGGCAGAATCCAATGCATTATTTATAGTCAGGTCCCAATTTTTTTTTTTTTTTACTAGTAGATATTCACCTCCAGGTTTTGGAATTATGAGTAATTTTTTTTCTTCTTAATTCTTTGTTTTCCTAATTTTCTATATCAGCATGCAATATGCTTATAATCAGAAAAGATGTTACTTTAATGTTAATTTGCAAACACTTTCTTCTAATTGCAGATATAATAAGCAGTTTATCTCCAAATATCATTATTTACCATTGAGTTTTTGTTTTAAAAAAATGTTTGAGTTTACTACTATTAAAGCAACACTTTTTGTTTTTTTAAATTAGCCAAACTGCTTTAAAAACCATTGCTTTTGAACCAGACAAAACTATTGCTGGAAGGTTTATTAATTTTATTGGATTTTTTTTTTTTTTGGAAGCATTTATTTGAACTTGGCCATGTGGGACCTGCACCTCTTAGCTTTTGGAGTTTTTTAACACCAAATTTCTAGCAACTTTCTGGATCAGAGCAATTACAGTCCATAAATGAGGAAAACCTGGTTTTCCAGTCAGGTGATCCTCGTGATTCTGCAATGCATAGAAATACCCTACAATACTCTTTCTCAGAGATATAAGAAAAAAAGTTGGGACCAACTTTCCACAGCCCATCCAGAAACCACCTGGGCATGTCTGGGAGAGCTGAGTGTGCACCAACACCCAAGAATTTCACACGACTTTGCAATGTGCTTTTCTGGCTTGGGGTGTTTAAAGCGCAATTAACTTATTGCGCTCCTGAGTAATGGTTGCTGGAGGAATGTTTAATGATGTTGCGCAGGAAGCTGTGCAAGGGAGTTTTGTTTACTGATGGGACTCTGAGCAGGAAGTGAGTCTTCCTATCAAAGGGAAAAAAACAGAAGTCTACCTTTGAATTCAAGGAAATAGGGAAGGCTTTTTCTGACTGAGCATAAGGAGACCTTCAGGCATAGAGTGCTCTGCAGGGGAAAGAAAAGCCCCACCTGGGGCATCATATAAAGCAGCTAACATTTTGCAGAGCACACAGAAGAATGAAAAGTGATCTGGGGCTTTTCTCTCTCTCTCTCTCTCTCTCTCTCTCTCTCTCTCTCTCTCTCTCTCTCTCTCTCTTTTAAACCAATTCTGGTACAGACATATAACGAATACTACCAAGTAACAAAAAGGAAGGAAAAATTGATACGTACAACAACTTGAACAGATCTCATGCATTATGCTAACTAGAAGAGGATAGACTCCAAAGACTACATATTGTATGATTTCATTTATACGACATCTGACAAAGGCAAAACTAGAGCAAGAGAGAACAGATCAGGATTTCCAGGAGTTGGCAAGGGAGGAGGATTTGACTAACAAAGAGAGGTTGTATGAGGGACACTTTTGGGGTAATGGGATGGTATCTTATTTGTGGCAGTGGCTAAACAAGTCTATGTATCTGTCAAAATCTTAGAATTCTACTCTCCCCAAAAAGTGAATGTTATTGTACGTAAATAGAAATTAAAAAAAAAAACAAAACAGGGGAGGTTGGGTGGCTCAGTCGGTTAAGCATCCAACTTTGGCTCGGGTCACGATCTCGCAGTCCGTGAGTTCAAGCCCCACATTGGGCTCTGTGCTGACAACACAGAACCTGGAGCCTGCTTCAAGTTCTGTGTCTCCCTCTCTCTGCCACTCCCCCATTTACTCTCTCTCTCTCTCTCTCTCTCTCTCTCTCTCTCTGTCTCTCTCTCTCTCAAAAATAAATAATCATTAAAAAAATTAACAATTTTTTTAAACGGAGAGATTTTCCATCAGGATCTCATTTTAAAAGTGATTGGTTATTGGTCACATCATTGGTACACAAGGCCCAAGTGCATGTACTTACTGACTTGTTCATTCTCTCTTTCAAAAGATCTGTTGAACACTGTGCTAATGGACAAATTCCCTTGATTCTATTCCTGATGTCTCCTGAAGTCCTCTCCTTTAAACTGTCCCAGGCTTAGTTGGGGCCCTCTTCATTCTGTACTATAGTACTCCCAAATTTTCCAATTGCTCTCCCTATCTCTAGCCTCAGCCCCTACCAGCCATTCTCCTGCCATCACTGAAATTATTTTTCTAAAATGCAACTAATATCTTGCACTTCTTTATTTTAAACTCCTCAACAGAATTTTTCAAATTTTCCATGGCTCTCCGCTGTCAGATCACAGAGTCCAAACTCTTCAGCCTGGTACCCAAGGCCCTGAATGATCTAGCTTCTCCTTAACATTTTAATCTCTTTATTGTCATATCTGCCCTCATGCCAAACACTGTCATTTTTTTATAATGTTATTTATTTATTTGTTTGTTTATTTATTTATTTATTTATGAGATTGAGAGAGAGAATCAGAGTGTGATCAGGGAAGGGAAGGAGAGAGAGGGAGACACAGAATCTGAAGCAGGCTCCAGGCTCTGAGCCTGTTTTATTGTTTTATTGGTCAAAATATGCACTGCCCCCCTCTGTGGGAGGATTACACATCCCTAACCCACTGATGTCAAGCTTGGCCAGGTGATTTTTTTTTTTTTGAAATTTATTGTCAAAAAAAAATGAAATTTATTGTCAAATTGGTTTCCATATGGCCAGGTGACTTAATTTGTTAAATAAAATACGGGTGAAAGAGACCCTTGCCACTTTGGAGCACAACTCTGAGAACCAGTTCATGGTTCCACCATTCTGTTCTCTCTGCCATAAGCAATGAACATAGAACATCAGTGAAAAATAAACCTTCATTTTGGCAAGCTGCTGAGATTTGTTACCACAGCATAACTTAGCCTAAGCTGACTAAAGCACTTCATTAAAACATAACTTAACTTAAGCTGAGGCACTCCATAACTGTTCATTTTGTAACCCCTATGCATAGTACAGACACATGGCTGGCGTTTGGTACATATTTGCTGAATGAATGGATATGGTCAGTGAAGGAATGAACACATGACCTCTGGGCCTTTGCACATGTTGCTCTCTCAGTAAAGAGTAGACCACCTCTGCTTCTTCACTTGCCCAACTCCTCCCCAAGTCAAACCTCAAAGACACCCTCTTCCAAGAAGACTTCCCTACCCATCGCTCTCCCCTCCCTAAGAAATATGTGTATATTCCTGCTTTCATAATAACTGTCCGTCTTCTTGCCCTGATGTAAGACCCTTAAGCAAGGCCAGATACCCCTCACTTTGGTGGCCCTGTGTCCAGCACACAGCCTGTCCCACAGCAAACGGGTGGATGAATGAAGAAAGGAGTAAAGGAGTAGGGAGCTTTCTACTCCTTCAGTCAGTCACAGGCTTTCTCCACCTCAGGACTTTTGCACATGCTATTACCCTTCCTGGAAGATCAGTCCCATCCCTATTTGCTAGCCTAACCCTTCTAAAACCTTTAGGGTCACCTGCCCCATCTATTGCACATCCCTATCACAGTTAAGTCATTCACTCCCCCTTGTTCCCACAAACTTAATACATCCCTTCAACACAGCCCTTATCGCATGGCACTGAGATCTCCTGCGGTCTGTCTGTCCCTATGAGCGGTCTGAGGGCAGGGCCTGGGTCTGACTCAACCCTATGTCTCCAAACCTACACAGACTTAGTAACAATGACAGCGACATGAAAAACAATAATAAAGATAACCAGCCAAGGTGTATTCTGGCCAGATAAACAGATGAATGAATATTTGAGTGAATTAATTAATTAACATGAATAGGTCCAGGCATGTTCTCCCATTGTCCCTCAGAAAGCCCAGGCTCATAATTAGAGGAGAACTCTGAATGTGATGAGGGCTAAGTTAACTGATGCTTTATTATCCTAGCTGACTGCTCTCCCAGGCCCCTGCTCCTGTCCGCAACCCCATGGGCCACACGATCCCATCAGTGCAGGACACTGTAAGGATCAGCACACGGTCCCATTTTCCAGTCCACCACTGACTGCCTCCTGCGACCTGGCAGAGGTGTCCCAGAGTGTGACTCCAGGGAAGTATGTGCACCAGGTCTGCCAGCCCTGGAGCCTCCTCTAATCTGTCACCAAGAGGGGACAGATGGAAGAGGGGAGGAATGGAGAACAATTTTCAGAAAAGGAGGAACAAGAGGGAATCTGCATCCATTCCGAAGTCAATATGCATGGCAAATTGCATGATTGACTGTAGATGTGACCGGGAACTCTGAATATGACGGTGAAAACCCAAGGTCAGGAAACACTGATCACCTCCGCATAATGCTTGCTCTCCTCTAACTGACTCTTGCTCCAGAGAATCCCAAGGGAACCAAGAAGACTGAGAGGGGAAAAAGAAAAAGCAGCACTTATCCAGAACTCATCCTAAAAGCAGACCTTTAGGAACTTAAATCTTCCGGAAACCGACCAGGAACCAGAAACAAATAAAAAGCTTCTATGTAACTGATCAGTACTCATCAGAAATGCCAAGGTCATGAAAGTAAAGAAAGGAGAGATTCTTACAGACTGGAGGAATGTGAGGAGACACAACAACCAGGAGCAAGGTGGGATTCTAAAGCAGATCCTGAAACAGAAGAACATTTGAGAAAAATGGGTGCAATTCATATAAGGTACAATAATTGCATTGTTGGATTGTACTACTGTTAATTTCCTGGTTTTGATCACTGGACTATGGTTATCATGAGGGGAAACTGGATGAAGAATATACATGAATTCTATTTTGCAACATTTTCATAAGTCTAAAAGCATCTTAAAATAAAAACTGTGCTTTGTTTTGCTTTCCAAAGGACTTGTACACAGGCATCAATCTCCTGATAAGTCATTCTCACCAAAACTAGTTTTGCTGAATTGTCTGTGAATATAGCTTATTTACTTAGCAGTCACGGATATTGTTCTCTTAAGACACCTACAGTTCTCCTGTGAAGCTTTCAAGTATCAAATGGGAGGAGGAGGAAAGCTAGAAATGACACACTGAGACTAGGCAGGGAGACAGAAAGAGCTACAATGATGCCGTTTGGAGCCATTTAGCGCCAGGGCAGATCTGCCTGTGCACCTGAAGGACCTCTGGAGGCAGCTCCTTATCCCAGTTCAGTGGCTGGTGTCTTCATGATTTGACTCCATTTGTGCAGCAAGTGTGTATGGAGCCCTGAGACAGACCCGGAGCTGTGGACACAGTAGTCAACAAAGCTGGGTCCTGCCCTCCAAAGGCTCGCAAACAGGGCCTGTTAGGGAACCCCAGATCCCTAACACAAAGCAATTAATTCAACCTCAGAGAAGACACTGAAGAAGAGGATGTTTGGATGTTAGAGGCAGCTGGAGCCCAGGAGTTGAGGTGGAAAAGTGGTTGGAACAGAACCTAGCAAGGTGGGCAGAAACCAGATCAGAAAGAATCTTCACCATCATTTCCAGTGTGGATTTGACCCTGAATGACAGGAAGCTATTGAAGGTCTGAAGCAAGGCCATGGATTGATTTCAGGAAGCTCCATGGTGGCAGTGGGGAGGGGCATCCTTCCTTCAAGACTGAATTGAGAAGTTACATCAAGGCCACTGTGTGCCCTGCTTTAGGAGGCAGAATGCCTGTGTGAGGGTGAAAATGAACGAGGCAAGAGTCCAGAGATGCTGAGAAACAGCTCCTTCCCCCACAGGGCTGAATTCATAAGGCTCTGCTGTCCACCAGGCTGCCCTGCCTTTCCCCATGTGTAAAGGCTCAGCTGCTCCAGGCTGGGGTGTGAACGGTTCATGCTCTGTGCTGCATTCGGATGGCATGGTTACTGTACCGCTAGGGGACAAGTTCTCCCGGCAGCATTTCAAGTCCGTTCTAGTCAGCTCAAAATGAATAGCAGCCAGAATGCCTCCCAAGGGAGGGAGAAAGAGGGGCCCTACCTCTCTCTGCCCATCCAGGCTTCCAGCTGTCTCAGCAATCCTAAGTCCCCAAGCTACTGTGCCCGCTTAAGAGGGGGCAGATGCAGGGGGGCAGCAAAGACCCCAGAGCGGTCAAATTGGGTTCTAGGATTCCCTGAGTCTTGTGGATGTGTGTGGGTGATATGGAGGTGTTCCTGAGTCCCCAAGAGTCACCAGAAACTCTGGGAGAGAGGACTAGGACAGAAAAGAGAGGCAGGGTTAAGAATCCCCTTCACACTTGCTAGCTGCCCCAGCAGAGGGGGCCATAAGCTGAACATGCTAGAAACCCAGATCCCAGGCAGGGCCTGCGTAAAGACCCTTCCGCTAGACCAAGTTTCCGAAGAGCAAGTGATTTGCCACAGGAAGCACAGCAGGTAAAGGGCAGAACAGGAACAGAACTCAGGTTTTCTGGCTCTAAACCCAGTCCAGAGTGAACTTCTCTGTGCTTTCCGGAACTTAGAGAAAGCAAAGACCTCACGCAATCCCCTGTGTTCCAGCCCTATCTCCCACTGGCAAATGCCTCACAAATGCATTGGGCACCTACTAAGTGCCAGGCCAGCCCCTCCTGAACCACGCCTCCTCCCTGTAACTATCCTCTAAAAAGGATGGTAGAAATGCCTGACACGTACACAGGTTTTCTATAAATGTTTTCTGCACCACTGGTTTATTCATACACCATCTTCTCCCAAAGAGAATCAAAGCCACTTAAAACACACACACACATACTACGTATAATGTTTTCTCTAACAAGTGAGTAACTAGGAGTAAAGGAAACATACACACATCTCAATTTTTTTAAATATGTAAATGAATCAGGACAAGAGAAACACACGCATTACAATATATTTTTTTAAAATAAGTGAGTGAATTGGGGCAAAGGAAAAATAAGGATAAGAAATAAAAGAAAAAACTGAGGATGTCACTGAAAGACAATTCCTGCACTTGCCAGAGGTGGACCCCAAAAACTGACTGTAAGTGACAGCCACCGTAGAGTGAGACATCCTCTGTTGTAAGATTTACAATATTCAAGAGATTATTTTTTAAATATACAAAATGAAAAAAATTTCGTTTAGAAGTGAAACTACTTCTGTGACTAGGCATGGAAAGAAAGTTCACTCATGGACTGAATAAATATTAGCTCCTTCCCTTTGCCCCTCTGCCTGGAATCCCAATTTCTTTTCCACCTTCCAGCTGGGAACCAGCCTAGACCGCCTCAGATGGGCAGATGCACAAAAATGGGGCACTCTTTTGCTTTTTTAAAGACTTTTTCTCAAAGCATAATATACGTACGTTGAAACACACATCAGTGTACTGTTCCATGAATTTTCACAAACAAAATATACCTGTGTACCCAGCACCCAGATCAAGAAACAGCATTACCAGCACACCTAAAGCCCCCTCCCAGCCAATACCTCGCCAAGGGCAAACTGCCCAGACTCCAACACGGTAGATGTGCTTTTCTTATTTTGGAACATTATATAAATAGAATCATTCAGTGTCTGGCTTCTCTCACTCAGCCCTGTTTGTGAGTTGCCCATACATTTCTTGTGGCTATAGTATGTTTATTCTCATTGCTATAGTCCGTATGTGGCTATCCACAATTTATTCTCCTATAGATGGGACAGGTTCATCCATTCTTGGTCAGAAAAATAAAGACAATCACAGGTTGTCCATGGGTATTTTTAACTAAGTTAACTCTGTTAATAATAATTTAAGTACTTGAGTTCAGAAGATGCCAATGTTATTTTTCTAAACTTTTAAATTAGACTCAAATGCACCATCTGAAAACTGTCAGTCTGGCAGCTGACATTATTTTGATCACTGAATTCTATTTTTGTAACCAAAGATGTCTCAGTCCGATGGCCAGGGAACCAAAAAACATATAGAAAAGCCATATAATTTTTTTTTTGCTCTTTTGCAATTAGACATTTAGCATTTGTAGGCAACATTTATTGAGACTTCACTATGTGTCAGGAACTGTACTAAACATTTTTCTTGTATGATTCCTTTCAATTCTGACAATGCTGTGAGATAGTTTCACTTTTATTACTCTCATTTTTCAAGCTTTGTCCTCAGCACCTAGTGGAGGGTCTAGGGCACACCAGGTACTTAATAAGTGCTTATTCCACAAGGCAATGAATGAATAATCACAGCTACCATTTATACAGCTTATACTTTATACCAGAAATCGTGCCAAAAGCTTACATTCATTATCCTATTAAATCTTCCCCCAAAACCGAGATAACATAGGCAACACCTTTGGAAGTCTTGTCCAACTCACAAAACCCCATTTTCTTTGCAAACTACCCCCTGCTTATGCATACACCCATAAGCTGGGGTGTTTGTGCTAGATGACCCCACCCCTTTGGTCACAGGTGATTGGACCAGAGGTAGACACCTAATGCAGCTCAGCCAATCAGATTCTCTCTCAGGAATTCGGACTTGTGATTGAAAGAAGGTCAGTTAGTTTTGCTTGTGGCCAGAATTTAGGTGCTAGGAACTCACCCCCAAGCCACAGTGTGGACTTTTTATGGAATAACGGAGAAAGAGGAGAGGGGTACAGAGATGAGAGGTGGGTTCCCACCTGTTTCTCTATTCTCCACTCCAGGACCTCAAAAAGCCCAGACTTGGATCCTAGTAAATGTTCCTCTTTTTTGCTTAAAATAGTTCAAGTTCACTTCCATTAATTGCTACTAAAATATAAATTCTAAACTAAAATAGATAAATATTATTTCTCCTTCCACATATGAATAAACTGAAGCTCAGAGGAAGTAACGTGACTTGCCCAGAGTCACAATCCAGTGAGCAGAGAGCAAAGATTTGAACCCAGGTCTGCCCAAGTCTGCAACCTGAGCTATTTCCCTTTCCACACACTGGTGTTCCTTGGTCCAGATCATTGGGACCCTCCAGATCAATCTTTAATACCTGTTGCAAGGGTGGGGTCATGCTGCAAGTTTTTTGAAGGCTGGGGCTACATCTGACTCACTGTAGCATCTCCACCTGGACTGAATACTGTCAGGTGTCATCGGCCAGTCACCAGGATGGAGATTTCACGGGGCCAAAGGAAACATCGTGGTGTGACTGATGGGAAGTTAATGGATTTTGTGAATACAAATTATAGAGGCAGAAAAGTGGGGCATGGAACTGAGATACTTCCTAATGACCTTGACAGATAAGCCAGTGAGCAACTGATGAAAGTCCACAGAAGCCATAAGCTGGAGAGGGACTACCACAAAACTAAAGACCATGGTGTGGGGATATGGTATGCCACCCTGAAAAATAGAGAATACCTAAATCTTCCTCATGCCACAACCCTCAGCCTGGCTCCTTTGGCAAAATAGGTGAAGTGAAAATTGGGTTTGGGTCCAGGCCAAATGTGGGGGCCTGGCCAACCCCAGGGGCTGAACCAAAAGCACATCACTGGCCCAAGTCCTCATTCTGCAGAGACTGGACCATCTGATCCCCTCTGCACACACATATTCCACCCCATCTTCCACAAGATAGCCAGAAAGATCTCCTAAAACACCAACCTGATCAGGTCATCCCCTCCATAAAACCCTTATGTGGCCCCCAAGGCCCTCAGTCTGTCATTCAAGGCCTTTACGACCTGCTGTGGTACAGTGAGAAATATATTAGGTCTTTGGCTGGGTTCCTGGCATAAAGCTCCTAAAATCCTTGTAATCTCAGGGTGTTAAGAGCGATAGGAGCATCTTTTGTTATACTGGGTTTTGTACAGAGCTCCCAAGATTCTTGGAATTTCCTAAGTGATAGGAGTGTCTTTTGTTAGTATTCATTACAAGCCCTTTTGATCACACCTAAGTATATGCTAATGAGGTGATTTCAAATGAGGCCTCTACAGAGCCTCAGAATGAGTATGGTCACCAGAAAGACCAAATGATTACAGGATTGGAACTTTGAGCTCCAACCAAGGACCTATGGGAATAGGAGTGGGGTGGGGGTGGGGAGGTGGGAAGGAAGAAGACCTAGAAATTAAGCTATGTAAAAACTCTTGAACAATGAGATTGGATGAGCTTCCTGGTAGGTGAACATGTCAACATGTCAACATGTCCTGGCTGGGAAGGTGATGTTCCCAGAGAGGTCATGGAAATCACACACTAATCCCCCAAATACCTTGCCCTCTGCATCTCTCCTGTCAGGCTGTTCTTAAGTTGTATTCTTTATAATAAACTGATAAACATAAGTAAAATGTCTCCCTGAGTTCTGCGAGCTATTCTAGCAAATTATTGAACCCAAGGAGGGAATCAAAGGAAACCTGTAATTAGAGCCAGAAGTATAGCCTTGTGATTGGGATCTAAAGTGGTGAGCAGTGTTGTGCTACTGAGCCATTAAGTTATAGAGTATCTATGCTAATACCAGGTAGTTAGTGTCAGAATTGAACTGAATTGTTGGACTAGCCCAGTTGGTATCTAGGAAGTTGGAGAATTAGTTGTTGGTGTTGGAAAACACTATGGACCTGCCATTTCAGTCCTCTCATAACATGCCACTCACTCACCCTCAACTTTGCTCCCAATATTCCAAGTTGCTCCATCCCTGACAGTTTAATGGAACTTTAAACTCAACTCAAGGAGTACAACCTCAAAACAGCCTATTATAACCTCCTCACATTGGGTGAAGTATCCTTCCTTTGTGCACATCTGGCACAGAAAATATACTGCTCTGTGACCATTGGTTCACACATCTGCCTCTCCTAACAGATTGCAGGCTCCTTAAGAACAGGGATTTGGTGGGGCGCCTGGGTGGCGCAGTCGGTTAAGCGTCCGACTTCAGCCAGGTCACGATCTCACGATCTCGCGGTCCGGGAGTTCGAGCCCTGCGTCAGGCTCTGGGCTGATGGCTCAGAGCCTGGAGCCTGTTTCCGATTCTGTGTCTCCCTCTCTCTCTGCCCCTCCCCCGTTCATGCTCTGTCTCTCTCTGTCCCAAAAATAAATAAACGTTGAAAAAAAAAAAATTAAAAAAAAAAAAAAGAACAGGGATTTGGTTTTCTACATCATTTTCTTTCTCTTTTCTCTTTTCTTTTCTTTTCTTTTCTTTCCTTTCCTTTCCTTTCCTTTTCTTTTCTTTTCTTTCTTTCTTTCTTTCACCAGTACACAGCAGAGTGCTGGACCTAGAGTAGGAATCAATAAGTACGTATGGTTAAAGGGATAGGAGGGAGAATAAGTGGATGTGTGGGAGAATAGGCAGGGGGATAAATGAGAGGAAGGTTAGATGGATGATGGATGGATGGGTGGATGGGAAGGTAGAAGAAGGGATAGGTAGATAAGGAGAGCATAGAGGGGTGAATGAGTGGATAAATGGGTAGATAATCGAAGATGGGAGAAAGGACACATGGATTCATGGGAAGATAGATGGATACATGAGTAAATAGACGGTACATCAGTCAATCCCACGCCTGAGTATCTAAGCCTGGGGTTCGGTCCTCAGGTTATCTTTGTGGCCTAGACTGCTCTCAGAGTTCTGCTACCTACCAATGATTCCTAAAATTCAACATGTATAAAATCAAATCCATATTCATCTTCCCCAAACTTCCAGCACTCTGCTCCTCAATGAATGCCAACACCATCCATCCAGCTTCACCAACTAGAAATCCAGGGATGATCCTTAACTCTATCCACTCCTTCAACCCCCATACTCAAGACATCACCAAGTCCTGTTGACCTTACCTCTGACAACTCTTGCCAACTGGTCCATTTCCTTCCGTCTCCAGGGCCACCATCGCTTCTCTCCTGCGCCAAGGTGATCATCACCTCACCAGCCTTCCTGCTTCCATTCTGTCTTGCCCTCAACCATCTCCACACTGCCAATAAAGCTGCCTTTTCAAAACTCAGGTCTGATTATGCCACCACCACTCCTCCAATATTGTTTAAAACATTCTAATGCCTTCCATTGCTCTTAGGACCAAAAGCAATCCTGACTCCTGCCCATTTCTTCTGTCTCATCCCACACCCTTACAGGGTCATGCCTCCTATAACACTCTCTCACGGGCTTCTTGTGGCATGTCCCATCATTGCAACTTTACCTCTATCTCTGTGACTCAGGGGTTAATCTCTGTCACACCCTCTAGGCAGTGAGCCCTACAGAGGAGGGACCATGTTAATTTTGGCTTTACTTGTTTTGGGGGTCAGGCAGGCTTGGGTGCAAATCTGAGTTCTGTCCCTAATTAGCCATGTGATATTGAACAAGTTACTTGACCTCCATAAGCTTCTTTGCTGTACATGAAAAATCAGAAAATGTTGTCCCCCTCTACAAGACACTGGAGGATGAAATTAAATAATGCATGTAGTGTGGCTAACAGAAGCTCTGGTCTCTATGAGGACATGTTATGACTGTATTGGGAGCAGCAGCAGAAAGGTCTCTTTGCAGATCCTGCTTGCTCCTCAGCCAGTTTGCCCTTATCAAGCTCTACCGTGAATACAAACTTTCAGGCAAGCCTAGAATTAAGTCCCCCAGAGGAGGCGCTGGCTGCCTTTTATCCTTCATCAGCTGGAGACCTCTCTCAGGGCTCTGGAAGGGCAGCTTTCATCCTACAGGGGAGACAGAGAGGGACAGCCTGTCCCAGCCCCTCCAGTCAGGAGAAAGGGTGGTCAAGGCTTATGAAATCCCCAGAAGAGTTTAGGAACCCAGAAACCAACCTTCTTAACAGTCCATTTCATTAAGCCCCTTCCTCCCACAGGAGCCTATGGTGGCTCTGTTGCCTACAGCATCAGGTGCAGCTTCCTTTACCTAGGCTCTCCCTGCCATCCCCCCCCCCCGGCTGGCACCTGGCGCCCAGAGCCCACCCTTCATTCAGACAGGCCTCTTTACCAGCCCACAAAGTCCTTCCTTACCCTGGGCTCTGCCCTTCCTCTCTAAATCCTTTCCCCTCTTCCAGAAAGCCCTCTAGGATTGATTGAGCCCACACTAATTTCTTTCTCTTCTGAGAACCCAAGTCCCTGATGCCTCCAATTAAAGACAAAGCTCTGGTGTAAGACCCATCTGGAAGCAATTCCAAGCTCGCTATCCATAAAGGATACATTTTTTTGAAGGATAAAATCATGACTGTTATACCAACATAAATGAACACTCATCAAAGACTTTAACTCATTCGTTAATGAGGGAACCAATAAGATGTTATACACAATTCAAAGGCCAATCCAAAGCACGGCCATATGTATAGCTTTTAGCCCACCCCTAAGATACCAATTGACCTTACCTGATGACATTCATGTGCCTCTCAATAGACAAGAATATTGTGCATTACAATCCGTTTTCTTCAACTTAAGAAATAGGAAAATAGCTCAGAGACAGTGAAAGGCACAAACTCCTATAGAAACAGATAACCACGTGTGACATAACACCTAATGTTCAATTTAAAAGACACCTGATCCATCTTTTTTGCCTATTTTTGCATCACCTTACTGGGTGCAGCTTAAAGAACCGTGCAACTCTAGGAAGTTGAATTCAGAGGACCTCAGTCTCCTCATCTGTAAAGTGAGGTGACAGTACAGACTCCTCTGAGCTCCCAGCAGGGAGCAGCTCCGGAAGTACATGCTTCAGGTTTTTTGGCACATAGCTCTGACCCCTGAGCTTCCTCCCTCTACCTCAGCACCTGAATCTGAACTTGTCGGCTCATGGACCCTAAAAGGGCCCTGCTCCTGGACCCCACCCCCATGGAGCAGGAACCCAAGCCTCTTCCTTCATCTCTCCTAACACCAGCAAGACACAGTCAAGGGGGCCTTTAACAAGAGTCAAAGGAAAAGAGGAAAAGTCTTTGAAAATCTGGTGGGATAGGTTTCCCTCCCTTACCTCCTTTCTATTAAAAAAATTTTTTTTTACATTTATTTATTTTTGATAGACAGAGAGAGACAGAGCACAAGTGGGGGAGGGGCAGAGAGAGAAGAAGACACAGTAACCGAAGCAGGCTCCAGGCTCCGAGCTGTCAGCACAGAGCCCGACGCGGGGCTCGAACTCAAAAACCACGAGATCATGACCTGAGCCGGAGCCAGACGTCCAACCCACTGAGCCACTCAAGCACCCCCTCCTCTCCATTTTAGAGCATGGTGTGCTCTCCACCCCACATAGCCAAGGCAATCCAGGGAGCAGGGCCCTTTGTAATGTAATTCAAGGCTGGGAAGATGCTTTTGACATAATTCTGTATAAAGGATACACCAGCAAGAGAACTTTCCCGAAAGAGGTAATGGATTTTTAGACAGATACCCACACACGAGCCAGACCATTCTGACAGGTTTTCCCCCTCCCCTGCACAACACTAGTATCAAAAGATTTCCCCCAATAATAGAATCAATAAGTTAACCATAGTCTATGAGTGACAGGGGTAATACAGAGCACACTCTAGGGCAAATCCCCTTAGCCTGGCTCTTGAGGACTCTCTGGGTACTTCACTGTCACTGTGTGACTTCTGAAAGCTTCCTCCCTCCAGCCTCCCTACCCCTCCCCCTTGGTCAAGCAGACTCTAAACACCACTGTGTTTCTTTGGTGCCCAGGAGATGCCCCTCTTGCAAGTCTGACCCCATCTAGGAGAAAGCCTCAAAAATCTATGGATATATCCATTGAAATAAAGAATAATCATGGACATGCACAAACTTACCCATGAGGATGTTCATCGCAGTATTGTCTTGACATGCAAAAAACTAGAAACAAACTAAGCACCCAGCAATAGAGGATTGGCTAAATAAGGTATAATACAACCATCTGATGCTAAGGAGCCATTAAATGTGTGATCATGGGATAAGAGAGGAGAGATAGTGAGCAAGCTCACTCCATTTAAAGACACTTCTAGAGTTCTACAATGACAAGGAAAGAAAAGGAAACCTCAGTATTAACAGTGACCACTTGTTATGTTCTTCCTTTGCCTTTTGATGTTTCACAAATGTCCCACACTAACATGTATTTGCGGATGCAAAGCTAGACTCAACACCACTAAGCCCAGGGGAAACCAGTTCTGGATTCCAATGTGAAGAATAAGCCAGATTTGTCGGACCACGTGTTCAAATGGAGGGTGGAGGGGAATGAACTCTTAAAGGTTAAAGCCTTCCACAAGTTCTAATTCAAAGTGCCACCCCACAAGACACATACACATAGTCTTGCCATTGGACAGCTCACAGGTAAAACCACTAACAACCAGAATATCCATCCTGCAAAGATCATCTGCAAGGTGTCTGCTCAGGAAGGTCAAGGTCACCTTTATCAGGTTGTGCAGTGGGCACAGTCCTGGCCTGGAAGTCCTAGAACCTCCAATCCTAGCTCTCGGCCCTGGCCTGTCCCCTCTTTTCTCTAGTCCTTTATTTATTCATCCATCCCCCATCCATGGGGGCACATATGCCCCCATAACAACCCCAGAGAAGCTGGAATCCCCCAGCCTGGGTCCTACCCTCTCCTTGTCGGGGGTGGAGGGGTACAGTAGGCAGAGCCCAGAGTAAACAATTACCAAAGAAGACTGGGAACTGTCCTCATAAGGGAAGGCACTAGATCATATAGGTCCCTCTGCCCCTCCACCCAGGGATGCGCAAGACATGATGGGTAGCAGAACTGGGAGTGAGGTTTGTTTTCTCCCCCAGAGCCTGCTCTGTCCCCACCCTTCTGCAGTACCAGTGGGGCTTGGCTTCTCTTCAGAGCTATCCCATGGCTTCTTCACTTCTCCAAGTTTGATCATAAACAGGTATAGCTCTTTTGTCCTCATGTTGTCCTTTTGAGAACCACTTTCAAGCCACCATCAACAAAATGGGAGTTTGTTGAGAGTTATCAACAAGGTATTTCATTAATTCATTCACCAAATTTAGAGTGCAGGCTCTGTGCAAGGACCCCAGGGGTTTCCCTCCTGGGGCTCCCAGTCTAGCAGGGGAGATGTAAATAACTAGAAAGCACCACAAGGTAGCAGGGGTGCAGTAAACAGGAGCTCTATTGTAATGAAATCAGGAGGATGACCCGGACTTGTCCAAGGCCCCAGAATACGGTGTGGACAGAGCAGGTCCATCTGCCAGGACCAAGCTCTGTGCCTGGGTTTGCAGGGAGGAGGGTACAGAGGGCACGGAGTGGGGCGAGGGGCGAAGGAAATGGGCAAGCTGATGGCTCAGGAGAGGAAGGCTTCAGCCGGCCCTACCTGACATCCCAACATGCCATGCCTCAGAACTCATCTGTCGTCAACTGGGAGCAGAGGCCCTTCCAGTCTAGGCTGCCCCTCCCACTGGCTGTGACAGGGTCCCCCACCACCACCACCAAGTGCCCAGTTTCTCCTCTGACCAAACTGGCCGTCCTTCCCTGCACATGCCATTGTCTACCCTTCTCTGCACATGTCTGTGTGTCTGTCCTTCTCTGCTCCCACCTGTCTGTATGTCATTCTCTACACACGCCTGTCCGTCTGACAGGCTGGTCTCCCAGCCGCGCCCGTCCCGCCTGCAGCTGCGTGGGTGTCGGGGTGGCTGCGCACAGAGGGGCGCGGCTCGGCCCTTCCCCCTCCCGCGTCCCCCCATCACAGGGATGACCCGGGCCGCGGCCCAGAGCTGCTGAAGCCCCGAAGCCGCCACACAGCGCTGCTGAGGCCAGGGAGGCGCGCCGCCTAGGGGTCCCGGGAGCGGACGGCTCTGGCTTGGGCGGCGGCGCAGGGCCGACGGGCAAGCGGGCGGGGCTGCGGCAGGGCAGGGCTGGGACTGGGGCTGAGAAGCCGCCGCCGCCGCCTCCGCTGGGGATCGCGGGCAGCAGGTCCGCTCGGCCCGGCCCCGCCCCAGCCGCCCCGCCCCTGCGCGACGAGCAAGCAGAGGCGGAGCGGCGCGCCCCCCGCGACGCCCGAGCTCGAGCCCGAGCCCGAGCCCGAGCCCGAGCTCGAGCCCGAGCCAGAGCGCAGAGGCATCCGAGCGGGAACCAGAGCAGGAGCGGGAGCGGGAGCGGGAGCGGGAGCCGGAGCCGGAGCCGGAGTCAGAGCCCGAGCCCGAGCCGGAGCCAGAGCGGGAAACCGAGCTGGAGCCGAAGCTGGAGCCGGCACTGCGGCGCGTGGAGCGGAGCGAGGCGGCTAAGCCGAGTAAGGGGCGTTGGGCCGGGGGCGGTGCTGGGGAGGGGCGGGTAGGGGGTCCCGGCCCCCTTCCCCGAGCTCTGTGGCGGCCCCGGCGCACTCACACAGCTGGGGCGCCCCGCGCGGAGCCTTGGCGCGCCAGGAGGGCGGACCGGCGGTCCGAAGACGAACCGCAGCGCGCTCCGAATGGGATCCCCAGACTCCCGCCCCCGGCCCGCGCGTCTCCGGCCGGGCCAAGGCTACCCCTTGAGCACGCCCGATAGCCACAGGGAAGGGAGGGTCTCTCGGAGCATCCACCTCCTGGGGGGGGGGGCACAAGAGAGCCTCCCCCGTCCCGCACCCTCGGTTTCAGGACCCCTGAGCAACCCACCCAAGAAGGGGAAACTAGGACGCACTTTTGGACGGGGTGGAAGAGGGAAGGGGCTCCCGGCTTTGCGGAGTTTGAAGCTAGAACCAACCCCCACCCCTGAGCCAGGAAGTTTGACCCTCCGACGGGCGGGTCACCCTGGCCAAGCCCCCGCTTCGACGCCTATCTCAGCACCAAAGGTGGGAGAGGGGGCGGCCCCGCCGCACCTTCTCTAGCTTTGGGGCAGACTTTCGCTTGCGCGGTAAATGGGACTCGAGGCTGAGTCCGAGGCGGCTGCTCTGGCTGGCTGCGCAGCTCGAAGGGCCACAGTCGCCTCTCCCCAAGAGCCCTCGGAAGCTGGGTAGTGCCCACCCCACCCCCTGGCTGGCTCGCGCAGCCTTTCCTCCCCCCCCTCCCCACTCCCCCCCCCCCCATCGGCTCTGCGGTCTGGAGGCTGGCGCAGAAGACCTAGGGCTGCCCTCTTGATCCCACGCGGGTGTCAGTGGGGGTGGCCAAGCGGGGGTGGCAGGGAAGGCGACGGCATAAGTGACAGGTGTGACAGGCAGGGGCTCCAGGAAACTGATCCTTGGTCTAGACCCACACAGTCCCATGGGCACCTGTCTTGAGGATGCCCCTCTAGACCCTCTCCTCAAACACCCTGACTTCACCTCCTGTGCCTCAGTTTCCTCCGCTGACTAGTAGGCAAGATTCTGTTGTGAGCAGAATGTTTAAGGGCTTTGGTACTACAGTATGGTCTTGACTGACTTCCTATTCCTAGCTGTGTGACCTGAGACAAGACACTTAACCTCTCTTGAGCCTTAGTTTCCCCATCTGAAACACGGGGAATGCGCGTTGAAAAGATTAAATGAGATGCTGCTGGCGGGAGGGTGGGGGTGGGGGCGGCGGCTACCATGGTGCTTGGCACACAGCCAGGACTCAAATCAGGTTGGCTACAGGTGTCATTTGATGAAGTGTCCAGCACCAGTAGATGCTGAAAACAGTGAATTCGCCTGAGATGGCGGGGACTAGAACCCCGCCAACCCCCCTTTGCGGAGGGCTTTGAATCCCCTCAAGGCCTTGTTGACATCTAATTGTGATGCAAAACTTGGGGCCTGCCCTTTCTCAGACATTCCCTCCTCCCCAAAGCTTTCTACTGCCTGGCCGGGCTTTCTCCTCCCTACCACACCATATCTATCCAGGATGGAAAAGACTGTATCTGACTGGCTTTTCTTTTGCCCTTGGCTGATGTCTGCTGCCCCGGTGGAGGGCTTCTCACGCATCTCTCACAGTGGGTGCAAGGGAATTCTGCACACCTCTCTCCACTCTGCGGTTTGGGAGGGGGTGGGGCAGGGAGGATTGCTTTCCCTGAGGAGCCATCAGGCTGTCAGGTGGCATGGATGTTCCAGTAGTGATGGTTCAGACAGGCAGCAGAAAGCAGCAGGGGGAGCAGCCGCCAGGGCAAGGAGACAGCAGGTCTGAGGGGTCCCAACCCTGTTTCCATGCTGACCATCCAGCCCATTGAGCCAGGAGGCACCAGAAATGATGAACCTTGGGGAGGAAATGGAGCCAGTGGCTGACCAAGAGGTTAGAACTTCAGAGCTGGAAGGTCCCCAGGAAGAGATCTGCCTGTCTGTGCAGCTGGGGTCTCGGGTTCAGAGTAGAGCAGGCGAGGCCCAGGATCTAGGGGAGGATGCTGGGATCTTTCAGGTGGCATGGAGGGTGTAGGTGCCAGGAGCACTGTTGAGAAGAAAACAAAGGTCCAGCTTGTGGACATCCATGCTTGTCCTGGCCACCTGTGGCCCATCTGCCCAGAACAGGGCAGGGGAGGGGTGAGTCTGTCCACACGTTGCCTGATGGGGACTTGGTAATATAGGGAGAATGGGCTCCTTCTATACAGAAACCGCCTTGCTCTTCTTCCTATGTACCCCGCCCCCATTCGCCCACTTGGGTGTCACATCCCTGCATCTTCCATAATTCTCACTCCTCTTCTTCCCAAAAGAGTTAATCAGGAACTGATTAGGAGGTGAGTATCTCCTGGTCCACCTCAGTTTTTGGATCACAGCCCACAGGGAACGTGATGGAGATATGGACATTATCTTAAGTCTTTGGGAATAAACAGACACATTCTGGCCTATTAGCTGAAGCCTTTGCCCTGGAAGTTCTCAGAGCACAAGGTAAGGGGTGGGAAAGTCTAAATCTGCTCTCAGCCTCCTAAATGTAGAAACTGAGGCCAGGAGGGCTTCTGGAGCCCCTGGGCAAGTGAGCACAAAATGGAGCTATGGCTGAGAACATGGCTACTTGGAGCCAACTGCCTAGGCTTAGAGCATAGGATTCTGGGCAGAAGATTTACCTTTCAGAGCCTCAATTTCCTCTTGAAAGTGGGAACAAATATTACGTACCTCCCATTACATTTGTGGGGACTGAAGAAGTAATATACAGGAAACACGTGGCAGTGTCAGATGGACCATTCCCAGTGGCCTTGCTGCATCTGCATTATGAACATATCCTGAACACATACTGTTTTCCATGCATAAGCACTTCTCTTTGGATTCCGACAACAGTCCTCTGATTTAGGTACTGAAATTGTCCCCATTTTATAGATGAGAACACTGAGGCTGGGAAAGGTTAAGGGCTATCTAACGTTGCTAAGTATAGAATACTTAAAACATCCCTATGACTCATCATAATTTTATGAGTTTATAAAATTGATAATTAGCACATTGTATCTTAGATGATGTGTAATTAGTTATTGGAATGCTTCCTCCAGGGATATCATCAATCATTTTATACCTCATGTTAACTGTCCACGGGCCAGAGAATTTTTAGAGACACCTTCATGTTTTGTATTCTAACAGTAATCAAAATGATTTAAAAGAGCACCCCCCCCCTAATTTATTCCCTGTCACTCCTCTCCATTTTTTTCCTGTAGCACTATCACCTCTAACACCTCTATATCATATTCATTTGTTTATTGTCTACTCTCATCAATATAAATTCCCCAAAGGCAGGGACTTTTAACCATTTTGTTCATGATGATATCTCCTATATTCAGAGCCTAGAATAGTACCCAGCACTTAGTATGCTTTGCAAATTATAAAGTGTTTTACAAACATAAGGTCTATTGTTATTATTTTTGCCAAGTGTATAGCTTGCCTGAAAATAAAACATTAAGGTTTGTGGCAGAAACCATTCCCTCAAAAATTTGGCAAATAGGACTTGCTCAAGAGCCAGGGAAATTTTGATGAGGGTTAAAAAAATGGAAATTATTTACCTAACATTTTAATAAAGCTCCTTACCAGTAAGTTCAAAGACAAGTTATTTTTTTTAATCTTTACAATAACAAATGGTATGGTCAAAGGCAATTAAGTTAGCTTTAAAATTTTTCAATTAACTATCACTGACTTATCACTTAATTATTCTTTGTTAGCATGAAAGGTTTTTTCAAATCTTCATTTTAATGATTTTTCAGATTATAAAATACATGTTCATTGTAGAAAATTTGGAAAATCATAAAAAATGTAAAACACAAAAATCCTCTACCCCATCACTGCCCAGAGAGCCCAATGACGGTGAATATTTGCATCTATTTCCTCCCCAAATTTTTCTATATATGAATATTTTCTTTAGGTTTTTTTTCTTTTACAAAATAAGGATCATGTTGTATGCAGAGTTCTGTAACCTGCCTTTTTATATATAACCTGGGTCTTTTTTCCTTCTTAACATTCCACTAAAAGTCTTTACCTATGTTATTAAAATGTCTTTAAAACTATTATTTCATGGCTATATATTATTCCATTATAATTTTCTCAGCCTATCCTCTTATTGGACAGTGAGGTTATCCCTCGTGTTTCACTGCCATAAATAATGCTTTGTGGTGCCCTCTGTGTGGTTTTTCCTGAGCCTTAAATCATGCTTCTCTACCCACTTGCCAGACCTATTTGCCAGTTTGTAGATGGACTGGTTTATGCAGGTAGACAGTACATCAACCCTTAGAGGTTGTACCTTGGTGGCAGTGAGGAAGGAGGTAGCAGTTGATTCTACAGAAGGCTACTTGCCAAGTAATGTTCTTCTCCATTGGGAAAGACACCAGCTGGGTACCAGCCTCATATAAAGACCTTCCTGCAGAGGAGGAAGGTTTCCTGCCACCTGGGGACCCCCCTCCCCCCGCAGCCCCAGAAATTAGCCCCCTGCCTGGTGAGGTAGATGCAACCCTTTTAAGATCAGTGTGTCTCACCACAGTCCAGAATCTCTGACTTTCTTCTGGCTCTGGGCAATCACCTGCACACCCACAGGTTCATGGAATCTCTGTTATGGCATCATTCATTCATTCACTAAACAGTCCCTGAGCATGTACTGTGGTTAGGACAGAAAGAACCAGTACTTATCTGGCCTGTCTAGATCTGGAGTCTCCACCTCACCCACCTTTGGAAGGGCCTCCATTTCTCCACCATCTCCCCTCCCCCCACACCTACAGACACCCAAGCAGACACAGGGAACCATCTTTAAGGCTCCCTCTTCCTCACCCTCTACATCTGATCCATCTGTCCTGCTTCTTAAATATCCCCTACACAAACCGCCCTATTTCTCAAACCCACCCAGCATGCTCCTGCCCAGGGGCCTTCTGTCTGGTCCCTCTACCATGGGATACCCTTCTCCCACATACCCACCCAGCTGTTCACCCAGCTAGCTCCCTTGCTCCAGTCTTGGCTTACAGATCACCCTCTCACCAAGGCCTTCTGCAGCCACTGTATCTAAATGTTCAGTCTCCACGTACACACTGCCTCTGTTCCTCCCCTTACTGCTATCTAACAAACACCACCATTATATGTGTGTCTCCTCCACTAGCAGGAAGCTTGGTGAGGACAGGCAGTCAGTGTTTGCTTCACTTCTCTATTCTCAGCACCCAAAACGTGGTTCACAAGGGGCTCTGAATAAATACTGTCAAACCAAAGAATGTAGCCTCTCACTTTGCTCCATTTACCATCGCCTTCATTTAAGCCCATCATCTCCTACCACAGCTTCCCTGCTCCCCTGTCACCTGCCTCCAACCCCTGGTCCCCCCTCCTCACTGAGCCCAGGGAGACCTTCTTAAAAGGTGACCGTGCAATTCCCCTGCTTAAAATCTTACAAAGGGTAGTCGTGGGGCCGGGAGCTCATGATCTCACCCAACCCCCTTCGTTTCTCTGAATCTCAGTGTTGACATCTGCAAAATGGGGGGTTTGTTTTGAGATCCCCTGGGCTGATGACACGTGACTGCGGTAGAGCCAGTGCCGCATCAGCGTCACGGAGTCACGTGGCCTCTTCCACAGGCCAGCCCACTCCTGCGGCCCCTCTCTGTCCGCGGTCTACCGCGGTGCCGCAGAACCCTCCCGGGTCCGACTGCCGCGCATGCGCCGTGCCGCCCCTGCACACTGCGCCAGCCGGCTCCGCCAGCCCAGCTCTGCCCGCCAGGGGCGCGGCGCCGCCCCCCCTCAACCACATACGCATTTGCCCAGGTCTGAGTGTCGCAGTGGGCCCCAGACGAGGTATTCTGGGAGCGGGGACGTGAGGCGGAATGGGAGTGACGTGGACTTGCCGCACACCATTAAGCCACTTCAGAGCCTGGAGTGCCGCCGCCGCCCGCCCTCCGATTTCTAGCCAGACAATACAGTCGCAGATGAGTCACAGGCAGGAACGCGCCTCGCCTCGGATGCTGGGCTCCGAGACAGGCGGGCAGGGGGGAGACGTGACCTGAGAGTGGGTCCAAGCCCAACCCCCACTCCTGCAGTCCCTGCTCCGGAACACCTCGCCCAGCAAAGCACAATCTCAGACCATTCGTGACGAACCTGGCCATCCACTACCCCCATCACTGTGTCCTCACAGCAGCTCTGGTCACATGTGGGGAGAGTGGGGTGGGTACTTGCACACATAGATACCTGACATCCAGTTCCTTTGTCTTGATAACCCAACCAAAGCTCCACCCAAGCAGAGGGTCTGATGCCACCATGAAATGGTTTTCCTGTAGGTCCTCATGTTGAAATCCACAAGTGGGGGAGGGGAGGAGGAAACAGTAAGGTTGAGATTGCTGTTTTAGGACCCTAAAAGCCCCTCCTTTTGTTTTCCAAGGGTTTTGTGGGACACACCCTAGGTGCTTGGTAAATATTTGAATAAACTGATGCAATCCAGGAATGCTGGGAGAATGCAGCAAGAAGATGTATGTGAAGTGCAGACTGAGTTACATGATGCGGGGAATGGTACCCTAGCTAACGTCAGCATCATTGTCACCCACGATGTCGGGGAGCATCTCAGTTCCTTACATGGGCGTCCTTTTCCTCAGGAAGTTGAGCATCATTAAAAGGCAGCTTCAACACTGCAGTCCTATGCTGACATCAGGCCAAGGTGGATTTGTTCTAGAATCCACATACTTTTAAATGTGCCCAGCCCCGAGTGAGTTCCCAGAGGCCACACTGGCCCTCCATACCCACAAGAAGCTAACAATCTGGAACAAGTTAGAACCAAAGTCATCCTGGAAGGATGTCCATGTGCTGTGGAGGCATAGCCAGAATGGCTATTCTGTCTCCAGCAGTCAAAGAGGGCTTCACTGAAGAGGTTTCTTCAGCCGTGTGATGACAGCCACATGGGAGTTTGCCAGGAGGAGAGGAAAGGAAAGGCATGCCAAGGAAATGGCATGAGAGACCCAGTGTGTCCAAGAAGCTGGCCAGCCAGAGCCCTGGGTGGGGTGACACCCAGGGTGTCAGATCTCTGTAGGGTGTCCCTGCTGTAACTGAGGAACACTGGGGGACAAGATCCCTCCCGCATAGCCCTTCCACCATCTTTTCTCTGTGACAATGGGTGGATCAAATCACTGAGCCTCAGTTTTCTCATCTGCAAAATGAAAATGGTATTACCCACATCAGGGAACATTGCAATAATGTTGATGATGTCATCTGGCACAAGCAGGTGTTTGGTGAGTGTGGGTCACACCTGAAAAGCTGGAGTGCCCAGAATGCTTCCATATACACAAATGTCTATCTGACCCAGCCCCTTGCCAGCCTCTTGAGCCATTTGGAAACTTACACATAGTCTGCCAAACATCCAAACTGACCACAAAATATACAATGCGAGGGTTCTTGGCCCCTGCCCTAGGCAGCCCATCTCCCACCTCCCCCACACCCCATGCTGTCTCAACCTTCACCTCAGAATCACAGGGCCCACAAGGAGGAAAGAGGGGGTACAGGGGGCCTCTAGGAGAAGCAAGACCTTGGAGACAACCCCTTGGAGTTTAGAGGGTGGGCAGCACCCTCTACAGCGTCAGGAGCCACCACGGTGACCCTATAGGAAGTGTACATGCAGCGTATTTTTATTATGCACTCACATTACACCAGTTCACTAGAGAGGCAGGCAGAGCACCAGGGCGGTGGAGGTAGTGGTAGAAGCCAGTTCATTTTCCTAGGGACACTGAGGATTTATGGAAGGGTTTTCGGCAAAAGAATGACATGATCCATTGTGCCTTTAAGAAAGACCTCTCTGGAAGCAGCATGAAAGATGGCCTGTCAGCCTGCTTAAGTCTCCCTCCAGACACACACGTGGCCACAGTGCACACGGGCATACCCACAAATGTGAACACAGATACATGTACACACATGTATTTTAGAAAGTATAGATCCCAGGCCCTGAGACTCTTCAGAATTTTCTGGTGTGAAATCACAGTTCCCCAAGCAGCCTGCCATGCCAGAGAGACTTCTCTACTGGGCCTAGGGAGATCACATCCTACCCTCCATTCCCCCATCAAAACTCTTGTTGGTTTCTGTAGGGATGGGGAATATGCATCAGGCCACCTGGGGTTCACACCCAGAAGACTGAGCTGCAAGGAGCCATCTGGAGAGAGGGATCCCAGGGTCAGTGGCAGCAATGGCTCCCTCCCCCTGACCCCCTCGGACAACAGAATGAACATGACATACGTACCCCCCCCATCCTCAAAGCCAGTCAAGTGCCCTACCCTGATTTCCCCCTGAGGACACTGCAGCTCAGACAGGTGAAGTACTGTGCCTAAAGGCACACTCCAGGAAGTGACAGGACTTGGACTTCTGAGTTCAGGCTCTCCAAAGATAGGTCTTGGATTCATCTATTAAATAGAAAAAGTGTTATTAATCAGTGCAACTTGGCCAATGGTCTCCATCAAAACATGGAACCCATTTGGAGGAAAAACTGTATATAATGAAAAGGGTTCCTGAGGGAAACAAGGGTGGGAATCTTGGGACCTGAGTCCTAGACAAAAGCTCTGTCCACAGTGTCACCCCCAGGATCAGGGAGGTCAGCTGCCTCCTGGGACCCAGAGGGGCCAGGCTGTTTTCCTGTTGGTTCCTGGCTGCAAGCTCTCCCCAACAGGAACCCACCAAACTCCACATCCACAGTTCCCGCTCAGCAACCCCCAAAGGTGCAGTTTGGTTTCTGTAAGTCTAGTGACCACACTCCCTACAAAATAACTGTATCTCCCTGCTGTTCATACAGCCCCATGTCACTTGGAGCTTGGGAGAGACAGAACCAGCACGGGAGGCTGGGGCATTTTTTGAAAATGTTTCCTCTCTTGCAAATGGGTGTTAGAGTGACCCTTGCTGCTCATTCAGGTGTCACACCAAGTTTAAGGTTGAAGGGGAGGGGAGGCAGGGAGATTGGGGAAGAGACATTTTCATTCTCTTGGCCTTTATTAGGTGCCTTCCAAGTGATATGCTTGCTGACAATGGATGGAGGCTTTGGGGTAAAAAAGACCTGGGTTCTAGTCCCAGCCTGAAATTAGAAGTTGTGTGACCTTGGACAAGCTACATAACCTCTGAGCTTCAACTTCCTTATTTATAAAATGGGAATGAAAAGAGCATCATCCCCTTAAAAGTGTTGGGATAATAGTAATAATAATAAGGTTTCAGTTAGGCAAACTCTGAATACCCTTCCAAAGCCAGCTCTAGGACCTTGAACCGGCACCTTACCCTTTCTACGTCTGTTCCCCTTCTGTGATATGAGGACATTGGGCTGGTCTTTAAGGGTCCTTCCAGGTATAAAATGCTCAGAATGCCATGATCTATTGCAATTGTCCCAAGCAGGTTCATGAGACAGGAGAACACCAGGGTATCTCTCATTCCTGTTTAAGGGTCCACCCAGAGGAGATATTCCCCCCTCCACCCACCACTGACACCCCAGCATGCATTTGCCCCACCCCTGCCCCAGAACCCCCACACTCCGCCACCCAGAGCTCCCTCAGACCCCTGCCCAGACTGGGCACATGCTGTCACAGTCACCACCCTTTCCCCAGAGGTTAACAGCCCACGGACCTGAATGCCAAGCTCACAGGGTCAGTGGGTACCATGTGGGCGCCCCATCACCTGTCTGTTTGTGTTTCTGCAGGTGAGCGGAGGATCCTTTTCTACAAGAAGTTGGAACTGTACAAGTGGGCAGGCTGGCTCCGCTATTTTGCTCCAAGGATTACATGTCCTTCAAACGCCCCTGCCCCTGTAAGTCTTCTCTTCACATCCTTCATGGCTCGGGGCCAGGCAAGGGCCGGGCTTAGAGTCAAGTTTGCAGAGAATGTTTCTAGGATGTTTAGCCAAAGAGCCCCAAGGGTCTGATCAGGGGCTGATGTGATATGATGGGTGGGGGGAGGGCAACACAGAAGACCCCTGACACAGAAGAGACATCCCACTTTTACCAATCCCTCTGTATCAGCACTTGACAAAGTGTGGGTCGGGATTCCTCTGAGGGATATTAATGGGATTGTTTTTTGTTTTTTTTTTTAATTTTGTGGCCAAATGAATGTGGGAAATGCTGAGTGAGACAAGTTAAGTAGCTTTTGTTACCACAGGACTTTTCAGAGCCTTTAATGTGGTGATGTGTGTTGTGAGACTGCCATAGGAAAGCGAAAGCCCGGTGGCCTTCCCAAATTTGACCACAAGGAGGGTCTCACAGGATGGGCGCTCCAGAACACACTCCTTGGAGTTCACTGTCCTAAGGAAACCTTTCCTGAAGCCCCTCATTTACTAATTAATTCATTTAATCTGCTGGAGCCTTGAGATGATTTTGTCCATAACATTCATGTCTTGGCTCCCTGATGTCCATGAGTCCAGGCGATGGGCTCAGTCAGGTGTACCCCTGGGGCTCGAGGCTGCAGCTCCCTTAGTCTCCACCGGCCCCACCTTCGCTGACTCATGCTCCCACCCTTACTGTGGCGTCCCCTTTACCTGTCCCCATGGCAGCCACCTGCTTTCTCTTGTGATATCCCCTGTGCCCCCCCAAAACCGTCATCACTTGGTGCCACTTGGGAGGACTTGCATAACACCCCCCCCATCCCTTCTCCTTGATGAGTCAGGACTGTGAGTCTGTGTGAAATCAAGGGCCTCGCCCTAGCCCTCCTCTATCTATTTGTCATCTCCCCCTCTACCGTGCTCACTCTAGCTAATCCCTCACCCCCACTCACCAATGTCTGTTCTAATGTGCACCACTGGTTACATGTCACTGCTTCGGGTTGGGGTCCTCTCTTCTAAATGGTAGAAACCTCAGTTGTGAAACCTTTGAACCTCAAGGGACTGCTGCTGTGGGTGGGCAGAGGAAGCTGGTGTATCCCGTTGGGGTGGGGCCATCACCAGGTATGCCCTGGGGAAGAAGGGGCTGGTGGGATTCATTGTCCCAGGAGCGGTGTTGGGGGGGAGGGGGGCGGTACTAGTACAAGCTCAGTAAGTTACTGTTACTGTTGTCACTGCTGCTGCGGCATAATCAGGAAATCGGAGCCCAAGTTCAGGCCAGGTAAGAAGGCTACCCATTCAGGGACACGTTGGAGCCCAGGGACACCTGCCCCACAGAGGGCTAGAATGGCCACATCCTCACCCCCTTGAGCAGCTGGGAATGGAGAAGGCTGGTAAAGAGTAAAACTGGGTTGCTGAGTGTAGAGCGCATTCCAGAACTTTCTGGGGTCAAGCCAGACCCCGCAAAGCCCTGCCTGTCTGCATAAACAGAGGCCATCAGCACAGGACAGCCCTCTGCATACTCACCTCCTGAGGTTAACAGGGTGTGGTCATCGATATTCGGGGCTGTTCAGAAGCAGTTCCTACACATCCCTACAGGCCCAGTGCCTGGCATGCAGTAAGCACTCAATAAATGTCTGTTGAATGAATAAATGTATAGTTAAACACTCTGGATGAGGAGCTGAAAGCAGTGGATGGGGGAGGAGCTGAAGCTCCTGACTGTGCCATCGGATTCTCCCCATGGCTTTGGCTGGCCAGTCCTCCTTTGTAAGATGAAGGGGTGGTCTGAGGCCAGTGGGCTCTGGGAGCTCGGGGCTGCTGTGAGGCTCCACAGAAAGCAAGGGGCACATGTGCGGGCAGAACCCTCGCCCCTCCACCCCACCCCACCCCACTGCTTCAGCCAGTGCAGCTCTACTCACATCTATATATAGGTTAGGATCTGTTCAGATTTTACGGAGAAGGGGTCCCTGGCAATGGCAGGCCCAGCACTGTGGGGCTGTCCAGATCTACCCCTTCCTCCATCATCCCTCTCCTTCTCTGCCAGATTTTTCTTACGTCTTCCAGTCTGACTCCTTCCCTTTCCTCTGGCAAGTGTTCACTGCCCCTCCTTTCAGCAACCCCAGCCCACTTCAGTCTGGCTTCTGCACCCCCACCACACATCCCATTGACTTCTGTGTCACTAAACCCATTCTGTAGCTTCCGGTTCTCCCTGTTGGTCACTTCAGCTTTCTTGAAGACTTCTCCCTTTCATTCCCTGACCCTGAGCCCTCTGGGTTCTCTTCCGGCCCCTCTAGCCATCTGGTCCTCCTCTCACTGTCCACTGGTGGTGTCCTTTGGCAGTGGGGGAGGGTGGATTCTTGCCGTGCCTGCCCCGGGATGCTGGGGCCCAAGCCTCGCCCCTGGCCTTCCCCCTGCACACACTCTAGACCTTCTCATCCCCTCTCTGCTTTCAGCTGAAGCTTCTAGGCCAGCAGCTTCCAAGGCTCTTTCCCAGCCCGGTTTCTGCCCACCTTCAGATTCCTTCTTCTGCCTTTTGCTGCCTGTCTCCCCTGGGCAGCCCATACCTCTTTTTTAAGTTAGTTAGTTAGTTAGTTTGTTTGTTTGTTTGTTTGTTTGTTTTATTTTTAAATTTATTTTTGACAGAGACAGAGTGTGAGCATGACCTGGGGAGGGGCAGAGAGAGAGGGAGACACAGAATCAGAAGCAGGCTCCAGGCTCTGAGCTGTCAGCACAGAGCCTGACTTGGGGCTCGAACTCACAGACCGTGAGATCATGACCTGGGCCGAAGTCAGACGCTCAACCGACTGAGCCACCCAGGCGCCCCAGGGCAGCCCCTACCTCTACACCTCGGATTCAGCCTGTCCCAGACACAGTTCTTCACTCCAACTGGCTTGGCTTGGTTACTGTGTTGATTTAGGGCACCACCATGTACTCAGTCCCTCAGGCCAGAAATCTGTGAGGGACCTTCAGTTCCCCTCCAACACACCCATCAGCACCAACTGCCTGAGGAGACCGGGAGGGGGGTGGGGTGGGGGTCCAAATTGGGTCATCAGGTTGCCATTGAGACTCTGCCTCCGTCTGGGCCACACTTCAGATTCAACCTGGAAATTGCTGCCTCAGTAAATGTTTATCGCACAACCAGACACGTAAACGAATCAAGATGAAGCAGATGCCTTGTGGGCAGCCCCCTCAGCTCAGACAAGAGACCCTCACACAAGTTCTGGAAGGGACGCAGAACCACAGAACTCCAGACATCCTAAAAACACTTGACACAGGAACATTCTAAGGGATGGAACCGGAAGTACCAGGAGGGCCCTGACATGAACACACACACTCTTTTGTAACACCTCCTTTCCTGTACTGTGAACTTAGACATCTAATGGAATTTATTTAACTTTCTTAGCTCATAAAATTATCTTTCCCAGTACATGTGAAGATACCAAAGCCCATTAAAACCTGGAAAAGTTAGGGGAGGAGCCATAGCTTGTTCCCATTTGGGCTTCCCTACACCTAATCCCTTGCCAATGGGGAAAAGTCCCCAGAAGGAAAAACAAACCCTAAAGGTTCCTAAGCAAGACCCCACTCCTAGCAGGGGGGTCCGGAGACTGAGGAGAGTGAGCGGGGAAAGGTAACCAGTGTAGGGGGAGAGCCAGGCAACAGGCATGGGTCTGCCCAGTTTCCACAGCTTCAGACACTGGGCAAAGCAGGACCGTCCATTGGCCTCTTGGGAGATGAGTAGGAGTTAACCAGACCAGGCTGGGTCAACTCCTCCCAGGCACTGCCCACACCGCACACTTCCCACTCCCTCCACCCCATCTCACCCACCTTGTGGGCACTGCAGCTCATCCCTGGCTTCCAGAGACAGCCCCCTCCCCCAAGTTCTGCAGGTAAGAAGACTTAAGGCAGAGGGTGGAGGCAAGAACAGGAAGGAGAAGCTCAGTAGGCTTCGACCACTGCGAGAGAGAAGTCAGGTCTTCTGTCTGTGACTGCCAGGCCAGTGAGCCATTTTCCAGCCTTAAGCCACTCTGTGAGGTAGAGGAGGACCAGCCTGGCTCCTCAGGAAAACTGGAGACATGGGAGTCTTCTCCATCTGCCTCCAGCTGGGCAGCGTGGCCCAGGATTCACCCGGGACCCAGGTTCCAAGAACAGATGCTTCACAACCTCTTCTTAGCCCCTGGCAGAGTCCTGTGGAGCTCCCTGTGACATGGGGGTGGCCTGCTTCCCACTGGCCTTGGGAGATAGATCTGGGGAAGGAGGGGCTTTGGGGACCCCGGAGAGACTGAGCCTGTACCAAAGCAGGAAGGAGGGGGTTAGGGTTGCATCCACTGATCCACGGAGAAGTCAGCTGGGACTTGTCTCTGCTAAGCTCTTGGGCTGCCGACAGGCTGGCAGGAACTGCAGTCTGGCAGAGCCTCTGGGTGGGTGTGGGTCTCTCGCAGAATCAGTGTTACGTGGTAGACGGTGCTTGGGTTCGTGTACAACCTAGTGCTGACACTTACCAGCTATTACATCTGGAGCAAGCTATTTAACAACTACAAGTCCCAATTTGCTCCTCTATAACATGGAAATAGTCCTACCAGCCTTTTGGTTTGATGTTCAGATTTAACCTGCTCCACGAGGAGAATCTAGCTTGATGCCAGACACTGAGAAGATGCTCAAGAAGCTTGAAAGTCCTGTCCTTTTGACCACCTCCTCCCTACACAGCTTAGTGTTACCCACGCCTTTAGTGATAGAGCAGGGAAAACAGAGACACATGGGAATTTTGGAGGTAAATTTGGGATTCGGACCAGATACTACTATTTTCTGCTCTGCTCATTATAATAAGAGTTACCTCTGCAGAGACTTAGCTATCAATAGAAGGAAGGACTTGAGGACAAGGAACACAAATGACAGGACACGTTCACAATTTGCCACTACTGTTCCTAGAGCAGACATTGCCTATCAATTGCAGCACTCCTTCCTACTGAGCCTGGATGCAACATGAGACTCCCTTAAACACACACAAGCACCACGCAATGATCATTGGCCTGTGGGATGAAACCCCTATTCGTTCCTTGCTGTGGCCTGACTTTGGAGTGGGCAAGAGAATAGCAGAAGTGACTTCAGGTAGACATTTCTCTCTGAGTCTCAGTTTTTTCCTCTGTAAGATGGAAGTTAATTAAAGGCTCCACCTCAGAGGGTTGCTGTAAGGATCAAATGAGATATTGTAGATAAAGGGCTCACAAGGCCTATGATCATTTCTTCACATGGCTTCCTTGAAGCAGTCCTGCAAGGGAAGGATGAGTGTGCTCATTCCACACATGAAAAAGCTGAACCTCGAGGACAGGGGGAGACTATGCTAGGTGACACAGCTAGAAAACGATGGGGCCAGGGATACAACCCAGGTGGGTCTTTCCAGGGCTCAATTGTAGCTAAACCACAGATGGACAAAAGGACAAGGGCGGAGTCCAGTCCAGTCCTTCATCCCCACCCCTTGGATGGAGAGTCCACTCTGCAGCAGGACCATGAATGCCCTGGCTACCTGTCCTCAGAGTTCTCTGGTCTGGCAGGGTCTGACTACAGCAAGTGCTCAGTCTCTGAGAGCTAATCTTAATTTGAAATGCACATTTTATATTAGAATCCCTGGCAGGAAGGCATCAACTTCAGCTTGAACACCTAATGTTTTCTGTACTACAGGTATTCCCCAGTGTTTGAAAGTTTGAGTTATGCCACTTCACTTTTACAAAAGAGCCAAGTTAGTACCTGTTTTCACTAACCGAAAGAAATCGGAAGACAATTTCGCTTTTGTGAAAAAAGGCGAGAAGTGAAAACTGTTCAGCATTCCTTTCAAAAGCAAGCCATGATAGAAGCAGCGCACACCCCAAACAGCAAGAGTGGGCCCACCAAGCTCCTTCCCCAGAACCACACCCAGCATCTCCTCATCCAGCCGCCATAGCTTTGAACTCTGTCTGGGAGCACCTGTGCCCTATCTTGATTTTGTGCATCCGTTAGCAAGATGTGTCCTAAGTTATCAGAAAAGCCTAAAAGAGGTTATTTTGGGGGTCTGGGGACACTAAAACCTTTTTTTCCAAATAAATTAATGATAATTTCTTCTTCACTTTACGCCATTTTGGCTATGAAAGGTTTCATGGGAACCCTTTACTTTCAGAGAGCGGGGAAAACCTGTGATGACGCAGTACCCCCAGCCTTTGCAGGGCACTCACAGCTGGCAACGTTCTTGCATTTCACTGTCCCCCACCCCCCTTGGCAGCGAGCTCCCTAGGTGATATCATCCAGCCTCATGGCATTGAGCAGCACCCATACACTGACAGCCCCCAAATTTACATCTCTGGCTCCAAACTCTCCCTGAGCTCCAGACTCCTATATCCGACGGTCTGGCCCACTCAGATGTATCTCCACTCAGATGTCTGTTCAGTGTCTCTCCAGAGCATCTCAGATGTAACATGTCAAAACCTTAAATCTTGACTCCCGGTCCCCCACCAAACCTGCCCGTCATCCTCCCCATCTCCGTAAATGGCAGCTCAGTCCTTTCTTGTGTTCAGGCTCCAAACTTGGTCAATTCTTAGTGCTCTCTTTCTCATCCACCACCACTCCGTTTAATCTGCAGATCCTAATGGTTTTACCTTCAAATCGGACTCCATCTTTCCTCCTGGACCCAGGCACCATTGCCATCACTTGGACCACTGTCCAGACTCTTCTGCCACAACCAGGGAGTATTGGAAAAGGAAAAATCTAAAAACTGAGCCCTAGGTTGGTGGAGGGGAAAATGGCTTCTGTATCTAGAAATCTTGTCAAGGGAAGCATGATCTTCAGAGTCGTCACCTGTGGCATCACAGGGCCAAGTGCACTGGGAGAGAGGAGATGGATTTTCCTGCAAATAGAAATGTGTAAGGACACTGCCATTTCTCTGCCAAGAGCTACCCTAGATTAGCTACCTGAAACTCAGCTCTGCCTGCACCTGGAACTGTGCCCAGGGTGACTGGGAAAAACTGGTTGTCCTCTGTGATGTCACTGCAGAAGCGTGCAGGCCCGCTTGCTTTCCAGAGAGAAGAAAGAGGCCCCAAGAGAGACAAGTCACGTGCCCAGGGACCCGCCAGGGGAGGAGATAGGATTCAAAAGCAGGGCTTCTGGATCTAAGCCCAGGGCACTGGCCACACTGATCCCTCTGGGAGCTTGAGTACATTTCACCTCCCAGAGTTCTCTCTCTTCGCTTCTCTCTACATGTAAACACCACGTCCCCCATCAACCCCCTGACAGTCGGCTTCTCGGGGCTGCTCCCTCTGCCCCTGTGCCACAACTGGACTCCATGTCTGTAGGTAATCTCTAGTCCTTGCCAGAGACAGTCATTCCAGAGCTATTCTCTGCCCATCCCCGGGCCCTTCATCCCCTGGATGATACTTGTCTCCCCTAGGAATGGGGGTAAATGTGAGGATTGGGGAAGGGGTGTTGCAAGAAAAACAGCGAGAATAAAATTTTATCAATGTAAAAGCCAAGGTGGGCCCCTTTTAAGATGGATGGCAGCCTTATTAAGAGTTTTTGTCTATTTTTGAAATTTCAGGTTTTTGATTCAATGAAATTTAAAGGATTGCTCATGAAATAGTTTAAATTTTTTCAAAAATCTCATTTCTTCAAGATAAAAAGCGACCTCCAACATTTTAAAGTATTGACAGTGATCCCAACAGTTTAAGTACTGTCCTTACCATACATGTGGCTATTGTGCGTGCAGCGTGTCACTGACACTTCCTAAACAATGGGAGTCATGGCACCGTGGCACTCTCCTGTGTTCCCCTCACAATGGGGCAGGGTGATCAATTATACCTGCACGAAACCAGTGCACTGGCGTATCTACCAAGCATAAAATCCAATTATCTAAAACAACATGACTCTCAAATTCTCAGACACTATGTAATTTATAACTGGATTTGTATATTCAGAAACCTGTGGAGTGTTCTTTGAATTCTTTTCAAATATAAATTATATTGAGTATTAACTAAAAACACTGAACTAAATAGCTTAACCACAAGAGGGGCTGAAGTTTGGTGTATGATTCAGTGAATGTTTACCCATCATTTCAGTCTCAATTTTGGCTCAGTCCTAGCACATCCACCCATTTCTCTCACAGTAGAATTTATTTTTAAGTGCACAAGAGTGAGAGGCCAGCTATACACCATTGTCTTGTTACGAGGGCCACAGGGACGGCCAGCTGACAAAAGGCGCGTGAGAAGGGAAAGGTGCACACGGTATTTTCCCCTTGTTCAGCAGCAGCTCTGACTTAGAACAGAACGCAAAAACATATTATAAAAACAGAACAAGGGTCTGTTTCTAGGTTTGAATCACCAAGGACTGCACTTCTGCTGCAGAAGCCATTGCAGGAGGGAGATACCAAAGGGACGCTAATACTAAAACATAGGTGATCAGAGGCACCGAAGGCACTGGTTATGTGAGGCATCATCAAAAGACAGCCCTGGGTAAATATCGCACGTTTCCGGTCAGCTGCTAAGACTTGCATTTTTCCAACCGAAAAGCAATCCTGCAGGACTTTTTACTTATCACTTGTTTGGAGAAAGGCTGTCTTAGGTCCCTTCATTGAACATGAAGCCTAGATTCCCAAGTTAGTTTTCCTGTATCACCACAAGACGTACTACACTCTGTTAACACTGTTTGACACTGACCTGTTGTAATTGACGGTGTCGCTATTCTCTTGGGTATCCCGCAAAGAACAAACCCATTAGAGGGAAACAGCTCATTGTGAAACAGTGGATTGTTCCACAAAGATGTGAAGAAGGACTCTTGCATCTTGGCATCTATTAACCACTTCCAGGCATCCATACAGACAGGAACCTCCATGGGAAGCATTCTCCAGTGTCCTGCGCAGGTTGCAAATGATGAATGTATTTAGAAAGTCTTTCACAACTTTCTTCCTGCTCCAGCCATGGCCTTGATCCTGTTCCCATCTCAGTCCTGGGCAGCTCCTTGGCCCCCTGCCCACCTCCCATGAAGCTCAAACTCCTACCAAAGATCTTTAATATAGCCCAACTTACCCACTTTTTTTTATGGTTAGTATCTGTGTATCTATTTAAGAAACACAAGGTCATGAAGATATACTGCAGTGTTTTCCTCTTGAAGCTTTACTGTTTTGCCTTTCATATTTAGATCTATGTCTAGGGGATATTCTTAAGATTTTAAGGTTTAAAATCTTGAGTCTTGAAGTAATAGAGGTTCCAAGGGGTGAACTGCTCAGAGGGTACTGCCTGCAAGAAGCAGGGCCAGGATTTGAACCCAGGACTATGTGTCTTACTTAGCTAGAGCCTAGGACAAGATGCGCTGACAGGGGAGCTCTAGGCTTCCCCCCAAGGAAGGTGGCTGAGGAGTCATCCCTTCTCCCAAAGGACCATAGGCCACTCACATCAGGATACAGAATACTGGTGAATAAAGGGCCTGATACTGGGGCTGGTTTGGCTCCTAAGACGGCTCAGGGCTGCAAAGCAATCTTGGGGGGCAAACATCCCATAATGTTCTTAGGAGTTCATGTTCCATGAACCACCTGCTGAGAAACTCTTCCAAAGCTCTGTGGTTCAATGTGATGTTGACATGCAATTAAGATCACTGGATTTATCATGGCCAAGAGGTCTCTGGCTTTGCCTAGTCTATTAGTTTTTCTCATCCTGCTTACTGAAGTGACATATTAATAGATTTCCTGGTCTTAAACCATTCTTGCATTCCTAGAATAAGCCCTCTCTACATATGGGATACTATTTTTTTTTCATTTAAAGGTGTTTTTTTTTTTTTTTTGTGAGAGAGAGAGAGAGAGAGAGAGAGAGAATCCCAAGCAGGCTCAGCACTGTGAGTGCAGAGCCTGACGTGGGGCTCGATCTCACAAACCACGACATTATGACCTGAGCCAAAATCAAGAGTCAGATGCTTAACTGATTCAGCCACCCAGGCGCCCCTGGGATATTATTTTCCACATGCTGCTGCCCTCGTGCTGGTTTCCCAGGTGCCCTTGTAAATTCTGGGAGGTGAGGGAACCTCTGTGGAGCAGGGGACAAAGTCCCATCACCTGTAACGTTTTCCAGGATCAGAACCCACAAAAGCAAAAGGCCAAAGCAAAACTTGAGGAAGATGATACTGTGGCCCAAGTACACAGCCCTAGCCTGGCCCAGCTATGGTGGGAAAGCCAAGGATAATTTGCAGCATTCATAAATTTAACATTTTATCTATCAATTATTCATTGAACTTCCTGGAAAGTCCATGTTGTAGTAAATGGTCGTTTTTCCAAGCTATGATTTTGAGTCTTGTAATGCAAGCTGATGAGTGGGCCAAGCCAGCCCCCCAGCATCTGCTTCTCAACACAGTTCCACGATTTCCTACTCATCGAGTATGACAGTGACTCACCTGGTGTTATATAACCCTGTGTTCTTTGTGGGAAATAGCCTAAGAGCCAACTCTAGGTGTGGACAAAAGAGGAAGGAAAATGAGGAGATCAGGGCCAGTGATGATTCTAGCAAGAAAATGAGAGTTTGGTGTGGGTTCAAGTGGAAAGCCTAATTCTGTCATGGCTTTGGTTCTGTAACATAGGCCAGTTCACCATTTCCTCTGCAGAAATAGGGAAAAGTGGTTTGTGATGCTGTTACAGTGAGTTTGCCAGCCATTAAATAATCCATCAAACCAGAGATAAAACCTTAGTGAATGATGACAAGACAGTAAACTTGCAGAATTTAGATATGTAGAAGTACATGTGAGTTAATTTTGGTGAGTTTATTTAAGTGGCATCTTAATAATATCTTACATGGTCTCTTAATAGTGGAATAAATCACTTTCATCTTATATTTATGGAACCATGAAAGGCCTGTGGGTAGTCACTTATATTTTCCAGTTATTTTTTAATGCAGTGGTTGAAAATCTTCTAGGCAGTGGAGCACTCTCCTATTACCCCTGATATGGAAATCAGATGGAAGCAGGGCTCTTCCGTGTGGAGGGAGAGCAGTGAGCTCCATCCTGTACCAGCCTTTCCCCCTCAGCACTGGGGCACCTGTGTGGGACCTCTTGCCTTCCACAGTTTGAGAGGTTCATTTTCATCTGACTCATATCATGTCTCCACTGTCTAGAACATGTCCAGGCATGGACTACGCACTTAGTATTGGTGAGTGGATGGATGGATGAATGGATGGATGGATGGATGGATGGATGGATGGATGGATATATGGATGGATGAATGATCAAGTGAATGGTGAGTGGATGCCTAGGTAGGTAAATACATAGGAGGATGGATGATTGGTTGGCTGAGTGAATTTATAGAGGATTGATGGTAGATGACTTTATATTCCAATCTTTCTATCTACTATATTCTGCCCCACTTGTAATGCCACAAATGGCCAAATAAAAGGTTTCAGGACCCTGACATGACATTAGCTGACTTCTTATAGAGATGTATCCTCATTATAAGAAGAATCCTGTACACCAAGTAGCCTTTTCCTCACCCCCATAATCCCAACATTCAGCTGCCATCAAGATGACATCCTACAGCCTCGCCCCAGGAGCACCTCCTCCTTTCCTGAGCTCTGTTGGCACCTCACCCCTCTGTGCACCTTCCTCCCTCCTCTGATGTTGTCCTGCTGGTTTGTCCCCCAAGACCCAGCACCCCTGCATGGATGTCCCTGACCAGCCCCCGGCACTCTGACATCTCTCCATCACAGTTGCCTGGCAACCAGAGGATAGGGATCAGGAAGTGGGCTGAGAGGCCACCCTAAAAAGCAGAGAAGGAGACCCAGAAATGCCTAAGCAAGTGGGCCTCCCTTGCCGTGTCTCCTGCCCCAGCCCCTCTCCACATCCCTGCTGGGAGGCTGGGACCAGCCAAAGGCAAGCAGAGAGAAGATAGTGCCTGAATCCTCTTCTCCATATTCTGTGCAGTGACCGCACGGCCTCACCCTGGTGGTGTTAGCAGTATAGGAAGAAGTACACTGCCAAGGCCAGACTTGCCAGGGAAGTGGACCTGTGACAAATGTCTTCAGACTTTTCTGTGACAGGAGTCATCAGTCAGATTTGAGTCTGTGGCCCCCCCTTTGTCTTCTAGCCAGCCTCTCAGAGGGGGCGGGCAGGACTCTAGGTCCAAAGATGTTAGCTTAGCACCTCCAGTGTCTCAGTGCCCTTTCTTTATCACTGCTCCTTAGGTGGCTTCAGTCTGCAAAGACCACCTCCCTGTACAGTCCCCAGACAGAGGGACTGTAGAGCTGCCTGTACACTACACTCAGCAAGGACGTGATAATGATCATCAGCCTCATTTTCCCTACCCTGCATGTTCCCCAGACTGAAGCCAGCCCTGACCCCATTCCCCTGACACAGGACTGGATCTTCCTGCCCCTCCTCATACCCTCTGTGCTCACCTGGCTGCCACCACCCTCCCCACCCCTCTCAGACCCATTCACCCGCCCTGGAGGGAGGACCGTTTGAGAATAAGTGTCTCTTTGGACAGCTGGCAAGCAAGTCCAGAGAGGGCAGAGTCATGCCAAAGGTCACACAGCAAGTGAGTGATAGAACCAGGAACAGAATCCAGTTCTTCCACCTCTACCCCTACCACGTCCTGCTCTCTTCCCCTGCTCTGTGCCACTGTTTGATGAATTATTAGACATGCCTGGGTTCAAATCCCAGATCTTCCATAAAACTAGGGCAAATCTTCAGCTCACCAAGACCCAGTGTCCTCCTCTATAAATGAGGGGAACAAAGGCATCTGCACAGAGGAGAAGCAAGCCCTAGACTCAGCTCCACATCCAGGCCTGGGTCATGTAGAACCTTCTGACTCAGTTGTGGTTCCCAGTCCCAGCCCTGGACCAGAAGTCTGGAGGCAGAGGCTTCTGCCTGGCACAGCAGTGGCCATTGGACCCAGGCACCACCCCAGCCCCAGAGAGGGCTTTGGGACCCCATCTGCAGAGAGGGGGAAGAATCAGGCCTGTCTCTGAGGCCTGCTCTGGGCACATCAACTCGGAGAGGCAAAGGAACTCTCTGCAGTGGCCTTATGCCCATCAAGTGAGATCAACTGAGCCCTGCTCCATGCTCAGCTCTGCACAGTATGGGGCCGCGGGCCTCAGCCTCCTCCACCCCAGCTCTGTGCTCACATGGACCCTGACTGCAGCCTCCTCACTGGTCTCCCACTTCCCACCCTGCCCTCCTTCTGCAGCCAGAGGGCTCTCCTAAAACACTCTGAACACGCTCCTTCATCCATGTCTCTTCTTTGCCCTTGGGATAAAGGATAACTCTTGATTCGACATTCAAGATCCCTCATGGTCTGGCCAATGTCAGCCCCTCTAACCTCAGCCTCTACCTCTCTCATGATTCCTCAAATGCACCGAGCCCTCCTTGGGGGCCCCACAGTTCTTCTATGGTGGAATTTGCCAGACTGACTTACCATTGATCTGGAGCCCACCCCAGACCCAGACTCCTCAGTTAAGCCCTGATTTACTCCCCTATATGATAGCACCTCCTCCATTCCAACAATCTTCCAGTGCTTGTAAACAGCTGTAGATCCCGTGTCTGGGCTGGACAATTGGGTGAGTGATGGGAAGAAGGAAGGGCCAGTGGGTGAGTGAGAATGACTGAGAGCAGCTCATGTGGTCCACCCCCACACACTCAAGCACACAGAGCAAGCCAACTCTGACTTCCCTCCATGCCATTCAAATGGCTCCTGGGCTCCCTTTCTGTGCTGGCCTTGCCCAAAGCACTGGAGAAACCTGGTGACAAGACAGATAGGACTCACGTCCTGCCCTCCAGGGGCCCTCGGCCTACCAGGAACCAGAGCGAGTATGAGTGGAGGCTTGAGGATTGCATAGAACAGGCTGAATCTAAGTTCTGGCTCCACTTTGACTAGATCTGTGCCTCAGCTTCCCCATCTATAAACTGGGGGAAAAGACAACACCTACCTCTCAGGTTGCTGTGATGGTAAATGAGATAATGGTGCTTATAAAGGGTGTAGAGCCTGACCAGTCCTGATAGATCCTCAGTGAGAGCTACCATATCATTCACATTGTTCCTTGGTGGGGAAATTGCCCCAGGGCCCCTCATCGCAGTCCCAAGCACACCTCTGGAACAGATGCAGAGATAGAAGATATACAGAATAGAGGGCCCCTCCCCCAGCCCTCGATTGTTTGCTCCTCTTCCTGAATACCTGCTTGCTGTGATCTGTCTCTTCCCAACACGCACTGGCTCCCTTCTCTGGAATCCCGGTGTCTTATCAGCAATGTTCAGCTGTTGATATGCCTTCACGCTGGATAAGCCATAGGTCATAGCCTGCTTTGACTATAATAAAGTGATCCAGAAGCAGCAAAGCATCATTTTAGGGATAGGAGCATTTTCATTTATCAAGATCAAAAAAAAAAAAAGAAAGAAAGAAAAGAAAAGAAACGAGCTCTCAGAGCCTAGGCTGCCCACTGCCCCAGGTCCCTCTGTGGGCTATGTGACTTTGGGCAAGTTACTTAACTTGCCTGGGGCTCAGTTTCCGCACCTATTAAATTGGGGATCCCATCACAGTCCATCATGAGAATTGAGGTAATCTAGTGTGTGAGACCTACCGAGCATGGTGGGGGACACACAGTAAATGTTCCAGAGACAGTACCTACTCCTGCTGGTATGTCGAGCGGGGTGGGGGGAGGCAGCCTCTCAGGGAAGAGATGGTATTTTGAGGTACAATTTCCTTTTGATCATGGGCACTTGTAGAAGGAGCTTGGGAAGAAAGTTCAAGATAGAGGCAAAGCTTGCTTTATCCTCTGTCCTTGTGCAGCTGGTGTGCGGTGGGCAGAGAGGCAGAGGGGTGGGGCACAGGGGCTGTCAGAGAGGTCATATATATCTTGTTGATAAAATGGATGCTGTGTTTAGAAATTGGGAGACTTTCCCTCATAATTTAAAGCAGCACCTACCTCTGCTGGTCGCGGTGACTGGAAGATTAATTTCTCAACTGGCCATGCAGGCAGGCACCTGTGCCAACTGGCTCCATCTGCAGGCACGGGTGATGCCATCTCTGTGCCCAACTGGTAATGAGACAGGCACTGCCGGGGGGGGGCGGTGTTGAGGCTCTCATCTGATGCCAAGGCCGTGGAGAGAGGAGCATCCTCAAGGTGACCCTGAGGGGCCAGCACCTTGCTGCATGCTGAGGAGGACAGGCACGTGTGCACACATCCAACACTAGGGGTTCACGCTGGGCACCTGCAGCCTTGATGGGCCAGCTCTCTGGTGCCATGTCTGCCTTGAGTCATGGGTGACCAGTGTGTCCCAAGTCATGCACACACTGAACAGGACACACTGAACAGGACAGTGTGTGAACCCCATACACTTCTAGCTTCTCCAAGGAGAGCTGATACTGTGGACACTCCTAAGTCCTGCTCTTGGCTTTGGATGTGAGAGGCCACATGGTGAGGAGGAAGAGGGTGACATTGGTTGGACAGCTGGCTGGCCTGTACTTTAATGGAGAGAATATGGTAGCAGGTGGCCACTGGCTTAGCTCTAGTCCAAGCCAAAGCCCTAGCCCCCACCCAGCTCAGGAGTGGTAGCATGGGGCACTGAGGTCACACTAGATGAGTGGGGCCAAAAGCTCCATTTCATGCCCAGGTATAATCACTGTGTGGAGTGCTGTGTTGAAAAAGATGCTGAGGCTGCCTCCTGGACCAAACAGGAAACAGAACCACTGTCAGTAGCTTCTGCCACTGGCCCAGCTTGAGGGAAGAGTGGTAGGCTTGTTCCATGTCCACAGCCAAAGACTGATTCCTCCTAAACTGAGGTCACACTGGACAACTTAAGCAGATCTCTTTTGCCTGGGACACGGACAAGGCGGGGAGCCTCATTTTGCCACCTTTCATCTCTGGGTCTTGAAGAAAAATGGAAAACTTTAGCTTAGGGTAGCTAGCTGACAGCCAAGGGAATAAAAATAAGAAGCTGGAACTTCATCAAAACCTTAAGCTGTCACAACCAGTCAAGAGCAGACACAAAACCAAATTCTGTACCTTGTTGAAAGTGGGGTACTGAAGTCTCCAACTGTTACTGTTGCATCGTGGGTTTCTCCCTTCAGCCTTTGTTCCATGTATCTTAGGACTGTGTTCTTAGGTGCATATATGTTTATAATTGCTATAGCTTTCTGATGGGTTGACCCTTTGTCATAAAATGTCCCTCTCATCTCTAATGGCATTTTTTGTTTTAGATTAAAGTCTATTTTTTTCTAATATTAGTATAGCCACTCTGGGAGGCCTCCTCTGATCTGATCTGATCTGACCCCCTGACACATCTGGGTCAGTTACCACTTGATCTCCCTAGAGTGCCCTGGGTAAGGTTTCACCCCGGAGCAGGAGGCCAGCGTTAGAGGCCAACAGAGTTGGTCCTCATACTTTGACCTTCTGTGCATTCCCCACCCCTTGCCAAGACCTTGGTAAGGTTATGCTGACCTTCCAACCTCATGTCTTGGTGGAATGGAGTCCCTGTCTAGTACTGAGTCTTGGGTTCCAGCCTCAGCTCTGCCACTCATTTGCTGTGTGGCTTGGGCAAGTTCATTGCCCTCTCTGAGCTTCTCTTTTGCTATCTGTGAGTTAGCTGCGCTCTCAGGACAGAGGCTGGAAAGGAGAGGAGGGGAGGTCAGCCGCCATTGGCAGAGGCTCCCGCAGGCCACAGGACACAGCGCTGCTCCCTTCCTCCCTGGCACGAGAACAGCTAGGACACAGTCCATGGGGCGGACCCCAGACGGTCCTCCATTTATTTAGGGACAAATAACTCACAGGGCAGCATGTATGGAAGAGAAATTGTGGCAGGTTCTGTGCCTTAGTTCAGTGTCCTCTCTCTTTGTTCCCAGTAGCTCGCTACAACCGTACCAGCTATTTCTACCCCACGTTCTCAGAAAGTTCGGAGCACAGCCACCTGCTCGTGTCTCCTGTGCTGGTGGCAAGTGCAGTCATAGGTGTGGTCATCATCCTCTCCTGCATTACCATCATCGTTGGCAGCATCCGCAGGGACCGGCAGGCCCGGCTCCAGCGTCACCGCCACCGCCACCGCCGCCACCATCACCACCACCATCACCACCGCCGCCGCCGCCATCGAGAGTATGAGCAAGGCTACGGTGAGCTGCCGTCCACCCCGGGCCCAGCCTCCCATCCAGCTGTGACAACCCGTGGGGGAGGGGGCAGCCCTGTCATGGTGGGGGCGGGCAGGGTGGTTGGCAGGGCATCCAGGAGGTGGTCAGGAAGAGACCAGAGGCACTCACCAGAATGTTCTTGGGGGCCTGAGAAGTCCAGTAGTCTGCCAAGGGTGAGGCTGAAGGTCAAAGAGAGGATGTGGTGCTACTCCTCAGCCTTGGCCACTGTTGGTCCAGGCTTTACTGACAGCTGGTCCAGCTGGTGCCTGGATGGAGAGACAGATGGAGAGAGGGATGGGGGAGCAGGATGACAGGAAAGATCAGTAGGGGGTAAGGACATGGATAGGTGGGGGCACTGGGTGGGATGAGTGAGTGGATGGACCAGAAGCTGGATGGAAAGACGGATGCGTGGGTGGGATGGGGGATGGATGGCTAAATGGGAGGGTGAAAGGTGGACGAATGAAGAGATGGATGGATGGTTGGATGGGGGGTGGACAGAGGTGTGGACTGGGTGGGATGTGCGAGTGCATGGATAGAGGCGATAGGTGTGGATGGACGGAAGATGGGTAGATAGGAAGGTAGAGGGATGGGTAGTGGGGGGGTTGGATGGGTACATGAATAAGTGGATGGATGAATGATGGCATGAATTACGAGTGAATGAATCTATCCCCAGAGAACTGGCAAAATGCAAACAGAACTGGTCTGAGAGTTTCTCCATTAGGGGAATTACCCTTACACAGATTTGGTTGCAATTCTTTGGCTGACCCGTTCCAGAAGTGTCCATCTGGCCAGAAGGCCTGAACTTTTTACAGATTACAGCCACCTGACTCTGCCTTACACTTGGAAGGGGCCAGTTATCTAAAAGCCGCAGGAAGGAACTCAATCCATTCAATTCTCAGACCATTGTCAATGGCAGGAAAAAGCCTGCCCTGAGGCCTGATGGGACCTCTGCCGGACTTTGGAGGTGGTATATCCCCAGAGGCCACCATCACACTATATATACAGTAGGCAATCTGGAGGCTCCAGAGCCGTAGCAGGGCCCAAGAGCCTTCCCTCCTACAGGGCAGACAGAGCTTGAGAGAAAGAAAGAAAGGAAAAATTTAAAAACAGGTTAGATGGGATCTCATCAGCCTGGACCTTGGGAGGCCTGAAATCCACAGCCCCCTCCCAACACGCCCTGATTAGCCGGAAGCTTTGGGCCACTTCCTGTCCCTTTCCACACAGTTAACTGATTGAGGAAGGTGACACCTTTTAGGGATTAAGGATACCCACAGTTGGTGTGCTAAAGCAGGTAGGAACAGGGAGGTGGGCGCTCACTGCAGGTCTGGCCCTTCTCACGCAGAATCTCATTTAATCCTCACAGCAGTCCTGGAGGCAGCTGCTGTTTATTGCCTTCCCAACTCACAGATAAGGAAGTTGAGGTTGGGGTATTCAGGCTATTGTAACAAAAATACCATAAACTGGAAGGCTTGTAAACAAGAGAAATTTATTCCTCAGCTCTGGAGGCTGGGGACTCCCAAGATCAAAGCACCTGCAGATTTGGTATCTTGTGAGGGTCTGCCTCTGACTCATAGGGGAGCCTTCTCCCTGTGTCCTCACATGGTAGAAGGGACAAGCTAGCTCTCTGTGGTCTCAGGACACTGATCCCAACTATAAGGGGTCCACCCTCATGATGTAATCACCTCCCAAAGGCCCCACCCCCAATTAGTAGCACCTTGGAGGTTCAGATTTCAATATACAAATGGGTGAGGGGGTGGAAAGAAACATTCAGACCAAAGCAGGGTGGCTAAGTAACCTACCTAGGGTCACACAGCCAGGTGGACCCCAGATTTGAGCCCAGGTGGCCTGATCTGGATTCCTGCAGGATAATCACTGCACAGCACTGCCTTGGAGGGGCCGGTGCTCACGCCCCTGAGGGAGGTTGCTGGTGTGGGGGCAATGCCAGCAGGGGCCCTGCATGGGCTCAGGGCACTGTCTGGCAGACACACTCAAGACCTAGGGGCCCTTCAGACCTAGATGTTGCTCCTGCGGCAATGCGGTCAGGAGAAGTCAAAGAGCAGGAAGCTGGGCCTCCGGACAAGACACGGAGAGACATCACCGTGGCAGGGATGGCGCAATGGAAGAAAGATGCGGCAGGTCAATGGTTCACCCTCACTGCCCAACAATGGAGACTAAACAGAAAAGTCAGCATTAATAAAGCAGATGTCGAAAGCTCAGCCAGCCCAGTGTCCTCTAGAGTCCCCAGAAGCCAAGGACTCTCCAAGAAGCCAAGCCAGGAGCATGGCCCAGACCAGCCTGACCCTCAGGGAGGGCAGGACTCCTGCCCAGAGAATGCCCACCCCTGGCAAGGAGCCCAGGTCCCACTCTCAGCCTCCCACTATGCTGCTGGTCAGGCCCAGGATGGCCACCCTGCCAGCCTCCCATGGCCCCACTCTTGCCGTCCCTTCCTCCAGCTTGTCCCCAAGCACTTCTTTTGTGCTCCTTCCCAACTCCACTCCTTTGCACATGCCCTTCCTAGGCCGAGAATGCCATTCCCTGTACTTCCCCCACTGACAAAAGCCTGCTTGTCCTTCCAGACACAATTCAAATGTCATTTCCTTTTGGGAGCTGCTCTGGCCCCCTCATCCCTTCCAGGCAGGGTTGAATCAGCCTTCCCTGCACTTCCTTGACTTACCCACACTTCTCCCAATGCTCCTGTCATGGAATGACAGGGAAAGCAGGGCTGTGTTACATCAGGGAGAGCAGGGCCTGTGAGTAGCTCTCACCCAGCTGGGCCCATAGCCCCACACAGGATCTGGCCCAGAGAACATGCTCCACAGGCAAGGGTAAGAACGACCTCATTTCCTCCTCACGGCAAGAGCTGTGTTAGCCCATTTTAAAGACTGGGCAACCAAAGCAGCTTGTTGAACAGCCTGAAAGCACCAGGCCTGGGCCTGGTACTTAGAGCATAGGGGAGGGGCCCACGGTAGATCCCAAGCTAAAGTTTGAGAGGTCAACCTTGGCCTCGAGGAGGCAAATGGCCCTGGGGGTCACAGGGCCAGTGCCACACAAGCAAGGCCCTGGCCCTGATCTCTGGAGTAGGTGGGTTGACGGCAGGTTAGAGCCAGGCCAAGTCTGGGGACAGGCCTCTGCTGCCGTGTGCTGACAGACAGCAGCCCAGCGTCCCTGTCACGATGGGTACCCATTTTGGGGGCTCCCGCCTCCCTGCCCCACTTCTCTTCTCAGCTCTTGCCTTGGCACCTCCCTGGGGCCCCAGTGGGGAGCCCAGAGGCACTGATGCCCCCCCACAGCTTCCTCCGGCCTTCTGGAGGGAACACAGAGGCAGCCAGGAGCCTTGGAAAGATGCCAAGGAGGAGAAGGAAGCCTGCTGTGGTGCGCAGCTGTGGGGAGAACAAAATAGCAGAGCACCCACAAGCCTCCACCTGTTGGCACTGGGGGCCCCTCTGTCCTACAGACACCCCCTCCCCCTGGTGCTAGTGATCGAGGCTCTCCTGGTCTCACTCCTGCCACGCTGCCTGCTCCTTCTCAGACTTCTTTGTAGATTCCCATTCTCTGAGGAGAGGAATGTCAAGGTCCCTCAGAGCCCAACCCTTGGCCCTGGGCCCTCTAGAGAGGGCCCTCCCCGCTCCATCTCAGCCACCTGCCAGCTTCTAGCACCACCCATCAGCCTCGGCCAGGCCCCCCCCCCCAGGTATCTCTCCTTGAGGGCTTATGGGCCCCTCAGACCCCAGATTCCAAAATGGCCTTCAACTTCTACATCCCACTGTACAACCTCGGGGAAGTTGTTCAACCACTCACTGTGCACCACAGGTGAGTCATCTATATGATGGGTGGGTACACAGGGATCCTGAACTGTGGACACTTCCATCCTCCGCTCGACACCCCTCAGTGGCTCCCCACTGCCCTCAGGACCAAGCTGGCCCTCCTCCGCCTATCCACAGGACCCTCCTGCAGTCTGGCCAGGCACAGAAAGAGGAGCCAATAAATGACTGAGAATGAATGAATGAATGAATGAATGAATGAATGAATGAAACCCTATTTCCATAAGATGGAAAGATCTTGCGTTTTAGGAGACAGATCTGCTCTCCTCTTACTTGCTGGGGTTTGGAGAAAGTGGCCCCACCTCTCAGTTTCTACGTCTGAGAGCAGGAGATGGCCACCGTGCCCCCACGGTTGTGAAGGTGAGTGTGGTCATGAGGATAGCACACAGGAGGTGCCCATGGATGTAAATTCCTGCTCCCCACTCCCAGGCTTGTCAAGGGATGTGCACTGGGGTTTGGGCTAAATCATGAACCAAGGTGTTTCTTACTTTTGGTAAAGAAAGGGATAAGGGGTGTCACTTTCCATGAGGGGGTTAGGGGGGGCTTCTGGAGGCCTGGACCATCTGGATCTGTGCTGACATGGAAGATGGGGAAGGAGAAATTACTAAGAAAGTAATTTGGGGAGTTCAAATGAGGGGTCAGGGGAGTCTTTCCAACTGTTCCTCAGGAGCTCTGTTGGGAGTGAGCTGGGTCATTTTGGGATTTGGGGTCTGAGCTAGGTGAGCGCCTCAGAGCAGTCCCAGTCTCCCTAAGTTACTGAGCCCCCAGGATGCCCAAGAAAAGCAGCCAAGGAGAGAGGCGAACGAACCGCAGTGTGGCTTGGCCTTATCAGCTCTTAGGCCTACCTACCAGGGCCACTCCCACTTGGTTCCAGGGACCGGCCTCTGCCTTCCTAGGTTTGGACAGCCACAACCCCCTGCATGGTGGAGGGGGCCCTCCCCGGCACCGGAGCCCCAAGGCCTAGGCTCCACTTCAGTCTTCACCTTGTTTCATGCTTCCTTCTTTCCCGAGTTTCTTCTTCAAATTCTTCCAGAAATTCTCACCCTTCAGCTGCTGCCCTAAAGGGAAACAAATCTCATTTCAGCTCCTTTTTATAGCATGTGTTATTGGGTACCTTTTCCCTAGTACAAAAGTAATATGTGTTCACCATGGAAAATTTTAAAATACATAAAATCTAAAGAAGAAAATAAGGGTCACAATCTTGTCGTCAAGACAGAGCCACTGTTAATGTGTTTGGAATATTCTCTTCTGAGAGCTTTCTCGATGTCAGTAGATAACCTTGGGATTACATCTGCAGATAGAGTTTCACGTCCAGATTTTTCTACTCACCATGGTATCATGAGTGGGAAAAAGAAATTAGGGAAGAAAGAGCAGTCTTTATGGTTATACAGACTGCGCAGGAATTCCAGCTCCATGACCCTGAACCTCAGCTTTTTAGTCTGCCTGTAGAATGGGGACGGGCAGTGCTGCTGATCCAAAAGAAAGGTCATGAGCCCCACCCCGGACAGATAAGCCCCACCCCTGGTGTTGAGTCCTGCTCTCTGAGGGGAGGAGCCATCTGAGAGCCCACTGTGGGCAGGGGACTTCATGCCTCAGTCGTCTTTGCAGCTCCCACTGTCCCATAGCCCCTGCTAGAACTGTCAGAAACGGGGCGATGGAGAGCTGAGAGTGAGGAGACAGGATATCCAGCTGCCCTCTGGCCCTACCAATAATTTGCTTTGTGGCCTCTGGCAAGTCACTGAGCCTCTCTGAACCACACTGGTAGAATGAGAAGATTGTGCTCTATCAGCACTTCCTAAGCAGTGTTACTAGATCTAAGAAAAGAAGATTCTGTCGTCAGATGTTGCATAAGCACAGTCAAATGTGTTTCTCAGCTGCAGGACTTCTCAGAGCCTTTGATGTGCTGATATATGTGATGTGTACACACACACGCACGCACGCACAGAAGAGAATGCAGTATATGGAGCCATTAGAAATCACAGAAGCACCTTTTCTCTTGGATAATTGCAGTGAATGATGTGTGCAGGGAGTAGGGAGGCCTGACCCCAGAGACCTCTGTAGCCCTCACTCCCTAACTCTCCAGTTTCATGCCCAGCCTTTCTCCATAGTTCAAAGCTTCCGTTTCACACCACACTCTTCTTTCTAATCTCCTTCCTTGGCTCAAGCTGGTCTGTTCCCTCTGCCTTGCTTGTCCCCCTTTTCTTGGCTAATTCCTAGATAAGACTCAGCTTTAGGAGCCCCTCCTCCAGGAAGCCCTCCCCAACCTCCAGGCTGGGTCGGCCCATCTCTGCCACAGGACTGGTACTGCATCTATCAAATCTCATGACACACTGCTCAGTACGGAGCTGTCCCCAGGCCAGGCTGCTTACCACCCTGGGAGCCCCACTTTCTCTCTGAGACCCCAAGCCCAGTGCAGCATCAGTGCTCACATTCTGGGGCTATCTCTGAGAGGATGGTAGGCAGCTGTGCTTGGTGAGGGACCAGGCAGTGAGCTGGAGAAAACAGAGTCTCAGTGGCCTCAGGTAGACACGTAAGGACCTCCCTGGCCCCGGCCTAAAGCCCAGGCTGACTGTCTGTCCTCTGCAGTGTCTGATGGGACCTACAGCCGCTCGAGCCACAGGATTCGCTACAGCTGCAGCCCTGTCGAAGACTGGTCCCCGCCCTTAGATCTCAGCTCTGATGGGGACGTGGATGTCACAGTGCTTCGAGACCTGTACCCAGATTCTCCCCCAGGGTAAGCAGGCCACTTGAAGGAGGAGGCCATGAGAGGGAGGGCCATTGGGTGTGAATCCCAGCCACCAAGGGAAATAGCAACACTTCCCCCAAATGGTGTAAATGCAGAAAATATCTTCTCAGTGGGTGTGGCCATCTACTGACCAAGCAGGTCCCAGTGGGGCAGATAGACTCAACAGATGTCACCACAAGACACTAGAGAAGGAAGAGAAAGGTTCAGCTCCTTCAGACTGGGGTCGAGAGTAGAGGGTCCAGGCCCCAGCCCCTTACTATGCACCCAAAGCCCAAATCACACCCACTGGGTCAGGGGTCATTATGTCTAAACTGCACCTGTGGCCATGAGGTGGGACTGTCCCATTGGGGGATTCTTCTCTGGGGGGGGGAGCTTTGGATTCTCCCTGCCCCCCTCGGGCAGATCACCCACAGGTTAGTATTTGAAAAAAGAAGAGAGGTCAGGTCCTCCATCACCTCCCTACCAGGAGACCCCTCAGGCCCCAGAAACAGCCATATACCCCCATCACCCTTTACCCCCTGGGGGGCAGTGGGTGCTTTTGTGGCCCTGCAGCTTCGGGTCTGGAAGGGCCACTTTGGGGTGACTTGAGACCCAAGAGGGTCAGGCAGCCCGAGGTTGCTCCCACTAGCACTGCTCACACTGGAAGATGCTCCATCAGCAGGGCACGGTTGTTCTGAGCAGTCTGAGACCCAGGGTTCGGTGACAGGCCCCCCCCATATCCACACAAGTTCAGGACCAGAATCCGGCCTCAGTGGTTCTGGGGTGCCTTTCCTGGGGGAGTTGAGGGTTTCATTAGAGCCGGCATGGCAGAGGCCTGGCTTGGTCCACACCAGGGCAGCTGTCCCTGCTGATGGGCTCCCGGCCCTTGGGGAAAGACATCTGCACCTGCCCCTAAGGCCAGGTTCCGCAGGGCCCTGAGGGAACCTCTTCTCTTGTAGTTATGAGGAGTGTATGGGGCCAGGTGCCACCCAGCTGTACATCCCCACGGATGCACCACCACCCTACTCGCTGACCGACTCCTACCCCGTGCTGGATGGCATCATCGATATGGGCGGTGGCCGTCACCAGCAGGCACAGAGGATCCTGGGCCAGGGTGGCCTCCGCACCGTCTCCATGGATACCCTGCCCCCTTATGAGGCTGTGTGTGGGGTCAACCCCCCATCAGGTCTGCTGCCGCTGCCAGGACCAGAACCAGGGCCAAGGAGCCCCCAGGGCTCACCCATCACAACCTGGGCCCTGGTCTCTGGCCCAGAAAGGATTCTGTGAGTGACCCAGCTAGCTAGGTCCTCCCGGTCCCTCGGGCTGAGCCACAAAGGGCGTGCACACACACACACACACACAAGGGCATGCACACACACACATACACTGATATGCACACACAGCACTCTCACATGCACACACATATACACAATCGTACACACACATACACACTGACACACCCATGTGCGCACACACACATCCAGATATGTACCACACATGTACAGACATGTGCATACACACAGCCCCCCCCCCACATCCACACAAAACCATCTGCTAAGGTTTCATTAAAAATGAAGCTTTCTTGACCTCCCGTCTCCTCCCCAGCCTGTTGGCCATGCCTCTGCAGACAATGCTGGGAGAAGACAGGTGGAGAAGGGACAAGAGCTTGCTCTTCCCTCTCCCTGGCCTGTTTGCCTCTGCCCTCACCTGGCAGGCTGTGCCCAAATTCTGATTCTGCCTCCAGAAACTGCTCGACCATCCCAGGTCAGCCGCTTGCCCCCTCCACCGCGGGGCAGCGTGCCCTCCTGGCTGGTGGGACAGGCTTCAGTGAGGTTCAGCTATACACTGTACCTCTCCCTCAATTCCAGGGCAGCCACAACATCACCACCCTGCCACTTATGGGGCAAGGGACACGGGTCTGGGGGCTCAGGCACAACCTGGAGGTCCTCACCACCCACCTTGCCCCCTCCCTAACCCAGCGCCCGCAGCCTGGTTGTGCTGGCGGAGTTATTTAGGAGGCCCCCACCCCAAGCGGCAGGTGATAAGCAGGGTCCTTGGTGGGCGTGTGACGATGGTGGTGGTGGGTCAGAGCTGTCCCCATGTGAGTCCAAACACTGCCCAGGGCTGAGGGTCTTCGAAGAGGAAGGCGGCCTAGGCACAGCTCTGAGGCAAAGAAGTGGCCCCTTGCGAAGTGTGCATGCCCAGCTGACCATTATGACCCAAGTGTGGGCTGTCCTCCTGGGTGGCCGCTCCTGGTTGAGAATTATGAGCCGATGTGTTCTGGTCCTGCCCTCCAGGGTGTGTGCAGACGTACAAGAAAGGGGAAGCGGGCCCCCTAAATACTAGCATGCCACCACGAGAGGCCGCATCTGGGCCTCACTGCCAGGGGCTCCACAGAAGGAGATATATGGGCATGACTGCTCATAGAGTGGCCCACAAATCCCAGCAAATTCCATCCGAGACCACGCAAGTAACAGAGCTGATTTCTGAAGACCCAGCCTGCCAGAGAGGGGCAGCCGAACATCTTCACGGAATGTCCCGCCAGCATTGCCGACGGCAGGAAGTGGAGCCTGGAGCCCACCCTGCCCCCCACCCCCATCCATCCCCTACCCACATTCCAATTCCTCTATTGAAGGGCTAAGATATTTCAGTAATCCCTTTCTTGAGAAGGAGGGTATCCAGGATGGCAATCGTGAATTTTATTTTCTGTAGAAATAGGATTTCTTCTGGTGCAGAACTGAAAGAAATCCGTCCAGAGGTTCTGTGGCATCCTGGCACGCCCGACTCCCACCAGGAAAGGGACCTTGTTTACAAGCAGTTCTGTCCGCCTCTGTGGTGTACTGTTTTCTAGGCAAAAAATATCTGTCTGTTGTACTGTATAGCCTTTAAATGCACTCCAGGGATGAGACTTTTAAGAAATGCATCCTGCTTCTGCAACCCTAGAGAGTACTGGGGGGAAAAAAAGATTAAAATCCCTAAGTACTCATCAGTGTTTGAGGGGTGGAGCTAAACAGCTTTTCTTGTTCCTGGATTAAGCGCTACATAAGCAACAATGTATCTTTTCTGTGTTCAAAATAAATATATCGTATCAATAAAAATGTTGCAAGAAATAACATTCTCAAAGAGTGCATGGACTGCAGGAGGGGGGGTGGTGCAGGGCAGCGGGTGGGCTCGCACCATCTGACAAAACAAACAGCAGCAAACTGAAATATCTTATTTCCCCCAAGATGGGCAGCCCTGGAAGCATCACTTTCCTATTGACATGGATATTTGGCAAGTTGGTGCCTTACACGAGTTCCTTTTTTTTTCTTAACCTCACTGAAACCCGACATCCTCTCCCAGAGACTTGTCCAGCGTAAACATCACCAAGACAGGCCATAAGTTTTGGACTTGACTCCGGGAACTCCAGGGACTGCACATCTTCCTTTCACAGCGGTTGACTCTCAGCACCCTGATGGCTTCTTCAACTCCGAGAAAGGGGGGGTGGGAGAATTTGTAATTGGACTGAAGTGAGTTGTTTCCTTTTCCTTGAAAAGATTCTTTCCCGTGCTCTCAGCTTTGGTGGTTGGTCCCTTGGCTGACAGAGGCTGGTTCCCTTCCACTGTCATCCTGCCCTCCCACTCAGACTCAAGCGTCCTCCACCAGCATAGTCCTAGACCCCTGAACGCCCTGAAAGCGGGTAGATCCTGAGGAAAGGCCAGGTCCTAGCCGTCCTGCATCCAGTCCAAGCCCACACTGCCACCTGCTGGCTGCCTGCTGTCAGTGCTCAAAGCAAACACGTCGGGCCCCTGGAGAGGAGCACTTCCTTCTCCCACTTCCAAATCTACTGACCGCGGACATTAGCAGTTGGAGACAGGACTTGGTTGGGTTTTGAGCTGGTCTGCTACCTTTGCGATGTTCCATGAGGTTTAACCATTCAAGCATTCCATTTTCAGGAGTCCCTCCTGCTCGTCAGTTTCTCTCTCTGGGCACAACAGCCTGATGCCCTAAGTAAGCCCATCTCCCCATATGCAAAATAATTATTCCTCGGTCTGAAACACCACTGTGGTGGCTCGGGTGCCACCTCCGTGCTCTGGGGCCCTCTCCCTGGGAACGAATGTAGCGGCCCTCATGGTGATGGTGTCCAGTCCCGTGCTGACTCCAACCTGAACCACCCCACACCAACACCCGGTTCCAACAACACACAGGATCCCCCTGGATGGGGTGGGCTTGGCATTTCCTGCCTCCACCCATCCATGACACAGCCCATGTCCACATACAGTGCCACATGCAATGTCCTTCTGCACACTCCTACAAGGAAACTAGCCCCCTCTCTCTGCCAGGGCCTGAGAGAGCCAAAGAGCACACCCCAGGCAGTGGGCTCAGCTTGGGGCTCATTAGGGCCCCAGTGAGATCGGAGGTGACAATTCTCAGGATGGCAGGAACAGGAGGGGGCAGGACCAGACCCTGGGACAGGAGGAGGGTGCAAGGGATTGATGAGGAAGGTGACCCGGGAAGCACCAAAAGCGAGGGGGCCGTGGAACAAGGAAAGGAAGGAAGCCGATTCAGGGTGTTGTAGTCACGCGGGTCCCCTTCCGAGGGGCACGAAGTGGAGAGCACACCTCACAGCCCCATGCCAGGAAGAGGGGGTGGACTTCTCCCACTGGCTCTCAGACTCTCAAGGGTCACTGTTTGAGGCCACCCTTCAGAGAACATTAGCCCTGCCCCCCTGTGCAGCTGAGCGGACTTCTCTGGCCAGAGAAAGTCTTCAGACAGGGGGGTTGCAGCTGCTGGCAGATAAAGTCCTCTCCATGGTCAGCATGGTCTGCCACTGTGCCAGCACCTATGGGCACGGTGCGTTCCAGGGTCTCGGACAGGGCGTCATCAACATCTGCCTCACGCGCGCAGCAGAAACCACCAGACAGAGGAAGGACCGTTGATACAACGTATGGCTGCCCGCAGCTGCTCCTTGGGACACCGACCGGCTCCACCTGGCCAAGCCCACCCGCACATATACACCCAAGGCTCTCTCACACCAAGTTCCTCGCGACACCCTCAGACACACGCCCATGGGGAGCATCACTCAGCTCCCACTACGCTTGCGCAGGTGGCTTTGGGGCACACACACTAGTGCCCCCACACTCAGAGCTCACACCCTCCGGGGTCCCACATGCACACTCCAAGGCCACCCACTCAATTCAGGCGTCACCGCTGGCGTCCACCTGATGACTGACCAGGTTGTGGGCCACGAACCGTGGAAGGACAGGCAGCTTCGATGCGTGAGACGGCAAATCTTCTGTCGTGGGCTCTGCTCTGCTTGACCTCACGCTGAACCTCTCAGGCCAGGTGAACTCTCTCAGTCAGAGCCAATTACCGGGGTCAGGCCGGTATTTCCGGGCTGCAGCAGGCTGGGCACGCCCTTGCCCCCAGGGTCACAGCCCAGCTGCGCCTGCTCAGCGTCTCTCCTAGGAATCCCGGGGCTCCAGGCTCCCAGGCCCAACGGTCACAGCCCCAGCCATGCCACACTGACTCCCCACCCGCCTGACCCCTGTGGTCCTGGGGCCGCCCAGCCTTCTGCTCCTTAGCTTGCGGCTGCCTGGTCCATGACCCCCCACAAAACTGGCACTACTTGGATTACAGGGTAAAAGAAGGCGGCTTTGGGGGAACCCTCCACCCCCCCGGCAAGCTCTGAGCACCGTCACCCACCCCCGTGACTCACTGCAAGAGACAGAAACCCAATTTGAAACTTCTTAAGCAAGAGAAGATATTTATTGGCTCACAGAACTAAATTGTCTAAGTGACAATTCTGACTTCAGGCATGGCCAGATCCAGGCAGTCCAAGAATACGGGCAGGTGTCTTGTCTCTCTTGGTTCTGCTGCCCACCTTCATCCTCCCACAGGAGCAGTGGCTGTGGGCACCCCAAGTCTATGTTGGCAGGCTCATGATCCAGCCTCAAGGGTTATCTTACTGCCAGGCTCCGACATCTCCCCCTCCCCCCAGCCCTTCCCTTGCTGGACTGTTCCTGTGTGTCTGAACCATCCTTGCCAGACTGGGGGCCCAGGGTCAGGATTCAAGCTGGTTCTTCTCCGGGTGGTGGTGGGCCCCGGGTGGGGGGAGGTGGCGGTTTGTGGAGTGGACAACTAGCGAGAATATTCAGTTCAATTCTGATGGAAACAGATTCCTCCCTGTGTTTCACGGCCTTGAGGACAGTAAGGACAGCGGTCCAGACCTGGGAGCCCCAGACCAGACAGCACCCACCCCTGTTCTCCCCGTGGCCTCTGAGCTGCTAGGCTTGGCAGGGGATTCGGGAGGCTCTGGGCAGCAGGGACAGCTCTGAGGGAAGGCTAGGTGCTAGGACCCAGGATGCTTGGCTGCCCCCTCTTCTGTCATCAGCTCACCGTGTGACCTTCGGCCAGATCCTTTCCTTCTCTGGGCCTCAGGACCAGCCCCCCAACATATCCCCAGTGCTCCCCTCACCTCCCTCTGCCCCCTGCATTGTCACCAAAGTTAGTCACCCTGGCAGGCAGAGAAAGCAGGTTCTCACTAAGCCAGTTACTCCCCGAGGGCCCAGAAAGTGTGAACACAAAGCCCACAGTTCAAGGGGCTACAGAGGCCCAGTGGGGAGGAAGCAGGCACTGGAGGAGCTGAGCTGACCCCAGCACGGAGAGCACAGGGAGGGGAATGGTTCCAGGCACCCTGCCCGGCTTCCCCCATCGTGATCTCGGTGCACCCTGGAGAGACAGTTCACAGGCACGATAGGTTCCCTGAGAACCGAGGAGCAAGATGTCCAGAAAGTGTGAAGTAGTTACATCAATAAGTAACTAACACACAGTGTGGGTGTGGTGGCGGAGATTAAATTGTGTGTACCAAGTTGTTACACTTTGGCTATGAATAGGAAAAAAGATACAAACTGTTTTATACACACACCACCACCACCACCACCACCACCACCACCACCACCACCACCACCACCACCACCTTCCTTGGCCTGGTGACTGCCTCTTCAGCACAACTCGGTGGCCTGCAACTCTGTATATCCCCCTCCCCCAAATCTGCCATTTCCATTCAGTGCTCTTATAAATCTTTGGTATCAAGGAAAAAGCATGGCCTTGGGTTTCAGATAGTTTGGGTGTGGTAAACTATGTCCTCCAAAGGTGTCCAGGCCTGAATCCCCAGAACCTGGGAATATGTTACCTTCCGTGGCAAAGACACTTCGCAGGTGTGATTAAGGACCTTGAAATGAGGCGATTAGCCTGGGTCATCCAGGTGGGCCCAATGTGATCACAAGGGTCCTCACCAGAGGGAGGCCACAGGGTCAAAGTCAGAGAAGATATGATGAACTGAAGCAGCAGGAAGAGAGAAATGAGAGATTTACACCCACTACATTCCAGAATGGAATGTAGCGGGGTCCATTTTCAAGCAGTACTCCAATTGGGAAATGACTTCCCAACCACAGGGACAGGAATCTCCCTGGCCACTGAGCTCAGCAAAGACTGCAGGAGGCAGGGGAGCTAGAGACAGGAAGCAGAGAGCTCCCAGATGTGGTGAGCCCAGGTCTCAGGCAGGTCCAAGGCCAAGAACAAGGCAGATGCCCTTCCCGGTGACTGGAGGGCCAGGAGGCCAGCAGAGTCACAAAGCAACCTTTGGATCAAGAATGCTTGGCTGTGTAGAGAGCGTGGGTGGCTCAGTCGGTTGAACATCCAACTGCGGCTCAGGTCATGATCTCGCACGCAGTTCATGAGTTTGAGCCCCTGTGCTGACAGCTCGGAGCCTGGAGCCTGCTTCAGATTCTGTGTCTCCCTCTCTCTCTGTACCTACCCCTGCTTACATTCTGTCTCTCTCTCTCAAAAATGAATGAACATTAAAACAATTTTTTAAAGAATGCTTGGTGGTGTTACTACAAGGTCATAACGCCCCCCCAGTGGGGCTCTCCAGGCTGCGAGCCACCCAAGGGCAGGGACTTTATCTCCTTTGCTTCTGAAGCCCCCAGGCTGGCATGGACCGGGGACACGGGCTGGCTGTTCAAGGACAGCACTTCCCCCAAATAGCACAGGAGAACATGGAAAGGGACCCCGCATCTAAGAAGTTGGGAGACAGAACGCATGCCGCTCCCTCCCAGCAACTCACACCTGCTCTGTGAGAAGTCCTAAAGCCGAGAAGCCGAGGGACCGTAATTAAACCAGCAGAATCTATTTGGCCACAGGAAACTGTTACTCCCATAAGACTGATTACAAACCCCACCAAGTGCTCCTTATGGAGCACACTTTGAGAAATGCTGACCCACATGGAAGGAGTGAGTCACCGAGTGGCTGAGTGAGTGAATGATGACTTAATTAAGTATTGGGTGAATGAATGGAAGGAAGGAAGGGAGGGAAGAAAGCTGAAGGGAAGGAAGGAAGGAAAGCAGGTAGGGAGGGGGGAGGGAGGAAGCCTGGCTCTAAATATTGCTCCCTACTCCTATCTCCCCAAATTCACTTTGCCCTGCCTGGTGGTAAGGGGCTCAGACAGTGGGGGTGAATCAGGATCCTAATGGGTGCTGCCCTATTTATACCTGGGTCTGTTTTAAAGGGAAAATCCTGTGGTTTATTTAATGTGCTTCCTCCTTAGGCAAGGCTGGGGTATGATGAAAGACATTCTAGCATGATCATGACTCCTCCAGGGCCATAGGGCATAAATGGGATCTCAGGTCTGAGAATAAGCCAGTGAACTGTAAAAGGACAAAAAAAAAAAAAAGGTGGAAAAAGCAGGGAGGGAGGGAGATTGTTCCCCCAAAGCAGTCCCAGGATTTGCGTACGGATCATCTGGGAGGCAATCCTGGGAAGCACAACAGGAATCGGGAATTAAAACAAGGGTGGGAGAAGAGCCACTCATGAGGAGGTGTGCACTCATGAGCAAGTTACTGCAGGGGACAACCGGGGATGATCCCACTGGGGACCCCCTAAGAGAGTGGAGAACACACCCCAGAACTGTCCTGCCTGGGGCAAGAAGCTGGGAGTTCTATCCACCCACCCTCCTTGGCTGGTGTTAACACCCTGGGACTTGGAGCCTGTCCCACACACACCTGCAGCCCGAGAACATTCTCAAGCATGAGGCATAAGGAGCCTTAGCTGGTGGCATCCAAAGTGGGCTGGGGGTTATGGGCAGGCACGCAGTGTCGGCTACAGAGGGGTGTAGACGGCTGTGGGCACCGCTGTCTCTGTTTCCCCATTTGTTTAGGGGACGGGGCAAGGACCGAGCCCGATCTCAGCTCTGCTCCACTAGAAGGAGGTGGCACAGCCCCAGCAACCCTCGGGTCTGAGCCCCTCAGAGCGACAAGCAAAGGCAGAGCCGGGCTGTGTGTGGCTTTCTCTTTTGCTAGCACAACTTCCTCTTCAGCTTCCTGACTGAGCAGTGGGGCAGGACGGAGGCGGGCCAGCCTGGGCCTGGCCTAGAAAGGCCCACACAGCTCTCCTCGGCACCCAGCCCCTTGGAGCCACCATGAGCCAGCCCCAACACCCTGGGCCGGGTGAGGCTGCTCCAGAGACCCTCCTGGGTGACCTCATCAGCTACTACCAAGAGGAGGCATGGGCCGGCCGGCTCCGGGTCTGCAGGCAAGCAGCCCTCACCCACAGGGCCCGGCGGTTCTCCGACATGGGGCCCCCCCTTCAGCTCTATCCGCCTGAACTTGTGGCCTCCAATCTGCGGGCCATTCACTCCCAGGGGGCACCCAGCCCTACCCAGCCTGTCTGCCATGAACTGGTGCAGGCACTAGAGTTCCTGGAGCTAATATCTGTCAACCTACTTCTGTTTCCCTGGAGGAAGGAAATCAGGTCCCTGAAGGTAGGCACCACCATGCCTCTGAGCAAGGGGGTCTCGGGTTGGAGACGGAGCTCTGCCTCTGGGGGAAACAGCGTGTCCATCATGCCCACTGACTTTGGTCCCATTTTATAGTTGGATAAACTGAGAGCCAAAGAGGTTAATGCAACTTACCTATGGTCACCAGCTAATAAGTAGAAGAGACAGACCTCAAACTCAGGCAGCACACCTTCCAACCGCTAAACTCTACGGCCTCTCTAAAGACAAGGAACCAAGGAGCTCATAATAAACAGGGGAAGGAGTCTAGCTTTGGAAAGCTTTAATCTCTTCTGACTCCAGGCCAGGACTCCTGGGTTGGGAGCCAGGATATCGGAGCCTCACCCCAGCTCAATCTCTTGCTATGTGACTTGCGACAGGTCCTGTCCTGTCTCTGGGCCTCAGTGTGCCCTTCTATAAAATGGGACAGAGGATAACATGATCATGGACCAGATGTCCCTTTGGCCAAATGCCCCAGCCCAACGGCTTCTCAGGAGCCTCCAGTGCCCCCCTGGGCATTGGCCCTTGGTCCTGCCTGGCCATTCACAGCCACTTTGCTGGGCCGTGTCCCACCTCTAATAAACATCCCTGTTTGTTCCAGACATACACTGGAAACTTTGCCTACCGGGTGCAGCCTGTGCTTTCTGAACAAACACTGCACACCATTCTGGGCAGGCTGGGCTACGTGGCCACCTCTGAGGCGGAGTTTTCGCTGGTCCAGGCCATCAGCAAGGAGGACGCCGAGCAGATGGTGTTTGAAATCTTCCTGGCGAGAGTTACATGTGAGGCCATTCTGGGGACCTCGAGCAGGCAGGTCCTGGGACTGGGCAGAGAGAAACCCTACCGCAGGCGCAGCTCCAAGAGAAAGCTGGCGAAGGCCCACAACTGCCCCGAGGGGGCCCAGCCAGGCCCCCAAGAAGGGCTGGGATCTGAGAGGGCCCTGGCTGAGGGCCCTGACCATCAGAGCACTGTGCCAACGGCCCCGAGCCTGTCTGAGGTCTCAACATCCCCCCACACCCTCCGTGCCAGCCCCCAGCTCCCCCTGGACTCCCAGCGCCGTGCCAGCACACGCTCGGACAGTGAGGAGTTCTTGACCTGCTACAGTGACCTTGTTCTGCACCGGACACCCCTGTTCCCCAGGGACTTTCCCCTGTGCGGCCTGAAGGGAGACCAAGCCCAGGGCCTAGCCCTGGCTCCCAGCCCACCTGCAGGTGAAGCGCTCACCTCCTTGGGCAGCAGCGGTGAGTGGTCCCTGGTCCCCAGTGCAGCTCCTGAGAGCAGAGTGGTCACCATCCCCAGGCAGCCCCGGCTAACACCAGGCCCCCAGTTGTCAGGGAAACCCTTAGACCCAAAGCCAGAAGCACAGCCGGAGCCGACCGCCCCTGACGCAGACACTGTTCCTCCAAACACTTCCTCTGAGTTGGACGAGCTCTGTGAACACCTCTCCCACCTCCTCGGACCCCCAACTCTAGCAGACCATCCTGGAGGCCTCCCAGGCCCTGGGGTTGAGGACACTAGACAATCAGAACCTCTCACGGGGCCAGAGCCAGCCGCTGAGGCCGGGGGCCCAGACAGTAGGATCACCCAACTCTGGAGGCCTACTCAGAACCCCCCTCATGTATGAGGGCCCCCGACATTATGTTCCCCCAGGGGAGCTGGAGGGGCCAGTTCTGACCCAAGAACACCACCCAGGCAATAGCTAAAAAATGTCACCCCTGGATAATACAGGGACAGAGACCCAGACTGCTCTTCCACCAGGGAAGCGACCCCTTGGAGAGGTGGCAGATCTGGAACCCACAGCTTGTCAGGGGTAGGGATCAATCTGCTAAGCAATCCATCTGGTCTCAAGTCCCACCTACTAACTGTGTGACTTTGGGCCACTCGCTCCAGCTCTCTGAGCCTTGTTTCCTCACCTGTGTGGTCGGACCTGCTCACAGGAGGTTGGGAAGTGTCCGTGAGGTGAGGTGAGGTGTGCACAGTGCCCCTCGGTGCTTCCCTTGGCGGGGGGTGCTTCCGGTCCCTTCCCATCCCCACTAAGTGTGTGACCCTGGGCATCTCTGAGGGGCAGTTTCCTCCAGCATCCTCAAGGGAACTGTCACAGGACAGGTGAAGAAAGCTGTGTAGATAACTACACCCTTAATGCGCTTAGACTACTCTGTCAGCCTCCCTGCTCTGTCTGCTAACTTCTGGTTAATAGAGAACAAAACCATTCCCGGGAGCACAGGATCACACGCGGGCTCTGCATCCATGGGTTGGGGGCTCCACTCATCTGGGCTGCGGCGCCCCCTCCCCCAGCCATCTCTTGCCCCCACATGTGCACACGCACCTCACAAGTGGGCACATCCAGAGGTGCTGCTCTTCCCACAGTATTTCCACCCGCTCGCTCCAAGCAAAAGACCCCATCTCTTTGTGAGCTAAAGCCAGAGAGGATCCTGTCTGAACCAAGTCCTGTGACTTTCTTGCTCAATTCTCCCCAGGGGCTCCCAAGGCCACACCAAGCCCCACAGGCCCCTCACTATCCTTTTGATCTCATTTCCTGCCTCCTTCCCCCCAGCCTACTGCAGACAAGACAAACTGGCCTCTTACGGGTTCTCAAACAAGCTAAGCCCACCCCTACCTCCCAGCCTCTGTGCAAACTGTTCCCTTTCCCCACTTCGAATCCCGTCTCTATCTTTCCTGTTATTCACAACTCACCTTAAATGTCACCTCCTGGAGAGGCCTTCCATGGCCACCCATCTATCACATCAACTTAATTTTCTGCACAGACATTTTAAATGTACTTGTTCATTTTCCATCCCCACCCCCGCCCTCCTAGAATATAAGCTCTTCGAGAAACTTCATCTTGTCTCATTCACCTGTTTCCAGGGATCCATCAAATGAGTAGAAAACTTAGAAAATACAGATGGACATAAAAACAAAAGCAGCAGTTACCATAATATCCACCACTGGGAGACACCCAATGTTAGGATGTTAACGCAATTCCTTCTCGTCTTTTTTTTTTTTTCTAAATTTGGGATTGTAGTATTTACAGTGTTGTGTTCTGCTTTTCTTTACCACGAAGGGAGTTATTGTAACTAACTTTAGATTTAAAGAAAAGTTGTGAAATAAGGCAAGGAATTCCTTTGGAACCCTCACCTTGTGTCCCCTGAAAATGACATCTTATAGAACTAGAGTATGATGATCAAGAACAGGCAATTAACACGAAGACAGTATGATTAACTAAACTACAAACCTTTTTTAAATGTGACCAGTTTTCCCATGACTACCCTTTCTCCATTCCAGGATCCTTTCCAGGAACCCATAGGGCATTTGTCCTTTTTCCTTCATCCCTGCCGGTCTCTGCCCCAGTCTGTTACAGTTCCTTAGCCTTAGTTTTGTCTTTCCTCATCTTGATGCCTTTGGTCAAAACTTAATACTGATTTTGTTGAATGTCCCTCAGTTTGAGTTTGTCTGGTTTTTTTTTTTTTATAGTTGAAGTGAGGTTATGCATTTTTGGCAAGAATACCATTAAAAATGATGCTGTGTCCTCGGTGCATCTTACCAAAGGGTTCATCTTATTACTGGTGATACTAACGTGCTGCATCCCTGGAATAAACCGCTTGTCCTAGGAGCCCTGGTGCCTCTTACTGGAAAATGATGTTTAGACACCAAGACCCAGGTGCCAGATGTGCTGTTACTGGGTGTCATTGCTTCCAAGCCCACTCAGGGGGGCAGTCAGGAAACATATGGATGTGTACTAACCCAGGCATATACATATGTGAGTTTATTTCCAAATCTATATAGAATTTTAAAACCATGAGTGTTTATGGATTCCTCTGATTTTAAGCCAATGACACAGGGTTGCTTCTACCTCACCCCTTTTACTTATAAGTTCTTTCTGTAGAAGAGAATGAAACCTGGCTCTTTTAATCTACGGTCTACTTGTTTGTTCAGGTCCAATACTATAGTTTTAGAATTGCTGACCACACCTCCGTGAGAAACACTTTTAAAACTCTATCATAGCATTTATGAAGACTAATTTTCACCTTCACTCTCGCCGCATCAAGGTACTGTTTTCCACAGTTACTCAGGCGACTTCCTTACTTCCCCACCCCTCTGGTGTGGTCGTTTTTCACTTGTGATGCTCTTAGGGTCAGCTGTGTCTGTATTCCGTTTTCCATTCCCCCTACATCCTAGTTGATCTTGTTTGTTTATTTCGGGGGTAATGGGACACTTTTCTATGGTTCTAAGAGTCAGTTATACAAAAAGACACATTCACACAAGTGTCATTCCCTTCTCCTCCCTGCAACCACACCTCATCCTTCCCTCTCTACAGCCTCTGCCCACCAACCTATTTAGTTTCTGGATCATCCTTCATTTCCTTTGCATCTGTGTATTTTTTTTAAGTTTTTATTTATTTTTGAGAGAGAAACAGAGCACCAGCAGAGGACGGGCAGAGAGAGAGGGAGACACAGAATCCGAAGCAGGATCCAGGCTCTGAGCTGTCAGCAAAGAGCCCAACATGGAACTCGAACTCACAAACAGTGAGACGTGACCTGAGCCAGAGTCAGATGCCTAACCGACTGAGCCACCCAGGCGCCCCTGCATCTGTGTATTTTCTTGGGTCTCTTCTTATACAAAGGGTAGTGTACCAGAGATACTCATTTGGACGTTGTTTTTCACTCAAGATTGCTTTATGTCCTGGAAATCATACCTGTTCAGAAAGAGCTTCTTCATTCTTTTTTCCACTCCACTGTGTGGCGGTGCCATAGTTTATTTGACCACTCTGTTACGTACAGGTCTTTAGGCTGTTTCCAGTTATTTTGCAGTTAAAACCAATGCTGCAATAAATAACCTTGTGCATAGATATTTTTATATTGTAGAAAGTATATATTCGATACCACGAGTGGGATCCCTGGGTCGCAGTGTAAGTGCATACGTACTTTGTCGGATGTTGTCAAACTTCTCTCCAAAAGGGTTGTACAAAGTTACACTCCCACCAGCGATGTACATGAGTACTTGTTCCCCACAGCCTCACCAAAAGAATGTGGTTTGTTTCCCCCCACACACCCCTGTCTGGTAGGTGAGACAGTGTTCTTTCAGTCCGTCTGGGCTTTTATAACAAAATACTACACACCAGTGGCTTATACACAACAGAAATTTATTTCTCACAGTTCTGGAGGCTACAAGTCCAACATCATGGTGCCAGTATGGTGGAGTTCTGGCGAAGGTCCTCTGCCGGGCTGCAGACTGCAGACTGCCGACTTCTTGCGGTGTCCCCACACGGTGGAAGAGGCACGGGAGCTCTGTGGGGTTCTTTTACAACAGCACTGAATCTATTCATGAGGTTCCATTCTCACGCCTAATCTCTTCCTCTTGAAGGTCCCCTTCCTAATACCGTGGCCTTAAGCATTAAGTTTTCAACATATGAATGGGGGATGGGGGGACTACAAATATTCAGATCATAGCATCTGCTTTTCTCTGAATGAATGTGAGTGTTTTTCACATGTTTAAGGGCCATTTTTATATCTTTTTTGTAAACTGTCTTTCACATCTTTTCCTCAGTTTTCTATTTGGTTTTTGGTCCTTTGTCCTTCAATTTTAAAGAATTCTTCATGGATATTTAGGAATATTAGCCCTTTGTTACATAAGTTGCATTTTTCTCCCAGTTTGTTAACTGTCTTTTGATTTTGTTCATGCTAGGTTTTATCACACAAGTTTTAAATTTTTTACTTAGCCAGAATGATTAACATTTGGTTGCCCCTGGATTTTGAATCATCATTAGGAAGCTTTCCCTACATCAAGGTTTTAGAGATGAATTCATCCACATTTTCTTCTGGTACTTGAATGGTTCCAATTTCTACATTTAGATCCCTAACCCCTTGGGAGTTTATATGGCATTAAAATACGGATGTTTTATCTTTTTCCAAATGGTGACCTTAGCCACCATTTTTGTTAAAAAGTCCATCTTTACCCCAATGATTTGAGATGGCATTTTTATCATGTAAATTTCTATATGTACTTATGTCTATTTCTGGGCTATTTTATTTCACTCTTCTACTTATCTATTCATGCATCAGTTCCACACTGTTTTAATGATACAGGTTTTACAGTATGTTTTACTGTCTAGCAAGGCTAGTTCTCCATCACAGTTGTTCTTTTTCCTGTGGTTTCCTGGTTATTCCTTAATGTTTGTGTTTCTATATAAAATTTAGAATAATGTGTATAATTCCATAAAATAGACCGTGGTGTTTCTACTGAGATTGTATTAAATTTGGAATTTAATTTAAGGGAGAACAGACATCTTTATATTGAGTCCCCCTATCCAAGAATGGGATGTCTTCACATTTGTTCGTCTTATTTGGTGTCTTTGAGGAGTGCTTTAGCATATTTCTTGTATGTTTTTGTATGTATCTTGTTAAATTTATTCCAAAGTATTTAATCTTCTTTGTTACCACTGTAAATGGGATTTTCATTACCGTTATAACCTGTTTATCATTTGCATATGCTAGTGTTGTATCCTGCTACTTCAGTAAAATTCTATAGTTGGTGTTGGTTTTATCACTGAGTCTTTGGTGTTAATTCTCTACCCCAACAGAAGGGAGTGCTGAGGCTGCAGGTGCCTTCCTGACTTAGTGTGGGTTTTCTCAGGGATTATTTCAGGATGGGGGGTAGCTATGAGGAGCTAAACTACATGCTTCATGAGTGGAGGGAGGTGTCTGTCCTGGCCACCAGTGTGCACCTGTCAGCCAGCACAGGGCCTGGCATACGGCTGATGCAGGGGAAGTGCTGTCAAAAGACAGGGAGAGAATAGAGGCCTGCTGACAGACTGCCTGGGGACAGACTGCAAAGATGCTGAAATAATATTTCCCCCATAGCCCTGATAAACATTCCCCCCTCCAGGAAGGTGCAAGAGTGTCTGGTCTCCTCTCCAGCCAACTACAGAGACGTGGAAAGGGTTTGAAGGAGCAAGAACACCTGGGGTCTGGCACCGCTCCAGACCCTCTGTGTCCATCACTCATTTAACTCACCCCTTTGTAGTCTGTGCAGCCTCTCTCCTCGTGAGGGAGAAAACAGAATCCCAGTGTCCAAAGGAGGAAGAAACAGAACCAGAGAAGCAAGGTGACCTGCCCCAGGTCTTGCAGCCAATAACTGGGGAAACTGGGATCCCAGCCCATATTCTGACCCCAAAGCCCAAGTCCCATCCACAAAGCCAAGTGGATCCCAAAAGGTAAGATTCACTGAACACTTAACAACTGGTCACTGTTCATTTTCCTGGGCATTTCCTAAGATGAGCTTGGAGTTGCCAACATCTACCCATCCCTGGCTACAAATAAACCTGCTCTGTGCCTTAGGGAAAGGGTGAGTGAGAGGTCACCTGAGCCCATGGGGAAAGAGGTCTGCCGGCAAATGAGCAAGAAAACCATTCGTTTATTGTGTAAGGAACTCCAGGGCCTTGCTGGTACAAGAAGCAGTGTCATTTCTCACGGCCTGAGGAGCAGTTATGTCTCTCCCAGCTCTCCCTCTCACGCCTCAGGATGCCAGGCGCAGACCCAGAGTCCCCATGAGAAACAGGAGCATTTATAAAAAGAAAAGAAAGGCCAGTTGGTTGCCCCATACTCTGCTATTCGAGAAAGATGACATCATGAGGCACTTTACAGAGGTAAAGTCCCGAAGGTCAGCCTCAACCAGGCCTGTGACCTGTGCCTACTGAACAGATACATCAAGGTGGTCCCAATTAATTGGTGAGAGCGTGTGCCCATGCCGCTCTGACGGAAAGTGCCAGTCACTGCAGCTGCTGCCATTACTCGGCCAACGAACTGCATTCCAGTCAGTTTTCCAGGAAACATCAGATGAACTAACATTTATGGGACACTTACTGCCTACCAGGCCCTGGTCCAGACCCCTTCCATATGCCAGGTCAGTTATCCTCACAGCCCTGAGAAATGAGCAATGCTCCCATTTGATAGATAATGATAACCAACACTCACAAGACATTCAACCACCACCAAGATGCCAAGTTTTCTTGGAACTCTGGGATGTCCAGTCCTAGAAACTTTAAACCCAGGGAGTTCCCTGGACTCATCATCCCCGGGAATGGTGTTAGAAAACAGTCTCAGGCCCACCCCAGAACTGGATTCCACTCAATTGGAAACTCTGTGGGTGGACCTGGTAATCCATGTTTTAACATGCCCTCTGGGGATTCAGATGTACTGAACCTGGAGAACCAAGAGCTAGAGATTCCCAAAGGGCACAAAAGCCAAGAGTCATCAGCAGCTGCAGACTCCCTAAAACAGTGCTTTTCCCAATGTGTGTTCCGAGGAACACTGGCACTTCTGGAGATTGTTAATGGATATCCCCCAAATGAGGGGTTCTACTGTCAATGAGTCTGAGAGTCCCTGGCTTAAATAAGGGTGAAAAGGTGTTTTTATCACAGGACTGCTTGAGTTTATCTATACTAATGTATCTTGTGCATCTTAGAGAAAATACCCAGGTGGTGCTTCCCAAATTTCCTGGACTATGGAACCCTCTTTTCTCAGAACACCTGTTACTCTCTCCTAGAACACCTGTGTTCCACGGACCCCAGCCTTGAAGAACAACAAGCCAAGAAATGCAGAAATTCGGGAAGAGAGCAGCAAAAGTGGATACCCACTCTGGATTCAGCAAGACTAGCTCTCTCTTAGCTTCTGTTTAATGACAGCCTTTGGCAAGCTCACTATCTTATGTAAACTAAAGGAACACAGAGTTCACTCCGCCTTCTTAGAGGAGCTGCGCGGGGTTGGGGTTATTAGGAAAAGAAAGCCCTGTGCCAGTGACCCTGGGGCTCTGGGTGAGTAATCCACCACCAAAGCCCAGAGGCACCAGGCAGGGTATTATTATTATTAGATTTCCAACAATGGAGGGCTGACATTTCCAAGAGCTCGTCAATTACTTTAATAACTGTAATTCTTCTGGGTGGAGAGGCCACAGGGATAAGTGTTACTCATTCCACAGATATGTGAGCATTTGATGTGAGCGCCCCCATCCGGCCCCAGGGCTCTAGGAAAACAAGATGGCACAGATTCAACAGCACCCACGGGGTAGGTAGGTTCTGGAAACGCCTTCTACCTTTTCTCAGAGTTGTACACACTTCAATCCTTCCCCAGGTCTGATGGTGGGGGCCTGGGGGAGTCCCGGCTAAAGGTCTCCAACTGATATATCCCACAGGCAGGGACGGGTACACTTATCTAGGTAAGCAGCTCAGGTGGAAATGAAAGAGGACAGGAAGAGAAATGAAAGATGACATTCTTTCCCAGGAACCACGGTTTAGGGAGGGCCTCCTGAGAGCCAAGCTGTGGGAGTGCATTATACTGGTGGCCTCTGCCCTTTCCGGGCTACACCCAGCGCAGGAGGCGGGTTGAGCTGAGGACACTGTGGTCCCTGGCAGTGAGGGTGAGGTGATGTGAGGGCACAAAGGAGGGAGAGAGGGTGCCACAGCACTGACACCACATCTGTGGCCCAGCCTGTGGGTCCTGACTTCCTTCCTGTCTTTCCCCCACCTCTAAGGCCTCTAGAAAAATCCTGTTAGAACCTTCTGGCTTATCTTAGTTGTGCCTTGCAAAGGTCCTCATCCACATGAGAATTAAAGTATGAATGGGGGACAGACAATATGTCCTGACGCCTTCATTAGCCAGCGTAGGAACTCTGGCACCATCTTGGACAGGGAAGTCCCTGGAGGAAGGAAGCCACAAACCAGGAAGTTGAGCTGGGAACAGAAAGCCAGAGAGAGCCCGGGATCCCATGGCCTCGGAGCCACCATACTAGTCCTGGATCACCCACCTCTGCCCTTTTACGTGCAAGAGAAATACACTTCTATCTCATTTTTTTTTTTAATCACCAGGTACATGAACTATTTCTGAATGATTCTAATCATGCATTTTGCATATAAAATTAAAAATATGAAGTATAAATCAGAATTATTTCACTAAACATGCTGAGTACAAGAAGATGTATATGCTATTAAACATTTTTTTTTTTTTAATTACCAAGGGTCAAAGCCGCTGAGGTGGCTCTGGGGTATACTCATGCAATGCTCTACAGAACCCCACCTCAGGGTAAGAATGGGGCAACACCAATAAATCTGGAACGTCACTGCCCTGGCTTGCCCTGTCAGCAATTCAAGGAGCCAGCCCCTGCCATGCCCCTCCAAGCCATTCCTGGGAGTCCCTGAGGAGTGCCTCCCTCAGCTCTAAAAACTAGGTGTTGTGCCTACCGTGTGCCATCTGCCCTTTTCCTGCCCTGCTCCATGACTCCTGATGTCACCAGCCCTGCCTGCCACATGGGGAAGGCAAGCCTCATATATGCAAGCTGAGCACCAGCCATTTTGTGTGACATACGTAGGCTGGGAGATTTCTGCCACCTGCACTGGCCGCTGCAGGTACACGGCATCCTGTTCGTGGTGTCAGAGCAAGAGGATGGCGAGCTTTTTTGGACCCAAACCTCCCATGTTAGGAAAGATGGGGTTTAGAAAATGAAACCACATTATCCTACTGGCAAAAGGATGCTGCAGGGAGCTAAAATCACTGGCCTAGGAAGCACTCCAAAATTAACCTCAGGTTTTCAGTGAAGAATTTATTGGCTACTACAGAGCAAGATTTTATTTATTTTTTAAAATTACATTTCCCCCAAAACAGATGCTCAAATTAAGCTGTGGGGAAAATACTGGACTGTTCATCTACAAATTCCCAGAGACTTCCCTGGCCCGTCAAGATCCCCGGTAGCACAGGCTCTCGCCTCCCCTGGGCATCTAGTCAATCACTGACGTTTGGGCTGAGAGGCTCATCCCCACGGGGCTGCCCCTCATCCTGCCCGCGTAGCCCAAGATTTGGTCCAGGAGTCACAGTCTTGCCCCCTTAGTGCTCCCTCTGGAACTGGACCACCAGAGCACCTGTAACCCACGCAGAGTCAGACAGCTGCACGCACAGGTGCCACACTCCCGCAGAGGCCGTGGCGAGGCCTTCCAACCTGCGTTTACACCAACCGCTGCTCAGGAGAGCTGAGGCCTGCTTCCCCAAAGCTCACAACTGGCCCTTCTCTGTGTCGACAACAATCTTCTGATCTCCACCCACCTCCAAAATATCAGGAATACCAGTGCTCCAAGAGCCTTTGCTTGCGAGCCCTGACCTTCTTGTCCAGACTGTCTCCTAAGAGAATGTTATTTCTCTCTACTTCCCACTGGACTCAAGAGGCAGCTATGGCTGTGATGTATTGTTACAGCTGAGAAGCTAAGATATATTCTGAACCAATAAAGATGAGTTCATGCTCTATGATCCAAGGTGTCCCCTTCATGGAAAAACATTTCAAAAAGACTTAAGGCCACTCAGGCCTCTCCCACAGCCCACAGACTCTCAGTAATTCCAAGGGCAAAGCTCCTCACACAGGCCATCACAAGGTAAGAGAGCCTCAGAAGCCAGGGCACTGGTGCCCCTTGCCCCAGCTTGGCACCGGGCAAACCACCCAGGCACCAAAAGCCATGTCCCTGACATGGAATTGGCAGCAGCTCAGGCAGGCCTTTGTCACCAAGGACACCAAGCACCGTGCAGAAGTCAAAGCACGATTCTCTCAAGGACACGGAAGTCCAGATGATGAGGTGGTAAATGCCGCAGCAGCCTCGTGCTGGGAAAGCACCGGACGCTGGGCTCAAGCCAAACACAGCACAATTTTGTGAAGGTCTAGGAATGCTGCCTGTCCTCGAGAACTGCTCACATAATGAGAAAATGAGGATGCTGGCTCCACACACTGCTGGCTCTCCCCACACAGACGTGAGATCTCTAGCAAGGGAAGACAGGCTCTCAGGATGAGAGGCAGAGAACGTTTCAGAGTCGCCAAAAGTCTGAATTGTGCCAACTCCACTGTCACTGGCTGTGTGACCCTGGGGAGTCCCTTGGCCTCGCTGAGCTTCAACTTCCTCCCTGGGATGTAAGGGCCACTACCCCACCCTCCTGGGAGGCGGGGAAGGGTTAGAGACTCCAAACCCAGCATGAGGTCAGGAGGCTCTTCCCTTAATCAGAGGGACCCAGCAGTGGGAAACCACCAGGAGAGGCACTGGGGGAATGCAAGGCTACGACCACCAAAGGGCATGACAAACCCACTGGTCCCATTTGTCATTTACCTGCAAGGACCAGAGACCCAGGATGAAGACACTGGCAAAGAGGAAGAGACCATCAGGAAAACAATGTGGACAAATATAAAGCCCTCCCGAAAGTTGATTTTCCCAAATTGCTCCTAACAGCTAACTTGGCAGCAGTGGGCATTTTTCTGGCATGATCTTTCCTGTTCTATGAGCCATGTTTCTGATTCTCTGGAGTTAGTATGCGGTCCCGGTTTTGTTCAAAGAGTTCTAACATTTTCTTCCTGTCGTGGTCAGCCTCAATCACCTGGAAATTAAACACATGGATCACCGGGCTGCACTTGACCTCAACATCCTCCTCCCTTCACGATGAAGGGGGGAGAGGTAGAGACAGGCAGGATGAAGCGGGAGAGGCAGAGAAGCCCAAGGTCACAGGCAGAGAAAATGGAAGCATAAAAGCAAAACAGCACCTGGTTCTAGGTCAATTCATATTCTCAACTGTGTTTTCACTTAAGAATCCACTACAGCTGTCCCTGTGGCCAGCCCACGAATGATGTTTTTTTTTCCCCATCATGTTATATTATCCAATCATAAGGGGGAAAAAATAGATTTTACTTCTTCAAAACTCCAGCACAGTAATATCTCACTTTTCGGCAACCTCATGGCCCGCGAGCACCGTGAGTAGAAGTATTTGAGAAGCCCAAACAGATGTCCCTCAGGCCATGCACCAAAGTCTGTGTGTGGCCCTCCCTTGCATCCCACGCTGTGCACGCACTCCTGACAGTCTTAGCACCCATCTGCCTGCCTCAAGAAATTCAGCAGCAGCAAATCGGAAAACAAGGGGACAGGGAAGCAGGGAAACACGGATGGAGCGGAAACGGCGACACAGTTAGAAGTGGCGAGTGTCAGCAGGAGAAAAGGGGGCGGCTATACAAAGCCAACGCGGGAGCTCAAACACGTGAGTGGTGTGGGGCAAACAGTCCTACACACCTCAGCACCTCCTAAGGGCATCGCTGGGTAACAGCCCAGGACAGCAAGTGGTGCTCCTCCAGACGCCCTGGGTCACCAAGAAAGGGGGCAGTGAGGCTCTGCGCCTGCTATCCACTGAAGAAGGGACGGCTGCATCGCAAAGAGCCAGCTCGAGTGCTTAAAGCCAAAACGCACGCCTAGAGGCTTCAGCCATCGGGGACACTCCTTCCCTGGTGAGGCTGGATAAGTGAGATGCTACTGTGGCCACTGGTGTAATGACATTGGGACAGGTCACCTTCTCTCAGGACTGTCCAACTGACTCTGAGACTCAGTCCAGAATGGGGACCGGGCCAGAGAAAGAGCCCTTTCCACCCTCCCTGCTTCCTCCTTCTCGATCCTCCAGCTATGAAAGAACTCATGCTTCCCCTGACTACAGAGTGGCTGGCATTCCCTGGGTCACTCCTCCTTCTAGAAAAGAAGGGGAACTTACCAGAACAGGGGCTGCCACAGGGAAAAGGCCTCCTTTGAAGAGCCACTCCTCATAGAGGCGGTGAAGAGCATCCAAGTATTCCTGCCAGGAAACACACACACACAGACACAGGCTGTCAGGAGCAGGGAGGGGGACAAACCTCTCCACCAAGGGTCTTAGGCAGGGGGGTGAATGTTGATGACCACAGGGCAGTGGCTTGGACAAAGGAGCCTACAACCGCTGACCTGGTCCAGGCGGACAGCAGTAAATGCAGCGGCTCCCTCTGCCAGCCAGCTCGGGCAGGGCAACAGTCAGAGGCTTCACTAGGGCTGTGGGCCCCACCCCTCCCTGCTCCACTGGTGCCTTACGCACACCCTCCCACCTTGCTTCTCACACTTCCTGCCACTTCTCCAGCAGCAGGGCCATCAGCTCCTTCATGGTGGAGCCCACAGCTGCCCCACAGCTCGACAGCCCAGCCCTGGGCAGCCTCTGACTCCTCCCCTCTGACCTTCCCTCCAAGAGGACAATGACCCTCACTGGCCTAGGGAATCCCATTCCTGCTGCTCCTACTCCCTAGATGACTTACAACCTGTGGACCCTCTAGACCATGAAGACCAACTTCATTTAAAAATTTTTTAATGTTTATTTATTTTTGACAGAGAGAGAGAGAGAGAGAGAGACAAAGCATGAGCAGGGGAGGGGCAGAGAGAGAGGGAGACACAGAATCTGAAGCAGGCTCCAGGCTCTGAGCTGTCAGCACAGAGCCCAACACAGGGCTCGAACTCACAGACTGCAAGATCATGACCTAAGCCCAAGTCAGACGCTCAACCAACTGAGCCACCCAGGTGCCCCATGAAGACCAACTTCAGAAAGCCCCACGAGGTGGAACCCAAGGGAAAAGAGGCCCGGACATGCCCCTAAGCCATTAGTGCCTCTGCACAGGCAGGACTGGACAGCACACACTTCCACATGCACAGGCCAAGGTGCTTTGGCTGCCCGTGACCACCTCCCCAAGCAGCAATTTACTGCCAGCCCGGAAGTTCTTAGAGAAACCGCACTGACACCTTTTCATCCACCACTGAGTTCTCCCTTGGCAACAACAGGTTTGTCCTATAGGCCATGTCAGAAATGTTAGGATAATGGCTTGGCTAATGGCTTAGAGGGACTCCAGACTTGTCATTTCTTCAGAACATCTGTGTCACTGCACAGAGTGGCCATGCCCTACCTTGGCATGGCCCAGCCCCACTCCACTGCACCCTTCACTCCTGTCTCTGGATTTCAAAGGAGCTGCCTAGAGAGAGGCCCATGCCTTCACGGCTGGAATCAACCTTTCTGGTGCCCAAGGAAAACAAGGCTAGGCAGGCCTCAGGAGCAGGACAGGTCTTCCAGGGCCCCAAGTCCAGCCCATCCTGAGCTCAGACCCCCATGACACCCCAGTAAATGCCTGCCAGCCTCTGTCTGTGTACCGCCAGAGGCATTCGTGTAGGGCATTCAGTTCAGTACTAACTGAGCAACTCCTCGGTGCCAAGTCCTGGGAAACATGCTGGGGATGCAAAGGGAATAAGATCTAATCTTTTTTTTTAAATTTTTTTTTTTCAACGTTTATTTATTTTTGGGAGAGAGAGAGACAGAGCATGAACGGGGGAGGGGCAGCGAGAGAAGGAGACACAGAATCGGAAACAGGCTCCAGGCTCCGAGCCATCAGCCCAGAGCCTGACGCGGGGCTCGAACTCACGGACCGCGAGATCATGACCTGGCTGAAGTCGGACGCTTAACCGACTGCGCCACCCAGGCGCCCCAATAAGATCTAATCTTAAAAAGCTCACAGTTTGATGATAGATGGGGAACAAACATACAGACAAATAGTTTCAGTATGCTTGTCCTTAGGGGTGTGATCATAATACACCCAGAGGCTAGAGGAGCACAATGGAGGGAAGGTCAGGGAAGGCCTGCTGGAGAAAGTGACATCTGAGCTGAACTTGGAAGACAAAAGAAACCACCATACAAAGGCACATTTATGTAACTACATGGTGAGTGTGTTTGTGTGTGTGTGCCCCACCAATCGGGCAGTGGGGACTTCAGCCTAGACAGCGGCAAGGCACTGAGGGCTTATGGCTGGGAAACTGCATGAATGGCATTCTATACTGGACACATCACCCAAGCAGCAATGTGGAGACCAGATTTTGGAGGGAACGTGCGGAGTGAAGGATCAGGACAAGGAGGGCAGTCCAATGGCTACAACAGTCCTGACTACAGTCCATGTGGCCCTGAGCCAGGACCCAGAAGGGCAAGATGCTGGGCAAGTCATAGAGAAAGCCACCGCCAAGCCCAGCACTGCACTAAGCACTGGGGATGCAGTGCAGGTGGGAGGGCACGTTCTAGCGAGGACCCAGAGCTGGGCCCAGAGGCAGGTCACCTTCAGGAAGTGGACAGGACGAGCCCTGGGGGCACCTGGACAGGGAGTGGAGAAGGGACGCCTCTGAGCACAGAAGGCGCCAAGCAATGAGTCCCAAGCCACAGGAAGTGAGGTCGATCTGGACTCTGCACAGGGTCTCCAGCCACAGAGGAAGTCAGAGTTTACCCTCCTGCATGCTCAGTTCCCGTTTCTTCCTCTGTGACAACAGCACAGTGACCTCACAGAGGGAAGGGCCGGGCTGCGATGGACATGGTTTCCCGGTCATTTTGAAGCAGGTTAAAGAGGGCTCTTACCAAGGAAATGACTGTCTCCTCCTCCCTGCATCTCATCTGTAACCTCTGATAACAGGTCTCAGGGGTGGTCCGGAGATAAACTGAAATTAAAAAAAATCATACATGGTTCTAATTACTCTGGTCATGGCTTGGAAGTCAAAGCCGAGGGGAGGGGGAAGGAAGGTGTGTGGGCAAGACGTGGAGAGAAACATCCGCCAGCAGCTCTGAGCAGAAGACACAGACCACAGCCAGCTCACAGCCCAACCACTAACCAGCTGTGTGGCCTGACAGGCATCTTGACCCTCATCCCAACTTTAATTTTCCTTCCATGTCACCAGCCCCACAGGGTTGTTCTGAGGCTGAATGAGCTTCCATGCATACACAAAGCTTAGCACAGGGTCTGGCACAGTGGGTCTCAGTAAATGCCCAGATCCTGTCCCTCCTCCTTCTCATATAAACTAGAAAAAACAACATCAAATCACAATGGACCAGGGGAGAGCAGCTTGAGTAACAAAGCCCAGGGAGGGTGCTTCTATAGGAGGAACCAAAATGCCCCCAGATTCTGTCTGCCATTGGACAGAAGGCTGAATTGGTGTGGGAAAAGAATCACCAGTGGTTAGGGCCCCGCCCACTGTCCCTGCTGGTTGGCGGTCCAGCCAAGTGCGTCCTCACTGGGGGAGGAAGGTCGGGAGGGGCCTCTCACCTATCAAATCAATGGACACGTCGATGTTCCTCACAATCCAATCAAACCATTCTGCCAGAATCACATAGTCCACTTCAGGCATCTTCCCACTATAATGAGAGTTATTAGGGTTTTATTCATCAGAAGGACCTGTGGATGGCTTCCGTATAAAGGGCATGACCCAGGGCACAATGGTATACCGCGATCCATGTGACATTGGGCCCGAAACACCTTGGACCCTCCACCGCTGGGGGACAGCTTATGGTCTAATGCAGCAAGAGTCATGGAACTGTTCGATGGGAGAGCTCATTTGGGATCTGAACTACAGGCAGAGAAAGGGACTCTGAAGCCTGTCCCCAGAGAACAGGGATAGCACTCAGTTTGGAAGGTGGAGCAGCAAATCAATTCCACCTCTAGAAGTTTATTTCGTGGAAATAATCATGGATGTCCACCACAGCACCCCCCCTAAAACAATGAAAAGCGAAACCTTGGCCCATTGACAGAACAGTTTGGATAAAGAGTTAGTATCCAAAGTCTATAAAGAACCATGCAGTGACTGAAAGACAACATTGTAAAATAATACTTAATGACATGGAAAATGCTCACAATCGAATGTTCCATGAGAACAGCAGGACAAAAAACTGTATATAGTGTGACCCAACTGTATTTTCACAAGAATCCGTTCACATATTATGAAAAAAGACTGGGAAGAAAAACAGCAAAATGCATACAGTGCTTTTTTCTCTGAGCTGTGGGACCAGAGGGGACTTTGTTTTCTTTCTACCTTTCTGTATTTTCCAAAATCAGCAACATATTCGTTCTCAAATCAAGGGTTGGGTGGAGGGGAAATAACTACATATTTAAAATGTGAACTGTGGGGCGCCTGGGTGGCGCAGTCGGTTAAGCGTCCGACTTCAGCCAGGTCATGATCTCGCGGTCTGTGAGTTCGAGCCCTGCGTCGGGCTCTGGGCTGATGGCTCAGAGCCTGGAGCCTGTTTCTGATTCTGTGTCTCCCTCTCTCTCTGCCCCTCGCCCGTTCATGCTCTGTCTCTCTCTGTCCCAAAAATAAATAAACGTTGAAAAAAAAATTAAAAAAAATAAAAATAAAATGTGAACTGAAAAAGGAAGGAAGGAAGGAAGAATTCAAGACAACAGTCTAAGCACCCACGAGGCCTGGCGTCTCTCCCCGGCTCCAGCGGGTTTCCCGCACCCCAAGAGGAAACCAACGGGAAGAGACAGAGGAATGGCAGCTAGAGGACACAGGCCTGTCAAAGGCCAGGTGATCTGCCAAGGCCCAGGAGGGTAATTCTCCCTTGTAACACCCCACCTACCATCTTGGATCCACTCAGAACAGGGTCTGGAAGGACCGGCTACAGGAAAATGGTCGTGCCTGGGCCCCAGGGTGCACAGGGGGCTTCTCGTTGCCCATGAACGGTGGGGGCAAGAGAAGAGCCCAGTGGAAGGGCGGTCTAGAGCTGGCCCCCTGCCAGGTGCTGTGAATGGACTCCCACCTGATGGGGACGAGGGATGCAGGGATGGGCACGGACAGAGATAAGAGCTCAGAGAGTTGGAGGGGGGTGCTCTGGGGGACGAAGGGCACAAACGACAGGGCATGGCACAAACTGGACAGGGACACTGCCCCTAGTCCCTGAGACACCATGATATCCTCAGGGGAGAACAGCTAGCTGTGCCTGGGCCGAGCAGCAGGAAAGTGTACGGTGCCTGAGAGAACAGTGGGGGCAGAGGGGCAGCTGCCGGTGCCTTAGGTCTTCAGGCATCAGATCTCAGCCAGGAGACCTGATTAACATGCGAGGGCTCTTGGAATGAGTGGGTGGAGGAGGGTGGTTGGAAGAAGTCCCACAACACTGCAGAGAGGACCCGAGCCAATGCAATCCAGGAACTAAAGGTAATGACTTTGTGACCACAGGCTGGTATGGTGTGAGGACAGGTGGCTGTCTCTTATGTCCTTATAGCCCATTATTGGGGTGCCTGGGTGGCTCAGTCGGTTAAGCATCCGACTTCAGCTTGGGTCATGATCTCACCACCTGTGAGTTCAAGTCCCACATCAGGATCTGTGCTGACAGCTCAGAGCCTGGAGCCTGCTTCAGATTCTGTGTCTCCCTCTTCCTCTGCCCCTCCCCTGCTCATGCTCTGTCTCTCTCAAAATTAAGTAAACATTTAAAAAACAAATTAAACAAAAATGAACTACTGGGACCTCATCAAAATAAAAAGCTTTTGCACAGCAAAGGAAACAATCAGCAAAACTAAAAGGCAACCGATGGAATGGGAAAAGATATTTGCAAATGACATATCAGATAAAGAGTTAGTATCCAAAGTCTATAAAGAACTTATCAAACTCAGCACCCAAAAAAACAAATAATCCAGGGAAGAAATGAGCAAAAGTCATGAGTAGACACTTCTCCAAAGAAGACATCCAGATGGCTAACCAACACATGAGAAAATGCTTAACATCACTCATCATCAGGGAAATACAAATCAAAACCACAATGAGATACCACCTCACACCTGTCAGAATGGCTAACATTGGGGTGCCTGGGTGGCGCAGTCGGTTAAGCGTCCGACTTCAGCCAGGTCACGATCTCGCGGTCCGTGGGTTCGAGCCCCGCGTCAGGCTCTGGGCTGATGGCTCGGAGCCTGGAGCCTGTTTCCGATTCTGTGTCTCCCTCTCTCTCTGCCCCTCCCCCGTTCATGCTCTGTCTCTCTCTGTCCCAAAAATAAATAAAAAGCGTTGAAAAAAAAAATTTTTTTTAAAAAGAATGGCTAACATTAACAACTCAGGCAACCACAGATGTTGGCGTGGATGTGGAGAAAGAGGATCTCTTTTGCACTGTTGGTGGGAATGCAAGCTGGTGCAGCCACTCTGGAAAACAGTATGGAGGTTCCTCAAAAAATTAAAAATAGAACTACCCTACGACCCAGCAATTGCACTACTAGGCATTTATCCAAGGGATACAGGTGTGCTGTTTCAAAGGGGAACATGCACCCCCATGTTTATAGCAGCACTGTCAACAATAGCCAAAGTATGGAAAGAGCCCAAATGTCCATCGATGGATGAATTGATAAAGAAGATGCGGTACATGTATACAATGGAGTATTACTCGGCAATCAAAAAGAATGAAATCTTGCCACTTGCAACTATGTGGATGGGACTGGAGGGTATTATGCTAAGTGAAATTAGTCAGAGAAAGACAAAAATCATATGACTTCACTCACATGAGGACTTTAAGAGACAAAACAGATGAACATAAGGGACGGAAAGCAAAAATAATATCAAAACAGGGAGGGGGACAAAACAGAAGAGACTCATAAATATGGAGAACAAACTGAGGGTTACTGGAGGGGTTGTGGGAGGGGGGATGGGCTAAATGGGTAAGGGGCATTAAAGAATCTACTCCTGAAATCATTGTTGCACTATATACTAACTAATTTGGACGTAAATTTGAAAAAACAAAAAATAAAATTAAAAAATAAAATTAAAAATAAAAAACATTAAAAAAAAAAAGTAGCCCATTATTTATTCAGGTCTGAGTGTTCCAGGGAAACCTGACCCCACCCCAAGCTTCTGGGGAGGCCCAGTTGATCTAAGGGAAGTACTGTCCTCTCACAAGCTGCACCAATCAGTACAAGGCATCCCCTGGTCACACGGGCCCAGCCTGGGCCAGTGAGACATGAGGGAGGCCTGCAGGGGTTGATAGAAGCCATGCTTTCTCACACTCAGAGGAAAGCCACTGGCAAGACACCTACTCTGGCTAGCAAGTGAGAAACCTGGTTCTGCCACAGCCATTTCGTCACCATGGAGGAATCATATTGAGGATATGAATGAGACACAAGAGTAGGAAAACAAGGCTGGAGCCACTGAATGAAACCAACCCTGCCTGCCATTAAGATAACCACTAATGACCTCATCCTTCAGGTTACTTGGAGCTGGGTTTCAGTTAGTCGCAGCTCAGAGTATCTGATTTCAGGAAACCAAACCACTCTCTCTTCATGTGTTTTCCTTCACTGGGAAACAAAGTTTCATTGTCCAGAACAAAATTGACTCTGAGGGAATGAGGGTTTCCCGTAAGCAAGCTGCTAATCGGCCCCTCCCCTTCTCCACTAAAACACAGACCAAATAGCCTGAAGGCACAGAACAGACTAGCAACATAGGGCTGTGGACTAGTGAGCGGGGCCAGAGGCAGAACTGCCCAGTGCCTCCCAAGTCACTGATGCTTGCTGGACAGTCAGGTGTCATACTTTGCCCTGCAGAACTTCACATGTGTCTGCAAGGCTCAAGGCAGATTTTGCCAAATCCCAGAGCTGGGAAGATCCCGGAAGCTGGAACTGCTGAATTGAGTCACCATGCAGAACATATGCAGCACAGTGTTAACTGAAAAACCAGACCAACACTACCAGAAAAAAGGGTCAGGATGTGCATGGAAGGACGCAGAGACATGGGGATGGGGCTCACATCTGCGGGAGTCTCTGGAGCCTGCCTGAGAGCCACTATTCCCCTGGAAATCAGTTCCAGATAATCTCAGGATACTTCCTGAGGGGCACAGGGACCTCCTGGTCCCACCCCAACCCAGCCCAAACTGGCAGCTTCCCCCACAGACAGGAAGAAGGATATCCCTTTCCAGCGCTCTCCTGGAGAGGTCCTCCGTGGGGGCAGCCTCCCTGCCAGCCGGGTTGGCAGGAAGACCTCCAGGAAACCCTTCCGAGATTGCTGGGAGCACTGTGCTAGGGGGTCCAGGACAACCTGTCACTGGCTAAGCTGAGTGAGGAAACGGAGGCCTGGTTTCTGTGACTCTGAGGAATGTCAGACAGCAGGTGCTGCTTTATCCATATTCGCAGTTTTCCTCCTGGAAATTCTGCCTGGCTCCTCCTGTGTCTGCCTCTAGATTGGGGCACCCAGCACCACCAATAAGCCACTGTTTTAATTTTTTTTTAATTTTTTAAAAAATGTTTATTTATTTTTGAAGGAGAGAGACAGATAGACAGAGCATGAGTGGGGCAGGGGCAGAGAGAAGCAGACACAGAATCCAAAGCAGGCTCCGGGTTCTGAGGTGTTAGCACAGAGCACGAGGTGAGGCTCAAATTCACGAACTGCAAGATCATGACCTGAGCCAAAGTCAGACACTTAACCGACTAAGCCACTCAGGTGCCCCCAAGCCACTGCTTTTATTTCCACAGAACATACAGTGGGCGGCGCCTCTCTACAGAAAATTCAACCACTTGACTCCCCAACAGTGGAATGGGTGGAATGAGAGGATTTCGTGGTGCCGTCCCCTTACCCAGGGTGGCAAAACCGAGGTCTTGGATCCACACGAATCCTGCTGGCTGTTTTGCTTGGCACAGTTTGCTGCTATCCTCCTCCTGAGGCCCTCAGAGGCCCCAGTTTGCACAGCACAGGCTGGAACAGAAACCTCTCATTCATATGCCAGTCTCCCTGTATACATGATTGTCTCTTGTTTTCACAAGACCTTATATGATCAATTTTAGTCCCAAATTTGCAGATGAGGAAAACTGAGGCCCAGAGCAGTGAAACACACCTCAGTCTGAGCAGGAATTAAAGCCTGGCTCTCTGTGGCCCCAAAACTCACATGCTCTGCATTACATCACTTGCCCTTCCTGTCTGTCAAGTGAGGGGGCTGTTCTGGACACTCCTGTGTCTCTGTGGCCGCAGCTGGAGGAAAGGCACAGCTCTCAGGGTCAAGACCCAGGCCTAAGTCCCCCTTTGGACCAGAGCAGGGGAAGAGTCCCAGCCCCTAGGCCAGCTAGGGAGGTAGGAGGGCCTGCTTACTGTTCCAAATGCAGGGTCTTCATCAATGTCCCTGATCTGCAACCCCAGGCGAGTCAGCTGTCACTTCTCCAGTTGGGCCCCACTCAGTTCCCCTACTTCTGTTCTTCGAAAATGCCAACCAATCTAGTAAAACCTTGGCATTCAATTATTCAGCCCACAAGGTTTGGGCCACACAATTGCCTGCGTGGCCACTTTAGCTACATGAGTCCTTCTCACCACCTTCAGCTTTTCACTTCAGCGCGGTGCCCAGGCCTCACAAGTGCCTGGTTGTTAAGGAGGCTATGTAACTGGAATCTTCCTCTTCAGCAATTAACACCATGCTCTCACACCCCTAGCAGCATAATTGCACTCACATCCTGCCTGCCCCAAACTCGCTGCAATGGGGGGGGGCCAGAAGAGGCAGGTCTCTCCCTAGGAGAGCTCCTTACTTGTTCAAGGTCCAAAAGGCAAGGATACCTTCAAGAAATTTTGCTTTGGGGGATGCAGAATGCCAGTATGTGGCCTGGCGTACTCCCTTCCACCCAGCCCCCCTCCCCAAGGTTGCAATGGCTTTTAAGAAAGAGAAAAGGTTCAACCCCAACACCGAAGGGGCAGCAGCAACTTGTACCCGTCCCCATCAGTACACATCAGGAAGCTTTTTCCTGGAGCACCTGAGGATGGAGGGAGGCATGAGCTGAGCCAGGAGCTGACTCTCTACATGTGCCATGCTGGGGTTCCCAGTACCCAGCCGAACTCCCCCCAGGTAGGAACTGAAACATCCTATTATAGGCGAGGGCAAAGGATCCAGCCAAACTCGGGTGTAGCATACATTTGGTTTAGGCTCAAAGCACAGAAATCCGTATTTGTGGGGAGCAGAAAACTCTCAAAACATCTCCTTTCTCAGTAACACTTCACTGTGGCTGACCCACTACATCAAGGAAAGCTGGGGTTGGACGGAGAGCAACCGAGAAGAAAGCCCACATTCCACGCTACCTTGCTCTCATCACCTCGTTAGCTCCGGCTACAAACACTCCAATGTGCCCCCACACAGAAAACCTTTGGCCTATGGCTGCACCTGGCTGCACCTTTCCTGGCCCAGGAATAAACTTGGAGACCCTTAAAACAAAGAAAACACAACAAAACCCCCAACAACTAAAACTTGAAACAACAAATGTAAAATGGACAAACAGCAAGGAATGCAGGAAACAGAACCCCCAGCCCCTGCACTGAAGAACTTTCACCAGGGCGGACTGCCTGCACCCAAGAAAGCCTACAGGACTGGGCTCTTACTCTCCTGACCCCAAGGAAGCCACAGAAACAAAACTCTCGAGGAAAAGGGCTGGGCACTAGAGCGGAGAGCTCTTTGCCGGCTGGCTGCAGGCTTCTTCTAAAGCCTTATGCCTCCAAGTGTGCTCCTCCCAGGATGGTGGCCACCTAGGGTGCTTGTTATAAATTCAGGTTCTCAGGCCCCACCCCGGACTCAGCAAAGCAGCATCTACATGTTAACAAGATGTACAGTGATCTCTGGGAGAAGCCCACTATAAGGCCTGGGTGGAAAGAGGCAGAGGCCTGACTCGCCTGAGTAGACTCCTCAGGGCCTCCAGCCAGTCTGAAGCCTCGGGCCTTGAGGAGAAAAATCTCGATGCCTCCCACGGCTCCCTCATAATTGCTCCCCACACAGCAGGGCACAGGGCAGCTCCCCCTGCTCAGTCACCCGCCTGGTCAGGAAGGAGCATGGGTCTTCTGAGCCCATCTCAGTTCCTACTCTGCCAAACAGGGTCCCCAGTACCTACACCACAGGGCTGCCCTGAGGACTCAAAGTGGAGTATGAAGAACCAGACAATAAATGTGGCTCCTGGCCTGCCCTTCAACCACTTGAGCAAACACCCTCATTTCCAGGGAACACAGATAACCTGGTCCGGGTCAGAGCTGAATCACCCGCACTGTGGAGGTCCTACTCAGACCCCCTCTCCTTGAGTTCCCCACCTCCAGAATCTGGGGACTCTAGGGTACGTGGCTGAGGGAGGAGGTACTCCAAACCACATGCTCAGTCTGGTGTTTGTTACAGATACAAACAGAAGAACACATTATAGAGCAGAATGCAAAATCCATATGAATTTTTAAGATAAAAGAGGGGACTTCAAAGCAACTTCCGGTTTGTTAGTGGGCTTCTTTGGGCTATATGGTCTGGGAGGGCAAGTGGGGAAGCAGCCACCTGTGTGAGCATTCCTTCGCCTCTGGGAGGCTTCAGTCAAAGGGTTTGAGGAGCACCACCTTCTCTGATTTCCCTGAAACTGAAGTGGCAGATGGCCTCACCCCCCCCCGACCCCCCCGCAGGCTGCCACAGTGTTCCCAGCAGCCTCTGGAGTGCCCAATGCCATGCACCAACCAACAGCTTTTAGCCTGAATCAAGTGATACCAGGAACCAGCCTTGAGGTTCCAACGAGGTCTTCAGGGGAACCCACGTTCTCTGAAGGCTGTATGAACTTGAAACAATTAGATCCCAAGAACAGAAACATGGACACAGTAAATTTCTCCTGGGGTTCACTGTCCCACCGAAATCCTAACCACAGATGCCAGGCATTCTGGGAGGGCCAGGGGAGGGATAAAAATGAAGCTAACAGGGCAGGAAAAGAGTTTAAAAAAACAAAACTAAAAGCTATGGTCTTTTCCTACATTACCCACAAAACAGCCAGGGCAAGGCCCACGTTTTCTGGACCTATGACCTCAACCACAGCTGCAGAGATTAGGAAATCAGAACCACCCATCAGAAGTGCTGGAATGAACAACTAAGGGCATGAGTAACCAAAGCCCTTGACATCAGCTAAAACCACCTGCTGGGACAGGCAGAGACAATGGCTCCTGGGGAAACTCACTAGGCCTCGGGCAGCCTGCAGGCAGGGGCTGGGGGGGTTAACTGGCAAATTTGGCAAAGATCAGGGTAGGCAAGGACCTACATAAGAGGCACAAACCCTAAACTAGGCAACTGTTCCATAGGCTCTCTAGATGGACAACAGGAATTAGAGATAAGAAAGGCTCAGGGAGGTTTAGGAACTCAGCTGTGTGCACAAAGACAGCAAATTCCAGAGCCAGGATGGGATGCAGGTGCCCCGAACTCCACACCTCACTCTCTCCCCTGGGCCTCCGGTCATTCCATTCCAGGTTACCCACTTCAAAAAGAGCCACTGGCTGCCACACAGAAATGGCCAAGCTGACAACAAGTACAAAACAGAGAGCCTCGTCAGGTGAAGTCCCACCCTGCTGCCCAGGGTCCATACGTCAGAGCAATAAACAAACACCAGCACGGCTTCTCTATTCTTTCTCTTCTCTCCTCTGCCTGTCCTCCCTCTGGCTAAGGCACTGATGAGCAGGGAGCAAAGGAAAGTGTAGTGGACACCTGGGCTCCACTGAAACCCCAGGCAGCTGGGGGAGGATGGGGCTCTAGCATCAGGACCACTCCTGCTGGAAGGCTGGGGGACAAAGCCATAGTCATGACTTGCCCTGGCTGCTATCCTGACTCATGGCATGAGTCTAACGCTCAGAATGGATGGGAGCAGAAGCTGTTGTTTTGGGGGCCACACAGGCAGACGGGCACAATACACACCAGCTCGGGACCAACAGAGAAGCCTTTTTAGTGGTCCCCTCAAAGGAGAAGATGTGAAACAGCTGGGGCCAGAGCCTGGGAAATGTGCCAGGCAGGAGACCCAAGAATGGCTGCAAGTCCCACTGCCCAGCAAGAGCTCACGATATGGCCCAGGTGCTGGCCCCACGCTGTGTGCATGCTAGGCAAGTATACCTGCCACAGGGCCCAAGGAGCTTATGGTCCAGCTGGCGGGGGTGGGCAGGGGAACCACAACAGACAACTGAACAAATAAACATAGACAAAGTTGAACCATGTGTAACTGCCATTTTGTGGGTCAAATTTGGTCAAAATTAATAATTTCATACAGTTCAACCTGATCAGAAGTTGTCTCACACATTATGAAGAAAGCCCAACAGCAGTAATTAAAAATAAGAAAGAAGTCCGACCCATCCAGACAGGGTTGTTGGGGAGAGATGGGAGAGGTGACAGGACAGTTGCAGAGGAGAGGGACGGGGGAGCCAGCATGTAGAGCCAGCACACAGGCCAAAGCCTGCAGCCCATCTCCCTAAGATCCCTAAAATCATCAGTAAACTGAGCACAGAAATCAGGAGGGTCCCAAGCCTCTGAGGCCTCAGCACTGTGGGCCACCAGAAGTCCCCTAACCATGTCTATATGACAGAGTCCACACCCATGAGGACAAAAGACAGTTTTGGGTGAAAGGGTAATAGCCTGACCACTCCATTGCCCTGGGTCTTCACTCTGCCCCATATCCTCCCACTCTGCCATGTGATCCACATGGGCCCTCCACAACTCTCAGACTGGGGTCAGCTGGCATGACCTGTTTTGGCCAATGGGGTGACAGCAAATCTGTAGCCAAGGACTGAAAAGTGCTCGTGCATTTCTGCTGGTGCCTCTGCTCTCCGCCATCACCATGAGAAGTGAATGTCCAGACTAGCTTGCTGGTCCCAGAAGGAGGATGAGAGGCACAAAGAGGAGAGATGAGTCACCCCAGTCACCCTGGCTGGAGCCGTCCTAGACCAGCCGACCCCCAGACATGACGGACAGCAGAGCCACCACCTGGCCAGCCACCCCAGATGACTGAGCAAAATCCATGCAGAAAGCTGTCTGCCACTGAGGCTTCGTGGTTGGTTGTTACACAGCAGGCCTATGGCAGTACATGCGAGAGACCGTACAGGAGGTACTCAATATCTGTCACGGGAGTAAACAAGTTCCAATTTCATTTCTAAAAAATTAAGGGTTTAATAATTTATCAACTGTGTAAACTACAGTACCTTCTATACAGGTTTTCTACAAAAACATATCTTGCGCTGTGAATCGACCGCTCCATCAATCGTACCGGTGATGTCTAAAAGAAAACAAAGTGATTCATTGACTCAGGTCAGGAGGGCTTGAAGGATGCTTGTTGCTCCCCCCGCCTACGGTCTGTGCTGAACACAAGAATAGAGAAGTTATGGGATGGTGAGGCAATCACCAGAGCAGAAATGTGGGTCTAACATGGGGCTCAGCTGTGCTCCGCACCCCCCCCCCCGCCCTTGCCACGCCCTGAAGCTCTCGGTGGCCGCTGCAGCAATGCAGGGACAGAGGGCTCATCAGCAGCAGCCTCTTTCATAGGAGAGGTGAGGCTCAAATGGATTATCAGTTTGGGGAAATGCTAGAAAAACCACCAAGTGCTGTCCAGCAGAGTGCTGTCCAGTGGAAAGTGTGTGAGGGCTTTCCCGAGAGGGCTGGAGTGTGTGTGACATGCTGGGGACTCTGCCATCAGTGACTGAAGGCCTGGCTTTCCGGAACCCCACAAAGATGTGAGACCTTTGTGCCTCTGCACAGGGCTGGCTGGGGATCACTGCAGACCTTTGCAAACCGGGAAGGACTGTGCCCAAGTGGGCAAACACTGCCTCACTCAGCCTGGCCCACAGCACCCACAGGACCTGGACTAGCAAATCAGAGGCATATTCAAAGCCGTAACCCAGGAATTTCCTGGGTGTTTATGTCCATCCATCTTCCTTTCCATTTTTTTCCATCCTCTCCTCACTTATGACCCTCTGCTACCCATATGTTGCTAGCACCCCACTCATCCAACTCTCCTTCCGTTCCTCCTTCCTTGTCTGTCTTTCTTCCTCTCCCATGGCAGACTTCCTTAAACGGAGAAACACACATATGTCCCCTTATAGTCAGATATATTAGACACAATTTAGATTTGCGGTTGAGTGCCTGTTCAGGAAAAATAGGGTGAGTAAAGGGGGAAAAGTGCCAACCGCAGATGCTCTGACCTGTATCACTTAGGTATTTGGGGAGACAGAAACTCATACAGTTCTGCTCATATCTTTCCATCTTTAAAAGATACAGATTTGTGGAAGGATAGCTATAGTCACAACTGCCCAGCTCTGGATCAAACCACTCAGCTGAGTGGCTGTGTCAACATAACAGGCTATAGGGACCTCCCATCTCCTTCATGGACAGCATCCATGCTGGTCTTCCAGGTTGTGCTTACAATTTTGAACCACAGGTGCCGATCAGGCTCTCTTCAGTCAGCTCTCTTTTAAGAGACTCTGTCCCTATTCACATGCCAGCTAATAGAGGGGGTCTAAGCGGCATGTTTGTGCCCTGTGATCTGTGCCAACACCTGATTGGCCTACGGGTAGACACAGGGACCAAGCTGAGCCAATCAAATTCTTTCTCCCAAGAATTTGAACCAAGAGCCAAAGGTGAAGGTTAGATCGGTGGTTCTCAAGAGTGGCTAAAATGAACAAATCAGGAGACTATAGATGCTGGCGAGGATGTAGAGAAACGGGAACCATCTGGCACTGTTGGTGGGAATGCAAACTGGTGCAGCCGCTCTGGAAAACAGTGTGGAAGTTCCTCAAAAAATTAAAAATAGATCTACTCTATGACCCAGCAATAGCACTGCTAGGAATTTACCCAAGGGATACAGGAGTGCTGATGCATAGGGGCACTTGTACCCCAATGTTTATAGCAGCACTTTCCACAATAGCCAAATTATGGAAAGAGCCTAAATATCCATCAACTGACGAATGGATAAAGAAGATGTGGTTTATACATACAATGGAACACTACTTGATAATGAGAAAGAATGAAATCTGGCCATTTGTAGCAACGTGGATGGAACTGGAGAGTGTTATGCTAAGTGAAATAAGTCAGGCTGAGAAAGACAGATACCATATGCTTTCACTCATATTGGATCCTAAGAAACTCAATAGAAGACCGGGGGGAGGGGAAGGGGGAAAGAAAGAAAAGTTACAGAGAGGGAAGGAGGCAAACCATAAGAGACTCTTAAATACTGAGAACAAACTGAGGGCTGATAGGGGGTGGACGGGTGGCGGGGGAGGGGAAAGTGGATGATGGGCATTGAGGAGGGCACCTGTTGGGATGAGCACTGGGTGTTGTATGGAAACCAATTTGACAGTAAATTTCATACCAAAAAAAAAACCATGCAAACAAACAAAGCATGCATTAAAATCACCTGGAGAGCTTGATAAAACACAGATTGCTGGGCCTCATCTCTAGAATTTCTGATTCAGCAGGTCTGAGATGGGGCCAGAAAATTTCTAACACGTTCCCAGATGTTCCTGCTGCTCCAGGTCTAGGCACACTTGGAGAAGAACTGAGTTAAATAATGTTGAGCCCAGAAGGAGTCAGGTTGTGAACACTCAGGCTCACAGGGACATCCCTACCAACTTAGTGGCTAGCTGAGGCTGGTGGGGGAGGGCACTAGAGGCTGGAACTCAGAGAGCCAGGAACAGGAAGCCTTGGCCCCAAAGACAGAGAAGGCTGAGCAGTGCTGAAGGTCCAGCGAGGCTTCCTTGCAAGGTTCCCCTTCCTGGAAATCATATACCCACCACGGCAAGAACATTTTCAGAAGGCTAAAGCTGAGCATCTGAATGTACCTGGGGACGAGTGTGGTGGTCCAGCATCGTGAGCTGCACATATGTCTGCAGCGTGAAGCCCCATCGACAAGCATCGCGGTACAGCAGACCCTGCAGAAGGGAGAACGCAGCACTTTACCCCAAAAACCTCGAGCTGTAGAACTCTGGTCTCTTCAGTCACTGATGGCCATCTCGTGAAACCCACATGGGGCTGTGATGGGGCCAGGGATGAAGCCAACATGGTTGCAGGGCCCTCAGGACAGTGTGGACAGACTAGAGCAATTATAGGACAACCAAGTAACAGCTGTAATAGGAGCCTATATAAAGTCGGAGGGAACAGTCATTCGGTGTTTACTGAGTCCCCTGCAGTCAGTTCTCTATCCAGCACTCAAAACGAGCCCGTTAAACCTCACCCAGCTCTTGATGTTCCTCCACTCAGAACCTTCCAGGGGCTTCCCACTGAATTCAGAATGAAAACCAAACCCCTTACCAAAGCCCACAGGGCCCTAGAAAATCACTTCCATCTTCCCTTGTCTCCTACGACCCTTCCTCTGACTCAATGCGCTTCCAACCACACAAGCCTCCTGAGTGTTCCCCCTAAACACCCAAGCATGACCCCACCTCAGGGCCTTTGCATTTGCTATGACTTGTAACTGAACACTTTTGCTCCAGAAATCTGTACTGCTCACTCTCTATGTTTAAGTCTGTGCTCAAGTGTCCCCTTGGCAGAGATGCCTTCCCCAACTATCTTATCCAAAAGAACAGCCCCATGCCCATCATTCTTTGTTGCCAGTATATATAAAACAGTCCATGTTCCATTTTTCATTTGCTAATAATCTTAAATTCTGCTCGTTTCCACATTTTTCCTTTTTTTCTCTCTCTCTCGGTGCTAACTAATGAAATTCCAGTGCTCCGCATAGAAAACTGCAAACTCCTACCTGCAGATGAAAGAAAATCTCAGAAAGCTTAGGGGAAACACTCTCCATCTGAAGGCTGAACAAACATCTCCCTGCATCAGAAAGCCAATTCAGATAAAGTGATGAATTGACACTTCACAAAACTACCAATCTTGCCCTTCTGTCCAGAGCAGAAACGTGTCTAGAAATACCTAATTCTATCATATTCTGTATTATAAAACTGTCTTTGGAGATGATCTTTGTCCTGAGGAGACTCAGACTCTTGAGACCGGGACTGTGTCCTGTACAATGTCACCTCTGAGCCCTAACATCTATGACCTAACTATCTTAGCTGGTTCCTAAAGAATATGAATGTTTCTGAGGCTTCTTTATTATGCCCAAAGAGAACGACTGGCATTCTATCTTCTCCCACATGCACAGAGGTGAAACTATTTTCACGTCTCTGGGATTCTTTATTCAAAGGCTCTGAGAACTTCTGCCTTATTTAATTAATACCCTTTTGCCTGCTTCAGGTATCTTCACAGCTCCCATCACCATCTACCAAATCACTACCGAATTGTCTTCTGCCTCCCCACACCAGAATATTAAGGCCAAGAGAGCAAGAGCTTTGAGATGTCACTGCTCCAGAGTCTAAACAGTGCCTGGCACATGGCAGGCATTCAATAAATACTGGTTGAATGAACGAATGAATGAGCACCTACTAGGTGCCTGACAGAGCGCTATGTTGTAGCAAACACAGTCAGCCATATTAGACATAGTCCCTGCTGCTAGTGCAACTCAGAGTCTAATGAACCACACAAGGAGATGTCACTTGTGTTGCCAGAAATGAGGAGCCAGCACAAGCTCCCCCTGCTCCACGGGTCAGAGCTACTAGCTCTGTCATTTACCAGAGGTATATGACCTTGGGCAACTTATTTCAGCTGCAGTTTCCTCATCTGAAAAGTGAAACTAATCATCCCTACAACACGGGGCAGGAGCCCAGAACCATCATCCCTTTCTTAAGCTCCCTCTTACCAGACTCAAACTCCACCCATCTCTTCCAAGCAGCCAGAGCAGAGCCTCCCTCATGGGGATGGAAGGAAGGAGATCAGGCACACTGTAGCCCCTGCTTGCTAGGTCCACCCTTGGCAAAGCAAGAGGTAGCTACAGGGTGAGCCGAATTCAGCCCCTGGGCATTGCCAGTGCAAACCCAAATCAGAGGTTTACCGAGCAACTTTGTTACTTAGAGACAGGTCCTAGGGGAGACCTAGGTTCTACTGGGTTCCTTCTAGAAGAGGATACGGGTAGAATGAGCCACAGGAAATGGACACCCCTGGCAGCTGAGGCTGACCACCTGGGACAGTTTAGGATAGTTGACAGAAGGTCCCTGTGATCTGCAAATGCCCAGCCAGGCCTCAGAGCTCCTTGACCTCAGAACACCAATATGCTGCCATCTTCCAATTGCCCCTCCCTCTTTTCTTCCACCCCAGCTAAGAGATAGGAAAATGCCTGGGCAGGGAGGGGGCAAACTCAAACACTGGCACACCATCCGCAGCCACTTAAACCAAAGCTGGCAGTTCACGCAGAAGACAACACACCCACCAGAGGATTATGGCCACGGACATTTCTCCACTTGGGCACTGGCTCCTGTAACACCTGTAAGGAAAGAAAATATCAGAAGTCTACTGTTCCTCACGATTTGGGCACCCAGGGTAGACCAAAATAGTGGGGCAATCCTCTCTTCGAAGCCACAACTCTATCTAGACATGGCTTTCTCACAGGACTTCCAAAAATGAGCGGAGAACTCTGTGCATCCCTGAATACACACATACCACCCTTCTGGGTGCCCTGGGAGCTGAGGGCAAGGAAGGTTCTCTCAATATCTCCTTCAAGTGTTCCATCCCAGCCCTTAACGTCCCCATGCCATGCTGGGCAGACAGGGGATAGAAGCCAAGACAGAAGCTACTTGAGGCACTTCCGGCTGTGGTTTAAGGCCCAGCTTGCCAGCTTGGGGGCTCTCGTGTGACCTCAGCAATTTGCTCTGCCTCCATTTCCTCCTTTGAACTCTGCATTGGGCCCACTGACAGCTAAGAGTCACGTTTCATTAGTTTACTCCCTAAACTGTTCCAGAGCCTTTCTAGGGGTACAGGTATGTGCTGGAAAGGATTTAAATGGTACTCTCAGGGCCAAGAATTTGAGAGTACCCAGATCTATCTGGAGGCCTGAAAGTGCATGTAAGCAGGTTCTATAGGTCACAAAAGACCAAAGGAAAGCAATGCATGGAACCCATGAAGAGTAACGTCCTCTGACACTTTATACCTCTGTGCCTTTGCTCATGCTGTTCCTTCTGCCCAATATGCCCATCTCACCTCAGTTCACATCAACTTTCATGACATAGAAAATTCTTACATATCCTTCAAAATCCAGCTCAAATATCCTTTCCTCTGTGAATCACTGCCTGCCCCTCAGCCCTCCATTGCTGTCCTGAGTAGCATATGCTGCACCACTCAGGCCCACCAGAGGCTGGTCACAGGCAGCCTTGACCTGTGCTCAATCTATGGCACTGCCATCCAATACTTACTGAGGACTCACTGTGCCGGGTGCCATGCTAGGCAAGAACAAAAACCACCTCCGCCTCTGCTTTTACGGAACTTGAAACTTACTGGGAGAAGCAGACCTTAATCGGATCATCACAGAAATCACATATTTTCAAACTTCAAGAAGAGGTATAAAACAAAGATACAGAGGGGCCAGAAAAATCTACACCAAGGTGGGTAGCCTAGCTGGGGAGGTCAAAGAGCACTGAGCTGATATCTGAAGGCTGAGTTCTTCCTAAAGCCACCAAAGCCCTTCTTCACGCTACAGAAAAACCAAACAAGGGTGTGGCCCCTGGAGCCAGACAGCCTGGACTGGGACCTGGCTCTCTGCCACACACTAGCAGTGTGACCCTGGCCATTCATGTAGCCTCACTGAGCCTTGGTTTCCTCCTCTGCAAATGAGGTGATAATTGCACCGACCTCACTGGGACTACTCTTATAAGGATGAAATCAATTAGATAATATATTGAAGCCTCAACACAGGCATATAGTGCCTGGCATATAGTATTATCCTCATTAGATGTGAACTCCCATTGTTGTTATTTTTATTATTGTTGTCCATTGGCCCCAAGGTCTTACATAAGAACGTTAAGTGTTCCTAAAGTGCCATGTGGAGTTACACCACTCAGGTGTGTCAGGAGTCCCTAAGACCCCTGCCTCCCAAGGTTTGATGATTCACTACGAGGACTCACAGGACACAGAATATAGTGGTAATCACAGCTGAGATTTGTTACAGAGAAAGGGTACTAAACAAAATCAGCAAAGAAAAAGGGTGAACAAAGTCTACAAGGAAACCAGGCACAAGTGTCCAAAGGGCCTCTTCCAGGGGAGTCACCCAGGAAGCACTTAACTCCCCCAGTAGCAACCTGTGACAAGATGTGTGAGGTGGTGTTCCACCAGGGAAGCTGGCCCGAGCCTGGGAGTTCAGGGTTTTGGTCAGAGCGCAGGCATGTAGGCAGTCTCTGGCCGGCACATCCAAAAATTCCAGACTCCCAGAAAGAAAGCAGGTGTCCAGACTAAACCATATTGCTTGCACAGACAGTTTAGGCACAGAGAGCCACTTCTATCAGTTGGGAAATGGTGGAATTCTCCCAAAATCGAAGTTCCTACACGCCAGTCAAGGGCCAACCTCGCAAACAAGCCTCTCCGAGGACAGCAGTCTTGGGCCTGTGAACTCTTTCCTGCACAAGCAAGACAAGGACTACAGAATGTTTATTCTTTTTACCAAATCATATATATGTTTAATAGAAGTAAAAAGCAAGAAGGGAAAGAAGGAAAGAAAAGACTCCAAAGGTATGAAAATTGTAGGATCTATAGTGACAAAAAAGAGCCATAAACAGAAAAAATTACACCGCAGGTAATTACACCGGATAGATTTTAATCTACGAGGAAGAAAAGTCAGGGTCTTAGTGTAGAGACACTTCTTCAAGATCTGTGAGGTTATTTTGAGTGACTGGCTGTAAATGAACTAGAGATTATGTTAACTGGCTCCCCATGGCAATACTCTGTAGCGTGCACATGGATATCACAGATGTGACACCATAATATGCTCCCCACTCTCAACAGTCTGACTTCCTTCTCCACATGCAGACCCCTCTTAACCAGAATGCAGGAAAGTCTATACCTGCACTGTCTGACACGGTGGCCAGGAGCCACTTAGAGCTATTACAAACTTCAAATGTGACTAGTCCAAATTGAGATACACTGTAACTATAAAATATGTTCCATATTCCAAAGACCTGGCATGAAAACCAGAACGTGAAATAATTCACTGATGATTTTTATATTGATTACATGTTGACATGATAACATTTAGATTATGTAATATTAAATATTTGGGTTTGTTCGGGGTTTTTTTTTTAGCAAAACCATTAGAATTTTACACTACATATGTGGCCTGCATTATATTTCTATTGGATATGGCTGGTATACACCCTCTGTAAGTCACTCCATCAAGCTTTTACAGGTTCTTTCAGAGCTGGTGCGGAGGCCGTACCTCAATACCTGTTGTTTTGGAGAAGAACTCGAGGCATGTCGTCTTCCCACTTGCAATATTGCCCTCAACACAGATCTAACAAAAGACAAATACAGATTAGAACCGAAAGTCGAGCATCTAGGTGAGCATCAGGGAAGAATTTCTAGGGAACGGCTCACGTGAACAGCATAACTGGTTCAGTCCAAGAGTTCAATGTGCACACAGAATTCCCTCCACAGAAAATACCCAAGGTCCCACCATTAGTAGTAACAAACTGATTCCCAACCCTGGTGGTCAGCTCCAGGCCCACGATTGGTGGCCGCTGGTGGCCACAGGGCCACTGCCCTCCAAGACAGACCCTCCCTTACATTACTTCCTAGGCCATACATTGCTTGCCACTGGCCACCCTAGCTCTGCCCTTCCCTTCCCTTGCTCAACCCCTCAGACCATCAGATTTTAGGCCTAAGGGTCCAGCCTCCTTAACAAGAGCCTAATGGCTTTGAGGTTGGGAAGCATGTATATGTTATCCAGAACTTTTTTGTAAATTTAAAAAAAAAAAATTTTTTTTAACGTTTATATTCATTTTTGAGAGGCAGAGAGAGACAGAGTATGAGCAGGGAAGGGGCAGAGAGAGAGGGAGACACAGAATCTGAAGCAGGCTCCAGGCTCTGAGCTGTCAGCACAGAGCCCGACACGGGGCTCGAACTCACAAACTGGGAGATCATGACCTGAGCTGAAGTCAGACGCTCAACCGACTGAGCCACCCAGGCGCCCCTGTTATCTAGAACTTAACTCACTGCTTTACATGGAAGAACACACTCAGCTATGGACTGGAAAGTATTCAGACTGGAGAGAAGGTTGAGCACCTTGCAGTAGGCCAGGCCCAAAGATGGGCAACATACACCGTTACCACATTTCACCTTGCCAGAACCCAAGCAATGGGTCCTAACACTTTCACAGAAGTGAAAAATGAGGTTTGTAGAAGGGCATAAAGCAGAAAGGACAGCTGGAACCCACACTCTGCTGACACTAACTGCAGTGGGAGAGAGGGCTCACAGACAGCCATGAGGGCACAGTGACCTTTAAACTCAGGCCGGAGGCACCCAGAGAGACGTGGCCCACGTATGTGACTTGCCCAAGGCACCAGGCCTGGCGGAGGGAAAAGACGGAATCACACCTAGGTCTGGCAGACCCCTTTTCACGACCCCAGGGAAGCCTCAGTCACACCCCACATAAAACGCGGGGTCACAGTGGGCCATCTCACCTTGTTCCCTCACTATAAATTCTGCCAGTCAGCTGTGACTATTTCCTCCTGCCCTGATCCTAATGGGTATCGAGGAAGGCTAGACAACGACACTTCTAACAGATGCCAGCTCTCTCCCGTAGAACTCAAAACACCGCAAAATGAACTCAACCGAGTGCACAAAAGGCATATCCCATCAGGGCAACTAATGGATGTGATGTTTTATTGCTGTTCTGTAAAGGAAACAAATTATTCTCTTCCCAGAAAATGAGAACAAGCTCAGCCTAGACACTGCTCTGCACAGACTGTTTCTTTCCTGTTCACTGCAGGAAACAGATTGCTTGGATGAGACCTTCCTCCAAAAGGGCGTGTTCCTATTCCGTGGTGGTGACTAACTTCACGGTTGCAGGTCAGCAAAGGTGAGGACTTGAAGCGTCCTGTCTGGTGGCTTGTCCCCTGGGCACCTCAGTTTGTCACCTCCCAATACCCACATATGGCTCTTCTTCCTGTTCCAGTCCTCAGGAAAGGCCGCACCATCCACCCAGACAACCCAACACCCTGGTGTCTTCTGTCCTCACCCAGTAACTCAGCAACTCCTCTGGACCCTGCTTCCTACTCATCTGCAGAACCTGGGCCTGTCTCCCTGGCCCCTACCCTATGTGGCTGGAGTGGCTTCCCCACTGGCCTCTCTGCCTTCCACTCTGGCCCGGCAGTGACCCTCAACTCCACCCATGGCCCACCACCATCTCTTCCTGAGAGGCAAAGTCTTTTAGTGGCTCCAGGTGTTGGGACCTGTCTCCACGCCCCCATGCCAGCTCTCAGGGGACCGGCCAAAGCTTTGGGCCTACGGGGTCTCTTCCTTCTATGACTCACACTTGCAGCTCCCTCTGCTCCAACACTCCAGCCTCCCCCTTTCCTTCATCTCCCAGGAGGCTTCAAGGCTCCGCAAGGCTCCCCTCAGTCACTGTCCTCTGGACGCTCTGCCCTCTACTCACAGCCCCCAGAATCACTGCTGTTCCAGATCCACCATGGCCCTATTTACTGCTGTCTCTCCCATCAGACCAGGGACTCACTAGTGACAGGGGCTGCTTGGTCCCCAGATCCACACAGGAATGGAGAAGATTTGAACGATAAACAATAGCCATGGGCCTAAATGCAGGCTCCATACCACTTCTAATGGACCTACTGTGTGCCTGAGGGCATGTTGAACCATACCCAGAAAGCAGCCAGGGTAACTCTGGCTCACATCAGTGCCTAGCTCGATAATTAACAGCACAATAATGTATCAATTCTCATTCAGCTCAACATTCTACCCCCTTCTCCTTCTGTGGTGTCAGAATCCACCCCACCTCTCATTTCAACATACTTTGGTAAATCTCAAGGCTCCCAATCACCAATCCTCTCCACGTGACTTTATTCCATCCTTGGCCTTCTCCATCATCCCGAATACCCAGGGCGCTTGCTCACCTTTTCTGCCCTCTGCAGATACCAGCCAAGGTATTCCTGCCACCATTCACCAAGCCACTTTCTTCTGAGCCACAGAAGCTACCGACTTCTGGCTCCCTCAAGAAACTGAGCCTCTGGATTGATGGTGACCACAATATTGTTCCTCACCCCAGCCAGCTAAAGTCTCCAACATCCCCATGAACATGTCCAGCTTGGCCCTCCTTTGACCTTCAACCTCACACCAGTCCCAGTCCCATGCCAGAGCTGGCATCTCAAAGTCACTACACTGACTGAACCCATGTCTGGGGACCCACATGGATTCTCTCTGGTATCCCCCCCCACCCACCCATCTCAGCACTGGAGGACAGGGAGCAGCAGTCAGCAGATCTCCCCTCACAGCCAGGCTGCCGACCACTAACCCAAAGTGAAACCAATCTTTGCCAGAAGTGAGCATTTTTCAAATCCCTTTGTAATCATTCATCAAGCTGACAATCCAAATCTACCTAAAGGCTGTGAGTACATGTATGCTCCTACCTGCGTAGACTCTTGATATGGAACCTCGTAAGAGGTGGCCTCTGGGAAGGGGGTCTGAGGCCCAGGGGTGAAGACAGACTTCCTCATCCCTGGAGATCCTCTTATATTTTTGTTTTTTACTATGTGCACATATTTCTTCACTCACCTCTTCTCTCTCCCCTCTCTCTCCCTGTGCATATACAATCCTCCCGCTCTCTCTCTGTATTTAATCCTACACTGAGGAGTGCACATAAAAGAGGGACTTACCACTGATTTTTTCTCTTTCTCATTTTCTCTATCTATAAAAGAAAGGAAATCAATTTTTAAAGTCAGCTTTAAGTAATTCACTCTTCTTTGTCCTAGTTTTCAAAACCACCACAAAAAAGTCATGTTTACACTTACTCCCTGGCCTAAAAATGTTTTCTGATGACATCTGAGTCCCTCCATGGGTGGATGGAGGCAGACCCACCACTGCCGTCTACCTACGTGGACACTGTGCAGCTGCTGCCTGGATCCTGTTGGCACCTCTGGGCCCCGACTGTGCTCAGCTTTTTTCACGTAGTATATCATACTTTCCATTTTCCATATATTTCATATTTATGGTCCTCACAGATGGGTCCAGTAAGTTCAAACAGAGTAGCCTCCAGTGGGACGCGACGGTTAAGAGTGGACAGCAGGCATGGGTTTCAGCCCAGGGCTGACACCTTGGCCCAACCACCACACAGGCGCCACCCAACAACCCAAGGCCAAAGAACGCTAGGATTTGGCTATAATGGTGACTCCCATTTCTGAAAGGGGAAGTCCCTAGTCCCAGGGGAAGCAAAAAAGGCTCAGAGCCTAAACCACCCACCACCCACCGGGAACTTGTTAACTGCAGCTGCCAGCCTCCGTCTTCCCCAAGGCCAAAAGAATCAGGACCAGGAGTGGGACGGGGACTGGGGCAGCGCGCACTCGCGGGGGTAGCGGATCCTTCTGCTCTCTATAGGGCTCCCCAGCTCCGAACAGAGAGGGGCCGGGGCCCCACGGCCCCACCCACTGGCGGCCACCCACTGGCGGCCGGCTGGGGTCCGGAGTAGCTGCCAACGATTGCCCTCGCCCCTCCACGCCCCCGCAGGAAATCCCGGAGGCTTGGAGTAGTTTCGGGTTCAGGCCAGAGGGCGGGGAGTGAGACGGGCAGCCGCTGAGACCCAAGGCGCTGGTCGCTAGACATGGAACCGAAAGACGCGTTACCCAGAGGCCAGGCCCGGCGCTGCGCCCCCCGCGTCCCGGAGCCCGAGGCGGGGCTCCCAGTCCCTCCGCGCCGCAGCGCCTGGGCGGCCCAGCACCGCAGCGACCGCAGCAGCATAGCCCGGCGGGCGGATCCGGCGGCCCCGTTTCCTTCCTGCGCCACTCAGCGCCAGCGCAGCGCGCCGCCTCCATCCCCGCGCCGGCTGCCGGGGCGCCTGCTGGCGCCGGGCTCTTAAAGAGACCCTGTCGTATTTCACCCTCTCTCCCACCCGGAAAGTACTTCAAGGTGTGGGCAAAGCCGTTTGCAGCCAGGACATCTTCCCGCCAACGGGACCCCTGACTTGGCAAGACTTGAGGGACGGATGGCCAACAATACCAACGACTGGTTGGTTAATAAATTATTGGAGATTACTTAATCGAGCACGTGTTCTATCCAGGCACCTGGCACATACTTAGGGTATCATTTATTCTTCTCAACGATGATCCTCCAAAACTTAGGTAACTTGATTAAAATGATCAGAAGCATTCATTAAAGGGATGAAGCCATGTTTCTTGCTTCACAGCCTCTTCCCTCTGAACTTTGACATGTCCAGGGTCTAGACTGTAAATGTACTAGATCCCTCAAGAAAGTGTTAAAAAAAAAAAAAAGAAAACAGGAAACAGGTCCAAAATGGGAGTTGCTTATGCTAAGCCCTAGCTGACCAAACCAAAATTTAATTGTAGTTTGGGCTTTCCCAGAAATGAACCCTTAAGCCAGTCCATCAGGAATCGCCTGATCAACACTAGTTATGTAATCTGCCCGATAGACCCCTGCCATCCCCTACAGCACAGTAACCTTAAAATAACCAACCCGCTTTTTTGCCAGTGTAGCTTCCTTGTTCTCACTTCCTTTTGCCTATAAAAGTTTTTTATTTTGTACAGCTCCTCGGAGCTCCTTTCTATTTGCTAGACTGGATGCCACCTGAATCATATCGATTTTTGCTCAAACTCTTAAAATTTTAATATACCTCAGTTTATCTTTTAACAAAGAAAGGCACAACCAATATGCCAACTGTGCAGACAACTGGGGGTGGGAAGGAAGCCTGTAAATCCCATCCATAGTCAGGTAGCAAAAATTCAGCCCAGGTGTGAGGTAGATGGGTATATATAATTCAACAGGCCCAGGCCCTGAAACCCAAGCTGCTGCAGTAAGAACTGTGTGTGCATGCCCATTCCAGTGCTTAAGTGGAGGGATTTCCCACCTCTCCCAGAAGTGCAAGGTGCTAGCAGTCACCTCTAGGACAGGGAAGAGGACGTCATTTATGAGAGGTTTCACTCAGTCTCTAAATCAGCTACCCGAAAGCCACAACCTCATCTAGTGCTTTCTGTGATATCTGCCACAGACCTAGCACAGGGCAAACGTGCCCTCCACAAACTTCAGTATTAAGTGCAACATTTTTGGGACTTGGGATGAAGCTGTTAGATCAGACTGTGGTCCCCTGGGGACAAGGACAGGGTATAAGGCCCAGGCCATTAGTTTAGATTACACATATTCTACATCTATTATGTGTCAGACCCTGGGGACCTTGCAAGGAGAGAAACAGACACAGGCAAGCCCCTGGTTTTGTGCAATTTATATTCTTAAATATATCACCTAGTGATAAGTGCTATGAAGAGAAAGTGATGGTGGCTACTCTAGACAGAGTGACCAAGGGAAATCCTCTCTGAGGGGTGTTATTTGAGATTCCCAAAGTCTGGGGTTGCCCAGCAGGCATTCCTGAACTCCACCCCCCCTCCCACCCCCATCCCGCACCCACCTCCGGAAGCACTCCCAGACAGGAAAACCCATATGGACTGCTGGAGAGCAGTTGTCATTGGTGCCTGGTAGTGCGGGATGGGGCGGCATTAAGAGGGACCAGCCAGCGTGGTTCCCCATAGGCCAGTGGAAATGTAGCAGGCAAACCCCACCAGTTCGGGGAGAGAGGGAGAGAGAGGGAGTAAGAGGGAGAGAGAGAGAGAGAAGGCGAGAGACGCGAGCAACCCGCTCCCGTGGGGCGCATGCGCCCGAGTGCAGACCGCGGTGACGTGCGCGTGCGCGCGCGCGCGCGAGCACGGGAATCCTAGAAGGGCCGCGGGCGGTGGCTGTGACAGTTGCGGTCGCCGCGCGAGGACCGGCGGAGCCGTGCGCTGAGGAGAAGGTCTGAAGGAAAGACGCGTTGTTGCTGGGTCGGCTGCGAGCGCGATGCAGACTCTGAAGCAGAAGCATCGCCCCTTCTGCTTAAGCGTGAAAGGCCAAGTGAAGATGCTGCGGCTGGTGAGGCCAGGCCACCGGGTGGGGGCGGTGTTGAAGCGTGCTCAAGGGCAGCAGCGGGAGATGGCTCTCAAGTACAAAGCGGAATCCCCTGCCTTCTCTTTCTTTTAAGTTTTGTGGGGTTTTTTTTGTTGTTGTTGTTTATTTATTTTTGAGAGACAGAGACACAGCGCGAGTGGGACAGGGGCAGAGAGAGAAGGAGACACAGAATCTGAAGCAGGCTCCAGGCTCTGAACAGCACAGAGCTTGAGGTGGGGCTCGAGCCCTCAGAGCCGAAGTGGGAGGCTCAACCGACTGAGCCACCCAGGCGCCCCCCCTGCCTTGTCGTTCACCCTAGGCCTGCCGAGAGGCAAGGCAGTTGATTGTGCACCCGGGGGCAGAAGGAGAGAAGGCACTGTCTGCCCTTCAGGGGTTCACGGACACAGTCCCAAAGCAAAGTGCGCAGGTCTGCACGAGTGGCCTCCACTTGGCCCTGCACACCAGCCACCCAGGTTACCAGGCCACGCAGCTGTGCTTATAGCCCGCAGAGGACAGTGGGGCTGCCCGCTTCGTGGCGTCAGGCATGGCGAGCGCCCTGCACTCAGTTCTGAACAGAGGTCTGGAGAGAATGAGCCATGATTTGGAGGAAGGTGCCCTGGCTGGTTAGAGCAGTAGAGACTGTCACGGGAGAATATGTTGAAGGAACTCAAGAAAAGAAAAGGAGAAGGAAAAAATAATGTTTACATTTTAAAGCGGTGACCTCTCTCTTTAAAGGAGGGGATGGAAATAGAAGTTACAGGGAAACAGTTCTACTTAATACGAGGGAGAATTGTCTATCGGGAAAGTTGCCCAAATTAAGTGGCCACACCACTTGGGAAGGGAGTACATTCCTGAACAGCCAAAGCTAACAGGCGTAGATGAGCGAGGATGCTGTAAAGGAGATTCACACTTCAGGTGAGTGGGTAGAACAAATTGCACACAAGGTCCCTCCCACACCAAAAGTCTGTGATTCTGAGAAACAACTATAACTTAATACAAGTCAGAATGAGTAAGAGAGGTTTAGAAAATTACTTTAGAGTTCGAAGAACAGAGAGATTACTTTGGGTTAGGAGTAAATAATCAGGGAAGAAGTGGCCTCAGGGTCTGGAGTTTTATGCCCACTACTGGAAGCTCTGGAACACTGGAGGAGAAACAAGATCTTGTGAGAAAGGTTTAGTTTCAGACATATCAGTTCCTGCAACAAACATCTGGAGTATTTAGTTATATTCTAAAGATCTGACTTGGGCCCTGGAACAACAAAGACAACCAAAACAAAAGTCTCTGACTCACGGAATTTCTTCAGTGTAGTCAAAGAGACAGACCTATGAGCAGAGCCATAGGTCTATGTGAGAAGATGGGGATAGGCCAGAGAGTGAGACATATAACCAAGGACAAGATAAAGAGAGGTATCATGAAACTTCCTAGAGGAACAAAGGGTGGGGTCTGAAGGACAGCCACCTGAGCAAATACATGGAGGCAAAAAAACCCAGCATGATTTATGCAGCAAATTTTTTTTTGACTTGTGTAATGTTTTTACTTTTGAGAGAGAGAGGACATATGGGGGAAGTGCAGAGAGAGTGGGGGAAAGAGGATCTGAAGCAGGCTCCACGCTGACAGCAGCCACCCGATGTGAGGCTCAAACTCACAAACCGCAAGATCATGACCTGAGCCAAAGTCAGACACTCAACCGACTGAGCCACCCAGGTGCCCCTGTGCAGCAAATTTTAACAAGTTGAGCATTGTTTTATTTTTTTCATTCAACAAATATTTATTGAAAGCCTACCATGTTCCAGGCTCTGAGATATCAGTGAACAAAGCAAAGATCCCTAGCCCTTAACAGAGTTTACATATTGGGGTGGGAAGGTGGGGAGACAGACGGTAAACACAATAAATAAATAAATGATGCAGTATTCTAAAAAGTGGTACGTGCTGTGGAACAAGAGACAAGTAAAGCCAGGGAAAGGAGTGTAAGGGGAGGAAGGTTGCAGGTTGCAGTAATAGAGTGATCAGGTTAGGCCTTGTTGAGATGACAACTGAGCAGTTGAGTGAGGCTAGGGTGTTAGCTATGAGAATATCTGGAGGAAAAGAGTTTAAGGCAAAGGAACATCCATGGCTCTGTGACAGCAATGTACCTGAAGGTTCAAGAAAAAGCAAGGAAACCAATGTGGATGGAGTAGAGTGACACAGTAGGGGGACACAGTGAGAGATGAGGAAGGTTTTGAGTAAGGTTGTACATGAGCTGACATTAAAAAAAAAAAAAATAGGCCAGCTGCTATGTTGACAATAGATTGGTCAGGGGGAACAGGAGGTGGGTGGGGTGGGAATTGCTGCAAGGGCAAGGGTAGAACCAAGGAGACCAGTTAGAGCTCTTGCAGTAATCTGGGCAATGAGATGGTAGCTCAAGAATGATCATATTTGGGATACATTTTGAAAGTAGCCCCAACACAATTTGCTGATGAACCAGATGAGGTGTAAGAAAAAGAGGAGTCAAGATAACTCCCAAGTTTTTGGCCTAAGCAACTGGAAGGGTGGAGTTGCCATCCACTGAAAGCTTGTAGGTGAAGCAAATGTAGGCAGAGGATCAGAAGTTTAATTTCAGAATTAAACACTGGATTAAACAATTTATGTGGATAAATTGTGAAGAAACTCTGCTAGAGAAGTGGACAGGAGCTGAATCCTTTAAGACTGAATACCATGGTGAGAGGTAGGCTCTATTCTCAAGACCACAGGGAGCCCTTGAAAATGCACTTGCATTTTAGAAATTTTACTGTAATACCTACCTTTGTCATCATAGTTCAGGGAAGATATTGAAGGGCATTAGTTTAGGGATGAAGAGGAGGGAGTAAGTTCCCAAGACATTAGGCATCAAATCAGCAGGAACTGATGATTGATCAGTTGTGAGGAGTAATTAGGAACACTGATATTAGGATTTTAGGGTGGGTGATAAGATAGATGGTGGTATCTGGGGCACCTGGGTGGCTCGGTTGGGCATCGGACTCTTGATTTTGACTCAGGTCATGACCTCACAGTTCATGGGATCGAGCCCTGCATCAGGCTCTGTGCTCACAGTGCAGAGCCTGCTTGGGATTCTCTCTCTTCCTCTCTCTCTGCTCCTTCCTCACTGGCTCTCTTGCTCTCTCTCTCTCAAAATAAATAAATTACACTTAAAAAAAAAGATAGATGGTGGTATCACCAATTAAGATAGTGCATATAGGAGGGAAAGGCAAGGTGAGTTCAATTTTGGTGATGGTGAATTTGAGATTCCTGCAGGTACTCAGAGATTGCAGATGGCTAGTTACATGTAAGATGTTGAGGACAGACCTGGGAGAAAGACCCACATTCACTGAGTGGGTCATAGACAGAATCTAAAGGAATGCCAGCATTTTAAAAGAATGGGTAAAGGCAGAGAAGCCCACCAAGGGAGAATAGTTGCAGAGATATAAGAACTAGGAGAGGTGACATGCCAGCCCAAGGAGTAGAAAAACAGGAAAAGACAGCCAATGACAAGTCATGAGGGTCCAGTAGCATAAGGAGTAAAAAATGTTCATTAAATTTAGTATTTCTGAAATCACTGATGATCTGAGGAAAAGCAATTTCCATAGAGTGGTAAAAGAAATGTTTGAGATATTAGTGGGATATTTAAAAGAGAACAGGAGACAAAGGCCAAGGGTTAGTAAAGATAGAAGAGCTGTAAATAATGGAACGGGGGAGAACTCAGTGTAACTGAAATCATGGGAACTTGTAAGAAAATGGATTAAACACCAATGTCAAATTCCTTGGTGTGGAAAGTTTAAAGGGGATGAGGGCTGAAAAAGTGACCCTACGTATCATAACCCATGAGCTCAAGGGGGCGGTTCAGTAGAGTAAATGAAGTGGTTTGAGGTGACATGTTGCTAAGAGTAATTATGTTAATTACAAAGAATGACTTATTTAGTTACTGGTTACATTTGCTACATACTCAAACTGACCAATTTAGAAGGTAGGCTGTTTGTATACGAATACGGTAATTGAAAGAATCATAAATAAGTAGCCTGAATAGATTTAAGGTCAAAAAGACTATGTAGATGGTACTGGCTGACAGACTAATCATAAAAGTCTAGCCAGGGAAAACTCTTGACAAAACCATTTTCCAAGAACATAGAGACTTTGGATAGAGCTGTAACATGACAGCTCCTAAGAACATGATGTTGACAGACTCCCTGGAACTTATCAGCTTATTTTTCTTTTAGTTCACTTTAACATTTCTGTGTTCTGTATCTTCACTTGGAAATAAGGTGATTGGATTAGATTAATTATCAAGGTTTTTTTTCACTTAAAATTTTCATCCATTCTGATTGCATTCTATTTAGGTAAGAGAAAGTATGTAAAAAAAAAAAGTGAAGCATCAGAATTGTTGCATTTTTTTAATCCCCCCCATAGGGTTCTTTGGAGAATTGTTTTTCTTAACAATTTATTTTAAAATTTTCTCCCCAGTATTTTTCATGGTAACATTCTAAGTTTAAATTTGATAGTAGATGTGCTCGCTTCGGCAGCACATATACTAAAATTTGATAGTAGATTCCAGACTGCTAAGAGTTAAGGAGTGATGAGCAGATGATAAGGAATTCTAGGAGTCAGTATACAGACTTTTTTGAAAAGCATTACAGCGAGAAGTAAAAAACAGGAGTTTATTTGGGGAGCAGGATGAATGGAAGGGGTGTGTGTGTGTGTGTGTGTGTGTGTGTTTTAAGAGAGGACAACTTGGATATGTTTATAGTATGATGAAGAAAGGAACCAATGAGAAGATATTGAAGGTCTCAGAAAAGAAGATAGGTAGTAAAGAAAGATCAAGGGAACAAATGTGGGAAGTGATGGTATTAGTTGTGCAAGTGGAATAACAGAGAGGGACACCTAGTTCTCTAAAACAGAAGGAGAAGTCAGCATCCATACATTTTGGTCATTCCTCTTTTAGATGTGTGTATATATGGCATAAACCCATTTATTTAGTTACTTTAGAAATGATCATTTTTACAATTTAAACTTGGCATTCAATAATCATTGAATAAATCATGTTTGTCTGTTTGTTTTTATCCTTATAGGCACTAACTGTGACATCTATGGCTTTTTTTATCATTGCACAAGCCCCTGAACCGTACATTGTCATCACTGGATTTGAAGTCGCTGTTATTTTCTTTTTCATAATTTTATATATGCTGAGACTGGATCGATTAATAGACTGTTTGTTTTGGCCTTTGCTTGTAAGTGTTCAGTTTTATTAGACTTTTTTCCTGTCATAGTGAGACATCTTAATAAACTATGCTTTGGTTTTCTTAAGCCTTTAGGTAATGTCTGATAGGCTTAGAAGGAGGAATTCTATCCACTGCTAATGTGTTCTGTATTGTCCCTGGTGCAACCACAGAGCATAAATCTGAGCTCCATCTATTAGATGTGACTGACCCTTCTGTCAGGAGAATTCACTGAACTGTAGATCTTCTAAAGAAATTTAAACTTAAGATCCTAGTTAATTATAGCAGATTCTTAATCTCTACCTCCCTTTTAAATACATGTTGATATGGCCTCAAAATTGGGGGGAGAGATGGAGGCAGATACCCAAGTATCCACGTCTTGCACATCTCTGACCACCAAATGGAAAACTGAGATAATCTGGGAGACTGAATAAAGCACAATGTTATCTTACTTAATTCTGGAAACACTAATGCTAAATAATGAACTTATATTGTACAACCTTATTTAGTAGCATATGAACTTCACCTGCCATACTTATAGCATTAAGAATAACTGCCCAGTGTAGTGCCTAAATGATTCTAGAAACTGTCAAAATAGGCAAGTTGAAGATACTAGTTAAGGTGAATGTGTCCCTGGATTGTTATCCAGTTCTAGGAAAAACAGAGTGTCTTTACCTCTCTCTCCTCTTTCAAGTCTTATCCTCAATATCCTGTCTCTATGGGTCTCCCTTCTGAGACCTCCTGCTGCCCTTCCCACCTTTAGACTGGTAGCTGCACTGAAGTCTTCCTCTGCTGCACTTGTCTCATCCTCCTGGGTTCCAAAATGCTGATAGCCAAGCTGATAACCCCTAGTTAAGGAGGGAGGACTTTAGAGCTATTCTCAAACCATAAGCATGCCTTCAGGTGGTACCTTCTAGAACCACTTTTGAAGGCCAGTGAGGAATGTTTCAAGCTAATCACAAGCTGAACAGATCCCAAAAGGGGAAAGCTGGGAAACAGAGAAGATCTTCATAGCATCTCTCCAAAGTACTTGATCACACTTTAGAGCTGGACCTGACTGGAGGGAAGTCTAGGAAAAGAGATCACAATGCCTTCATCAGTTGACCCTCAGAGTACATAATGTCATTTAGTAGCAGAAAGGGCTAAGCTAAATTATTCCAGAGATTTCTGCAAGGACATGAACAGCATGGTCCATATCCTCTTTACTCAAAAAATGGTATAGGTGCTCTTCACAGTCTGCTTTCCAAGGTTAATAAAACTATTTATTTTTCTCCAAACTATAAATCTCTTGAGCTTATTACATGTCCCAGTAATACACTTGGAGCTCTAAGCTGAACAGAATACACTGGGAGGGAGAGTGTCCTATGTGTGCCACACTGAAATTTAGTCTCCAAATCTGAGGATCAAACTTTGCTGATATTGTAATCTCTTAGAAATGGTGCTATACTGGGGCACCTGGGTGGCTCAGTCAGTCGTGTCTGACTCTTGATTTCATCTCGGGTTTTGATCTCAGGTTCATGTGTTCAGTCCCTGTGTTGGGCTCTGCGCTGGGCATGAAACCTATTTAAAAAAAAAGAAAAGAAATGGTGCTGCATGGTCAACTACGGGATTATTATTCCATTATGAAAAGATTCCTCTCTGCTCTTGATCTAATGGAATCATTTGTTCAACAAGTGTTAAGTGTCTGCTAATCCCAGCTTCTGTAACAGGTTCTTTGATAAAACACAAATCTTACACCTGTGAGATTTTCAATGTAGTCAAGAAGCAAGATAGATGAGCCATTCAGTGTAACAGGTGCTACAATAGATGTATACCCAGGATAGTGTGGAGGCACCAAACCAGGGAAGGGGACCAAATCATCATAGGCTTGCCTGGTAGAAGAAGCAGCATATGAGGGTCTAGTGGGGGGAAAGAGCATGACCTCGAGCAGCTGCGCATAGTTCTGAATGGCTGGGATATTGAGTTGTGGAGAAGAGAGGACAAGAGTGGAAGCTTGGGAGGCAGGAGGAGGTCAGAGCATACAAGGCTTTATATGCCCTGTGTTTTAACCCAAAGGCCATTGGAAGCTTTTAGAGTTTTTTAAGTAGGAGAATGACATGAGCAGCTTACAATTTAGGGGATTGCTGGTGGCAGTATCAATAATGGCTTAATGAGCAACAAAACTAGAGGTAGGTCTCAGAGACCACTTAAAAGTTTGGTTCTATAACCCTAACATGAAAATTATGAAGGCCTGGACTAAGGTCATGACAGTAGCTGGAGAGAAAGGCGTTAATGGGGTAGAATTGATACGAATAGGTAAATAAGAAAAACTAAGAATACCTGCCACTTAAATATCTTGAGATGATAATGAGATAAGAAGTACAGGAAGAAGAATAGGTTTAAGGAAGGGCCAGGGAGACAAATGGAATGAGTTTAGTTAGACAAATACTAGGTTCTAGTTGCTTATGGGGTATTCAGATGGAAATGTTCAAAACAGGTCTGAAGCTCAGGAGCGAGAAGAGTTAAACCTGGAAGTCACCACCTTGTGATGGTAAATGATCTCTGAGACTGGTCTAACTGGCACAGAGGGAAGAGCAAGCTGAAGGTAAAACTGGGAAAGATGAACATATGGGGTGAAAAGGAAGAGTAGCCAGAGAAGGACAGGAGAGAACCCAAGGGAGGCCCGTGTCACAGAAGGCAAGAGAGGAAAACATTTCAAAAAGGAGTGGTGAATATTACCACATGTAAAGAAAGAAAAATAAGTCCTGGAAAAATATATATATTCACTGACTGTGTTAATAGAGGCCCCTTTACCAGAGTGGTGTGCCTTGAGTGGAGAGGTGATAGTAAAGCTGAGGGAATAGATTGAGCAGAAGAGAGACAACTATAATTACAATTGTAACTAGAGTTGTAACTCAGGGCTACTGAGTTGAAACCTGGCCAGGGACAAAGAAGGGTAATGAATAGAATAAGGTGCCTGCAGAGTGGTGGATGGGAATAGGAGCCAGAGCACAGATGGAGGAGATGCCTGGACCTCTTTTACTGTAACAAAAGTGAAGGAGACAAAAATGGCTGAAGATTCCAATTAATCTTGCAGTTGTAACTTGTAAGTACCTCTGCCTCATGACCACTGTCTTTACTAATTTAGGAAAGGGCTTGGTCATATGCATTCACATTTATTATGTTTATCATTGTCCCAAAGTTGCAGTAACCGACACAGTGTGTAGAGCTGGCCTTCTCTGTTAACCTTAAGTGTTCCAATGACAGAAAACACAAAGTAAACCAGCCCAGGGCTTTGCAGTGGTATCCAAGTGCAGGCTCAAAATTTCTGTGAAATCTCCATTTTTGTAATTAAATTAACATTCTACACCATGGTATATTGATGTTTGGTTTTCATTATAAACACAATGCTTTAAATGACTATTAAGGATCATTGATGTTTCGAGACAGGTACATCCTTTTCTATCCTGTGGTTCTCTACATTCCCTAGAATACCACCTTTACCCAAGGCCATTCATATACACTTACCTGAATTACTCACTGGAGGCAGGGTTGTCTACCTGAAGTAGAGGTGTGGCTTGCCTTGAAGCAGAGCAAAGTATCCAACACAGAGAAGCATTAATCTAGGACAGTTAATATTTCTTGCAAATGTGAACTTTTTTTCTTCTTTTGTGCATCTAATCTTGCCCTGTCCCCATTGAACCTCTTCCTATTTTCTTTTTAATAACTATGTTTCTAAGTTACCACGGGTTTAAAGTCTGATATTTCTATGTTAACAATACCTTCCTGCCTACAGTTACCTGCAAACAGATGTAAACCATCCAGAATAGACCATTTTTCTTTTCCACACTATACATCCATTCAAAATATAAGTTGCTTCCTTTAAAGCCATTGTTCAGAAGGCAAATGCTTTGTTTCTAGAAATTATAAATGAATGAGCTACATCATCAAATAATAGCATAATCAGCCAGCCATTTAATGCAAATCTGTGAAAGTTTTTTCCTGAAAATTACCACTTTCTGCCAAGTGTGTATAGCTTTTCTTATTAATTGCATTTTACTAACGTTATAAAGTTGTTTCATTTACAGTTTAAACTATTCCACATTTTCTCTTAGCATTTCAGCTTCCCAGTGTGCCATTCTATTGTAAACCTTCCACACAATATATCATCTACTCCCAACTAGATGAGTTCTCCCTCCACCTACATTTAAATAAAAAAGAAATAGATTAGGATGGCAGAGGAGTAGGGCAACCCTAAGCTTGTCTTCTCCCCCAAACAGCTAGAGAAATCAATTTGAACACCTAAGAAATCAATCAGAAGTTTTAGAGAACGAAGCTGCACATCTACAAATGGAAAAACAACCTGTTGGAGATGGAGGAATTCACACCAAAAGAACAGGAAGAAAAAATGGCCAAGGATTTAATCATACAGATACAAATAAGATGTTGGAACTAGAATTTAAAACAACAATTACAAGGATTCTAGCTGGGCTTGGAAAAGCATAGAAGACTCTAGAGAATCCATTTCTTCAGAGATAAAAGAGCTAAAGTCTACTCAGGCTGAAAATAAAAATGCTATAACCCCCAAGATGCAAACCTGAATGGATGTCATAACAGCAAGGGTGGACAAAGCAGAGGAAAAAATGAGTGATATAGAAGATAAAATTATGGAAAATAGTGAAGCTGAAGAGGGAAACAAAGATAATGGATCATGAAGGTAGACTTAGGGAACTCAATGACTTATTAAAATAGAATAACATTCATAGGAGTCCCAGAAAATGAATAGAGAGAAAAAGGGGCTGAAGGTTTATTTGGGCAAATTACGGCTGAAAACTTCTCTAATCTGGAGAAGGGCACAGACATCAAAATCCAAGAAACAGAGAACTGCCATTAAATTCAAAAGCTGGCCATCGCCAAGGCGTATCATAGAAGAATCCTGAAATCAACAAGGGGGGAAAAGTCAACCTACAGGGGAAGATGGATCAGGTTTGAGGCAGATCTGTCCAAGGAAACTTGGCAGGCCAGAAGGGAATGGCAGGATATAGCCAATGTGCTGACTGGGAAAAACATGCAGGCAAGAATACTTTAAACAGCAAGACATTCAGAATAAAAAGATAAAGAGTTTCCCAGACAAAAGCTAAAGGAGTTCATGATCACTAAACCAGCCCTATAAGAAATACTAACAGGGACTCTTTGGGGGGGGGGGGGGGGAGGAGAGACCAAAAGCAACAAAGACTAGAAAGGAACACAGAACGTCACCAGAAACACCAACTTTATAGGTGACACAATGACACTAAATTCCTCTATCGTTTAATAATCACCCTGAATGTAAATGGACTAAGTGCTCCAAATCAAAGGACACAGGCTATCAGAATGGATTAAAAAACAAACAAACAAAAAAACAAAAAAACACTATCTATATGCTGCCTACATTTAGACCTAAATGTAGACTCATTTTAGACCTAAAGACATAGGCAGATTGAAAGTGATAAGATGGAGAACCATCTATCTAATTTGGCTAATATCTTTTGGCTAAGGGATGCCAAAAGAAAGCTGGAGTAACCATAATTATTTCAGACAAACTCGATTTTTTTTTTAATTTTTTTTTCAACGTTTATTTATTTTTGGGACAGAGAGAGACAGAGCATGAACGGTGGAGGGGCAGAGAGAGAGGGAGACACAGAATCGGAAACAGGCTCCAGGCTCTGAGCCATCAGCCCAGAGCCTGACGCGGGGCTCAAACTCACGGACCGTGAGATCGTGACCTGGCTGAAGTCGGACACTTAACCGACTGCGCCACCCAGGCGCCCCCAAACTCGATTTTTAAACCAAAGACTGTAACAAGAGATGAAGAAGAGCATTATATCATAATTAAGGGGTATATCCATCAACAAGATCGAACAATCAGGGTACCTGGGTGGCTTAGTTGGTTGAACGTCTGACTCTTGATTTCAGCTCAGGTCATGATCTCACAGTTTTGTGACTTCAAGCCCCACACATGCTCTGCATCGATAGCGCGCAGCCTGCTTGAGAGTCTCCCTTCTGCCCCTCCCCCACTCACACTGTCTCAAAATTAATTAATTAATTAAAGATCTAACCATTGTAAATATTTATGCCCCAGCTTGGAACACCCAAATATATAAATCAATTACTAACAAACATAAACTCATCGATAATGATAACAATAATAGTAGAGGACTTTAAACAACCACAAGAAAAAATTTGGAAAGACCACAAATACATGGAAGTTAAAGAACACCCTACTAAAGAATTAATGGGTTAGCCAGAAAATTAAAGAAGAAATTTAAAAAGTATATTGAAGCAAATGAAAAGAAAACATGGCAGTCCAAAATCTTTGGGATGCAGCAAAGGCAGTCCTAAGAGGGAAATACATTGCAATACAGGTCTACTTCAAGAAGCAAGAAAGGTCTCAAATACACAATCCATCCTTACACTTAAAAGAGCAGGTAAAGGAAGAGCAAATAAAGCCTAAAGCCAACAGAAGAAGAAAAATAATAAAGACTAGACCAGAAATAAATGATATAGAAACAACAACAACAATAGTAGAATGGATCAACGAAAGTTAAGAGTTGGTTCTTTGAAAGAATAAAATTGATAAACCCCTAGTTAGACTTATATCAAAAATAAAAGAGAAAGAACCTAAATAAATAAAATCACAAATGAAAGGAGAGAGATCACAACGAATACCTCAGAAATACAATTAGAATACTATGAAAAATTAAATGCCAACAAACTGGGCAATCTGGAAGAAATGGATAAATTCCTAGAAACATGCAAACTACCAAAACTGAAACAGGAAGAAATAAAAAATTTTAACACACCCATAACCAGCAAAGAAATTGAAATAGCAATCAAAAATCTTCCAACAAATGGGGCGCTTGGGTGGCTCAGTTGGTTAAGTGTCTGAATCTTGATTTCTACTCATGTCATGATCTCACAGATCATGGGTTCAAGTCCTGAGTTTGAGCACTATCAGTGCAGAACGTGCTTGGGATTCTCTCTCTCTCTCTCTCTCTCTCTCTCTCTCTCCCCCCAACCCCCACCCTCTGCCCCGCAAATAAACTTTAAAAAAACATCTCCCAACAAACAAAAAGTCCAGGGCCAGATGGCTTCCCAGGGGAATTCTACCAGACATTTAAAGAGTTAATACAGGGTGCCTGGGTGGCTCAGTTGGTTGAGCATCCAACTTTAGCTCAGGTCATGATCTTGTGGTTTGTGGGTTCAAGCCCCACATCGGACTCTGTGCTGACAGCTCAGAGCCTGGAGCCTGCTTTGGATTCTGTGTCTCCCTCTCTCTCTACCCCTCCCCTGCTCATTCTCTCCCCTCCCCTCCCCACCCTCTCTCTCTCTCTCTCTCTCTTTCTCTCCTTCTCTCTCTCTCTCAAAAATAAACATTTAAAAAGTTTTTAAGGGGCGCCTGGGTGGTGCAGTCAGTTAAGCGTCTGACTTCAGCCAGGTCACGATCTCGCGGTCCATGAGTTTGAGCCCTGCGTCGGGCTCTGGGCTGATGGCTCAGAGCCTGGAGCCTGTTTCCGATTCTGTGTCTCCCTCTCTCTCTGCCCCTCCCCCGTTCATGCTCTGTCCCAAAAATAAATGAACGTTGAAAAAAATAAAAAATAAAAATAAAAAATAAAAAGTTTTTAAATAAAAAATAAGAGTTAATACCTTTTCTCAAACTGTTCCAACAAAATAGAAATGGAAGGAAAACTTCCAAACTCATTCTATACGGCCAGAATTGCCTTGATTCCAAAGCCAGACAAAGACCCAACTAAAAAGGAGAATTACAGGCCAATATCCCTGATGAACATGGATACAAAAATTCTCAACAAGATACTAGAAAACTGAATCCAACCTTACATTAAAATAATTATTCACCATGGTCAGGTGGGATTTATCCTTGGCCTTGTTCAATATTTGCAAATCAATCAACATGATACACCACATTAATAAAAAGAAAGGATGGAAATCATGATCCACTCAGTAGATGCAGAAAAAGCTGACAAAATACAGCATCCATTCATGATAAAAGCCCTCAACAAAGTAGAGATTGATGGAATATATCTCAACATCATAAAGGCCATATATAAAAGAGTCACAACTAGTATCCTCAATGGGGAAAAATGGAAAGCCTTTCCCTTACAGTCAGGAATAAAACAAGGATGTCCACTCTCACCATTACCATTTAACATAGTACTGGAAGTCTTAGCCTCAGCAATCAGACAACAAAAATAAATAAAAGACATCCAAATCAGCAAGGAAGAAATCAAACTCTCACTATTTGCAGATGACATAATACTGTATGTAGAAAACCCAGAAGACTCCACCAAAATAATTGCTAGAACTAATATATTCAGCAAAGTCGCAAGATATAAAATCAACATGCAGAAATCTATTGCTTTCTATAAACCAATAATGAAGCAGGAGAAAAATAAATCAAGGAATTGATCCTATTAGCAGCTGCACCAAAAACAATTAGATACCTAGGAATAAACCTAACCAAAGAAGAAAAAGATCTGTACTCTGAAAATTATAGAACACTTATGAAATAAAGAAATGGAAAAGCATTCCATGCTCATGGGTTGGAAGAACAAACATTGTTAAAACGTCTATACTACCCAAAGCAATCTACACATTTAATGCAATCCCCATCAAAATACCACCAGCATTTTTCAGAGAGCTAGAATAAATAATCATAAATTTGTATGGAACCACAAAAGACCCCAAATAGCCAAAGCAATCCTGAAAAATAAAAAATAAAACTGAAGAATAAAAAATAAACTAAAATAAAAATCCATCACAATGCTGGATTTCAAGCTATATTATAAAACTGCAGTCATCAAGACAGTATGGTATTGGCACAAAAACAGACACATAGATCAATGTGGAAAACAGGAAAGAACATTCAACTGAAAAAAAGATAGTCTCTTCAATAAATGGTGTTGGGAAAACTGGACAACAACATGCAGAAGAATGAAACTGGACCACTTTCTTACACCATACACAAAAATAAATTCAAAATGGATGAAAGACCTAAATGTGAGACAGGAAACCATCAAAATCCTACAGGAGAACACAGGCAACAACCTCTTTGACCTTGGCTAGAGCAACTTCTTACTAGAAACGTCTCTGGAGGCAAGGGAAACAAGAGCAAAAATGAACTATTGGGACTTCATCAAGATAAAAAGCCTCTACACAGTGAAAGAAGTGATTAAAAAAAATTAAAAGGCAGCACACAGAATAGAAGATATTTGCAAATGACGTATCAGATAAAGGGTTAGTATCCAAAATCTATAAAGAACTTACCAAACTCAACACCCAAAAAACAAATAATCCAGTGAAGAAATGGGCAGAGGACATGAATAGACATGTTTCCAAAGAAGATATCCAGATGGCTAACAGATACATGAAAAGATGGTCAACATCACTCATCATCAGGGAAATACAAATCAAAACCACAATGAGATACCACCTCACACCTGTCAGAATGGCTAAAATTAACAAGACAGGGAACAATGGATGTTGGCAAGGATGTGGAGAAAGGGGAACCCTCTTATACTGTTGGTGGGAATGTAAACTGGTATAGCCAGTCTGGAAAACAGTGACCCAGAAGTTGCACTACTAGGTATTTTATCAAAAGGATACAAAAATACTGATTCAAAGGGGCACATGCACCCTGGTGTTTATAGCAGCATTATCAACAAAAGCCAAATTATGGAAAGAACCCAAATGTCTATCAACTGATGAATGGATAAAGAAGTTGTGGTATGTGTGTATAGATAGATTAGATATAGATACATGTAGATATAGATATATAGATCTATAATGGAATATTACTCAGCCATCAAAAAGAATGAAGTCTTACCATTTGCAATGATGTGGATGGGGCTAGAGTGTTTTATGCTAGACAAAATAAGTCAGTCAGAGACAGACAAATACCATATGATTTCACTCATATGTGGAATTTAAGAAACAAAACAGATGAACATAGGGGAAGAGGGGGAAAAAGAGAGGGAGGCAAACCACAAGAGAGACAACTAGAGAACAAACTAAGGGTTGATGGAGGGAGGGAGGTGGAGGATGGGCTAAATGGATGATGGGTATTAAGGAGGGCACTTGTTGTGATGAGTACTGGGTTTCTTGAACAAAGAAATAAGCCTAAGCAGTTAAATGATTGGTATATCATGGGTTAAGAGAACCACTAGGCATCACTATAGACCAAATTCAATATAGGTGTCATCCTATAGTGGCAGTTTGATTTCCTAAAAAAAAGAACCCACTAAATTTATTTAATAAAATGGAAGTTTCAAAATCTGTTGGCAGCTAATTCTTTTTTTTTTTTTTTTTTTTTTTTTTTGATGATCTTCATGCAGAGCTGACCTTTCTATTCTGTGTTTTAGGATATTATCAACTCAATGGTAACAGCAATATTCATGATAATCATATCTGTGTTGGCACTGATACCAGAAACTACAACATTTATAGTCCTTGGAGGGGTAAGTGGAGGTCTTCCTGATTTCTTGCTTTAGGTTTGATTAGAATTAAATTTTGCTTGAAAAAAAAATATATATATATACATATATATGAACAGAACTCTACATTATAATCATCCTTGGATTTCCTAGGCCATTATATAGTACCTAGTGGCTTAATATTTTTTGTATGAGTATATGCCCTGATTAACGTGGAAGAATATGACTTCACCCTAAAACTGAAATTCACCAAATAGAAGTTCCTATATATTCCACCTCTATGTAGGGCTAGACTAGACTGAGAAAAGCTACTGGAATCCGTTACACTTAGCTCTGAGAAACCTGATGTCAAGCAAAAAGCCACGGATGACTTTCACGGCGCTTCCTTTTAAAGAAAAGGATACATACCACTTGTTAAGGTGAGACAGACTGCTCTGAACTCATTTTTTTTTTTTCAACGTTTATTTATTTTTGGGACAGAGAGAGACAGAGCATGAACGGGGGAGGGGCAGAGAGAGAGGGAGACACAGAATCGGAAACAGGCTCCAGGCTCTGAGCCATCAGCCCAGAGCCTGACGCGGGGCTCGAACTCCCGGACCGCGAGATCGTGACCTGGCTGAAATCGGACGCTTAACCGACTGCGCCACCCAGGCTCCCCATGAACTCAGTTATTTTTTGTCCAGATCCTTCTTCAGATGGAATGTAATACAAAATGTCTCATGATAAGGTTGGAAGAAGCCTTATATTATTTTGAACATTGCTTGAAGAGAAGCAAGCCAGCTTAATCAGACTTGACCCTGGAAGGCAATCCAAAATAAAAAAGAGTAAAATAATATGGTTTTAGTTCCATCTGATACTCTTCTGAGATTTCTTATAGGAGGTTCAAAATCATTTGGCTTTCCTAGACTCTGATCTAAAGATGTGAATTAGGAACTTCTTATATAAACCTCCATCCTACTTCTTTGTCTTTCCATGGTATGGGCCACTGGGAGAACCAACCATTCTCAGCCAGCCATGTATGTCAGAATCCATAGTTTTTCATCTCCTTCCTAAGCCCTAAGCAACTTCATAGGGATAAGAATTATTCTAGAAATGAGATAGTGCTGTAATAGCAATTTTCCCCAGTTGTCTTTACTCTTATCCCTCTACTATGGAGAAAGAGGGACAGGGCATAGAATTTATAGTTAACCCCTTACAAAGTTGACCTCCCACACAGTTGAAACTTTTTAAACTTTGACTTCTTAAGAACTTAACTACTAATAGCCTACTGTTGCCAGAAGTACCGATAACATAAACAGTTAACACATATTTTCTGTATCATATGTATTATATACTGTATCTTACAATAAAGTGAGCTAGAGAAAAGAAAATGTTTTTAAGAAAATCATAGGAGAAATTACATTTATAGTACTCTACTACATCAAAAAAAATCCGTACATAAGTGACCTATGCAGTTCAAACCCATGTTGTTCAAAGGTCAAGTGTACTTTCATTCACTTATTTTATTCATTCACTGATTCATTCTTTTAAAAGGTGCACTTTGCAGGGGGTGCCTGCGTGGCTCAGTCAGTTAAGCCACCGACTTTGGCTCAGGTCATAATCTCACAGTTCATGAGTTTGAGCCCTGCATCAGGCTCTCCACTCCCAGCACAGAACCTGCTTCAAATCCTCTGTCTCCCCCTCTGCCCCTCCTCAGCTCACGCTCTCTCTCTCTCTCAAAAATAAACAAACACTGAAAGAATAAAATGGTGCACTTTGGTGGATGCTGACAAAGTATAGAGCTGTTGCTGTCCAATGCAGCAGCCACAAGCCACATGTGGCTACCAAGCAATGGAAATGTGGCTGGTCTGATTGAGATGAGCTATACAGGTAAAATATACACTGGATTTCAAAGACTTACTATGAAAAAAACATAGAATATTTCATAATAACTTTATTATATTGATGACATGTCAAAATTATATTTTGGATACACTGGGCTAAACAAAATATTCTCTTAAAATTAATTTCACTTGTTTTTTCTTTTTAATGTGGCTATTAGAAACTTTTAAATTATGTGCCTTACATTGGTGACTCACATTGTATTTCTTTTGGACAGCACTGGACTAGAATGTGAGCCCACCCTATCCTCACCTTGCTTAGAGCCTAATACAGGAAAGAGAAATGAAAACAGCTGTGTATAAGCTATTGACAGAGTACTGCGGGGTACAGAAAAAAGGAAGCAACTACCTCTCTTTGGCAGCGGAATCTCAATTTGTCAGGAATACAGGGAGGAAAGGGGAATGGTTCCAGGCAGAGGAACCGGCAACGTGCAGGGTACCAGAGTCACAGGATAGGTGGGAGGTACTGAGTGTGGTCAGAACCTAAGAAGCTGAGTTTGAGATTCAGGATGCGAAACGGAGTGGTTATCTAGAGCCAAGAAGCCCAACTTCCAGGCCATGGGATGGAACTTACCAAATAGTATGCAAGAAATGATATCCCTCTTTTCCAGCCCAGGCGCCAGCTCTCAAATAGCCATCAGAGTACCTAAAGACCTGGTTCTAGTTTATTCCCTTTACCGTAATTTTTTTTTTCCCCCTGAGGCCTATTTAGAATCCTATCCATTAAGTGTATGATCTTCAGTAGGGCTCTAATACATGTCAGAGCAAGTCAAGACATCCAGACAAGTATTTATTTCAGAGCCTACACCACCTCAATATTATTTCTGCTCACTTAAGTTATCTTTTCTCTTTCTCTAGGCAGACTTGGAAATGAGAATAAAATGATTTCTGAAGTCTCTTCCCGTTTTAGTATTAGGTGGAAGCAGAGGGAGCAATCTTGGTACCCTAGCCGGAGAGGAAGCCAGTGGGCACACACTTAAAACCTGTGTGAATGACCCAAGGCCAGACCATGGTCACAGCAATGACAAAGTGTGTTTGTTTCCAGGTGTTCGGACTCCTGGCAGCAGTGTGCTGTATTGCCGACGGGGCCCTTATTTACCGGAAACTTCTATTTAATCCAAGTGGTCCTTATCAAAAAAAGCCTATTCATGACAAAATATAAGTTTTGTAATTTTATATTACTTTTTAGTTGATGCTAAGTATTAAATATATTTCTTTATTCTTTCACATATTTTCTGCAGTTGTTCTCACTTTAATCTCAATATGGGAGCTGGAAGAAGAGATGTAGGAATTCTGTGCCCAGCGCTCACCCATACTGTAACTTCCAAGGGAGCGCTGGGAGCACCAGGACCTGATCGGACTGGGTTTTCCTGCTCTGGGGCCTGGGTGGCAGAGAAGAAGGAGCCCAGGCCGCCCAAAATGGTCTCCGGAGCCCTCTTCCTGGCTGGCTGGCTGGCTGGCTGGCAGCACCGAGGCGTGGGATTGCAGGGATAGTGAGTTCCCAGCCTAGGCAGCGGCATCGCGTCCCAGGTGGCAAGGAGGGTGGCTGGAGGGCTTGGTCTGTCGGCGGGCAGCAAGAGCTGGGTGCGCGCGAGGCATAGGCGGACGGCGGCCGTTGGGCACGACGCTGGTTCCCAGGGGACAGCCTGGCCGCCGCCGCCGCCGCCGCCGCCGCCATGCAGGCTCAGAGCGGCAGGGCCAGCCTGACAAAGCCAGGCTCGGGGACCACCATGAATGCCCCAAACACCAGGGCATCCTCAGGGAACTTGCAACAACAGCAGCTTACAGGACTCCCAGGGCAATCTGCAGCTGCGGTGCAAGCCTCACGCTCAGGGCAGGGCTCACGATCAAGGCAGAGCTCACGCTCAGGGCAGCCCACACGCCCGGCGAATCCAGCACCCAGTACGCCGCAGCCTGCAGTCGCAAGGGCGCAGCCTGCAGTCTCAAAGACGCCCCCAGGAAAGCAACAGCAGGTGACGCAGAGCGCAGGGGAGAAGGCCGCCATCCAAAAGCGTGCTGAAGAACAGGCCAAAGTCCCGTTCAAATTCAGGGACAGCTTCAAGCAGTTTTTCTTCTTGCCCACGGGAGTGTTGAAGATCCTGAGGCTGGTGAGCAGAGAGAGCTGGTGATGCAGGGTGGGTGCGGCCTCAGGGAGTGATTCCCAGGAGGTGCCACCTCGGGAAAGCTTCCCTACTTCCCTTTGCCAGTCACCTCTGTTTTGCCCTACCTTTCCTCCCCTTCTCCCCTCGCTCCTCCTCTCACTCAACCCTTAATACTAAATCAGCGCTGTTTTTCCTGTCTTACTTTTATATTCCTCAGGTTTTCCCTCACCAAGGGAATGAGGAAGCAGTGAAGATAATATCAGAAATGTATAAATTAGCAAACAAAACTAATAGAATTGACCCAAACTGATAAACCAATGGCCTATAATAGGGGGAAAAGGGTGAAGAGAGAACATATATTTAAAGTTAGAAACCAGACAGGGAAAATAATCACAAAGGATGAAGAAACTGAGAAGATACCCAAGATTACCTTGCAAAACAAATAAACAACTAATTGAATGAAATAGTTGATTTTCTAGGAAAACATAATTACCAAAACTGACCCCAGAATAGAGAAAAACCAATGTAAATACAGACCAATATAAATACAGAAGAAAATGAGAACTAAGCAAATGAGTATCCTTCACAGTATATCAGGGCCAGACTTTTTCACACAATTAACTCAAACTTTCATGGGATGTAATTCTGATACTACTGAAACTTCTTCAAAGTATGGAAAAGGAAAAAAGCCCTTCTGAATTATTTTTCAAAGTTGTATATAACACTGGGGCACCTAGGTGGCTCAGTCGGTTAAGTGTCTGACTCTTGATTTTGACTCAGGTCACGATCCCAGGATCATGGGATCGAGCCCCAGATGGAGCTCCACACTTGGTGTGGAGCCTGCTTAAGATTCTCTCTCCCTCTCCCTCTGCCCCTCCCTTGCTTGTTCTCTCTCTCTCTCTCTCTTTCTCAAAAAAGAAAAAAAAAGTAATGGAACACTGATATAAAAACCTGACCAAGTCAGAAAAAGGAAATTAGAAATCTCACTTGTATCACAGCAATAAGTATCAATATATTAGCAGAAAATATTCATCAGTACTTTAAAAAAATACACTATAATGATTCAGTATTAGGACTCTATTAAACTAACCAACATATTATAGGTAAAAGAACAAATTAGATTACATCAAATAAGGAAAAGAACACATTTGACAAAATTCAACATTTATTTCTGATAGCAAAAAAAGAGAGAGAGAAGAAAGGGACCCATAAAAAATAGGAATACATAGATATTTTGTTGACATTATAAAAATAAACCCAAAAGTCCGCATCATATATGATTAGATATCAGAAGTATTCCCATTAAATAAAGAACAGAGAGGATGCCCTTATCAATACTAGTATTCAATATTTTTCTGGAACAGCTAATCATCACAATTAGACAGGAAAAATAAAGAACAGTTGAAAATAAGAGGCAAAATATATCATTTTTTTCAGCTGATATCACTGTATATCTAAAGAACTCAAAATCAACTGGGAAACAATTTAGAACAAGATACTTTCTACTAACTCATTAGGAGTTAGTAGAACAACACTTAAAATAGAAGAAAATATTCCTCTTTACAAGAGCAATAAAATGATAAAATATCTAAGATTAAATTAAATAAATTTGAAAGACCTATATGAAGAAAACTTTAAAAACTCAGAGATATTTTTAAACCACTAAAATAACTGGGAAGACATACTTTATTCTTGAGTAAATTTTTTAATCTTTCCAAATTAGAAGTTAAATGAAATCCCAATTAAATACCAACAGGCTTTTAAATGAAATCCCAATGAAAATACTAACAGGCTTGGGTGCCTGGGTGGCTCAGTCAGTTAAGCATTTGACTTCAGCTCAGGTTATGATCTCACGATTCACAAGCTCGAGCCCGGGTTTGAATGAACACATACCCACTTCTCTCTCTCTCTCTTTCTTCCCCTTATGGGATTCTCTCTCTTTCCCTCTCTCTCTCTCTCTCTCTCTCTCTCTGACCCTTGTTCACTTGTGCCCTATCTCTCTCTCTCTCTCTGACCCTCATGGGATTCTCTCTCTCTACCCCTCACTCACTTGCTCTCTCTCTTTGTCGTTCTCTCTCTTTCTCTCTCTCTCAAAAAAATAAAAATGCTAACAGGCTTATGGGGCACCTGAGTGGCTCAGTCTGTTGAGCAACCAACAATTTTGGCTCAGATCATGATCACAGGGTTGTGAGATCAAGGCTTGCATCCAGCTCCATGCTGAGAGCCTGTGGAATTGAGCTCCATGTGGAACCTGCTTAAGAGTCTCTCTCTCTCTCTCTCTCTCTCTCTCTCTCCCTCTGCCCCTCTCCCTTGCTCTCAATGTTTCTCTTTCTCTCTCTCTCTCTCTCTCTCTCTCTCTCAAAACACACACAAAAAGCCAAAAAAAAAAAAAAATTCCAACAGGCTTAGTTTGGGGAACTAGACCAAGACAAACATGGGATTTATAAAGAATCTGAGAATGAGTGCTGAAAAGGGGACTAGGTCAGACAATAATATAATATAAAATTAATTTCCTGTAATTTCAAAAGTACTAGAAAAGAATCGGCAACTCAGTAGGAGAGGATAGTCTCAAATAGACCCAAATACATGTGAGAATTTAGTACATGATAAAGGTAGGATTTCAGATGAGCAGGGAAAATAACTGGTGTTTCCCAATGAATGATGTTGGGATAATTAACAGTTTGGAAAGAAAACTGGAGCTCTACCTCACTCTATCAAATCAGCATATATTTACTCTACTCGTATGTACTTCTTTCCAGTATGAAGTAAACACTGTGAACAGCTGTTACTTTTAAGGAAATAGACTAGGATTGGGTTGAGGAAGAAGAAAGAAATCAGTATTATTTTTAATTCTTCTATACTTAAATGTCCATTTTAATTATTTCCATGTATTATTTCATTTCTTGAAAAAAAGAGAAATTTTACACATAAACTGTACGTACAAAATCATACAGGCAATTGCCATATAGTCAGATTTACTTCCTAACAGTTTATGGGTTAGCTTTGTTTTTTAATAGTCCATGTGACTTAAAACAAATCCTGTTTCTTTCATTGCAGTGTCTTATCATAAGAGCATTAGTTTGTTTCATCACTGCCAAAGCCCATGAGTTGTATATAGCCATCACAGTTCTGGAAATGTGCATCGTTCTTTTTTTTATTATAATATATATACTAGACATTCACCACTTGCTGATTTGTTTAGATTGGTCCTTACTTGTAAGTGTTCACTTTCGTAATTCAAATATAAGCTCTGCCCTTGGTCCCAGAGTAGTGTCTCTCCTCAAGTGAAAACCAAAGAGCTATCTTTCTGGACAAGGACATAACTCATCTATGACAGGGTGTTGCCCTAGTCCCAGGGGAGAAACTAGTCTAATACCCAGAAAGATTCCTTGGACCTCTCTGTCTACGGCAGAACGAATGCATACACCTGCTTCTGTCTCATTATGCACTGAACATGATAGTCTGCAGCTTGTCCTAACGAAAATTTCAATTAGTATATTCAGTAGGTAAAAACATTTCTCATCTATTGCTCGTAAAACAGTACATGCTGCTACTTTTCAAACAGCAACTACTCTAACAAATTATTAAACATTTCGCCCCTGCAAAAGCAAGAGCTGGCACAGCGAAGTTGTAGAAAATTGTCACACATACCCAGAAAGATTGCAGGAGTCCATCGTTTCATGGGTATAAAGGGTCCACACTCCTAAAAGGGTGCCATATGATGGCGTTGCCTTCTTCAGTAGCTTTTTCCAGAGTTTCCTATTCTTTACCAACTGAAAGCTTCCTGAAGCTAACCCCTCAGGTCTCAGATAAATTCTATTTCTTTTTTTATTTATTAAAAAAAACTTTTTTTAATGTTTTTATTATTTTTGAGACAGAGAGAGACTGAGCATGAGCAGGGAAGGGGCAGAGACACACAGAATCTGAAGCGGGCTCCAGGCTCTGAGCTGTCAGCACAGAGCCCGACACAGGGCTCGAACTCACAGAGTGTGAGATCATGACCTGAGCTGAAGTCAGACGCTTAACCGACTGAGCCACCCAGGCGCCCTGATAAATCCTATTTCTTGTGGAGCCTGAAGTTCTGCATCCTCGCAGACTAGAGAACTACAGTTGTGGCCAGATACAGACGTGGGCCCCTTCCTAGCTGTGTGAACTTTAGCCTCAGTTTCCCCATCTAGGAAATTCAGCAAAGGAAAAGGGTGAGCATAGTAACTCCCTGACAGGGTTTCTGTAACACTTAAATGTGTTTAAAGCAAATAACACAATGCTCAGCACAAAGTGAACATTCACTTACAAAGTGTCTATCAGACCCCATAATGTAGTTGGATGGCTTTCACCATTTCATCTTGCACCGTGAAATCCCAACTCAGAGTTCAGGCCTCTCCCACATCCCACTTCCTTATAGTACCTTTTTCTAACCTTAAGGTAGGATTGGTTGCTATTGAGCTAAAACTCAAAATATTTCCTTCAAGGTGTGAGGGATTTTCTGAAAAGGCTGCCGGGCTCTCTTTATCCCACAGAGTGCAGAGCAACAGGAAGCAGACAAAGCAAAATATGAGCAGCTCTGGACGTACGGAAGATCCTCTTAGCTATGGAGAGCATAACAATAAAGAGGTTTCTGAAGGGAAACTAAAATCTCTGCCCATAGAGATTTTCAAGAAGGGAAGGTAAATGAACTGTTTTAAGCACATACCATGTGCCAGATACTTTTTCATATGTGTTACCGTATTTAATCCTCACAACAAGCCAGTGAGGTTGTAGTTGCCCCCACTCCCTATTTAACAGATGCGAAAACTAGATTAAGTCGCCCGTGGCAATATGCACTCACATGGAAACTCAGATTTGAGCCCAGCCTGTCTGACTCAGGCCTGGCTTTCAACCAGACTTTTTGCCCTATTGCCTTACAAGGTTTCTCTATCTCCATCCCCCTTCATGGTTGTCGTCCTCGGAGTCTCTACATGTTATGTTCTCTGTATCTTCTCCTGTTTCCTCATGGTTTCCTTAAAATGCAGAGCCAGAAGTGAATTGATTATCCTGGGGGGTGGGTACAGGTCCTTAAGGTAGGTGACTGAGGGCTCCACAGCACCAAGGTCAGCAGCTGCGGTCAGGAGGACTAGAGCCCTCTGAGAAAAGGTCCACTGCCGTAAAGCTAGAGAGCTGGAGGGAGCCTCAAGGCACCATGCTTTGCTGTAGTGTCCAGGGGAAGTATCTAGGAAGTGTCTCAAGCAAAGGCAAGAACTGGGGGCTCCTAAGAATAAGCCAAGAAGGTCCTGTGAGAGGAGCTGTTCCTACAGTGGTCACAGATAGCTGAGGTCAGCTTTTATAGAATTGCAGGCCTTTGGTCAACTTTGATAAAGCCACGCCCCCTTTTGCTACCTCTATCCTTGGGTCAGAACAGTCTCTTTCCTTTGGATGACTCTGGAAGCCCAAAGTGTGATTCAGAGTCCCTGCCTTTTTCTTACTACTATCTTCCAATATATGGGCCAGAGTCTGGAAGAGCACATAAACATGCCTGGTAAGCTCCCAGGAGCTTCACAGTCGGGGAAACTAAGTAGGATGCTCAGTTATTCTAATGTTCCATTGACTAACAGTACACATACTAAGCCACCACGTGCTAACCAACATAGTTGGTCGGATGGTGTGCGATCTAATTGACTTGGAAGGTTTTTTTCAAAGACTTATCAACACAGGGAGCATGAGGATCCAACACAGGGAGGATCCAAACTGTCTTCTCCTATCCTGTCCCTTCCTTTCTAATCTTCCCTTTCAGATTCTGTAAGATGAAGGACATGTACATATGAGACTGTTCAGAAAGGTAGTTACCACTGGGTGGTAACAGGGAGGCCTTGGCCCCGGGAGGCATGGTGCTGGTTTAGGGACAGCACAAACCAAACACTGGCTTGGTGCCTAGGAGATAACTCCTTGTCACTTCAGAGAGTAGGTGGACTTGGAGATGTGTCAGCATCAAGCTGTAGAAGTCCCTTGGGACCTTATGGAAAGGGCAGTGTGGGAAGCCCGAGAACACATGCCTTATTTCATGCTGTACCAGTTTTAGGGCTCCGTATACATTCAAAGGCCGGCCCACACACCGGAGGGATCCAGCAAGCATAGCTGTCACTTCTTTCAGTCCTTCTTTCCTAGCAAGACGGTTTGGTGCCCCCAAGGCATAGGATGAGAGTAAGTAGTACTGATTTTAAGTGGCGATTTCCTTAAAGGCTCACATGAATACAGAGTTCCTTATTCCTCTTTCCCATTCTTGTTTGGTAAGGGGCTAATGATGAAAATTCCCAGCAGGGAAACAGAAAGTTTGATAAATCAGGACTTCGGATGCTCAGCAGGGCAGCATCAAGAGTACTGGCCTCACATACAGGCTGAGATCTGTGGATTCTGGGGCCATATTTTGGCAATGCCTCTTTCTCTGAAGAGACGACGTGGCCTGGGCTTGGGGACGGTTGCATCTTCTTGGTTCTGTGAAGACAGTGACCCTGACAACCAAGGGTCTCACCTCTCAGCCTCCTTGACTTATTATCATGGGTCTTCATCAGAGCTAGTGAGAATACAGCTTTCCTCACCCCACCCATGGTGGGGTCACTGTCTTCACTTTTAGACTTCATCACCAATTTTATATTCTAGTATCCGTCAACGTACCCAAGAAAAGTATGAACTATACTATCTTCTGAATTGTCTGTATTTTTAACACTTCTACATTACAAAAAAATATTATCCAATACGTTCAGAGAAACTGAGTTCTGGTCAAGCAGATGTTTTTGCCACTAGAAAACAATTTTTTTTAAAAAAGAGCATAATAAATAAAACTCTGTAGAAGTGACGATTCCAAAACTACCAGCAATATCTTTACATTTGTAAGTAGGAGATATCAGCTTTAGAATGTCCCCTTCAAATAAGATTAATGACAAAGCACAGTTCTGATCATTTCTGATCAGGTTACGCCACGTGTTTGGAGAACTCCAGGCACAAATGGAATCAACGGAAGTTGCAGATAGTTGAATACTATATATAATGTTTATTATATACAAATTCTTGTTACAAATACCATATTTTATGAAACAAATTGTCAGTGTTCAAAATTTTTTCTAATATGCAGTGATGTTTAAAAATAAGCATTCACCATTAAAGCATCTCTTTCTGGGGGCGCCTGGGTGGCGCAGTCGGTTAAGCGTCCGACTTCAGCCAGGTCACGATCTCGCGGTCCGTGAGTTTGAGCCCCGCGTCGGGCTCTGGGCTGATGGCTCAGAGCCTGGAGCCTGTTTCCGATTCTGTGTCTCCCTCTCTCTCTGCCCCTCCCCCGTTCATGCTCTGTTTCTCTCTGTCCCAAAAATAAAATAAAACGTTGAAAAAAAATTAAAAAAAAAAAAAAAAAAGCATCTCTTTCTGGCCCAGTTATACTTCTACACAATTTTGTTTATGGAAACAATTTGGGAGCTTTATGGAAAAATAATAGTCGAGTAACAAATCCATCTCTCATTTTAGTCAGAGAAGGCTACTTGAGTCAATAGGGTATTTAGTCAACAGGAAAAGAAAAGACAATGAGTAAAGACGGCATTCATGGGGAAACCAGAGTCTTCCTGCACATGAAAAGGCTTAGACGCAATTTTATTCCATCAGAAAGAACATTTCTCTGTCTCTGTCTGTCTCTGTCTCTATCTCTGTCTCTCTCTCTCTCTCTCTCCATCAGAGATGAGGCCAACAACAAGAATGATGTGCTTAAGACAAAAGGGAGAAGGGGGGTTAGTCCAGAGAAGGCCCCCGGATACTCAAGTCAGGCTGCAGAGGGTCCTAGCCACTTACTGGGTGAGCAACCCCAAGCATGTTGCTTAGCCATCTGTAAACTGGGGACAATGAGTTTGTTGTGAGAATCAAATGAGATTAACACCCTGGCACAGTATGTGACACACAGGGAGTGCACAAGAAAATGTGAGCTATGAGAGAAATGTTAGAAATAAGGCAAACATTAGCGCCAAAGGACAGTCCAGGGGAGCACTTCCTTGTAAGCAAGGACCAGAGGAAACTATGGTAAGGACAGACTAAACAAATGTCTAGTATTCCAATGAGGAGATTGGAATTATGACAGATAATCAACGATTGGTTACCAAAGCCTAGTCTGCATTAGTAGTATTATTTATTTGCTTTCATCTAAATTCTCAATGATCTATGGCCACAGCTAGTTAATTTTAAAAAGTTTAGTTAGTTTTAAAAATTTTACACTCTGCCTCTTAGTTGTAAGAGTGAGCCCTTGTTCACATTTTTTAATATCTTGGTTTACACAATCCTAAAGCACTAAGCTCCTTGCAAAACTGTAAACCAGTGTACCTACCCCACTGTGGGCAGACCTCTCATTCAGCCCACAGAACCCAGCTGGAACTTACTTCTAACCTTCACCATCCCTGCACCTTGTCCCCCTTTCAGTGTTACCCACCAGGTACCCAAATAATTAGTGCCTCTCCAAGAGGCAAGTCACATTCCATGATGGGGTAGGGCTCCTTGCTCAGCAATCCCAACAGGAAGAACACCTGAGGTTTTCAGAAAGTTTACCAACTGCGTACATTTTGAAGGCAAATATCCTAAGTCCACATTGTGATGAACTCTCACGACCCGCTAGATGCCAGGCATTTATCATCTGGTATTTTCAGATTCATTACACCATTTAATCCTCAGATCAACCCAATGAACCCCAATCATTATCCCCATATTAAAAATGAGCATGTTTACACAGAGGGATGATAAAACATGCCCCAGATCACACATTTAGGAATTGGCAGAGCAAAAGAGTTCATCAACAAAACACACTCCCACCTTATATGTCCCACACCATTTTCACCCTCCGTGGCCCGTTATCCACAGAAAATGCCCAAGATGGATGCTGCCTTCCAACCTGGGGTGGGGGGGGGGTGGGGAACAGTTCATTTCCTCCTTATTTGAGTGTCTCTGGTGGGAGGCAATAGTGAGACACTAGGGAGTTCTGACTCCTTGGCAGATATCCAGTCTTAGGCAATTTAATAAACCTCTCTAAGCCTCTGCTATGTCCTTTTAAAATAGAGATCATAACAATGCTGACTTTGGAAGGTGTTTGTGAGGGTTAAAGATAATGACTTGGAGGGGCGCCTGGGTGGCGCAGTCGGTTAAGCGTCCGACTTCAGCCAGGTCATGATCTCGCGGTCCGGGAGTTCGAACCCCGCGTCAGGCTCTGGGCTGATGGCTCAGAGCCTGGAGCCTGTTTCCGATTCTGTGTCTCCCTCTCTCTCTGCCCCTCCCCCGTTCATGCTCTGTCTCTCTCTGTCCCAAAAATAAATAAAAACGTGGAAAAAAAAGATAATGACTTGGAAACACTTGGCACATTGAAGAGCTCCGTTAGAGCCATTTATGATTCTGTACACTGGATGGCAGGGTTCCCTGATGTATTTGGGCAGGTGCACCAGACAGGCTGATGCTACCAAGTCAAGAAATCAAGACTTAAGGACTTAAAATGTTCCAATCAGACATCAGGGCCACGGTTCTACCTCCCCAGGCTTTTGACCCTCCCCACACTAGTGCCACTGACAGGTTGTGCACCCACTTTTCTTATTGCTCTCATACCAAAGTCCAGCCTCTGCTTATCCTCATGAGTGGCCTCCATCTACTCATCCTCACACTTTATTTAGCACACAAAGCAGTAGACTGGGCTAGCAATGAAAGAACTCAGTACTGAAATCCAGAAGGAAGGACAAAGACAGCCTATAAATGCCAGGGCACACTCAATTCTAGCCATTTCTTAGGAAAAGCTCAAAAGTCAACAGCACAAGCATTCACTCAAGAATACCAGGTCTGCTCCTCAGACGAGTTCCATCCTTTTTGGAATATGTGAACCTTCAGAATAAATAAGATCCAACTTCCAGAGTATTAATTCTACCTGCAGATTTGGGAGTGCAATTAAATCAGTAAAGTGCTAATCTAAAATTTAATTTTTATATTAAAAATGTATTATGGAATAGAAATGCAGAATTTACATTAGGTTAATATATGTTTTTTAAAAATCACATTTATGGAAGTCCAATTTGGGTAGGCCCCCATACCTCTACGTTTTTTTCATGCTCATTTTCCTGTGCCCTTTAAGAAGACAATGATGGGGAAGTTGTCAGCTTTTTTTTTTTTAATGGCATTCTTTAATGAAACTAAATCCATTTTTGTTGACAAAGGACCTTAAAATCACATAAACTCATGTCTTGGAAGATACAAGAACTATGCTGCTAATGGTTCCTCTTAATAGTAATCAAAGGTAAAGTCTTAAAAAGGCATCCATCCTTAGGTAGGTAATTGGTCAACTTAAGTATTTTGTGAAATCACATTTTCATGTAAAGTTGACAGTTTTTTTTATTTTTTTTTAATTTTTTTTTCAACGTTTTTTATTTATTTTTGGGACAGAGAGAGACAGAGCATGAACGGGGGAGGGGCAGAGAGAGAGGGAGACACAGAATCGGAAACAGGCTCCAGGCTCCGAGCCATCAGCCCAGAGCCTGACGCGGGGCTCGAACTCACGGACCGCGAGATCGTGACCTGGCTGAAGTCGGACGCTTAACCGATTGCGCCATCCAGGCGCCCCTTTTTATTTTTTTTTTAACGTTTATTTATTTTTGAGACAGAGAGAGACAGAGCATGAACGGGGGAGGGGCAGAGAGAGAGGGAGACACAGAATCCGAAACAGGCTCCAGGCTCCGAGCTGTCAGCACAGAGCCCAACGTGGGGCTCAAACTCACGGACTGTGAGAGTATGACCTGAGCCGAAGTCGGACGCTTAACCGACCGAGCCAACCAGGCACCCCTAAAGTTGACAGTTTTCAATTCTGTGTTACAGGATCTTATCAACAGTTTCATTACAGCTGTGTTCCTTCTAATAGTTGCCATCTTGGCGATGCAAGAAATGGAAAGAAGGCATTTATTCTATGTTGGAGGGGTAAGTTGAAGCCTTCATGACCCCAGTTAAGACCAGTATTTCAAAACTCTTTGCAAAGGAAAACTGACAGACCATAAGTATTTCATTTACGCAATAACATCCATACCACCACCCCTTCTCTTTCTTGCACTTACTTCTTCAGAAGGTGTGAAGTGGCATAAACTCTAAGCTCATGAAAATCTTCATTCTAATACTCATTCTCCAAATAGGTACAAACTCCCCTTTTGAGAATCATACACACTATTTTTTGAAATATTGCAACACGGTGTTCTTTTCTATAAATAGGACTTTGACTTTTCAGGACTAGAGAATTGTATTTTAAAAGCACATGAGGGGGGCCTGGGTGGCTTAGTGGGTTAAGTGTCTGACTCTTGATCTCTACTCATGTCATGATCTCACAGTTTGTGGGATCAAGCCCCATGTCAGGCTCTGCAATGTCAGTGCAAGTCTGCTTGGGATTCTCTCTCTCCCACTCTCTCTGCCCCTCCCCTGCTTGCACTCCCTCTCACTCTCTCTCAAAAAAATAAACAAGCATTAAAAAAAATATTTTTTTAAGCACATGAAAAGGAAAACACATGAATAGAAAAAAAAAAGTGCATTGTTAAAAGTGAATGGCCCAGCCTATTCAGGAAGGAAGGAAGCTAGCTCCCAGCATGTGCCCCACACATGGCCAGGCATGTTCTGACTTAATCTTTACAATTCTCATTTTTACAGATATGAGAACTGGGGTTAAATACCTTACCCTGGGACACAAGGCTGGGACAAACTGAGACTCAAATCTTCATCATATGAAGAGCACAAGAAATGGCAGATTAAATGCTTTGAAGATGGAGGGTGGGAAGTGGGGAGGTGAGACTTTGGTTTAAGAAGTTAAGCACTGGGAACAGAAATTAATCCAGAAAAAAAAGTTTGAGTTCTTTCAATTCATCCCATAATCAGTAGATATTTGTCAGTCCCATTGGATTGTGCCAGGCCCAGGCTGGGGATAAAGTCCCTTATCCCTGTGGGAGCCCACAGATTAGCTGAGGCAAGACATACCTAGAAAATGTTAAGTGACGCTAAAGAGAAACACCTAAAGTGGGCAGGATTTGGGAAGCACCTAGAATCTTGGGTGCTTGCTATGGGCTGCTGGTCCCCATCTGCTAACTCAGCCACCAAGCCTTCTCCTACCTGCCAGGGGCTCCCACACTCTGGTCTCTATCGATTTCTACCTGAATAGCAGGAGCCCCCAACCACATCTCACTGGTTTCCCTGCCTCCAGTCTGATTCACCTCATGGCTACTGCACGTGGGCTTTCTGACTCTGGCACCTGAACTTTCCTTTTTTTTTTTTTTTTTTTAAGTTTTATTTATTTTTGAGACAGGGAGAGACAGAGCATGAACAGGGGAGGGTCAGAGAGAGGGAGACACAGAATCTGAAACAGGCTCCAGGCTCTGGGCTGTCAGCACAGAGCCCGACCCGTGGCTCGAACTCATGGACCGCGAGATCATGACCTGAGCCGAAGTCGGCTGTTTAACCGACTGAGACACCCAGGCGCCCCTGAACTTTCCTCTTGATAAAGTCCCATATTCTACACTTCTAGCCTCAATTCTGCCACCTCCTTCACCAGCTCCAGAGGTCTCAGGTACACTACAATCCTTGGAGACCTCTGGCCAGTGTCTGAAGTTTTCTTCCTCCCAGTTGGTCCCCTTGGGAATTCCTTCCTGCCCTTTACAAACATAGCCCAGGAGTCCTTTCCACTAAGGGTCCTCCTCAGGACCCCATCCCTGTCTGGAGCCTCCCTAAGGCCAGCAATCTTCTCTGGTCCTTTCCTGGTGCCTCAGGCATCAGGCGAGGTCATTACCGGCAGCAAAACCCCCCATTTCCAAAATCCTTTTCTCTGGGAATAGCAGAATGAGCCGCAGCAGCCAGCTGGGCAGACACCAAGAAGGTAGTGCAGGGTCAGAGGGGGACAGGAGGCCACCTGCAGCCCCCGCCTGGGATGGGATAGGGAAGACAGGTTGCTGTTAAGCTGCCAAGTAACGCAGCCTTTCCTTTCCGTATATGGTCTTGCGTCTGACAGTCCCTGTGTCTCACCGCGGCAATCGGCAATCGTGTGTATCTTCGATGGGACTCTGGTTGCCAAGTTGGTGAGGAATACGGTGAAAAGTGTTCTGGGAATCGAACTTGAATGTCTTCCAGCCCGCGGAACCCACCGCACGGGCACCAGCAAAAGCACCCGCGCGGGCACGGGCACCGGCACAAGCACCTGCGGCTGCGCCAGCCAAACCACCCCAGCCAGCGCAGGGGCCCGCCAAACCACCCCAGTCCGCACCGTCGCCGGGACCCGCCTCCGGGCGCCCATCCTCCCGGGCATCCTCGGGCATCCTCGGCGGGCACCGTTCAAGACCAAGGCTGAACCTTCAAAGGGGGCACCCTCGCGGACATAAGCGTCTGTGCCTCATCCCTCCCGGTAATCCCACCACTGAGCTTGCATATGCTGTCACCCATTCTGGCCCACAGGCGATCATAAAATCAGAGCTGCTAAATCGGGAACATCTCTGCTGCCTCGCGTCGCCTTGTGTAAAAGTCGAGTTTCATTTTCCTGCGGCCGCTGCGCCCTCGCGGCGCAGGACGAATCCGACCCAGGACGCCGTGGCCAGGGTCTTGACCCCAGCCGGGTTCCAGCCAACGCGAGCACGGCGGTACAACCCTGAGGCCACCTCCCGCGCAGGCGGGAGCCTCCCTCCCCCCTCGCAGGGGGCCCGGGCTGGGGCCGAGGCTCCCGCGTGGGGGTGGGCGGCCCTGGCTAGGGCCGGGCCCTTGACGCCCACTCCGGTCCTCTAGGTGTGAGCGCGGTGCGACCGCAGGGAGACGTGGCGCGCGGGGCAGCGCCGGGCGTTGGCATTCGCGCGTCCCGGCCGTTGAGCGGGACCTGGGAGCCGGTGGGTGGGCACCAGTCTCGCTCAGAGGCCAGGCCTGTCCGGCGCCAGCAGGAGAGAGATCGCGCAGGAGGTGAGAAGAACTCCCATGCAAAGATGGCTGACAAAGGCAAAAAGGGCAAGAAGGCGGTGGCGGCGGCGGCACCTGCATCGGCGCCCACAGCTGCGCCGCCGTCCCCTCCTCCAGCTGACGAACCAGGGGACAAGAAAGACCAAGAGGACAAGGAGATCAAGAAAAAGCCAAAGTCGGTGCAGCCCAAGGATGAAGTGGGCACCAGGAAGGGGTGTCGCCGCTACATGTGGGAATTCAAGAAAGGCAATAGAGAGTTCTGGGTGATCGGGCACGCCGAGGTCAAGATCCTGAGCTTGGTAAGTTGGGCTGGTACCCAGGGCGGAGGCCCAACCATGAAAAGAGGGTGAAGGAGCAGGCTCCAGAGGGGCTCCAGAAGGGCTCTAGAGTAGGGGAGAGCCCTTTGCGGTAGCTCAGGTGTATGTCTCCCGGCAGGGCTGCCTGATAGCTGCACTGGTACTGTTCACGGGGACCAGCGTGCACCCTCTCCTGATGCTCATCGTCACCATGGAGATGTCCATCTTCTGCTTCTTCTTCATCACCTACACCCTCGCCATCAACAGATACATACCCTTCATCCTGTGGCCCATTTCTGTAAGTGAGAGGAGGTGGGGACCGCCTGAGGCTGGTGTGCATTCATGGGTGTGTCCTGAACAGTGACTGAACAGAGAAACACCCTGCACCCTCCATATTTGTGCCCCGGCCTTGGGTTCAGCACCTCCAGGGGGGCCAGGGTAGGGGAAGCTGAAGTTAGGTTACAAAAGGCTCTCAAAAACCCCAGCTTGGGGGCGGGGAGGCCTCTTACCTACCTGGTGGTCAAAGGAAGAGGTCTCTGCCTTCCCGGGGCTTTGCTCTCCTCAGGAGGGGTGGCGTAGCAACTAGCTGTATCCCCCCCCCACTTCTGTGCCAGCTAACAATTGAGTGGAGAGATCACCCCAGAAGGTACCCCATCCCCAGAATTCAAAGAAGAAAACCCATCTTCCCATAAATCAGTAAAATAAAATGAGAATTTTTAAAAAATCACTTTTAAGCAGTCTTAGATCTCTAGTGACTATCCCTGTAAAAGATGTTAAGCCCAGAAGAATGTTCAGCCCAAAGCAGGCATCCATTGGAACAGGAGCTGGGCAAGTTACCCAATCACTCATAGCCTGTTTCCTTCATCTGTAATATGAGGACAGTAATAATCTCTCATGGGATAGTGCCTGAGAAATAAATACAAAGTGCTTGATGCTGTGCCTGAGGACTTCTGGACTTGAATCGTAGAGCACACTCACCTAACTCCCACCTCACTGCACATTCACAGCAAGCCTCCAGAGTTTCACTTACTTTACATATGAAATGGTCCCAGAATGGCCACCTAACTTACCCCCAGGTAACTCAGCTAGTAAGTGGTGGAAAAAGGATTCAAACCCAGCTTTGTCAGTGGAGTCTGAGTTCCTAACTACACGCCGTCCTGCTTCCTTGTCAAAAGTTATTAGGGCCAAGGGATTCATAGGTCTCAGGGAGGTAGGCGAGAACCCCCAATATAGGGAGAAAGGAGAGGAGGACCAAATACGACTCTTGGGAAAGGGGTAAGCAGAGGACAAAGTAAAGGAACAAGCAGAGGGCAAGCTCCCAGCCAAGGAACTTGAAAGATACTTTTAGTTCCAGCAAGATGAAAACTCAATAAACCCTGAAAATCCTCCTGCTGCACTTACCTAAAACTACGGAAAGTGCAAACACAACTGCTATAAATGAATGGCTGAGCTGGTAAAAAGGGAAACACACAAGTGCCAAAAATGAAAAACAGGAGCAGTGATCAAATAACCTGCTGAAGTGTGGGTAGCAATGGCCTACGAAGTATTACCCCAGGAACCTGGAGAATGGATTTTCATACACTCTTGAGTTAAAGGAGATGAGGCCTTGGTCCTAAGCAAAATGGGGATTTAGAACTGAGACCCCTATGTAAAGCCAGCACCCTGCAAAGACTGAACCCTTAGGGAAAAGACAGGCAGAGAAGACACCTTTCCCCACCAAACAGAGGAACAAGAGGCCTGTTCACCTCTGCCTGAGCTTGGAGTGGAAAAAACAAAAAAGACCACTTTGAGGAATAGAAGACTTGAACCTGCATTTTGTACAGATTTGGTTTGAATTTTTACCACCTTCATCCTGGAAACCTTCATGCAGCCTAGAAAACTTGTGCCTTGGAATTAGAATAAAATGATCCCAATTTAATGACGTTCTGATAATGTCCTTGGGACTCCTGACAGAAACAAATGCAAAGTCACAATCAAAGAATAAAGACTGGAGTGCTTGGGTGGCTCAGTCAGTTGGGGGTCTGACTTCAGCTCAGGTCATGATCTCGTGGTCCATGAGTTCAAGCCCCACGTCAGGCTCTGTGCTGACAGCTCAGAGCCTGGAGCCTTCCTCAGATTCTGTTTCCCTCTCTCTGCCCCTCCCCTATTCACACTCTGTCTCTCTCTCTCTCTCTCTCTGAAAAATAAATAAACATAAATTTTTTAAAAAAGCATAAAGAAATTCTCACAGTACAGGTGGGGGTGGGGAGAGACTTGTCAAAAATGAATGCACAGTTCAAAACTACAAAACACCTGATTTTAAAATCCCCATGTCTAAGAATTGACAATCAGCAAACATTAAAAAAAAAAGAGGAGGATTAGAACCCTGAGAATATGCGATTAACAGAAGAGCTGTCTGAAAATAATAAGAAATATACTTAAAATAATTAAAGACATAAACAGAGCCCTAAGAACAGGAAAAGACATTATAAAGACAGAATAAAAAGATCTTTTTTTAAGTACAAAATACAATGTCTAGAATTAAACATATAGTTTTTGAATTAAAAATGTCAATAGATGGGTTATAAAGCATATCAGACAAAGCTGGAGAATGAGCAAACTGAAAGATGTGGGGAAATGACCCAGGATATAGCCCTGAGAGATAAGGACAGAAAATAGAAGAGAAGTTGAGACAGAGAAAATAGAATGAGAAAGTCCATCATAAGCCTAATAGGAATTCCAGAAGAAAAGACTCAAAAGAAGGGAAGAGAGGAGGGGCACCTGGGAGGCTCAGTCAGTTAAGCGTCCAACTTCAGCTAAGGTCATGATCTCCCAGTTTGTGAGTTTGAGCCCCATGTCAGGCTCTGTGCTGACAGCTCAGAGCCTGGAGCCTGCTTCTAATTCTGTGTTTCCCTCTCTCTCTGCCCCTGACCTGCTTGTGCGCGCACGCTCTCTCTCTCTCTCTCTCTCTCTCTCTCTCTCAAAAAATAAATAAATAAATATTAAAATTTTTTTTAAAAAAAGAATGGAGGAGGGGAAACAAAGTGATAATGACTGAGAACTCTCCAGGTTTAATGAGTGACATCACTAAATATGGCAGTGTCAGAAATGCCAAAACTCTGTCCCTCCACTAAAGCGATGATTAGGCTGTCAAAAACCATCAGAAACAACTTTTTCAGAACTCTGGAATCCAATTTTAGAAGCTTACAACCGAGGGAAGGTTAATAAAGAAAGAAGCTGTTGGGTGTGATAAGAGAGTGTTGTGCCATTTTAACATACCTCCCCGCCATCCTTCATACCCAAGCTTCTCTGTTACCATGAAGATAACAGCCCACATTCCTGGTCACACTCTTTGCTGGTAGCAGAAGGAACAACACAGACCTTGCTCTCAAAGAATTATGGTTGTGTGTTTTTAACCTGTCTGGTGACTCTTTGAGGGATGGGCCCTCACCTGCCTCAGAGCTTTCTCGAGGCTGAAGTGGCCTCCTGGACAGCATTTGTCAAAAGCATTTAAAGGCCTATCTACTAACCATAACCATATCTGATTGGGCAAGGGACATCAAATGAGGTAACCAATAGACAGACCAGAAGTCTGGGAAAGAAGAGGCTGGGGAAAGAGATGCATGGGGGAATAAGAACTCTGAAAAGCTACCACATATACCAGGGAATCCAGAAGGCTACACACATGCCAAGGACTGGACACATGCTCAGAAAAGACCCTAAGCTTTTGCCTCTTGCTGACCTTTATGCTCTGTACAAGCAGCAAGGGAAAACCGAGAGTTCTAAACATCCTGGACAATTGTTGAAGGAATACCTCAAAACAAAGCCAATTTGAAAAGACTGGTAGAGTATTTTTGTTTGTTTTCAGATATTTAAGGAAATCTCCTTCAAATCCCTACCTGATTTGCTAGCAAAACAGGGACTTCAGTTGCAGTATGGAAAGAATAGTCTTAAAAAAATAGTTTAGAAAAAGTCATCAAACATACAAATGAGTACAGCTCACAACAATCAACAGCAACAAATCCTGGGAAGGAAGGAGAACATGGTTTACAGAGTAACTATATGATAATATTCAAAATGCCCACAATTATAAGGCATGCAAAGAAACAAGAAAGTATGGCCCATTCACGGGGAAAAAAATTAATAGAGACTGCCTCTGAGAAAGCCCAGATATTAGACTTACTAGACAAAGAGTTTCAATCAGCTGTCTTAAAAATTCTTAAAGAACTAAAACCAGGAGAACAATTTATGAACAAGTAGAAAATAACAGCAAAGAGAAATTACAAAAAGGAACCAAAAGGAAATTCTGGAACTAAAAGTAATATAACTGAAATGAAAAACTGACTAGTTTGGTTTAACAGCAGATTTGAGCAGACAGAAGAATGAATCCATGAACTTGAAGATAGATCGATTGAGATTATCCAGCCTGAGGAAGAGAAAAACAAAAAGAATGAAGAAAAATGGAGAAACCTATGGGACACCCATCAAGCATACTAACATATGCTGAATCCCCCCCCCAAAAAAAAGAAAGAGAAAAAGGAAGAAAGAATATTAGAAGAAATGGTCAAAAGCTTTCCAAAGTTTATAAAAGAATACAAATTTACACATCCAAAAAGGACCAAGTAGGATAAAGTCAAAGTAATCCACACTGAGACACTCATAATCAAAATGTCCAAAGATAAAGACAAAGTCTTGAAAGTCACAAGGGCGAAGCAACTAGTGTCATATAAGGGGCCTTTAATAAGATTAACAGTCAATTTCTCATCAGAAACCATGGAGACCTGAGGCAATGGAATGATGTACTTAAAGTCCTGCAAGAAAGAAGATAAAAACTGTCAACTAAAGATTCTATCTTTCAAATTTGCTATCTGTTATGAGTTGAATTGTGTCCCCTAAAAATATGTTGAAGTCCTAACTCACAGTACCTGTGAATGTGACCTTACTTGTACATAAGGCCTTTGCAGATGATCTAGTTAAGATGACATATTAGAATGGGTTCTAATCCAATATGACTAGTATCTTTACAAAAAGGAGAAATTTAGACACAGAGACAAACACGTCCAGAGGGAAGATGATGTGAAGTGACACGGAAAGAAGATAGGATGGTGAGGCAAGCCAAGGAACACCTAAAGTTACTAGAAGCTAGAAGAGAGGCCAGAACAGATCATTTCTTAGCATCTTCAGAGGGAGCATGACCCTGCCAACACCTCGATTTTGGACTTCTGGCCCCAGAACTGTGAGACAATAAATTAATGTTGTTCTAAGCCACTTAGTTGGTGGTACCGTCTTATGGCAACTCCAGGAAATGAATACAATATCCTTCAAAATTTATCCTTCAAAAATGGAGGAGAAATTAAGACATTCCTAGATAAACAAAAATTGAGGGAGTTTGTTGCTAGTAGAACCACCCTACAAGAAATGCTAAAAGGAGTCCTTCGGGCTCAAACAATAGGATACTAGACAATAACTTGAAGCCATAAAAGAAATAAGGAACACTAGTAAAGGTAACTACATAGGTAAATATAAAAGCCAGTATTGGGGCACCTGGGTGGCTCAGTTAGTTGAGCGGCCAACTTCGGCTCAGGTTATGATCTTGCGGTTTGTGAGTTCGAGCGCCGTGTCGGGCTCTGTGCTGACAGCTCAGAGCCTGGAGCCTGCTTCGGATTCCGTGTCTCCTCTTCTCTCTGCCCCTCCCCTGCTCATGCTCTGTCTCTCTCTCAATAATAAATAAATATTAAAAAAAATTTTTTTTTAAAGCCAGTATTATTGGGGCACCTGGGTGGCTCAGTCGGTTGAGCGTCTGACTTCAGCTCAGGTCATGATCTCACAGTTTGGGAGTTCAAGCCTAACATCAGACTCTGTGCTGACAGCTCAGAGCCTGGAGCCTGCTTTGGATTCTGTGTCTCCTTCTCTCTCTGCCCCTCACCCCCTGCCACCAAAATAAATAAACATTAAAATAATTATTTTTTAAAAAGCTGGTATTATTGTATTTTCAGTTTGTAACTTCTTTTTTCTGATACAATTTAAAAGACAAATGCATAAAACAATAATTATAAATCTACGTTAATGGGCCTGTATGTATAAAGATATAATTTGTGACAAAAACAATAAGTTTTTGTGTACTACTGACACTAAGTTGGTATCAATTCAAACTGAATGATTGTAAGTTTAAGATATTAATTGTAACCCCAAGGTAACCACTAAGAAATGAACTCAATAATATATAGAAAAAGAAATGAGCAGGGAATTATATTGATACATTACAAAAAAATTAAACACAAAAGAAAGTAATAATGGAGGAATTGAAGGACAACAAGATATGATATATAAAAAACAAACAGCAAAATGACAGAAATAAGTCCTTATCAGCAATTACTTTAAGTGCACATGGATTAAACTCTCCAATTAAGGCAGAGATGATCTGAATGGATTTTTTAAATGATCCTATAATATGAAGACAAGAGACTCACTTTAGTCCAAAGATACAAATAGGTTGAAAGTGAAAATGGAAAAAGATACTCCATGTAAATAGTCACCAAAAAAGAGCTGAGGTGGCCATATCAATATCAGATTTAATGAAAGACATGAAGTGTCAAAACCACACTTAGGCATGTCATCATGGAGGCACTGCTGATCACCAGAAACAAAGGAAAACTTAAAATCAAACCAAGAGAAAAGCCAATTTACCTCAAAAAAAAAAAAAAAAACAAAACAAAAAACCCTCAAACTACTAGACTAACTTCATATTTTTCAACAGCAGTGACAGTGGCCAGAAAACACTAGACTAATTTCCTTAAAGGGATGAGCTGGCAAGAGTAAACTAAAGACACTTTTAAACAAAGAATGAAACAATTTCTTTTTGCTGACCCTCACTGAAAGAACTACTAAAAGATGTACTTCAGGAAGAAGTAAATCAAATCAAAACCAAACCAAACCAAACCAAAACAAAACAAGTGTGCAAGGTAAAAAAGGAACAGTAAGCAAAGAGCCTAGTGAGCTTGTGGACTGACCTAAATAAACACTAAGACAGAATTGAGGTTTTAAAAAATATATTAATAGTTTTTGGTTCTTGGTTTTTTTTTTTGCAAGGGGAGGGAGGGAACACGATAACAAGGTAGAACTAAAGGTACAACAACACAATAACATGTAAGACCACAGTACTGTATATGATAAGAATGAAAAGTTCTTGATTTGGGGGGAATGATTTGGCAATAATATTAACACTAACATATTAAAACTTAATACTGAATTCTACTAAAGAATACAATTCCAGGATATATAAAATCAAACCTGTTGAGGAGAAAGAGTGAAAAGAGAATAAAGAGAGCTAACTCAATAAAATGGAAAAATAAAAAGAAATAAGTGTGGTATATGTTAAATAGAAAAAAGTAAAGTTAAATGGTACAAATAGATCCATTACTATATCAGAAAAGATGACAAATATGAATGGAATATATTCTTCGTTTAAAAGACAGAGGACTCTAAGAATCGATTTTTAAAATCCAGCTACATACTAAAGTACAAGACATGTGGAGAACAGTTATGAGAGATGGAAAAAATAATAAAAGGAAAATACTAACCAAAAGAAAGCTGGCATAGCTTTAATACCAGATTAATCCAATTGTATGTGGTTTATGTTGTTTTTTGTTTTTTTTTTTTAATGTTCATCTACCTTTGACAGAGAGAGAGGCAGAGAATGAACAGGGGAGGGGCAGAGAGAGAGGGAGACACAGAATCCGAAGCAGGCTCCAGGCTCTGAGTTGTCAGCACAGAACCCGATGCGGGGCTTGAACCCACAGACCGCAAGATCATGACCTGAGCCGAAGTCAGACGCTTAACCGACTGAGCCACCCAGGCATCCCTGTATGTGTTTTTTAATTATATGAAGAAGATCACTACTTACAGCAATTCTAAACTTGTATGCACCTAACAATATAACCCCCAAATATAAAAAACAGAAATGAATTATAAGGCATTAAAAGAAGTTATAAGAAAGAACTGGCAAATAGCAACCATGTGGGAGATTTTAACATGCCTCCTTCAGCAATTGATAGCTTGATCTAATGACATACACAGAACATATTGAACCCTATACCCAACATAAACAGGCTATATATTCCTTTCAAGTACATTTGCAACAATCATAAAAATTATCCTCAATAAGACCACAAAGGAAATGTAAATAAATAACAAGTAATTGATATCCATACAGACCATTCTCTAACTTCAATATAATATAATTAAAAATCAATCAGTAAAATTTAACTAAATCCCCAAGTATTTGGGGGGAAATCTAATGTGTTCCCCAAACATATGAGGATTTCATGTTTATGTAGTATTCACAGATACTACCTGTAGAATGTCCCTAAACTATTCAAATTCAAATCTATATAATTAGAAGGCTGAAAATTAACAGTATCAAGAAGGTACCAAAACAAAATAAAAAAATGGAACTAAAAAGAAGGCAATGCCAAAGATAATAGTTAACATTAAGGAAATAGGAAACAGAGATCCATAGTGAGGACTAATAAAACCAAATATCTAGTTCTTCAAAAAGACTACTAAAGCAGATAGACTCCAAGGAAAAAAAGAGAGAACGAATAAGGAAAAATATTAGTAAAAATACCAACAGGAGATTTTTTTTTTTTAATTTTTTTTTTCGACGTTTATTTATTTTTTGGGACAGAGAGAGACAGAGCATGAATGGGGGAGGGGCAGAGAGAGAGAGACACAGAATCGGAAACAGGCTCCAGGCTCTGAGCCATCAGCCCAGAGCCTGACGCGGGGCTCGAACTCACGGACTGCAAGATCGTGACCTGGCTGAAGTCGGACGCTTAACCGACTGCGCCACCCAGGCGCCCCACCAACAGGAGATTTTTAAAGATTACAGGGAAAATATGAACTTTTATGCCAATAAATTGGAAAGTTTATTTAGATAATAATTTCCTACAAAAAATATCACATAAAAATTGATTCAAAAAGAAATAGAAAAACAGGTTATAAAAAATTCATCCATGTTTTCATCTGGCACTTGTTTCACTTTTTACATTTAAATCTTCTGATTCATTTGGAGTCATTTTGGTACATGGTGTGAACCATGGCTCCAATTTTATATCCTGATGGCTATCCAGTTGTTATACCCTATCATTCAATTTATTCAGTTATTAAATAGTATAACTTTTCCCCACTGATTTTAAATGGCATTTCTGTTAAATGTTAAAATCCCAAATGCAGGGTTTATTTCCAGACTTTATATTCAGTTTAATTGGTCTGTCCCTTTTTTCTTTTCTGTTTTAAATGCTTTATAATATGTTGTACTATCTAATAGGCTTTTGATATTAAAACCAGATATTATAAGGAATGTAAAGTATATACACCTAGGTTACCTAAATATGGCTATAAAAATCCTCAATAAAATACAGGCAAACTGAATCAAGCAATCTATAAGCAAGCAATACATCATGATCAAGCAGGGTACGTGTCAGGAATACAAAGATGATTTAATCTTCAACATTCTATCGGTACAATTCGCCATCTCTTATCTAAAGGAGAAAACCATTTCATCATCTCATGAACTTCAGAAAAACTAGTTCATCTCATGAACTTCAAAAATACTAATTTTAAGAAAACTCTTAGCAAACTAGGGGCACCTGGGTGGCTCAGTCAAATAAGCGTCCAACTCTTGATTTTGGCTCAGGTCATGATCTCACCATCATGAGATCGAGCCCCACCTCAGGCTCTGCGCTGGGCATGGAGCCTGCTTAAGATTTTCTCTCTCCCTCTGCCTCTCTCTCTATCTCTCTAAAAAAAAATAAAGAGGGGCACCTGGGTGGCTCAGTCGGTTGAGTGTCTAACTTCGGCTCAGGTCATGATCTTATGGTTCATGGGTTCAAGCCATGAACAGAAACTACAAGGTGTCTTAGAATAAACCCATTCAAAGATGTATAAGACTTTATGTAGAGATTATAATTTATTAACAGACATAAAAGTCTGCATAAGTGGAAATATACACCATATTCACAGGTCTGAAGAGTTACTATCATAAAGATGACAATTTAAGGGGCACCTGGGTGGCTCAATTGGTTATGCATCTGACTCTTGATCTCAGCTCAAGTCATGATCTCACAGTTCGTGAGATCAAGCCCCATGTCAGTCTCTGTGCTGACAGTGCAGAGCCAGCTTGGGATTCTCTCTCTTTCCCTCTATCTCTGCCCCTCCCCGGCTCATGCACTCATACGTGTGCTCTCTCCCTCTCTCTCAAATAAATAAACTTAAAAAAAAGATGGCAATTTAATTCCATAGTAATCAATAAATCAAATGGAACTTCAACCTGACAGAGGTTCTTCCTGGAATCTCCAGGAACGTTTACAAGGTGATTCTAAAATTCTTACAAGGATAGACTCACCCAACAAGATATCAGAATTACTATAAAGCTTTGGTACTAGCTCAGGGATCAACAAAAAGACTAACAGAATTGTTATGGACTGAATGTGTACCCCCAAAGTACATATGCTGAAATCCTAACCCCCAAAGTGACTATGCTTACAGATGAGGCCTTTAGAGTTTGCTAGCATTTTACTGAGGCTTTCTACATTTTTGTTCATCAGGGATGATGGTCTGAAATTTTCTTTTCTAGTAGTGTCCTTTGCTAGTCTTGGTATCGGGAAAATGCTGGTTTCATAAAATGAGTTTGGGAGTGGCTCCCTCCTTTTCAATTTTTTTGGAAGAGTTTGAGGATTGGTGTTTATTCTCCTCGAGATGTTTGGTAGAAATCACCAGTAAAGCCATCTGGTTCTGAGCTTTTCTTCATTGGGAGATTTTCTATTACTGATTCACACCAGGAGGAAATATGCATAGGAGACACAGACCAGAGTGTTCATTGTAGCAGACTTTGTAATAATAATTTCCTAAAAGGTAGAAACAGCCTAATGTCTCTAGTTTGGTTTATTCACAGACTTCATCAGTTAAAATTAATTAATTCAATCTGTGTTCTCAAAATTGATCAATCTCACAAACTTTAAGTTTAAAAAGCCAATGATAGAAGACACCTTTTATTTAAATTTAAATTTGTGAAACGCACAAAATAGTATATACTATTTATGAACATATAATGTGGAAGAAAATACTAATACACTCTTGGGAAAAGTACCCATCAGTTCCACTGTGTGTAGTTGCCTCTGAGTGAGAGGCATAAAAGGGCCGGAATGGTGACACTGTGTCTTACTCCACAAAGTTTTACTTCCGGCTTTGTTTTCTTTTTTAAGAGATCTAAGAAAATCTTGCAAGATCTTAACATCTGTTTAATCTCAATAGTTCATGGCTACCAGAGGTGGGAGTGGGGATGAGTGTTCTATTATTTTCTGTGTGTTTGAAATGTATTAAAATTCAAAAAACTGAAAAGGAAAAGAAAATGCCCAAGTAGCCAGGGAAGGTCAACCTGCAGAAAATAGCATCATGGAAACCAAGGGGAAGGGTGGGCCTTACTCAGTGCTGCAGAGCTGGCTGCTGCCCACAGAATTGAGAGGGTGCACCAGCTCTGGGTTAGCATCACCCCACGAGTGACGCGAGAGGAAGCCGGCTCTCTGTGGCCACGCTTTGCCCAACTCTAAGTCTGGCTATGCCAGGGAGTGACAGCAGGTGGTACTTGCAGGGAAAGTAGCCCTTCTGCGCGGTCTGGGAACATCTGGACCTTATCGGTAAGGTAAGGGAAACAAGTGTACAGGGCAAGGGTAAGACTGAGGCCACAAGGGATGGGAAGGAAGGCTGCCACTTAGGGTGGCCGGAATCCAACAGAGCATCCTGCCAGCAACACAGCCCACCCTCGATCCAGAAAGGAGAGCTGGTCCTGAGAGCATAAAGATGATGGGGGGTTGTACTCACCGTTAAGTTGTATCGTTGTGCAGTTACTTAAATGAGTATTCAAGGAAAAAAAATCAAAACATAACTAGCTACCGTGTGAGTTCAGGTGAGAGGCAGCAGCAGGGGAGCCTATGAAGGCAGTTAAACACCCTGGGCTTTGCATCTCAACTCAAAGAGCCCAGCCCTGCGGACCACAGCACGTCCATGCAGCCCATGTGTATTTATCTCCACCTATACTTTTAAAAGCAGTCAGAAGTTTGGAAACCATCCCCTTTGGAGGAAGCTATGCTAGGCTGGGTGTTGATGGGGGTCTTGGCTCTGTTTGAGGCTGACCTGCCTATCTCTCACGCTTCTAGGACCTTCTCAACGACCTGTTTGCCATTATTTTCCTTGTGGGGGCCGTGGTCATAGCTGTGAAAAGTCGACAAACCATGCCACTGCACTACTTTATTGCTGTGGTGAGTCTTTAATGTTGGGCAGTTTATTTGCTCAGAAATCACCTCTTTTAGGGGCGCCTGGGTGGCTCAGTCAGTGGCTCAGGTCATGATCTTACGGTTTGTGAGTTCAAGCCATGGGTCGGCTCTCTGCTGTCAGTGCGGAGGCCATTTGGGATCCTGTCTCCCTCTCTCTCTGCCTCTTCCCCACTCTCACTCTCTCTCTCTCTCAAAAATAAACATTAAAAAAAAAAAAGAAAGAAAGGAATAAAGAAAAGAAATCACCTCTTTTGGAGAATGGGTGTTTTCCACTGATTTAAGGAAAGGGCTTCTTTTCACAAAATCTTGGGACCCATGCAAAGTTTAAAACTTAAAGGTGGTAAATGCTTCCAATGAAAAAACCACTTAAATAAAGATGATGTCCAGGGAGCCAGCCAATCTAATGGCTTTCTCCTCCTAGCTGCCCCAATCCCTGAGGCAAAGGGTCACACCCAGGCCGCTAACCATGGGTTTTAAGAGACAGGCACAGGTGGAGAGGGGTGGGGCAGGGAGGAGAGGGAGGCTGAAGCTGGAGGAGGGGCAAACTCAGAATGTCTCTGGTTGAGAAGTCTACGAAGAGGAAAGGACGTGTTAATCAGCACCCGCAGACGAATTAGAAACAAGGAGGGAATATGCCAGCTTTGGAATGAAAAGCAAAAGTAATGGGCATCCTTTTTTCCCCCAGATCCTTATTGGTATGGCTGGAATGTTTGCTTTAATGGATATGTGTCTTCAAAGAAAACATTTCAAAGGCAAGAGGCTCAAAACCAATGTGCTGTTTCCTCCAAAAAATGAACGAAAGGTTGAAAAGCCAAAGGAAGCAGAAAACCCACCAGAAAAGGCACCAGAAAAGGCACCACAAAAAGCAGAAAAGCCAAAGGATAAAGTAAAGGGAGGCAAGAAATGACGCAAAGGAGGCCCCTGTTATCAAAAGTGGCAGTGCGTTTTACGACAAATATTTCCAGTTTATTGTCTTCTCTCTAGAATGGTTTTCTTTTCCATCCTAATAACCAACTTTGCTTGAAAAAGAAATTCCTCTTTAAATGGATTTTAAAGCTTAATGTTGATCTAAACTTTATTTTGTTCATTCAACAAAAGTTACTGAAAGTTTTGGTGCAGAGGGCAAGACCAGAGATGGGCCTCTCAGGGTGCCTATAGGCCACAGGGCACACAAGGTTTGGGGTACCCGTAGTTTGGGTGACAGAGGCTGTCAACAGTGACCAGCCAAAGGGGCCAGAGGAAAACAACAGACTGGAAAACAAAATGGACATTTTATTCACATTAATTTTTTTTTTTTTTTTTTTTTTGAGGTTGGGAAGAGAGAGTAGAGGAGGGGCGGAGGGAAGAGAGAGAGTCCCAAGCAGGCTCTGCATTGGTCAGAGCTCATGACCTGAACCAAATTCAAGAGTCGGGTGCTTAACCGACTGAGCCACCCAGGTGCTCCCACATTGATATTTACATTTTTAAAAAGCATCCAGGTAGTCGCTATGAGAAAAACAGGTTGCTGGCCTCTCTTACTTTTACTTTGTAGCTTAGCATCGGTTCTCATTTGAGGTGTACTCAGGAAGAGGGCAACAGGGGTGGTATCATCCCCTCAGGGCTCAGGGCCTCTACCAGCCAGAGTCAGGCTCGCATCTGGGCCAGTCAGCCTGGGCACAGGAGGGACTGGGGGCACTCAGGTTCCCTCAGAGATGGCCAGCCAACCCTCTGGGACCTGCAGGGTCTCCCTCAATAAGGACCTGAGCATAAGCCCTGAGCTAGGCTCAGCTGGGCACCACAGCCACAGTTCCCACTCACAGGCCTCGGTCAGGGCCCCAGTCTCACTGGACAGACCGACCACGAGGCAGGAGAAGGGTCATCCTCATGAGAGGAAAGCAAGGTCCCACACTGATGCATGAGGAGCTGGAAGAGATGGGGGGTGGGGAGTAATGGGGTGCCCCCCCCCCAGCCTAGCCAGGAACAATGTGAGAGACAGGCTGAGAGGGTCAACTGGGCCGTGAGAGCCATGCTAGTGGCTTGGGCCTTTGTCCTAAGTGCCACAGGGAACCTCTGAAGTGGCAGAGCCCACCTCTACCAGCAGATCCCATACTTGGCTGCTGCTGAGAATGAAGCGAGGCTGAAAAGAGGCTGCTGCCTGGCATTCAGGTGGGGAAGCAGGCGGAGCCCAAACTTGGATGGTCCCAGCCATAGGGCCTCCACCATTCCAGTCATTACTCCCTCTGTAGCCCCCACAGCACCCCCTGCAGGCCAGGCAGGGTGAGGCAACCCTGCTGAGAGTGGGAGCAACTACAGGGAGTTACATTGTAAAGAAAAACTCAAAAATGCACCCTATCCTGCCATGTGACCCCAAATTCCTCTCCTAGGTATTGAGCCAGGAGGAATGGTGTATTAGAATTTTCATAATAGCCAAAAGGCAAAAAAGAGCCTACAGGTTCAAAAGGAGATAAACCCAACTGTGCTACCTTCATAAGATAGAAATCTATTCAGCAATAAAAAAGGATAGTAATACAACACGGTAATAATGATAAAAATAAAAGATTCACAATGACTCTCACATATTGAGTGAAAGAAGGCAGACTCAAAAGACATATCCTATGATTCATTTCTATGAAGTTCAAGGACAGGAAAAATACAGCGGTTGCCTCAGGAGGTGAAGTTTGGGGACTGATTATAAAGGGGCACAAGGAGGGGGAGCCTGGGTAGCTCAGTCAGTTAAGCATCCGACTTTGGCCCAGGTCATGATCTCGCAGTTGGTGGGTTCAAGCCCTGCATCTGGCTCTGTCCTGACAGCACAGAGCCTGCTTCAGATTCTGTGTCTCTCTCTCTGCCCCTCCTCTGCTCACACTCGAGCTCTCTCAAAATAAATAAACTTTAAAAAAAAAGTGGGGGGGCATGAGGGCATGAGAAAGTTCTTTATTTTCATTAGGGAAGTGGTCATATAGGTATATACATGTGTCAAAACATTCAACTATATACATAACGCCTGTGTATTTCATAGTATGTAAATTTTATCTAAAAATGTAAGTGAAACATGACTGTGTTCAGAATCTAATGGAAAAGGGTAGACCTTGCTGAACTCCTTTGTGTGGCCATTCCTCTCAATCCCTGGAGGCAGCTCTCTGAAGCAGGCAGAGGTTTTCCATGTCCAGACGGAGAAGGCATGCAGTGGGGTGGAGCGTGACTTGATGCAGCCACCTGTCATACTGAGGAGAACCTGGGACAGGGTTGTGGTCACCACAGACTTCAGGAAGATGCCTCTTTGGACCAAAACTACATCCGGTGAGTATCTTCCAGGAGTAAGGAATGACCTGGGGCATATCACCCATGGAAATGGTCAAAATGCAAATTCGGAAAAATCCTAACTACAGGGTAAAGATACCATGTCCTTAAAACAAGGGACTGTAAAGACGACAATAAGCTAACAACAGTTCTTGGGAGGCGGGAGGGAGTAGATTATGAGAAAGATTTTAAAATTTAACAGAAGGGTTGAATAATAGAACGGACAGGGGCATCTGGGTGTGCTGGGTGTGGAGGCTCCTTAAGATTCTCTCTCTCCCTTTCTCTGTGCCCCTCCCCTGCTGGTATACTCTCTCTCTAAAAAAAAAAAAAAAAGACTAGCAAAAGAAAACAACAGAGATTGGAGTACAGATAAATAAAACATAGAGTAGAAAAATAATAGAATCAAGAACAAAAAGTTGGTTCTTTGAAAATATCAACAAAAAAAGATCAACAAATCTTTAGGTAGTGATGAAGAAAAAAAGGGAGAGAACACATAACAAAAACCAGAATTGAAAGTGCAGACATTACTAATGATGATAGAAAAATAAAAACGAATACAAGATTATAACAATTGTATGCCAACAAACTAGATGAAATGGACAAACTAGAAACATACAAATTACCTAAAGTGATTCAAGAAGAAACAGAAAATCTCAACAGATCTACAAAAGATCAAAATAGTAACCAAAAACCTCCCAATGAAGTCCAGTACCAGAGAGTTTCACTGGTGAATCCCACCAAACATTTATTTATTTTTAATTTATACTTTTTAAAGTTTTTTTGAGAGAGTATACAAGTGGGGGAGGGACAGAGAGAGAAGGAGAGAATCCCACTGATGGTGCAGAGCCTGATGCGGGGCTCAAACTCACGAACTGTGAGATCATGACCTGAGCCAAAGTCAGATACTTAACTGACTGAGCCACCCAGACACCCCTCTACCAAACACTTAAAGCAGAATGAATACCAACCCTTCGCAAACTCTTCCAAAAACCAGAAGACAAGGGAACACTTCCTAAGTCATTATATGGGGCCAGAATTACCCCAATAACAAAGCTAGATGAAGACATCACAAGAAAACTATATACCAGCATTCATTGACTGTAGATGTAAAAATCCTCGACAAAATATTAGCAAACCAACTCTAACAACATATTAAAATTATTATATACTATGACCAAGTGGTATTTACCCCAGAATAGTACTGCAAAGTTTTTGAAAACGGAACTGCCACTGGAGTCACAGTCCAATGGCAGGTAGGATATTGTGGCCTGAATCTAACCAGTTGATTGCCTGCTTAAAAAAACAAACAACAACAACAACTAAAAACCAATACTCTCTATAGGAATTAAGTAAATCCAGAGTTCATAGCATAATATTCAAAATGTCCAAAATACAATAATTACTTGACATATTAAGAGACAGAAAAATCTGGGGCACCTGGGTGGCTCAGCTGGTTAAGCATTCAACTCTTGATTTCAGCTCAGGTCATGATCTTGTGGTTCATGGTATCAAGCCCCATGTTGGGCTCTGTGCTGAATAGCACAGGATCTGCTTGGGATTCTCTCTCTCCCTTGCTCTCTGCCCCTCCCCCACTCATATGTGCTCTCACTCTCTCAAACATTTTTTAAAAAATGTTAAAAGAAACAGAAAAATCTCAAAATTTCATGAGAGAAAAGACAATGAATAAACAACCCTAAATATAACAACAAATGTTAGATGATTAGGCAGAAACTTTAAAGAGAATATTATAGCCATGCGCTAAGTGAAATAATTGGAATGATAAAAAGTCTTAGTGGAGAAATATAAAATATTTTTAAAAATCAGATGGAAATTTTAGAACTGAATACAATAACCAAAATAAAAAATCTCACTGGATGTGCTTAATAACAGAATGGAAATGACAGAACAAGGAGTTCATGAACTTGAAGACAAATCAAAAGAAATTATCCAGTCTCAGAAGACATGAATAGATACTTTTCCAAAGAAGACATCCAAATGGCCAACAGACATATGAAAAGATGCTCAACATCATTCATCCTCAGGGAAATACAAATCAAAACCACAATGAGATACCACCTCACACCTGTCAGAATGGCTAAAATTACAACTCATGAAACAACAGATGTTGGCAAGGATGTGGAGAAACAAGAACCCCTTTGCAAGGAATGCAAACTGGTGCAGCCACTCTGGAAAACAATATGGTGGTTCCTCAAAAAATTAAAAATAGAACCGTTCTATGACCCAGCAATTGTACTACTAGGTATTTACCCAAAGGATACAAAAATGCTGATTCATAGGGGCACATGCACCCCAATGTTTACAGCAGCACTATCAACAACAGCCAAATTATGGAAAGAGCCCAAATGTCCATCAACTGATAAATGGATAAAGACGATGTGGTATATATATACAATGGAATACTACTCAGTGATCAAAAAGAATGAAATCTTGCCATTTGCAATGACATGGATGGAAGTAGAGTATACTATGCTAAGCAAAATAAGTCAGAGAAAGACAAATACATGATTTCATTCATAGGTGGAATTTAAGAAACAAAACAGATGAACACAGGGGAAGGAAAGGAAAACAAGATAAAAACAGAGAGAGAGGCAAACCATAACAGACTCTTAGATACAGAGAACAAACTCAGGGTTGCTACAGGGAGATGGGTGGGGGGATAGACTAAATGAGTGATGGGCATTAAGGAGGGCACTTGTAGGGATGAGCACTGGGTGTTATATGTACGTGATGAATCACTGGTTCCTACTCCTGAAATCAACACTACACTGTATGTTAATTAACTTGAATTTAAATAAATTGTTTAAATATAAATAATTGTTTAAATAAAGTAAATTTAAAAAGAAAGTATCCAATTTCAACAAAAAAAGAGTAATAAGATTGAAAAAAAAAAGAAGAAGAAGAAGAAGAAACTTCCAGAACTTTAGAGACAATACCAAAAGAATACTTGTATCACTGGATTCCCACAAAGTATGGAGTGAGAGTGTGGCACAAAAACTTCTTGAAGAAATGATGGCCGACAACTTCCTCAAATAAGCAAAAGACACAAATTTACAGATTCAAGAAATTCAGTAAAGTTCTAACAGAAGAAGCAAAGAAATCATACTCGGGTACATCCTAATCAAATTTCTCAATACTGAATATGAAGAAAAAAATATTGAGAGCACCTATAGGAAAATGATGCAACAATTTGAATAACTGGGGATTTGCCATCAAAGACCGTGGAGCCCAGAAAGAAGTAGCACAATTTTCAAGTGTTAAAGGAAAATAACCATCAAACCAGAATGCTTTATCCAGTGAAAATACCCTTCTTTCATCAATGAAGGCAAAAAAAAAAAGACATTCTCAAAAAAAGGAAGACTAAAAGAACACATTGCCAGTAGATCTGCTCTGAAAGAAGTGCCAAAGGAAGTTCTTTAGACAGTAGGGAAATTATACCGGAAGGAAACATGGCACTTAAAAGATAAAGAAGGAGCAACAAAAATAGTAAATATCTTAAAAATTAAAAACAGAACTACCATATGATCCAACAATCCCACTCCTAGATATATGTCCAAAGAAAACAAAATTATGTTGAAGAGATATCTGCACCCCCCTGTTTATTACAGCATTATTTATACGTGGAAACAATCTAAGAGTCCATCAATGGATAAATGGATAAAGAAAATATGGCATATATGTATATATATATACATATATATCATATATATGTATATACACATACACACACAATGGAATATTATTCAGCCTTTAAAAAGAAGGAAAACGTGCCATTTGTGGCAAAATAGAGGACATTATGCTAAGTGAAATAAATTAGAAAAAGACAAATACTGATCTCACTTATATGCAGAATTTAAAACAAGAAAAAAGAAAAAATGAAACTCAGAAAATGAGATCAGATTTGTGGTCACCAAAGACAAGTGATGGAGGGAGAGAGAATTAGATGAAGGCAGTCAAAAGGTACAAACTTCCAGTTATAAGAGACATAAGTATTAAAGATGTAATGTGCAACATAACTATAGTTAATATCGCCGTATGCCATATTTGAAAGTTGATAAGAGACTAAATCCTGAAAGTTCTCATCACAGGTTAAAAAACACTTTTCTCTTTTTTTGTATCTATATTTGATGATGGATGTTAACTAAACTTATTGTGTTAGTCACTTAACCATACACATACATCAACTTCTTATGCTGTGCACTTTAAACTTATATGTCAATTATTATTGTATGTCAGTTATATATCAATATAAAACTGGTAAAAAAGAAATAGTAAATATCTGGACAAATAGAATATTCTTCTCAAGTTCTTTAAAATATGTTTGATGTTTGAAAGCAAAAATCTTCTTCTTTAAATGTCTTAATGTTTATTTATTTTTGAGAGAGAGACAGACAGACAGAGTGTAAGCAGGGGAGGGGCAGAGAGAGAGAGGGAGACACAGAATCCAAAGCAGGCTCCAGGCTCTGAGCTGTCAGCACAGAGGCCAACACAGGGCTTGAACCCATGAACTGTGAGATCATGACATGAGCCAAAGTCGGATGCTTAACCAACTGGGCCACCCAAGAAACCCCACAAGCAAAAATCTTAACATCATCTGATGGGATTTCCAGTATAGGTACATGTAATACATGTGACAGCCACAACATAAAGAGGGGAGGTTAAAATGACATATATGATGTTCAAGTTTCTGCATTGCATTTGAAGTGGTAAAATATTAATTCTAAACAGACTGTGAAAAGTTAAGCATGTATATATTAATCCCTATAGAAAACACTAAAAAACAGTACAAAGAGAGTAAAAAGCTCAATAGATGTAGTAAGAGAAGACTAAAAAATATTTAATCCAAAAGAAGGCAGGAAAGAATGGACAAATAAAGAAGGAACAAAATTGTAGACCTAAATCCAAATATAAATAATTACATTAAATATAGATGGTCTAAACATACCAATTAAAATAGATGGTCAGATAAATTTTTTTAAAGACTCAATCATATGCCATCTACAGGAAACTCTACTTTTTTTAAGTTCTTATTTATTTATTTTTGAGACAGGCAGGTAGGGGCAGAGAGAGGGAGTGAGAGAATCCCAAGCAGGCTCTAGGCTGTCGGTGCAGAGTCCAACATGGTGCTTGAACTCACAAACTGTGGGATCCTGACCTAAACTGAAATCAAGAGTCAGACACTTAATCGACTGACCACCCGGGTGCCCCAGGAAACTCATTTTAAACATAACGGTATAGGTAGATTAAAAATAAAAGAATGGAAATAGATACTGCATTTGAACACCAATCAAAAGAAAACTGTAATGGTTGTACTCACATCATACAAAGCAAAAAGCAAAAAAACAAAATCACCAGGGATAAAAGAGACACTACATAAGGATAAAATGATAAATCCACTTTATGAAAATACAACAATCCTAAATCTTCCTAATAACAGAGCCTCAAAATGCATAAAGCAAAAACTGAAAGAACTGAACAAAAACATGGACAAATCTACACATATTGTTGAGGATGTCAACTTTTCTCTCCCAGTAATTGATAGAACAAGTACACAGGAAACCAGCAAGGATCCAGAAAAACTAAATACCACAAATCAACTGGATCTAAATGGCATTTATAGATCACTTCACTCAATAATACATTCTTTTCAAGTGTACGGCAAGCATTCACCAAGATGGCCCATATCCTGAATTATAAGACAAATCTCCATAAACTTAAAAGAATTAAAATCATACAGAGTATATTCTCTGGCATAATGGAATTAATGGAAATTAAACTGGAAATCAATAACAGAAAGATGACTAGAAAATCTCCAAATGTTTAAACATTGAACAATATACCACCAAATAATCTGCAGTTCAAAGATAACGTCTTGGGAAAAATTAGAAAATATTTTGAAGTGAACAAAAATGAAAATACAACATATCTAAGTTGGTAACATAAAACAAAAGTAGTAGAGAGATAGTTTTAGCATTAAATGGTTCTATGAGAAAAACAGAGACAAGATATAAAAATGCCAACAAAAAGAAAGTAGGTGTGGTGAAATTAATATTAAATGAAATAGAATTAAAAGCTAAAAGCATTCACTAGGGAAAACAGAGATATCAAAATGATAGTTAATAAATAAATGCCAGGTACTATTCTAAGGTATTTTTATGTATTATCTCATTTAATCCTTACAATAATCATATGACTGGGGTGCCTGGATGGTTCAGTCGGTTCAATGTCCCAGCTCTTGATTTAGGCTCAGGTCATGATCCCAGGGTTGTGGGATCCAGCTCTGCGTCAGGCTCCATCAGGCATGGAGTCTGCCTCAGATTCTTTCTCTGCCCCTCTGCCCTGTTCACACACACACACTCCTGCTCTCTGTCTAAATAAGTAAATAAATATATAAATTAATCTAAATTGTATACATAAATTATAATACATAAATTAATAATTTATAAATTTTAAATTTATAATAGATAAATTTTAAATTTATAATAAATTTATATATATATATATAAACATTTTTTAATAGTAATCATACGACTTAAGTAATGTCACTATCACCATTTTGTGAATGGAGAAACTGAGGACAGAGAAGAAAGTCGTACAACCGGGATTTAAACACTTGGCTTATGCTCTTAATTGCTATCCTACTGAACAAAACATATGTTAACTCCTGTTCATCCAACATTATAACTTAAAAACAAAAACAAGAAAACATTAGAAATCCAAAGAAAAGTAATACATGGAAAACTTTAGTGAGGAGCTTTAATATATCTGTTTCAGTAAATCAACACATCAAGCAAAAGAAGGGTAAGTACACAGAGAGTTTCAATTACATAATTAAAAAGATACATAGTAGATACATAGGTAAGTTTTGTACCCAACTAGGAGAGAGTATTCAATCTTTTTAAACACACATGGAACATTTACCAAGCTTGACTATCAGGACACAAAATCTCAACAAGTTCCAAAAAAGGAGAACATATAGACCTATTCTCTAAATAAAATAAATAATAAAATTAGAAATTCACCAGAAAAGTCTAACATTTCTCTAACTAAAAACTTTAAAATACCCTTTTAAATTATTCTTGGATTACAGAGGAAATTAAAATGGAAACTACAAGCTAATTAGAAGTGAATAAAAATTAGAGCAATATTTTGGGGATGTGTCCTAAGTGGTCCTCAAAGAAAAATTTATAGCTTTAAATGCCTTCATTAGGAAAAAAAAAAGACCTAAATAAAGCACAACACAACACACAAGAAATAAAATATAATGAAATAAAAACTAGTGGTCAATTCTATTTATGAAAATAAAGGCAAAAATCCCAAATAAAATACTAGCAAAATGAATCCAAAGGTTTATCAAAAGAGCAAAACACTATGGGTATTAAAGGTACATCCCACAAATGTAAGGATGGTGAGTCAGGAAAACTGCTCTTGGAGCACTTGGGTGGCTCAGTTGGTTAAGCGTCCCACTCTTGATTTTGGCTCAGGTCATGATCTCAGAGTCACAAGATCAAGCCCACCGTCAGGCTCCGTGCTAGGCACGGAGCCTGCTTGAGATTTCCCTCCCTCTCCTTTTGCCCCTCCCCACTAACACCCCTCCCCACCACCACCCCTCCCCCCTCCTGCACACTCACACAGGGCCTGCTTGAGTGCTCTCATCTCTCTCAAAAAATGAAAATTAAAAAAAAAATTAAGAAAAAAGAAAAAACTGCTATTGTCAGTCATCACATTCCTAGATTAAAGGAAAAAAAACACCAGGTTCTAGAAGGAAAAATCTGTATGGCAAAAGTGCCAAGTAAAAGGCAAATGACAAACCAGGAAAAACTATTCATAACTCACATTTCAGAAAAAGGATATCTCCTTTTATAATCTCCTGAATATAGGCGTTCTTATGCATCAATTTTTTTAAACAATTAATAGAAAAACATACAAAGGATGTGAAAAGCAGTTCTCGGAAAAGCAAAAGCAACTGGCTGTTACATATGCAAAAACAAAACAAAACAAAAAAACCCTTGATCCACTCATAACTAGAGAAATGCAAATCAACACTGCCCAGGGGGTTTTGTTTCTAAATACCATTCTCCAATAAAAGAACCTGAGTTTCCTGGAGGAACCCTGACTCTAGGGCTGAAATGGGGGAGAATACAATATGACCCTGAAGCACCTTATAGGGTCAGAAAATAAGCAAATGAGGGAAAAAAGATGAGGGATGGGTACACAGGAGCCCACCTGAAGGAGCTAATAAAGGCCAAAGATGAAACAATTTAACCAACAAAATTAAGCATGATAGTATTTAATTATAACCCAAAGACTAAAATAAATCAGTGTAGGAGAACAGAAAATATTCCTTACACAGGAATGTAAAAGGAATAGAGAGAGCCACCCTCCTTCATTCCAGAGCAGACATTTCCTGCTGCCATCCCATGTGATAGGTTCTGCGCTGGGCTATATGACTGGATCCGGTGGAGCTCACAGTCCATGGTGGGAGGCACAGTGGTCACAGGCATCCAGTCACCTCAAGCAGGGGCACCCCTTGGGTTCTACTTGCCCTCTCCCTGGACTCTCTCAGCCACCCGGGTGAGTCACCACATTTTGTGTGAGTATGAGTTCCCTTTCAGTAAAGTGAGATCTGAATTACATGACATAAAATGCAACCATTTTAAGTGCATTTGATATGCTTTGACAAGTGTATGTTCCTGTGTAGTCACCACCCTAGTCAAAATAAAAAACACTTCCAGCACACCAGAAAGCTTCCTCCTGCCCCTACTGATGTGACTTCCGTCACGATAGCTTAGTTTCACCTGTTCTAGAAATTCATAAAAATGTAGTCATGCAATATGTCCCTTTTGAGCCTGGCTTCCTTCATTCAACATAGTATCTGCAAAATGCATCTATATTGTTGCATTTGTCAATGATTTCTTCCTTCTGGGGTGCCTGGGTGGCTCAGTCACTTTAGAGTCTCTTACTAGTTTTAGCATAGGTCATGATCTGGAGGCTTCGTGGGTTTGAACACTGCATTAGGCCCCTGGCTGGCAGCTGACTCCTCGTGGGCAGCACTGAGCCTGCTTGAGAGTCTTGCTCTCTCCCTCCCTCTCTGCCCCTCTGCTGTCACTGTCTCTCTCCAAATAAATAAATATTTTTTAAAAATGATTTATTCTTTTTTCTCACTGAGAAGTATTCCAGTGTATGCATACCCCACAGTTTATTCTCTCTGCTATAATGAACCACCAGGCGGTGTGCAGTTTGAGCTACGAAAAAGACAGCTGCTGTGAACATTCACGTCCAAGCCTTTGCACTGACGTTGGCTAAATACCTACAAGTAAAATGCCTGAGTCATACGGTTGGCCTCTGTTTAACATTTTAGGAAACTGTCAAACTGTCTTCCGACGTGGAGGTAATCGTTTCCACCCCCATCAGGGGTGTAGGAGAGTTCCAGCTGCTCCACGGTGCCTCCCCAGCACTGCAATAGTAGCATCCCCTTTTACGAAGCCATTTTAATAGGTATAAAATTGTATCTCATTGTGGCTTTAATTTGCCTTCCTAGACGTCTGATGATATCGAATATCTTTTCCTGTGCTTACTGGACATCGTATATCTTTGTTGGATTATCTGTTCAAAACTTTGGCCCATTTAAGTTATTGGGGTGTTTTCTTCTTAATAATGAGTTACAGTTTTGAGCTGTGATTTAATTAACACTGATCGATATCAGGTTGTCCTCTGTTCTAACCTTCACCTGGCCTCTTTCCAGGCAATCTAGAGTAAGATCCAAACACCAGGGCCGGGTTCTCCACAAACTGTCTCCTCCTCCTGGCCCTTTGTTAGTTCTTTCTTCTACACAGGCTCCTGGCAACCCTCTGAATCAGCCATAGCCAGCCAGACATCTATTACCAGGAATTATTTTATTCAGGGATCTGTGGACACATTTAGTTCACTCACTCCCCGCAGATAAGTTGAGGCTCCCTTGCATCCTGCAAATGAAATCTTTCTAGCACTGCTGTTTAATAAATAAATGAGCAAATGAATACCTCTTACCTGGTGGGAGAGATCAGCAAAGTCTTCTTTGAGGAAGTGAAACCACAGTATGACCACAGAATAAAAAAGAGTTCATCACATAACAAGATGGAGAAGAGCATTCCAGGTAGCAGGGTCAGCATGTACAAAGGCCCCGTGGTAGGAGGGAGCATGGCTTGTTCAAGAAACTGTAAGAAAGTCTATGAGTGGGAGAGACAAGGAGCAGAGGACAGCAAGAGATTATGGTTTTAGGCTCTTTACCAAGACTCTGAGCAAGATGGGAAACTCCCAAGATTTGGGGGGTAAGGGAAATGGAGGTGATCCTGATTGAAGATTTAAGCATCCTTCTGGCTGCCAAGGAAGGAGGCAGAGAGGCCTCTTAAAGACACCCTCCTAGGAGTCCAGGGAGGAGGCAGGAGTACTCTGGGACGTAGTCGAGGCCTTGGTGGCGGTGAGCAGTGAACAGAAACAAAGCTTTAGAAGATGAAGATGTGCAGGCCTGGTCACGGACTGATGGTGACGGTGAGGGAGAACGAGGACAGCCTCAGGCTCAGATCTTGGGGTGGAAGGATGGATGGCAGTGCCCTTCACTGGGGCTCAGGCGCCATCTGGGTGTCCTCCAGGGATGAACGGGGAGAGGGAGCAGAGGGCAGGCCAGGACAGCCAATGCAGAGGCCCAGGAGATGGGCTGGCCAGGGATGGGAGGGCAGGCTAGGGGAGAAAGAGAGAGTGAGGTCGGTGAGCTGACAGCGCGATCAAAGCCGCAGGGGGACTAGACAGAGGTCTTGGAGTTTGGGCGCTTCGGTTTCTGGGTCCCGGACACAAGCAGTGACGCGAGCAGGAAGCTAGACGACGCAGCGCGAGGACGCAGCGCGAGTACACAGCCCGAAGCAGGGAATGGAATCCTCGACGGGGTGTTCAGGGACGGCAATTAAGAAGGTCTCGCGGGTGAGAGGAGAGTGCGGGCGTCTAAGGAGGCCCCAGCCCAGCACCAAGAACCGCAGGAAGGGCAGCCGGGAGCCAAGAGAAGTAGGAGAGGAGGGGGGGCGGAGCGGAAGGGAGCGGGACGGCGGGGGAGCGGGAGACAGAGAGGACGGGAGGAGGGGGCAGAGCAGGAGGGGCGGGGCGGGGGCGGGGCGGCGGGGGGATGCTCCCCCGCTCTCGGGTCTCGCCTTTTTCTCCTTCCGCACTGTCTGGGTTTCCGCTTCCCTCCCGGGCGCGGGGTGAGGGAGCGGGGCCGCGCCTCGGTCCCGGCCGCCGCCGCCATGTGGCCCCCAGACCAGGAACCCGACCCGGACCCCGACCCGGCCCCGGCGCGCGCCGGACGCTCCCCGCCGGGCGCGGCGATGCCCGGGCTCCGCGCCCTCCTGCCGGCGCGCGCCTACCTCTGCTCGCTCAAAGGCCGCCTCCTGCTGGCAGAGTCGGTGAGTGCGACGCGGGGCCGGGGCTGGGGCCCGGGTCCGCGGAGGCGCCGTCGAGACTCCAGGCCCCGCCAACCCCTCGGAGCCGAGGAAGGCGGGCGGATCTGGGTGCATTCCCCAGGCGTCGGGTGGCGCTGACCCTCAGCGCGCGAGACCGAGGCGAGATGGGGTCTGAATCCAGGCCCTCCCGGCTCCCTAAACCAACATGGGGGAGCCGTCGAGAAGCCTGGGCCGGGTCCCGTCCACGCGACGGCCGGGCCACTGGAAACCCAACCCAGCTCTGTGTGACTCCGGGCGCCCCCGCTCTCGCTGGGCCCCCGAGACGGGTTGCGTCCCTGCATCTTCTGGCCTCCGTCGCGGGCGCTCCGCTCCGCAAACCCTCCTGCCATCCCTGGCTGCGCCCCGGGAGGAACTGGGCCCCTTCGGCGCTTCACGACGCTGGGGTGGGGGGCCAGGGTCAGTTCTCTGCGCTCTCGCCCGCTTTCCTGGGCGCAGGGAGGGCCGGCCGGGCCTCGAGCTGCGGGGCAGAGGCCAGAGTGGACTCCTGCCAGCTGAGACGGGGAACAGCGGGTAGTGGGAAGGGGACCCCCGGGACTGGGTGAGGCTAAGGCTCGCAGGCAGACCCCTCCCCCCGGGTGCACGGGGCCGGGGCGGGAACCCAGCGGGGTGACTTCATCCTCCTCCTCCCCTCCCTCGCTCGGATCCAGCCGCCCCGCCCCCTCCGAGTCCTTCCTCCTTTTCGCAACCCCCACCCCTGCCCGTCAGGCCTTTGTCTTCGGGACACTCCGAAAACTCCGGCGCAGTCAAGTGTGTGGGGTGGGGGATTGGTGCTGGCCTCCGTGCAGTACCGGGGAGGAAGAGGCCGGGCACAGGGGAGGCGAGGTAGGGAGGAGCTCTTGTACCTTAGATTTCCCAGCAGTTTGACAGCCCCTATCCTTACTCCCACTTTGCAGACAAGAAAGCTGAGGCCTGAGCATAGGGGATTTGACAGGTGGGTCACTTGAGGGCTGGGTGACACCAAGGATGGGAGTGGAGATCAGAGGAAGGAGGCTTCTGCCCCCACACTTCTTCCTACTGCCCGGGGCAGATGTCCCCGGCCCGCGTCGCAGTCACTTGACTCAGCAAGCAGGAGGCCGACTTTGAGCGGACAGATGCCAGTTCAGCCCTGGAAATTGATGGGAACCTCTTTTGCAGAGAAGCCTTTAATCCACAGGCCACTGAGGGGCCCCAATCCCAACCCACTCAGCCCACCTCATAGAGGAAGCCCTTGGCACATAGCTGGGTGTCAGGAATCCAGACCTAGGAAGATAAAGAAGTGGGGAGGTAGGGTTAGGGGTGATCACTGAAGACACAGGGGAGCCATTCTGGTCCCTCTTGGCTCCCTCTGGTCACCTCCGGCTGCCTCCAGGCCCCAGCAAGTAGGGAGACTGACATGGACAGGAAAGGCAAGGAAGTAGCCACCAGGAATTAGGGAATGAGGAAACAAGAACGGAGAGGGGGATCCCCAAAATCTGGCTTTGGGGGCGGTGGACAGGAAGGGGAGAGACACAAGAACAGCCCTCTCTTGAGGAAGTACAGCTGGGGACAGAATTTGGTCGGGGTCCCATGGACTTGCTTTCCTGGGAGACCTCTCTCCATGCCTTTATTTCCCATCTGTTCCACTTGAACTTAGCTACTTCCATGGCCATGTTCAGGGCTGACTTGTGCCCTGGGGACTCCCCGGGATCTCTTCATTTGTCTGAAGTGCATTTGTCTGAAGCAGCCACAGTGTTTCCTGTGTGGCATCTGGGTGTCCCTCCAGGGCCCCTAGGCCCCACTCCAAGCTACTCAACCATGGGCATGCTGAGCCCAGCCCAGCCATAGTGACAGAAACCAGGACAGATAAAGGCCAGCAACCGTGGGGCAAGAACTACAGCTGTGCGGTCAGCCAGCCCTGGGTTCAAATTCTGGTGCCTTTTTTATTGCATGACACTGAGCAAACGTCACTTCACCTGTCTGCACCTGTTTTCTCATCTGTAAAGTGGGCTGTGAGCAAGCACCTGTGCATAGGTGGTTGTGAACATCCCACAGACCTCAGCGGGCACTGGCCTGAGGAACAACAGCCCCGTCAGTCAGCGTGGTCTGCCCTGCAGCGCACCACATGGTCTGCAGAACTAGCTAGGGGCCTCCGCATCTTCCCGCATCAGTTCCCACCCACAGCACATGTGGAGGGCTGCGGAGAACTCCAATTCTTGCTCCTTAATGCAGTGTGCCCTTTTCACAAAGGCTGGAGGGGTGATGCAGCAGGGCCTCAAGTGTCAGGGTCAACACTCCCTCCTGGATGTTTTTTTCTTCTTATGAAAATTTGCAAATCTCTAAAAAACCCGAACGGTTTTACTGTTAATGCCCATATACCCACCGCCATGCTTGCTTTATCACATATCTTACCCATTTACCTGTCCACCAAGCGAATTTAGTTTTTGATGCAAAGTAAAAATATACTTTGCCCGCATCAGTACATTTTACCTCTGAACACTTCAGCATGCATATCATTAACTAAAGCTCCAGATTTATATATTTTTTCAGCTAACATTTACATTTTGGGGAGTTGGGGGTAATTTTTTGAAACTGGTTCCTGCTTAGCGACTGCTTAGGTTTGATTTGCCCTGTTGGACGCCGTCTGAGCTGGGTGCCCTGTTGGGTGGTTTCTGCCTTAGAGCCCGCTGGGGTGGGGGTGGGGTGAGCCTGGCCGGGTGGGGGTGGGGAGTGCTGGCGCTGGACACACATCAGAAGCTGGGGCTTCCTGACTGGGTCCTGGCAGGGAGCTGGTGTAGGGTCCAGATGCAGAGCCATGCCCAGGGGCTTAGGGGGCAGCGTGGGCATGGGCCAGCGCCCCACGACAGGGTTCTAATCCTGGCAGCTGTGGGACTGTGGGCAGGTCACCTCCCCTGTTCCTGACTGCAGAGCACTGGGCCAGGGGTTGTGCAAGGGCACTGACTTTCCCTTGCCTCACCTCCAGGGTCTGTCGTTCATCACCTTTGTCTGCTATGTGGCATCCTCTGCATCCGCCTTCCTCGCGGCACCCCTGCTGGAGTTCCTGCTGGCCCTCTACTTCCTCTTTGCTGATGCCATGCAGCTGAATGACAAGTGGCAGGGATTGTGCTGGCCCATGATGGTGAGGGCTGGGCCCCAGGAGGGAGGGGTTTGGCTGCATTTCGGCCCTCACCTTTCACTGTGCTGGAGGGGCTGTTTGCCGTAGGTTGGAGCCAGGCCCCACCACTCAACAGCCGCGTGACCCAGAGCAGGTTATCTTAACCTCCAGGGCCTCCAGTGCCTCTCCCTGAGGCAGGGAACCTTAGCCGGCATCATGGCCCCTGGCCACCAGGTGGCGCTGGTGTTCCCAGCTGGGCCTGCCGGAATGACCCTACGCCGCAGGAATTCAAGCCATTTCCAAAAGGGCAAGGCAGGTTAACTGAGGGCTTGCGGGGCTTGCCCAGGCCTTAGCCATCTGGCAACTCGTTTTGTCACCTTGGGAGGCCTCAGAGCCCCACCTCAAACCTTGCTGTTTGAAAAGGGGCAGAAAAGCTCTCATTCAACCCTGGTCTCTTGACTTCGTATCCCATATACTTCCTGATGGGCTACAACCTGTGTCCCCATTGTAGAGACAGGGGAGCAGAAACCATGATGCATAAATGGATCTGCCGCAAGTATGTGGCACAGTGAAGCCCAGGGCCAGTTCTCCCCGTTGGAGAGCAAGCAGGGAGCAGATGAGCAGGTTTCCAACTTCCCCTTTCTTGCGGAACAGGGAGACCTGCATGTGGGCCAAGCCGCAGGGCAGGTGCAGCCTGTTGTCCACGGGGCAGTGGAAGGCCAGCTGGACCGGGGACAAGGCAGCCTCAGCTGCTCGAAGCCCGCAGGGGCACCTAGGCAGGGGCAGGAATGGGGGTGGGACGAGGACCAGGGAGTGCAAACAGAGAGCCCGAGGATGCCAGATCTGCAGGACCAGCTGTGTTTCCAGGCTGCCGGGCCCATCATCCCCTGGCCAACAGTGGGTTCCAGCCCCATTCCTGCCGCCTGGTGCCCTTCTGAGCCCCTGTCCCCTGCCTGGGCTCCCAGCTGCCCCTCCCCAGTGCTGTCCTCCACTCCTGGGAGGCCAGGGCAGTGACTGTGCCCACCGCTCCCCAGGACTTCCTGCGCTGCGTCACAGCAGCCCTCATCTACTTCGCCATCTCCATCACAGCTGTTGCCAAGTACTCGGACGGGGCTTCCAAAGCAGCTGGGGTGAGTAGCTGCCCTCTCCCTGGAAGGGGTTGCCCAGCAACGCCCCCTTGGGTTCACCCCACCCCAGATGCCCCTCGGACGCTCCATGGCTGGGGCACAGTCTGTCCCAGCTTAGGCCCCTCGGGGCTTCACATGGATCTCAGCTATTCCAAAGTCCTCTTATTGGAGATTTAATCCACCCTGAGTTTTGAAGGCTGTTTGCCCAGCCAAGATAACAGCTCATTTTCCTCCTTGTCGGTACCGGGAGGGGTCTGTGCTTGCCAATCGGAGCTGCTTTTCCAAGCAGATAAAGCCAGGCGGTAGCTTCTCAGGCCCCCCCCCCCCCGTTCCCAGGCTTTTGGACCAGGGACTCCCAGCTCCCGATGACGGACTCCATCCACCTTGTGTCCTATCCCACAGGTGTTTGGCTTCTTTGCCACCATCGTGTTTGCAGTTGACTTCTATCTGATCTTTAATGATGTGGCCAAATTTCTCAAACAAGGGGACTCCGCAGACGAGAACACAGCTGACAAGGCAGAAGGTGGGTGGCCACCCTGTGGGTTTTTACCTGGGAACCTGGCTTATCACCCCCGGGGACCCTGCTCTCCCTGAGGGATACCCAGCCAGTTTGCAGCTCCAGGAGGAGCGTCCCCACAGGCCGAGAGTGTCTTCACAGCCTGGTTCTCCTGCTCCTTCATGCAGCTGGCTCTCCAGGGACCCTGCCCTTGCTCAATGGTGAGCTGAGGGCAGGCCTGGCATTCCTCTTCTGTGACACCTTTGCTGATGAGCCCCCGGGGGTAGCCAGTCACTGGGCTGCAGAGCTGCCACCGGCTCGGACCAATGCACCTGCCCACCCCCCACCCCAGTCTCACCTGCCTGTGGCTCAGGGACCAGAGAACCAAGCTCTCCTCCTTACCTGCAGCACCGAAACAAGCTCAGTCAGGCTTATGAGCCAGCAGAACCCACCCTTCTGCTAAAAATATATGAGGCTCATCTCGTCCCATCCCATACTAAGGCTAAAGCTAGGTTAAATGTTCCTAGATGTTTTCCTTAGGTCTTTGTGACCTGCTTACCAGTTGCCTGCCTGCTATGGATGCTTCTAGACAACCACTCTAGTGGACGAGTAGGAAGTAGCAGTGGAGACATGTGTTTGAATATTTTGTGAGCTTTAAATATTTGAAGGTACATAGTTATATATAGTATTTTTTTTTTGCCATAAAATTATTCCTAGCTTATGTGTTAGAATGAATACAGCAAAACCACAAAGTCATGCCAGTCCAGCCCTTGGCACAGGGAGTTAAGGTTTATGGAGGCTCTCTGAGCTTGTCCATGACCCAGGAACAGTATGAGGACTGACTGGGGTTCTAAGGGACAGAGATTGGTCCCTCCCTGAAAATAGCAATTGGCACTGCTGGGGGAGGTGCGGGAGGTTTATGACTTAGGTGCTTTTCCTTCCTGAAGGTTCCAGAAGGCTCTATAGAGTACTCTTCAGTATTGGGATTCTAGGAACCTTGGAGTTACACCGCATAGATAGGCCCTTAACGTTATAAAATGTGTCTGATTACTATATAAAATTAGGATTGGGGCAAGGAGGATGGAAACTATAAGGTGGCTAAAAAGAGGCTTCCTTATTTTCTAGTATATTTTAGTTTCTTGGGCCAGAAAATAGCTGTCCCCACCTTGCCCTGCTGAATTGCAGAGTAGGGTTGGGTTTGGGGTGCAGACATACCTCCCTGACACCCCGAAGTGAGAATAGCCCAGGATGACAGGGGAGAGCCTAGAGCAGAGGCATCCGGGCTCCACCCCCTCCACGTGGCCATGCCCTGGAGGTGACAGCAACCGCCTGTCCCAGGTCCCAGGCACAGGTATTGGGGGGAGGGCGGCCTTCACACCAAGTAGATACCACCATCACAGTCAGCTGCAGGAGGGGCCTGAGTCCAGAGCTCCAGCCAACAGCCAGAAACCCAGCCAATCTCCCCAGAAACAGCTTCCAGGCACCGCTGGTCTGGAAGCTCCCACCAAGCATCCTCTTTGCTTTCCTTTCCTTTCAGAAGAGAATTCCGACTCTGACTCTGACTGAAGGCCTACCCTGCCCTGGCAACCCGAGCCTCATGGGCCTTGACTGCTGCACCTTCTGACCAGGAGAGCCGGGACGTGGTCAGGGGACCGTGTGTGTTGGGAGAGAGGCTGTGACCTCAGCAGCAGTGGGAGTTGCTGAGGGAGCCAGCCTCCTCACAGCCCCAAGGTGACGTTCCCAAGCCCAGCATACAAATCGGCACCCCTTGGCTTAGCCCCGTCCAACCGCCCCATACACAGGGGCTTCGTGAATATTCTGCCACTTCTCATTTCTGCCCCGCAGACCTTAAGCCTTGTAACCTCCCTGCCAAAAATCAGCACAAGGGGACAGAGCTGATGGAGCCTTGTTACGGGAGGCATTTCATGCTGCAAAGCCAGCAGGGGGTGGGGGGGGGCGGGTAGATGTAGGGCAGAAACCACCACAAGGCCAACCTGCTGGGCCCCAGGGGGGTTTGTCTGCATTTGCTCACAACAGGCACTTTGTGGAGAATAATCCTTCTAAGATTCTTTTGTTCAAGGAGTACCAGCTGCCTCTTCGTTTCTTTTTGTTTTTGTTCTTAGTGTTTATTTTTGAGAGAGAAAGACAGAGCATGAGCAGGGAAGGGGTAGAGAGAGGGAGGGAGACAGAATCCAAAGCAGGCTCCAGGCTCTGAGCTGTCAGCATAGAGCCCGATGAGGGTCTCGAATTCATGAACCTCGAAATCGTGACCTGAGCCCAAGTCGGACCATTAACCAACTGAACCACCCAGGCGCCCCTGCCTCTTCATTCTTGAAGCAGGGAGAAAACTGACCTTGGCTCTCATCTGGGAGAGAGCGGGTCCCTAACGGGCACCTCACGCCCTCGGAAACCACGTCTTCTCTGGGCAACGTGCCAGTTGTAGATTAGCTTACTAGGTCCAAAGGAGCGAGGGTACCTAACAGTGAAGTAACTGACAGCGTCCTGGGCAGCTGGGCGGGCCCAGCCAAACCCTCTTGCCCGCCAGCAGGTGAGAGGCTCCCAGGCACTCAGCATGACGTGTTTCTCGACCCCAGAGCAGGTCTCCTGACCACCTCTCCAGAGGTGAAATGTGCCTTCTGTGTTCGCCTGAGGACCTGTGCTGTGTATGTATGTTCAATAGGATTTTGTAACTGTATGTATTTTTTTTTTTTTTTTTTTACACAATAGTACCTTCTTTAAATGGCCTTTCCTGTGACCCAAGAGGCCTCATGAATGAGCCAGACGTGGACCCATGTCTTGGGCATTTGTAACCTTTGTTCTTCTCTTGCATGTGAAAAAAGCCATAATGGATTAAACCAGACTACCTGCTTGGAGTGTATGTGTTTGAAAACCCCTCACACTCCCCAGAGCATGCGGTCCAGGGTCACGCTTCAGCACAGACTGGGCACATACACGGTGAGTCCCGACAGCGCCAGGCTTCGATAGCACACGCACATTTGCTCCACACCAGGCACACCTAAGCATCGGACGCCTGTGCTCTCATCTAGTCTTCACACGATCCTGTTTCACTGTCCAGGAAACTGACAGAAGGTTCAGGAACTTGCCCAAATCATCATGGCCCCTTTGAGGAGGGCCTCTCACTTATCTATCAGGATAACCACCCACGGCACCTCTGAGATAGCCAGAACCTGGGCCTCTCGTGGTTTGGAAACTGGTCACACGAGGGACCCCACTTGAAGACTGGGAGAGTGCCGGGTCGGCATTTGGCCCAGGTATCCTGCCCCAGCTTTGACACACGTTCTGAAAATACATCCGAAAGCTGATGTGCAGAAACCGAGAGGGGTACACGGTGGGACCTTGCCTGCCCAGCTCAGCCAGCCAGGCTGCCTGTCCACACCCATACCCCGGCCTGTGCCACGGAGGCGGGCTGTGTTCAGCCACCACCTCACAAGCTTGTTTCGGGAACTAGGTCCGCGGCCTTTGAAGGGACGGGAGGGAAGTCGGAGCGAGGAGACAATGCCATTTTTACATGTCCATTTATTAAACAAGAACTCCTTCGTGACAATTTAATACAATATTTATTAACGATTAGTGCTGAGAAAATTATTTCCCTCTACATACAAAAATACAGATTTGAACACTATGAAAACAATCAGGACGAGTACCATGAAAAATAGGTCCTTCAAAAGAAACAAAGGGGCAAAACTGAGGGCAGCGTGAGGCTCTGTCTGCTGTCGGGGACAAACCCACAGGAGCAAAGGCTTTGGGGCCCCAACACCACTCCAAATGGATAGCGTCAAACCTACAAGCCAGGGTTTGAGAAGCCAGGAAACCCACCAACAGCATAAACCAATGTTTGCCAAATGGTCATCACCTCAGAATGCCCCACAGCTGTGCCTAAACGATTAAAGGAAAAAGACTTCTAAGAAGCAAAATGTAATCGTTACTAAGTTAACATTGCCCCCCAAAAGTGCCACCCGGCCAAGTACCAATGAATAATCATATTGGAGCTATTAGCCATCTGATTTCATCTCCTTTGTTAAAATAATGACATCTTCTGGCCCTTCCAAAGGACAAAAAAGAAGCTACAGTTTGAGTAAATCTATTCCTTCATTTTGCAGTGGCTCAGCTAGTTCACTCAAAGAATTTTCTTCACACAGAACTCGCGTCCTATAGATATGGGAGGGGTGGGAAAGCCAACAGAGCAGCTAGAGCGTTATCTAATGTCAGCAAGCTCCTCATAGCAGGGAGTCTATTTTGTCCAAGTGCAAAACCAGAAAGGGCCACTGAGCCCACCCCGGGGAGTCCACAAACCAAAGTCAGTGGAGGCCCCTTGGGCAGCCCCTCTCTCCCAGGCAAGGCTGGAGGTGGGCCTGAGCTGGTCCTCTGCTTCACCAGCCCGCCAGCAAGGGAGATCTTCACTGTGTCAGACCTAAAGGGGAAAATCAGAGCGCCACGGATGTTCCATGCTTTTCCTTTCTACAGAACCACTTTCCTCTTACCGTTTGAGGCGAGCAGTGGCTCTCCCTAACTGAACAAGTGGTTTAAAAATGCCAAATGCAGTTATACTGATTAATTATTTCACAGAAATATACGCTTACTCTCAGACTGTTGAAATAAGCAGAAACAAGTCATTGGGGAGAAAGCAGCAGAGAGGAGACAGCAAGAGCCAAGGTGGGTGTGGTTTTTTCTCTTTTTTAAAATACATAACGAAGTTTAAAGGGATAATGGCTAAACCTCAAAGCCATCATTGCTAAAAGCAATATTAAAAGGACACGATCTAACATCATGCTACAAAAATAGTGTCATCTGGTTGAACTAAATGTACATCTTTTTTTCAGTTCCATGATTGACAAGTGTTTATGTGACTGACACACAGAAGGCACCGAAGGTGAAGTGATTATTATTTGTCTTAAAATATACAAAGACAGAATTACCTACTTCGGGGGAAAAAAAATACAGTCATACCTGTAATAAATAGTTAAGTGTTTTTGCCACGGGTTCCCGAACCCCTACAGATTTCAACATATACAAATAGTTTCGATCCCTACATTCTCTTAGAGGGAACCACATCAAAATCAAGTCAACAAAAGCATTGGTTTTATCCACATGTGTCAGTCTCATCATGAGGCAGGATTTGAAAACTCGTTTTTAAACGGGTTACAGAGTGAAGGAGCTGGAAGCAGTCAGCCCCTGTGCAGGTCTAGGCCAGCTTGGGGGTCCATCTGGGCCTCCTGCCCTCGTCCTTCCCCACGAGCCAGCCTTCCCCCAGCCTTTGGACCAGCCAATTCTCCCTTCAAGCTCTGATTCTTTGCCTCCTTCACTTCTGCAGAAAGGGAAACTTGCGAAATCAATTCTGGAAAAGGCAGGAAAGCAAAATGGCCCACTGAAGGAGGCAGGCATCAGTTAGACCTGGCCCTGCTTGATACAGGCACCAACCGGGTCCCCACACTGTCCTCATTTCCTGGTAACAGGAAATGCTTTCTACTGGGGTTCAGCAGCATTCTCCAGAGACAACTCCGATGTGACAGTTTTGGACTGAGTCCCATACAAACCAGTACCCGAATCAACTGTGTCCTACCTTCTCTGGTCTGAGGCACAATTATGAAAAGAAACCTCACCTCACCCTAATCCCGTCAACAAAGCTGATTAAGGTCATTTGAGACCAGTTCCTACTGGAAATTGGAACCAGAAAGGTTCTGACAGCCCACTAGAGTCCAGGCTATTAACTCCTTAATGAAGGCTCTCTGGCCTCTGCGTACAATGCATCCCAAGGAAAACTTGCCGCTCCAAGGTGTCTAGATGAGCAAGCAGGTGACCCTAATTAAAGTCTTGGCATGAAAATGCGGACAACAAACTGACCCTAGGAACAAGATGCACTATTCAAGGATCCATAAGCTAAACTTTATTTTGGGCAAGTTGCTGTTGCTTCAACCTCAGTGGGCTTGTAGGTAACTTTTTTCTTTATTGTTACATTTATGGGATAAGAGAAACCAGAGAGGGAAAAAAAATCCCCAAGGTTCAGAAATTGCACCGAAATGGGACAGAAATATAATCTAGACCAAAGAAGGAAGAACACATCGGCCCCATTCCTCTGTTTCAAGCCTAAGAGTGTATAAATGCCACTAATGCCACTTACTGGTGTGAAGGAAAGTCAAACGGAACATTCATTTTCAGAAGAAAATTCTTCTAGATCTAACAGAGATTAAGGGTATTTTCTATCAGGGACAGTTTCTAAATAAAAGCAACAGACAGGGTCAAATGTTTCAAATAACCTTTCAACCACACAGTTCTTATGATCTCAATAATATATCTGCTGAGAGAGGAGGAAACACGAGATTTTATAAAAAGCCAGGAAAGGTGACAAAGCTCAAGGAGGCCTGTGTTAGGTCTGCGTCCTCTCTAAGGTGGACCCAAACCAGAATCTGAGTCCCCTGTCCAGACCTCAAGAGCCGACCCAGAGCTCCAAGGCATACTGGTCCCAACATCCAGCTTTGGCTCTCAGACTGAATGCAAACCTCAGCCCTCACTTTTCCAAAGACAAGAGAAAAGGAAGGTAGTTAACCGAGCACATTTTTTCAAAATGGCCTGGGTCGGTGACCACATGCAGGGTGATGGCCAGTTCCCCGGAGGCACGCAGTCTGGGTGTGCTGGGCCCCTCTCTCCTATCACCTCCCATTCTTGCCCCTGCTCCACTCTCCAGTCTGTTGCCCAGCTGGTCCTGAGAGTGGGTGCTGATAAGGTAAGAAAAATTTGAGGCAGACAGAAGTCCTGGGTTCTGCAAAGTTCACTAGGAACCAAAAAGGTGTCTGGGGACCTCAAAAGCTAATGACAGTCCCTTGGGGCAGAGAACAACTTTTTATTTTCCTAGAGAGAATCAATTGGCAGTAGCCTTTACCTAGAAAGTGCTTTTTGCCTTTACCTGTTTAATGTCCTTATTTTCCTGTAAACAAGATATGGAGAAAATGACAGTCGGGAAGTAGCAGGATGACTTCCCGGTTGCCTGGTTTTAAACACGGATGGCACAGTGGGAACCACTTAAGTCATCACTGCCTTCCAGAATCACTAAATTGGCCACACATCGCCTCCACACACTACTTACGTTAGGGCTGGTTCTGAGAACTCACAGAAAATCTTGCACAGCCAGAGATTAGAACTTGGGCCACCTCTTAGACACGTGGAGAGGTGAGGAGTTTCTTCCAAACAGCACATGATTGTCTGCACGACGAGGTGAGCTTGGACCGCACACAGGACATAATACACAGAGGCCTTATTCCAGGCTCGTTCGTTGCAAGCAAGAATCCATACACACGTGCAGACAAAAGAGTGCCTCCTCGCCTCAAGAGACTGCCTGTGGCTGAACCCAAGTCTGAATCGCTAAGAAACCATCAAAGGAAGGCAGAGGAAGTGGCAAACTTTTTAAAAGAGGAGACATGTTTTCAATGGAGTCAAAAGCTCTCACCATCTAACACGTCAGATACACTTCATGCCTACCCACAGGCGTGCGCCTCCCTGCCAGGGGACAGTCGTGGTGCCCTGAGGGCCGGGGCTGTAGTCCGCCCCCGAGAGTCAAGCCTTCAGAGCCGGTGAGTCCTGCTGGCTCCCATGTGACCAGCCAGGCTCTGTCCCCGCTGGCTTTTCAGTTCCAGCCGCCGAGACCGGGACTGGACAGGCCACTACATCCTTGCCTTTTTGTAGGCAAAGGTAACCTCTCTGGGATGAGTGTTTCTGCACAGAGTAAAAATCTAAAATAAAATACTCTGAATCAAACTTGTCCTAGAGAGTTTTAATCTGTGACTACCTTTGTCCTTCCCTGGCTTTATATGGGACCAACGAGCGACTTTCGGCCTCCATGACTGTAATCTTTCTGTATGAAAAGAAAAAGACCTCTCCCTCCCTCCACGCCTTCAACCCTGTAGAGAAACATACAGGAGAATCCGAGGGAGAAAATACCACATCAACCAAAATCGGTGCCAAGATCGACTTTCTCTGAAGACGTCGGTGTGCATCTATCTAAAACCACCAGGGGTTCCACCGGAGGCTGGAAGGTCGCCACCACACGGTCTCCAGGCACAAAGTCCAATCTACACAGCAACTGCAGTTCCCATCAAGTTTGGCACAAACTAGGAAAGCCAGCATCCTCCTACCAGAAAATTGAGAAACACTGAGATTGCCTCAGCCTTAAAATACCCCAAACCAAATGGATGTGGTCCACAATGGAACCATTACATGCACAAATAGGCTTCCTTCAATTTGCAAAAACAAAACTAAAGTCCTGCTAAGCGCCCCCTAAATCTAGATTGTCCTGTTTGCACACAGAGGCAACAAGAAAAACAAGTGTCGTCACATTCGCCCTAGACAACCACACTCTCCTCTCAGAACTGCCCCCGCCACGCTGCTGCGCGAGGAGGTCTCCTCCCGGGCTCTGCGCCACACCAATAAGAGAGCTGGCTGCTTCTGGCTGTAGTGGGAGCTAATTAAATATAAAGAAATATATTTACAGAAACCATGGGGGAGGCTCATGGCACAAAGGATATTAAATAGTTACAGGGACATAAATAATTCCGAAGATTCTAACACTAAGATGCAAAGTGACCACTACGTCCCTCGGTGGCACAAGGGATCATCACTTTTTATCACCTATAAGCATTTACAATTGCAATGGGCTTCAGAACCACTACTTGCAGCTTTCAACACATCCTCGGGAGGCCAACAGGCCCTTTTCCACCAGGTGATAAACTGGTTTTATTGCAGCCACTTGGAAAAACTTGGGCAACAATCCTGCCCGAGTGGTATTCTTTTTTCTTGATCTCACTTCAAAGGCGGCTTTTTACTGAGGCCAAGTAACATGACTCCCAGCAGATTCCTGATAAAGCTCAGGGTGGTCCTTCCACGTGGGCCCCACTCAATGCGAGGCTGGGTCTTTGTGGCCCTGTTTCTAAGTGGAAATCTCAGAGGGAGAGAAGCCCGTTTCAGACTATGCAGACACAGTCGACAAATGCAAAATAAATACAGAAAAATGAACAGATAAAATCCAGATGTCATCATCTCCTCAGAAGTCACTACACATAAGAAGTTCAAAGTTTGTGAGGCGTGACTGGTGCCGCCTCACAACACACATGGGAAGGGGGCTCGATCGGACCCGTGTGGGTGCAGGGGAGGTGCGTGACCCCCGGGCCGGCGGGGTCTGCACCGACAACCCACCGCCCCTGACGCGGACAAGGAACCGCAGCAGAATTCGGCCAGTTCCGGACGGTCGGTTCAGGCGGCTGACCCCTAGCCCCGACCCTTCAGACGTGGAAGGTACCGTTTGCCCTAGAACCGCCTGCCTAGCAGTGGTCCCTGCGCTGGGAAATGAGATGCTGCTCTTCTGCGAGGCGTGCGATGCCACGGGTGCATGGATGACACCCTCTCGCACCTGCTCTGCTCCCCACCTCCGAGCACACACTTGTGTTCGCTCTCTCCTCACGCAGCACGCGGCGAAAGCTGCAGTCATTCACTACTAGACAAGATCCTGGGGATCCTCCGCGGGCTGCAAACCCGCTGCCGCCCCCCACCCCCATCCCCACTGGGGCAGGGCGGGTTTCCTCCCTGGTGACAGCCAGACACAGAATAGTAGAGAGACACGGAGGTTTGTAAACATTCAAAACAGTTCAGAGAGTGAAAACCCAACAAGTTACGGGCAATTTTTCCATGAAAGATACAATTATAGTTTCCCGACGAGAAAAAAAACAAAACCAAAAACAAACAAAAAAACCTACAGCCTCAAAGGGGTTCATGTAACACATTCACCACAATCATCTTCACTTTATCAAGAATCCATCCAAAACCTTACATAACTAGAATTTTCCCCAGCAACTTCCGAGGTCAATGTTCATAGTCATGACCCTGAGGCACAAAAGCCACAACCCGTGCCTTCTGGAACATCAGTGAAAGGGTGTGTCGTGCTGGAAATTCAAGTATTTTCAAATCCTGGACAAACCTACTCAGAATCACTTTAGAACTGTCCTCAGGCATTTAAAAATTCGCACACATCCCTAAAACAGGTGTGTCCCCACCTGTGGTCCATGAAGCCAGCAAAGGTGCCGGCATTCTGGTTGGTGGAATGTTTTGTTTTGTTTTGTTTTTTGTTTTTTTTGTGGCTTTTACCTGAGAAGGCAAAATTGCAGGAAGCCTGCAATTCAGCCTCCAAGTAGTAAGGGTGGGTCTGAAACTAGAAAACAAGATGGTCCCCACGGTCCTGGAGGAGAATCTGGGATTCAGGGAAGTGACGCATTTCAGGAAGAATTAATTGAGTGACTTCTCAGCAGGGTGGGAACCGAAAGGTGACCTTCCCGCATGTCAGCAGTCCCACTGAACGGCCCCAAGAGGGCAGCAGCTTTTCCCATCCCCGTAAAGTCTGGGCCCGGCAAAGAGCTCCACCAGCGCCCCCATCACCAAGACCCTCAGCATCACGCGTGGCTTTCTGGGCCTGTGCTGGGTGTGTCGACGCCCCAAGAGTGGAAGACGAGGAGCAGGGGAGGCTCCGGGCGGCAAGACTAAATGGTGCCCCGGAGCTCGCGAGGGGGCTGCCCGGCGATCGCTGCCAACCCCACACCTTCATTCCTTGATTTCCACCCCCTCCTAGCAGCCCCCATTAATCCAAAGTCTTGAGCTGTCACAAAAATATATGACAGGGTGGCTCGGAGTCAGATGTGAAGCCTGTGCTCGGGGACAGCGAAGACCTAAAGCAGACGCGGCAGCCGGAAAGGTCGGCGGCAACCACGGCCACCCAACGCTGGACCGATCGGCAGGCCTCTGCCACCCGCCTCGGTCAGAACAGCTGGGCGCGGCGGCTCCCTGCCTCAAATACCTGCCAACGGGGGCTCTGAAAACCCTTTCCCAGGATGAACTTTCACCAAAGAGGACAAAATTCAACTTAATCACGGGAAAATCTGACATGATGAGGGAAAGAAAACTTGTCTGAAAGGATGGGCACGGGGACAAGAGGGAGGAGGATGGCAGGTGCTCATGTGTCCAGGCGCTGGATCTCAGGGCGACCGTCCACGTCTCTGGACTCCGTGCGGGCTCGGATGTAGTCACTGGCACTCTGCTGGTGGATGCTGACTCTCCATTTCTGCACCGCCAGGAACGTGTTCACTGCATATACCGCGGTTGCCAAGAAGCCAAATATCTGCAAAACACGGGCACGGTCAGTCCTCAGACACGTCAGCCGCGTACCGGGTGTGAGGGCAGGACCTGCCCTGGGCAGCTCACATTCACCCGAGATGTGTGCAACTGTCCCAGCTGTACCCACAATGCCCAGACCCACTGATATTCAGCTGTCTGACTGTGGCCAAGTGCGCAGTGAACATGACCCACATAAAGTTCTGCATCACCTGAAGACAGCCCAAGACTTCTTTGAAAGTATTTTGAGTCTATTAAAAACAAACAAACAGGGGTGGCCTGGGTGGCTCAGTCGGTTAAGCGGCCAACTCTTGGTTTTGGCTCAGGTCGTGATCTCGGGGATTGTGGGTTTGAGCCCCGTGTCGGGCTCTTCTATGCTCACTGCGCAGAGCCTGCTTCGGATCCTCTGTCTCCCTCTTTCTGGCCCTCCTGTGCACGTTCTCTCTCAAAAATAAATAAACGTTAAAAAAAGTTAAAAAACAAACAATCACAGAAGTGCCTCTTTTACAACACCTTCATGGCCACCGGTCCCAGGTAAGAAAGTAAAATGTAGACCAAAATACCATATAGACAGAAAATGAGGGTCTCAGGTGTCAGCCCCTAATCAAGCCATAATGCCTGACTTTCCAAATCACAGCCCCCCAGCCTCTGTCTGCTGTCCAGCTGCCTCGCCCCTGGGCAGCTCCAGGTGGTCAGCTCCGGGGTAAAAAGCAGTATAATCTTAATGATTCGAAAGGACTGATGATGAATCCACTGAGTGACACTAGGGACAGTAGCTGGCTTAATATTTTTTACAAACGTTTCAAACCAGCAGACCCCCACCATGGCAAAAGTGCTACATGTTCATTATAAATACAGAGCAATATAGAAATGCAAAACACAGAGCGTGAAAGTCTTAAGGTTATCTGGTTCCCACCCTCCCCCGAAGGCATTCCACCTCAAAGAACAAAAACATGTCACCTGACTGCTACATGGAGTCAGGCCTACTTCTTCTTCATTAAGATTCTCCCCCCCACATTGACAGATAAGGCTCTTAGAAGTAACATCACTAACAGACACGCAGGGCTCTGGAAACAGACTAAAGCAGTGATTCTCAAATTTGAGCATGCACCTGAATCACGCGGAGGGCTTATTACTGGGGATCTCTAATTGAGTGGCTCTGGGGGAGCCTGGGAATGGCATTTCTAACAAGTTCCTCGGTGATGCTGAGGCTGCTCTTCTGGGGACCACACTTTGAGAACCACAGCGCTGAAGGAACCAGGACCTCCACTGACTCAGTAAGAACATCGTTAGCAAAGAAAAAGCTAGGGAAGAACGAGCAGGACGCAGGCTAGGGGACAGAGGAGAGCAAGTCACAGGGTGCACAAATCAGCCTGAGTTCACTTACCACGGCAGCAATTTCTGCTCCGGTTTTGTGGTTTAAAGCAGCCAGTACAATCGAAGCAATAAAGAAAAAGAAAGTGCTGAGTCCAGTGTTGACCAAATCCTAAAGAAGAAGATAAAGTCACTTGGAAAGAATGATTTCCTGCTTTGCCCTAAAAGTAGCACAAGGCCCAGCCTCTCTGATGACACCATATTTTAGTCTCAATGGCCCAGGGGTACTGGTCCCACAAAGGAAGGCAAAGATGACACCAGCTTATGATGATGCTACCTGATACGTCACCACAGCAAAATCCACATTTTAATCAACCACGTTGTCATTTCTTAATGAATTATTACAGAAACCCAAACTGCTAACCCATTAAGGACACGCACGTTAATTACCATTTTGAGTTCTACTGTCATCTTTTCAAATTAAGTTAAAATCACCTCAGCATGGGCAGCACTCCCCAGAAGTCCAGAATGTACTGTAACTGGCCAAGTGCCCTCCATCGCCACCCCCCCCATTCATTTGTGACTTGGCAAGTGCATGGGTTTTTAGACCTAGAGAACTCACTTAGACCTCACACTCTTTACTATGCATGGTCTTTCATGGGTCTCTATGGCTAAAACCTAGAGGATTTTCTCCTAAGTTTTTTGCAAAGCAAATGAGGTTAGGTATCCAATGCTTCCAAGATTTAACTCCTGTCTCAGCTGTGAAGACAAACAGAGCACATCGATTAAGTGTCACAGCCTGACGTGGGTCCTTACCCACCATGACTTGGGACAAGCCATTTTGCTTCTTGTGTCTCATGTGGGGACAGTACCCCCACCTCACAGAGTTATTCTAGGGGTCAGGTGGAGACACTCACAGCTACGGTTCCCTGTACATTAATTGCTGCTTCTGTAATCGCCAATATGACAATGGGATGCTGACAGCCGGGGTCATACCAGAGTCCATATAATCTCTACAGGGAAGCAAAATCCAGGGGAAATGCTGGACTGTTTGTGCATCAACACCAGGTGGGTCCTCAAGGGCCAACTCCTTTTTTTAAAAAATGTTTATTTATTTTGAGAGCGACATAGAATGCGCGTGCTAACGCGCGCGCGCACACACACACACACACACACACACACACACACAGACGTGTGTGTATGTGTGCCGGAGTTGGGGAGGGGAAGAGAGAGGGAGAGAGAGAGAGAATCCCAATGAAGTTCCGTGATGAGAACACAGAGCCCAACATGGGGCTTGATCCCACAATCCTGGGATCATGACCTGAGCTGAAATCAAGAGTCGGACGCTCGACCAAATGAGCCACCCAGGTGCCCCATCATCTCTTTCCAAAGTTGCAAAAAAGCAACGTTCTCATCACAGAGGTACTGAGCCTACGCAGCAGGAACCCCAGCACACTGCTGGTGCGGGCTTCCCTAGGGGCTCACAGAGCGAAGCAAGCGCCGACTACAAAACTCTGTTCAGAAACCGTCTGCCAGCACAACAGTTTTCAGCTGTGACCAATGTGAAGTAAGGGCAAGTTTTTCACAAATTCAAACCAGGAAGTGTTCAGTTAAAATGCTCAGGTCTGGGTAAGGTGCTGTAGGAATAAAGAATATAAAATGTACTTTCCAAAACAAACACTATTCAGAAGTGGGGGGAGTTTTGTGATACATGCTGAGGCCAAACATCAAACCAAATAGTATGTACATTATTGGTGACAGTGTAAAAATATAAATTGGTCAAGGGCCTATATGCATCAAAGGTTTTAAAAAGGTTCGTGTTGCCTATGATTTCCACATTTGGAAATTCATCTTAAATATCACACTAGTGCAAAGGTCTCAGTATAAGGATGTTCGTCATAATCCTTAACATGGCAAAAAAAAAAAAAAAAAAAACCAAAAAAACAAAAACAAAAAAAACCCTCAAAAACTGGAAACAAACAAAATGCTCAAGAATAAAGGAGTTGTTAAATAAAATGGTATCTCCACAATGGAACACTATGCAGTCATTAAAATAATGGTGAAGTTGTATATTTAACATGAAATATACTTAAAATAGTTTAAGTGAAAAAGCATAATTCTAATGATTCCATTCCACACCACCCCCCACACACATATCACAACATACATGCCTAGATGAAAGATAGTCTACGTAGTCTGGAAGCTTATATCAAGTTTTACAAGTGGTTATCCCAATGGTTTGTATCACGTATGACTTTTTAATAACTTTATTGAGATAGAACTCATATGCCATATAATATACCCAATTAAGATGTGCAATTCAATTACCATGATCTAATTTTATTTTATTTTTTTAATGTTTATTTATTTATTTGAGAGAGGGTGAGAGAGAGAGAGGAAGAGAGAGAGAGAGAGAGAGAGAGAGAGAGAGAGAGAGAGGTGGGGAGGGACAAAGACAGAGAAGAGAGAACCCCAAGCAGGCTCCATGCTGTCAGCACAGAGCCAGACATGGGGCTCGAACTCACAAACCATGAGATCATGACCTGAGCTGAAACCAAGAGTCAGATACTTAACCAACTGAGCCACCCAGGCGCACCTACCATTATCTAATTTTAGAACATTTTCAGCACCAAAAAGAAACTCATTAGCAGTTAATTCTTCATCCCTCTCCTAATCCTAGGCAACCACTAACCTGCTTTCTGTCTCTTTGGATCTTCCTATTCTGGACATTTCATATAAATAGAATTATATATTATGTGCTCTTTTGGATTGGCTTCTCCCACTCAGTTTAAGATTTCTAAGGTTCATTCAGGATGGAGCACAGATCAACACTTCATTCCCTTCTCTTACTATATAGTATTCCATTGTACAGGTACCCCACATGTTATTTACCTTTTCATCAGTTTTTGGACATCTGAGTTGTTTCCACTTTCCGGTTGTTTTAAACAATGCTATTATGAACTTACTAGCTTTTGTGTAGACGTATGTTTTCATTTGTGTTGGATCATCACATGATTTTTTTTTCCTTTATCTGTATCTTCCCGTTTTTCTGTAACAAACACTTATTCCCCTACATGGCTTTATTAAAAGGCTTAAAAGTGGAATACTGCACATGTTCATCAGCATCAACTACATGAGTTCCTCATCCATGAAACAAACATCAGGCCTTGTAGGTTCGTCCTTCACATTAGGGGGCGCACATGGACATGACCTGAGAACAGGCTTTGGGGGGAGTAGTCAACAGTGGTGTTTAACTTTCTTTAATGCTTTTTTTTTTAATGTTTATTTTTGAGAGAGAGACAGAGACAGAGACAGAGATAACGAGTGGGGGAGGGGCAGAGAGAGAGGGAGACACAGAATCAGAAGCAGGCTCTAGCTCTGAGCTGTCAGCACAGAGCCCCCGACAACAGGCTCAAGCCCATGAACTGCGAGATCATGACCTGAGCCAAAGTCAGGATGCTTAACCAAATGAGCCACGCAGGCTCATGAAAAGGATGAAAACCACCCTCACATACACACACACTTGGGTCCCTTCTTCAGTGACACACCAGGAGGTACAGATGTGAACCCCTGTAACTCCAAGAACAGATCAACAGGGTGTGGCCTAGAGGGTGCGAACCCGAGACCTATTGACCATATCTGGCCCACAGACAGGTTTGACTTGCACGGCTTTTAAAGCAAATTTGAACACGCCGACATTTAAACACCAGAAGACTGTACGTAAAAAACTAAGTTCTGGGGCGCCTGGGTGGCGCAGTCGGTTAAGCGTCCGACTTCAGCCAGGTCACGATCTCGCGGTCCGTGAGTTCGAGCCCCGCGTCGGGCTCTGGGCTGATGGCTCAGAGCCTGGAGCCTGTTTCCGATTCTGTGTCTCCCTCTCTCTCTGCCCCTCCCCCATTCATGCTCTGTCTCTCTCTGTCCCAAAAATAAATAAACGTTGAAAAAAAAAAAATTAAAAAAAAAATACAATACCATTAAAAAAAAAAAAAAAAAAAAAAAAAAAACTAAGTTCTTAAAAACAAACAAACAAACAACCTTCTAGCTGCCTTTGAAAAACCGTTCCAGAAGTGCCCTATGGCAACCACAGGGTCAGCGGGGTCTGAGTAGGAGAACCACCTGCCTGCCTCCCCGGTCTCCAGCCCCAGAGGCCCCGAGTCTACAAGCCCAAGCCAGTCCCCGAGAACGGGCCGTCCTGTAACGTGCCCCACCCTTCCACACTCTGTGCCCAGGAGTCACCCACTCATCTCTCAAGGCCCAGCTGGAATCTGGCGTTTTCTCTGAACTTCCCCTGACTGACCCACTCCAGGCTCCTGCCCAGGGAATCCACCACCTCCTTGCCTGTGTCCTGCCAGGCCACACACAAAACTGGATCTGATGGAGCACACCTGTCCACAGGCAAGCAGCTTGCATCCACCTGCCGTGTGCTTTCAGTTCCAAGTCCTGGCACAAAGTAGGTATCCGGTTCATGTTTGCCGGACTGGTAACAGGTGAGATAGTTGTGAAGAGGTTGGGCCCCAGCCTGTCACTGCAATTGCTCCCAAACCACGGGGCTCCGTGGCTGGCTCTGGCATCGGTTCTACACAAGGATGAGAGAGCAAATTCACAGCCACTCAGTCTATACCACGCACGGACTTGTGCTCGAATGGCCCCAGTATCAAAGGGACAATCCTAATACTGATGATAGTGGCAAATACTCTCCATGGAGTCCCTGTTGTGCCAACTCTGTGTGCGTGTGTGTGTGCGCGCGCACATGTGTGTATAACTTCACAGATCCTAACCTAATTATGACCCAAAATATGTATAAAGTAGGACACGTGTTATTTTGTTCTGCTTTTATGGGGAAAGAAACGGAGTGCCAGAAAGGATGAGTGTGGGATAATAAAAAAATATGTATTTGGTCTTTGTCCCCAGTTCCTTGGCATTTTCTGGGATGACGGGAGTATCTTTTGTGGTTCATAAGGAGCCCCTCTCAACCATAAACAACCATTAGTTTGTGCTAATGAGGTGACTCTCTGGAGCCCCTGGATAGTTTCAGGATGGGAGGTGGTTACCAGAAAAACCAACCAGGCTGTTAGAGGGTTAGAACTTTCTGCCTCATCTGCACCAACCTCCAGGGAGGGGAGAAGGGCTAGAGATTGGGTTCAACCTCCAAACGACCAACGATTTTAACCAATCATGCCTACATAATGAAACCTCCCTAAAAACCTCCGAATGACGGGGTTCAGGGAGCTTCCGAGCTGGTGACTACACACCCAGGCCGGGAGGGTGCTGCACCCCAACTCCAGGAGGTCAGAGGCTCCAGCACGTTGAGACTTCTGGATCCTGCCCTCCACATAACACACCTCTTCCACGTGGCTGTTCCTGCGTTGTATCCTTTACAACAAACCAGTAATCATAAGTAAGCACTTTTCCCAAGTTCTGTAAGCTACTCTAGAGAACTACGAGCCTGAGGAGGCAGCTGTGAGAACGCCCAAATCTGCAGTTGGTGCAGGTGACCTGGGAGCTCCATTTGTGGCAGGTGTGTGAAGTGGGGGCAGTCTCGAGGAACTAAGCCCTTCGCCTGGGGATCTGTGTCAACTGTAGGCGTTAGTGTCGGAACGGAGTTGAGTTTTTGGACACCTAGTTAGTGTCAGAGAATTAGAGAACTGCTCGGTCTGGAAAAACTACACAGATTTGGTGTCAGAAAAAAAAAAAAAAAGACACACATTTGGTGTAAAAAGTTGTGTCAGAAACCCCACACAATGAGTCACGACCAAGTCCTTGGGGCTCTTCAGGTGGCTCCTCTGGGTGACTCAGACTGTCCCAACTCAACACCCAACCAACCTGGGTTTTTGATCCGGAGAGGTCTGTGGGATGAGCGAGGGCCGCTAAGGCACTGAGAAGGAAACCAAGGAGGAAGGAGAAAAGCCAGGACAGGGTAGTATCAGGGCAGGCAAGAGTGGAGAGTACAGCAGCAAGAACAGAGCGTTCCATGGCAGATTCCGCTCAAATGTTCAGTGAGGAGATGGGCGGGCGCCTGGGTGGCTCAGTCAGTTAGGTGTCTGACTCTCGGTCATGATCTCGCGGTTTCGTGGGTTGGAGCCGCGCATCAGCCTCTGTGCTGGCAGCGTGGAGCCTGCTTGGGATTTTCTCTCCTTCTCTCTCTGCCCCTCCCCCACTGGCACTGTTTCTGTCTCTCTCAAATGAAAAAAATATATATTTAAAACATGTTCAGTGAGGGGAGAACTGAGGAATAGCCTGGGGATCCAGGAACATGGAGGCCCCAGAGATCACGACCAGAGTACTCTCAAGAACGTCAAATTTACCTTTTGACCCAAGCGGTGACTCCACCGTCTTTATCATTCTTCATTCAACTGTACATTTTAATGAATTTTTCTGAATGATCTGTATTTGACAGTGAAAGGTGGGAAAACACAGATTGGGAGTAGGGCAGGAGAGACAGCACGTGCAGACCTCCCTGCTGGTTACGAAGTTAGGCTGAGCAGGCCCTGACGGGCTCGTAGCACCAGCTAGGGAGACTGGGAGCCGCTAGTGGGCTTTCAGTGGTGGGAAAGGGATGAGAGAAGAGAAGGAAGGGGTGGGGCAAGAGGCCTGGGACACTAACCAAGGTAAACACAGATAGGACACACAGGCATATGAGCCCCTGATATACAGAGAAAAACAAACACCACGTGGTAAGTCCCATAGATTCATCAACAAACAAACAAGCAAACCCAGAGCTAACAGAATCTTTCTGCTTGCATCAAATAATGCTTGTATAAAATACACACTTTGCAACCTCCTCCTTATGTGCCATTTTTCATGAATATTTTTATGTCAATGTAGGCTCCTGAACGACCGTTTTGCTAAATCTATACTAATCACACCCTATTTCATTCACTAGCAAGCTCTGTTGATGACAATAACTCCTACCGCCTTGTTAGAAAAACACAACACAGCCAAGGCCAACCCTCTGTAGGGATTCCAACTGGGAAACCCAATCCCAATAAGCTGTGTCCAGCCCTGAAGAGCTCACTTTTTCTCCCCTCCCAAAGAATAGATGACCTGAGCTCTCCTCAGTAAGTACTACCTCCTCAAGTTCATGTACTCACATACTCTTCTGTTGGATAAGCAAACACCTTCTTCTGCTCTAAAAGGATGGAAATTCTCGGCGCGTCTGGGTGGCTCAGGTGGTTGGGCATCCAACTCTTGGTTTCGGTTCAGGTCATGATCTCACGGCTCCATGAGTTCGAGCCCCACATCGGGCTCTGCACTGATGACGGGGAGCCTGCTAGGGGTTCCCTCCCTCCCTCTCTTTCTCTCTCAAAATAAATAAACTTAAAAAAAAATGGGGGGGGTGGAAATTCTGGAAAACGGATCCCAAAAAATTGAAAGCATTCTCAAGTGACCACATCACTCACTCAGGTGTTTGCTCCACCAACACCGTCCAGAAGAAAATGATGTATGTTAACTTCCCAGTGAAAAAGAGGCACTTCAGTACGACTGAATAATGTGGTAGTCACCAAGCAGAAAGCCCTTCATGATTAACATAGGAAAATCCAGGACGCCTGAGTGGCTCAGTTGGGTAAGTGTCCAACTCTTGATTTCGGCTCGGGTCGTGATCTCTCGGTTCATGAGGTCGAGCCCCGCGTTGGGCTCTGTGCTGACAGCACAGAGCCTGCTTGAGATTCTCTGTCTCCCTGTCTCTCTGCCTCTCCCTGCTTGCGCCCTCTCTTTCTCTCAAAAAATAAGTAAACTTTAAAAAAAATAGAAAAAATGTGAATTCCAGAAAGCTCACTAAGTAGGTATTTCTGGGGATAAAGACCAATATGAATTAGTTATAAAGCTGCAGTGTGAAGTCTTTTAACAGATTCACAGCTGTCAAATCAGAAGATAAGACTGAATTAAGGGAGTAAAGCCAATCCTGGCAGAAGTCTGCAGGAGAAAGATGTGGCTGATAGAAAACAACTCTCATGGGGCACCTGGGTGGCTCAGTGAGTTCAGTGTCCAACTTCGGCTCAGGTCATGATCTCACAGTTCGTGAGTTCAAGCCCCGCGTTGGGTTCTGTGCTAACAGCTCAGAGCCTGGAGCCTGCTTTGGATTCTGTGTCTCCTCTCTCTGTCCCTCACCCACTTGCTTGCTCTCTCTCTCAAAAATAAACAAATATTTAAAAAATTTTGTTAATAGTTAAAAAAAAAAAGAAAACCACTCTCACTTGTGATAATATTAATACTTCTTATACAGGGTTATGGGAGGGGGGATGGGATAAATGGGTAAGGAATTAAGGAATTTACTCCTGAAGTCACTGCTTCACTATATACTAATTTGGATGTAAATCTTAAAAAATAAAGTTAAATTATAAAAAAAAAATACTTCTTATGCAGGCAGCAGCGCACACTGGCTTGAGGTCCCCTTATACACATTGTTTCATTTCCTTCTTAAAACAAGCCTGTAGGGGCGCCTGGGTGGCGCAGTCGGTTAAGCGTCCGACTTCAGCTAGGTCACGATCTCGCGGTCTGTGAGTTCGAGCCCCGCGTCAGGCTCTGGGCTGATGGCTCAGAGCCTGGAGCCTGTTTCCGATTCTGTGTCTCCCTCTCTCTCTGCCCCTCCCCCGTTCATGCTCTGTCTCTCTCTGTCCCAAAAATAAATAAACGTTAAAAAAAAATTAAAAAAAAAAAAAAAAAAAAACAAGCCTGTAAAATACTATCGCCTCCACCTTAACAATGGTGGCCTTCAACATGCGGCTGTAAGTGACCTGCCCAGAGTCACACACAGACCTTAAGAACCACCTTGCACTTGAACCCAAAAATGTCTAATTCAAAGTCCCTGGTCTTCCTGGCAGCCACTTCTTTGTCAAACGGGTCCTCCAGCACTTTGCATTCTGGTTGGAGGAGGCTAATGAGGTTGTCCTATGCTCTCTGTCTACTACACTGTCAATTTAAATGGATAAATGCTCACAACTCTGTGAACATTTTTTAATGGAGAACACAAACTTTATCTTAAAAATACTTGAGGGGCGCCTGGGTGGCTCAGTCGGTTGGGCGTCCGACTTCGGCTCAGGTCATGATCTCACAGTCCGTGGGTTCGAGCCCTGCATCGGGCTCTGTGCTGACGGCTCAGAGCCTGGAGCCTGCTTCGGATTCTGTGTCTCCCTCTCTCTCTGACCCTCCCCCATTCATGCTCTGTCTCTCTCTGTCTCAAAAATAAATAAACATTAAAAAAAAATTAAAAATACTTGAGATGCTGGGGCACCTGGGTGGCTCAGTCGGTTGGGCGTCTGACTTCGGCTCACGTCATGATCTCAAGGTTTGTGAGTTCAATCCCCGTGTCGGGCTCAGTGCTGACAGCTCAGAGCCTGGAGCCTGCTTCAGATTCTGTGTCTCCCTCTCTCTGGCCCTCCCCTGCTCATACTGTGTCTCTCTCAAAAATAAACAAACATTAAAAAAATAAAAATAAAAACCACCTGAGATGCTAAAACCTGTCACAAAACCAGGGCAAATCCAGCTGAGTTTTCGACTGAAATCAGCTTTTCTAGTTCAGCTCTCCTTTTATATTCCCTCCCAGGAGTTCGAACAACACACAGAGTATTCTGCCAGGAAGACCCGCTCCTCTCCGTACCCCACAGGATCACCATGGGGGTGGCCTTCCCAGGCAAGGGGACCTCCTCCCTGGCTCCTGCACCCGGGGCACACTTTCCATGCTGCCGCACACACCCAGCACTAGGCAGCAAGACAGGAGCTCACACAAGGGTGGGCGGTCTGCAGCACCCTCCCTGCTCCTGCCACCCTGCAGCTTCTCAGGAGGCACAGAGGGGGAGGCAGCTGACTGTGCTTTCTTGTGTCTCTGACCGATTTCCTTTGGGCTCTTGCACATGAGTGTTTGCAAGGAAACATCAAGAAAACCAAGTGCTATTATGAAGTTTCCTTTCTCATTCAGCAGGGTAAGGAAAAGTAACACAAGTCCAGGAACAGGGGCCCGGGAGGGACCAGGCCTGAGCTTCCCATGCTGATCAGAGGGTGAGCCCGTCATTAAGAACCCAAACCGTCGAGAGGGCACGCTTTTTCCACTCAAGACTCTGATCAAACCACCAAACCCTCTGCGTCCTACCAGTTGCTTTGAATTTAATGATAATCCTAGGCTTTGCAACTCATTGGTCATTTTCATTCATAATTTCAATTCTTCCTGAATCAATACTTTTGTAAATGGCTTCTGGGTCCAGTGTGAAAAAAAAATAAAGGTATTAATTCCATTTTCTCTTTCCAGATTCTGTAAATATCAACATTACCAATCTTCTCTGGGGATCATAAAATTGAAATGACATCTTTAAAGGGGTCAAAATAATTTTTATGATGGTTTTACCATTAGTGAAGATTCAAATTACCTTATAGTTTCATCCAACCCAGTAAAGAAATTTAAAATTTCACAGTTGAATTACAATGAAATATTTAAGTATCAAAATGAACTGGAACCAAACAGCACACGGAGAGGTTCCAAATTTCCCTCGGAGCCGAGCGGCACCCAGGGTCAGAGAGTGGTGACCTATACTCACTGTCAGGTTCCAGTTGATCTGGGGGATCCTCATGTGAAGGTTCAGACTGAACAGAATCAGCAAGACTCCAGTCACCACAAATGCACTACAGCTCACAAACTCAAAGAAGTAGAGGCCTTCACACGGAGAGCACTCCATGATGGTCTCTATGCAGATGAAAGCAATCAGGGCCAAAATCTAGGAAGAAAATTGGAAACACACATGTATGTGTATATTTAGTACATGGCCGTGGACGTATGTGCCTGCCACGTTTAACTACAACTCCACCACCACCATATGCAGCCAGAGTTTTCCTCTGGGGACGACAGCATCACCGTCAGGAACACAACCTGATGAAATTCTTACGAAACAGGTATAGAGGGTAGAATTCCTGATGCGGACACCTCGCACGACAGCCCCCCGACACCGTCCGGGTGTGGCCCTCGTGAGGAAACAGAAAGGAACATCTCTGTGATGTTTTCAGTTCTGCCTCTGCCACCAGTAAGGGGACTCTGCCTACACACGTTTCCAATTTATAGTCCCCACCACAATTATGCCAAACACGGAGAGGGCAGGGTCCAAATGGTGTCCGTTTATGCCATCTGCAACTGCCCGGGTGGTTCAAGCGGAGGTCACGCAGGCCGACTGGGACCCCTGAGGGCTTTAAGACAAGGACGAGTATAATCCCTCCTTCTCCCAGTTACAAGTCCCTAAAAGTGAGGCCTACCTAATTAATTCATGAGCTACGTTTTTGAAAAGTTATCACTGGAGGGGCGCCTGGGTGGCTCAGACAGGCAAGAGTCTGACTCCGGATTTTGGCTCAGGTCATGATCTCACAGTTCCCGGGTTTGAACCCCACACTGGGCTCCGTGCTGACAGTGCAGAGCCTACTTGGGATTCTCTCTCCCTCCTTCTCTCTCTGCCTCTTCTCTGCTTGCCTTTTCTCTCAAAATAAATGAACTTTAAAAAACTTTTTTAATAAAAAATAAAAAAATAAAAGTTATCACTGTACTTGGTCAGAAACAGTTGGAACGGCAGCTTATAAAAACATTGAAAATTTTACCAGTAATGGCATCGGTTTCTTTCTGAAGAACCAAAGTAATATTCCAGCAATATGTCCCCGGATATCAGAGCTCATAGTTAAACAGGTATCAGTGGAAATTACCAGGTAAGCTTTTAAAAGATTTCAGGATGGGGAGTGCCTGGGTGGCTCAGTGAAGCATCTGATTCTTGGTCTCTGCTCAGGTCATGATCGGATGGTTAATGTGTTCGAGCCCTGAATCGGGCTTCGCGCAGACAGCATGGAGCCTGCTTGGGATTCTCTCTCTCCCTCTCTCTCTCTGCCCCTCCGTCACTCACTCTCTCTGTCTCTCTCTCAAAATAAATAAATCAAAACTTAAAAAAAAAAAAAAAAAAGATTTCAGGACCAGGTGCCTGGGTGGCTCGGTAGGTTGGGCAGCCGACTTGGGCTCAGGTCAGGATTTCACAGTTGATGATTTCAATCCCCAAGTCGGGCTCTGTGCTGACAGCTCAGAGCCTGGAGCCTGCTTTGGAGTGTGTGTGTGTGTGTGTGTGTGTGTGTGTGTGTGTGTGTGTGTGTGTGTGTGTGTGTCGCGCTCTCTCTCTCTCTCCAAAATAAACAAATATTAATTTTTTTTTTTTTTTTTTTTTTAAATTTCAGGGGAAGGAGGAGGAGGGGTTCCAATGGCTGAATTTATGGGCCAATGATCAGGACAGGTCAGGTGGTCTTTTACCTAAAACCTAAAACCTAAGATCAGTCTTAGTCTCCCAGCCTCTACTCTACCGCTTCTCTAACAGAGCACTTCTCAGACCACCACATGTCAAGCCTGGGCCAGAACCTGAGGTGAGCCCCCACTTCAAAGGTCCAGGAGGTACAGGCAGGCGACTCGGTGGTCCCAGATTTGTCCTTAGAGCCACCAACAGCAGCATCACGAGAGAGTCCATCAGAAGTGCAGAATTTTTTTTTTTTTAATGTTTATGTATTTTCGAAAGACAGAGAGCTGGCAACAGGCAGAGAGAGAGACACACACAGAATGCGAAGCAGGCTCCAGGCTCTGAGCTGTCGGCACAGAGCCCGACATGAGCCTAGAACTCAGGAACCATGAGATCATGACCTGAGCTGAAGCCGGACGCTTAACTGACTAAGCCACCTAGGCGCCCAAGATGTGCAGAATCTCTGCCTCTCCTCCTTGACCTACAGAGTCAGAATGTTGTTGTTGTTTGACAAGATCCCCAGATAATTAAACTTTGGGAAAACCCCAAGGCATGGGCTGCTCTGTGACCTCTGACTACTGGAGTCCCACATGTGCCTTTCAGTGCGGGACTCAATGCCACCTCCTCCCCATGCCTTCCCAGATTGTCTCTCTCCCTGCCAGACATTATTTGATTGCCCCTTCTCCTGGGAAGGCTTGTTCATCTGTGATTGCATTCTACCCTTTTTTAAACTTGCTATTATGTCTCTCTCTGCCTCGTGAGCTTTTTGAAGGCAGGGAGGGGCCAGCCCATCTCTTTCCTCCTGAGGCACCAAAGCACAGTTACTTGCACACTGCCAGCAAACAGGGCCTCGGGAGCCACGAAAAACCCACACCCACAATTGCTAACTTGCTTGGCAGGATCTCCACGTGAAAGGCAGGACAGGGTGGCGCCACTCTATCCACTATCAACATCAACACTTCCACACTGGGGTGCTTGGGTGACTCATTCAGTTAAAAGTCTCTGGCTCTTGATTTCGGCTCAGGTCACGATCTCACAGTTCATGGAATCGAGCCCCATGTCGGGCTCCGTGCTGACAGCTCAGAGCCTGCTTGGGATTCTCTCTCTTCGCTCCCACCCCCTCCTGCCCCGCTTGTGCCCTCTCTCTCTCTCTCTCTCTCTCAAAATAAATAAAAATAAACATTAAAAAAATATATATTTCCACACAGCAATCATAAAAGACACTTCTATCAATACATGGTTTGTGCTTCTATTTTAAGTCAGAGCATGCTGAGACGGGGGTCTTTAAGCACACATTTTGTGCGTCTCCTGATCGCTCTTGTTACAATTCTCTGCAGAAGCAGAGACTTGAATTCTCCATCTGAATTTCATGCCTGACTTGCAATCAGTTCACAAAGAAGTAGTTCATATAAGGGAAACTCCTCAACTTTTTTCTTCCCCCTGTAATTGGATCTAGTAATCCTGGGCAAGAAATAACACTGTACTGATGAGTTACAAATGTTTCTGGTATGCTAACTTCAACCATATTTGTGTGGGAAGGTAACACCTACAATCTTAAATATTAAAAACGGTTCAAGAATATGCAAATCTAATAGGCCACTCAATACAGCAGTGAACAAAACAAACAATCTCTGCTCTCTAGCCCATATTCTAATGAAGGAGAAGCTTTTAAAAATTAAATTAAAAATACAGTACGCGAGGCAGTGTTAAGTGCAAAGGGGGAAAAAAATCCAAGCAGAGAAGGAGAATGCAGTGTAACTAGGGCAAAGGTGTTTGAAATGTTAGGCAGAGTGACATGAAAGCCTCACCGAGAATATTCTAGATTTATATGAAGTTTATCATTTATCACAGTCTATTACAAACGATATTCAAATGAAAGAGAATTTCGACTGCCCCCATTCTGACCTCAGTCTGTTCTGATTGAGTTCTTCTTTCCAGTTTATCTCTTAACTTGGGCCAAACACCCTGTGAGCAAAGCATCCTGTGATGGAAACCGAAACTGTCCCCTCAAGCAACAGGCACTGCCTTGAGCCAGCAAGAGCCAGTGGGGCCGACCCCAAGACAATGATCAACCTGACCTTTACTGACCAACTGCAAGTACCCACCGACTTTTGTCCCACATTTTCCTTCTATAAACCTGGAAGCATTTTCAGCACGTGGGAGATGTCTTTGAGACGTCGTTCCTGGTCTTCCCAGGGCGCGCCTCCCTGAAATCAATTCCTTTCTTCTTTCCCCGCCACTCACCTCTGCCTTTGGACTTTGTCAGCGGCCAGTGGCTGAACCCAGTCTGTCTGGAACCCCCGGAGCCAGGTGCTCTTGCACCCCAGTTACAAAAGGATAAAATTAAACAGCAAATGGAGAGATACACAGGGCAAGGTCCAAAAGCGTCTCTAACACAGGAGCTCTGTCCTGCAGAGTTTGGAATGCACGGCCCTCCTGGCACGTACATACACATTTTGGTTTACCAGCCTGGAAGCTGTCAACTCTTGCCTTCAGAGTTTTTAGAGCTCGGTTTGCAGCCCCTTCCTAGAGGCCGGTGGGTGGGGCTGAACTCTCTATCACAAGGTCGCTTCGCCTGGCAACGAGCCTCCATCCTTGGGTGCCTTCCGCAACAGTCCTCTCACTAACACAAACTCAGGTGTGGTTGAAAGGGAGTTGCTAAGAAGAGCAAAAGACACCTCTCATCATTTGGGAAACTTCAAGGGTTTTAAGAGCTCTGTGCCAGAAATGAGATGAAGACCAAATATATTATTTCCTGTTATAAATCACAGCGTCATGAGTATTCATAGGTAGACAGAGATACAGATAGATACACACACACACAGCTATACACATACATTAATCAATCCCCTTTTGATAGGTATTTAAGCAGCTTCTACTATTGTTTCGAATAAGCAGTACACTTTTTTGCCTGCCTTTTGGCACAGCAAATGTCAAATTTTCCTCCAGCACAGTGAAGTCTACTGCTAACGTAAAACCTACCTATTGACGAACAAGAAGAAAGTACGAACTCAAAGTTAATGCTGGAAGCCAACAACTTCAAGGCAACCCAAGAGTCAGAAGTAATTCAACTTATAACAGTTTTGCAATAGACAAATATTACAATGTAAAATAGTACGGAGTTGTTCAAAAAGGTGCAAATAAGTAACAGCCCTTGCATTTGCTAATTGAGGATCATGTGTGTCCTTGACAGGGCCCTTTCCATGTAGCACCTACCAACTGACCAACAGTATTTTTTCATAGTTGGCAAACAAATTTATACTAAAAGGTTGTCAGCAGCTAATTATGACTGGCAAACTCAAAAAGCAGGAAGGGAAAAAAATGTTGACTGATTAAGTTACTATTAAAACTTTTCAAAATTTTGGGGCGCCTGGGTGGCTCAGTCGGTTAAGCGTCCGGCTCTTGGCTTTGGTTCACGTCATGATCTCACGGTTAGTGAGTTCGAGTCCCATATTGGGCTCTGTGCTGACAGTGCAGAGCCTGCTTGGGATTCTCTCTCCCCTCCCCTCTCTCTCTGCCCTTCCCCCAATTGGCACACACTCTCTCTCAAATAAGTAAACTTTAAAAATAAATAAATAAAACATAAAAATTTCACAGGACCCCTGTTACTATTGGTGGAAGTGTCCAGCATCAGGACCTTTCTGGAGGCCACAGTAATCAACGGCACTGTTCACCAGTACATCCCATTCTCCCCCTTGCAGACACACCGTAGGGTTGGAGGCTTGTGGTGTGAGATGTTCCCCATGCAGATTTATTCTCAAGATGATGGAGTTTCTGCCTCAGAACTCCACAAGTGCCACTCCAGCTTGCTATCATGACTCCTCACCAGGTGGCAATGGAGTATCAATGGGCATTCTGGGGATTTGGCTAATTGGAAGCTGAGTGAGAGACAGGTTACATTTGGGTTCAGTTGTCACTTCCACACATAGTTACCGTAAATCCCCCCACCACAGGAATGGCTTCCAGATACACTCTGAGCTGACATCATGAAGAAGAAACAGGCCCTAAAATTCACAAGATAGACCAAGATTATATTCAATAATGCAGAGTATGTAATTATAAGCACATACATATGTTCTCCCTTTTTGGTGGGAATCACAGGAAATAGAACTGATCAGGGAATGCAAACTGGTGGTTTGAGGAGGTTCCTCAAAAAGTTAAAAATAGAACTACCCTCTAACCCAGATATTGCACTACTAGGTATACACCCAAGGGATACAGGTGTGCTATTTCGAACGAGCATATGCACCCCAATGTTTATAGCAGCACTACTGACAATAGCCAAGGTATGGAAAGAGCCCAAATGTCCATCAATGGATGCATGGATAAAGAAGATGTGGTGTATATATACAATGGAGTATTACTCGGCAATCAAAAAGAATGAAATCCTGCCATTTGCAACGACGTGGATGGAACCAGTGGATATTGTGCTAAGTGAAGTCAGTCAGTCAGAGAAAGACAAAAATCATTTGACTTCACTCATATGAGGACTTTAAGAGACAAAACAGATGAACATAAGGAAAGGGAAGCAAAAATAATATAAAAACGGGGAGAGACACAAAACATCAGAGACTCTTAAATACTGAGAACAAACTGAGGGTTGCAGGATGGGTTTGGGAGGGGGGATGGGCTCAGTGGGTAAGGGGATGAAACACTGGAATCTACTCCAGAAATCATTACTGCACTCTATGCTAACTTGGATGAAACAAACAAACAAATTAATTAATTAATTAAAATAAAATAAAATAGATCAGAATTCCAGGGTGTATGGCAGGAACCTACAGCAGTGCTACAAAGAATGAGAACGTGTGTGGAAGATGACAATTCATGCATCCCAATTTGTAAGACGCTATCTGACAAACCCTGAAATGATGCGGTCGGAAAGCCCCAAAGACAATGGCGCTCAAAATGGCCTCCAGTGCATTGAAACCAACCAAAGAAGCCAACGTGCCAGTGACAACCTGCTACACCCATTCATCCATAAGAGGATGTACAGAGCATAGCAGCCTAACAGCACAGGTAATGGTGCTGCTCAAAACAAAATAGTGGCAATTTAAAATGTGAGTTGCTCGGGGCAACTGTCTGGCTCAGTTGGTGCAGGCTGTAATTCTTGATCTTGGGGTTGTGAGTTCGAGCCCCACACTGGGCATACAGATTATTTAAAAAGAAAATCTTGGGGCGCCTGGGTGGCGCAGTCGGTTAAGCGTCCGACTTCAGCCAGGTCACGATCTCGCGGTCCGTGAGTTCGAGCCCCGCGTCAGGCTGATGGCTCGGAGCCTGGAGCCTGTTTCCGATTCTGTGTCCCCCTCTCTCTCTGCCCCTCCCCCGTTCATGCTCTGTCTCTCTCTGTCCCAAAAATAAATAAACGTTGAAAAAAAAAAAATTAAAAAAAAAAAAAAGAAAATCTTAAAAAAAAATAATAAAATTTAAATTGTTCTAGTGTACGCCTACATTTTTGTATACTCTGATTGATTCTGTATACTTTTTCAATATTAAACTGATCATACTAAAAATTCAAATATGACCTATATTAGTGGAGGTCTAAAAACAAAAAAAAACAGTTCTTAAATTCATAATTTTGTGTGTTTCTCATTAAAAATATTCATTCTTGGGGCGCCTGGGTGGCGCAGTCGGTTAAGCGTCCAACTTCAGCCAGGTCACGATCTCGCGGTCCGTGAGTTCGAGCCCCGCGTCAGGCTCTGGGCTGATGGCTCGGAGCCTGGAGCCTGTTTCCAATTCTGTGTCTCCCTCTCTCTCTGCCCCTCACCCGTTCATGCTCTGTCTCTCTCTGTCCCAAAAAAAATAAATAAAAAAACGTTGAAAAAAAATTTAAAAAAAAATATTCATTCTTGTACCTAGCTTTCTATTTTTAATTTAATATATTTTTCCTGTGGGAAAAGTGGGCCTACAACGTCACATGAGTCTCAAGCCACTTACAGCCTGCAACTACTTCTGGTTTGAATAACAAAAGGTTCGAATGGGTGAGAGATCTGGCAATGGCCAGTGGGGACGCTCCCTCTCCCTGCCTCAGCAGCCAGCAGTGTTCCGGGAGGGGGTGGCCTCTGAGCAAGGCTCATGGGAGATGTGTACTATTCGTGAAAAGAAAACCTCCCTTGTGTTAAGCCATTGAGATTTTAGTTTGTTTGTTGCTGAAGCATAATCCAGCTCATACAGACTAGGAAGGGAACTCCTAGGAAGGAAATTTCACAACATGTTCTAGGTCTCTAGTACAAAACTGCTTATTTTACTAGATGAATATGTCATTCACTCTTTTTCTTTTCTTTTTTAAGGTTATTTATTTTGAGAGCGAGCATGCGCACAAGTGAGGGAAGGGCAGACAGAGTGAGGGAGAGGGAAAATCCCAAGCAGAATGTGGGGCTTGAACTCACAAACCTTAAGATCATGATCTGAGCCAAAGCTGGATGCTTAACCAAGCCACCCAGATGCCCGTTACCACTCGTAAAGACACCAGATCCAAACGGTTTTACAAACTCTTACCAGATTGTCAAGGTAAAGATATAGAGATATTGACTATGGTATTTAAACTTTTAAAACAAAAGCATAAAATATTTGGAATTTCAGGAATCCGTCTATGTGGTAGGACTGTGGATAGATTTTTTTTTTTTAAGATTTTATTAAGTAATCTCTACACCCAACATGGGGCTCGAACTCACAACCCCAAGATCAAGAGTTGCACATTGCACTAATGGAACCAGCCAGGCACCCCATGTAGGCTTCTTTGACTTTCCAGAATTTCCACAATAAGGATGTGTGCTTTTATTTTAAAAAATTAAATATTCCATGTATAAACACTTTCTGAAACACACTGGCTTATTATGAGTTAAATGTTAGTGACCTCTAAGAATCAATCCTTGTTTTGAAACTATTCATGAATATTTAAAATCGACATTAAAAGCTCTAATGGAAAATGAAAGTCACTCTGCAAGTCCATGTTGGTCCCATTTCTTTATCAGAAGACTTCATCATTCCTAAACCCTTCCTGAGAGCACACAACCCCTCTCCTGGAAGCCACTGCACTGTAAGTGCAGGGAGTGAGCACAGAACAACCTGGAGACCAGCACGTAATAAAAAGGCCGGCCTTACTCTAATGTGATGGCAGGGACCCCCATGAAGGAAGAGTAACCCTAATAGGTATGAAGATATCTTCAAAGATCAGACAAAATCCTAACCTTCCTTGATTATTAGTTTATCAAAGGATCTAATCAAACTCACTTAAAGATATGCATACAAGTCGGTGAAGCATCTGACTTGGGGTCAGGTCATGATCTCACAGTTCGTGGGTTTGAGCCCCGCATCGGGATCTGTGCTGACAGCTCAGGGCCTGGAACCTGCTTCCGATTCTGTCTCCCTCTCTGTCTGCCCCTCCCCCACTTGTGCTCGCTCACTCTCTCTCTCTCTCTCTTAAAAATAAAATAAACACACACACAAAAATTTAAGATATACATACAAACATGGGGCGCCTGGGTGGCGCAGTCGGTTAAGCGTCCGACTTCAGCCAGGTCACGATCTCGCGGTCCGTGAGTTCGAGCCCCGCGTCAGGCTCTGGGCTGATGGCTCAGAGCCTGGAGCCTGCTTCCGATTCTGTGTCTCCCTCTCTCTCTGCCCCTCCCCCGTTCATGCTCTGTCTCTCTCTGTCCCAAAAATAAATAAACGTTGAAAAAAAAAATTAAAAAAAAAAAAAAGATATACATACAAACAAAAATCACAATATTTAAAAACAGTTTTAAGGAGTCTCAAAACCACCAGATGCAAAATGACTGTCCAAATGAAGACTATCTCCAACAATCTGAATCTGCAGTGGCTCCTATGTGGCCACACAACTTCTCCAGTGACCCTGACTGTTCTGTGGCACCTAGAGGCTTGCTGGGATTAGGGTCTCAGTTCCAACACAGCCAACACACCTCATTATACACACAAAGACAGGTAACTGTCCAGGTGCCAAGGCTCAGTGCCCAGAGAAGTGCTGAGGTTTGGAAAACTGACAGTCGCCAAGAGCTTGGGCAGCAGCAGAGGTCTTGAGAAGTCTTCCTAGGAGCAACTGGACTCAGGGGGTCTCAGAGGAGAAGCAGGAGAGAATGCTTGTGTGAGGTGGTGACTCACTTTCAAACTGAGACCCTTGGTTGGGGGTAAAGTGGAGGGCAGGGACAGAACCCAGTCCTTGACCAAAGTACCTCAGTTTTCATGTTTATACTCCCATTAACAGTCGGTCCTAAACTTCGCTGACCAAACAACAGAACACCTCTTTATACGCTTCTCAACTAATGTTCCAGGAAGCATCCAAATCATGAGCCTGGTTTCTACACTGGGAAATTATTTCTGTTGTGCTTTAAAAAACAGTATTTTGGGGGTGCCTGGGTGGCTCAGTCAGTTAAGCATCTGACTTCGGCTCAGGTCATGATTGCTTCAGATCCTCTGTCCCCCTCTGCCCCTCCCCAACTGGCGTGGGCGTACATGCTGTCTCTCTCTCTGTCTCTCTCTCTGTCTCTCTCTCTGTCTCTCTCTCTCTCTCTCAAAAATAAATAAATCTTAGGAATGAATCAATGAATCAATGGATCAAATGTCCCTCTTCCCACCAAAACTGAAAAAAATATTTGAAAGATGAGACATGGCTTGTATTTAGCCTCAAAGACCCGACGCTGCTTCTGCTGTAAGCCTTCCTGATGAGCAGAAGGGAGAAGCGAGAGAGGGCAGGAGAGGTGCAAGGCAGTGACCACGCCTCAGAACTAGCTCCATTCTTAACCACCTCACAGAAGAGGCTGAGACGGGAGCCGGAGCTAGAAGCGCAGAAGGGCCACGAGGCCTTTCCCCCACCATCTTTCTGCATCCTGAGGCCAGGGGTTGTAAGCTGCTCTCCATATGTATAGGCTTTTAAATGACAGAGCACCTTAAAACAGAAGCTGCCAGGCCAGAAGCCACGCTGCGTGTTCTGCAGAGGGCCTCCAATGGCTGGCCGTGTGCTGCCAGCCACCTCAGAATAGCAATGCATGTAGGAGCATCTGTAAGGTAAGGATGCTCTCAGGCCCCGTGCTGGGCACGGTCCATTCGCTGTCTGATACTCACTCAGGAAGAAGGTGGCATCTCCATCGTGTGGCCAGAAGATTGGTCCAAGGCCCCAAAGCTGTGGTTCCACAGACCTCGTTCTCCTAGGCCAGATGTCTAACATAGAACTTACTTACCAGGGTCTAGTTCCTCCCCACACTCTTGGAAAAAAGCAACACTGTATGACTTCTCTTCAAGGAACACAGCAGGAGACCCGGCAACCAGTGCCACAAGGCTCCCTGACAAAGCAAACAACTTTGATCTTTCTCAAAGGGATCTAACTAGAGTAACATCTTAATTTGCCTAAACAGAATAACCCACTGAGTTGCCACTCTCAAGGGAGGCCATCCCCTGAGGAAAGTAGATTTAAAATATTTCCCTCCTCTCTCCCCTGAGACAATCAAGCACTGAGCAAATCTGGGGGAAGGGGGTGGTTCTCAAACAAAGGAGCTAATGGTGTCAAGGGATTTGAGCTATGGATTTGAGAGAGGCGGAGATTTAAAACAGAACTACCTGCTCAGGAAGGGCAAGGACCCCCTCAGGTGCTAAAGCCACCAAGGCTGGCCGGGAGCACTGTTTAGGCAGAATTAGTTTAAGCAAAGGAGCCAAGGGGCAGAGGCAAATAAGTGCCTTATTGTTGAGAAGAAAGGGAGAGACAGACAAAAGGGGGGAGGGAGGCTGCCAAGGACTCAGGGCAGAAAGAAGAAAACCGGAGACCAGGGCAAGGTGACCAGCACCTCCACCAGCTCTGTTAGGCATGCCCCGCGGGTAGCCACATTCGGAGCAGTGCCCGCTTCAAACCCCGAAGGCTTTGTTTTCTGCGAAGGACAGAAGGCTCGAGCTGCTGTCTGCTGTCGGCCTGGTCTGGTCTGAGCCGGGGGTGTTACAAGGCCAACCCAACAGGTGTTCCTGATAGATTTTCCAAGCCAGGGTCTACTGTGTAAATAATTTTGCCATTTTGAAATCCTGAAGCCATACACATAAGAGTTGAACTCAGGGGATTGCATTTCAAGTTCTTTTTTTCTTTTCTTTTCTTTTTTTTTTTTTTTTTGACAAGACTCTCACCTTTAACATAAATTATCAGACTTGTAGCGTAAGTGAGCTCGATCACACACACATTAAACCCACAGGTCACTTGTACACAGTGGCTGGCCATGGCATACCATGGTGTTAGATCAAAACAGGTCTATTTTTAGATGTCCAACTACGTACGGCACATAACAGTATTCCCGATGAAGCGCAAAACATCTTGTTTTTTAAAAAAGTTTAGAAAATCTTATTATGTGGTTTGATGATAGAATTGCACATGACTTCAGAAAACCACAGGACGGTCAGCATCTTTCTTGCCAAAAAAATGCCCACAACATTTTCCTGCAAATGCCACCCTGCCCAAAAAGCTACATTTTCAGACCGTTTAAAGTAGTAACGGAGCAAAAACAACGCACATGTAGATGTGGAGGACACAAGAAAGAGCTGCCTTCAAACCACACACATGTGAAGATGGTTAACGATGCTGCTGGCATTCGGGTTTCCTTTCCCCTCCCTTCCTTTCTCATGTCCTTGCTTCATGGACAAAGCTGAAATCCCGGGAAGTAGCCTCCCACCCCTCATGATTCAAAAGTAAAACCTGCCCCCTCTCCTTCATCTCTGCTTTAACTCTTGGGCACCTCCCCACCGTAGCATCTCTGAAAAACACCTTAACCAAATGGCAAGAAGGGCACTGTTTTTCTCATTGAATGAGAAACTAGCAGTCCAAGAGGAGCTTTTTTCCTCCTCTTGGATTAATTTGGGGTCAAAATAGTGAAATGCATATCCTAAGAGACCAGGAGATAGATAGACAGAAAGATAGATAAAATAGATAATATATATAAATGTATATATTTGAATAACATTCATATCTTGGTTTCTAAATACTATTATTTTCCAGTGAAAGGAACCAGGGCTCCCTTGGAGAATTCGAGGGCTGAGGTAGGGAAATCTAAGAGGAGTCTGGATATCTTGTGTCTGAGGATGAAGGGAACATGTCTAAAGGACATTGGAGACAGTTCCAAAGGGTTCCCACTGGCCAAATCTGGGACAATTTGAGCACCAAAATAAATAATAACAGTTAAATATTAAAAGACTGTGAATAAAACATGAGCCCATGAGCCCATACTGACATAAATAAACAGGGGAGAAGAGAAAACTCTTCCTTACAGTTGAAATCCAGCTAATAAATACAGAAGGAATGATGGATTCAGACAATCGCCATTTGGCAACCATCATAACCTACTGAATTCAAGCAAGAATCAATGGATATTAAAACTCATGAGGAAAAGTTTGAGGAGCTACAGGATATTTACATGCTCTAAAAGTATCTCCCCACAAAAAATACTTACTAATTATAGAGGAAAAAATAGTAACTTGACAGTGGAGAAGCCTGGCAGATATCACTTTAACCAAGTTCGGATTACCAGTAATGGAACGAATCTAGCTCATTTGCCTCTGATATGAGGCACTAAGAAAAATGCCCCAGCATTTCTGTGGTATTCCTGACAATACCACAAAATAAGCAGCATCTAAACATGAGAAAACGTCAAACTCAAATTGAGGGGCTTCTACAAAATAAATGGCCTGTATTCCTCTAAAATGTCAATGTCACAGAACACAAAGGCTGTGGAACTATTCCAGATTCAAGGAGATTAAAAAGACGTGACGACTGAACGCAATACATGACCCAGGATTTTCTTGTACTATATAGAGCAGTCTTGAGACAACCAGAGAAACATGAATAAGGTCTAAAGTTTAGCTTCAGTATTTTATCAGTGTTAATTTCCTGACTTTGATCATCTTCCTGCGGTTTTGTAACAACACCTTTGTAACAACACCAGTCTTACCTTTAAAGACATTGACATATTGAAGGATAAATAGGCATCAAGTATGCACTACACGCTCAAAAGAGTTAAAATATTATATAAATATACACATACACACACATACACCTACACACAGAAAGAAAGGATAAAGTAAATGTGGTAAAAAGTTAACATTTGGAGAATCCAGGAGAAAGTATGTATTATTCAGTACCATCCTTGCAACCTTTGTGTAAGTCTGAAATTATTTCAAAACCAAAGGTCTTTTTAAACGACCAAAAATACTGAAATCTATTAAATATAGAAAAATCCATGAGTTTTTAACGGGTCATTTCAAGGGGGTGAAACCCCACTGTTTACCTTTGGGGGTTGCTAAAGCATCAGCTTGTTATTAGAAAGCAAGTAAAGGACAAAGACCAAGCAGGTACCTTGCTTGCCTTTCCAGTACAAACTGTATTTGAAGGCAATCAAATGGGTGATGAGGGAAAGTTCCTTACCAGAATTCCAGCTAGTAAATGCAGAAGGAATGACAGAATTAGAAAATTACCAGTTGGTAATAGACCTGGGCCAGTTTCTGAACCCACCTGAAAGCTAGATGTTGGGGCGCCTGGGTGGCTCAGTCGGTTAAGCGGCCGACTTCGCTCAGGTCATGATCTCGCAGTCCGTGAGTTCGAGCCCCGCGTCGGGCTCTGTGCTGACGGCTCAGAGCCTGGAGCCTGTTTCAGATTCTGTGTCTCCCTCTCTCTGACCCTCCCCCGTTCATGGTCTGCCTCTCTCTGTCTCAAAAATAAATAAACGTTTAAAAAAAAAAAAATTAAAAAAAAAAAAAGCTAGATGTTAACTTGGTTGTATTCAATAAATATATATATATATATATATTTTTTTTTTTTTCCCTCTGTCAACTTATCAAAATCATCCTTCTAACCCCCATTTGTGTCACCCTCCACTAAAGCTTTCTATGGCGCTTCAGCTCAATTACCCTCCCCTCACTCAGACTTCTGTAGCTCTTGGTCTAAAACCAATGGTTCACATACTTGGTTCACATGGAGACCTTTTCAAAATTCTGAAACCAATACTCTACTCCAGAACAAAGTTTCCCAAACTTGGCACTATTGACACTTCGGACTGGAGAATTCTTTGTTGTGGGGGTTGTCCTGTGCATCGTCTGATGTTTAGCAGCATCCCTGGCCTCTACCCGCCAGGTGCCAGTACTCAAGCCACCCCTGTGGTGGCAACCAAAAATGTCTCCAAATACTGTCACATGTTCCCTGAGGGGCAAAATCTCCCACTTCCAAGGAGAACCACTGATCCAGGTTACGATCATCATTGGCTGTTAAGCTATTAAGTAAAAGGTCAACGAGGAGTTTTAAATAGCTGGATCAGGCTCAAAACAGCTGTACCCACCAGTCAATCCTGGCATCACTGAAAGTGAGACAATCAGACACTGCTTTCTGATGTCGATGCAATAGGTTGTACACAGCAGGACCTAGAAAACTTTCTTGCCACCCCCTAAAATCGAGCCTCCAGAGCTAACCCTAGTGTACAGGAAATGGAAGTTAGAAAAGCATGTTGGGGCACCTGGGTGGCTCAGCTGGTTGAGCGTCCAACTCTTGGTTTCAGCCCAGGTCATGGTCTCATGGTTCATGGGTTTGAGCCCCACGTTGGGCTCTATACTGACAGTGTGGAGCCTGCTTGGGATTCTCTCTCTCTCCCTCTCTCCCTGCCCCTCCCCCACTCACTCTCTCTGTCTCTCCCTCAAAAATAAGTAAACTTGAAATCAGAAAAAGAAAGAAAAGCATGTTAAAATTACACTGAGGAGGCCATCAACCAAATTCAAAATGTGAGAAATGCTACACAACAAACGACCTAATGTCATCAACAAATCAATAGCATAAAAGGAGGGGGTGCTGCTGTTGCAGACTAAGAGACACTAAGAGGGGCGCCTGAGTGGCTCAGTCAGTTAAGTGTCTGACTTCGGCTCAGGTCGTGATCCCACGGTCCGTGAGTTTGAGCCCCACATCTGGCTCTGTGCTAACAGCTCAGAGCCTGGAGCCTGCTTCAGATTCTGTGTCTCCCTCTCTCTCTGCCCTTCCCCGATTCACTCTCTGTCCCTCTCTCTCTCTCAAAATAAATAAACATTAAAAGAGAGAGAGAGAGGGGCGCCTGGGTGGCGCAGTCGGTTAAGCGTCCGACTTCAGCCAGGTCACGATCTCGCAGTCCGTGAGTTCGAGCCCCGCGTCGGGCTCTGGGCTGATGGCTCAGAGCCTGGAGCCTGTTTCCGATTCTGTGTCTCCCTCTCTCTCTGCCCCTCCCCCGTTCATGCTCTGTCTCTCTCTGTCGCAAAAATAAATGTTGAAAAAAAAATAAAAAAAAAAAAAAAAAAGAAAGAGAGAGAGAGAGAGAGAGACTAAGAAACATATCAAGCAGAAGCAACATGCAGATCTTCTTTAGATTCTGACTCAAACGAACCTAAAAGGCACTTTTGCGATCCCTGGAGAAAAAGAAACACATACTAGATTTTAGATGATATTAAGGAACTATTAATTATTTAGATGTGATAACATTGTGCATGTGTCATTTAGGGGAAAAAGTCTTCAACTGTTAGAGATGTATACTAAGTAGTTACAGTTGAAATGCTATCATATCTGAGACTAGCTTTAGAATATGACAGCCAGAAAAATGGGAGGAGTTGATAAAGAAGAAAATAAGGGGCTCCGAGATGGCTCAGTCAGTTAAGCAGTTAAGCGTCCAACTCTTGGTATCGGCTTAGGTGGTGATCCCAAGGTCGTGCAATAGAGCCCTGTGACGGGCTCTGCACTGAGCACGGAACCTGCTTGGGATGCTCTCTCTCTCCTTCTCTCTCCGCCCCTCCCACTCTCTAAATAGAATAGATAGACAGACAGACAGATAAGTAAAATGTTGATGACCACTGAAGATGGGTGAAGGGTATACAGGGATACATAACACTATCCTCTGTACTAACACGAAGGTTAGTTTTATGTCAATTTGAGTGGGCCACAGTGTGCCCAGAGTAAACATTGTTTCTGGGTCTGTCTGTGAGGGTGGCTGAGGGCCTGAATAGAACAAAAGGGAGAGAAAGGAAGAATTCGCCCCTTTTTTCCTGCCTCACCGCTTGAGTCACATCTTCTCATGCCCTTGGGTTGGAATTTATGTCATCAGCTCTAGGCTCATAGTCCTCCAACTGAATTACACCACCGGCTTTCCTGGATCTCCAGCTTGCAGACAGCAGATCATGGGACTTCTCTGCCTCCATAACCACGGGAGCCAATTTCTCACAATAAATCTCTTTTTATATCCCACTAGTCTGTTTCTCTGGAGAACCCTGATTAATACAACTAGTAAATGTTTATAAGTTTCCATAATAAAAACCTAAATTTAAAAAGAATGTTGAAGGACTTACATCTAGAATATACAAATAACTCTCAAATCTTTACAATAAGAAAACAATCCAATTTAAAAGTAGGTACAAGAGGGGGCCCCTAGGTGGCTCAGTGGTTAAGGTCTAGCTCTTGGTTTTGGCTCAGGTTTGTGGGTTTGAGCCCTGTATCAGGCTCCGTGCTGACAGTGCAGAGCCTGCTTGGGATTCTCTCTCTCTCACTCTCTGTCTCTCCCTCCCTCTCATGCTCTACATGCATGCTCGCGCTCTCTCTCTCTCTCTCTCTCTCTCTGTCTCTCACACACACACACACAAAATAAACTTAAAAAAAAAGTTGGGGGAGTCTGGGTGGCTCAGTTGGTTGGGCGTCTGGCTCTGGCTCAGGTCATGATCTCACGGTTCATGGGGTCAAGCCCTGCGTAGAGCTCTGTGTTAACAGCTCAGAGCCTGGAGCCTGCTCAGATTCTGTGTCTCCCTCTCTCTCTGCCCCTCCCCTGTTCACACTCTGTCTTTCTCTGTCTCTCAAAAATAAATAAATGTAAAAAAATTTTTTTAATTAAAGTTCAAATTAAAAATTAAAAAAAAGTGGGTAGAAGACACCACACAAAAGAAGACATATAGATGGCAAACAGCCACATGAAAAGATCCTCAACATTATTAGCCATTAGAGAAATGCAAATTAAAATCACAATGATACACCATTTTACACTCACCAGAGTGGCTACATACCCAGTGATGGCAAGGATGCAAAGCCACTAGAACTCTCACACACTGCTGGTGAGAATACAAAATGGTACACAGCCACTCTGGAAATGGTGTGGCAGTTTCTTATAGAGTTAAACATACACTTATGCCCTATGGCCCAGTAATCCCACTCGTAGGTGCTTGCCCTAGAGAAATGAAAATTATGATCACACAAATACCTATACGTAATGTTTACTACACCTCTGCTTACAATCACCCCAAACCAGAAACAATCTAAGTGGCCTTGGATGAATGGATAAGCAAATAGTGGTATGTCCATAAAATGGAATATTACTTAGCCAAAAAAAAAGATAAACTACTGATACACACAGCAACACAGAAGAATATTTCAAATGCATCATGCTAAGTGAAAAAAGCCAGACTCAAAGACAACAACACTGTATGATTCTATTTATGTGACATCCTGGAAAAGGCTCAAATATAGGGATAGAAACAAGATATACTGGTTGCCACAGACTGGATATAAGTAGAGGGAATGATTAACAAGAAAATGGCAGCATGAGACAAGTCTGAGGGGTGATGCAACCATTCTGAACTTTGATTGCAGAGGTAGACAAATGACTACATATTTGTCAAAATTCACAGATCGGTATACCATAAAAAGTGAAATTTGTTGTATTCAAATTAAAAATAAAAATGAAAACCACTGTATGTCAACTTTACTCAAAAAAATTTAAGATAAAAATGAAAAACAAGAAAACACTGTGAAGCCTATTGATAAAGAGAAGTATGCAATCATGTTATAAAGGAACCTGTATTTTGTGTGTGTTTATGTGTGTGTGTATACACATCCATACATACATATATAATAAACACACACACAGAAGTGTTATACACAACGTGAATACTGCTCATCTCTGATTAGTAAGATTCCAGGAAATTTGTTTTTTTCTTTTAAGGTACTACTACTTTCTCTTTTTTTCTAAAATAAATTAGCAGTACTTGTATGATTTCTTTAAAAAGTAATTTTGAGGGGCGCCTGGGTGGCTCAGTCGGTTAAGCGGCCGACTTCGGCTCAGGTCATGATCTCGCGGTCCATGAGTTCGAGCCCCGCGTCGGGCTCTGTGCTGACGGCTCAGAGCCTGGAGCCTGTTTCAGATTCTGTGTCTCCCTCTCTCTGACCCTCCCCCATTCATGCTCTGTCTCTCTCTGTCTCAAAAAAAAATAAATAAAGGTTAAAAAAAAATTTTTTTTTAAATTAAAAAATAAAAAGTAATTTTGAGGGGTGCCTGGGTGGCTCAGTTGGTTGAGCATCCAACTTCAGCTCAGGTCATGATCTCACAATCCATGAGTTCGAGCCCCACGTTGGGCTCACTGCTGTCAGTGCAGAGCCTGCTTCGGATCCTCTGTGCCCCGCCCCCCACTCCGCCCCTCCCCTGCTTGTGCTCTCTCTCAAAAATAAACATTTAAAACATTTTTTTAATAAAAAGTAATTTTGAGGAGCACCAGGGTGGCTCAGTCAGTTAAGCGTCTGACTCTTGGTTTCAGCTCAGGTCATGATCTCACGGATCATGGGATTAAGCCCCACATTCGGGCTCTGCACTGACATCATGGAGCCTGCTTGGATTCTCTCTCTCCCTCTCTCTGACCCTCCCCTGCCCTCTCTCATGCTCTCTCTCTCTCTCTCTCAAAATAAATAAACATCTTCTTAAAAAGTAATTTTTAGGGGTACCTGTGTGGCTCAGTCGGTTAAGAGTCCAGCTTCAGCTCAGGTCATGATCTCGCGGTCCGATCCATGGGTTCAAGCCCCGCATCGGGCTCTGTACTGACAGCTTGGAGCCTGGAGCTTGCTTTAGAGTCTGTGTCTCCTTCTCTCTCTCTGCCCCTCCCCCACTTATGCTCTGTCTCTCTCTCAAAAATAAACATTAAAAACAATTTTTTAAAAAAGGAATTTTGAAACAAGCAGATAAAAAGATAAACACAAGTTCCTCTGGGAGGCTTTTCCTGATCTTAGCCCTCCCCCTCCAGGCTTCCTTTCGATGTCCTCCAAGCAGGCTACCCTTAGTCTCATTTTCTCCATAGCCTTAGCTTCTCCTGCTGACTGAAGGAGGAAATGCCTCCAACGTGACTTGTTCCTGTATTCACTGCACCTTACTGCATGGTGGCACCTGTCTCAGGAATCATGTCTATCTAGTTCCCTGCTCTATCCCCCCGAGCAGGTATTCAGTAAACAGCTGGTTAAGACTGACTGACCAACTAGAAATGCACAGGCATCTAATAATGACCATTAAACCATACCCACAGGTAACTGGACACTATCCAAAGGCTGATCATTAATGTTTCATGTCAATCTAGAACAGAGGTTCAGGTGAAACACTTTGGGGATGGCTGCTGCCCATGTAAGTTTCTAACTATTTGCAGAAAACGTGCAAGGCTGGCCTATCCACTGCCATATTTGTGGATAAGAGACTCGGGATTGTTCGTATGTAAGGTAAGCTTCAAAATTATCCCAACAGGATAGAGGGCCAGGCTAATGCCATGAGGTAGACGCTGGCACACACTTAAGATTAAAGATTCAGCTACAGGAACAAGGGGGAGAGCAGACTTGATAAAAGCAGCCAAATGAAAAACAGAAAATTTAGGTGATTTTAGGTGATGTCACTCACACTGAAGCTAAATGTCAGTAAAGGATGAAGTAAAAGACTTAAATGTTGGTGATAGGACTGAACTGAGTGGTCACAAACCTTTTTGCATCTGGGACATTCCATTTTCACAACTACAGGCTGAAGTCTGTTCATTCATTTGAAAAAATATTAAGACCAAACTCATTTAAACGTGTATTTTTGTGATTCCTTGCACATGCCAGGAATATCCAGAGTGATATTTTAAACATGTTCTTACTTCTAAAACAAAAATAAACAAAAAACAAACAAAACCACCACAGCACTATGATTTATCTCAGACTAAGCAGGTCAAGGTCCCTGTAGCCTGCAAGCGAATAGCCTATTTGCTATAGAAAGTAAAAAACAAATTAGAAAGCTTCCAAACATCACAACATGAGAATTCCAGTTCCAGTTAATGGAAGAAGTACAATGCACCCTCTCTCACTAAATGTGGCTATAAAATCTGGAAACAAGGCATGGAGCAGCTACTTCAGGACTCTAAAAACTGAACAGTAGTGGGCAGATAAGGGAAGAAGACAGAATTCAGAGTTCATTGAACCAACCAGCAGTCAGTTTCCTATTTTTCCTCCCAGTATTACCCAACTTGGACCCAAGGCAACCTCAAACTCAGAAAAGGGAACCACGTGTGGACAGAATGAGCTCCAAGCCAATCCCTCCAGTTCTGGCTAGAGAAGTGGCCAAGGGGATTGTGAATACCATAGACGCTGGGGGGAAAGCCTGTTTTTTATTTTCCTGAATTTTTTTTTTTTTTTTTGGTCCGGGGTACCTGGTTGGCCAGTCAGTTAAGCATCTGACTTCAGCTCAGGTCATGATCTCACTGCTTATGAGTTCGAGCTCTGCGTCGGGCTCTGTGCTGACAGCTTGGAGCCTAGCCTGCTTCAGATTCTGTCTCCATCTCTCTGCCCCTCCCCTGCTCGTGCTCTTTCTCTCCCTCTCAAATATAAAAAATAAGTAAATAAAACATAAAAAAAATAATTAAAAATTTTTTGTCCTAGGGTGCCTGGGTGGCTCAGTCGAGTGGGTTTCTAACTCTTGATTTTGGCTCAGGTCATGATCTCACTCTCTCTCTCTCTCTCTCTCAAAATAAATAAATAAAAATTTTAAAAAAGAAGATTTATTAAAAAAAATTTTTTTTTAATTTGTTTTGTCCTTCATTCTCATACTCCAGACCCGAGCCAAGCCTCAAGTGGTGGACACAACTGCAGCAGCAGAAGCCTGCAGATGCCTGAAACTCTGAGGAAGGGACTCCTTGTACAATCCGAGGAAGCAAAGTTCCAAGAGGAGCGAGTCCCACTTCTTTTTCCTTTCCCTGTCTTCCCACTGCTTGACCTTGGGTGTGGACTGAGTTGTGGGACGAGGGCAACAGTGGGGTGTCTGGGTGGCTCAGTCAGTTAAGCATCTGACTCCCTTTTTAAAAAATATTTATTTATTTATTTTAAGAGAGAAATAGAGTGAGCAGGGGAGGGGCAGAGAGAGAGGAAGAGAGAGAATCCCAAGCAGGCTCTGTGCAGGTAGCACAGAGCCTGAAGTGGGGCTTGATCTCATGCACTGTGAGATCGTGACCTAAGCCAAAATCAAGAGTGGGATGATTAACCGACTGAGCCACACAGACTGACCCTTGGGTAGCACACACAAGGAAAGATCAAAATAGCACCACAAAGGCTTTGAAACAGAACTGACATTGAATCTTCAACCCCACAGAAGATTGGTCAGAACTTGCCACCTGAATCCAAGCAGGCTGACTGCCTTCTAAAACCAAACTAAACAAAAATCAACATTCTTCACAGGATTTAAACAAGACCAGGGTCTCAAAACATAATAATCAAATGTCCATGATATAATCCAAAATTACTTGGCATACAAAGAACCAGAAAAATCTCAAATCACATGGGAAAAGACAACCAACAGATGCTAGTGTTGAAATGGCACAGTGCTGGAACTCTCAGATTACAAAGCAGCTACAGTAAAAATAATCCAAGGGAAAAGGATGGATGAGTACTCTTGAAACAAATATAAAGGCAAAAATCTCAGCAAAGAAACTGAGATACAAAGAGGAACTAAATGGAAATGTTAGAAGTATAAAATATAATATCCAAAATAAAAAAACTCAATAAATGGGCTAAAAAGCAGAATGGAGCTGACCAAGTAAAAGAATCAATGAACCTCAAGATAAATCAATAGAAATTACCATATCTGAACAATAAAGAGAAAAATAATGCACAGAGCCTCAGGGACCTATGAGATAATACCAAAAGGTCTATTATTTCTGTCACTGGAGTCCCAAAAGGAGAAAAAAACATGTAATAGAAAAAAGTTTTTGAAGAGATAATGGCAGACAACTTCCTGTATTTGACAAAAGATAAATTTAAAGACTCAAAAGCTCAGCAAGTCCTAACCAAAAAATTAAACAAGGCTGTGCCTGGATGCATCCTAATCAAACTGCTCAAAACTAAGGGGGGAAAAAAAGTCCTAAAAACAGCCAGAGAAAAAATGATGCATTCTACATAGTGAAACAATGATTTGAATGATACAGGTTTCTCATTAGAAACCATGGAAGCCAGAAGGAAAGGGAATAACATTTTTAAAGTACAGAGAAACAAACTGACAACCCAGAATTCTATATCCAGCAAAACTATCCTTTATGAATAAAGGTGAAATAAAGACATTCTTAGAAAAAAGAAAATTAAAAGAATTCATAGCCAGCAGACCTGCTTTAAATGAAATGCTAATATTTCAAATCTTCAGCTAGAATGGAAATGATCCCAGAGGGAAACTTGCAACATTAGGAATGAAAGAACAACAGCAATGGTAAAAATCTGGGTAAATACAACAGACAATTCTTCTCCTCTTAAGTTCTTTAAAATATGCAAGATGGTTTAGAGCAAAATTTCTAACATTGTTTTATGGGGTTGCAATGTATATGACAACTAAAATGAGGAAGGAGGGTAAAGAGGTAAATAAACCCATGTGATGGTAAGGTTTCTATACTTCACCTGAAGAAGTAAAACGGTAACTATAATTAAACTGTAAAATGTTATAAAATAATTCTTAGAGCAAACACTTTAAAAAACTACAAAAAGACACGTACAGTGAAAACTCTGCAGATCAATTACAATGGGATACTAGCAAATGCTCAAGTAAACCAAAGGAAAAGAGGAAAGGGAAAACCCAGGAACAAAGCACAAAAGGAACAAACAGAAAATAAATTATAAAATGGTAGGCCTAAATCAAAACACAATAACAGCATGAGATGTAAATAGTCTAAACGCACACCAATTAAAGATGGATATTGCCATGGGTGCTTGGGTGGTTCAGTCGGTTGAGTGTCTGACTTTGGCTCAGGTTTTGATCTCAGTTCGTCCAGACCCCACATTGGGCTCTGTGGTGACAGCGTGGAGCCCACTTTAGATTCTCTGTCCCCCCCGGCAACTCTCTCTTTGCACCTCTCCTGCTGGTATTCTCTCTCTCTCTCTCTCTAAAATAAATAAACTTTTTTTAAGAAAATGGATTTTGTCAGAAAGGATTAAAAATATAGGACTTATCTGTATGCTGTCTTTAAGAAACTCACTTCAAATATATAGGTAGGTTTGAAGGAAAATAATGGAAAAAAGATACACCATAGAAACACCAGTAAGAGAAAGCTGGCATGGCTATATTAATACCAGAAAAAGGACACATCAGAGCATGGAAAATTACCAGGGATATAAAGGGAGATTATATAAAAATAAAAGCTTCAATTCGCTAAAAAGGCATAATGATCCTAAATGTGTATACAATAACAGAGCCTCAAAATACATGAAAGAAAAACTGATCAAACTGACAGAAGAAATGAACAAATATAGTTTAAGCCTTCAACATTCCTCTCTCCATAACTGATAGAACTAGTAGACAAAAAAAAAGTCAGCAAAAATATAGAAGTAATGATGGATCAAAGACTGAAATATAAGACCTAAAACAATAAAACTCTCAGAAGAAAACCTAGGGGAAAAGCTTCATGACACTGGATTTAGCAATGATTTCTTGGGTATGGATAACAAAAGCAAAAACAGATAACCTAAACTACATCAAAATTTAAAGCTTCTGTACATCAGAAGACACAATTAATAGAGTAAAAAGACAACTTACAGAATGGGAGAAAATATTTGCAAATTATGTATCTGATAAGGGGTTAATATCTGGAACATATAAAGAACTCCCACATCTCACAACAACAACCACCAGATTAAAAAATGGACAAAGGGCTTAAATAGACATATTTCTCCAAAGATATATAAATGGCCACCAAGCACATGAAAAGATGCTCAGCATCACTAGTCATTAAAGAAATGCAAAACAAAACCACAATGAGATATCACCTCATAGCCATTAGAATGGCTACTATCAAATAAAACAAAACAAAACAAAAATAGAGAAAATAACAAGTGTTGGTGAGGATGTGGAGAAAGGGAACTCTTGTGCACTGCTGAGAATGTAAAGCAGTATAGCCACTATGAAAAATAGTATGGTGGTTCCTCAGAAATTTTTAAATAGAATTACCACATGACCCAGAAATTCCACTGTTGCATATACATCCAAAAAAATTAAAAGCAGGGCCTGGGAGTACCGGGTGGCTCAGTCAGTTAAGTATCCGACGCTTGGTTTTGGCTCAGGTCATGATCTTGTGGTGTGTGAGTTGGAGCCCTGCATCGGGCTCCGTGCAGACAGTGCAGAGAATGCTCGGGATTCTCTCTCTCTCCCTCACTCTGACCCTTTCCCACTTGCTCTTTCTGTCTCTGTCTCAAAATAAATAAACTTAAAAAAATAAATAAAAGCAGAATCTGAAGGAAATACTGTATACCGATGTTCACAGCAGCATTATTCACAATAGCAAAAAGGTGGAAGCAACCCAAGCATCCACTGAAGATGAATGGATGAATAAAATGTAGTGTATATGTATAACAGAATATTACTCAGCCATAAAAGGGAAGGAAATTCTGACATATGCTATACTATGGATGAACCCTGAAGGCATTATGCCACGTGAAATAAGTGAGTCACACAAAGATAAATATTATATGATTCCATTTGCAGGAGATATCTAGGAACAGAAAGTAGAACGGTGGCTTCCAGAAGCTAGAGGAAAAGGGAAATGGGTAGATATTTAATGGGTGTAGTACTTCAGTTTTGTGAGATGAAAAAGTTTTGGAGATTGGTTGTACAATAATGTGAATATACTTAACACTACTGAACTGTACTTTTAAAAATGGCTGGGGCGCCTGGGTGGCTCAGTCGGTTAAGCGTCCGACTTCAGCCAGGTCACGGTCTCACAGTCCGTGAGTTCGAGCCCCGCGTCGGGCTCTGGGCTGACGGCTCAGAGCCTGGAGCCTGCTTCCGATTCTGTGTCTCCCTCTCTCTCTGCCCCTCCCCCATTCATGCTCTGTCTCTCTCTGTCCCCAAAATAAATAAACATTGAAAAAAAAAATTAAAAAAAAAAATAAAAATGGTTATAACAAGGGCACTTGGGTGGCTCAGTCAGTTAAGCGCCTGACTCTCCATCTCAGCACAGGTATTGATCTCAGAGGGGTGAGTTCAAGCCCTGCACTGGGCTCCATGCTGGGCGTGAAGCCTACTTTAAAAAAAAAAAAAAATGGTTATAACGGTAACTTTCATGTTATGTATATCTTATCACAATTTATTTTATTTACTTTTAATTTTTTTTAATGTTTATTTATTTTTGAGAAGGTGAGAGACAGAATGCAAGTGAGGGAGGGGCTGAGAGAGAGGGAGACACAGAATCCAAAGCAGTCTTTGGCTCAGGTCATGATCTCACGGTTCGTGAGTTTGAGCCCCACATCCGGGCTCTGTGCTGACAGCGTGGAGCCTGGAGCCTGCTTCAGATTTTGTGTCTCCCTCTCTCTCTCTGCCCCTCCCCCCACTCACACTCTGTCTCTCTCTCTCTCTCTCAAAAGTAAATAAACAAAGCCACAAACTACCAAAACTCACCCAGGAAGTAAAAGAGAACTTAAATAGTCTTAGATCTATCAAATAAATTGGATTAGTTTAAAATCTTTCTAAAAAAATAAAACTCCAAACCCAGATGGTCTCACTGGCAAATATTAAAAAAAAGAAATAATACCAACTCCATAAAAATATCTCCCAGAAAATAAAAGAAGAAGAACACTTTCCAACCCTTTTTATAAGGCCAGCATTACCTTGATGACACAACCAAAGACAGTTAAGGAAAGACAACTAGACCTATATTCCTCATGAACGTAGACACAAAATTCCTCAACAAAATACTAGGAAATCAAATCCAGCAATTTGAGGGGCGCCTGGGTGGCGCAGTCGGTTAAGCGTCCGACTTCAGCCAGGTCACGATCTCGCGGTCCGTGAGTTCGAGCCCCGCGTCAGGCTCTGGGCTGATGGCTCGGAGCCTGGAGCCTGTTTCCGATTCTGTGTCTCCCTCTCTCTCTGCCCCTCCCCCGTTCATGCTCTGTCTCTCTCTGTCCCAAAAATAAATAAACGTTGAAAAAAAAAAATTAAAAAAAAAAAAAAAAAAAAACAAATCCAGCAATTTGTAAAAAGAATAGTAGATCACAACCAATCATGATTTAATCCAGGAATAAAAGGCTGGTTCAACTTTCGAAAATCAACAGATATATCCCATCATAGTAACAGCTTAAATAACAAAAAAACACATGATTATGTCAATGGCTGCAGAAAAAACATTTCACAGAATTCAACATCCATTCGTGACAAATGCTGCCAGCAAACTAGGAAGAGAAGGGAACTTCTTCAACCCAAAAAAGGGCATATACCAAAAACGTACGGCTAACGTACTTAGTGGTGAAAATGAACGCTTTCCCCCTAAGGGGAACGAAGCAACAATCTCTACTCTCACCACTGATACTCAACATCGTACTGGAAGTGCTAGCCAGTGCAAGAAAAATAAATGGAAGGCATACAGATTGGAAAGAGAGAACAACTGTCCCTATTTGCAGATGGCATGATTGTCTATGCAGATGATCTCATGGGAATCTCTAAAGACGCTCCTACAACTGAGTGAGCTAGCACAGTTGTAAGATACAAGGCCAACACACAAAAAAATCAATCCTATTTCTACATCCTACCAATAAATCATCAGAAACCAAAGTTAAAACAACAACAAAAACCCACATCAGTTACAAGAGCTGAAAAGAGTGAAACACTTACATATAAATCTAACAAAATATGTAGAGGATCCACACACTGAAAAGTACAAAACACAGAAGAAAGCCATCAGAGATGACCTAAATACATGGACAGTCATACTGTGTTCCTGGATTGGAAGATTCAGTATACTTACAATGTCAATTCCCCACAAAATGATCTGTAGGTTTAACACAATCTCAAAATCCCAACAAGATTTTTTATAGAAACAAGTTGATTATAAAATTTATATGGAAAAATCAAAGGAACTAAAATAGTCAAAATAATTTTGAAAAAAGAACTAAGGTGGAGGACCCAGACTACCTGATTTAAGAATTACTATAAAGTGGGGCACCTGGGTGGCTCAGCTGATTGAGCGTCTGACTTTGGCTCAGGTCATGATCTCACAGCTCATGGGTTTGAGCCCCGCATCGGGCTCTGTGCTGACAGCTCAGAGCCTGGAGCCTGCTTCAGATTCTATGTCTCCCTCTCTATCATCCCCTCCCCCACTCCTGCTCCATCTCTCTCTCAAAAATAAATAAACATTAAGAAAAAAATTTTTTAAAAAGGAATTACTATAAAGCTACAGTAATCAAGACAGTGTAATATTGATGAAAGGATGGACACAGAGATCAATGGAACTGAACCAAGAGCCCAGAAAGAGACACACATAAATATGGCCAAATGATTTTTGACAAAGGTGGAAAGGCAATTCAATGGAGAAAGAATAGCCCTTTCAACAAATAGTATTGGAACAGCTTCATGTTAATAGGCATATATATAAACATCAACCTAAATTTTTCACCTTATATAAAAATGAACTCAAAATGGATTATAGATCTAAATGTAAAATATGAAACTATAATTCCTAGATGAAAACATGGGAAACAATTTTCATGACCTGAGATTCTTAGATATGACACCCGAAGCACAATCCATGAGAAAAAAATTGACAAGCTAAATTTCATCAAAACTAAAAAACTTGTTCTACAAAAGACTTTGTTAAGAGAGTGAAAAGACCAGAAGACACAGAATGAGCTACAATTTTTGCAGGTCATGTATCTGACAAAGGTCTTATATCCAAAGTATATAGAGAACTCCCCAAATTCAAACAGTACAAAAATAAATTGTCCAATTAAAAATGAGTAAAGGACTTGAACAGATTCTTCACCAAAGAGAAATATACGGATGGCAAATAAACACAAGATGTTTGACATCATTAGCCACTTAGGGACACGCAAATTAAAACCACAATGAGAGCAAACAACAACAACAAAACATGATGAGATGTTACCACACACCTATTACAATGGCTTAAAAAAAAAAAAAGCGGGGAGGGGGCACCTGGGTGGCTCAGTCACTTAAGCGTCCAACTTCAGCTCAGGTCATGATCTCGTGGTTCATGAGTTCGAGCCCCGCGTCGGGCTCTGTGCTGACAGCTCAGAGCCTGGAGCCTGCTTCAGATTGTGTCTCCCTCTCTTTCTGCCTCTCCCCTGCTCACGCTCTTTCTGTCTCTCTCAAAAATAAACGTTAAAAAAATTAAAACACAAACAAAAAAAGACAATACCAGGTGCTGGCCCAGATACAGAGCAACTACAACACTCAGACACTGCCAGTAGAATAGAATGCAATATGACAGTTCCTCTGGAAAAGAGTGCAGCCATTTCTTATACAGTTAAACATACACTTACGATATGATCAGCAAATCCACTCCTAGGTATTAATCACAGTGAAATAAAAATCTATGTGCACAGAAAAACTCTCTATGAATGTTTATAGGCGCTCCATTCATCATCACTAAAACTTGGAAACACCCCAAACATCATTCAACAGGTCAATGAAGAAACTGTTGCAATCTACCTACAATGCAAAACTGTTCAGCAAGAAAAAAGGATGAACTATGAACAAAACACAACATGAATGAATCTTAAATGCATTATACCAAGTGAAAGTCTCGGAAGTTTGCATATTCTGTGATTCCACATATAGGGCATTCTACCTTCTGGAAAAGACACAACTATAGCGATGGGCCGTCAAGGGTTGGGTGTGATTTCAAAGAAGAGTGAAAGTTTTGTGGCCTGATGAAACTGTTCTGTATCCTAATTGTGGTAGTGGTTACATGAATGTATATGTGTTAAAAAAATCATAGAACTGTTACACACAAAAAAAGTCCATTTTACTGTATTTTAATTGGAAAAACTAGAACACATGGAGACCACCAATATCCTTGGCATGTGCCCAAACCTCTAGAGCTCAAACTTCTGTCAGTTTTCTTATGTTCTAAGAAAGAAAATGGTGTGCACTCCCTAAATTTTTTTCTTGCTGATTTAATTCAAAACCGTAATATGACAAATTCTAAATTAGCTTTTAAATGATGTTTTTCCAGACTCAAAATATAAGATAAAAGCCTTCAATTCTTCCAATTCAGTCATGAAACAAAACAAAAGTAATCTAAAGAAAGAAATAGATCGGGGAGCCTGGGTGGCTCAGTAGGTTAAGTGTCCTACTTCAGCTCAGGTCATGATCTCACAGCCCGTGAGTTCGAGCTACGCATTGGGCTCTGTGCTGACAGCTCAGAGCCTGGACACTGCTTCAGATTCTGTGTCTCCCTCTCTCTCTGCTTGTGCTCTGTCTCTCTCTCTCAAAAATAAATAAACACTAAAAAAAAAAATTCAAAAAAGAATTCAATTTCCAAATGGCAACCAAAAGCAAGCCAGAGTCTAATGGACAGAGCCAATCAGAGACAGTCTAAAGCATCATGAAGCAATGCTCAGATGTTAGCTGTTTTTTTGCACAGTGTTCAATTTTCACATGTTCAATGTTCAGAGTGTTAATATTCAGATGGAGTGTTTTTTGGAGTTAAAAATATACCCAAAATCAAATTACAGAATAGCATGTATAATACTCCATTTTTACAAGCATGCACACAGGAACAAAGTCTAAAACGATATATACCCGTTAATGGAAGTTCTCTGTAACATTGAAAAAACTGTACTGGTGATTTTTACTTTTTTTCTTCATTTTTCTATAGTTGTCTGATCTCTAAACAACAGACACAAAATACCTTTATAATCAGAAAGTAAGTTTTCCCATTTTCGAAAACAGTTTTCAAGTGAAAAATGTGTTATATGTATTACAGATCAATTTACGTATGACTTAAGACTGTGCTCTTGGACATAAAGGAGCTTTGTAAGCCTCACATAGTACCAGATCCCAAGAGACACTTTACCAGATGGGTGGCTGGAGAAGACCAGGAATATAGAAGTTTCTCAAGAAAAGTGGTACCTTCTCTGGTGTCTCTCAATAAAGAAGGGGGAGGGAATCAAGCCAATGGCAAAGATGTTTGGATGGAAGGAGGCCTGTGAGTGCTGGTGAGCAGGCAGAACGGATCCTGTCATGGAACAAAGGCAGGGAGGCAGACCAAGGAGGAGACCAGGAAATTTGGAAGAGGTGTGAAGGAAGGTAGAGTTGAAGAAAGGCTTGTGATGGAGAGTAACAGCAGTTTCATAGGAAAAGGTCAGTGTGCTCACTGATGCCTCAGAGAGCTAACTATTCCATCCCTCTCCCCTCCTCTAGGAGAAGTGACCCCAGGCTGACCCTTGCACAGGGGTGTCATGCTCAGGACCCTGAGTACACAAGAGGGGTGGGCACCTGACCCACGGGCATCCAGCCCACAGGCTGGCCAGGCAGCTCTAATTTGGCCTAGCCGGGAAAGCTCCACCCAAATAAAGTCAGTGGTAATCAGGCCAATCAGATGCTCTCTGAAATTCGACTTCAGTCAGTGAGTTAGCAGCAGAGAGAGCAGACAGACCTGGGATGAACATTTTAAATAACCTATCAGAACTGGGGCACCTGGCTGGCTCAGTCAGTAGAGCATGTGACTCTTGATCTTGGGGTTGTGAATTCAAGCCCCACATTGGGTATAGAGTTTACTTAAAAATAAATAAAACCTTGGGGCGCCTGGGTGGCTCAGTTGGGTGGGTGTTGGACTTCAGCTCAGGTCATGATCTCATGGTTCATGGGTTCAAGCCCCACGTCGGGCTTTGAGCTGAGAGCCTAGAGCCTGCTTCAGATTCTCACCTCCCTCTCTCTTTGCCCCTCTCCCCCCGACATGCATGCATGTGTTCTCTCAAAAATAAATATCAAAAAAATAAAATCTTTATTTTATTTTTTTTTAATTTGAGAGAGGGAGACAGAGAGAGATGGGAGGGGGAGGGGCAGAGAAAGAGGGAGAAGGGGAAACTTAAGTAGACTCCACAGTTCTCTTAGCACAGAACCTAACTCGAGGCTCACTCTCACAACCGTGGAATCATGACCTGAGCTGAAATCCAGAGACAGACGCTCAACCGACTGAACCACCTGGTGCCCCTGTTTTGTTGTTTTTTAAGATTTTATTTATTGGGGTGCCTGGGTAGCTCAGTCGGTTGAGGTCCAACTCTGGATTTCCGCTCAGGTCAGGATCTCACAGTCCGTGGAATCGAGCCCCCAGAAAGGGCTCCATGCTGACAGTGTGGAGCCTGCTTGGGATTTTCTCTCTCTGCCCATCTCCCACTCACACACATGCACGTGCACTCTCTCTCACAAAATTAAAAAATAAATTTTTTTAATTAAAAATAAAATAACCTATCAGAATATATTTATAATATATTTCTCTATGAGAAGACGACACAACTGCAACTTTGCCTAAGCATTCTTTTAGGATTCTTCTGGCCTTTAAGAGCTGCTTTTTGGGTTATGCGATCACTTGCAGAAAATACCTAAGTGCACACGCTGCAAAGTCTGAACGTTGTCCTGCTCTTGAATGCAGCTACTTAACTGTGAAGTGTGGTTTGTTCACAGGGCCTCTTTGTATGGCATTCCTTACGGCACAAGATTGTGCCTCTCACTGCAAACAAGTTAGGCGGCACTGTTTTTAACACTCCTCCCTGCAGCCTGTGTACTTTAAAGCAGTATTTTTTGTCAGCCAGTTTTCTCTTCCTGGAAGCAACCAAGAAGAGTGTTCACATTTTATTAAGACAACTACCTTCCTTCACCATGGTTTTCTACTTCCACTCAGGTCCTTGACCAGACTTGCTCCCAGAATTCTTTTGGGTGTTTGGCTATGTGAGACAGACACAGTGCCACATGCTGCCCTCCACAGTGGGGTCATGGTCCTCGGGCCCCACCATGTTTTGGCCCCCATGTTCTCAGGCCAAGTTAGTGCTCATAGCCCCTGCCAGATTTGCCCAGTGACAGATACCCGTCCCCAGGCTGGCCCAGGTGGCAGAGGATGAAGCACTTGGAGGCCTCAGGTTAGAATGGGGCCAGCCAAAGCAGAGCTCACTCCTCTTTCAGACACGATCGGGTCACAGTCCAGTCTATGAAGGGAGGACATGGCCCTTTGTGGCCCAGGAGCCACGGGATGCCCTTGATTGGGCAGCTAGGAAGAAAAGCTGAGTCCCGTATACTCAGCTCCAGTAAAACCCTCAAACGCTGTTGCTTGGCCCTCCCAGGGTTCCCTCCAAGGCCTGGTTTACCGGTCCTGCAGCAAACCCAAAAGAACCCATGTGCTTATTCTTGGCCAACAGCGAGCTGACTGACACTGCAGGGATGGGCTCAGCCTTGGGGGAAGCCCACCCAGCCGGTCACAAAGGCCCCTCGGTGCACACACCTAAACAAGAACTCCTAGAGTGAAAGTTGTATAGGGTTATGTGCACCAACCTCTACTATAATCACACACCATCAATTGTCTGACGGATTCTCTGAGCAGGATTGAAGGTTTTTAATTTCAACAATATGGGAGCTCTTGACAAAATGAGTCAGCTAATTACTTTTTTTATCTGTCTTCACTCATTCGGTCATGTAGTACCAAATACATCATCATGTGTATACCTCACAGAGGACCACACAAGATGCTGGAAGGCCCTGCACATGCACATGATTATTAATTCAAAATAAATCTGCTTAAAATACTGTATCTGGAAGATTTAATTTAAAGTTTATATTCGGAGCACCTGGGTGGCTCAATCAGTTAAGTGTCCAACTCTTGATTTCGGCTCAGGTCACGATCTCACGGTTTGTGGGTTCAAGCCTCGTGTCGGGCCCCGCGCTGATAGCACAGAGCCTGCTTGGGAAATCTCTCTCTCCCTTTCTCTCCAGCCCTCCCCCACTTGTGCTCACTCATGTGCATGTGCACTCTCTCTCTCTCTCAAAAAAATAAATAAAATTTTTAAAAATACACTTTCCCATCTAGCTTAATACCACAGCTAAGCCATGTCTCAAATAGGTTTCCCAATTAAATAATCAAGACATAAGCTGCTCCATATAGCACCTTTGTGTCAGTTACAAACAGATTCTGGTCTGGATGGGGGCTTGGCTTGGTAAGAGGATAGCAAATTAAAAATGGCGCGCGCACACACACACACACACACACGCACACACACGCACACACACTCACCCCCAGGGCTGATGAATTGGAAACAGGCAACCTTTCTTCCCAGTGGACACTGCCCAGTGCTAGGGCATGTGTGTTGGCAAGCAGAGTGTGCAGGCTGGATCTCAGCCTCCTTTACCCTCTCAGACCTACTGTGCGCACACAACCTACCCAACTGTATATAGTAGCTTTGGACAATAAAGATTTAGAGCAGGATGTTGAGGACTTTCTCTGTTCCTCTGTGACAATAATATTGCTGGATCAATCTGGCTAAATCCTGTATCTGGCAGGTCTTAATGATCTCTGTGTTAAGTATTAAGAAGTTTACTATTGCAAACAGGTAAAATTTAAAAAAAATTTTTTTTTAACTTTGTTTTTTATTTATATTGATCTGGTCTGAGACACAATGGTAGATTTTATAGTCTGGGGAAATAAAGGGGAAAAAAAGAACTGCAGGCCTCCTACAGAATTCCGTGGAGTGGGGCGCCTGGGTGGCTCAGCTGGTTCCACATTTGACTTCGGCTCAGGTCATGATCTCGCGGTCCGTGAATTCAAGTTCAAGCCCCGTGTCAGGCTCTGTGCTGACAGCTCAGAGCCTGGAGCCTGCTTCAGATTCTGTGTCTCCCTCTCGTTCTGCCTTCTCCCTGCTCACGTTCTCTCTCTCTCTCTCTCTCAAAAATAAAGAAATATTAAAAAAACGAAAAAGAAAGAATTCCATGGAGCTAGACATAGAGGAGGGGTTCCACAAACTACTGACCCAACTGGGCTCCCCCAGGCTTCCCTCAATCTGGCAATTCATCATTCTTTGTGGGCTTCACTCATCTGATAACTTGGCAGCCCCTAAGTCCCCCCCGAAAGTCCCAGACCAACAGTCGAAGCTTTTCCAAAGCATCTAGTGAAGTTGAGGTGTATGCAGTGTCTCTCCAACTACCTCACCAGAATCACCTTGACCACGGCACCACAATGCCAGTAACTCTGACTACCCCTCCACTGCCATCACATATTTCAAGGCCATGCATAAAGCCATGTGCATGTATTCTCCTGTGACAAATGGGGGTCTGTTTTCCCAGTTTCAGCTCCAAAACCATATTCCAAAAGAAGATAGACCAATTTGCTGGCAAATTATCCTGATTTCAATTTATCATCAGAGAAATTAAGGAACTAAAAGGCAACTTTGTATCTACCAACATTAGGGGTTTTGTTACAATTCAAACTTTAGGGCTCCAGGTCAGCTGCCCGTCCCAGGACATTCACTTGGGGAGTTTGCCAGGACTGGTTAAATACCTGCACTTTCAACAGAATATCACAGGAGTTCCTGGGTGGCTCAGTTGGTTGAGTGTCCAACTCTTGATTTCAGCTCAGGTCATGATATCAAGGTCATGAGTTCAAGCCCCACATCGGGCTCCACGCTGAGTCTAGAGCCTGCTTAAGATTGTCTCCCTCTGCCCTTCTCCCTGGCTAGCACTGTCTAAATCAAAATAACAAGTTTAAAAATAAATAAATGAACAGATCATCACAAAGACTTGATTTGTGCTATATAGTCTTTACTAACCTACTAACCTAAAAAGTGCCCGAGGACATTTACTACTCATCCTCTCTTCCCATAATCATATAAAGGGTAAGAAAGATCTGAATTCAGAGAGCTGTTCCACAACTGTCTTCACAGAAGGGAAGCAAATCATCACCACCCTAGCAACGGCTAAGTCATGGGGAAGGAATGTCAGCCTTAGGCTCAGGTTCCAGGGCAACCGACAAACTGGGTAGCCATAGGTGAGCCACAGGTTCCCGAGGCGTCAGGTTTGTTACACGTAAAACACAGGAGGGGCACATATGACTGGCTTCAGGATTCCTTCCAGTCTAAAATTCTGAGTTTCTGAATTTCAAGGTGTTTAGAGCCATCTTGAACCTCCACTATTGATTTACACCATGCTCTCGTTTTGCTATGGACTTAAGCTTATCTCCCTTCCTCCCAAATGCATATGTTAAAGCCCTAACTTAAACTGTGATGGTATCTGGAGATGGGGTCTTGGAAGATAATTAGGGTTGGGTGAAGTCAGGAGGATGGAGACCTCGTGATGAGATCAGTGCCCTTATAAGAAGGGGAAGAGAGAGGGATGCCTGAGTGGCTCAGCCAGTTAAACATCCAACTCTTGGTTTCAGCTCAGGTCACGATCTCGCGGTTCATGAGTTCAAACCCCACAGCAGGCTCTGCACTGATAGAGAGGATCCTGCTTGGGACTCTCTCTCTCCCTCTCTCTATGCTCCTCTCTCAAAAATAAATATACTTTAAAAAAATGGGGGGAGGGGGGAATCTTTCTCTCTCTATGCATGCACAGAGAGACGATGTGAGCACAGAGCAAGATGGCTGTCACCTACAAGCCAAGAGAAAAGACCTCAGGATGAAGTTAACTTGCAGGTACGCTGACCTTGGCCCAGCCTCCAGAACTGTGAGAAATAAACTGCTATTGTTTAAGCCACCCAATATATGATATTTTGTATGGCAGATGAAGACACACCCTCAATACGAATTAGTTGTTTTTCTTTTCTTCCTGGATAATATATCAAACTGAACCTGGATGAATTGGCAAGTGCTCACCAAGCAGCCAAGTGTTCACCACTATGAACACTAAATAGAAGAAAACTGGGGCTCTGCCTCACAGGTGTTTAGAGACTTATTACAATAGACTGTAAGCATACCCAAATCTGTTCTGAAAGCCAGAGTCCAGAGGTGCCTGGCTGGCTCAATCAGGGAATGTGAGATTTGTGATCTCGGGGTTGAGAGTTCGAGTCCCATGTTGGGTGTGGAGATTACTTAAATAAATACAACTTTAAAATAAATTAATTAAAAATAAATTTAAAAAGAAAGTCAGAGAGTCCAGAGAGTGAGGGACACGTGTAATGTAAGCTAGTGCTCCATCATAGGACATCACAGGACACAGGATATCAATCAGAACAAAGAAAACCCAGGATGGGCATGGCAGGGCCAGTAAGAAGAGGGGTAGAGGAGAGCAAACAGGGAAAAGGTATAGAGGACCCGGTCTCACGCCAGCCCACTCACTGCCGGGGAATCCTCTGGCTGTGCCCTTGCGGCATCAGTGTGTTACGAGGGAGGAACAAGAAGCTAAGGAGCTTACGGCCAGGATGAGGTGGCAGATCCAGGTGAAGAGAGCCTGAATGGGAGAGTGACTCAACTAGAACCTGGCTGGATGAGCCAGGACACATCAGCATGAAGGATAATGGCTAACATTCACCAGGTGCTTCTCTCGGCCAAGCTCCACGCTAGGCACTTTCCATTCAACCTCACACCAACCCTTATGGCAGCAAGTAATCCTCCTACCTGCAGTCCTTGCCATTCTGGCTTGACTCAGGCCCCTAAAGACCAGGCTGAGGATTAAAGGGCATGGCCCTGAGTGTAGGGGATCAAGATCTATTTCTGTGAAGGAAAGTGACCAAGGAAAACCAAGAAAACAACAGGGAAATCCAGGGTAGGGTGCAGGAGGCCATAAGAGATGCTCTTCCAGCAAGCCAACAGCAGAGCTGGAGGACCAGAGGACACAGAGAGAAAGGGACAAATGAAACTTGGGGGGGGGGGGGGGAGGGGGCGGCGCTGATATGCATCAGTTGTATAAAAATCTAGCTCACACGGGCCCCGCCCCAGATATTCCCCATCTCAGAACAAATTGTGAAAGATTTTGAAATGGACCAAAAGGGTTACTGAGTATCTTCAACGGAAGAATGGGCCTTGTTAGAACATAACTTTCCAAGTTATCTGATCCTATGGGATGTGTGCATTTTGTGGCCTTGGAGATATTCTGCAACTCTGTTAACTTGTATGTAACTGATACGCAACCATATGCAACACAAATGATTCTTGTCTGTAGACAGGCAAATTTAGTAGAGAGACAAGTGAGTCCCCTCAAAGCTACAGTGGCATCTATTCGAAATCATTTCATGGTGTGTGTGTGTGTATGTGTGTGTGTGTGTGTGTGTGTATGGATGTGCACGTGTGCGAACATGCACACACATGGTCTTTGTGTGCAAACTCCTTGAATTTTCCTTTGAACAGGTTGTAATACCTTACTGGTTCCCTCATTAATTAATAAAAATCTTTTATATTTGTATAAGAATCGTGATTTTATCTTTAAAAATTATCTTATAATACCCATAAACAAGCTAAAGTCCAAACAGATGCCAATATTCTATGGCAGGTGTGCTACGAAGGGAAAAAAAGGTTCCAGAAATCAGTAATTCTTCCAACACCAAATACTTTGAGGTGCTGGCTCAAGCAAACAGGAGATAATCAAGCCTCAATTTTTATCTCTCTACACCCCCTCCACCTCCACCAGCAAACATGGTCTCCAGCTTCCTCACGACTTGCATTAGCTCTGATCTCAGAAATTCTTAAATTTCAGTGGTAACCCAAGGAGCTCAAAGAGAAGGGCTGAGGGGCTCCCCTTTCTAATGAAACCAACACCTCTCCAGACTCTGACAGATGTGACCCATTCATTGTGGAAGAATCAGGAGCCAGAGGGGCTCTGCAGGCTAGCAGACGTACCAGGACCAGGAGCAGTGCTGGCAGAAGGAAAACAGAAATGGACTGAGTCTCTGCAGGATGGGGAAGACGACTGACGATGGAACAAAGCTCATAAACTGCCTAATGGTCATAGAAACACACACGCAAGGGGCGGGGGGCAGTGTTCCCGGTGTGGTCTCTGAAGGTTGGCTGCATAGCTCTGTACCTACTAGCAGTGGGGACCGTGAGCAAATTAGTGATATCAAAAAGCCTGTTTCCTCATCTGTAAAACACCTGCCTCACAGGATTGCCCTGAGCGGTAAATGAGAGAACACACATAAAACACTTAGCAGTCTGACACACAATCAGTGTTCAGTGAATGTTAGCTTCAACAGTTTTTTGACTGAGAGATGAATATAACGTAAAATAAAAAACAGGGACTATAATAAAACATAATTGTGGGGCACCTGGGTAGCCCAGTCGGTTAAGCGTCTGACTTCGGCTCAGGTTGTGATCTCACGGTTGGTGAGTTCGAGCCCCGTGTCGGGGTCTGTGCTGACAGCTCAGAGCCTGGAGCCTGCTTTGGATTCTGTGTCTCCCTCTCTCTGTGCCCCTCCCCAGCTTGCACTCTGTCTCTGTCTCTCTCTCTCTCTGTCTCTCTCTCTCTGTCTCTCTCGAAAATAAATAAAACATTAAAAAAAATTTAAACGTAATTGCCACCTGTAATTCCCACTTGTCACATTCTTTCCACTCCCATTGCCAAAAGACCACCTGCGTCTTCATTTCTCACCTGAATTACTCAAGGTCTCCTATGGCGCAGGGACCTTCTCAAAGCCATTCCTCACCCGCTTTAACTGAGCGACAGCCAAGAGAAATATGGGAACCACGGAAGTGAGTTTACATTTTCTAATAGACAGATTTTTAAGTAAAAAGAAACAGAATTATTTTAGTAGTGTATTTATCCCATTATGTCCAAAGTAGTATTTCAACACGCAATATAAAAAATTGAGATATTTTACATTCTTTCTTTTCTTATTACAGCTTTAAAATCCAGCATGTGTTTTATACTTACGTACATCCCAATCTGTACTGGCCACATTTCAAGTTGCCAGGAGCCTCAGCACCAACCATTACCCATCTCTTTCAGAAAATTCAAATTCATTGGCCTAACAAATCAGGGCCTTTCCAACAGGGTCCTCCTCATCCCTCTCTGTGCCCTCCTCCCCTTCCTTTTGCCTGGGCTTAACCCTCTTCCTTATCCACTCCCAGCACCTGGTATATTCCTCTCCCACAGGACACACCACACCTTTACGTCAGCCACTGGCTACTCAACACTCAACATGTAAAGTGCTCGTTTCCCACAAAGGCTTCTTTGCCAACCTGTCCTCTATGAGATCCCCTGGCTCTGGGGATAAGAACAATTTGAGTGCTTTTCCATCGCATACCAAACCCTCACTCCCCAAGTGGACTGTGAGCCCAGTGGAGGCAAAAGGATTCTTATCCTGTTTATGTATAACAGTAGCTGGCCCAGCCGAGGCATTCAAATATATATAAAGTATAGGTTTTTTGTGGTTTTTTTTTTTAAGGGGAAGACTACATTAAAAATTTTACATTTAGCTACTGATCTTGATCTAACTCTACAGTCATTCAGCCAACTCTTAATCTCAAAGCATACACACGTACAAGGTTTGGACCAAAAATGGTTGAAAGAAAGCAGGCAAGCTAAAGAAGCAACTACCACTGGGAGAGTCATTGTTCCTGGGGTTTGGGTTGGGTTTTTTTGTTTTTTGTTTTTTATTGGCACAAAAATCTTTTAGACTTAAATTGTTTTTCATAGCTGCACTGGAATAAATGGGAAACCACAAAAATGAAGCCTTCCACAGTGCCAGTCATCAAATTGTAGTGGTAAGAAAGGAGCCATCCAAAACTATCCACATCTGATTGAACTCTAAACATTTTAAATGTTTATTAACCCATATAATTCCCAAATTTAACCAATCATTTGAAACGCTCATAGACAAAATTCTGGACTTCAGTATTTCCTACAGCCCCCTCCAGCCTCAAGAAGATAAAAGCCTCCCTTCTCGGGGCCCCATGGAACTGCTGTTCTTTTATTTTAATCAGAGAGCTTTATAAAGACAACCACTTAGGACCCTCAGCCTCAGTCCTAGTTGCAACTTTTTCTTTACACGTACATGTTTGAGTGCGTGCTCCAAGGGCTCCCAAAGAGCTGGCTCGGTGGACCCTGAGCAACCCTCTCTCTCAACATGTTGATCAGGAAGCAGACAACTTCGTTAATAATTAGAGAATCCCTAGTTTTCATCTTACACTTTCCTAAGCAAAAAGCTTGGCAGGGCCTCTTATGGTTTCCCCTTCTCTTACAAAAATCTGCCTTCTAAGCAAATGCTTCTGTTTCCTAGTAGCAGTAGATACCCTTTTAAAACTCACAGTTAAAAAAAGCAAAAAGAATTACAGCGGTATTTTGTTTCCATACTTTCTTCCTAATATTTTCCACTTAGAACTGAGTCCAGAAGTTTACTGGTAAATACACCAATACAGGTTATTTTCCCTTATGGATCCCATATTGTCAAATAATCTGACCTTATAAACTACACTGAGCAATATTCCATTATTTTTCTTTTATTAAACAGTTATGTATACTCAACTGGTTGATCAGGGCCTTACTATGCGCCAGGCACTGTTATAGACCATGGGGATAGAAGGAAACTTAACACACAACACCTCTGGTCTCACGGTCTAGTCAGGTGGTAAAAGCCATGAAGAAAAATTCAGCAGAAGGAGAGGAAAAAGAGTGGGGACAGGGGTGTCCTACTTTACACAGCATGGTCACGGAAGGTCTCTTTTAAACAGAACAGAAGAACAACAGTGCTGAAGAACACAGCCAAGTGATATTTTTGGGAGGGGGCAGGGGGCAGAGGGTGCAAGAATATATCTCAAATGCAAAGACTCTGAGGCAGGGGTATGATACTCAAATGTTAATCAAACCTTCTGGTCAACATAAAACAATCTGTACCATAAAATTCTCGTCAAAAAAGAAATTGGCCTGATTACTATTTAATGCAGTTATATTATTCTTTTTGAAATACAATTATACCTAGTCCCTCAGTCTCTCAATCCCCCATTTCTACATTAGTAAGTTCTAGGGCTCCCAGGGGACCTCACTCTGAAAACCAGTGACAGACCCCACTATCTAATGTGTGGAGACAAGACCACACAGGAGAGGCACAGAGGTGAACACTGGGTCCTCCTGTAAGTGAGAATTTTTCACACAAAAATCGTCCCCATCAAGTTAAACTGCTTACAAATAAAGCAAGATCTTCTCCCGAAGGAGGTGTTGCCTTCTAAATTCTGTATCCTTCCACTCATCTGTCCCTTCCTCAGCCAGCTGCAGGCCTGCTCTCAGGCCTGGACCACTTTGAACGGAGCCTTTGAAAGTTTATGTTGGCTTTTTGCCACCACAAGAGATGCTGAGGCCATCCCCTTGTCTGGGGGTGCCTTATTCTCTTATTCTCTCCCGGTCTAGCTTTCCTCCTCCTGGGCTCTCTGAAGTCCCACCTCGCTAATGAATCCAAATTCCAGCTCATCTCACCCTGCTTTTTACTTCTCTCGCACACACAGCCTGTCCCCTGGGAGATACTCTTATTTTCCAAACAAAAATATCAGGACACATTGTCCGTATGTGGGTACTTGTTACGTGAATCACTATAATGTCAATGCTTGGAATATTTCATAATTTAAAGTAAAATCATTAAGAAAAAAAAAAACTTAGGACGTACTTACACATAGTCTGATGAGACAGCACAGGAAATTGGGACTGTCTGGGAAGGTTCAGGATCTGTGATCACAGTCACAGGCCTTTGACTACAGCTCTGTCCTCTAACAAACAACTTGATTTTCCAAAGAAATCTGACATCACCCTACAAAAGGATTTGAAGCTACTTCCAGCAATAAGGATAAGGAGGCAGTGACAGCAGCTGTGGGTTGAAGGCCAGAACGCTGGCGTTTCCAGGTTATTTCAACAGTGCACGGAGCTAGCAGGACCACCATACAAAATACCCAGCCCTGGCTGTCACACATCCCTCGACCCTTTATGCAGTGGACCACCAATGCGCTGTAGCTCAGGTATTTCCACAACTACCTCTAGACTGGAAATATGACTCTCTTGAGCACCCGAGTAGGCATCCGTTTTACCAGGAGGGGGAAATATCCTGAACCGGGCAGTGCACGTACACCCCTGTCTTCCCTCCTCTAAGCATCCTTCTCAAGTGCCATGACCCGGAAAAGGCTCTTTCCACTTTCCAATTAAGAAAAAAAAAAGGTCCTCCAGGGCTGTCAAGGAAGAATTGATTTGGCCCCGTGACTCAGAAGGAGTCAGAAGGTCTTCCTGAGCTCACCAGTTCCCACTGGTAAGTACTTGTGGGTAAGTGCACTGGAAACTGGAATAAACTATGACCTTCAGGCATATTGTAGAGACATGCTGACCAATTCCACAATTTTTTTAATGCTCAGAAATTTAATGATACTGCCTTTTGATCTAGTAAAAGCATTCCATGAAATTTAACAAAAAATAGTCACAAATCAAAAGAAGAGTGAAAGACTTTTACTGAAGCATTCTTCTTATTAGCAAAGAAAAAAAGAAAAAAAAAAGGAAACCATCTTGTTGAGCCTTTGGAAAAGAGAAACTCCAAAGATCTTTTCATTTGATCTGTCATACTAAGATTTTTTTTTCCTCATTTCCTGTATGTTACAATTCTTCTAACGGAGATATAACGGACATATTATATTAGCTTCAGACGTACATGATTGAATATTTGTATAACTGGGAAATGATCACAATAACTCTACTTAATATGTGTCACTATACACAGCTACAAAATTTATTTTCTTGTGATGAGTCCTTTTAAGATCTACTCCCTTACAACTCTCAAATATGCAATATAGTACTAACTATGGCCACCATGCTATAACACTTTACAACCCCAAATAACGTATTAACTAATAAAATTAGGGTAGGAGCGCCTGGATGGCTCAGTCGGTTACACCTCCAACTTGAGCTCAGGTTCGAGCCCTGTGTCGGGCTCTGTTCTGACAGTTCAGAGCCTGCAGCCTGCTTCGGATTCTGTGTCTCCCTCTCTCTCTGCCTCTCCCCTGCTCATGCTCTGTCTCTCTCTCTCAAGGAATAAACATTAAAAAAAATTTGTTTAATTAGGGTAAATTACTTGCAAATGAAAGAAATGTTACCTTTAGCAAATAAATTAAACAGATAAATTAAGTGCCTGCAATCTTGCAGAATGCTTGGTTTTTTTTACAGGAAAATGTATTGAAAACATTTTCAAACTTTAAGCTTCTTCAAGAGGTCTATATTGTCTAAATCATTCTCCCTAAGGCCCTCCAAATTACAAAGTAAGCAAAAGGTTAAAGGTTATGGTCAGTATATTTGCTTTCAGGCTAATGTATGTTAAGATAGAGCTAACAACAGGTAACATTTTAATAATTTTTTAATAGAAGATATTTGCATGCGGCATACAATTCAAAAAGTACAAAAAGTCATACACTAAATCTAAGTCTCCCTTCCACCTGGCCCTCCACCACTCAGTTTCCCAGCTTGTATCATTTCAGGGATATTCTATAGTGCCCACAGGTTTGTAACACTTTGTATGTGAGACACTTTGCTCAGGATTTTGTATGGGAGGCTCATCAGTGCAAGCAATACTATCATCAGCCCCAATTTATAAGTGAAGAGACCTGCTTGTGGCATGAAGTGAACTAGTAACTGGCCAAAAGTCTCATACTCCCAGAACCCATCCCCATCTTCCTACTCCCCAACACAACAAAGGTGACCTGATGTTATGTTGTTCCCTCTTCCCTGAACACTCTCCCACCAACCTTCATCATCCCTTTGCCTGGATAACTTGACTTTCCATATACATTTCAGAATCAGGGGCACCTGGCTGGCTCAGTCAGTAGAGCATGCTACTTTTGATTTGGGAGTTGTGGGTTTGAGCCCCATAATGGATGTAGAGGTTACTTAAAAAAATAAAATCCTTGGGGCACCTAGGCGGCTCCGTTGGTTAAGCGTCCCACTCTTGATTTCAGCTCAGGTCATGATTTCCCAGTCTGCGAGTTCAAGCCCCATGTCAAGCTCTGCTCTGCTTGGGATTCGCTCTCTTCATCTTTCTCTGCCCCTCCCCTGCTCATGCACACTATCAAAATAAATAAATAAGCATTTTTTTAATTTAAAAAAATAAAATCCTTAATACACTTTAGAATCATTTGTCTCTGTCTTAAGAAACTTTGCAGGGGGGCGCCTGGGTGGCTCGGTCGGTTAAGCGTCCGACTTCGGCTCAGGTCATGATCTTGAGGTCCGTGAGTTCAAGCCCCGCGTCGGGCTCTGTGCTGACCGCTCAGAGCCTGCAGCCTGTTTCAGATTCTGTGTCTCCCTCTCTCTCTCTGCCCCTCCCCTGTTCATGCTCTGTCTCTCTCTGTCTCAAAAATAAATAAACGTTAAAAAAATTTTTTTTTAAATAAAAAAAATAATAAATAAAAATAAAAAACTTTGCAGGGATTTTAGGACAGTGTTAAACACAATCAATTTGTAGACAATTAATATTATAACTATACTGAGTCTTCCAATTCATGAACATGGTATGTCAATCCACTTAGGTTGTCTTTAATTTTTCTTCGGTGTTTTGTAATTTTCAGCATGCAGATCCATCCTCTGCATATTTTGTTAGATTTATACTAAGTATTCCATTCCTTTCAGAGCTACTGTAACTGATAGGATTTTTTGGTTTTGTTTTTTCCTGTTTCCAATGATGTATTGCTTTTATTGCTAGGATACAGAAATACTGATTTTTTGTGTGTGTTGACCTTGTATTTTACAACTGTGCTAACACATTTATTAGTTCTAGGAGCTTTTTCTAGAGATTCCCATGAGATTATCTGCATAGACAATCATGCCATCTGCAAATAGGGACAGTTGTTCTCTCTTTCCAATCTGTATGCCTTCCATTTATTTTTCTTGCACTGGCTAGCACTTCCAGTACGATGTTGAGGATCAGTGGTGAGAGTAGAGATTGTTGCTTCGTTCCCCTTAGGGGGAAAGCATTCATTTTCACCACTAAGTACGTTAGCTGTACATTTTTGGTAGATGCCCTTTTTTGGGCTGAAGAAGTTCCCTTCTCTTCCTAGTTTGCTGGCAGCATTTATCATGAATGAATGTTGAATTCTGTGGAATGTTTTTTCTGCAGCCAATGACATAATCATGTGGGGTTTTTTTTAGTCAGCTGTTCATATGGTGGGTTACATCTATTGATTTTGGAAAACTGAACCAGTCTTTTTACACCTGAGATAAATCACAATTGGTTGCGGTGTACTATTCTTTTTACATAATACCGCTGGATTTGATTCCCTGGTATTTTTTTGAGGATTTTTGTGCCCCTGTTCATGAGAACAATTGGTCTGTAGTATTCTTTTCTTGAACTGTCTTTGTTGGTTTTGTAAAAATGGATGTGTACTATACAGTTTTCTGAGGTCTGGGATGATAATTTTACTACTTCTAACATCATCAAAGAGTGGTATTAACTTTGCTTTTCTGTTAGAATTAATTTTAAGTCTTTGAGCAGGAAGACAATTCCCAAAGATAACAATAATTCCCTAAGTGAAAATAAGACCATTTTACAAAGAGCCACTTTAAGGTAGATCTGAGAATCCAATGCAGTGAAACCTATTACTTCACCTACATGCCCTGTCACATCCCCCACAGAGCAGGAATGGTGAAGAGCTTTGCCCTACTGGCTGGAGATAAGAAACTGACAAGGTTTCCATCAAATAAAAGATATGTTATTACTCAACCCTGAAATGCAAATACACACATTTGCCTTTGAGTTACCTAAGAAAGCGCCTCTTAACCTCTTAGTTCTTACAATTCCTAAAATGCTCAGTCATTTCTACCCACATTATACTACTGAGAAAGCCAAGACAAGGATACGGTTAAGAGATTTCACGTTCAGCAGAGCTAAAATTTGAATTTAAACACCTTCTATCACCCAACTTGTTACAAAAAGTCCTAAACACAGGCAATGCAATGTCAGAAGGTCAATCAGGTATGAGAGGGGCTGAAGAAAAGGATCTGAGGCAAAAGAGTTTCTGGGGAGGTCTTTTTTTTTTTTTTTTTTAATGTTTCATTCATTTTTTTTTGAGAGAGAGAGAGAGAAACAGAGACAGAATAAGCAAGCAGGTGAGGGACGGAGAGGGAGGGAGACACAGAATCCGAAGAAGGCTCCTGGGCTTTCACCACAGAGCCCAGCATGGGACTCGAACTCACCAACCGTGAGATCGTGACCCGAGCCGAAGTTGGACGTTTAACCCACTGAGCCACCCAGGTGCCCCAACACATAACCATTTTTTCTGTAACTTTTTATTATGAAAAAATTTTAACACTTGCACAAGTAGAAAGAATAGTGTAAGGAACTCCTAGATACCACCCAGGTGCCCCCAGAGAGGTCTTTTTAGAACTGAAATGCTGAATCTCCTCTTGGCACTTTTGAGAAGCCCCATCTCCTCATTGAGGTGAGTGGACAGGTCTGTTGGGTGAGGGGCAGGCTACCACAGAGGAGCTGCACACCTCCACAATGGCCAATGAGAAACTGAAATCCTTTTAAGTCTCACTTAAGTATCTAAGAGTCACCCAAATCATCACCAGGCTAGCCAAAGACCAGAGAAGTGTCCTTGGAATCAAAGTCGCCCTCTCTGTGGCACTCAAAATGATGTGTTCAGGAGGCAGTAAAGAGCACACTGCCAATCAGACTGCTTGGGTTCAAACCCCAGCACTACTACCCACTAGCCGTGTGACCTTGAAGAAGTCACAACCTGTGTGCCTCGGTTTCCTCATCCATAAAATGGGGGTAGCAACAAGAGTGTAAGCTCTCACTAAATGATGCCTGCTGTTGTTTTTATTCAGAAAGTCTTGGCCAATCCAAGACCGGTCCTCTTCTACACTGCCCTAGATCATGGTGTATATGCCAATATGCCCTTCCCCAACCACCACCACTCCCCTCTTCCACCAACCCGAGAGCAAAACTCTGCTTTCAATCAAGCTGATGGAAAAAAGCAAAAGACCTAAATGAACTATTTCATTAAATGATGTCTAGGAGCTAAAAACCAATAAGCACTCACAGGATCCACATTCACAAGAAGGAAGAAAGCATTTAAATCAAGAGTTTAAACCAACTCTTCTCCCACAAAAAGTACATTTTATTGTTTTATATAACCACATGAGACATTCTCCCCAACTAAGGGATAGGTATAAGTTCCATTTTAAAAATTTTAATCTATGGAAATACACTGATTAATTTTCATATTTTAGATTAGTTTTGCTATCAAAAGAATTCCATTTAAGGGGCGCCTGGGTGGCGCAGTCGGTTAAGCGTCCGACTTCAGCCAGGTCATGATCTCGCGGTCCGTGAGTTCGAGCCCCGCGTCAGGCTCTGGGCTGATGGCTCGGAGCCTGGAGCCTGTTTCCGATTCTGTCTCCCTCTCTCTCTGCCCCTCCCCCGTTCATGCTCTGTCTCTCTCTGTCCCAAAAATAAATAAACGTTGAAAAAAAAAAAAAAAAAAAAGAATTCCATTTAAAATATCAACTTAACTTTTAAATCACTAGGAAGCAAACTGTCTTTAATTCAAATATATAATTGTAATTTGGGGGTGACAATTTCACCAAGTTTCTTGAAAGCCAGGAAATATTAATTGGCAACAATGATAGCTATCTTTTATTGCACACTAACTAAGCGCCTAACACACAAGGTGCTAAATTCTACATGTCACCTCATTCTCTTAATCCTTTCAGGAGGTACAAGCTCATTTTACAGAAAAACCTCAGCCTTCGGTTGACTATTAATGGTTCTGATAGAGAACTGATTGCTAGCACCTGTGTGAGGCTTTAACACTAAAATGATATAGAAAGGTAAGTCTGAAACTTGAATGTGCACGTGAATCACTGGGGGAATCCTGTTAAACTTCAAATTATGATTCAGAAGGTCTAGGGTAAGCCCTCCGATTCTGCATTTTTTTCTTTTTTTTTTTTTTTAAGTTAATTTATCTATTTTGAGAGAGAGAAAGTGCAAGAGTGTGAGGGAGGGTTAGAGAGAGAGGGAGAGAGAGAGCATCCCAAGCAGGCTCTGCACTGTCAGCACAGAGCTCAATGTGGGGCTTGAAGTCACAAGCCAATAGATCATGACCTGAACCAAAATCGAAAGTCAGACGCTTAACCGACTGAGCTTCCAGGCACCCCTGATTCTGCGTTTCTAACACGCTCTCTGATGCTGACAATGCTGCTGTTCTGGGGACCACACCCAAAGTAGCGAGGATGGCTACAGGTTGCAATAGGCCACAAACCACAAAAAAATGTCCATTAAACACTAAAATGAAAAACAGTCAAATTTTTCTCAAAAACAGTAAGTTAACCATAATATAAACTCTAATATAAGAATTATAACATCCAGGGGCGCCTGGGTGGCTCAGTTGGTTAAATGTCTGACTTCAGCTCAGGTCATGATCTCGAGGTTTGTGGGTTTGAGCCCCGTGTCACGCTCTGCGCTGACAGCTCAGAGCCTGGAACCTGCTTCGGATTCTGTGTCCCCCTCTCTCTCTGCCCCTCCGCTTCTCACGCTCTGTCTCTCAAAAATAAGTGAGATTAAAAAAAAAAAAGGGGCGCCTGGGTGGCGCAGTCGGTTAAGCGTCCGACTTCAGCCAGGTCACGATCTCGCGGTCCGGGAGTTCGAGCCCCGCATCAGGCTCTGGGCTGATGGCTCAGAGCCTGGAGCCTGTTTCTGATTCTGTGTCTCCCTCTCTCTCTGCCCCTCCCCCGTTCATGCTCTGTCTCTCTCTGTCCCAAAAATAAAATAAAACGTTGAAAAAAAAAAATTAAAAAAAAAATGTAACATCCATATTTGTAGTGGGATTTTGAGCTTTGTAACATTTTAAAAATATCTTCATAATGACTTCTTGTTTAAATCTATAGTTCAATTTCCTGGAGCTTTGAGGGGGGCTTTTCTCCCCTAAAAACCTTGACTTATATCAGGGCTGAGAAGCCACGTACATGGAAGACTGTTTCAAGTTGCCATAACCTCCAAGCAGGTCCCTTTTTTCACTCACCCATCCTCTTGCTGTTTAAATCCAACACATTAGACAAATGGCAGAGTTAGGTGAGATTTTAGGGGCTGGGACCCCAAATTTTTCCAGATGAAAAGTAAATTTCCACAACAAAACAGGACCTTACCACAAGGCAGTAACAAATACCACTGGCTTCCATTTCTGGCTTTAGGTGACCAAGTTCCGGCAATGAGATGGCAATTAGCATTTTATACAACTACTGATTTTCATTCTTTTACCAGATCCTTGGAGTGGCAAGTTCTATTTACTTTCAAAAGTCCACAGAATAAACAAAGCAAGGTACTTCACAAAGCCCTATTTTCCACCTGGGTCCAAGTTCACCGTGATCTTTTTTACTCATTTCTGATTATCTGTGCTATACTCAAACATTGGCTAGCTGCCTTTTAAAAGGCAGTTAGACACTACCACCAGCCCTCTCCCTCCCCCACTCTCTTTGCTAGCACCAATGCCTAACAACAGAACCAACACATCTCTGAGGACATTCCAGCTTACCAGATAAGGTCAGTTTAAAATTCTAGATAGGGATAACCCATTCCATTTGTCTTTCCTTAGAGCCCTTCAAAAATATCCCCTGGCAATCAGCAGAACAAGCCTTTCACCAGAGAGAAAATAGTCTATGATTCTGCAATTTACAAACACTGAGACCTTTATTTAAAGGGTGTCCACATTTTATATTACTCCCAAGGGACGCTTATCTATGGACTCAAGTAAGCACCAGCCCAATGCTTGGAAGAAACAAAATGTACATACACTGGGGCTCCATGCAAATGGCTTCTCGGGCTAGAAGGCTATAAAGTTTTGCTGCCGGGCCTCAGAGGAAGGCCTACCTGTGACAGAGTATAATATTGGGACACAGTTTTCTTCTGAATTTGGAGCATGCCCTGTCCACAAGAGAGCCAGGGAACTGCCCAGAGAGGCTTGTTACAAAAACCATGAAAGAGGGGCAGAGGTGCCAGGCCACTGCCCTGTATACCCTGGAAGCTGAAAACAATTCTGAGAAATGATCTCTACTATCGACAAGTCCGACAGAAAGTTGTCTCTGTTGCCTCCAAAACTGGCTGTCCTCCTCGAATGATTTAACTCTGGGTACCAATTGGGCAATGCCAGCCACCGTGCTGGGGCGGAGGATTCAGGGATGCTGGTTCTGTCTTCTAGGTTAAGTAGGCGGATTCAAACCTCTGCGGTATAAACTGGAGACTTTGGGGGTTAGATCTGGGCACCCCCACTGCATCTAGGCTACATGCTTCCATTCAACAAACATTTACTGAGCCTCTGCCCTAAGCCCGGCACTCTGCTAGGTGCGGAGGAGGAAGCCAAGCCACAGTCCCCAGAAGTGGAAGCAGACACAGAGAAGGGCCTTCAGGGGAGGTGTAGGTTGTGCGGGCCCCGAAAACCTGCCACAAATTGCTGTGATCAGTAGTTAATCGGGGGTCAGCATGACCTTCGCGCCGGGCTCCGCGGACCACCAAGCCCAATAATGAAAAAGGCTCGCGACAGCGAAGGCGGGAGTGGACAGGTAGGCCCGGGGGCAGGTGTTCAGGTAGGAGGCGCACGGCTGAGGCTGCAAGTCTGGAGAGGGCAGGGTCCCCAAGGAAGGTGGAAGGGCAGCCCAGGACCCCGCGAGGAAGAAGGGGGTGCGAGGAACTGGGGTCTGGCCCCGGGAAGCGGGTGCGCGGCGGCGGCCGGCCGGGCCTGAGCCCCCGAAGCGAGAGAGGGGAGGGAAGACTCCCGGCTAGGCCGCCAGCCCGCACCTGGGGCCCCGCCCGGCACCTACCACTTGGGCGACCTTGAGACAGCCGAGCGCTCCGCGCAGGTAGTCGGGGTCGCAGCGCAGGCCGGCCAACCCGCGGCGCTGGCTCACCGGCTCGGTGGTGGGCTGGTACGGGCTGCTGGCGCCCGAAATCATGGAGGTGCTCGAGGCCTCGCCCTCGAAGCCGTCCAGCTCCTCGCCGCTCCGCATGCTGCCGCCCGGCCCGGGCCGCCTCGCGCGGCCGGCCCCCGGCGCCCGGAGCTGGCCGGCTCAGCGGGGCCGCCGCATCGCCGCCGCCGCCGCCGGACTGACCGCCCGCGGCCCGCCCCGCCGCCGCCTCCTCCTCCTCCTCTGAGCCCGCCGCCCGGCTGCAGCCGCGACTCGGTCAGCTTGGGATCGGCTCCCGCCGCCTCGGCAGCGGAAAGGGAGGGAGGCGGGAGCAGGAGGAGAGAGAAGGAGGCGGGAGCCGGCGGAGCGGGCCGGGAGGGGGCGGAGCGAGTGCCCACCCGCCAGCCGCTCGGCGGCGCTCCGCGGCTAGGGCGAGACGGAGGCGGCCGCCCGCGCCTAGGGGCCTCGGGAGGCGGGGCCTCGGGGCGGGGCGGGACGCCGTCTCCTCGGACCCCGCCCTCACCTGCCTGTGCGCAGGGGCCCAGGAGGCTCTCTGCAAGCCCTGCCATCCCCGCCTGCGAGGGGCGGGGGTCGCGGGGACCGAGAGGAATGGGGGCTAAGGGGAGGGTCTAAGTGGACTTAAAGGACACGGAGTTGCTTTCCCAGGGCGCTACCTTAGTTCCTCTTCTGGAAGAAGTGGGGTTCTCTGCAGGTAGGCTGGGAGACTTACCGGCGAAGACCAAAAAGTGCTGTGCGAACCCTGCTGCCAACCGTGATTGGCCCAGGGTGGGTCTGGCGAGAGGAGTCCAAGGGTCTGGGTTCCCACCCTGGACGCCTTGCAACAAGCCAGTACAGAGACGCCAGAGACTAAGCGCGGCGGTAGTGAAACTACAATGAGTGAGGGGTCGCTCAGCACGGGGTCTGCAAGACTTACACGGTAAATACTTAACGAATAATTCCCAGTTTAAGTTCTACATCCACCGGCCTGACCGAGGAGGGGCGCTAGCACATTGTAGACCCTCGATAAGCAACAGTAGTTGCCTCTCAGCTGACAAGATTTTGTAATCGCTATCTAATCATCAAGTCAAGTTAAACAGATTTTTGCTCTGACGGGCATTAATTAAGAACCAATTTACAATTCAAGTGTGAAGGCTAATTTTAAGCTTAAGTAAAACACTGACTTCTAAGAATTGTCGCTTTGGTATTGAACTCTTACACACCACAAATATTGAGAGCTTCCCATGCTGTAGGCACTGAGGAAGACACTTGAAGAAAGTATTATTGTTCCCATTTTACAGAAGGGCAGACTAAGTGTGGCGAGTGGTAGTAGTTTGTCCCAGGCCACACAGTTTGGTGGTGAGTGGAGCCCAGGTTCCAACTTTTTACACCACACAATATTGCTTAATATATAAGTTAGATAGTTCACAATATAATTGGTGAACTCCAAGCTGAGATGCAGTAAACATCATAACTAACAAGATTTCCATTTAAAGGGTTTTCATCTTTGGCTTACCAAAGATGGGAAAGACAGTATTTCCAATACTCAATTCAACCAACAAATCTGTATTACGCACTTACTATGTGCTAAGAAATATACTAGGAACTGGAGATAAACTGCCAGGTAAAGACAGCAAGTTGGATGTAGGCCTTGGCCCCTGTTGTTTCCCAAAATCCCAGTGAAATGACAGTTACAGGGATTGATTGATTGATTGATTGATTGATTTTAGGGCATAAAACCACTGCAACAAAGAATGGTAAAGAAGACAATGGCAACAAAGTTGGAATCAGAATAGCAACTAGGCAAGTGATAACTGACTTAGCAGCTCCAAGAAAGCTAAACCCTAAAATGCACAGGGAAAGGCTGAACTGCAACTTACATTATATCACAGAACAAAAGGTTCTGGGATGGGCAGCACCAAGCACATGTAGAAGTGGAGGTGGAAGCAAGGAAAAAAGAAAAAAATCAATTGAAAGTCTTTTTAAGAAGCAATTGGGGGGCGCCTGGGTGGCGCAGTCGGTTAAGCGTCCGACTTCAGCCAGGTCACGATCTCGCGGTCCGTGAGTTCGAGCCCCGCGTCAGGCTCTGGGCTGATGGCTCGGAGCCTGGAGCCTGTTTCCGATTCTGTGTCTCTCTCTCTCTGCCCCTCCCCCGTTCATGCTCTGTCTCTCTCTGTCCCAAAAATAAATAAAAACGTTGAAAAAGAAAAAAAAAAATTAAAAAAAAAAAAAAAGAAGCAATTGGATCCCTGAAACTCTTCTCATGCCCATCCTCCAAGACTGGAGTTTTATTCTCTGGAGAGGATAAAACAGAGTCTCTTAGCTAGGGATCATGAGGCACAGTTGAGGACAGGGGTACTATATTGAAAAGTGTGTGTGTGTGTGTGTGTGTGTGTGTGTGTGTGTGTGTGTATCTCCTAATAACTAATGCTAACTAATATGAAAGCAAAAAAAAAATTAAAAATTCATTAGAATTAAAGAAAAGGAAATCTTACAGGAAGTAGAGCCGAAAGACAAAGAGATGGAAAATGAGAGAAAAGATAAGAAAATTAGAGGAATAGACCGAGAGAATAATAGAATAGTAAGACTTGCATGGGATTAAAATCCAGAAAATTGGAGGGAAGAGAACATAAAATAATAATTTAGTAACATTATTCTGAACCATAGGACATGAGTTTTGGATTTAAAGGACCCACCAGTGCCCAGCACAGTGCCCAGCACAGACTTGCACCCATGCACATCGGCCCGGGCAAGGACAAGATGCTCAAAGCTCCAGAGAGGAACAGAGCAGGTTTCATTATAAAAGATCAGGAATCAGAAAGGCATCAGACTTTTCTACAGCAACTTTGGGCGCTACAAGGAAATGAAGCAAAGTCTTCCATATCCTGAGGAAAAATGATCCTCACCTTGAAATCTGATTCCATCTGGAGTATCAATCAGGTATGATTGATGTCTCTTTCAGACATGCAGAGATTCCCTTTATCCTTTTCTTAGGAGACTGCTGGAGGACACCATCAGAACAAGGATTTAAACCACGGAAGCAAAGGATGCAGGATCCAGCAAAGGGTGGGTGCAGCCTAGAAAGAGGTGGTAAGGATCACAGGGTGAGTGGGCAGAGGCCCCTCTGCATCAGGGCTGTGAGTCAGCCAGCCCAGCCTGGAGGAGCCAGAGGCTTTGAGACACTTCTTCAAGATGAAATTAATGTGTTGAATATACAGACAGAAAGATACATAGTTTGGGGAGAGTTTTGAGATCAATTAGGGATAAACGTATAGAGAACTAAGCAAATATTCATATATATTTATTAACTGCAGGAAAAATAAAAGGATGCAGAGAAAAGAAGTATGGTAAATCACATGGCTCAGTTGTCAATAATATTTGCATAACTATAATAATGTAAACAATGAATGCTGATCTAGCCAGAAGTAAGTAACCCTTGTAGAAAGGAAAGGATAGAGGGACAGGATGTGTGCAGGTGTGATGAGAAGGGCAGTGTGTGCAAGAGATCTAAATACTCATCATCTGTTGTGAGAGATCAGTAGATGCTTAAAACTGGAAAATCAAGAGGTAGCAGTATATGCTTGTTAATTAAAAATATAAAGAAAAGTACAAAAATAATCTTAAAAGTTTCAAAGTGTTGCCTCTGGGGAACAGGAAATGTTAATGAGGGTTATAGGCCTTACAGAACTATTTGATTCTCTTAACTCTGTGTGCACATATAACTTTAACAAAAATAAAAGCTAAGTTGGGGTACCTTGCTGGCTCAGTCGGTGGAGCATGTGACTCTTCATCTTGGGGTCATGAGTTCAAGCCCCACGCTGGGTATAGCGATTACTTTAAAAAGTAAAATAAAAAATTGAAAATAAAAGCTAAGTTAAAGACAATTTTTTAAAAAGGAACTTGAGACTCAGTGGTGAGCAAGGCAGATGGAGTCCCTGCCAGCAAGGACGTGGAGAGTAAGTATTAAAACCAGTAAGTATAGCGGAGCATGTGCTGAGCTATGGGAATTTCCAGCAAGGATTTAACTGAATCTCTGGATCAGAATTTCAGCTGATTTGAAATGTGAACAGCAGCTAGCTAAGCAAAGAGATGATAAGGGTTGCTGGAAGAGTGTTCCAGGCAGAGGGAACAACATGTGAAAAGGCCCAGAGAAGAGGCTCAAATGCAGAATTCAGAGGGAGGAGGATGGCAGACAAGACCTGAAGCTGGAGGGAAGCCTCGGGCTGGTCCCTGTGCAGTCTTGTGGGCCATGCGACAGGGTGGACTCTGAACAGAAGAGTATTAAAGGGGAGAGTGGCCCAGGAGGCCTGACTTTTAGAGCTCTCTCTCTGGCTTCATGAGGGAGAAGGATTGAGCGGAAGCAAGATTAGAGGCTTCCTCCAGTACTTATTAACTGTTCCCTGTTCCTGGACACTAGCCTAGTTTATTTTTAGTTCTGGGGACAGACTCAAAATTTTTACTTCTGGTTTTTAACAGAAGTTAAACAGACTTCCAAAGGATGTCGTTAGGAATCCCACATAGTAATGGTAGGTAAAACTTGGTATTATGGTACCTTCCTCAGTTTTAAGTTGTAATACATCATGAGTCTGTGGCTGTAGCTGTGCCTCCAAGTGTCTATCAGTGCTGAGATCAAAATGCAGATGATAAATGATAGAGAAGCTGGCAGCCTTCTGACAGGTCCCTGGGTTTCAGGGCCTGGTCCACATATCCAAGGCTGACTTAAGGCAACCAGACTCAGGGAGCCTGAAGAATAAACCAGATGTTACTTTACTAATTGCTGCCAGCGGATAGACTCTGCCAACAATCATATTGCTGATTCATATCTCAATCCCTGAACTCATCCTGAAAGAGCTGCTCAGAGTGTATAGCATCTTTCGATACGGGCTATTCCCCAGGTTACCCTGGCTCACCTTGATCAGGCCCAGCCCCACCCAAGCCCCTGAGCCTCTCATTTAGCTCTGGGCTTGGTTCCCTCCAAGGGCAACCACCTCCAAGTCTGGAGGCCTCCTCACTCTAGCCCCCCTCCACAAGCACAATGATTCCATGGACTCATGGAAAAAGTTCTAACCTCAAGAGCATTGGTCCTACAAGGACTTTAGTTCTAAATTCCATTAAGGACTGGAAGCAAACAAAACACCTTCCCAAATGGTGGTCCCTGGTGTTCTATACCTGGAGGCAGTGCCTAGTGTTGCTGAGGGTGGGGGGGGGGGTTCACATTTCACTTCATTTCTTACTGAGGTCTCCCTAGTGCATCTCTGTGAGTGTTGCAGATGGGCATAGTTTTTCCTGTAATGTCAATTAAGCAATAGATCTAATCTACTTCTAATAAGCTCAGTAATTAGCAGGATCCCTACAGACTTCTCCCTCAAACAACAATACAGACATTGGTGGTGATGTAGAACATCTCAAGCATGAAGTATATGGTGGGAAGACAAATTAAGTTTATCATGAACAATTATCAATGTTGATATCATCCTTTTTAAAGTTTATTTACTTAGAGAGAGAAAGAGATTGGGAGACAGAGAATCCCAACCAGGCTCTACACTGTCAGCACAGAGCCCGATGTGGGGCTCAAAACCATGAACCGCAAGATCATGACCTGAGCTGAAATCGAGAGCCAGTCACTTAACCCACTGAGCCACCCAGGCGCCCCATCAGTGTTAATATCAAAATGAACCAAATGCACAAGAAAATCTTACGTTTAATGTCACAAGACTAACAACTTAGTTTGAAACAATTTCACTTTTAAACAGCCTTTCAAGGAAAAGTACCCATACAAATTCCTTGTGTCTGAAGGATTAGACTCAAAGATGTAAAAATAAACACGCCATTTTTGTGTTTGAAAGAAGCAGATGCCCCTGTTGTCCCAAGGCAGGGGTGGGGCGTAGTGACCGGACCCCTCCGGCTGTGCGCTGTGCTGCTGTGCATTCCCACATGCCTGGAGGGAGGGCTGGGCCTGGGCGAATTCCAGCCGGGAGCAGTTCAGATGCTGCAGCCCTGAACTGCAGTTAACTGCTGCTTCTGAAAAAACTTGTCACTCCAGCCAGAAAAATGCTCTCCAAGTCTTCTCTAAAAATAGTGCTTGCTGGGATTTTCCAGTTTGACATTCCTTCAGTTCCTATGACCAAGGACAACTCAAGCCAATCCATCTGCGCCCCTTCCCGGAGACTCCGGTGGAATCCCACCCTCCGTGGGATGCCAGTTTGCAGGTCCTGCTGCCACCAAACCCTGCGGGCACTTGATGATTTGGGGAAAGATTTGCCTGCTCGCCAGCTGCCTTGCTTCTCCCTGGCTGCTCTCCACCTTCTCTTCCCGTGGCAGAGAAGGGGGAATGGTTTTCTAGAGAAGGTGGAAAGTGTGACTGTAAGAAAACGTGGGTGCTGCCTTCCCTCCAGTACCCGTGGTCATCCCAGGCCGGATGCTGACTAAACTAGCCTGGGAACTTCGGAGAGTCACTGCGGTAGCCAGGGGATAACATACATAAACCAAACATTTGCTGATGGCCCGATTCCATGTGCCGGCCACTGGGCCACATGCTGCAGCCTTGAGTCTCTCACAAAAGAATTGTGGGGGTAGCCATTGTGGGACCAGAGTGGGCATGCTTGCTTCCATCTGCCTAGCATCTATGCCCCTGCTTCTAAGGACAGCACCCCCACCTTGTTCTGGACTGCTCCTTCTCTAATCCAACACCCACCTCCCACCTCCCTGCTGATGCTCACCTAGGAAGAGTAGGCACTTGACCCAAGACTGATCAGTCATGGTTCCCTCCTACCAGGGTGGGCCTGGGATGTGAGTTAAGCCAATGAGAGAGAATCCTACCCTGGGCTTTTTCTCTGTAGAACACAGAGGTATATACAAACTTCAGTAAGCACAGGAATCATTCAAGAAGATTTTTTTTTTTTTTTTGAGAGAGAGAGAGAGAGAGAGAGAGAGAGAGAGAGAGAATCCCAAGCAGGCTCTGCACTGTAAGCGCAGAGCCCCACACAGGGCTTGAAGCCACAAACTGTGAGATCATGACCCAAGCGGAAATTAAGAGTCGCTTAACCAACTGAGCCACCCAGGCGCCCCTAGGGGTAGATTTTCAGGACCTCCTGAAGGGTCTGATGCTTAAGCCTAAGGTGTGGACAGGAATCTGCTGCTGCAAATATCTATAGGACAACAAGGCCAGTGCAATTGCCTGGATTAGGAGAGGTCAGGGAAAGCTTCAAGGAGCTAATGTGGGTCTTAAAGCTGAAATAGGAATTCACTCATTAGCATGTGATCCTGCCACCTGTTCTACCTTCTGGAAGCAGTCTCATTGGCTGACCTATATGGTCCCAGGCTCTCCTGACTTTCCTCCTACCTCTCTGGCTGCACTTTTCAGTCATCTGTATAGGTTTGGTCCCTGGAGTTCAGTGTTTCTCAGGGTACTAGCTTCATCACCTTTCCCATGACTCGAGACCATCCTCCTGAGCTCCAGTCACTTAGATCCAGTTGCCCACTAGATATTACCCTTGGGTGTCCTGAATTCCACGAGGCTAAAACATAATTCATAATGCCACTTGCTGGCCCCCCAAACCTGCAATATGAACACCCATTCCTTTCTGAGGCCAAGGAGGAGGAGAAGGCACTTTTAAAATGCATTCCATGTACCAGACATGGCTCTACTTGGTTGTCATAAATTAACTCATTTAACACTCAAAATAGCACAATGAAGAGGGCTAACTCCTAGTTATCCTGTAGGGCTCAGGCTAGATGCCAACTCATCCAGGAATATCTTCCTGAGCCCCCAGGCTGGGTCAGATGCTCCTGCCCTGGCTTCCACAGCCCCTTGCATCAAAGTATGTACTACACGATGTATAACTCGTTGTTTACCCACCCATCTGCAGCTCTTCCAGACCATGATCTGTGTTGTGTCCTCTGGGCCTCGCCCAGGGCCAGATGCGGGGTAGGCATGCCAGTAACCATTGGGGGAACACAGAACTATAGTCACTGGCTGTGTAACCTCAGAAAAGATGTTAACATCTGTGGGCTGTTTCCCCATCTGTCAATTGTGAAGCGTTTAGAATGGTGATGGAGACAAAGTAGACACTCAGCAAATATTCACTCATTATTGTTGTCATTATTCTGAACAAGCAGGACAAGGCATTCTGGAACAAGGAGCTAGCCTGAGCAAAGGCTTGACAGAAAGGGATTCATAAAAAGGTGAGCAGCCTGAGTTTGTGTTCAGACAGGGAGGGTTGAAGGGTATGCGAAGGGCAAGGGGAGGGATAGATGAGCAGGGTAGGTTGGGAACACATTGTGAAGGCCCCTGCACTCAGGTGAGCCATTAGAGTTGAACTGGGCTCTTTAAGCAGGGGACTGACCCGATCAGATTTGAGTGAAAACAAAAAGTACAGATAAATAATTCAGTCTTATCTTCTCTATCAAATTGGTAGCAGTCTCCATTACGTTAAATAATGGATACAACCCTTTATTTATTTTTTTTTAATTTTTTTTTCAACGTTTTTATTTATTTTTGGGACAGAGAGAGACAGAGCATGAACGGGGGAGGGGCAGAGAGAGAGGGAGACACAGAATCGGAAACAGGCTCCAGGCTCCGAGCCATCAGCCCAGAGCCTGACGCGGGGCTCAAACTCACGGACCGCGAGATCGTGACCTGGCTGAAGTCGGACGCTTAACCGACTGCACCACCCAGGCGCCCCAGAACCCTTTAAAAGAAAAAAGGTCTCAGGGCCCCCAAGAGACCATCTGTGGATGCCTAGGGATCCCCAGACCCATTCAAGGAAACCCTGGTGCAACCAGAAACATCCCAAGAGTGCAGGGAGTCTGATTCTTGAAGGGGGGACTGGAGGTCCCCGGATTCATGGGCACCTGAGCTAAGCCTCAAAGGATGGACAGGCCTTAGGTAAGTGGTCAGAAAGGGCAGGAAAGTATGATAGTAGGACAAGCCTAGGGCAGAGTCTGGGAGCTCAGGAGATTAGAGGAGGGAATGAAGTAGTGGCGGAAGGACATAGTTAGTAAAGAAGTCATGGGGGTGGAGAGGTTTTAAGAGCTATTGTCAGAGGCCTGAATGGTACACAGCTTTTGATCTTTAGCCTGTATACATGGGCCGACTTGAAGGCTGTTTGTTTTAATTCAATGTATTTACTTGGAAACAATCTCAAAATTACAAACAAAAAAGCCTGTAAGTACAGTAAAAAAGAACTTCTTTTCCTCTGAACTATTTGAAAGTAAGCTGCCAACCTAGTATCCTATCACACCTAAATACTTTAGTAGTGCATACATCCTACAGAGACATTCTCCTCCTTTAGCAGAATACAACCATCAAAGCCAGGAAATTATGGACACATTACTACCATCTAATCTTTGGATCCCATTCAAGTTTTGCCAAATGTCCCTACATCTTTGTAGCTAAATGATCGCAGTAAGGATCATGTGTTGCCTTATTATCTTTTTAGTCTCCTTCACACTGGAACAGTTCCTCAGACTTGTCTTGACTTTCACGACCTTCACACTTTGGAAGATTACAGCCAATTATTTTGCAGAAATATCCTCCAATCTGAGTTTCTCTGATGTTTCCTTGGGATTAGATTCAGGTCATACATTTTTGGCACCCTAGAAATTATATGCTTCTCAGTACAGCCTATCGGGAGGCACATGATTGAGGTTTGTCCTATTACTAATGATGTTCACTTTCATAGTAGCTGAGGCTTGTATCTACCAGGCTTCTCCACTATTAAGTTACTCTTTTTACCCCTTGTAATGAACACACCTGAGTCAATTTAAGAATCCAAATAAATATTGATTGTAATGAATTATAACCCACTGAATAAATCATATAAATTGAAATGCTGATGAGAAATGGAATGCCAGTTCTGACGTATAATTTATTACTTTATATCAAATATAGACTCATGATATTCTATTCTTTTAATGAGTTATAATCCATTATTATTTAAAAAAAATTTTTTTTCAATGTTTTTATTTATTTTTGGGACAGAGAGAGACAGAGCATGAACGGGGGAGGGGCAGAGAGAGAGGGAGACACAGAATCAGAAACAGGCTCCAGGCTCTGAGCCATCAGCCCAGAGCCTGATGCGGGGCTCGAACTCACGGACCGCGAGATCGTGACCTGGCTGAAGTCGGACGCTTAACCGACTGCGCCACCCAGGCGCCCCCATTATTATTTTTTTAAATGCTCAAATTGCCTTTGAATTAATTAGCAAGCTGATCAATGTGGGTTTTTTGTTTGTGTGTGTGTGTGTGTGTGTGTGTGTGTGTGTGTGTGTTTGACGTCTCCCTATTCTTTGAGCTCTTTCTTACTTTCCAGCACAGATCTCCCAAGCTGACACTTCCCCTGCCCCGGTTCTAGAATCAGCTATTTCTCCAAGGAACCCTGATTTATTTTACTGGAGAATAGTACTTAGGAGCCAAAATCTATGCATGAAGTATGCTCACTTGGGCTGTTGGTGCTCCCAGACCCTCTCAGTGCAGATAGCTAGGGAATATACATATGTATATAAATACACACATCTGTGTGTGTGTGTGTGTGTGTATTGAAAACCACGAGTTTACCCTAATGTCTCTAGCTCCATTCCAATACTCTAGTTTTCTATTTCCATTATTTATTACTCTTCCCATTATTTGTTACTCCCTTCTCTGGCAGTGAGAAGCCTGGTTATCATCTTTCATACATTAATTTACATGACCGATGCCCCCGTATGTAACCACTTTCCAATCTCCATCTCTCCAATCCCTCCACAGGTGCCCTCCTACCATATGACCCCATATTGGGCCCCTCGTCTCACACAGAGACTCACTTCACTGGGCTCAGGTTCTGACACTCCATGCGATGCCCTCCTTCCTCCTTCTGGATGGATACCTGAGTCAGGCCAGTCTCCCATGGGTTTGCTGTCTTCACACCACTTGGGCTCTGATGCCCTGTGCCCTTCTCCTAAGATGCCCTCTTCACCCTGAAAAGAGTTTTTGTTTGTTTGTTTAACACCTGGCCATTCCCTCATCCCCACCTATAGGGACATTCTCTTCACCCTGCTCAGGTTCCAGAAACCACCTTTGGGTCACCATAGCTTCCCACCCCAGCCCCAGACACATACCATGCTCTGCCCACCTAGACTTCAGGGCCAGGGGTGCCTGGGTGGCTCAGTCAGCTAAGCATTCAACTCTTGATCTCGGCTCAGGTCATGACCTCATGGTTCATGGGGCAAGGAGCCTGCTTCGGATTTAGTCTCTCCTCTCTCTCTGCCCCTCCCACTCTCTCAAAATAAACTAAAAAAAAAAAAAGACTTTAGGGCCAAATCAGTGGGGACGGGGAAAAGTGCCAGTGATTTGGGGGTTTGTTTTGAGCAAAGATGACTGTGGTGTTAGACACATTGCTTGCCTTAGCTGTTGCTCCCAGAGGACTATTAGTCCTGGAGGGGCAGAACCTACCTTGTTTACATTATCAGCAATATCTCCTGTCACCCAATCATGCCCACTATTCTTTGGAAGATGGCAATGGTTGCTGAGGAGAGGCAGGGGGAGGCCCCAAGAAGTCACAAACCTCAACCACGTATTTGGAAGCCCACGCATGCAGATGGCGGAGAGCTGCCTTGCCCAAGAAACCAGGCAGTTGCCCAGGTGATGGAATTTATAGTGTGTTGAAAGCTTGTCTGCCCTAAAATAGCTCTCTTGCTTGGTGTCTAAACTAGCAATTTATTTCTTCGTATTTAAGTCTGGTGTTTAGCACTGCCCCTGCTGGGGAAAAGTGTGCAGATTAGGTAGAAGAAGGCAGCGAGACAGAAGCAAGGACACCTGGATTCTCAGTCCTAGCTCTGCTCCCTTCCTGTGTGACGGTGATGAGTAACTTCCCAACCTGGGTTTATTTCTCCATCTTGAAAGTGGTGATTTCCAGCACTAAGGCCTCTCTCTCACACAATCGGTTCAGGGCTGGTTCTGTTTCAGGACCATCTGCACACTTGGCACTGCAAGAGGCACTCACCTCAATGCATCCAGCCTCCCTGTGAGATATGAGGATGCTAAGATTCAGAGAGGTCACGTGTCTCAGTTGTCCACAATTACACAACTGTTAAGTTCTGGAGCCAGGACTCAAACACAAGCCCACCTGACAGCCCACGTGTCAGGGCTCGGACTGTGGGCTACAGTTTTCCTTTTATGTCAGAGCAGTTCCGGTTCAGCTCAGTGCCAGAAATACTTATGGTTCTGAGCGTGGGTGAGAACCATCTGGCAGAGTGGCTGGTTTGAGGCTGTTTGGTGATGCCTCCCTTGAGAACTCGAGCCAGAAGCAAGATGTGTGCCGGATTGCCCTTTGTGCCTGTGACCATGCCGTCCACGGGAGTCACAGAAACCCACTCCCGGGGGCAAAATTTCCCAGGGGGTGTTCCTATTATGGCAAACCCACCAATTTACAAATGCTGATTTCCCTGGGAGCAGGGAAAGTGAGAGGGAAGAGAAGGTGGGGCAAGGGAAAGGAAACTGAGAGTCCACACAGAAATATCACCAGAGTCCAAATTCCAACAGTCATAAAAATAGGGATCTTGACTGAGCCTTAGTAGCCCTGCATGTGAATGTTCTCAAAGGGCATTCTGTGGAACCTGGAAGATGTCCATAGTCACAGCTAGCTGGGAAAGCCAACACTTGAGCCCTTCTGAAGAGCTATACCTACCCAGTTACCCATAAAACAAATCGGAACAAGAACCTATTGGGGTGTCTGGGTGGTTCAGTCGGTTAAGTGTCCCAACTCAATTTCAGCTCAGGTCATGATGTTGAGCCCTGCGGGGGGCTCAGTGCTGACAGCATGGATCCTGCTCGGGATTCTCTCTCTGCCCCTCCTCTGCTCACATGTACACGCTCACTCTTTCTCAAAATAAATACACTTTAAAAATATAATTAGTTCGTGGGGGTGCCTGAGTGGCTCAGTCGGTTAAGTGTCCAACTTCAGCTCACATCACGATCTCACAGTTCAATTTGTGAGTTCGAGCCCCACACTGGGCTCTCGGCTATCAGGGCAGAGCCCACTTTGGATCCTCTGTTCCCTCCTGGGCTCATGCTCTCTCTCAAATATAAATAAACATTAAAAAAAAAAAAAAGTTGGGGCACCTGGTGGCTCAGTTGGTTAAGCATCTGACTTCAGCTCAGGTGCCCTGAGCTCAGGAGCCCTTCAGCTCACGGTTCGTGGGTTCAAGCCCCACGTCGGGCTCTGTGCTGGCAGTTCAGAGCCTGGAGCCCACCTCAGATTCTGTGTCACTCTTTATCCTTTATCTGTGTCTCTCTTTATCCCTCCCCTGCTCATGCTGTGTTTGTCTCTCTCTCAAAAATAAATAATAAACACTAAAAAAATTTTTTTAAAGAAAGTAAATAAAATAAATACATGAGTTCAAAAAATAATTTAAAAAAATCTATTTAATTTAGTTTACCCTTGAATCTTCTAATCCCATTTGACCATCTAAAATTTGATATGCCCAGAACACACCTTGGGAAACCGAGATTTAAACTTTTACAAATGGAGAAAGGAATGTCAAGAGCAAGGCTACCCGGTGAGGGGCAGAGCCTGCACCAGAACCAGCGGCATTCTTGTGCAGTTATGGCAGTGCAGGGCAAATCCTTGCTGTTTGTTCCCTCCTGTACTGTGAGAGAGAACATGCCTCTAAGATGGGTTTTCAGGGTCAAAGCCACCTAACATTAATTGGAACCTCTGAAATACCTTCTCAACATGTATGTATTATTTGTATACAAAGTCTAAACAACTAGAGTGTTTAGTTTCCTATATACTCCCAAGTTTAATTCCAGGCTAGCATTTGTTAGCTGATTCTGAGTAAGTCAAAAATGGATTCACAGTAAAATGGCGCCAAATATTTTAAATATCAAGGACAGATGTAACATGCCAGTCTCCTGGCAGATGTACAAGCACCGCCACTCTTTAAATCATTGCCTTAAAAAAGGACAGTTTTAAAGGGAGTTCTTCCCCAAACAAAAATTAAGATGCTTACAATCTGAAGTTCACATCTTGCTTGCCTTTTCTAGAACTTTAAAGAGTTCTTTCAAGAAGCTGACTGGGTGAGATGGGTTTGGAGGGGAGGCAGGGTGGGGGAAGATAGAGAAGACTGATGATCATTTACAAATGTAAATTCAGTTCTATCCAAGAAACAAGTTCAATTAAATGTTCTAAAAAAACCTCACATATGAAGATATCTTAATGGTCTTATGATTTGAGTTGCTTAATGAAAAGATGGAACGAACACAAAGTTAAATGTTAACAGTACTGGAAAAAGATTTTAACTTTACCCACATTAGAATTTCTTAAGATTGGAAACACTAGAAAGGTTAGATAACTCCTGGCTAAAATGTTGCCCAAGGTTGGGGAAGGGACTTCATGACCTCAAACTTCCCACACAGAACCCTAGTCCCGCCTCTACTGGCCTCTCAAACTCCTGCTACCTCGGCAGTGTCTCCTCTTCTCACGCTGCAAGATCCCCTTAGAATCAGAACCCAGGGAGACTTCTGGGCTGCATCTCGGCTATGTTCTGGCTCTTTGTACCAGCAGGGTGCACTGGCCATCCATGGTGAGTGTTTTGGCTTCTTCCTTCCTCCTGCTCTCAACCACACCGCTACAGGCCTGCTGTTTCTCCTAATCAGAACACACCACCTGCGCCTCAAGTGGCAGAGCATCAGGATGGCACTTTGCATCCTTGTGGCTTATCTGCAGGCCTTGCAGGGTAAGAAATACAGTACTAAATAGCAAGCACTGTCCTTGCCTCCAGGATCCAGGGTCAGATGTGGCATCCCGTGGGAACTGCACCAGGTGACTGGTTACAGGTTGTCCATCCCTTCTACCTGTATTCTTTATAGATGAGATATTTAAACTACAAAATGTGAAATGCCACAAATGGAATGGGTAGATTCTCCACAGGTACAAATGGAGTTGCTGGAACAATGCAGAGTTTCCAAAAGGTATCTTCAGGGCCAAAAATCACATTGAAGACCGACCATATGCCAAGTGCACGTGTACCTCCTCTACTATTCACAATGACCGCAAAGAAATTTTATACCACTTTTACAGAGGAAGTAGGCCCAAAAGGGATGAAGTTCCCCAGTTTGGGCTGCTTTCTGGTTCTGCTTCTTAATCAGTTCCTCATCTGTCCAAACTGTACTTGCCTGGGGCACCTAGGTAGCTCAGTCAGTTAAGCATCCAAGTTCAGCTCAGGTCATGATCTCGCGGTTTGTGGGTTTGAGCCCCATGATGGGCTTTGTGCTGACAGCTCAGAGCCTGGAGCCTGCTTCAGATTCTGTGTCTCCCTCTCTCTACCCCTTCCCTGCTTGCGCTCTCTCTCTCAAAAATAAACATTAAAAAAAATTAAAATGGTAAATATTATGTTGTGAGTTATATCTCAATAAAAAGAGAAAAGGATGGTTGGTTGAGAGGGCTCCCACTCATAAAATCTAGGGCAATGTGAGCATCAAAAAGAATGAGTTATTAGATTGTAACACTCTGAATCTAAAAATTCACAGTAAAAACAACTACCCAAAAAGAGCAGAAGGAAGAGAACTCCTTTTTATAGATGAATGCCGGCTAATAAATGCAGGAGGAATGATGGGATAAGAAAATTATCACTTAAGACTCCTAATGAGGAGCGATTGGATGGCTCAGTAGGTTAAGCATCTGATTTTCGCCCAGGTCGTGATCTCACAGTTCGTGATTAAAGCCCCACCCCACATCAGGCTCTCTGCTGTCAGCGGAGAGAGCTTTGGACCCTTTTGTCTCCCTCTCTTTGTGACCCTCGAGTGTTCTCTCTCAAAAATAAACAAACATTAAAAAAAAAAAAAAGACTCCTAATGAGATAACGGATTTAGGCAAAAAATCATCAGCAGGTGCTATAACCAATGGGTAAAAAGGTGGCTGAAGACCAAGATACTCAATAGTACCACCCAGAGTTTACTGGATAGATCTGGGGGGCACCACCTTAATCAAAGAGAATCAAACCTAACATCCCAATACAGGGACAACCTAATGTGATGCACTAGAACATATGTAACCTCACTTATGTAGCATCCTTGCAAAAGCCATTTAACCTGAATCAAATCATGAACAATGAGACAAACCCAGAATGTGGGATTTTCTATGACCTGAACTTATTCAACACACTTAAAATAAGTGTAAGAAACAGAAAGGGGGCATCTCTAAAATGACAAATCCGATTTTCTTGAACATATTTTACTGTTCTCTATTTAAATAGATAAAAAGGATTATGATACAGTTGCTCTGAAACTCCTCTACGAAGGTGAAGTCTTCCAAATTAGCTAAGTGAAAACGAGCTCAATTCAGACAATCAAGAATTTATCTAAGAGGCAAGAAAATATGTTGGATAACTCACAAACACCACTATACTTTACCTGCAGCTTAGAACTCCACATACTTCAAAATATGGATTTAACAGTTTTCTTAACAGAATGTCTAATAATTTTTAGTGAGAGAGGTAAACATTTTTTGCCACATGGTAGGTATGCCATATGATTAGCAGACAATTCAATCTCTCTCCAGTGAGATAATTTATCATAAAGAAAGTCACCAAAAATTGTAAGCAGTCTGGATTCGTGTTTATTGAAGCCAGTAATTAGAGACATCTTCTTTTCCAGCACTAGAAAGCAAGGTTCCACATGACTGCATAACTGTATCCGGTTAGAGCCACACCCCTGGACTAAGGCTGGTGGGGGAATAATCTGCAGTCCAAATTTTAAGTTAAAAACACCAATAAACTCAGTATAGAGACGACAGTGAACTTTCACTTACAGCATCAACATTGTTAAGGTCATGATGTACAGAGCAGTCACTTGCAACTTTGTTAAACTCATAAAATACGACATCATCAGTTTAAATAGTGATTTTTAAAATGCCAATCAAAAAAAAAAGTGCAAACAAAATTAAATAATTCTAGCAGCATACCCGTTGCATTTTTAGGAAAGACCAATTCATGGCCACATCTTCAAGGTTGGGCTTATTTCTTTGATTTTTCCATTTTAAAGACAAACAGCAGATGTAACCACTATAATATATATAAATAGTCAGAAAATTGTCTTTAATAGTCTACCATACAAGTGTATTCTGCAAATAAAATGAATTTTACTTTAAAAAGTAAAGGCTGTTTATTGTTCGGCCTTTGGTTCCACTGCTTGAAAACCCCAAAATAACAAAAAATATCTCCCCTCCTCCCACCCCCCCAAAAAGAACCCTGCAGCTCCCCAAAGTTGGTAGACTTTGGCAACCACTGAGCACATGACATATTACGCGCACCAGCGTCTTCCGCTACTAGGAGCAGCCACTCGTTACGAGAAACTCAAAGTGATCCCCAAGAAATCTTCCCTCACAAGACAGGTGTCTTAGCACTTCATCAGTTTTAGTACATCTTATATTGACACAAAAGTGCTTATTAGTTTAAATGACAAAAAAAAAAACTTTGTAAAAAGTAAAATTTTGCATTAAAATTTGAAATCACACTGTATCCCCCACAGGCATGTGCCTTTCGAATAATTCTGTCTTGTTTCTGAGGTCAATCATTTTGCCCCTACCCCCACCCGAGCTGCTGTAGAGAGAGGGACTAAGTGACCCCCCCATCAGTGTGGCCACAGCTGTTGGGCATCTACTGGTCACTACACCACAACTATCCTTATACAGTCAGTTTACTGTCATTACGTGGACAATCTGGTGATTGGAAGCCACAATACATTAAACAAATAACTGAATTTAAAAAGGGGTGGAAAAGTGTATTTTTAACAATAAAACTGGCACAAAAAACATGTTTTTATGTTTGTCAGAAAGGCAACTAAATACTCAGCTTTCTCCTTAACAGTGTTCAGACCTTTACAAAAAAAGCAATTCAAGACAGTCTTATTAGAGTCTTTGTATATACAACACAGGATATTAAGTTATGCCCAGTACTATGTTAGTGGTCAATCAAATCTGGTATGTAAAAGTGATGTTAGGGAAGTTATTTTCAGACACAGTATAACAAACATTCATATAAAAAAAGTAAACTCCACATAAGTGAACTGTGGTTTTTTTCCCTTGGTTTGACAACAAATGTTTTATATATTAAATCAATGGTAGTGTTTGCATTCAAATGTTGTGTCGCACATAAAATTAAAAGTGCCATTTCAAATCCACAGAAGTCATTTCTAGAATGGTGGTATGACATGATGATGTGCATGAATTTGCTCTACACGGAGACACGGAAACTCTTGTTTCCATAAGAAAGAAATGCTACATTTTATGAAAAACACAAGTAAGAGAAATGTATCATTTCCATTTGCAATATAAAACATTCACACTTATTTGTCCATCTGATAGCACTGATCAGACCAGAGAGCTAGGACAAGACCCTTTTGCATCAATGGAACTCTGTGAAGGTATCCACAGACCATAAGGCAGGGATTGGTGCAAGCCAATTCATCAGAGTGCAATTACATTACAAACCTCCCTCAAACTTTCTGTAGCACACTGCATTATGGTAAAATGAGAGGTTGGTCACCCATTCTCTGTTAGTAGGCCAGCCTGTGGTAGTATAAAATTTTTTTTTTTAATTTAAAAAACAAAGCAGGAGCTATTTAGAAAACACAATGCAAAGTTAAACTAATTTTGTAACTGCTGACTTTAAACACACTCCACAGTGAATGCCCCCCCGACGCACATGCGTGGAGCCCAGCTCGTCCTGAGGACACGGCCTGGGCCACACGTGTGAGTCTCAGGCAGCTGCCATCTTCCCCACCCGTGTCAGCTCCACCTGACTCAGGCACCCCCACACTTTACACATCTTTCTTAAGTTAGAGATGCATTCAGAACAAATCTTATTCCCATTTTCTCAGTATTTAGTTTGGAAATACTTTTAAATCTTAAAAATGATTATTCGACTTTCTACCGAACACACGGTATTTACTAACACCGCTCGTCTCCTCCTTCCTCATCTCCTCCAACGTTCAGCTTCCCCACCGTCACTTCTCGAATTCCTCCTTTCCGTCGTTCTCTTTCCTGGACTTGCTGCTACTTAATCTGCTTCCCAAGAACAAGTGAATTTGCTAACACGCAACTGGTCAGACTAACCGCCCTCTGATCATTGATTTCCTGGTCTCATATGCTCCACCCTGAAAGAAAGCGGGCCATCTTTCTCTCGATCTACCCTCCCTTTCACAAAAGGCCCTGCTGCGCTTGCTTCTCACAAGAGAGCCACATGCCTGAGAGTCCAAGGGTTATCCTTAACAAAGGGGTCTGACACGTAACCTTCCTAAATGTGCATTTCATATTTGGACAAGCCAATGAAGTATTTTTTAAGTTCATCTCCCCTGCCCCAAAAAACTGATAGCATGTGCCATATCAGAAAAATCCTTGTCTTAGCAGATCAATATACATAGTTATTTGGTCATTTTACATATGCACTTTTTAAGGAGGATCAGGCTTCATTTTCTGTTGAAGAGTTTGTTACCATGGAGTCTGGTTTTCGAGTCATTCTATCCAGTTCTTCCTGAACATTTGTCAACACAGTCTTTTGTCCTTAAAAAAAAAAAAAGAAAGAAAGAAAGAAAAAGCAGCAGTGATGGGAAACAGAAAAGAATTTTTTAAAAGGAACATTTAAAATGATACAGATTTCTGTAATCACTTGTGGTGATAATAACCTCAGTAAGAATGAAAGCAAGCCTTTTTTTCATTGCAGTGATGACGAGGAGATACCCTAATTCAACCCTTCCTTCCAAACATGACAGGTCTGTGTTCCTCTGACTACATAACTGCCCCCTGCCTGGGCAAGCCTTTGTGCCAAATATAAGGGCCTTTCTGAAAACACTCTCACCACCCACCCCTGACCCCATGCACTGTCATCACCTCCTTGTTAGAGGTGGTGTGTGAGTTTCTGGCATAAGGCAAACTACTTTCTGTGCCTCAGACAGAACAGGTGTTTAGGTTTTGTTTTTAATTACAATACTTTAACTCATATGAGTACCCTGGAAACACCATGCTTCAATAAGAATATAAGACTAAGGTCAGACGTTTCAATCCTGCACAAAGTCAGTGCTCATATTTTTTTGTTTTCAAATGCTAGCTGGGACCTGAAAATGACCCTTCTCTCCTATCAGAAATACCAGCCCACAGCCTAGGCCACCAGACCAGGTGGAGTCTCTAAGAACTCAGGAGCCCCTGAAGGACCGGCTGACCTGAGGATGGAGTGATCTCCTGAGGGCCTCCTTTGATCTGAAAACACCAATTAGGGAAAACACTGTATAGGATAGTATAGTCAAAGGAAAGTTAAAAACAAACCCATTTTAAAATAGCCTAGTGGGGCGCGTGGGGCGCTCAGCCAGTTAGTGTCTGACTTCGGCTCAGGTCATGATCTCATGGTCCCTGAGTTTAAGCCCCACGCCGGGCTATGTGCTGACAGCTCAGAGCCTAGAGCCTGGAGCCTGCTTCGGATTCTGTGTCTCCTTCTCTCTCTGTCCCTCCCTTGCTCACACTCTGTCTCTCAGAAATAAATAAATGTTTAAAAAAAAAAAAAGAAAAGAAAAGAAAAAAAGCCTGGAGCTTCCCAGCAAAATGGGTAATTCCCAAGGAACTCGGCTCTTTTGTTTCAGAGGCCTCAAGACATACACTTGCTCTACTGGCCCACACGAAAGGAGTGTGGGTTGCCACAGAGAGTGTGCCTGTGACAAGGGGGGAGCTTCATGGAGCAGGAATTGATGACCCTCCAGTGAGACAGGCTCAGCTCATGGCAAGACTGGGGACAGTGAACAAATATCCTTATAAAACATAACAGAAAATTAAATATAATAAATAAAATATCAGTGCCACACCCTAGACCATGACCTCCAACAAACAGTTCCAATACCAGGGTCACATATTCAGTTTAGGATATAACTCAACTCACCCAATAGTCAGTTCCTGAGAACCCAATGTATACAAATCCCACCTTTAAATGTGCCAAAGAAACCTGCATGCTGTAAAGTGTACTGCTCAGTACAAGGTGGAGATGTGCTTACTTGCTTGGCTGTTGGGAACACGGAGGACGTGCACATCAGGTAAAGGCATACGCTCCTGTCCACTCCCCCACCTCCAGCACTGCTCAACCACAAGAATCATAGGTTTCCAAGGGCCCTTTAGTACCTGACTTCTTGGCTGCGCTCTGCACACCACCAGCACCAGGACTTCCAGGAGAACCTGTCTTTTTACTCAGCAGACTATTGAAGAAGCTGGCCAACACACCTTCACTTGCTGCGTTATCTAAGGAAACATTAAGAAAAAAAGCCTTACACCACCAGGATGACTCAATTACCACCACCACAAAACTAGTTTTCAGCTTGGAATTATCCATCTGTGGCTATCATCTTCCCAGGACACTGAGCACATTCATTATTGCCACTGCCAAGGCTACTTCCCTATTAACATGGTAAGTGCAAATCTGTTTAGATTTCCCACCTATCTGGGGACATAATAGAACTCATGCTCCACATCATCTCCCTGTCCATGAGGCAGTGTTTCCCAAAGTTTTATAAGCCCTTAACATTCCAAGGCTGATGTGAAAAGGTCTCATTCTGAGTTGGAGATAGCTACTGTACACATAAGAATTAAATAAAATTTTGTTTTGCGAGTTTTATTGTAACCAACACATTTAGATATTACTAAGTCACTAAGATAAGGGCTACTTAAACTTCTAAGTAACTGAGCTTGAAAAGAGAAGTGAAGGGGGAAGAAAATGCCATAGTTCATATCTGATAATCATTTAAAAATGAGAAACAAAATCAAGGACTCAAAATATACACTGTATTTTATTTTACTTATTTTTAAAAGTACTCACCACACCCACTATGGGGCTTGAACTCACAACCCCAAGATCAAGAGTCGCATGCCCTAGGGGCACCTGGGTGGCTCAGTCAATTAAGCATCCGACTTCGGCTCAGGTCACGATCTCATGGTTTGTGGGTTTAAGCCCTCCATCAGGCTCTGTGCTGACAGCTCAGAGCCTGGAGCTGGCTTCGGATTCTGTGTCAATCTCTCTCTCTGTCCCTCCCTTACTCGTGCGCTCTCTCAAAAATAAATAAACATTAAAAAAAAAAAAGAAAGTTGCATGCTCAACCAGCTGAGCCAGCCAGCCAGGGGCCCCTCAAATTACACATTTTTAAAAATTTACTACTTATTTACTTAAGACTTATTTTTATTTTGGGGCACCCGGGTGGCTCAGTCAGTTAAGCATCCAACTTCAGCTCAGGTCATAATCTTGCAGTCTGTGAGTTTGAGCCCCGCGTCAGGCTCTGTGCTGACAGCTCAGAGCCTGGAGGCTGCTTCGGATTCTGTGTCTTCTCCTGTCTCTGACCCTCCCATGCTCATGCTCTGTCTCTCTCTCTCTCTCTCTCAATAATAAATAAACATTAAAAAAAAAAAATTTATTTTTATCTTGTTTTGAGAGAGAGAGAGAGAGAGAGAGAGAAGTGGGGCTCACCCAAAGTGGGGGCTCATGCTCACCTGAAGCGGGGCTCAAACTCCCAAACGGTGAGATCACGACCTGACTCAAAGTCAGATGCTTAACCAACTGAGCCACCCAAGCGCCCTTATTTATTTTAAAAGTTTATTTAAGAGAGACACACAGTGAGCGGAGGAGGGGCAGAGGAACAGAGGATCAGAAGCGGGCTCCGTGCTGACAGCAGAGAGCCCAATGTGGGTCTCGAGCTCTGAAACTGCAAGATCATGCATGACCTGAGCCGAAGTCAGACGTTCAATTGACTGAGCTACTCAGACGCCCCCTTATTTATTTTTAATGTTTATTTAGTTTGAGAGAGCGAGCGAGCATGCAAGTGTCAGGGGAAGAGAAAGAGAATCCCATATTGACAGTGTGGAGCTTGATCCCATGAACTATGAGATTATGACCTGAGCCAAAATCAAGAGTTAGACATTCAACAGACTGAGTCACCCAGACACCCCTCAAAATACACATTATAAAGTGATTATGTTGTATTCCTCTTTGAAAGAACCTGCATGGCCTGATACAGAACCAAGTGTAAGGGCCATTGATTCCAACAAAGGAACCAGCCTTAGTGTCTGCCAACCACGAGCCCCTTCCCTTTGAGCGAAGGAAAGTGGAAAGCAGCCCCTTCTTGGGGAAGAGAACAGCCCAGTTGCCACGGGCCTCCACGTTCCAAACCCAGCCACATAGCCCCTTCAGAGCTCAGGCCCAAGACTAAACACTCTCCACAGAGGCAGGATACATACTTTTGATGTTTGGGTCCGGCTTCTTTACTGATGTGCCTGGGGAGGCACTAGGCACACTTGCTGGCCCTCCCCGGCCCTGAGTTCTTGGAGAGCCAGAGGGTCCTCTCGCAGGGGATTCCTAAGTCCAAAACCAGCTCAAGTTACATACAGGCATAAAAATAACAGGAAATACACATCCCCAAAACGAAGACATGCTCTGCAGGATATTTTTCACAGTGTAAGGAGAAGGGAGGTAGGACTGGGAGTTTGCCCCCAGCTCAGTCTCTTTCTAGACCTTAGTTTCTCCTTAGAGAAGAGACATCAAGATAATGAAATCTGCTCACTCTATTTCCCAGAGCTGTATTCCTTTCCTGAGTCTCCTACTATGTTCCTGGCCCTGGGCTTTTAGGGAAACCAAATTCCCTTTGAAAATACAAAAACCCACACAAATGTAAGCTCTTACAAATAATGGCATAAAGTGTGAAGACACCTACAACACTGAGCCTTGACCCCATTTAGTTTAAGGTACTCACAGAAGCTCTCGTGGGCGTGGCTGGCTGCTTGGCAAGGAGTGACTGCAAAGAGAGGGACACACTGGCCATTAATAGAGGCCTGCAGAGTGGACGGAAAGTCTGGAGAAACACTTCCCAGTACTCCACTAGAGGGCGCCATTAATAACAACCAAGTCACGTTTTATATTATACATGCAAAATGTTTAAATTCAGAAATTTGCTACATGGTGAAAAAAATAATTCAAGTAACCAGTTTTGGAAGCAAGGAGATCACAGAAAGGAGGACCAGCTGGCAAAAAAACCCCATCAACACCCTCCGCAGAGCTGCCTGGACCATCAGGAAGACCTATGACAGGTCTAAGTGGCATGTCTAACAATAGTCCTAGTAAAACAGGAAGGAGAGACTGGGTTTGCATTCTGAACTGTCAGCTTGTGGAAGTTACTCTCCTCACCTACAAAATGGGTACATCAGCTCACCTGCCTTCATGCACAGGGCTGTGTGGGGCTATGTGAAATAATGGAAGTGAAGTCAGGGCACTTGGTAAACTGTCAACACAGGAAGTATTATGCCAAAAAACCTAATTTCCAGAAAGAAAGGGTACTTAAAATGATACCAAGCCTATCATTGTTGAGAATCTGCAAGCAGGCAGGGGATCACCTGAGGCAGCTGGTCTAACTCCTACTCTGTACCAATGCCAGAAATGGGAGGGAACAAGGAGACCTGGTGGCAATCCCTTTAACGCTGCAAGCTCTTTGTGATGCCCTCCACCTCATCCCAGGGGACTGGCATTTCATGCAAGAGAAGGCATCTGCTCTGGCCTCACTGGTTTTTCTTACCTGTTGCTTCATTAGGAACACCTGCTCATCCTCGGCTGCCAACTCTTTGTCATGGACCAGCTGTGAAGTGAAGTGACATACTCATTTGTGGTCACAGGCCAAGAACACCCGAACTACTGTCAAAATTCTCACTGAAAGAAGAATCTTGGGCTCAGGTCTCAACACGGGTCCAGGGAGAATCCCTGCAGCAACAGCGCAATTATGTTTTTTTAGCCTGGCACCAACTCTATTCCAAGACCAGCCATGCCATGTGGCCAACTGACATTTTTAAGTGGCAGGTTCTCAACAACCCCTCTCAGATCAGGGCCTGAAGATCAGGGGAGCACAGGGATCTCCTAACAGTAATCCCGAGGTAGCGGTGGCATTGTCAGGACTTAGTAGGAAACTTCAACCCAACTCCTTATGGCCTTGTGGGCCCTCCAGCACTCACATCCCACCACCTGGAGCCCTTTACATTCACACCAGGCTTCACCTAAACTTTTTTTAAGAGGCTCTTGGCTTACATTTTTCTTCCCCCCAAAATGGTTCAATGTGTAAGACATATCTCTTTAAATGTTTCTTTTCCCATAAAAAAAAAAAAAAAAAAAAAAAAACACAGAAAAACGCCTACAACTCAAAGTGACTGATCTGGGTACCTTTCTCACAGGAGGTTTCACAATAAAATCTTCATATGCATCTTCTGGCTTCACAGTTGTGAAATTTTCATGTAAAATAGCTATTTTCTTTTCGTTGTCCCAGCCTGCAGGTCTAAAAGCAAAGAGACAGGGATTGATTTGCTTTTCCTGGGACTACCTTATAGCACATGTTAGGTAACATTCCGGGTTAGCGAGGACTCCTAGGTGAGACCCATTCCCACAAAATCTGGCCTGTAGCTGCTGGGGCTGGCTTGTAGCTTGTGGCAGGAAAGCCAAAATTTACTGCCGGCATAACCAATCAGATTGACATGGCAGGTTCTGTCCTGTACTGAGCTCATGGGGCCCAAAACCTAGGAGCCAGAGTCAGATCTTACTGACTCCACATGCTGACCCACAGGAAGTGTTCAGAGTTTTCACACAACTCCACCCAGAAGAGCAAGGACACAATGGGGCCTTGTTCCCACAGAGCGGAGGACATAGAGAGCAGCACAGACACAGCTCCGGATGAGACCGTTTCTCTTGGGCTTTGGTGTAGAAGAACTCAGAAGTCTTCTGAAAACAGTTTTCTTGTGGACTAGTTCATTAATTTTACTGGTGTGGGAAGATGTACCGTGGAACAAAGCAGGGCAGCAGGATCTGCACTCTCCTGGGCTGCAAACCAGAGGGACACAAGGAGTCCTTGAGGCTCCTACATAGGTGCTGCCCTGCTTGAGATCACTAAGCAGGATGGCATCCACGTTCCATTAAGTTAAGCCACGGTAGCCTACAGTTCCCAGATTCTCACAGGTCTCCCTTTCTCCACCTAAGTCCTACTTCACTGCTCCACAACCAAGAGGGCGCTCTTACCCAGGGTGCTCCACCCAAATGGTTTTGCTGACTTCACCAGTTCCCAAACAGGCAAACTACCAAAGGATCAAAGATTCAAAGGGACAGGGTATGATCAAGATACAGCCACAACCCAAGCAGCCTTTGGAAGGTGTGAGATGCTTCTCCTCTCCAGACCAGCCCTGATCCTCAACCTGTCTTCCTGGGGCGTCCTGTTCCTCAGGATCACAAGTAATTTGGGCACTCACGTATCATTCACTGAGCTTGTGTCTTTGATGCCTGTGTGATTGCTCTGGACAACAATCCTCTAAAAGCCACCCAAGGCTCTAGCTCTGCCATCTGTGAGGAGCCCAAATGAGGCTCTCCCTAAATGTTCAGGAAGCAACCTATTCAGTGCCAAGAGCTCTTGGCTATCACATCTTCAGCCTTCTGAGAGGCTGTTCCTCCTACCCCTCCATTCCTTCTAGCCTGCCTAGCACACACACACACACTCAGCCTTCCAGCATCACCCCTCTGCCCTCCCTGCCGCACTGCCTCCACTACCACTCCATTACTGCTCCACCCCTGCCCTCCAGTGCTGTGTGCAGGGACCATATCTTGTTCACTTCTGTGTCCTTAGCATAGAACCCAGACACCTAGGAAGTACTCAGCAATTGCTGAATGAACTGTAATTCTGAAGTCAAGAGGATATCGAAGCCTACAAACACTGATCTACTAGCACAAGTCCTCTCCGAGGCCACACAGCTTCATCATTCATTCACACATCCAAAACACTCATCATTTTCCAGTGACAGAAAAACACAAACTGGAGCAGACAGGTATCTAAGTCTCTGCCCAGGACAGCAGCCCCCGTGGCTCCAAAGTACCAAAAATACAACACGCATTCAGTATAGCCAAAGCCCATGCTGACGGGTACACCAACAAGGGTGCCTGCAATCATCTCTGCCAATGGGCAGAGAGATCACATGCTTCAACAGAAGGCATCAGGGTCCCCAAAGCCCAATTCCCTATACTTCAACTCCTTCCTCCAGCCAGTATTCTACCGGAGTTGACAATAAGTGGCAAAAAAGTCTGGCTTAAGTTTTGGTACCTTGCTCTCAATGATGAAAGGCAGCACCCATGACCTCACTCCACCTACTTCCCTTAGACTGAAGCAGAATGGCAAACAGTCTAGAAAGGATCTGGGTATATCTATCCCCTGTGAGGTCCAGGCCAAGCACTTTGCCCCAAGGCAGCAGAAAGCTGGCGGTGTACGAAAGAGACAGAAGGCACCTTACATGGAAGGATAAAAAGAAAAGAGCAAATGTACTATGAAAAGAAGCATTTGAAATCACCTATAAGGAACTCACATAAAAACTGCATCCTTTTCCACAACTAAGGCAGGTGTGATAAAGTGGAAGCCATACGTTTTATGAACAATGTACTTATACAACAAGTCGAGGTTTTTCTCCTCCTTCACTGATGTGTAAATCAAGGCTGCTCCATCTAATCAATCTGCTTAAGGAAAACCAATTCACTGCAAGAGACAAAAGCAAACATAGCCAACCATAATCCTCAAAGTACTACTCACAGGCTAATTAGTTTTTGATCAACACATGATCAACAGAAAGTATTAAAACTTTTAAAACTAAAACGGTAATAATGACAGATGAACTATGTCAAAAGCATAAAGGATGTCAATGGTGGCAGGCCATGTGGTTCATTTTTTAACATGCAGACTGTTGTCTTTTGACCCGTCAGGTTGGTTCATAAGCAGTCAAGTTAATGGCTCTGAGATTAGCCCAGGAAAACACCCTCAGCATATCCAGGGTGCAGATTCTTTCCTAGACACAGATGTTCACACGTGATCCAGTTTATTATTAAGCACATCTTCTGTAAGAGATGGGTACCTACATGTATCAGCACCCTCCACTGAGCTGGACAAGATAAAAGGCCCAGAGGAAGTGGTATGGGGATGTAGCACCACTTGCTACTGTATTTTCACAGAAGTATAACTCAAAAGACTGCTGACGCAGTATCTCTCATGGACACCACACAACATAAACATATGGGAAACTCTTTGTAGCATCTATAACAATATCGTGTTGGGTAATTAACCTTTTTGCAAAAAAGCAAAGTTTAAAAAGATTTCCAAGATATGATGAAAGTAGTTTTGGTAGTAAGACTATCCATATCAGCTTTCTTCTTAATATGAAAGCCTATCAAATGTACAGCATTAAAAATAAAAATAAATGAAAGGCAGACACAAATCAGTAAGTCTCAAATTCCAATACAGTAAAATACAAAACTAATAAAAAGATGTATACAATTTTTCCCCGGCAGAAGACCATTCTAGATTCAGGAAGTTCTTTATCTTTTTGAAGATACCAATCTAGAGGGAAGCCTGAATTAGCACAGAAGGGAGCCTGTGCTCCTGTGCCCTGACACAGCGCTCCAAGGATACACTGGAGGCAGAACCTCCGTAGGTGTGACTGGATGAAGTCAAAGTGCTCGTCCCTGTAATCATGCTCCTTCTCCAGGACACTCACTGCATCACACTGCAGGGAAGACAGAAAGAGAAAGGAGTCACCTCTTTGCTTCTCTGCCTGCTGAGGATGGGAATGGTGTCTTCTACAGAATTAAACTATCATAGTTCCAAAGAAGAAAGCCACAGCCAAGGGTCTAACCATTAATTAGACAAAAGTGAAAGTGAGTGAAAAGAGTGAAAAGTGAAAGAGTGAAAAGCAACTGGAGATTTCTCTTTCATCCTGGGCCACAGTTTCCAGAGCTGCAAAGTGGGGACGTAACAGTCTGATCACCTCACAGTTGTTCTAAGAATCAAACACGGTCACAGCAGGAAGCAGGCCATGGGACATAGCTGTGCACTGCACCCTCCAAAGAACTCTCATCTCACAGAATATAATGTGAATGGCACATTGTGTGGTTGGGAATAAAGTACTTTTAAAATCCAAAAAAAAATTTTTTTAAGTTTATTTATTTTTAAATAATCTCTACACCCAACACGGGGCTCAAACTCATGACCCTGAGATTAAGAGTTGCATGCTCTTCTGACTGAGCAAGCCAGGCGCCCCATAAACCCAAAATGGTTTTAAAGCTACTTTTTTCTTTTCTAAGAGAAACAATTATTTCTCTACGACTCAACTTAATTTTCATTCCCACATCATCATCCTACAGGGCAGAAGAAAGTGAGTTCCCTTCCTTCTTTTTCCAGTGTTATGTTCTTCCTGAAAACCATCTCAAATCCAACAGACTTTAAATGACCAAAACCCCAAAAGAATTCTGCTCTTCTATTTTTTAGCCATCAGTTTAGGCTAGACCAACTGGTTTACGGAGCCTTAAAAAAACTGCTTTTAGTTCTGAGTTTGAATCACTCAATAGACAGTACTTCACGGAGAGATAAACTATGAACAGAGTAATGCCATGTTTCCAGCAGCAACATTAAATGACAATATTTTCTAGACTGACATATTCAATGTACCTTATGAATCCTGAATTAGTCCAACTCTCCCATGGGAAGACACCCAACAAGAGCCTCTAAGTTTCTTTTAGATGGTAATTGTTCACTGGCCAAACCCAGCCAGATTTATAATTCCTGGCACATACCTTTGTGCACACCACCAACACTGGGATTCCCAGGTTATGAGTCAGCATATTGTCACCAAGAGGCAGGGCAACATTTTCTTCGTCAGGACCTGAGGTCAGAGGTCCTCTTCTCTGCGGGGAACCTTGACAACCTTCTTCAGGCTCAATATAGTCTTGAAAATCTTTCACAACTACAGGTGAAAAAGTAAAAGAAAATCACACAAATAAAAACACACACGCCAGTTTTAGAAAACTGAAAAAGGTAGTAATAAGCACAAAAAATAGAGTTCTGACAAACTTCCCCACTCTGCCTTACTGTAATATTAGGGATTTGGAGGTGGTGATACAAAATGCCAATTCTAACATATTGTCTGAGCATTATAACTTCAGAGCAGCAAAGATATTCCCCTGGACATGTTTAATTATATCCAACTCTTAAACAGGTTTTATTTATTTTTTTATTCTTCTACTTTAAAAAAAAAAAATTTTTTTTTTTAATTTTTTATTTTTGAGACAGAGAGAGACAGAGCACGAGCAGGGGAGGGGCAGAGAGAGAGGGAGACACAGAATCCGAAGGAGGCTCCAGGCTCCGAGCTGTCAGCACAGAGCCCGACGTGGGGCTCGAACTCGTCAACCACGAGATCATGACCTCTGCCGAAGTCGGACGCTCAACCGACTGAGCCACCCAGGCACCCCAAGATTTAATTTTTTAAAAAAAGATTTTATTTTCAAGTAATCTCTACACCCAACATGGGGGCTTGAACTCACAACCCCGAGGTCAAGAACTGTACGCTCTTCCAACATACAGGGGCTTCCCAGGCGTCCCTTAAAGAGGTTTTAAAAACATCTAAGGTTTTAGTAGTTTCTATTATTTAATAGTTTCTATGAAAAAAGCCACATTTCTTATGTATCTAACATTTTCAAAAAATCAGAAGAGTAAAACCATCTGAATTCCACAAGAACATGCTGTTTTTCATACAGCTATGTCTGTACTAAGGGCAAGGCTGGGCTTGGCCAGCACCATCCACGTCTCCTCATCATCCTGACTCTTGTGGACCCAGTGTCATCTTTAGGAGATCCTGAGTCACTGTGCAGTGTTGGCGGACCTGTTCCTAACACAAGAAGGGGTCAGGAGTAAAATGTCCACTTCTTAGCACACACCTCACTAGCGTATCAATAGTGCAATCCCATAGGAGGGCCCTGAAGCTGAGAGTGGTTCATGGGCCTGGTTAAGCCAAGTGAACCAAAGCCCACAGACCCATACCTTTTCATGGGTACTTTAAGGCTCACATGTCAGGCCAGAGAACAGCCCACAAATTAAAACTGCTATGAGCGAGAGCAGCAAACAGGCAGCTCTACCTTCTACACACAACAGGACGAAAGGATCAAAATGCCTTTCGGTCTCATCCACAACATGCTCATTAAGAAAATGCAAATAACTGGATTAAAGAGAACCTAGGGAAAGGTGCACATACTTCTCTTCATCCACAGAACAAGTTTCAAACATTTTAAAACAATGAGTTTTAACCGATAGAGATTTTACGTTATCATTACATGAGCTCCTAGAATTAATCTAAAGAGTACAATGTCTTTCCTAAAATATTGGGCAAGTTGAAAACCATCTCAACTAAGACCTAAAGTGCAGACATAATTAACATTTCATTTCTACAGCTTCTCTTTAATTAAGCTCATTCATATAATTTCATCGTCAATATAAACACTAGAGATCTCTACTGCATTTTAGAAAAAAACAGAGACAGAGAAGGGTTTTCTGATTAATTAGTGTGGTTATTGAAGGATCTTGAAGAAATCAAAGGTTCTCACATGAATCTCCTTCAACGTATTTTAACAAATCTTCAACTCATTGAAAAATACAACGGTTTAAGTTTGGGTCATACCTATCACTGCCCAATATCACATGAGGCACTCAACCAGGGATTGCACGACAGTGAGCACGGCAGAGCCTGGGGTGTTACAGGTGAGCTAAGTGGCTGTGGCAGGAAGCAGAGGCGGGCAGCCCCAGAGGTTTGTTCCATAGAACTCCATTACCCAGTGTGCTGCACAAACTGCTGTATTCTACATATGCCATGATATGAAAATAGGTGGGAAGCCCTGGGTTGGACTGGTCACTCTCTAAAGGAATAACTTAACTGTGGCTATCCAGTAGCCATAGGAAATACACATGTGTTTTTAATAACTCAGCATTTCAGAAAATAAGTTGGGAGACAGAATAAGTATTCATGACATAGATAGAGGTTGGTGAAGGGAAGGATAATAAGAACATAGTGAACACTGTGCAATTCAGATAATAAAATGTGCATTTCCCTTAGGGTGCACACTTACCACAGTATTAACAATTTCTCTCCAATGGTGAGATGGCCAGTATTTCACAGCAGGAGCCAACAGCCCACCTGGGGGCTCCCCCTTTAGCATCACGTAATAGTTGGTAGCAAAAGGGGATCAGAGTGCTCTACCCTACCTGCTGCTATCTCTCTCTCATCTTCTTCTTCTTCCTACCTCACTGATCACCCACTGGTTGCACAGTCCTGAAAAATCACACAGACAGCACCTAATCTTTTTTCTCTATTTGATAAGTAAGGGAAGCCCAGACATAAAGCAGGGAAGACAAGACTAACCTACACAAGCGCCACCTTCTGAAGGCTCTGGGGTTGCTCTGCCTTCCCCTCACTGTCAGTCAAACAGCTGCCACAGATTTAGGACTACTGGGGAACCAAATCCTGAAAAAGTGACCCCCCCCCCCCCCCCATGGAGCAGCTTTCCAAACCCAGCAGACTGGAGACTGGTATTGATTGGAAACTAGGTTGAGTGACAGCCCTTCACTCATTCAATACAATACCTAGAGTCCAATTAATCTGCAAAGAGGGAGTCTGATAAGCAAGATGGCGGCCAACTGCTTTATTAAAATGTAACCTAAAACCAGCACTAACAAAGACATTCCTTCAACATGCAACACAAAGGCGTGACTATCATTCCAAACATTTCAGAGGAAGGGTGGTGAAAACAAGAGAGGCCTTCAGAAGGTTAACGAGAGTCATGAGGCATGGACGAGGTTACAGCAATTGCTAGTTGCCCTCCTATGTCCTTTCTCCTCTTCTTCCTTATAACCAAACCAAATCCGGATACCTAGAACACATGGCCATACAAACTACACTTCCCAACCTCCTTAGAAAGACAATAGGCATGTACCCTTCAGCCCTTCTTTCTTCTTCCTCCATCCTGCTGCCTGGAACACGGATGTGAAGGCGGTGACAGTTCTAGTTGTCAAGAGGAAGAGAACCACACCCTAGAGATGACAAAGCAATAAGCAGAAAGGAGCCAGGATCCTTGACCTGACTTCCCAGAGCTGCCTTCTAGGCTTGAACTGCCTATCTCCAGATTTCATTTACAGGAGAGAGAAATAAACTTCAGTCTTGTTTAAACCACTGTTATTTTGGTTTTGTGTCACAAGCAGCTGAATCTAATCCTAAGTGACACAGACAGCAATGACGAAGCAAAAAATGAATTCAATAGTTTATGGGAACGAAAGATCCCCAGAGGCAGGCATCTTATCTGCTAGGTGCATCTCCAGTGCATAGAACAGACCTGGTATAAGGCAGACACTTTTCCTATCTGGGAAAGGACAATATCCGTGGCTCAACCTTGTTTTGTTTGTTTTAAAAATCTTTACAAGGTTAAAAAAAAAAAATCTTTATAAGTTTATAACACTAAGAAAACAGATTCAGAGACTGAAATCTCCAGGGCATTAACCCATTAATCTGGGCAAGATGCTAAATATGCAGTGAAAGACAAACAGCTCTTCAGCCTCAGAACTATTCTAAGAAGTTGTCTTTAGGGTCTCTATTCCAGGGGAAAAAGAGGCATTATCTAGAAAGGTCAGCAGCTGAAGGCAGACCAGCCGAGCTGCATAACAACCACTGTAGCACACATGCACATGGCACACCATAGAATTTAAATTCCCCGTTTTAGCTAATGTGGGACAGGAGCAAGAGGAATTTATGACAGGAAGACACACAGCAAGAGATCTGATTTAAAAAGCACATCAAAATTTCTGAACCCTTTTGCCAGTAAGTGTGAAGATCCCGTGTGCCATGCCCTAGAAGCCCTCATTAATTCACTGAAGAGAGTGATGTCATCCTGTGGAAAAAAGCCAGGCTGAGCCAAGCCTGCCCTGGCCAAGATTGCTGCTGCTGAACATTGCCATGGCTCCAGCCCCTGCCCCTCCCATTTCCCTGGCAAGGGGACAGAAGCTGATGTAAGTGCAGAAGCAAGGGAAAGCAAAAATAAGCTTCTGAATCACATTAAGGAAAAACAAAACAAACAAACTTCCTTTAATTTGAAAGTTCTTTGTTGTCAAAAGGACTTGGGTGTCCTTAGTATTAAAACAGCCTTTCATTTTAATGACAAAAAAATGACTTTCCTATTTCTAACTAAAATCATACTTGCTTGATGGCAAAATGAACTAAGGTAGAAGCTGAAAGATTTGTCTCCTTTAAAGGGCTTCCTTTAAACCTGTCAACAAGAGAGTCCCTAGGACCTCAATGGAATCCCAGAGCAATGGACTCAAGCTGCATGCTGATCGAAGTCTCCACATCCACTGATGCTAACTCAGCAGCCAGAGTAACAGAAAAGCAAAAAGACCCACAGACTGATCAAACTTTGAGGGATGAGAGAATAATCTTTAAATTTTTTTAATGTTTATTTATTTTTGAGAGAGAGAGAGAGAGAGATCGAGTGTGAGCAGGGGAAAGGCAAAGAGAAAGGGAGACATAGAATCTGAAGCAGGCTCCAGGTTCTGAGCTGTCAGCACTGAACCCAACACAGAGCTCAAACCCACAAACACAAGATCATGACCTGAGCCAAAGTCGGACGCTTAACCGACCGAGCCACCCAGAAGCCCCAAAGAATCTTTATTTTAAAAAAGAACCAACGGAGATAAAAAGGAATATGGTTTCATTTACTTTCTGCAACTGTGATGCTTGAGAGTAAGACTGCTTTAAGTACTTTTTGACTATTGAATTTACAAGAGAAACTCTGAAATAAACGGTACAAACAAAACCAAATATTCTGTAAAGGAAGCTTTGTAACCTCTTGACACTGTGAAAAGGAAGGTGGCTTGAACCATCTCAAGAGACTAGTCAATTTTCCAATTGAGAAAATCCTATTTTACTTACACTTCCGTTCCAGCTCCCTCATTTCTTCTGGTGGAATTTTCATTTTATCAATGTGCTCACGTAAAACACTAGCCCATTTCTGAAGAGATTCCATCACAGTCCAAGGCCTAGACATGTCTGCAACAAAAATGACCAGGGTCTCCGGCAAGGACTCAGCAGAAACTGCAAACTTCAGCAGACCTTTATGATACAGGTCTCCATCCAGAATCCACACGTTGCAGCGTGTATGATCTAAAAAAAGAAGTAAAGCGAAGTTACAACCTCACAATGACCATCAGCACAGCTGAAAAAAAGCCACATCAAGAGGAACTTAAAAGTGACAAACACAGAATACCATAAAAAACGCAACAAGAAATCCTAATCAGAAAAGAGGTCAAGTGCTCAGTGGGCAGTAACCTTTGGTCAAGGTGTCTGATGAACCATTTAACCTTAAAGATTTCTAAATTGTCATGATATATTATATCCACATGTAAACAGATTCCAGCAATGTATAGTAGAATAAAGAGTGAAGGACATTTTAGCTTTTAATAAGAATCAAGACACATACAAAAGCTAAAATGTTCACTGGTCAACTGCACTACCATCTACATAACCCATTCTCCTCAGATATCAGCAATGTATGAGGCAGCCAAGCTGTGCCAAGCAGCCTGTGGTTAAATAAGGTCTTCTTGTCAGGCATACTAAACAGTGCGTTCACATACTACAAAGGGTACCAAAGAGACAGGACCTTTGTGTTTAAATGCCAAGATAAAATCATTACTTATACACACTGAGGTATGAGTTACTGGATGCCTGGTGATATTGAGGAATTAGTTATTCTTGGTATAAGAATATGGTTATGTTTTTAAAAATCCTTATCTTTTAAGGGTTCCTGAGTGGCTCACTCGGTTGAACGTGTGACTCTTGATATGAGCTCAGGTCATGATCCCAGAGTCATGGGATCAAGCCCTGTGTCAGGCTCCGTGCTGAGCATGGAGCCTGCTTATGATATTCTCTCTCCCTCTGCCCCTCTTCCCAGCTTATACTCTTTCTCTCTCTCTAAAAAAAATTAAAAATTAAATTAAAAAAAATCCTTATGGGATACCTGGCACCTGGGTGGCTCAGTCTGTCAAGCACTTGACTCCTGATTTTGGCTCAGGTCATTATCTCATGGTTCGTGAGTTCAAGCCCTGTGTCGGGCTCCATGCTGACAGTGCAGAGCCTGCTTGGGATTCTCTCTCTCTTCCTCTCTCTCCCTCCCTCCCTCCCCCGCTTGTGTGCATACACTCTCTCTCAAAATAAACTTTTAAAAAATTATTATCTTTTAGACATACAGATGGAAATATATGCAGATGAAATGACATAATGTCTGAAATTTGCTTCAACATAATCCAGTGTGAAGTGAAAGGAGAAGCAGGTGAGAGTATAGTTGAAATAAAATTGGTAAAGAACTGATAACTGTTTAAGGCAAATAACACATACGTTGGGGTTTATGATTCTAATCTATGTTGTACCTTTTTTTGTTTTCCACAATTAAAAGCTAAACATACACACAAATGTGCAACTGCTGACATTTCATGAAACATGTGCTTCCAAAATCATAACTGGATGATCAAACCATAGAAGGTACTTCTCCAAAATGATAATCTATTTTTAAAAGCTTTAGATACCATTTTTGAGAAATATTTTTCTTACAAAAGTGCACTGAGGGAAAACTCCTACAATCAAAAATATCATTTCACTAACTTTTTCCCCAATAAATTCCAAAATATACTTAAAAATCTATCTTCTGCTAACTACCCTTTTTTGTGTAATCAATTCATTAAAACATATGCTGTAAAAAATTTAATATTCACAACTTTATTTCAACAGCATAATAAGGTATCTACTATCTACTGTCTAGCTATACTCTCAAAATTCTAATACATTTTAGACAGTGGTTTTGGTTTGGGTTCTGTGAATGCCTTCAAAGATATTGCTCTGTACCTGAAGCCCACTGATTTTGATGCCTTCCCCTCACTAAGCATCGTTCCTTTCTTCAGCCTCTCTTCCCACTGCCCACTACACATTATCATCCACGTGCATGGAGATCACACATACCACATGTGACGTTAAACAGACGTCCACAACCATGGAGGCAGTGGTGCTTCGACATGTCATGCCCTACCACAAACCAGGGACAAGAGACCATTTTTTCTATCTGTGTGATTATCTGCAAAATGTATATTTATAACTCGGTCACATCACAAAAAACAAAACAAAACAAAACAAAAAAAAACCCAAAACCTACTGAAAGAAGTATAATTAACTACTGGTAAGGGCAACTCTTCCATCAAAAAAAGACCTGCAAAAACAAAAACAGACCTGCAAGTAGGTGGCCTAAAAATGCAGAGACCAGGAATTTTTTAAGGCAACCTTAAGGAATCTGAAATAAATGCTAACACGTCCTTCAACTCAGAGGCAAGTAAATATGGTTAATATGATGCTTTGGCATGATATATGCTTATGCCATCTTGATAAAAGCAGCTATAGAGATTCACAGAGTATCTATACCACATTTTATACTTTCAAAAGGGTACTAGAGCTACCACCACTGTGTCTCAAGTAGTCGGCTACACCTAACACGTGCCACCTCTCATTGTGTCAACTTACAAAACAGGTATGGTTACCCAGTTCTACAAATGAGGAAACTGAGGTGCAGAGTGCTTAGGTCAGTCACAACTAGCAATTATGGGAGCAGGACTCTGAACCAGTTCTGGTGGCTCCAAAACCCAGGTGCTTCCACAATAACCACGCTGCCCAACGAAAACTGGATGCAAAAGGCTCAGACAATATGAGGCCCTCCCTCTAAGTCTAGCTCAACGGCCCCTCTGTCCCACCCTTACCCACACTGATGCCAGTGGGCCCAGCTGGGCACCTGAAAGCCTCTGTCTTCCTTATACAAGAAGAGCCCTTGGCACCAGGCCCATCTCCTACCTTTCTTTCACATCTTTCAGGCAACGTTCGGTGCAGCAAAGGAAGCCAGGAGAGTAAGAACAGGTATAAAGTCTCTGGGGTTCTAAAATGACCATTACCTTAACATTAATACAATGCAGCTCTCCAAGCTTTAACAAGAGATCCCGATCCATGACCTCTATGAAATGACTCTTGGAGATCAAAGAATTATACTGCTGGAAGGGACTTGGGTCCAACTTCTTCATGTTAGCAAAAAGGAAATGGGGAACCAGAAGTGGTAGGATTTAGTCCCTTATATAATCACCCTTACACTGTGATCCTTACTGTTTAAATGGATAAAGGCAAATACAAAGAAAGTAATCTAAAACAGATATTTCACCCTTACGCTACACAGATAATCTTCCTACATATGAAAAGACTAGGCACCAATGATTATTTATTTTAGAGCCATTCATAAAGCTTTAAAGTTTATAAAGGAAGCATTACTGAGCAGTGGTAACCAAAAGCCATTACTCCAATCCAACTCAAAATGATAAGAATTTTAAGAAATACCTAATCCTTATGAATGCTTCTCATATAATGTTAATATTCCCAACTACCCTGCAGGTAGAAACTATTACTATCCACATTCTAGAGATAAGGAATTAGAGAGAACATCCTCACCCCTGAGCCTCTGTCCTCCACTGAAAGAAACATGGGAAATAAGCATTTCTAACATTGTCACAAAGAGACCTAGAAAATTCTTCTGTGAATATCTGTTAAACTGTTACTCTCTGAATCATACCAATTTCAGATTCTCCACTAGAACCGGCAAAGTAACAACGTGTCCAAATCAATCTGCTAAATATTTCTCTCATAGAAAAGTCCAAAGGTTTTAAAAACATCTTTCATAGTACCTATATGTGCATCTGAAACTTTACCTTCAATATCTCCTTTTAACTGGGGGTTACCCAGAACAACAGCTAACAGCCTCATTTCTCATTTTTACTAACATACTATAAAAAGGAAAGAGGGAAGGGGCATCTGGCTGGCTTAGTCAGAAAAGCATGCTACTTTTTTTCTCTTTTTTTTAATGTTTATTCATTTTTTTTTTGAAAGAGAGAGACAGTGTGTGAGGGAGGGAGTGGCAGAGATAGAGGGAGACACAGAATCCGAAGCAGGCTCTAGGCTCTGAGGTGTCAGCACAGAGCCCCACGCGAGGCCCAAGCCCGTGAACTGTGAGATCATGACCTGAGCCCCAAGTCAAACACTTAACCGAATGAGCAATCCAGGCACCCATAAAAACATGCAACTCTTGATCTCACGGTCATGAGTTCGAGCCCCACACTGGGTGTAGAGATTACTTACGTAAATAAATAAACTTTTAACAAGTGGGTTAAGTCCTACAAAGACATACACTTCATCTATTCCCCTGTGACTAATTCTCTTAGAACTAAACAGAAAATAGGAGCCACAACAGCAGAGTCTGAGATATGCATTTACCCCTTACCACAGATCAACACATCACTCACCATCTCGGTCCTCATCATGGACGCTGAGGTAGAGATACTCTAGGCCTCTTCCTTTTTTGCCATGCTCAGCTCCTTGAAGTTTAGTCATGAGGGTTGTTTTACCAGAACCATCTTCACCTACGAAGGATGTACAAGAGAAGGCAAAGTGTGCTGTTTATTCTAGGCAAGGATGGGGAATCTTGACACACAAGTGACAACGAAGGTTTCACACAAAGCCTGCTGCTGAGGTCTCACTTGCACTCATCATAAACAAAACAGGCTTTGCTGTAAGAATGGAGGGTGGATAGTGGTGACAAAGGTGACAAATTCCAAGATATAAAATGACATTCTACTGCAGTCATCCTTATTTCACAAGGGAAGGAATAAGGCAGGTCCACAGGTCTATATGTCCAATTTATAAGACATATATTTGGAGAAGTGAAAGTAAAAGGTGGGGTTAGTTTCACACAAAATAAAGTTTTACCACAAGAAAAGCAAGAAATCTTCAAAATATAATTAAACTTACAGTCCAGAACTTTGAACTAAAAAAAGTCTGATCCTGCCTCACAATCATGAAGAATAGAAGCTATTATTCACTTTTGATTTTAGTACCTCTCTTTCATAAGCATCCTGAAGGCTAGGAAACTGATGAAAATAATTACGGACCCAAGCAAAACTCCTAAGCACAATCTCAGTAATCATCAAGTGCCTCCTCATACCCCTCCAACCAACAACCACCTGCACCCTCAAAAGAGAAACCTTAAACATTAAGAAGAACCACCACCCAGAAACATTACTAGGCACCCCTGGTATTTAATAATATGGAATTACAAGACATAAGAATTAAGAAGCATTCCACAGATCAAAGACCTCCTGTCCATCCCCAATGTCACTACTGTATTCAGAGACTCCACATCCCCATCCGAGCTTTGGTGAACAACTCTCAGCCTGACTTCAATACCTGCTCATTTTGAGCCACCTGCAACTCTGCTGCCAGAATTCCCTTTGTAAAACACAGATCTGGTGACCTTGGTTCCTCACTTCTTAAAGATCTCTAAAGGTCCTCTATTACCTTCTGCAGTGATCACCACCTAAAGAAGACCATAAGCTCCCCTCAAAAATGCTGGGAGGGGCACTTAGGTGGCTCAGTCGGTTAAGCATCCGACTTCGGCTCAAGTCATGATCTCGTGGTCCGTGGGTTCGAGCCCCGCGTCAGGCTCTGTGCTGACAGCTCGGGGCCTGGAGCCTGCTTCAGATTCTGTGTCTCCCTCTCTCTCTCTGACCCTCCCCCATTCATGCTCTGTCTCTGTCTCAAAAATAAACAAACATTAAAAAACAAACAAACAGGGGCGCCTGGGTGGCTCAGTCGGTTAAGCGTCCGACTTCAGCTCAGGTCACGATCTCGCGGTCCGTGAGTTCGAGCCCTGCGTCGGGCTCTGGGCTGATGGCTCAGAGCCTGGAGCCTGCTTCCGATTCTGTGTCTCCCTCTCTCTCTGTCCCTCCCCCACTCATGCTCTGTCTCTCTCTGTCTCAAAAATAAATAAAAGTTAAAAAAAAATTAAAAAATAAATAAACAAACAAACAAACAAACAAACAAAACCACTGGGAAAACCACCCTCACAGTGATTCCCAAGAGGATTAGGGGATGGAAGTGAAACAAAGGCCTTGAGAATCAGGGGCCTCCAGGAAAAAGCATTATCAACTCTTCAGCCTTCCACAATCTGACCCAACTTATCTCATCAGTCACCTACAAGGAGCTTCTGGCATCTTCCAAACCCCCACACCTTCCTGTCACTTCTGTGTCACTGCAAACACTCTGTGCCCCTGCATGTTAACACTTATCCTTCAAAACACCTGACCCCTAAACTACCCTCTTGCAAAACAGCATCAAATAATGTGATGCCCTACAATAATCTTCCCATGCCAGCATGGTGTAGTGTAATTACCAACATATCTGTCTCTCTTGTGCAATGTGTGAGGGATGCCTGTGCTCTCCAGTGCCCAGCCGATAGGAATCTCTCAACAAATGGATTCTCTGGATGAATGAACCTGATCAAACTCCCTCACTTATGGACAGAAACTGAGACCAGACACAATAAGGGACCTGACCCAGGGAACCCAGCAGTGAGGGCTGGAATAATGCAGTCAAGTCCCTAGTGAGGACCCCAGGACCTCCTGTCCTTTGCAGAGTCTCTGCGACTGTGCCCTGCTCATGAAGATGGAGGAACGGTTCCGGTGGCATCTCCCCATACCCCTGACTCCCAAGTCACCTCATTTCCCCCCACCTCCTCCACCTAACCTTCTCATATACTCATCCCCCTCTCCACACCTGCAATTTGGTAAACTTTGAGACTATGACCACACAGAACCAGTGACATTTAAAGTAAGGCTGATGTTGCGGCCAAATGACTAAGGAATGTGCCGACAACTCCACGCCAGCATCACTGACTCTCCAAAAGAGATATCCCAACCTCAGGCACGGTGGACTTGGCCAGTCTCCGGCTGTCCAGCCAGGATCTCCAAGCCCTCCTGGGCGAGGCAGGCTGCGGGCAGGAGAAAGGAAGGCTGGGACCTGTGAGAGGGGCGCCCGTCTCGCCCACCCCAGCTCCCCGGGCAACGCCCCACCTCCGGCGCTCACCGAAGACCAGGATGTTCTTGCCGGACGGCAGCTTGGATCTAGCGCGAGTGGACACCTCGCTCAGAATCGAGGACCTGTGGCGATAACAGCAAAGCGGTCAGTCCAAGGGCTAGCCTGGACCTGACTGGCCCGCAACGGCCCGTCAGTCTGTCCGACGGTGCAGCCCAGTCCGGACAGCTCCCCACTCGGCCGCACACTCCCCGGCCCCGCCGGCCCCGCCCGGCCGCCTCGCGGTCTCACCATAGGCTCTGGCCCTCTTCCTCCTCGCTGGTCAGGTCGCCGGCAGCCGCCACGGCGGGCCCGTTGGGGCCCAGCAGCAGCTTCTTCTCCACCCCCACCGGCGCCATCTTGCCAACTGCAGCCACAAAGAGGGCCCTCCCCCGGGCCCGCCGAGGACCCGCGAGGACCCTGGCCGGGCCGCCCACTCTCCGCCGCCCTCGCGCCGCCCCTCAAGCCGCCCCCCCTGCAGGGTCCGCGCCGCCCGCCGCGCTTCGCTGGGCCCACGAAGGTCCGCCAGCTCCCACAGAGTCGTGAGGCCGCTGCGGCGGCGGAAGGTGGGTGGCGGTCAGGCAACAGCCGGGGCAGCCATGCGCAGAGAGGCGACGGCGGCGGGACCTGGAGCCGCCGGGACGGAGGGCGCGCGGGCGGCCTCTGCCGGCCAAGGGGAGTAGTGGCACTAGCCTCGGGTCCTCGCCGAGCTATCTGCTAGCGATGCGCCGTCGAGGGCCCAGGCTAAGGAGAAAAGCTCAGGCTTTGGAGTGAGACTATTACACGATAGCGCCATTTATCTGGCGCTGATCTGTGCCAGTTACACATTATCTCATTGAATCGTATCTAACCCTTTTACAGACTAGAAACCTGAAGCTCAGAAAACTTAAGAAACCTGGCCAAGGATCCCAATGCTAAAAGGTAGCATCCCAGTACTTCAATCCTATTCACTGAACTTAAGCTATCATGAATTTTGCCTAATTCTTAGCCCCGCAATGAAAGACCCATCTTAAACTAGACCCCCAAGTCCCATAAATATCCCGCTTTTCACCTCACTCCCTATTGAGTGCAAGGTAGTAATCTTTACTGCAGCAAACAATACAATTGTGTTTATTAACTTTTTTTTTTAAGTTTATTTGAGAGAGAGGGCACGCGAGCACGCTAGCAGGGGAGGGGCAGAGATAGAGAATCCCAGGCAGGGTCCAAGCTTTCAGTGCAGAGGTCCACACGGGGCTGGATCTCCCAATCTGTGAGATCATGACCTGAGCTGAAATCAAGAGTCAGATGCTTAACCAACTGAGCCACCAAGGTTTTTCAAAATGATATTTCCAGGGAGACAGCATTTCACAACAGAAATAGGCAGCTTTGATTTCCTTTCTTGGGGGTGGGGGTAGTGACAAGAAAGATATGTGAAAGGATAAAAGGTCAGGGAGACAAGGGGAAGGAAAAGGGTAATGGAAGGAAAAAAAATACACTTCACTCATGGAGCTTAACTTTAGTGGCCTTTGAGGGTTCTTGCTATCCTCTGTGGAAAACGCTCACTTTACAAGGCATTTCTAAATATCACAAGGAAGTGGGATATGGCAGAAAAGCAACCACCTACGTGAGTTTCAAAGGAGTAGAATTCTGATCCTGGCTCTGCCAAAACGTTGGCAGCATGAGTTACAGGATCCAACAAATGGGCATAGCATCGGCCAACCTGAATGTACGGTTCAAACAAGGCAGTGAGAGTGAAAATCCATGAAGAGTTACACCCTTAGAAGTCTGGAAAGTATTGGGGCGCCTGGGTGGCGCAGTCGGTTGAGCGTCCGACTTCAGCCAGGTCACGATCTCGCGGTCCGTGAGTTCGAGCCCCGCGTCAGGCTCTGGGCTGATGGCTCAGAGCCTGGAGCCTGTTTCCGATTCTGTGTCTCCCTCTCTCTCTGCCCCTCCCCCGTTCATGCTCTGTCTCTCTCTGTCCCAAAAATAAATAAACGTTGAAAAAAAAATTAAAAAAAAAAAAGAAGTCTGGAAAGTATTGTAAGTCATAAAAAGGCAGTGTCTGGATTTCCGTAGGACAGAAGATGGAGTTTAAAACTCCAGGCCAGTGAACTTCATCAGCCCTAGCTGAAATTCTCTAAATGTGACTAGATAGAAAAGGAAAAGATAGGACAAGATTCACAGTCTCTCTCTCTCTTTTTTTCTTTTTTGCAGGAATGCCAGGCAAGAGGATGCTAGACATAGCAAATGCAGATTTCAACGGGGCATTTGACAATTCACTCAAAGTGAAATGTAGCCTGGATGATAGCATTGCAGCAGGTCAAAGACCAGGCCCAAAGGGAACCGATGAACAGGGATAACCAGAGGCTGCTAGGAGCCTGCCCAGCCTCTCATCCTGGCCCAGCACCTCAAGTTACCCTCAGTGACTTGGATGAGAATGCAGCATCACACTCAAAGCTGTGGATGATCTGAAGTAGGAAGAGATGCCTAATATACTAGATGACAAACTGGGTACAGACATACTCTGGCAGTAAAGCCACATTTTTTTTTTTATGTTTATTTTTGAGACAGAGAGAAAGACAGAGTGTGAACGGGGGAGGGGCAAAGAGAGAGGGAGACACAGAATCTGAAGCAGGCTAGAGGCTCTGAGCTGGCAGCACAGAGCCTGACGTGGGGCTCGAACTCCCTAGCTGTGAGATCATGATTGGAGCTGAAGTCGGACACTCAACTGACTGAACCACCCACGCACTCCCTGGACACATTTTATCAAGACAAGTAAGTGTCCAGTGGTCAGTGACTAAGCCCATAAGGAGACATGACACTGTTCTGCTGAAGCATGAAGTAACTGGGCTTATCAGCATGAAGGATAGAGAATGTAGAGGGAAAAGGAGAAAGTGATGGATAGCTATCTTTTCCTTTCTCAAGGATTGGCATGTAGAAAAGAAATTCAACTTTTGTGGTTCTACAGAGGTGCTTGAAGAGGGCACATTTCATTTTAATCTAAGTTAGAACTGACCACCAATTATCACCTTGTGAAGTAGTAAATTCCAGGTTTCTGAGGATTTATGCAAAATTAAAGACAGCCACAAATGTTGAGATTGTTGTACAGCAGTTCATGCCTCTGGCAGGGAACTATAACTGAGGTCAATTCCAACTCCAAAGGTCTGTCATTATTAAAATCATTTTTTATTCCCTGTTGATTTTGTCATGTCTAAATTCCTAAAGCTATACAGTTCTCTAATATGTCATCGTTCTTCCACTTTCCTTTTGATGTGTCTTCATCTATTTTATTACCAAATATTTCCATCTGAGGGGAAAAAAACGCAGCTCATGTTAACCAAGTTAGTGAAGAGTCAGGATAAAATTTCAAGGTTTCAGAAGGCAATATAGCATTGGTTAATTTTTTTTAATGTTTATTTATTTTGAGAGAGAGACAGAGCATGAGTGGGGGAGGAGCAGAGAGAGGGAGAGAGAATCTCAAGGAGGCCATGCACTGTCAGCACAGAGCCTGACTTGGCTCGATCTCATGAACTGAGTGATCATGACCTGAGCCAAAATCAAGAGGCCAACACCTAATGGACTGAGCCACCCAGGTGCCCCAGTATTGGTTATTTTAAATATAGTCTCAGTAACTGACACAAATCAGTGTCTAACCAACAGTATATCATATTCTTGGGGATGCTTGAGTTAAGCAGTGTTTGATTTTTCTGTTAATTTCCGATCAATAAAAGAACTATTACCTGAGACCCACTTAAAGTAGAAAAACATGTTTAAATCCTTTCTGAACATCCGTAAGAAACAACTCCTGATTAAGCCAATAAGACTGACAAAACAATGTTTTCCCCTTTGACCTAAAACAACTTTCCTAAGTCTTGAGAAGTGCAAATCAAAAAGCCTATTTAAATGGACAAGATTCATTCACACTTGAGATGCTATAAGGAATTTTCCTAACTTTAATTTTTTTTAATCTTTATTTATTTTTGAGAGAGAGAGAGAGAGAGAGAGAGAGAGAGCAAGCAGGGGAGGGGCAGAGAGAGGGAGGCACAGAATCCCAAGCAGGCTCCAAGCTGTCAGCTGGGAGCCAGATGCGGGGCTGGAACTCATGAACTGTGAGATCATGACCTGAACCGAAGTCGGACGCTTAACTGACTGAGCCACCCAGGCACCCCTTTGTAATTTTAAATTATTCTTGTATTCAGGGGCGCCTGGGTGGCTCAGTTGGTTAAGCGGCCGACTTCGGCTCAGGTCATGATCTCGTGGTCTGTAGTTTCGAGCCCCAGGTCGGGCTCTGTGCTGACAGCTCAGAGCCTGGAGCCTGCTTCGGATTCTGTGTCTCCCTCTCTCTGACCCTCCCCCGTTCATGCTCTGTCTCTGTCTCAAAAATAAATAAACGTTAAAAAAATTAAAAAAAAATATTCTTTTATTTAAAGTAAATTTTGAATTTAAAGAAAATTTTCTGCTTATTGGCTCTCTGCAATTTTCATTATGGATCAGAAAATTAGAAATTTAGTAAAAATTCTGGGGCACCTAGGTGGCTCAGTCGTTTGAGTGTCCGACTTTGGCTCAGGTCATGATCTCGTGATTTGTGAGTTTGAGCCCCACATTGGGCTCACTGCTGTCAGTGTAGAGCCCACCTCGGATCCTCTGTCCCTCTTTCTCTGCCCCTCCTTGCTTTGTGCTCTCTCAAAAATAAATAAAACATTAAAAAATAAATTTAATAAAAATTCTTAATTTATCCAAGTAGATATAGTCATGATGTGAAAAGGTCAAAGAATACAAACTTTTCTGGAAATACCTCTCGGGACTGAAGAAATCTATTACAATGACACGAAGCAGTGAACCAATGGGTATATAAGAACAGGTGAGCTTTAAGGCTCTGATACTTGATCCCTTTGCCACAGCAACAGCATATTAAGTTTAATAAAGGCTGCAACAGCATCCTTTGGGGATCAGGATAGGAATATAAAAAGAGTAAGAAAAATAGACAACTGAGGTCAAATAGCTTGGTTTTCCACTAGAAGAAAACTAACTTAAACGATAAAAATTTGTTCTAAGCTTTTAAAAAGCAAAGGCAAATAAACATACACCAAAAAAGTGAACCTGACCATAGAAGTTGGGGATATTCAAAGGAACTGCACAATTAGCCTCTAGAAGAGGAAACATTTTAGTTTAGCTAACAAAATGTCAAACATTGATTTAATATGTGGGAACTTCATTTGAACAGCTTGGGAAACTACTCTAAGTTCTGGGGAGGAACTTACACAGGGTGAGAATATATACTAAAATCCAAATGTCTCACATGGTATCCATTACAATATATTGTCAAATAATGCTTAAAGGCTGATTTTTTTTCTCTGACCTGTATTCTTTGAGCTTAAGGAAAAATAAAAGCATATTCCTAAACAAATGTTTGACCTTATAAAGGAATTTTGCTTACTAATCTACACATTAAAAAGTGTATTTGTTTTATAAATTACTTTAATAATTCAAAGAGATACAGAATCACAAGGAGTATTTAATTAAAACAGTATTGTTTTCACGTTCTCTGTTTCATGAGAGTTTAGAAGATTTTAAATTGTGTTTCAAGCCATTGTATTCTATTAGTTAAACCTAAAAACTGACAAGTATTCTGATCAAGGAGCTTCATGCTTGGAGCCTTTGGTCAGCTTGTGGTATTTGTGAGCAAGATCCACAGCCTTCCGTCCTTGCTGAAAGGGGAAAGACCACAAAATTAAATTCCAGTGATTTCCCATTTTCTTAACTCCATTGAAAAGATAATTTACTTCTTCTTTGGTAAAATTTTTACGAATTCTTCTTTTTTCTGTAATTAATGAGAATCGTAGAATATATAAGTACTTGCTGAAAAAAGGGATCTTCTTAACTTACTCTAAGGATAAGTTCTTAACTTACTCTAAGGATATGAACTATGTAGTGAGAAAGCTTCATGCCTGCATTACTCATCATATAGAAATTCATTTCAATTTTAAAAATTGCGTGCCTACTATTAAGCTAGGTCTTATCACTGTGAATTCTTCAATAATTTTAACAATTCTATTGCAATACGTGGAACATCTTTCAATCAAGAAGCACAAGAATTTATAAACATTTGATTTTTAATTCTCTCAACATTCCTGTGAGGACAATTAACAGACAGCTTACCTATCTTACAGATACAGTCTTCCCAAAGGGCTCCAAAACTTCATAGAATAAAAAAGAATATCGACACTTGTTACTTTAATTATCAGCCTTGATAAATATTTTTTTTAAAAAGGGTCTTTTGAAATTCACTTTTAAAAACATTCACTACCTGTATGGGTGCTCAGCTTGATTGAAACTCAAAGAATAGGCTGCACAAGGGAGAAGGAAGTTTTTAACTATCTGGTTATTAGGGATACTTTCTACAACAGAAAGAATATGCAGTTGGTATCTGTGTACATAAATATCTTCTGGTGATGATTACTAGGAAATAGTTTTCTTGTAAGGTTTTTTGTTCATTGCTAACTCATGTTATCATTGTAGATAGATGTTGATAGGAGGAGTTTTCTCTACTTCCACTTAAGGCTGCTATTTACTTTAGAAGGAATTGAAACAGTGGTGCTGGGACAACTTTAGAAAATCTTGCCCTTGCAGGTCAAGACTGTGAGCCATTTGTCTACTTCTCCTAGGATAGGAGGCATGGTTCAGATCTTTTAAAACAGAAATGAAAATCTTATCAGCAGAAGGCTGAGAAATCACTGAAAATAATGTCTGATGATTACTTAATGGTATTACTTAGAATGCAAGGTCCAGGAAGATAAGAATTATTGTCTGTTTTGCTCACCGTTATATCTCCAGTGCCTAAAATAATATCTGGCACATAGTAGATGATCAACAAATATTTGTTAAAAAAAAAAACCTAATTATTGGTAAAAAGTGTTTCAAACTTTTAGCTCTACTAGAGCTTACTTTTAGCTCTACTAGAAAGCTGTCATCTAAGAAATAGAGGATTTCAATTTCACTTGCTTAATGATTTGAACTCATAATCAGGAGTGGACGGGTTATTATAACGTTCAGGATACTGGGGTCCAGGAATTGTTCATGTAAAGCCAATTCTCACTTTTCCAATACAGCTGCCATCTCACTGACTCCTACATCTGTGCCCAATTCCTCAAAGGTTATTGCAGCAGAGTACTGAGCAGCCTAGAAGGAGGAAGCAGCTCTACCCTACAGGGCTCCCCTTTGTGACTTCTTTAGTGACTATCTTTTTATTTTTAATGCTTGGTTACTTTTGAGAGAGAGAGAGAGAGAGAGAGAGAGAGACCATGAGCAGGGGAGGGGAAGAGAGACAGGGACAGAGGATCCGAAGCAGGCTCTACACTGACAGCAGCCAGCAGGAGAGGGAGTGGGGGGAGGGGGCGTAGCTTGAATTCATGAACCACGAGATCATGGCCCGGAGCCTAAGTCAGATGCTCAACCAACACAGCCACTCAGGAACCCCTTTAGTGCTAGTCTTAACATTGATCAGGCTTTAGGAAAGGGTAAGGGAAAGTAGGCAAGAAGGTTCAATTCTAGGGACTCTTATTTTGTAAAATCTCTCAAGACACCAGTCTATCCTAAAAGAGAGCCAAGTCTCTTTAAATGCTTAGATGCTGCAATGGTCTCTTCTCAAAAGAATGGTTTCAAATTTGAATGCAACCTACAACCAAATGAATGCTCATAAATGTGTCTTGAAACGAAAGGGAAATCAAGGAGGAAAAATGGCAATGTACCAAACATTCTTAGCGTACTTATGAAAGAGAAGTTCAATCTAATCAGTATCTCAAGATGCCTTTCTAAATTCTAAAAAAGCAGACCAAATTATTAGCCTTTTGGCGTTAGCTAAAGCAATTCTAATCTACAAAAAAGATGTATGTACTTATGAGCTGAATGTCACTTAACAGTATTTAGGATCCCTCCGTATAATCAATGTACAACCACAATTATGTGCTTTTCATGAGGCTTTACAAATGATTTTACTATGTAAAATGATTATAGGATATTTAAAAAAAATTTTTTTTAACATTTACTTATTTTTGAGAGAGACAGACAGAGTGTGAGCAGGGGAGGGGCAGAGAGAGAGGGAGACACAGAATCCGAAGCAGGCTCCAGGCTCCGAGGTGTCAGCACAGAGAATGATACAGGGCTCGAACCCACGAACTGCAAAATCATGACCTGAGCCGAAATTGGATGCCCAACTGACAGAGCCACCCAGGTGCCCCAATTATAGGATATTTTAAATTGTTACACATTTGTTTTTAAGTCATGTTGCTGAAAAAAATCCATTATTCATTTGATGCCAACTCCTTGTCAAAAGCAAGTTTTCCAAGTGCAACATGTTTCTATGGAAAAACAACCATTTTCTAACAGTTTCTACGGAAAATATTACTTCAAAAAGTGGGCTGCCCCAAAGCATAAGAGACTGTTAAAAACTGAGAACAAACTGAGGGTTGATGGGGGGTGGGAGGGAGGGGAGGGTGGGTGATGGTTATTGAGGAGGGCACCTTTTGGGATGAGCACTGGGTGTTGTATGGAAACCAATTTGACAATAAATTTCATATATTAAAAAAAAAAAATAATAAATAAATAAATAAATAAATAAATAAATAAATTGCATGTGAAAAAAACAAAACAAAACAAAAAGTGGGCTGCCCTAGAGGAGTACTGTAGTTAATTTTAATTTGCATGCAGAATTTTTAATTAATTTTTTAATGTTTATTTTTGAGAGAGAGACAGAGTGTGAGTGGGGGAAGGGCAGAGAGAGAGAGGGAGACAGAATCTGAAGCAGGCTCCAGGCTCTGAGCTGTCAGCACAGAGCCCGACGAGGACCTCAAACTCACAAACTGTGAGATCATGACCCGAGCCAAAGTTGGATGCTTAACCGACTGAGCCACCCAGGCACCCCTGAATGCAGAACTTTTAACATAGAAAAAGACCCAGATATAAAAAATAAATTTCAGGGGTGCCTGGCTGGTTCAGTCAGTAAGAGTGTGTAACTCTTGATCTCAGGGTTGTGAGTTCAAGCCCCATGTTGGGTAGAGAGATTATAAATAAACTTAAAAAAAAACACAATATTAAAAATAAATTTGAAATTTCTTTTAAGGCTTTAGCAGTGAAAATGGCCAAATAAAAGTATATGGTAAAATGTTTCCATATGAATGTCTAAATATCTTTGCAATAAATAACAGAATAATTCAATAAATGTTACTAAATTCCAGGTTACTTTGACAAGTAAAGTACTTAACTGCTTATTCTTACTCTGCAGGTATTAATTTCATATGAAGAGAAGAAAATGGTAATGTTCACTAAGTCTCTGTAATAAATTTGGAATGGTGATAAACCTGAAATTTTAATCCTGTAGTTAAATATAAATTCCCATAAATTAACTCATCATTTAAGAAGCATTTTGGTTTTTTTAAGTTTAGTTTTTATTTTTACTATTTTTTTTTAATATCCATTTATTTTTGAGACAGAGAGAGAGAGAGATAGAGCACGAGTGGAAGAGGAGCAGACGGAGAGGGAGACACAGGATCCAGAATCTGAAGCAGGCTCCAGGCTCTGAGCTGTCAGCACAGAGCCCGATGCAGGACTCTAGCCCACAAACCGTGAGATCGTGACCTGAGCCGAAGTCAGATGCTTAACTGACTCAGGCACCCTTGTTTATTTTTAGAGAGAGAGAGAACGTGAGTGGAAGCGGGGCAGAGAGAGTGGAAGAGACAGAATCCCAAACAGGCTCCACACTCTCAGCGCAGAACCAGATATGAGGCTCGATCCCATGAACCATGAGATCATGACCTGAGCTGAAATCAAGAGTGAGATGCTCAACCGGCTGAGCCACCCACGTACCCCAAGAAGTATTTTGATTTTTAAGCAGGGCTTTAAAGGTTTATACTATTTGTCTCTTAAATTTTGATTGTTTGAAGTGCTGTAGTTATGAACCAAAATCTTTTGCAAAATCTCTCTGAAGCACTTATACATAGGAGAATAATTTTGTTCTTAAAATAGAAATGTGATCAGGAGGATAGGACAGGGACTTCTGGAGAAAGACAGGCTTGCATTTGAATGTAAGCTCTGCCATTTGCCAACTCATTATGCCTTAAAGGGGAAATAAAATACTACACACCTTATAATGTTATTATAAGAATCAAAGGAAATATCCATAAAATACCTAACACCTAGTAAGTGCTTAATAAATGTTAGTGTCCTCCTGCTTCTTCCCCAGTGGGCAAGCAATGAGTGAGAAAGCAACATGAGGAAGGGAAGTGGGAAGCCCCTTTTCTTAGGAACTATGACCCTCATCAGACCCAACGGTTATCATTTAAGAACCATCAATGGGACTGAGAAACCATCATTTAGCTGTCCTCTTTTTCTCAGAACTATATGAAATTTAGGCTTATTTAATAATTAAATATATTAACTTATTCCTCCAGAGGTAGTAGATTCACTACTGAGTTGTCGTCTCCTACGTGGGGTCAGCAGAATTTCTGAAAAATACAGAAAACATTTAGTGTACTTAGAGTATCAATCTGCACATTAATTCCATTAGTATGATAATTCCTTTTCCCCCCTTCTAATGGGAATCCTTAGATGGATTAGGAAGAATTTTTAAATGACCAGAGACTAAATCTTTTCCCTGGGTACATCTTAAAACACTGGTTGCTCTAAGATACTTTCTTTTCAACATGATTTTACCCGCTAACTTTTTAATATACTTCGTGTTCTAGATTACAGTTCAAAAGGTAGAGTCATAATAACAGTTTCAAAGCTGCTGAATTAATTACTTTTGTTACAGATAAGTGATTTCCTTAGTTCACTTTTATATCTGTCTTCAGCTTCCACAATGACTTTGTGACGATCACATTGGTATGGGCAAGAGTGCAAGAGCTTGCTAAAATTTCGGCTATTCAGGGATTTTCCTACTGCTATGCAACCTAAAAGAAAACAAATTAAAGTGATGCATAGGTATTACAAAATATCTAGTAACAAATCTGTGAAAGCAAATATCTTTATGATGATAACTGAAGTAAAATCAGGAACTTAATTATAAATATGTCAAGAAGGTCAGTCATGTTAAGATTAAAGACAATACAATACAGTGAAAAAAGTGTTGCAATAGAGGTATGAACAGTTAGGATGATATAGAAAAGGAGCATCTAGTTTGGTCAGGTTCTCAGCAGGAGTCACCATTAGGAAAAATACCCAGAAGAAGTGACTCTTATGCCCAGTCATCTCTTTTTGTCTCAGTGTTTTATTATGAAATTTTCAAACACACAAGAGTAAAGGGAAAAGTATAACGAACTTCCACATATCCATCATTCACCTTCAATAATTATTAAGTTATGGTCAGTCATATTTTGTCTATAACCCACTTATTCTGCTCTGCCCTCCATGTATACACTAGATTATGGAGCCTGGAATTTGCATGAAACTATAATTTCATCTGTAAATACTTCACATTCATCCCTAACAGAGAAGGACTTTTTTTAAACACACAAAACCATTATCAAACCTTAAAAAATTATGTCTAATATAATCTAATATCCAGTCAGTGCTTAAATTTCCCCATCATTTCAAAACTTTCTTTTTACAATTGGTTTGTTTAAACCAGGATCCAAAGAAGGTCCATCATTACCTTCAGTTGAAATGCCTCAAGTTTATTTTAATCAATCTATTCTCCTCTCTTCCTCCTTGTCATTTACTTGATATAGACACTAGATCATTTATACTATGGAGTTACCCAAAGGCTAGGTTTCATTGATTATATCCTAGGTGCATGCTTTAAAATGTTCCTGTGTGTCCAATAAACTAGTAATTAGATCTGGATGATTGATTAGATTCAGATTCAATTGTTTTTAGTAGAATTCCTCACAGGCAGTATTGAGGACCTCTCACTGTATCATATTAAGAGGCACATAAAGTCTGACTATCTCTCTTTTTTTTTAATGTTAAGATTGATCACTAGGTTCAGGTGATGTTAGCCACATCCATCCATTATAAAGTTCCCCATCTGCCTGTCGCCTAATGGTATTAGTGGCCCACTACTAAAAGACTAGAAGTTAGCCAGGCAGGAAGTTGGCTAGGATGAGGACATTTCAAGTACCATAAACATGTGTAAAAGAACAAAAAAGTTGAAAAAGCATAGCGTGTTCAGAGAATTATAGGTACTTTGGTGTGGCTGGAGTATAAAGTATGAGAAAAATGTAGGAGGAAAGTTGAGTCTTGTGAGGGCTGCAGGGGGCCAGATGACAATGGTCTTGAAAGCCATGCTATTTCTATCTGCAAGTCAATGGGGAAGGAACTAGAGGGTATTTATTAAGCAGGGAAATGACATGATTTCATTTGTGTCATAGAAAGTTTAGCTGAAGGTAAGAGGTTCAGTTGAGGGGTTACTTCAACAGTCCAGAATATAAATGAGGAATTCTGAAACAAGACATTTACAGGGAGAATGTAGAGATTTCTGAGGTAAAAACTGGTGAATAATGAGCTACTGGGGTAAGGGAAAAGTTTAGGATAATTCTTAAGTAATTTGATAGTTGATTGAATGACAAAGTTTGGAATAAGCATAGCAACTTTCTGGCAGACTTAAAGAGAACAAATATGCAATAAAATTTAACAAGTGGAAGCAGAATAAAAGTCCACAAAAATTTAAAAGTCAGGCAGAGAGGCTGAGTCAGTGAGTTACAGAGAAGCATTGAGGGGCCTTTAGCTCGGTAACATGATAAAAAGCACATATTAGAAAGAGAAGTTAACAGCAATATGCTCATTACAGTTGGGGGTTGGTGAGACTTAAAACTGAAAAACAAAAAAGTGTAATTGAAAGTTGCTAGAAAGTTGCTGGTGTAATTGAAGCATGAAGCAAAAAGGGCCTATGTGGGAAAGAAGAAAAAATGAAATTTGACAGACTAGAAATAGGGGATATAAAGAGAAAAAATGGTTATAAATGATTTAAAGTTTGAAATCTGGGAGGCCAAAAGAATAGTGACCACACTAATAGAAATGGAGTGGCTGGAGGGAAGGCAATTTAAAAGGGAGAAAGATGCTGTGTTTTAAATACATTAACCTTGAAGTAAAAACAAGATATTGAAATATGTCTTAGGTGTAGCTAGAAAAGGAGGATGAGGCTATATATAATCCAAGGTAGAAGCCAAGTGTAGAGATAAAGATTTGAAAATTATCAGTATGATAGGTGATGCCACAAAAGCAGATGTTGAAACAGCATTGAGTAAGTGCTATAGATTATGTCTTGGGGAAATATGCAGAAATTTGGCAGGAAGAGAAAGATAAAGTAATAAAGGTGATAAAATGAAGTGTTTTTCAGACTTCTTGAGATGAGGACTAGTTCTATTAATCTGATCCCCATGCCTGCCAAAGAATAAACACTCCCTAAGTGTCTGTGAAGTGAGTGAATCATCATTAAAGAAGGGAACTAGGAAAGAACCATCTCAAACAAACTAAGATATGAAAGGGAGTTAACAGTAATAAAGTATCTCCTCTGCCCTGTGGAATACTTCCCACCAGAGGTTCCCAAACTTTCTCACGTCATGGCATCCTTGAGATCTTGGTGACTTTTTATGGCACTCCTAGGCCAAAAGAAATACCAATCTTCTGTTAAGTCCCAAACAACTTAATAAGCATTTATGTTCTAATAACTTAGTAGCCATTTGAAAAAATAATACACTTAAATTGAAAAATATTTAGATTTCATTCTTATTAACCACAATTACTCCTTTGTTTTTAAAAGATTTTATTTTCAAGTAATCTCTATAAGCATCATGGGGTTCAAACTCACAACCCTGAGATCGAGAGTCACGCTGCTCTACTGACTGAGCCAGCTAAGCACCCCTAATCACAGTTACTCCTAATGCGATATATGCACTTACTAGGTACAGAACAAATTCTCCTATCTTGGAATCTGACTGACACTGCCACCCTCATTTCCTGTTCCACATTATTTTTATGTAGTGCTTGCTTTTTATCACAACCACTGGAAACTCAGGTCCACAATGACATGAAATCATCAAAAGGAATGCAGTGCAAGCTAATGGTGAAACTGTAACGACTCTGAGCTAGTAGTTCCTGTGGTATCCAAAAGATGTTGATTATTATGTATTTCACTTATAAAATTTATTTTTTTAATGTTTATTTTTTTTTGAGAGACAGACACAGAGACAGAGAGAGAGACAGAGAGAGAGAGAGAGAGAGAAATTGCTTGTGTATGCAAGTGGAGGAGGGGCAGAGAGAGAGGGAGAGAGAGAATCCCGAGCAGGCTCCTCGCTGTCAGCACAGAGCCTGACACAGGGCTCAATCCCACAAACTGTGAGCTCATGACCTGAGCTGAAATCAAGAGTCAGATGCTTAATAGACTCAACCACCCAGGCGCCACCCATTTATAAAATTTAAAGTATTTTGTCATGCCCTTTCAAGTTCACCACAGACCTCCTGGGAGTCTGGGTGGATAGTTTGGGAACTGTGTCTTTAAACTATTGAGAGGAGAGGATTCCACGAAACAGTTATCAACAGTGTAGAGATACTAAAGAGGAGAAGAATTTTTTAAAAAGTCATTGGTTTGGCAGAAAAAAAGAGGCTTCAGATAATCTTTAACATTAAAGTTTAGTAGAATGGCAATAAAAGAAGCCAGATTGCAAGGAACTAAGAAGGAAATTAATACATTGAAAGAGAAAGGAGAAAGAGCAAGTATCTGGTAATGATGAAAGAAAGAGCAGATGAATATTTGAAGGGACAGCAAGTCACATAAAGTATTTAAATTTTTCCTTTTTAAGTTTTAATTTAATTTAATTTTATTTTATTTTAAGTAATCTCTACACCCAACGTGGGGCTCAAATCCATGATCCCAAGATCGAGAGTCACATGCTCCTCCAACTGAGCCAGCCAGGCACCTCTAGATTTTTCTCTTTAAGACAAGAAGAAATGAACATAGTTTAAGTGGGGACAAAAGAAGTTAATGGATAGAAAGGTAATGAAGAGAAAGATTTCACAAGTATTAAAATGGGGAAGAAAAAAGAGATGGCATTCAGATCATAGTTAGGTATTGCTAGTTTTAGAGTAATAGAGACAAACTCTACATCCAAGACTAAAGAATAGTGATATTTTGAGCCTAACATGAGCCTGAATTTTATCCACGTAACAGAGTGTGACACTAAAACAAAGAGGAAATACCAGGGTATGGAGGAGGAAAAGGGATGAATTAAGCGTCCCTTGGATGGATGGAACATTTACAGGGCCCCTGCAGAACAAATAACTAATGGAGCAACTACGTGGATAGAACTAGAGGGTGTTATGCTAAGTGAAATTAGTCGGAGAAAGACAAATATCATATGACTGCACTCATATGAGGACTTTAAGACACAAAACAGGTGAACATAAGGGAGGGGAAGCAAAAATAACATATAAACTGGGAGGGGTGGGTGTCTGGGTGGCTCAGTCGGTTGAGTGTCCTACTTCAGCCCAGGTCATGATCTCATGCTCTTGAGTTTGAGCCCCGCGTCTGGCTCTATGCTGACAGCTCAGAGCCTGGCGCCTGCTTTGGATTCTCTGTCTCCCTCTCTCTCTGCCCCTCACCTGCTTGCGCTCTGTCTCTCTGTCTCAAAAATAAATAAACATGAAAAAAATTAAAAATAAAATAAAATAAAAACAGGAGGGGGACAAAAACATAAGAGATTTTTAAATATGGAGAATAAACAGAGGGTTGCTGAAGGGGTTGTGGGAGGGGGGATGGGCTAAATGGGTAAGGGGCAGTAAGGAATCTACTCCTGAAATCATTGTTGCACCATATGCTAACTAACTTGGATGTAAATTAAAAATAAATAAATTATTAATAAAAAATAACTAATGAGGCATATAATACTAGAAACATTTATATACTAACTACAGACATAAAAATAGATATTGTTTAACACTTAATGCCTAATGTGTACAGCATTATCCAGAATATACACCCACTGATGCTCTCTGAAAATATACAAAACGTTTACCTTACTCAGAAAAGTTAAACTCATAGATGGTATTAATTGTGACAAAAACAGAATAATAAAGTAATTAAAAAAATATTAGCTATGGTGATTCAGATAATGAATACTGGAAGCACCGGCTAATGCAGATAAGAGGTATTAATTTGAATGTTTTATGATATTCCAGATTGTTACTTCTCTAATGGAAATGAAGTGTTTTTTTTAATGTTTATTTATTTAAAAAAAAATTTTTTTTAACGTTTATTTATTTGTGAGACAGAGAGAGACAGAGCATGAACGGGGGAGGGTCAGAGAGAGAGGGAGACACAGAATCTGAAACAGGCTCCAGGCTCTGAGCAGTCAGCACAGAGCCCGACGCGGGGCTCGAACTCACGGACCGTGAGATCATGACCTGAGCCGAAGTTGGCTGCTCAACCGACTGAGCCACCCAGGCGCCCCAATGTTTATTTATTTTTAAGAGAGAAAGTGAGAGTGTGCGTGTGTGCAGGCAACAGAAAGGAGAGAGGATCTGAAGCAGGCTCCACACTGACAGCAGAGAGCCTGATGTGGGGCTCAAACTCATGAACCACGAGATCATGACCTGAGCTGAAGTCAGATGCTTAACCGACTGAGCCACCCAGGTGATCCTAAAGGCAATGAAGTTTAAATCACACAGGCAGAATTATTGTAAAGTCTAGTTAACTAATATCATATAAAGTTTTAATTACAAAATAACTGTATAAAAAATATTTACCTGAGCATCTATACTTTAACATTTTAGAATGACTGTCAGTTGCTAGAAAAGTGATGACTTCTTTATTTATTATATCTGAACATAATGTAAATGGATCTGGAAAAAAATTGCAATATTTAAGATTCTTTTGATTAATGAAAAGGACCTGACATTTACATGATATATTAATTCTCAAGATTTTCATAAACTTTAGTACAGTACTACATATTCAGTCATCTTGTTGGATAAACAGAAAGGTTCTGGATGTCAATAACAGGTGATTAAAGTATTTACACCAGAAAGGAGTCAAAAGTGTGGCTTATATGTTAGAGGGCAAATATACCAATTACATTTTTAGCTGTATTAGTCACCTAAATATGTTTTCTTAAAAAATCAAAGAAGAAATTTTTTTTTTTTTAAGTTTTTTTTTTTTATTTATTTTTTTGGGACAGAGAGAGACAGAGCATGAATGGGGGAGGGGCAGAGAGAGAGGGAGACACAGAATCGGAAACAGGCTCCAGGCTCTGAGCCATCAGCCCAGAGCCTGATGCGGGGCTCGAACTCCCGGACCGCGAGATCGTGACCTGGCTGAAGTCGGACGCTTAACCGACTGCGCCACCCAGGCGCCCCAAGAAGAAATATTTTTAATCATACCTGTTACTGGTAACTCCTGCTTTCTATTTTTGACAACAGGAATTGGAGGTTTAAAAACATGGTCACTAAAAGAAAACAGACACCAGAAATTAAAAGTAAACATACTGCTCAGTGTGTGCACAAATGTTTCTGTAAGCAGTGGTGTGATTCTGGGTGTTTGGCAGGCAGGAGATGGAACCAGGATCTACCAAAGTCTATCAAATTCTACCAAAGTAGCGTTTGTAATGGTTATAGCCTCCTTTCTAAAAGTGGAGCTAAATAAGATTCCAAAAGGCAATAATACTGATGCCAACAGAAACACAGGGAAAAAGTTATAAAAGAGAAAAACATAGGGTGCCTGTCTGGCTCAGTTGGAAGAAGAATATGCGACTCTTGATCTTGGGGTCACGGGTTCGAGCCCCATGTTGGGTGGAGAGATTACTTAAATAAACAAGCAAACAAACGTAAAAAAAAAAAAAAAAAGGAGAGAACAAAAGCAATGGGACAGAAAGCAAGAGAGCTGGCCCAAGGGCATATTTCAATGCTTTCCAATTCCACATCCCTGAGAAATCAGGTTAAAATTAACATCAAGAATGGTTTTATAAAGGAAAAAAAGGAGTGGTGATGATGTAATCCATCTCCCTAATATTCCGTTTACATTGCAACCTTCCCAGAATATAGCAGCAATACTCTTCAGTTTCCCTACTAGCTCAGTATCCATCAGAGGAGAGAACACAAGTAAATTTTTAAGAAAAGCTACATCTCAGGTCCAGCCCCACAGGCTATCTGAGGGAGCAAGGTCATGAACTGGAGGTGAGGTGAAAGGAACAAATGAAAAGGTAATCCTGAGCCATATTTTCATCACACACTACTCCTTTTTATCAAATTAAATTTACAAACTGGTTTTTGCTACATTGCCGATGGATTATTAATGCATGTGTTGTTACTTCAGGTATAGGGTTTCAGGTTAAGTTCTCTGAGTATCCTTTCTAAAATGCAAATCTGATGTCACACAATTTAAAATTGTCAATGGCTCCCTACGCCCTATGAGTGAAAACCAAAAATCCTGACTGTGACATGCAAGGCCCTAAATGAACTGGCCCATACCTCCCCATCCAAACTCCATTCCCAACATTTCCATTTAGGCTCCTCCCAAGACCATTTTTTATCATTTCTATATCCCAGGGCTTAATAACATAGTACTACAAAAAAAATACTTGAATAAATAAAGTTAGAAACAATTATTAAACTATACCTTGATTGAGAAACAGAATTCTTTTTTTCAAAATTTGTTCTTTCATGTAAGTTTTGACTATAGCTTGAATCGGCTTTATATAAAGTTTTATTTTGTCCACTCTCCCTATAACAAGCATCAACTGGATTTGTACTCTTTAACAGGGTCTTCATTTGGTGATCATTTGTACACGCTGTAGTTAGAATTCCATGGGATTTACAACTCGGAAGCTTTCTAGACTGGCTTTTATCCTTATCTTCTGCTTCAGGGCCTTTGCCAATACTATCTCCATGGAGGTGTTTCAATGTATTTTGAATATTTATGTTCATAGATGAAACATTATCCTTGTATTTTTCTCTCTGTATTTTTTCCTATAATGTAAAAATGACAAGTAAATAATTTCAAGATAATCCATTTGTTTTATAATCCAATTTATACTTTCTTTAAATAATATAGGAAAAGTTCATGATTGTCAACAGAATATACATAATAAAAGGGACAGTTTACATTAACAGGAAAGGGGAATTTATTTAGTAAATGAACTGGGGACAACAGGGTAGCCATCTGGGGAAAAATAAATTGGATCCATATCTCACAATTCACACAAAAACAAAGTCAAAATGAGGGGAGCCTGGTGGCTCAGTAGGGTAAGCATTCAACTCTTGATTTTGGCTCAGGTTATGATCTCACAGTTCGTGAGTTTGAGCCCCATATCAGACTCTGTGCTGACAGTGTGAAGCCTGCTTGGGATTCTCTCTCTCCCTCTCTCTCTGTCCTTACCCCATTCATGCTCTCTCTCTTAAAATAAATAAACTTAAAAAAAGTCAAAATGAGCTAAATATTGATATATAAAAAACTGAACTTGTGTGTATATATATGTATATACACACACATATATGTGTGTGTGTGTGCATGTGTGGTTTTTTTTAATGTTTATTTTTGAACTAGAGACGGCGTGAGTGGGGAAGAGACAGAGAGAGACAGAAGATCCGAAGTGGGCTCTGCACTGAGAGTAGAGAGCCCAATGTGGGAATCAAATTCATGAACCACAAGGTCATGACCTGAGCTGAAGTCAGACACTTAACTGACTCAGCCACCCAGGTGCCCCAGAAATTGTATATATTTTAAAAGAAGACATAATATTTTAACATTCCTGAGGGGAAGAAGGCCTTTCTAAATATCACACAGAATCAATAAATCATGAAGAAAAGAAACTAATATAGTTGACCCCATGAAAAATTTTTTTCAAAGCTCTACTATAGACCAAGAATAATATGGGTGGCTGGGGCGGTTGTGGGGAGGGCGGACTCAGAAGAAAAAAAGGTCAGAAGCAAACCAAATGATTATCAAAACATCTAGAAAGAATATGTATAAATCATGTCTTGGGGTATGATTTTTCTATCAACATTTATGAAAAGCTACTATAATGAAATATGAAGAAGATAAATAGCTCCTAAACTTATGAAAAAATGCCCCATCCCACATGCAGTAAGAGAAATGCACAATAAAGCTACACTGAGACAGCATTCATCTAGGACACTGGCAAAAATTGAAAGGGTATACACTCTCATAACTTACAGGTGAGAGCATAAATTGCACAACTTCTATGGAGAAACAATTTGACAGGATTGTTCATAATAAAACTTGCACATCTTTACAAAAAAATCCTATAGATAGGGGAACCTTGGTGGTTCAGTTTGTTAAGCGTCTGACTCTTAATTTTGGATCAGGTCATGAGCTCACAGTTCATGGAATCAAGCTCTGTGTCAGGCTCTTGCTGACAGCAAGGAGCCTGCTTGGGATTCTCTCTCTCCCTCCCTCTCTCTGCCCCTCCCCTGCTCACACATATACACACACATGGCTGGGAATGGAGAATGCAAGGAAATACCTAAAGGGTACAGAGTTCCTTTCTGAGATGATAAAAATATTGTAAATGACTATAGTTGCATATACTGTAAATATACTAAACACTACTGAATTGTACACTTTAAATGGGCAAATGGTATGGTGTGTGAATAACATCTCAATAAAGCTTTTTAAAAAAAGATGAAATACTAATATAAACATGCATAAACCTTGAAAACATTATTCTAAATGAAAGAAGCCAGTCACAAAAGACCATGTGCTCTATGATTCAATTTATATAAAAAGTACAGAATAGACAAATACATAGACACAGAAAATAGTTTAGTGGTTGCCTAGGCTGGGAAGGTGGGAAGAATGGATGGGGAAATAGGGAGGGTGACTGCTAAAACGTATGGGGTTTTTTGGGGGGCGTGATAAAAATGTTCTAAGATTGATTGTGGTAATGGTTGCACAATTCTGTGGTTATACTAAAAGCCAATGAAATGCACACTTTAAACAAGTCAACTGTATGGAATGTGATTTACATCTTAGTAAGGTGCTAACAAATATATATATTTACCACCTGGGTGGCTCAGTCGCTTAAGCGTCTCTTAATTTCAGCTCAGGTCATAATTTCATGGTTCATGAGTTCGAGCTCTACATTGGGCTCTGCAGTGACAGCATGGAGCCTGCTTGGAATTCTGTCTCCTTCTCTCTCTGCCCCCCTACACTGCTCACTCTCTCTCAAAAGAAATAAAAATAAACAAAAAAAATTTTAGTGTTTTATTTATTTTTGAGAGAGAGACACACACATAGCATGAGCAGAAGAGGGGCAGAGAGAGAGGGAGACACACAATCCAAAGTAGGCTCCATCCAGGCTCTGAGCTGTCAGCACAGAGCCTGATGCAGGGCTCAAACTCACGAACCACAAGATCATGACCTTAGCCAAAGTTGGACACTCAATCAAATGAGCCACCCAGGCTCTCCAATAAAAATAAACTTAACAACAACAAAATATATTATATATATTTTTATTATATATATATTTATATATGTTTATATATATTTTACATATATATATAAAAAATATAGGGTAGCAAGACATTTACTCTAGAGTTGTTTACACTTGTGAGGGATTGAATATAATCTAAATGTCTCTCAATTAAGTACTAGTTAAATAAATTTATAATAATCTTTAATATTGAATACTACTCAGTCATTTAAAAGAATGAAATTACTATACTATTATACTAAGTTGAGCACTATGCTTTTATTTTTAAAAATACATGCACAAAGGAGCACCTGGGTGGTTCAGTTGGTTGAGCATCCAACTTCAGCTCAGGTCATGATCTCCTGGCTCGTGAGTTTGAGCCCTGCATGGAGCTCTCTGCTATCAGCACAGAGTCCACTTCGGATCCTCTGTCCCCCATTTTCTCTGTACCCCTCCTGCTTGTTCTCTCTCTCTCTCTCAAAAATAAATAAACATTTAAAAAAATTTTTGAGAGACACAGCATGAGTGAGCGAGGGGTAGAGAGAGAGAGGAGAGAGAATCTCACAAGGTGCAGAGAGAGAGGGAGAGAGACTGCAGAGCCCAAAGCAGGGCTTGAGCTCACACATGCGGGACTAGAACTCAAAAACCAAAAGATCATGACCTGAGACAAAGACGGGTGCTCAACCGACTGAACCACCCAGGCGCCCCATCAAAAATAAACATTTTTTAAAAGTACACACACACAAAGACACAAATTGTACATACATAAAAAAATATAGAAACATGTATTATGTGTGTATATATACATACATACATATACATATATAAGAGAGAGAGATTACTTCTCCATCCTTTCTCTTTCTTGAACCCTTATTATACAGATGTTAGATCTCTATCTTCCGTGTCTCTTATTTTTTCAGTCATCATTTCCATTTCTTAAAAATCTTTTCTTTCTGTGCTCAAAGATGGTTACTCAAGTATCACTACTTAATTTTGAATTTAAAACCAATAAAACTTAAAAAATAACTTAGCAGGAAAAATATTTTACCCTCTAACCTCTACTGAAAAAACAAAACAAAACAAAAAACCTTGAAAAAAGTTCTATATTCTTTGAAACAAAAAAACCCCACCTCATTTCCTTCTCTTTCAAGCTGTTCTATTCTGTGTAGAATTTCCTTTGCTTTCTTCCAGTAGTCTTCAAGATTCTTCTCTTTCATATTTATGTCTTCTAATTGTTTTTCATTCTCATCAAAAGAATATTCTCCTAGACTTAGACATAATTTTTCGGCTTCATAATATGGGGAAAAATAGTTAATTTATCCATTACTGGAAATGTTTTTTTTACACTTTAAATGTAATTTTAACACTAAATACAGACAACCTCATGCCCCACACCCCCTTCTCTAAATTTGGCCCATCTAGACTAAATTAACTGTCTAAATGGTATAGAAAATAAACAAAAAGCAAGTGCTAGGCAGAGGCCCAAGCCCCGGTCATAAATTAGACTTTAATCTGCAGAGTTATAGGAGAAAGAATATCATGAAAATATGTTATGCCAGATACACGAACACCCTCAGGTATATGGATACTGGTTTTAAAGTAGTTTTTTTTCAACAGCTTTCATAGAGTGGTTCCTTCCTATAATCTTTTAAGTTTTCTTTTTGCATTTTGCAGCAGCAATTTTTCTTCCATGAAGACTAATTCAATGGCCATTAATCCTTCAATGCATGCTCCCTCCTAACACAGGGTCTTTGTGCCTCACTGTTGCTCATACCTGAGACATTTGCCATAACAAATTCCCTTCTTTTCACCTAGTTAATGCTACATATTCAGATCTCAGCTCAAGAATCACTTCTTCCAAAGCCTTTTCTGCTCCAAGTCTAAAACACAGTCTTTTGTTCTATGCTCTCTAAGCTCTATTGCTCCATCCATTCCTAGCCCTTAGGTTAATATATAACAATTCATTCATTTTTGAGATTATTAATGACTACCTGTTTATCTAGTTAAACTAAGCTCTATGAGTGCAGACTGTTGTTTCTTAATCATTGTATCCCTAAAACCTAGCAGAGTGCCTGGCAAATAAAAGGCACTCAGTTTTTAAAATAAATGAAATGTACTTTATAATTTAACCACAAGTCACCTGTAGACCTCAAGTTTAAGTCCTACAACTAAATTTGTCCACAATGCATAAAATAAGTAAATTCTCTATATTGTTGCTCTCTTCCAGATAGATTTTTAATATGATGAAACACTCTAGTCACGTCCAAATCATATACTCTGCTTTTCAAATGTAAGAAGAGCCTGGGGACCTTAAGGGGTTTGGCTCATTCAGCAGATACAAATTCCCTTTCATAAACTTTGGTATTTTTTTAAAGTAACAATATACTTACTAATTTTTTTGCAATTGTGAAGCACAAAAGTGGCAGCTTTGTTTAGTTCCTCACTCTGTGATTCAGTTAAGGCTTGTATCATGAGTGGAAGCCCATTGTTTTTAAAAAGGTCATACTGATTTTCCTCTGGAAAATATATCAAAAATGAGAGTAGAAGATAGTAAATCCTAAGCAAGAGACAGCAAAGCAAGGAGAATGGAAAAGTGGAGCAGGGAGCAAAGAGGAGAGAAGAGATTGCAAGGAGAGAGAGTGAGGAATGTAGAAAGGGTTGGAAAAGAGGAAAATGGACAGAAAGAGAGCAGGAGAAGAATGGAAAGAGGGAGGAAAATGGAAGAGGAGGAGAAAAAAGAGAGTGATAAGTAGAGAAAGAAAGATAGGACTTTCAAAGGTTTTCAGTAAGGGAGAACAGGATTGGATCTGTGCAGCAGTGTAAGAGTGGATTGAAAAATGGAGATACGAGAGAGGGAACACAGGAGAAATCTATTCCAATAACATTGGTGAAAGATGTTGAGGGGCTAAGGGCCTAAATTGGAACTGGGCAGAAAGGAATAAGGAAGAGTATGGATGAAGAAGGATGAAGAGCAAAATGACTAGCTTGGGGCCTGAATGACTTGGAGAAAGGCAGTACTTTTAAGCCTTTCACATGAAAATGAGGGAAAAAAACAAAAGTGGATTTCCACTCCACTGTTCTAATAAGCACACTGAATAAATTTAATACTTACCACAATCCTCTGTGCAATGACCAAGAGTAAGTATGATGCTAAATTTTTCTCCTGAATCCAGACTTTCATGAAGCAGTAATGTCAGAAGTTTTGAAACAATCTGATACTTGGATAGTATTACTCCAAAAGTAGCTATTAGTATAAAATAGAGGGAAAAAAGTATAAACTTCAAACTCATAACTATATATATATATACTATATGTCAGATCTTATCCTGGGAGAATGATCTCATAACTATATAATATCTAATATTCATAGCTCATATAATATCTAATATGTATGTGTATGTGTATGTATATATAAATAAATACATTGTAATAATATGGTGATTTACATAGTCCTCATTAATCCCACTTCCCAAGATAGGGACAGTTTACTAAAGCCTATTTTATGAAGAATGGTTTCTTCTCAATTATCCTGCATAATGCTGTGAGTATGAAGTAATAATACTACCTCCCTAAAAGCTGAATATGCTTACTCTCACCTTATACACCTGTTCTTATCTAGATGGACTATAGACCTTCCTATGTAACTAACTCCTGCCCGTAACTGAAATACATTATTAACTGCCATGGTTCTAATGTTAATGACACAGTGAAGCATCCCTGAAGCTGTCACAGTGAGATATAACAAAATTCAAGAAGCTGCCATTTTGTTATACTTCTCCTAACAGCATTTTTAACAGAGTTCACCCAGTGTCTAACAATATTGATATCAATAGTAAGGTTGTAAATTCTTCAAGGTACTAGGTCTTAATCATTTTTGTGTCTCTAGAGCTCACTAAGAGCCCAGCACATAGCAGGCCCTTAAAAGCTGATCTTTGGGAATGCAAGCTGGTGCAGCCACTCTGGAAAACAGTATGGAGTTTCCTCAAAAAAACTAAAAATAGAACTACCCTATGACCCAGCAATTGCACTACTAGGCATATATCCAAGGGATACAGGTGTGCTGTTTCAAAGGGACACATGCACCCCCATGTTTATAGCAGCACTATCAACAATAGCCAAAGTATGGGAAGAGCCCAATGTCCATCGATGGATGAATAGATAAAGAAGATGTGGTATATATGTACAATGGAGTATTACTTGGCAATCAAAAAGAATGAAATGTTGCCATTTGCAACTATGTGGATGGAACTGGAGGGCATCATGCTAAGTGAAATTAGTCAGAGAAAGACAAAAATCATATGATTTCACTCACATGAGGACTTTAAGAGACAAAACAGATGAACATAAGGGAAGGGAAACAAAAATAATATAAAAACAGGGAGGGGGACAAAACAGAAGAGACTCATAAATATGGAGAACAAACTGAGGGTTACTGGAGGGGTTGTGGGAGGGGGGATGGGCTAAATGGGTAAGGGGCATTAAGGAATCTACTCCTGAAATCATTGTGGCACTATATGCTAACTAATTTGGTTGTATATTTAAAAAAATAAAAAATAAAACAAGTCAAAATAAAAAAAATAACTGATTTTTTAAAAATCACCTACTTATTTTTCAGTTTTTTGTGAATGTTAAAAGCATTGGTTATTACGGACATTTGCAGACTATCATTCCTCAGTGTCTGTACATGTGAGAAGCAGCCATGGGTTCAAGTCTGAGTCTGCCACACACTAGTTATGGTTGGGTAAGTCAGACCTCATACTTATTAGAAAGAGGCATAACTTAATTCTTTATATAATTTTTTAAAATCTATAAATTGGGTTTTCCATTCCTTATGTTTCCCAAATGTCCATTTCTAACTTAAAGTTTTTAACTTAATATTGCTCTTTTGTTGAAACAAAGGTTTAGAAATAACAGAATCTTATCTTGATTCTATCATTAGACAAAGTCGGAAGTCCTAGTTTTGAACCCTTAGGAAAGTCATAACCTTCATGGGAAAACAAGGAGTTGGACTAGATAAGTTTTAAGATTCCTCCCACATGTGAGAAACTGGAAGTCCAAACCATGTTTGTGTTCCATCTACCATTTCAACACCTACCATGTTGAATTTAAACAAAACGCAATTATATAAAAATTACTAAGCATGTTTACTCACGATTATCAGCAATACACGCATCCACTGTCTTTGTCACCACCACTGCAAGCTTAGCACTGGAAACAGTCTTGTGTGAATCAGATTCCAGTTGCACAAGAACTTGAGACAATACATCCAGTCCACCCACAGATATAAAGTATTTCTGAACAAATGCTTAAGGAATAAAGTAGCAAGACTATTAATATCGCAAACAAGTGTATGGTTCCATTCAATTATTTTGCACTAAATATGACATTAACTTGACTTTTTTCAAGTACTAAAAATCCCAAAATTAAAGAATGAAAAAATCTAACCTTTACCTTTAATCATAAAATAGGTCATTTACTTAAGTAAGAAATGCACTTTCACATGGAACAACTACACACACAGTACAGTGTTTCTCATGTGTTAGATATCTTTCTTATTTAGCAAGAACTGGTATATCTTGCAAGAATGGCATTAGTAAACTCAAGTCCTTCAATAGAGCTATGAAGAATAGATTAATTCATTTAGTGTGATATTGCAATTAGCAAGCTGCCTATTTTCTGAATTCCAACTTAACTCATTCCTTAGATTGCTTGAATCTACAAAGGGCAAAGTAATTTTTTTTAATTTTTTTTTCAACGTTTATTTATTTTTGGGACAGAGAGAGACAGAGCATGAACGGGGGAGGGGCAGACAGAGAGGGAGACACAGAATCGGAAACAGGCTCCAGGCTCCGAGCCATCAGCCCAGAGCCTGACGCGGGGCTGGAACTCCCGGACCGCGAGATCGTGACCTGGCTGAAGTCGGACGCTTAACCGACTGCGCCACCCAGGCGCCCCCAAAGTAATTTAACTATTCCAAAAGAACACATATTTTATCCATCTTATTTAAGCCTAATTGTTTTAGTTCTTAGAACATAAAATTATAACATATTATTGAGAGTCATAACAACTATTCCAAAGACTCAGTGAAAAATACATTTTTTAAAAGTCGAAGTGTCTTGTTCCCCCTTTGAAAATGATTCTGATGGGAAAGTATCCCATGGGTCTGTGTATTCAACAGTCTCTACAGCCCCTATCCCAGCAGTGGGCTTATAACAAATGGATACATGGATTAATGATTATAATTCTGCCACGAACCTTCTTCCCAGTATACCCTAGTACTACAAATTGAGCCAAGATGATTTAAACAAAAAAATTACTTTTTGTATTGTTCAACAAAACACAAAGATCTTAATCTGAAAAAACATCATGGTCAGAATTTTCTACATTTGGGAAAGGAACTGTTAGGAAATGTTATCAAAGGATAAGCAAACATTTTCGATATTATGGAGACTCCAAAACAGGTTTCTTTATTGCAAAATATTTTCATTAAAAAAAATTCTTGAAAAAAGAAGTATTTTTATTTTTATATTTATTTGTTTTATGGGGGGAGAAGGAGAGAGAATGCATGCATGAACAGGGAAGAGGCGGGGGGGGGGGGCGGGGAAGAATCCCAAAGAGGATCTGCACCTGCAGCACAGACCTGACATGGGGCTCGAACCCACAAACTGTGAGATCATGACCTGAGCTGAAACCAAGAGCCAGACCCTTAACCAAATGAGTCACCCAAGTACCCCTAGGAAGTATTTTTAAATGCTTAAATGAAAATGGCACTGTATTACCATGATTTCTAGTTATGGCCCATGTAATAAAAATTTATAAACACAAGAACATCCTAGTCTACACTTGTATGCTGAATATTTCAAATTTCATCTTATATTTCATACCAGTTTGCTGACAGTAATGAGGTTCTAAAATTATTATTCATCCAAGTTGACTCTTAGATAAAAAGGAAATGTCAAAGCATCATGGAGAGAATCCAATTTTTGGAATTATAGAGCTAAGTTCCTTTGCATGTGAAACATGACTATTTGCTTTAAATGTGTGAATACAGAAATATACCAACAACATGTGAGAAAGTTCTAGTTGCTCCACAACCTCATCAACATTTAATATTACTAGCCTTTCCCCTTTCAGCCATTGCAGTGAGTGTGTAGTGGTATCCTTTGGGTTTTAGTTTGGATTTCTCTAATAACAATAATTCTGATTATCTTTTCAAACATGTTTTCAATGCTTATGTATAATTTAATATTCATATCTCCTTTGGTGACATATCTGACCAAATCTTGCCTCTTTTTTTTAATCATTAGGTTGTTTTTTTGTCCCACTGATTTGTAAGAATTCTCTATATATCTTAGGTGTAAGTTCTTTACCAGGCGTACATTTCACAGATATTTTCTCCCAGTCTATGGCTTTCCTTTTCAGCTTTTAATTTCAGTGAAGTCCAATTTATCATTTTCTCTTTAGTGGCTCATACTTTCTGTGTTCTAAGAAAGCTTTGTCTTCTCCCAAGTTATGAAGATTTGCTCCTATGTTTTCGTCGAGAAGTTTTGAAGTTTTAGTTCTTACATTTAGGTCTATGGATCATTTCAGGTTCATTTTTGTATACAGTGTAAAATTAGGGTTGAGATTCATATTTTGTGTATGGATATCCACTCTTTCCAGCACCATTTGTTGAAAAGATTATCTTTTCCCACATGGAATTATTATGGCACCTTTGTAGAAAATCAACGACTATCCATGTATGGGTCTATATATGGGCTATTTTGCTGCATTGACCTAATATGTCTACACTTACATCAATGCCACACTTTCTTGATTACTGTATAATAAGTATTGAAATCAAGTTATATAAATCCCATAATTTTGACCTGTTTCAAAAAGTTTCGACTATCCTGGCCCTTTTGCATTTCCATGTAAATTTTAGAATCAGCTTGTCCGCCAATTTCTACAGCAATGCCTGCTGGTATTTTGATGGGGAATGTCTTGAATCAAGAAATGAAATTCAGAAGTGACATTCCAATAATACTGAGCATTACAATCCATGAGTGTAGGGTATCTCCCATTAACCTAGGTTTTCTTTATCTCAGCAAAGTTTCATATTTTTAAGCATATAGACATTGCACAGATTTCATTAAATTTATCCCTAGTTTTGTTTTGTTTTGTTTTTTTTTTTAAGTAGGCTTCACACCCAGCATGGAGTCCAATTTCAGGCTCGAACTCACAACGCTGAGATCAAGCCCTGAGCTAAGATCAAGACTCAGACGCTCAACTGACTGAGCCACCTTGCTACTATTTAGAAATACAGTTTATTTCTGTATGTGACCTTGGATCCTACAACCATGCTAAAATCATTTATTCATTCCTACAACTTTATTTTCGATTCTTCAGACAATCGTGTCAGCTATGAATAAACACTGTATTTTCTTCTTCCTTTTCAATCTCTATGCGTTTTTACTTTCCTGCCTTATTTCACTGGCTGAAATACCCAGGAAAATCTTAAAGTAATGAGAGTGGCTATCATTTTTTTTCCAATCTTGGCAGAGTGGGGAAGGAGGAGGGGATTAAGTTTTTCACCATTAAATACGCTAGCTGTAGTGTTTTGTAGAGGCCCTTTATGACATTGAGAAGTTCTGTCTATTCCTAGTTTACCAAAAGTTTTTGTCATAAATACATACTGAACTATGTAAAAGCTTTTCTTATATCTTTTTAGATCATCATATAGTTTTTCTTTTCTGTCATAGCCTGTGAAAATGGTGAATTTTCCAATGTTGAACCAATCTTGCATTCCTAGGATAAATGCCACTTGGTCATAATATATTACCTTTTCTATATATTACTGGATTTAATATTTTTTATGTTAAAAGAATGTTTATTTATTTATTGAGAAAGACAGAGTGGTGGAGGGGCAGAGAGGGAGAGAGAGAAATCCCAAGCAGATTCTGCACTGCCAGTAAAGAGCATGATGCAGGACTTGACCTCACAAACCGTGAGATCACGACCTGAGCCAAAATCAAGAGGATGCTTAACCAACTGAGCTAACCAGGCACCCCAATGTTTTTTTAATTTTTTTATTTAAAAAATTATTTATTTATTAAATTTACATCCAAGTTAGTTAGCAGATAGTGCAACAGTGATTTCAGGAGTAGATTCCTTAATGCCCCTTACCCATTTGGCCCATCTCCCCCTCCCACAACCCCTCTGGTAACTCTGTTTGTTCTCCATATTTAAGAGTCACTTAGGCTTCATCCCCCCTCCCTGTTTTTATATTATTTTTGCTTCCCTTCCCCTATGTTCATCGGTTTTGTACCTTAAATTCCTCATATGAGTGAAGTCATATATTTGTCTTTCTCTGACTAATTTCGCTTAGCATAATACCCTCTAGTTCCATCCACGTAGGTGCAAATGGCAAGATTTCATTCATTTTGATTGCTGAGTAATACTCCATTGTATATATATACCACATCTTTTTTATCCATGTGTCCATCAATGGACATTTGAGCTCTTTCCATACTTTGGCTATTGTTGATAATGCTGCTATCAACATTGGGGTACATGTGCCCCTCCGAAAGAGCATACCTGTGTCCCTTGGATAAATACCTAGTAGTGCAATTGCTGCATCATAGGGTAGTTCTATTCTTAATTTATGAGAGACCTCCATACCATTTTCCAGAATGGCTGCACCAGTTTGCATTCCCAACAGCTGTGCAAAAGAGATCCTCTCTCTCTGCATCCTTGCCAATATCTGTGGTTGCCTGAGTTGTTAATGTTAGCCATTCTGACAGGTGTGAGGTGGTATCTCATTGTGGTTTTGATTTGTATCTCCCTGATGATGAATGATGTTGAGCATTTTTTCATGTGTCAGTTGGCCATCTGGATGTCTTCTTTGGAGAAGTGTCTATTCATGTCTTTTGTCCATTTCTTCACTGGATTATTTGTTTTTTGGGTGTTAAGTTTGGTAAGTTCTTTATAGATTTTGGACACTAACCCTTTATCTGATATGTCATTTGCAAATATCTTCTCCCATTCTGTTGGTTGCCTTTTAGTTTTGCTGATTGTTCCCTTCACTGTGCAGAAGCTTGTTATTTTGATGAGGTCCCAATAGTTCATTTTTGCTTTTGTTTCCCTTACCTCTGGAGACATGTTGAGTAAGAAGTTGCTGCGGCCAAGATCAAAGAGGTTTTTGCCTGCTTTCTCCTCAAGGATTTTGATGGCTTCCTGTCTTTCATTTAGATCTTCCATCCATTTTGAGTTTATTTTTGTGTGTGGTATAACAAAGTGGTCCAGGTTCATTTTTCTGCATGTTGCTGTCCAGTTTTCGCAGCACCACTTGCTGAAGAGACTGTTTTTATTCCATTGGATATTCTTTCCTGCTTTGTCAAAGATCAGTTGGCCATACGTTTGTAGGTCCATTTCTGGGTACTCTATTCTGTTCCATTGATCTGAGTGTCTGTTTTTATGCCAGTACCATACTGTCTTGATGATTAGAGCTTTGTAATATAGCTTGAAGTCCGTAAAAAAAATTTTTTTTTAAATAAGCTCTGTGCCCATCATGGGGTTTGAACTCATGACCCCAAGATCAAGAGTCACATGCTCTACCAACAGAGCCAGCCAGGCACCACTGATTTGTTAATATTTTCTTAAGGATGTTTGCATCTATGTTCATATATAGTCTTCTTGTAATGTCTTTTTCTTTTTTAAAAAAAAGTTTGTTTATTGGGGTGCCTGGATGGCTCAGTTGGTTAAGCGTATGACTTCAGCTCAGGTCATGATCTCACAGTTCATGGGTTTGAGCCCCATGTCAGGCTCTGTGCTGACAGCTCAGGGCCTGGAGCCTGCTTCAGATTTCGTGCCTCCCTCCTCTCTCTGCCCCTCCCCCACTTGCTTTCTCTTAGTCTCTCAAAAATAAACATGTAAAAAAAATGTTTTTTAATATTTATTTATTTTGAGAGAGAGAAAGTGCACAAATGGGAAAGGGCAGAGAGAGGGGGAGAGAGAATCCCAAGCAGTCTCCTCACTGTCAGCACAGAGCCTGACAAGGAGCTTGATCCCATGAACTATGAGATCATGACCTGAGCCAAAAACAAAAGTTGGACGCTTAACTGAATGAGCCACCCAGGCACCCCTCTTGTAACGTCTTTTTCAAGCTCTAGTGTGGGAATAATTCTGGCCTTTTAAAATGTGTTGGGAGGTATATTTTGTACTTCCATTTCCTGGCAATTAATGTAGATTTTTTTTTTTCTCTAAATGTTTGGTATAATTCGCCAGTGAAGCCATCAGGGCCTGGAAATTCCTGTTTTAGGTTTTAAACTACATATTCAACTTCTTTAATACATATAATAATATTCAAATTATCTATTCTTTTTCATTTTAGAGAGACAGTGCATGCACATGAGCAGGGAAGAGGGGCAGAGAGAGAATCTTAAGCAGGCTCCCAGGCTCAGCAGAGAGCCCAACACAGGGCTCAAACTCCAGACCCTGAGATCATGACCTGAGCCAAAATTAAGAGACAGACACTCAACTGACTGAGCCGCCCAGGTCCCCTTGGAAGGTATCTATTTCTTCTGAGTTGGTGTTTTTCAAAGAATTTGTCTAGTTCCTGTTGCTTGTCAAATTTAGTAGCATAAAGTTGTTTCTATTATTCCTTTATTATCCTAATACCTGTTAAGATCTAGAGTGATGTCACTTCTTATTCATGATATTAGTAATTTGGGCCTTCTTTTTTTATTTTGTAGTTAGTCTGGCTAAAGGATCCGTTTATTGATCTTTTTAAAGAATCAGCTTTTGGCTTCACTGATTTTCCCCTGCTGTGTTATTTTTCTATTTCATTGGTTTCTGATATTCTCTTTATTATTTCTTCTTTGAGTTAAACTTGGTTTATTTTCTAGTTTCTTAGGTGGAAACAAATATAAATTGATTTGAGACCTTTCTTCTTTCCTTATGCAAACTATAGTGCGAAAAATTTCCTTCCAAACACTGCTTTTGCAGCAACCCAGTTTTTTTTTTAAGTTTATTTATTTATTTTTGAGAGAGAGAGAGAGAAGGTGCACGAGCATGAGTGGGGGAGAGGCAGAGACAGAGGGAGAGAATCCCAAGGAGGATCCATACTAGTGGGGATCAAATTCATGAACCATAAGATCATGACCTAAGCTGAAATCAAGAGTTGGCACTTAACCGACTCAGCCACCCAGGTGCCCCACAGCAACCCAGTTTTTTCATGTTGTGTTTTCATTATCATTCAGTTAAAAACATTTCTAATTTCTTTATCATTTATTTTTTTCTACTCATGGTTTTGTGGTTATTCTTGTTTTTGGTCTTTGTTTTAGCATGGACTTGTTTACTTTTCAGATATTTGGGACTTTTCTAGATGTTTGATTTTTATTCATTTATAATTTAATTCTATTTAGTCAGAGAACACCCTCTGTCGGGTTTTAGTTTTGCTGTCTAGTTGTTCTGTTTTATGAGGCTATCTGGGGAGATTCAAAACTATGCTGCTACCTCCAGTTTCCCAGTCATCTTCCTAACAATGTCTCCTTTCAAGATTTTCCCATCTGCAGTAGTCTAAATGCATTCAAAATGACCCAACTTACTATAATAAAATTATTCCATTAATTCAATTAATTCAATAATTAACTCAATAGGTTTCTGTTATGCTTTGAAATATGTTTCTTCAAGTGTAACTAGACATTAATGAATACTTACTGTTATTTGCAAGAGTAAGCCCAATAAATGAGCAAACAGGGCGAATTACCTCAGGTGTGATGCAATTTATTAGCCAGTCATTAGCATGTGGAAAAAGTGAACAGCAAAGCATCTGATTTTCATCTGAAAGAAGACAAAGTCACTTGTGTTTTAATATATTTGGAAAACATCAGTTCATTTGTTTTTATTTTATTTTAATATTTAAATATTTGAGGTAATTACCATTTTGAGGATTGTTGACACAGACACATAAAGTACTACACACTGAAGACCATAACTGATAACTCTGGAACACATTTTTATCTGACAAATTCAACTCATATTTTGAAAGAACTGTCCTATTTGGTTAAAAAAAAAAGAAGCAAATTAATACAAATGAGTTAAAGTCTTAAGTAGTGAATAATAACAAGAAATTTATATTTGCTTACCTGAACAACTGTGTCAGAACTGTAATACAACCTGTTTCTCTCACAAGTGTTTGTCCAGTCCCTTAAAAAAACACCCATATTAGCACACAAATATGACTTTTGCTTATAAATAATTTTGTAGAGGGGCACCTGGGTGGCTCAGTCGGTTAAGCGTCCGACTTCGGCTCAGGTCATGATCTCATGGTCCGTGAGTTCGAGCCTCGTGTCGGGCTCTGTGCTGACAGCTCAGAGCCTGGAGCCTGTTTCGGATTCTGTGTCTCCCTCTCTCTCTGACCCTCCCCTGTTCATGCTCTGTCTCTCTCTGTCTCAAAAATAAATAAACGTTAAAAAAAATTTTTTTTTTTAATTTTTGTAGAAATGAAAAACATTTAAGTAATATTTCTAATAAATAACTTTTAATCACTTTAAAGTAGTACTAAGTATAACAGAGAATTACAGTAGATAAAAATCTGTAATCACAATTATTATGGAAAATACATTACCTATGCTTATAGAATGACAGCATTCAAATTTCCTCCAAAAATGAAACAAAATTTTAGCCATAAGCTACATGAAATTTTAGGCCACTGTTGGCTGATACAGTAAACACTGTAACTAAATGACTAATTCAGTGGAAAATCAATCAAACTAATCATCAAATGTCTTTTGCTTTTAAAGCTGTTCTTTTTTTAATGTTATTTAAGTAACACAAATCACTTTACTATTTATTAAAATTAATAAATATCAAACAATATATGCTATTCTCTTTTCTTTAAAGCTAGTAGTTCTCAGGGGCACCTGGGTGGTTCAGTCAGTTGAGTGTCTGACTTTGGCTCAGGTCATGATTTCTCAGTCCGTGAGTTCGGGCCCCGTGTCGGGCTCTGTGCTGACAGCTCAGAGCCCAGAGCCTGCTTTGGATTTTGTCTTCCTCTCTCTCTGCCCTTCCCCTGCTCACACTCTGTTCTTTCTGTCTCTTAAAAATAAATAAACGTTAAAAAAATTAAAAATAAATAAATAAATAAAGCTAGTAGTTCTCAGAAGTTAGTGAGATTTTTTAAAAAATACTGATATAAAAGGAACAGCTATTTCAATTTATTATTTTTAAATGTTTCTGCAACATACAAGAATGTACTTACTATTATTTGAAACCAGCACCAATATGACATAGACAGACATTCTTTTCAAATTTGTGTTTGAATCATTATTAGATAAGAACCAAGTTAAGTCTTCAAACAATTCGGAAGTGCACAAAGTCTGCTGACAGTAAACTGAAAAATAAAAAAAATATAATTTCAATTTCTATGCATTAGCACAAGTTTTAAAGTATGCTAAACAAAATGTAAAGTTGTCGACTGGGTGGCTCAGTCGGTTGAGCGTCTGACTTCAGCTCAGGTCGTGATCTCACAGCTCATGGGTTCGAGCCCTGTGTCGGGCTCTGTGCTGAGAGCTCAGAGCCTGGAGCCTGCTTCAGATTCTGTGTCTCCCTCTCTCTCCTCCCCTAACCCATTCACATTCTGTCTCTTGCAAAAATAAATAAATCATTAAAAAAAATTTTTTTTAAAAAGCAATATCTTAATCAGAAGTATACTTGATTGAGGTGCTACAACATGTGCACAGTCCCTTAGAATTTCTAATAAAAACCTAACTAAAAAAAAATTAAAACATAAAAAAAATTTAAGATGAGTAAGTAACAAAACATAGCAAGAGAAAACTTTTAGAAAATTCATAAACCTGCTTTAGAAAATAGAGACAAATGATACTTGTGCTATTAAGGACTTTCTAAAAATAAAAGTATCTTTCCAAAAAGCAAACATGATACCTGACAGTAGGTGTGTGTATATGTGTATGCGTGTGTGTGCGTTATAATAATGCAATAAACAGAATTTTCAAAAAATAATTTGAGGGGTGCCTGGGTGGCTCAGTCAGTTAAGCATCCGACTTTGGCTCAGGTCATGAACTCATGGTTCGTGGGTTTGAGTCCCGCGTTGGGCTCTGTGCTGACAGTGTGGTGCCTGGAGCCTGCCTCAGATTCTGAGTCTCCCTCTCTCTCTTCCCTCCCCCGCTCATGCTCTCTCTCTCTCTCAAAAATAAATAAACATTAAAAAAATTTTGTTTGAATAATAATTTGAGGGGGCACCTGGCTGGCTCAGTCTGAAGAGCATGTGATCCTTGATCTTGGGGTTGTGAGTTTGAGGGTGTATAAATTATTAAAAAAATAAACTTTAAAAAAATAAAATCTTTAAAAAGGTAATAATTTGAACACAGAGGTATAATTAGTATTTGATCCAGTATTTAGAACCAGCTATTGGACATTCTCTCAAAGGCAAAGACAATGTCTTATTTATCCCAATGACTAGCACATAGCTTGGTTCTTACCAAATGATGAAGAAATATTTAATGGATGAAAATTTAAGGATAGAAAGCTGTTTGACAAACTAAAACTTTAGATTCAACTTCATCTTGGCTATACTACAGAAAAATGTTTTGACCAACATGAATTTCTATACCCAGAGGATATTTTTCTATACACAAGATGTTGTAGGTTATCTTCGTCTTTTGATTCAGGTACTTAGATATATAATGAACTTAATAGAAAAATCAAAGATACATATATGCATATGCAAATTCATGAAGTACAAATAGTATCTTAAATCAATGTGAAAAAGATCTTTTTTTTTTTTTTTTTTAAATTTTTTTTTCAACGTCCATTCACCTTTGGGACAGAGAGAGACAGAGCATGAACGAGGGAGGGGCAGAGAGAGAGAGGGAGACACAGAATGGGAAACAGGCTCCAGGCTCCGAGCCATCAGCCCAGAGCCCGACGCGGGGCTCGAACTCCCGGACCGCGAGATCGTGACCTGGCTGAAGTCGGCCGCTCAACCGACTGCGCCACCCAGGCGCCCCGAAAAAGATCTTTTTTTAATGTTTATTTATTTTTTGAGAGAGAGACAGACAGAGCATGAGTGGGGGAGGGGCAGAGAGACAGAAAGAGAGAGAGAAACAATCTGAAGCAGTCTCCAGGATCTGAGCTGTCAGCACAGAGCCCGACATGGGGCTTGAACTCATGAACCGCAAGATCATGACCTGAGCTAAAGTCAGACACTTAACCGACTGAGCCACCCAGATACCCCGAAGTTTCTTTATTTAAAGAGAGACAGAGAGAAAGAATGCATGTGGGGGAGGGGACAGAGAGAGGGAGAGAGAGAGAATCCCAAGGAGACTCCACACTGTCAGTGCAGAGCCCAATGCAGGACTCAAACTCAGGAACTAGGAGATCATGACCTGAGCCAAAGTTGGATGCTTAACCAACTGAACCACCCAGGCACCCCTAAAATTACTTTTTAGTAGTCTGTTAAAATATAACACGATGCTTGAAGGATAATGAAAAAAAGTTTTCATATTTTACCATTTTGTTCTGCAACAGCTCCTAATGTATATAAGGCTGCTTCTTTTACCATGCTATGTTCACTTGACTTTGCAAGATTTCTTACAAACATCAAACCACCAATTTCTCGAAAGTAAACACCTGCATTACCTACAAGAGGTGCAGACAAAACAGAACATAAATGATACTATGATTCTTTTAAGGAGAAAATAAATCACATGAATATAGTAACATAACAAGTAGAGTGAGTTGAAGAAAAAGAGCTATGCATATTTCATATTTCAAAATACTAAAGAACTACAATCACAGATAAAAATTCACTATCACATCTTACTGTTTTGTTGACAAATTGAATGAATAGTGACCAAAGCTTCTTTTTGTGAAAAAGGGTTGTCCATTTGATACTTCAGACACTCCAATAGTAAGTTCAGATCAGTCTTCATTTCTAAAGAACAAAAATTTCACTTTTTTAAACCAAGTGTTATCTTTCAAAAACTAACCATTTAAATTTCACTTTTTAAATTTCACTTTTTAAATACATATATTTATCATGTCTGTTTTCAAGATAATGAGTACATATTCCTTTTATAATCTATCCAACAGTAAAGATAAAAAAAAAAAAAGAAAGAAAGATGTTGCTTAAATAAAAGAACTTGAAATGAACTTCTTGTAATTATTTGATTTTCCCCTCACATGAAATATAAGAATAGAAAATCCATGGGGTGCTTGGGTGGCTCAGTCAGTTAAGCATCCAACTTCAGCTCAGGTTGTGATCTTGCAGTTTGTGAGTTCAAGCCCCACGTCAGGCTCTGTGCTGACAGCTCAGAGCCCAGAGCCTGCTCCGGATTCTGTGTCTCCCTCTCTCTCTCTCTCAAAAACAAATAAAACATTAAAAAAATTTTTTTGAAGAACAGAAAATCCAAATGCAGTATTATTCTCTTTAAATAAAGCTACACTGGTTTAAATATCTGCCATTTAGAAATAAAGTGAATGAAAATGAAAATACAACATATTAGAATTTGTGGGATGCTACCAACAGTATTTGAGAGGAAATTTACAACACTAAATGTTTATATTATAAAAGAAGAAAGGTCTCAAATTAATGACCTCAGCTTCAACCTTAAGAAACTATAAAAACAGTAAATTAAACCCAAAGTAAGTAGAAGGAAGGTAATAAAGATCAAAGCTAAAATCGATACTGAAAGCAGGAAAACAATACAACTGGTTTTTGAGAAGATCAATAAAACTGATAAACCTCTAGACAAACTGATCAGGAGAAAGGAGCAAAGACACAAACTACAAATATCAGAATGAGAGATAAGGCACCATCATAGATTCTATAAATATTCAAAAGATAATGTTATGTGCAACTTCATATCTATAGATTCAATGGCTGAATGGTGAAGTGGACAAGTGAAATTAACAAATTGCTTTGAAGACACAAATTATCTCACCCAAGAAGAAACAGACAACCTAAATAGTACTACATCTATAAAAGAAATTGAAATCGTAGTTTAAAAACCTTCCTGTGAAGAAACCTCCAAGTTCAGATGGCTTCATTTGTAAACTCTCCCAAATGTTTAAGGAAGAAGTAATATCAACTCTACACAAACTTTCCCCAAAAGTTTGGAGAGAAGGCACACTTCCCAACTTGCTCTATGAGGTTAGCCTTATCCTTATACCGAAACCAAAGCCATTAGAAAGGAAAAAAAAGAAAACTACAGACCAATATCCTTCATGAACATTCATGTAAAAAGTCTAAACAATTTTAGCAAACCGAATCTAACAACATATTAAATAATAATACATCATGAACAAGTGGGTTTATCCTAAGAATGCATAGTTGGTTAAGATTTGAAAAATCAATTGATGTAATGTGATAAACTAACATGGAAAGCCATATGATCACCTCAATAGATGCAGAAAAAGCATTTGATAAAATCCAACATTCATTTCTAGTTAAAAAAAATTTCAGCAAACTTGGAATAGAAGAAAAACTCCTCAACCTGAAAAAGTATATCCACAAAAACAAAACAAAACAAAAGCCCTATAGTAAACATAATACTTAATAGAAAAAGACTGAATTCTTTCTCTCTAAGATCAGGAATAAGACAGAGATGTTTAACATTATACTGGGGAGTGTATCATTCTATTTAGCATTCCTCTTAATATTGTACTAGAGAACCTAGCCAGTGCCATCAAGTGAGAAAGAAATAAAAGGCATTCAAATTGGTAAGAAAGTAGTAAAACTAACTGCCTTCATGTGCAACATGATCTTCTATATAGATAACCTGATGGAATCTACAAAAAAGCTACTAGACTAATAATGGAGTATAGTAGGATTTCAGCATATCCATTTAACATACAGAAATCAATTATATTTCTATGTCCCTGTGGTAAAGTAATTGGAAATTGGTGTTTAAAAACAATGCCATTTATAATAGTATCAAAAATATGAAATAATTAGAGATATACCTAACAAAAGATGTAAACAACATGTATACTAAAACCTCAAAAATATTGCTGAGAATTATTAAACAAGACTGAAATAAAGGGAGTGAAACACCTTTTTCATGGACTGGAGGACTAAATATTAAGATGTCAATTCCCCCAAATTGATCTATAGATTCAATTTAATCCCAACAGACTTTTTAAAAATATGAATTGACAAGATGAACCCAAAATTCATATGGAAATGCAAGGGACCTATTAGCCAAACAATTCTGAAAAAGAAGAATAAAGCTTGAAGACTAAAACTACCTGATTTCAAGACTTCTTATAAAGCTACAGTAATCAAAAGAGTATAGTATTGCATTAGCATACACAAATAGATCAATAAACTAGAATGCAGTCCAAAAATAAACTCATGCATATATGAATAGCTGATTTTTTACAAAGGCACAAATGCAATGCAGAGAAGAAAGGATAGCCTTTCCAACAAATGATGCTATAACAAACAGATATCTGTATTCAAAAACGTAACAAACCAAACTTGAATCAAACCATATACAAAAAGAAACTCAAAAGGGATTCAGATGTAATGTAAAATCTGGAACTATAAAACTTTTAAAAGATAACACAGGAGAAAAACTTTGCTACTTGGGCTTACATGAAAATTTCTTAGACACAGTATTATTAATACAATCTGTAGAAAAATAATGAATAAATTGTATTTCATCAAAATTTAAAACTTCATTCTCTTAGCAGTATTTTCCTTTTAAAAAAAATTAATGTATTTATTTCTGGGAGAGAGAGAGAGAGAGAGAGAGAGAGAGACAGAGCACAAGCAGGGGAGGGCCAGACAGAAAGAACACAGAAACTGAAGCAGGTTCCAGGTTCCGAGCTGTCAGCACAGAGCCCAAAGCGGGCTCAAGGATGCAATATTTGGCAAGGATGCAAAAGAAGTGGAACTCTCATATATTGCTGGTGGATACATAAAATGGTACAGCCACTTTGAAAGTTCAGCAGTTTCATAAATTGTTAAACATACACCTACCATTTGATCCAGCCATTTCACTCCTAAGAATTTACCCAAAAGGAAAGCAGGTTATGTGTCCATACAAAGACTTGTACACAAATGTTCATGGCAGCATTGTATGTAATAGCCAAAAACTGAAAACAACTGAAATGTCCATCAACAGATGAATGGATAAACAAATGACCATAAAATGGAATACTACTTAGCAATAAAAAGGAATTAACTATTGATATACACAACAACATGGATGAACCTCAAAATAATTACGCTGAGGGAAAGAAACCACACACAAAGAATATGTACTGTATTATTCCATGTACTGAAAAAAAAATTAAACTACTCTATAGTAACAGAAGGCAGATCAGTGGTCGTTTGGGGAAAGTGGGTCAAGGAAGGGACGAAAAGAAGTATTATAAAGGTGCATGAGGCTATATTCCCTATCCTGATTGTTGCTACTGTTTGCATGGATGTGTGTGTGTGTGTGTGTGTGTGTGTGTGTGTGTGTGTGTGTGTGTGACTTATCAAAATATAAACTTGAAATATTTATTTGCAACTAAAAATGAAAGATAATCATTTTCCCATAAAATTTTTTACCATACCCTTTAAACAATTTCTTCTCTTGGTTTTAAGGATTTTAAGTTGTATGTAGATTTTGACATAATGCTTGAATTAACATTTAAAGTTCTCAAAGATAGGGGCACCTGGGTGGCTCAAGTTGGTTAAGTGTCCAACTTTGGCTCAGGTCACGATCTCACGGTTCATGGGTTCAAGCCCCGGGTCGGACTCTGTGCTGACAGCTCAGAACCTAGAGCCTGCTTCAGATTCTGTCTCCCTCTCTCTTTGCCCCTCCCCCGCTCATGCTCGCTCACGTGCTCTCTAAGTAAAATAAAAACATTAAATAAAATTTTAATAGAAAATTTTTTTTCAAAAAAAAATAAAGCTTTCAAAGATAAAGAATGAAGACAGGACATAAAAGTACAGAGGAACACACTAAAAGAAACTTAGATTTATTGTCAATATTTAGTCTTCCTCTTAAAGGAAATTCAACTGACAATTTGGTGTAATGAAATAATTCATGACCCAATTTGTTAGTGAAAAACCATAATACAAAGGTTATCACTAAGTTGTCTTGAAGCAACAGCAATCATTTATTGATCTTATTCTACATTAATAGAAACTGTAAAAAGGTTAGTTTGCCTGTATGGGTTATCAATAAACCTCTCATCAGCAACAACACGCCAAACAGGATTTTTGATGGAGCATAGTGATTTTCAATTCTAGGCACAACTGAAGAAAACAAGACACTTCTTTATGTATTCCTCTATTCTCTCCTATACTCCCCTCTCATATTTTGATACTTTCAATTATAATCCCTCCCTTCCCAAAGCACCTAATGACATCTACAACTCAAGTTTTATCTTCCCCAGGCTATGAAACCTAGTTTCTTCAATAATTCCTGAAGAAAATAAACAAAAACTCAAGAATATACAATACAAAAGCACAAGCAATAAAAGAAAACTGGATAAATTGGACTTAAAATGGAAATTTTTTGAGCTTCAAAAGATATCATTAAGAATGTGAAAAGATAATTCACATATAAGGAAGGGAAGAATATACCTATAAATAAGGTATCTGATAAGGGGCTTGTGTTCATAACATATAAAGAACTCTAAAACCTCAATAATAAAAAGATAATCCAATTAAAAAGCAAAGAATGGACATTTCTCCAAAAAAGATACACAAATGGTCAATTAAGTATGTGAAAAGATGCTCAACAGCATTAGTCATTGAGGAAATACAAACCAGAACCACAATTAGAAACCACTTCACATCCACTAGGATGGCTACAATCGAAAAGACAGATTATGTCAAGTGTTGACCAAGGATCTGAAGAAATTGGGGTCCTTCTACATTGCTGCAGGAATATAAAATGGTACAGCCACTTTGGCAAAAAGTCTGGCAATTCCTCAAAAGGCTAAACATAAATTTACCATAGACTCAGCAATTCTACTACCAAATATATACCCAAGAGAAATGAAAACCTATGGCACACAAAAACTTACACATGAACATTCATAGCAGCATTACTTGTAACTGCCAAACAGTGGAAACCCAAATTTCCCCCAACTCTTAAATGGATAAACAAAATATGATATATCCATTCAATGAAATATTATTTGGCAATAAAAAGGAATGAAGATACTGGTACAACTTGAATAATTCTTGAAAATATTACACTAAGGGGCACCTGGGTGGCTCAGTCGGTTGGGCAAAAAAACACTAAATTTTAGCTCAGATCATGATCTCAAGGTTCATGAGATCAAGCCCAACATCAGGCTCTATGAGCCAGCTTGGAATTCTCTCTCCCTCTCTCTCTGCCCCCCCCCCCCCGCACATACTCTCTCTCTCTTTCTCTCAAAATAAATAAACTTTAAAAAAAAGAAAAAAAAGAGTTAGGTATTCATAATGTCTCCAGATCCTTATTTCCCACCTAAACGTCAATATACTGCAATCTGGCTGAAATATATTAAATGTACTGTTTTTTTTTAAGTTTATCTCTTTATTTTGAGAGAGAGAGAAAGGGGGGGTACAGAAGGGGCAGAGGGGATGGGGGAGAGAGAGAATTTCAAACAGGCTCCACACTGGCAGTGCAGAGCCTGACACGGGGCTCGAACCCACGAACCGTGAGATCATGACCTGAGACAAAACCAAGAGTTGGATGCTTAACCAACTGAGCCACTCAGACACCCCTACTAAATTGACTATTAATAAAACAAATGGCCTCCTAAATACAAAATCTAGTGGACAATTCAGTCATCATCTATGGACACTTGACACTGAATAGCTCAAGCAATCTCTCTCATGAAAGTATTCTCCTAAAGCTGATTTCCAAAATTCCACATTCCTGACTCTCCATTCACCTTCCTGAAAAGTTTTTCTCACACTATAGATTTGAAGGGGTATGTGCACCCCACCAATGTTTACAGCAGCATTATCAACAATAGCTATCAAACTATGGAGAGAGCCCAAATGTCTATCAACTGATAAATGGATAAAAAAGATGTGGCATATATATAATGGAACATTACTTAACCATCAAAAAAAAAAAAGAAATCTTGTCATGTGTAACAACTTGGATGGAGCTAGACAGAATGTATTATGCTAAGTAAAATAAATCAATCAGAGAAAGACAAATACATGATTCCACTCATGTGGAATTTAAAAAGCAAAACAGATGAACATATGAGGGAGGGAGGAGAAGAAAGGGAAACACACCACAAGAGACTTAACGATAGAGAACTGAGGGTTGATGGAGGGAGTTGCATAGGAGATGGGCTGGATGCGTGATGAGGATTAAGTGGGGCACTTGTGATGAGTAATGGGTATTGTATGTAAGTAATGAATCACTGAATTCTACTTCTGAAACCAATACTGCATTGCATATTAACTAACTAAAATAGGGGTGCCTGGGTGGTTCAGTAGGTTAAGTGTCCAACTTCGGCTCAGGTCATGATCTCATGGTTCATAGGTTCGAGCCCCACGTCAGGCTCTGTGCTGACAGCTGAGAGCCTGGAACCTGCTTTGGATTCTGTGTCTCCTCCTCTCTCTGACCCTCCCCTGCTCATGCTCTATCTCTCAATAATAAATAAAAGTTAAAAAATATTTTTAAAAAATTTAATTAACTAAAATATAAAAAATTTAAAAAAAATACATAAATGTTTTGGGATGCCTGGGTGGCTCAGTCAGTTAAGCATCTGACTTCAGCTCAGGTCATGATCTCACAGTTTGTGAGTTCAAGCCCGTGTTGGGCTCTGTGCTGACAGCTCAGAGCCCTGGAGCCAGCTTCTGATTCTGTGTCTCCCTTTCTCTCTCTACTCCTTCACCTTTCACGCTCTATCTCTCTCTCTTTCTCTTTCAAAAATAAACAAACGTTAAAAAAAAAAAGAAATGTTTTTCTCAGTCTTTTTTTGAGGGCCCTCTTCCTCAGCCAAATCCTTATGTGATGGTGTCCATTAAGGAACACCATTCCCCATCCTTTTCTTTTTTAATATTTAATATTTCTGATTAACCTCCTCCATGTCCATGGATTTAATTTCCATCTTTCAAAGGACAACTCTAAAATCTATACCTCCATGCATACTGTCATGGTGGTTCTCTCAGATTCCCAGTATTCTTGTCTATGTCTCTATTAAAATGGCTATCGGGGCGCCTGGGTGGCGCAGTCGGTTAAGCGTCCGACTTCAGCCAGGTCACGATCTCGTGCTCTGTGAGTTCGAGCCCCGCGTCAGGCTCTGGGCTGATGGCTCGGAGCCTGGAGCCTGTTTCCAATTCTGTGTCTCCCTCTCTCTCTGCCCCTCCCCCGTTCATGCTCTGTCTCTCTCTGTCCCAAAAATAAATAAAAAAACGTTGGAAAAAAATAAAATAAAATAAAATAAAATGGCTATCATATGGTATTCTAATTATCAGCATGCCTTTTCCCATCAGAATGTCAGTGTCCTGAAATCAGTGTGACATGCAGGGTAGATGCACAATAAATATGCATGTAAATTGTTGAATGCCTCTTTCATTTCCTGGATCCTGTGAGATAATCTGCAATATATCCTACAAATAGATTATAAAATTAATTCCAGATATATAATCCATTAATTTCTCACCTTGTATCTTCTTTGTGTCTTCACTTTCCATGCTTGTCTGTATTCTTTTTCCTTATATTTCATCTATAAGATAAAGATATTTTCTCAATTTAAATCAATGTTTGAGAATTCCAGAATTATAAATGCAAAAGTGTAGGGAAAAAACAATTTTCCTGAAGACAGAAGAGCAGGGACTGAATCTACAACTTATTAAATATGTGATACTGGGTGTGCTTAAGTTCCCTAAGGCTCAGTTTCCTCTTCTGTAAAATAGGAAATCCCTCCTTCATAAAGTTGTTACAAGAATTAAATTTGAAAAATACATAAATGCATATGGCATTCTCAAGTATTACAGGCCTTCAACATAGTTTATTAAGTAAATATACACATTTGGTTGACTGAATCTAAATGACCCTCTTGTGGTTCTGCTTCCTTATTTTCTTTTCTTTCCTGTAAATTTTCATCCCATCATTTCTGATTGGTCACTTCATGAATTGGAAATTTAAAACACACACACACACACACACTTTAGAACTGCATTTCTCTACACAAGCTAAGCTTAATACTAAAATTTTGTTTTTCAACAATCCATGGTTTTTTCTTTTTTTTAATTTTTTTTTCAATATATGAAATTTATTGTCAAATTGGTTTCCATACAACACCCAGTGCTCACCCCAAAAGGTGCCCTCCTCAATACCCATCACCCACCCTCCTCTCCCTCCCACCCCCCATCAACCCTGTTTGTTCTCAGAATCCATGGTTTTTTCAACATAGTATTCCACTATTAAGCTAAAATCCTTGTTTATATACCACTTGTTAGAATTTTTAAAATAACTGGGAACCCTGATATGGCATTTCACATGCTAAACTGATTTTTTAGAAAAACTATCAGAGTCCAATTAACTTCTTAAAGCAATGAATCAGGACTCACAGAACTCTAGAATTCTTTTTCATTCCAACACTACATGGTTAAAAGGAGACAGCTACTGGGGCACCTGGGTGGCTCAGTTGGTTGAGCACCCAACTTTGGCTCAGGTCATGATCTCGCAGTCAGTGAATATGAACCCCAAGTCCGGCTCTGTGCTGACAGCTCAGAGCCTGGAGCCTGCTTCAGATTCTGTGTCTCCTTCTCTCTCTCTCTGCCCCTCCCCAACTCATGCTCTCTTTCTGTCTCTCACAAATAAACATTAAAAAAAAAACAAAAACTAGGGGCGCCTGGGTGGCTCAGTCGGTTAAGCATCCGACTTCGGCTCAGGTCATGATCTCGCGGTCCGTGAGTTGGAGTCCCGCGTCAGGTTCTGTGCTGACAGCTCAGAGCCTGGAGCCTGTTTCAGATTCTGTGTCTCCCTCTCTCTGACCCTCCCCCGTTCATGCTCTGTCTCTCTCTGTCTCAAAAATAAATAAATGTTAAAAAAAAAAATTTTTTTTAAAGAAAATGTAGATTTAAAAAAAAACAACAAAAAAAAACTAAAAATAAGAGATAGCTACTATCCTTTCTATTTTTTCTCACTCTCAAAATGAAAATAAAATTCCCAAATAAAAAAATTAATAATAAATGTGAGAATCTTTTATAAAATAATATATAAATGTATACCAGGTTTGCCATTTTTTTAAACCTAAATATTCCATTAAAAGAAGGATGCTTGGGTACATTACAGTATATTTACAGGATACTGTTACAAGAATACTGATGTTTACTTGAAATGTTTAATAACAAGGAAAAATGCTTATGTTACAATTAATCAACAATGGCAAGACTCAAGCTTTTATCTACAGCATGATCCCAATTATGCAGAGGAAATCATAAAATAAAACTACATGGAAAACATGTTAACACTTGTTTTAAGCTGGTGGTTCTATGGTGTCTTATCCCACTTTTTTCTATTTTTCACAATTTTTATAATAATAAAAGCTTCTAACATTCAAGTCCTATAATAGGCCAGGCTATGTTCTGTAAACCTTACAAATATTATCCTTCTAGTTTTTACAACAACCCTAAGAGGGAGTTATAAAGATGAAGACTGACAAGGAGAGGGTAAACAATTTGCCCAACTTCAAACGGCTAGTGAGTGCCAGAGCTGGAATGAGCACCAAGAAAATCTGAGGCCATGCCCTACACTCTTATCCTCTACTACACCTTCTTCCATATGTAAACATACATTACCTTTGAGAAAATGGGTTAGGATTTGGAATAGGAAGAGTAAATTAAAAAAAAAAAAAAAACAAAAAAAATGGACTATGGACTACATGTATCACATGTGGAGGTTTTTTTTGCTTTGTGAAGGAGTATAAGGACTATTTCTTTAGTTTTAATTAGTCAACCTATTCTGCCTTTAAATATAATTTTATTTTTACAAAGCTTTAAAAACTAAATGTATTGAAATTGAAACTGACAGAACACATTACCTTCTATTCCCCTTTGTCTTTCTTATACTGTTTTCTAATAAATGACACAATAAAATGGAACTTTCCAGGGGCTCCTGGGTGGCTCAGTTGGTTAAGCATCCCACTTCAGTCATGATCTCATGGCTCATGAGTTCGAGACCCACATTGAGGCCTGTGCTGACAGCTTGGAGCCTGGAGCCTCCTTCAGATTCTGTGTCTACCTCTCTCTCTCTGTCTCCCCATTTCCTGCTCGTGCTCTGTCTGTCTCTCTCTCAAAAAAAAAAAAAAAAAAATTAAAAAATTTTTTGAAAAAAAAAATTAAAGTTTTCCAAGTACGTAGTAGCATTAATACAAGTCATTTATTTACTACCTACGTGCTTAGAAACATCAACAGCAAAGGGCAAGTTATAACTTTAAAGGGATAATTATAAAACTATATTTTAAATTATGAAATATAGACTATTCCCCAAAACAAAAGCATCTGTTCAATAAAACAGTGTTTTCAGGAATTTAGTGAAGATGCAAATTGTGAGAAGCAAGATTGCAAAATTATTTGCTGTATTCTCACAAGGGGAAAAAAAGGATTTTTCCAGGTAACAGAAGAAACTATTCCATTTACAGGTTTAACTCAATGTACTCCCCAAAACAGTGCTGTTAAATTCAAATTTAAGCAAGAAAACTAGCTGAACGTTACTCTTTTACTTGGCATAGAAAATGTTAACATGAAAAGCTTTTTTGAAATTTAAGTACTACCCCAAAATATCAGAACGATAAATGAAATCTTTCTGTATAAGGCTGGCAGGCTGAAAATCCCACCACTAAATGCCATCACTAAGTTCTTGACAGTGGATGCCCAGCTTGGACTCACGCACAGTGGAAATTTTCCTGAAACTAGGGGAAACAAGGGGGAAAGGGCCAATAGGCAAAAAAATTTGCTGTTACAGTTTAGCTTGAGAAATAACAGGTGCAGAAAACAAGCTGAGTGAGGGTACGAGGAGCTCGCTCTGCGTTCACATTCCCAGACTCAGTAGACTGGAGCAGCCGTTCGTTATGCATTAAAACTCATCACCTCTTCCCAGTTTGCACAGGAAGGCGATGCCCGATCTTTCCAAGTAGGGAAGGCTACCCCCACCCCCTTTTCCCAGTTTGCACTCATTAACACCAAGGCCTGGCTCACCTAAAGAGCTGGGAGAACTCCTTTCGAAGAGCAGTGGTCTTCCCCAGGCTCGTGTTAGGCCAGGACTCTGCAACTCCTGCCAGGGACCGGGTACCGGTTAAGGGCGTGAGTCTCACCCCGCCACCCATGACTCCTGAGCAGCGGGCGCGCCGCTCAAGTGCTGTGGCCCACGCGGTCCGGCCCACGGTCTGAGAAAGGGCCTCACCAGTGGTTCCCACCCCTCCGATACACCAGAATCATCTGGCGAGAGGCCTGTGGATTCTCAAGTACAATCAGGGTCGGAAACTGCCGGGCTCCAGAGGCCTGACCAAATGGTACGTGGCAATTCTCTTTTTCCCATGAGCTGCTGTGGGGGCTGCGGCCGGGTCGGCCGCTTCCTGAGGAAGGCCCCTTCCGGCCAGTTCAATCCCCTCAACGGGTTAGGAAGGGAATAGGGAGGCATCCCTCATCCCAGCCGCTGTGAGGGCCGACCGGGGCCTACTGGCTGCAGTCTACCTTCCACAGGAGACCACTGACAGATTCCGGGGCGGGGGCAGGGCAGGGCCCGCACGCGCGGGGAGTGGAGGCCGTGACTTTTACCGTCAAGTCGCGGCGTGCCGTTTCCGTGCTTCCCCCTTCGAAGCCCGCCTACAAACAAGACGCTCCACTCCGTTTCCCGCCCAGCAGGGCAGGCATACTTCCGCTGGGCGGAACTGGGACTTCCGGCCGCTCTCGCCCGCCCACACGCGGTGTCTCCCCACAGACAGACGCTCCCCGAAGTCCCCAGGGCGGGTCGTGGGTAGCAAGAGTACGAATGCAGTGTCCACGAGTGGTGGAAAGTCACAACGTGGAGGGGAAATCTTCTGAGCTCATCGCTTCGGGTTTTTAGGGCTTTTCTTTGCTCAGAGGGGCTTTCGCCACAAGGAGTTAGGAGAGCCGGCTCCAGGTCCATGAGACCAGGTCAGAGACTGTGGCAGCAGGGCACAGCATGGGTTAAGGGGCCCTCCGAGCTCCAAGCCTGGCCCTCAGTCCTCTCTCCCAATATTCTTGTCTTTGTTTTCTGATAAAACTATACATCTGAAATATCTGCCTTTTCTTGTAGTCATGGTTGGAAGATGTCCTTTGCTAAAATCTACACATGGGATAAATTCATTATTTAATTAAGACTGTAAGAAAAAATACACTTAAAGCTGTTTCTAATGAAACACAAGAGATTTTTATAAGTAACTAATTAGCAAGCCAGAAATAATGAACTCAATTAGAAATGGTAACTTTTATTCTCCCAGAAAATGACTGCTTCCTTTCCCCTCCCCCACAGAGAACAAGACATTATTACAAATGAGAACAATGTTTATTAAGGAAACAATTTAACACTTCTCCCTTAGCAGAATTTTACAGACTAGAGCACAACCTGAAGGTCATTACAGTTTAAATCACTGACACACGACATAGGGTGCTTATTCTACAACTGGAAAGTTGCTGAAGTTTGTGACATGCCACTATAGATGTAAGTATTATTAAAAATTACAAACTGTTTGGTGATTATTTTGATAACCTCCTGAGCAGCAGCTCCTGCAAGGAAAAAGAAGACCAAATCTTTGAAAAAGGTAAATTTCAAGTTATATAAAAATATTCAATTATGTAAAGAAAACCTTTCTGTTCCAAAAAGAAAGGTGTTTAAAAATAAGCCAAAATAGGAGCGCCTGGGTGGCTCAGTCGGTTAAGCGTCCGACTTCGGCTCAGGTCATGATCTCGCGGTCTGTGGGTTCGTGCCCCGCGTCGGGCTCTGTGCTGACAGCTCAGAGCCTGGAGCCTGTTTCAGATTCTGTGTCTCCCTCTTCCTCTGACCCTCCCCTGTTCATGCTCTCTCTCTCTCTCTCTGTCTCAAAAATAAATAAATGTTAAAAAAAAAATTTTTTTAAATAAGCCAAAACAAAGCTTACTGAGTCACATCAAAATCAAGAACTACAATTTTTTATAACTATGTTATTAAAGGAAATAAAAATCTGTCCTATACATTCACACATTGGGATATTATGCCACAGATTAAAAGAATGAATTATTTTTAATTGTGGTGGCAAGATATACTACGTAAAAAGTCAAAACAGTAGTATGGTTGATTGTACTTTTTAAAAAAATACATATAGACAGAAAAGATTCTCAAAGACCACCCAGACCACCCTTCTGTTGCATTTGAATCTTACCTTGTGCATATTTTACTTTTATAATAAAACAGGGGTAAAGGTATATTTGTTCTAAATACATCTATAATTTGGAAACGATCCACATTAAATACGGCCAGGTTGCCATATTATACTCAGTAATAGACTTATACAGTAGTGAGTTTTGAGCAATTACTCAAAGAAAACAATAGAAAAAACAAAAAACTACCAACAAAAAAATTCTTCATCTTTTATAATATTCACATTCATTGATTCAATAAAATAGGAGACTCTATTACATACCAGATCCTCTTCTAGGCGCTAGGAATAAAGAACAAAAGACAAAAACCCTTGCCTTCATGGATCTTACTTTTAACTAGTAAGGGAAAGATAATTTGCAAATTAGTAAAATGTATAGAAATGTATAGAAATGACCCTAAGGACTAAGGAGAAAAAGCAAGGAAGGGGGATACATATGAGTGGAAGAACAGGGACTCAGTTTTAAATTGAGGAGTCAGGAATGGCCTCATGCAATGAAAATAACATTTAAACAAAGACCTGAAAGAAGTGAGGGAATATAATGGTGTTGTGCAGAATACAAAACACACATGTTAGGGACTGAATGTCCTCAAAATTCATGTTAAATCTGTAATACCCAATGTGATAATATTTGGAGGTGAAGAGGATACTGGAGGTCTTTGGGAAGTAAACAGAGTTAGATGAGGTCATGGGCTGGGGTCCTCACAAAGGGTTTAGTGCCCATATAAGAAGAGACCCCGAAGAGCTGTGTCCCATCTGTCCTCTCCCCTCCCTGCACAAAAAGGTTATGGCACACAGCAAGATGATAGCCGCCTACAAGCCCTGAACAGGCTTCCTAGAAACCAACCGTGCTGGCCCTGACCTTGGACTTCCAGCTTCCAAAGTTTTTTGTTTTTTGTTTTAAAGTTTATTTATTTATTTTGAGAGAGAGACAGAGAGAGCAAGTGGAGGAGGGGCAGGGAGAGAGGAAGAGAAAGAACCCCCAGCAGGCTCCTTGCTGTCAGCACAGAGCCTGATGCAGGGCTTGAACCCACAAACTGTAAGATCATGACCGGAGCCAAAACCAAGAGTCAGACACTTAACTGACTGAGCCACCCAGGCACTCTTCAACTTCCAAAGTTTTTATGAAAGAGTGGTAATTTTCATTTAAAAAGTATTTATTTATTTGAGAGAGAGAGAGGGGGAGAGAGGGAGAGGGAGAGAGAGACAGAGAGAGAAAGTGGGGAAGGGGCAGGGAAAGAAGGAATCCCAAGCCAACTCCACTCTGTCAGCACAGAGCCCAATGCAGGGCTCGAACCCACGAATCATGAGATCATGACCTGAGCCAAAACCAAGAGTTGGATGCTTAACCAACTGAACCACCCAGGTGCCCCAGAGATGGTAATTTTCAGCTGGGCCTTGAAGAACAGGAAGATTTTAGACGTGCCAGAAATAAGGAGATTTAAGGCAAATGGCCCTGAAAGTTAAGGATTGAAGGAACAGGAAATCAAAGGCATGTCTGGGGGAAAAGGAAGTCGCTTGAAAAAACCAAGGGCAGAAAGGCTGAGTGGAATCAGAACACAGTGTATTTTTAATGTTAAATAAGGGACTCTAGACTTGTTTTCTGAAGACCATTGTAGTGTGTATGTGTTTACTGGCAGGGCAGAAGGTTAATTAAGTGAGAGACATGATCAGAGCTATGCTTTAGAAAAATTAATGACTCTTCACTTTAAGATGGACAGCGGTGGGAGAGCTGCAAAGCAGAAAGACCAGTGAAATAAAGAGAACATCCTGCTTCACTGACTTCCCTAGTTAAAATAGCTATAAAAACAAAAGTTCATAATTGTACTGTGTAACCACAGATGCCAGTCTTCTCATCTGTGGAACTCACCTCCTAAGAACGCAGCAATAGTGTGTGGCTCAGCAGCTCCATATCGGCAACTACAGAAAAGGATGGAGACGTGAACTTAGATTAGCCTTATGATAGGACAGGTATTATCTCTCATATGCCTTAGAAAATACTCACAATTCATGGACATAATCATCTTTCACCATTACAGATAATCCATATTCCTGAAGGAAGCCAGTGAGACAAGACTTCAGCTTTCCTATATCTTCTTCAACCTGGTAGTTAGATACCCCTACAAATACATAATGTAAATCAATTTTCATTAAAGTAAATATGCAATTCAAAACCAATGGCTCTTGGGGCGCCTGGGTGGCGCAGTCGGTTAAGCGTCCGACTTCAGCCAGGTCACGATCTCACGGTCCGTGAGTTCGAGCCCCGCGTCTGGCTCTGGGCTGATGGCTCAGAGCCTGGAGCCTGTTTCCGATTCTGTGTCTCCCTCTCTCTCTGCCCCTCCCCCGTTCATGCTCTGTCTCTCTCTGTCCCAAAAATAAATAAACGTTGAAAAAAAAAATTTATTAAAAAAAATAAAAAAAAAAAACCAATGGCTCTTTTTAAAATCCAGTTTTAGGTGTTCTAATCAATACAGTAAGGTATGAAACTGAAGAACAAAAATAACAGAAAGCATGAGACCAATATTTACTATCACAAAGCTGTAACAATCAAAGAAACCATCTAAAACCTATTAAAAATTCAAGTTAGGCAAATCTGCTTTGTTTACTGCTCTATATCCAGTATCTAGAAGAGTATCCAGCACATAGTTGGTGTCCAAGAATTATTTGATGGAAGAATTGAATGAATAAGTAATGTCTTATTTACACAATTTATAAAAAATTAGGGTGTTTAAAAAATATTATGGTGTTTATTATCCATTTCCAGGAAATTAAATGACACTGAAGACATAGCTATAATAATAAGTAACATTTATTGAATTAATAAATGCTGGACAGTGTTCTAAGTACCATTTATATTAATTGATTTAATCCTTACAACACTCCTATGAAATAGGTACTATCATTATCCCTGTTTATAGGTGAGAAAACTGAGGCACAGACAGATTAAATTATTTGCCTGAGTTACTTAGCTCGTAAGTAGCAAAACTGGGATATGAGCCCAGGCAGTTTTTTTTTTTTTTTTTTTAATTTTTTTTTCAACGTTTATTTATTTTTGGGACAGAGAGAGACAGAGCATGAACGGGGGAGGGGCAGAGAGAGAGGGAGACACAGAATCGGAAACAGGCTCCAGGCTCCGAGCCATCAGCCCAGAGCCAGACGCGGGGCTCGAACTCACGGACCGCGAGATCGTGACCTGGCTGAAGTCGGACGCCTAACGACTGCGCCACCGAGGCGCCCCGAGCCCAGGCAGTTCTTAATGATTAAACTGTAATGTTTCCAAACATTATTTCCAAGCTATTATTATTTCTTCTAGAAGGAAAAATATAATTGCTGTAATATTCAAGTGTTTTTAAAATATCAATATTTTTGGGGGTGCCTGGATGACTTAGTCAGTTGAACGTTTAACTTCGGCTCAGGTCATGATCTCATGGCTCATGGGTTCAAGCCCTGAGTTAGGCTCTGTGCTGGCAGCTAAGAGCCTGGAGCCTGCTTTGGATTCTGTCTCCATCTCTCTCTGCCCCTCCCCTCCTCACACTCTACTTCTCTCTCAAAAATAAACATTAAAAAAAATTTTAAATATCAGTATTTTTTGGCTCCTCTAGTTTAAAAACTATCACTACTCTTCCTCATGATAACACCAACCCTTTACTACTTATAAGGTGTCACATAGTATTAAGTGATTTTCACACATTACCTATATAACCTTTACAAACTGGTAAATACTATTATCACTATTCCATAAATGAGAGAACTGAGATTTGAAGGGAAATAGTGATTCACCCAAGGTCAAGAGACAGTAAGTGACAGAGCTTGGAAGCCTGTGCTCTATGTGGTAGCTAGTCTCCCAAGATGGCTCCCCAATGAACGCTCCTTTGTGCCCTCATGTAGTCCCATCCCACTGTTAATCTAAACTGGCCCCGTGAAGCCAACAGAACATGATGTAAGTGATGCTGTGTTCTAAGGCTTCTGAGGCTAACTCCTAAAATACCTTGTACTTTCCACCTGGATCTTTTGGAATGTTAACTTTGGGGAAGCAAGCCACCATGTAAACAGTCTACCCTAGGAATACTATGCTAAAAGGAAGCCCCAGTTAGCCATGGAGAGATACCTGACTAGCCCCCAAGCAGTTCCAACTATCCCAACTAAAGTGCCAGTCAATGAGTGAAAATGTCATCTTGGATGTCCAGTTCAGTGAAACCTTCAGAATGACTCCAGCCCCAGGCATCATGCAACTCCATGAGTTCCCCTCTCCCCAGTGAGAACTGCCTAACTGAGCCCAGCCAATCCACAAAATCACAAGATAATAATTTACTGTTTTAACTATTTTGGGGATGATTTGTTATGCAATAAACCAAAAATACAAGCTAATCAAACAATACACATAAAGTAATACATATTCGGTGTTTATTCCTTTTCTTTCTTTGGTAAGCTTGCTCATTAAGACTGTAACTCAGACATTTGGGGCAACAGATTTTATGATATTCCTAGAATGTGCTGCTATGCAGTAAACTGGTACAATTAAAATTTTCATCTTTTTGTTTGTTTTTAATTTTTATTTATTTTGAGAGAAAGCCTGTGAGCAAGAGCAGAGAAGGGGCAGAGAGAGGGAGAGAGAGAATCTCAAGCAGGCCCCGTGCTGTTAACTCAGGGCCCAACATGGGGCTCGATCTCAAGAACAAAATCAAGAGTCTAATGTTCAACTGATTGAGCCACCCAGGTGCCCTTATCATCTTTTTTCTTTGAAGTTTATTTATTTACAGAGAGAGTGTATGTGGAGGAGGGACCGTGGGGGGGGGGGGGGGCGGTTAGGGGGGGGTGTAGGGAGTGGCAAAGAGAGGGAGAAAGAGAGAACCCCAAGCAGGGTCTGCACTGTCAGCACGGAGCCTGATGTGGGGCTCAAACCCACAAACCGTGAGATCATGACCTAAGCCAAAGTCAGTCGCTTAACTGACTGAGCCACCCAGGTGCCCCTAAAATTATCATCTTAATAAAAATATCTGGGCAACTGACGATCCTTGTGTTTATACCGATTCTCCAATGACTACATTTACAGACAAAATTCAAGTCATTAGCATACTTTTTATGGCTTTCTCATTCCACTAAATTAAACTCATTCTGAGTCTTAGAAGTAAACTATGGAAACTGACAGAAAAAAATAGTTTTATCCTATATGCATTCAACCAACATTCCCCTGTAATAGTTTAGAATCAAACACCATCTGCAAATACTTAAAAAACAAATGGTATTTCCTCACTGAGATGAACTAGGTGTAAATTGTTTACGATGTAAAATTCAAGCACCACTACTGTAAACACCCAAGAAACTTCAAGAATTAATTCAATTTAAGTATTTATTCAAGACTTTATTGTAGATGATAATGCGACTGCTATTCTTACCTGGATATCTACCATGTTGTTTATGAAATCTATCAATAGCCCGTAACATTAAGTATAATACTATCTCATTATCGGGATTGTCCATGCTAGAAACTGAAAGGAAAAAAAAAATTTCAGTATAGTGTGGATAATTCATTACATAAAAACAATGCAGAACTGCATTTACCATATGCTCAAGTTTCAGGATACAAGGCAATTCTATTACAAAATTTAAATATTTTGTGACAATAAAATAGAAAATGATAAATAACAGTAAAACAAAGGCAGATATGTTAAAATGAAACCCAATGGTCTTATGGACGATCAATTATAGTCACATAATCTCTATTAATGTAGTAACGTTCTGACTTTAGCTCATCTTCGTATCACATGACTTATTCAGTAACCTAAACATGATTTTATGTACATATTAAGTTTCATAATTTGCAATTATAACTACTTAGAAGTAGGACTACTTCTTGGTTTATAGAATAAAATTTAGAGTATAATATTTATATTACCCTGTATATTATCACCATATACTCACTATTATATACAAAATATTTATATCTCTAAAATTAATTAAAATTAATAACCTAGCATCAAAAGGTTATTACACTTACTTATTTCATCCTTGTTAATTGTATCCAAGCCATATTCTTCAGCTAAGGATCGACATCTTACCACTCGAAGAAATGCAGAATTGGTGCCTGAACACAGGGAAGACATTATGGAAGTAACCAGGTGAGACATGTGAATATTCCAAATCACAAGTCACTTTAAGAACAGGAAATTTTGTGCATACTCTTTACAGACATGGAAATGTAAAGAAATGTCTCTTCAGTTCTAATGGTTAGCAGAGAAGGCATTTAGAACACAAGTCATCTGAAATTCACATGCTTGGCACTACAACCAGCTCAGCACTGAGTAAGAAGGTGATGGCACCTCTCTGAGCTTGTTTTCATTTGTAAAACAGGGATAATATTACCTATGAAAGTTGTTCTGTGGATCAAATGTGCAAGTGTATGAAGTGCATACTTAGCACAATGCCTGATAGGACTCAGTGAACAGTAGTGTTTACCATATTATGGATAAGTAGTCATAAAGGAGAGCATTATATATGTTGTGTTCTTGGCATATGTAAGACTTTCTAAAACAACAACAACTTTGTATTAGGGAAATTTTCAAACATACCCCTAAGTAGAGAAAACAGAATAAACTCTCAAATACCCAACACCCAGCTTCTAATCTGGGATCATATTATCTAGTAGAACAAACACAAATGCAAAAACAAGATGCAAGATTGGTGGTAGCAGAAAACATTAAAACTTGGCCTAAATAAGCACTATGGTAGAGCCATTAAAGGGAGAACATGGATAAATGTATTTTAAGGATGGAGACATACAGAATATAGATTTTTGCAGAAGCTTAGGGCAATAGCTACAGGGAAAAATCCTCAGCATGTAGAACAAATTTTATTACTCTTAAACAAATTCTTAAATAAAAGAAAATGCTTTGGGTCTCCTGAGGAGTTGTCAAGAAGACCCCAGGAGCCGACCCACTCTGAAACTAGATGACAAAATTCTTAATTCCATCACAGTCATTTAACACAGATCAAAGTAAGTATTTAAACCAATACTATCAATGTACATGTGACTCAAGACTTCACATCCAAAGTCTCCAGATAAAACTTTTCCAAATTATTTAATAGTAGTAAGCTGAAATAATTCTGTATCAAGGACAATTTTCAATTAATTGACCTTCATGTCTTTTTAGCACTGCCATACATAGATATACTCTATCTCTGACCCAGTTTTGTTTTGTTTTTTTTTTTTTAAGTTTATTTATTTTGAGAGAGAGAGAGAGAGTGTGCACAAGTTGGGGAGGGGCAGAGAGAGAAGAGGAGAGAGAATCCCAAGCAGGCTCCGTGCTGTCAGCACAGAGCCCAACGCAGGGCTAGATCTCATGAACCACGGTATCATGACCTGAGCCAAGATCAAGAGTTGGATGCTTAACCAACTGAGCCACCCAGACACACCTGACCCAGTCTTAAAATACCTTCTCTATTTATTATGAGAGAGAAAAAAAAAAAAGCAGCTTACTCAGTAATTATTATCTATACCACTGAGACCATGAAAAATTTTAAATTTTAAACATTTAAAATTTCTGCAAACATTTTGTGGCACATTTTTATCAAGCAAAATGAGGAAATTAATTCAAGGGGACTTACAGAGTAATTTTAATTCTTTCTCTGAAATGGACTCTGGTGCCTGTAAAGAGATAAATGCAGGTTTCACTCCAGTGTAAAAAAGAAGATGAAGAGAGGTGCAGCACAAACCCAATCACTGTGAGATGGGGAGGCTTTCCCCAAGCTCTGGAAGAGGACTATAAAAACACCTTGTTTGCTTAGTGAAGGTCTTTCTCATTAGGCAGGTAAGTGAGTGATCCCTCTAAAGAAGCCCAGAACCAGTACCACACCCTCTATCTCTAAACTTTTTTAGCTCCCAACTTACACGATCAAGCCAAATGGAGCTGTACCATCCATCACAGGCATAGTGCGCTCAGTTCAGCAGCTTACCTGGCCGATAGACTGCAACAATTTGGCAACATGATTACCCACAGCAGCAGCATCTTTCTTTGCTTTTTCACGGTAACTGGAAAAGAACAATAAAAGGCTATTTTTAACAAATTTTAAAATTAGCAAAATTAAAATTTTTTTAATGTTTATTTATTTTTGAGAGAGAGACAGAGCACGAGCAGAGGAAGGGCAGAGAGAGAGGGAGACACAAAATGTGAAGCAGGCTCCAGGCTCTGAGCTGTCAGCACAGAGCCTGATGTGGGGCTGAAACTCACAAACCGTGAGATCATGACCTGAGCTGAAGTCAGAAGCTTAACCGACTGAGCCACCCAGACGCCCCTAAAATTAGCAAAATTTAAATATCACCATGAAGTAAACAAAATCTCTTTCCTTTTCATGAAAAAATACTGGTCTGGTAACATACAGAATGTGAAAATGCCATGGAAACCCTACCAGCAAGAGCTGTTAGTGGCTGGAAATCTTCCCAGTGTTAGTGACGGACTCTTGCAATCTACTAATAACTGGGCTCCCTCTGTAATTAATAGCAACTTAAAAACTACCCTCCTAGAGGGATCCATGATCCACGCTTCTGAGAGGACCTGACAAAATACATTACTGAAGAACATGATTTATCTCCTTAAAGTCCAAGGAAAGTTAAATACTTCAAAATTGTCCATCTACAATTCATGTAAAAACTTTAAGTCTATTTACATTTTCACCCTCTTGTAGATGATCAGATTGTACTATCTCCACTGTGAAGTCATAGTTCTATCTATCTTCAGTTGACTTTTCCCAAGTTTTAAGTAGTTGAACTTTTAGGCTAAGACAACAAAGATGTAGCAGACGTGAAGAGTGTAAGATGTCTAGAGAACAGAGATCTTCTGTGTGACATCATTTGGTTCTTGAGGAGCCCAAGTCAGCAGCCCTGGATTCATGAGCAACGTGCTAAACTACATAAGAGTTTACAGTGAGACCCATACTTATGACAGTCTATCTGGGTTCAGGCTAGTGATACCTAGAGAGCTGGTGTCTATCTAGTCACAAACTCTTTAAATTATGAAACATTATGATTAAAAATTAATCAAACTAAAGACTTTAAAGTTTTAAGTTACAGACAAAAGATCCTATAGCACCATGGTTAAAAGTATGGAGCTGAGTTGCATGGGTTCAAATCCTGGTTCTGCCATTTACCAGCTATCTGGCTCTGAATAAATTACCTCTTCTATGTTTCAGTTTCCACATCTATAAAACTGGGACAATAATAGTATCTCTCTCATGGGGTTGTTGTAAATATTACATTAGTTAATACACAGAACAGTTCATTGCAGAGTGAAGTGCTCAAATAATAGGCTTTTGTCACGAAATATGAAAGAAAAAGTCTGCCCCCTAGAGAGTATATATGGGAACCATCTGTACTTTCTGCTCAGTTTTGCTATAAACCTAAAACTATTCTTTTTTTTTTTTCCTTTTTTTTTTTTAATGTTTATTTTGGGGAGACAGAGAGACAGAGTGGGGGAGGGGCAGAGAGACATGGAGACACAGAATCCGAAGCAGGCTCCAGGCTCCCAACCATCAGCAAAGAGCCCGATGTGAGGCTCGAACTGAAGCCGGATGCTCGACCGACTGAGCCACCTAGGTGCCCCAACCTAAAATTATTCTAAAAATAGAATCTATTTTTAAAAATCTGCCCCTAAGTTTTTAAGCTTATTTTTAGACAAATTACAACAAACTTTCATTTGATTTCTGATAGAGTGGTAAAATATATTCATCTGTACTATAAACAGATTTTCTGTTACATAGTTTGAAAACAGTGACTTACACATTTTGCAGCTTTATATATTTGCTTGAATCTGCGATCATATCAGGAATTGTGCCTCGAACAGGTAAATTTCCTTGACCCTCTTTGGCCACAAATTCCTTTAAGGCGCGAGCTAAAATCCAAAATGATGGAGTCTAAAAGAAAAAAAATTAGCATTAAGCAGTATCTGAATTTGACTGAAAGGTTAAGACAGCACTATTTACTTTATGTTGTTACCTGTTTGGTGATATTTATGCAGCGATCATCATTAAATATATCTTCAATACTGCTTGGGATCTAACAAAGGAACATGATACATTTACTAAGAACATGCCCATCTGTATTTTCACTATTTCCCCAAACAAGTTCTTAGAATTTCCACATAGTAATCAAATACAAACTTCTGATGTGCTTATTAGACTTTTATTAAGAATCAGTACCAGACGGGAGATTTGATGAGGAAAAAGAATGGAAGAAAGTCCCCTTCTGCCCACTGGTGTCAGCATTAAAGACTGACCATTCTCTTCCATCATGATTAGAGTAAAAAAGGAGCCAAAATAAACCTGTTTATATAGTTACATTTGAAGATATAACAAAGATTTCAGACATCACTACCAAGCTAGGTTTGTAGTGATGTCCTTCATGTGTTTCCATCTTGTCAAAAATTTGAAACCCTTACACTCTTAGTTATTATTAGAAGAGACAACAACTCTGACAAAAACTACATAGTAAATTAAGTACTCGTAATGCTGGCAAGATCATCATACATTAATGAAAACTACCGAAATTGTAGGCTTGGACTCTTACAGCTGTGTGGAAAAAAGAAATCTCTTACCAAAACCCTCCTAACTGGTCTGCTTCTGTTCTCCTTACAAGAGCCGGAATGATTTTTCAGAAACATAAATCAGGTCACTCCACTCCCCACTTAAAACACTTCGATGCCCCCCACCCGATCCTAGAACTTCTCATCCTTTTGTTCTACTCGAATTTTGTTAATAGCACCTGGTGCATTATCTGTTTGCTTAGTTCACTGTCCCCCAACTATAAGAACCTTGTTCTTTTTTTTTAACTGGAGTAAATTTTACATTCAGTGAAATGAATTTTAAATGTACAGTTTGATGCATGTCTTTTTAATCATCACCTCAATCAAGACACAGAAAACTTTCATCACCCTAGAAAACTGACAAAGCACATATTTTTAATTACTCAGCAACACGATCTCATTCTCTCCAAAAAGTTTGTAATGACAGCTAAGTGCTTTCCTAATACAAAAGGCAGCATTTTTTGCCGTTTTAAATTACAAGAAAATTCTATCTTAAAGTAACAGCTGTGTTATTCCAAATTTTCCAAAAACCTCACTGGCAAGACTTTAACAACAAAACAAAAGGCATATAAACTGAGTTATCTTACAAATAATGTTTTACAGTGTCATTAAGAACATCTTCCATTATATCCAAACAACTACTATCAAAAGCAAATGCAGGATAAGATTTAACTTTTGAGCAACCTATTTCGTACCAGCAAAATATCACCCTCATTATAAAATTCCTACACCCAAACTGTTACTATTCACAAATCATGTACTTCAAATAATTTATATGAATCATTGTATCACTACTCTATGATGAAGCACTGATACCCATTTTAACAAGGATGATATAAAATCTTATTAAAGAAGATTCAATCGATATGATAGGTATTAATTTCTAATTATGAAACAGTTGTCTATGAAACAACTATTTCATATGAGGACTTCAGAAAACACCTTTCTTGTATGAATGCCTCAGCAAAACTTTTTTTTTTTTTTTTAAGTAGGCTTCACGCCCAGTGCGGAACCCAACGTGGAGCCCAAACTCACGACCCTGAGATCAAGACCTGAACTGAGATCAAGAGTCTGACGATCAACCAAATGAGCCACCCAGGCGCCCCTCCTCAGCAACACATTTAATACCTGAGTTGTATTTAGTGCTGTGTTCACATTTTTAATAGCTTCTTCAAAATTCTCTTCATCTTCCGGAGTCCCATTTTCATTCTTTAGAATTCCTAGAAAAATAGAAATTGGCTAGCAAAATAGCCCTTTTCTTCTCACCCCTTTTCTCTACCTAACATTATGGAAATAACTTCATCAGATCTTTCTTTTGAGAGAGAAGGAGTGCGCTAGGGGAAGGGGCAGAGGGAGAGGCAATCTTTTTTGTTGTTGTTGTTTCTTAATGTTTTTAATTTGCATCCAAGTTAGTTAGCATATAGTGCAATAATGATTTCAGCAGTAGATTCCTTAATGCCCCTTACCCATTTAGCTCATCTCCCCTCCCACAACCCCTCCAGTAACCCTCTGTTTGTTCTCCATATTTAAGAGTCTCTTATGTTTTGTCCCCCTCCCTGTTTTTATATTATTTTTGCTTCCCTTCCCCTATGTTCATCTGTTTTGTATCTTAAAGTCCTCATATGAGTTAAGTCATATGATATTTGTCTTTGTCTAATTTCGCTTGGCATAATACTCTCTAGTTCCATCCAGGTAGTTGCAAATGGCAAGATTTCATTCTTTTCGATTGCTCAGTAATACTCCATTGTATTATATACCCCACCTTTATTCATTCATCTGTCGATGGACATTTGGGCTCTTTCCATACTTTGGCTATTGTGGATAGTGCTGCTACAAATGTTGCAGTGCATGTGCCCCTTCGAAACAGCACACCTGTATCCCTTGGATAAATACTAGTAGTGCAATTGCTGGGTCGTAGGGTAGTTCTATTTTTAAACAGGGAGAGGCAATCTTAAGCAGGCTCCACGCCCAGCACAGAGCCCAGCTGGGAGCTCTATCCCAGACCCGGGGATCATGACCTGAACCAAAATCAAGAGTCGGATGCTCAGCCGACTGAACTACCCAGGGACTCCAAACCTTATCAGATCTTAAAAGAAGGATTGGATATTGAAACTTAAGAACAAACAGGATTATTGTTACTCAAATTATTTTTAGTAATATTAGTAGCTAACCTTTATTTTTTACTCTGTATCAGACATGGTTAAATGTACTTCAGATTTTACTGTATGAATGAATCCTCACAACAACTCTATGAGCAGTCCCCAATTCCTCCTCTACTGATGAGGAAACTATCATTAGTCATTTTAAAAACTATACAAGGAGTGGCTCCAAACCTCCTCTGAGGAAAAATAAAATAAAAACTCATGATGCCGTCAGTCTGACAAAGCTGCTGACAGAAATCCAATAAACAACCTCAAGCAATTTGTTTTTCAAACTTTATACAACATTCAGTTATATCCCATCATATTACCTTGTCTAATCAAATCTCTGAAGTCTTCTTTTTCCTTATACGTTTTAGGTATTCGTCCATTTGTCTAAATTGGTTAAAAATTTTAAATTCTAGTTATAAAAAACCAAAACATGGAAATTGAGAGTCCAAACTTCTCCCCATTCTCCCATCCACATGAGATTTCATCAGCAAATACATACCTCAGTGAAATCAGAGGCTGACTTGAAAGAAAACAAAAACTGCGAGCCATTTTTCTACATTCCCCACTGCCAGTTTCAGAATAACATTTATTGATATTTGATTTCGGTAGTAAAAGTATCAGTATCAAGAGAGGAACTGCCAGATTTAAACAGAAAAGCACCCACCTGCCCAATTACCACATAAGGAAAAAAGTTAATCTCCTACTCTCCTTCACTGAAATCCTTTATAATAAATTGAAAATACAGTCACATATGGAATTTGTTTTTAAAAAAAGACATACTTCACTATACCACTGTGCTAAATATTTAGCTACGATCACAATCCATGGAGTATGGCTGTGGTCCTAAAAATGAAAGAAATATCGAAGAAAACGTCAGTATTAGTTAACATTAATTAATTTACAGTTATTCTTCATTAAACCATCTCATTTTCAACAAATCCAATAATATATATGATCATCTTCCAGTATATGTAGTATAATGAATGAAGGAAAATGAACTGGGTTAATGAAATTGCTTTATAAGCTTTTTTATAAGCAGTGTCCAATTTAATCCTGAACTGGCAGGCTTGTACAATGATTAAGTTTTTCTAAGTTTATTTATTTTTGAGAAAGACAGAGTGTGAGTCGGGGAGAGGCAGAGAGAAAGGGAGACACAGAAACCGAAGCAGGCTCCGGGTTCCAGGCTGACAGCACAGACCCCGACACTGGGCTCAAACTCACAAACCGTGAGATCATGACCTGAAGCGAAGTCAGATGCTTAACCGACTGAGCCACCCAGGCGCCCCAGGTTTGTACTATGTGGGTCCCCATTTTCCCATCAAGAAAACAGTCTCAGCGACTGCCGCACAAAAAGAAAACTCAAATCTCTTGATTTCAGAAACCAATCCTAGACTGAGAAAACTGTCTCTTGTGATGAAACAAATAACCAAATACCCACATTTTAATTAATACATGGGTAGGAAAAAACACATACTCCTTTACTTATATAGTCTGTTATAAATATCATTGTTTCTATAATGAAATATGGAGTTGCCTTGGTAACTCTTCAAACATTAAAAATAAGTTTCAAAAGCAATCAATTTCAACAAACACCTACCCCAAATTCATACTATTTTAAAAAGTACATCTAATTGTTTAGAAACGGGCCATGAAGAGGTCTGCTGGGATATGTTAATGTCTAATTTCTTGACCTGGGTGTTGATTACACAGATATAGTCAGCTAATGAACTTCTCTTCAATAAAAAAGCTTTTTAAATTTTGGTCAAAAACAAATTTATTTCAAAACAATTAAGTACAATGTTGTTACTACATAATCTGGATGACATGAATATGGATGTTTATAGTATTTTCTCACTTTGGTGTAATTCAAAAACCTTAGGTTAAAAAAAAACTTTTTATCTATCTATAAATTGAAGGTTATATATACTACCAACCTTTTTTTCCATATGATCCAAATCATATGACTGAAAATGTTCTCTCAGTTCAGGAAATGGTTTATCCAGTCGTAGATCCTCTAATGCATTATCTGGATGAGATTCTATTACTGTGAAACAAATAATCCCAAAAGGTAAACTTCTTTAGTGATACTTCTGGAATACACTACACTATAGAAACTTAAGAAATCTAGTTTCTAAATGGGCATAGGGCCTACAGGTTTTTTTCTGTTCATTTTTTTTTTTTAACCAAGAAACTGATTTTATTTATTTATTTATTTATTTTTTATTTTATTTTTAATCTTTATTTATTTTTGAGAGAGAGAGAGACAGAGTGTGAGTGGAGGAGGAACAGAGAGAGGGAGACACAGAATCCGAAGCAGGCTGCACAGAGCCCGATGCAGGGCTCGAACCCACAAACTGTGAGATCATGACCTGAGCTGAAGTCAGATGCCCAACCGACTGAGACACCCAGGCGCCCCATGATTTTATTTATTTTTTTAAGTAAGTTCCACACCCAACGTGGGCTCATATTCACAACCCCGAGATCAAGAGCTGCATGCTCCACCAACTGAGCCAGCCAGGTGCCCCTTTTCTGTTCATTATTGAGATAAATTTACATACAGATATATATTCATATTTTACTAAATGCACAAATCATAAGTTGACTATAGTTTTAATAAAAGTAAAATAGAACTGAATTATCTTGCCATTATAATTGAAAAAGATCAAAATTGATAAAATGTATGTTCAGATAGCATTTAACAATCCACCCTTCCCTTCCTGTGGCCTTCAATAGACATCATCACCATCTTCCTAGACCTCTTCTCTAGAAAGCTGATGGTTATCCTTGACTTTTTTTTTTAATACTTTAGTTTTAAGTAATCTCCACACCCAAAGTGGGGCTCAAACTTACAACACCAAGATCAAGAGTCGCATGCTCTTCTGACTGAGCCAGCCAGGTGCCTCTATCCTTGACTTCTTTCTTCCTTGGCCCAACATCAGTCACACCACATGTCCTGGTATCACTTCATACACAGTTCCCCACATGAGGGGAGTACAGGAACATGTAATTTCAGTGAGTGGTTAGGGCTAGGCCTAGTTCTGTTACTTGCTAGCTGTGTGACCTTGGGCAAATAACTTAATCTCTCTGTGCCTCAGCATCCTCATCTGCAAAAAGCAGGTGTGTAATAGTATCTACCTTATAAGAATTTTAGAAAGATTATATGAAATAATCCACATTAAGGCAGGCACACAGCTAGCAATATTAACCCTCATTACTATCTACCTCTTCTTCCCTATCCTTATAATATCTGCCTTAAGGCAGGGGCTCAGGGGGCCCCAGGGTGGCTCAGTTGGATAAGCTTCTGACTTCAGCTCAGATCATGATCTCACACTCCGTGGGTTCGAGCCCCACATCGGGCTCTGTGCTGACAGCTCAGAGCCTGGAACCTGCTTCCAACTCTGTGTCTCCCCCTCTCTCTGCCCCTCCCCCACTCACGCTCTGTCTCTCAAAAATGAAAAAATGTTTTAAAAAAAAAAAAAGCCCCACAGGGGCTTAGTCTCTGTCTCTCTCAACTAGCTACACAACCAGAAATTTCCTAACAGCAACACTTGCCTCTAATTTTCACCTCTTCAAATCCATTCATTTTCTACCCCACTTTAGGGTGACACATTTGAAATAAATTTTTCACCCTGTCACTCTCCCACTTACAACTCTTAAAGAGCCTACCACCACCTGCCAGAAGTTTATCCCACAAGCCACTCCCAAACTACCAAGCAGATACTACTCCCCAGTGATACTACCAACACCAATGACTATCAACTGCTCTAGCAGAGTACCTGCCTCAGAGCAATGCAGAATACTGAATGAAAACTGTCCAATAATTTAAGATCAAACAGTTGTAAGTAAAGGGCTAATATCATTCTTGAGCTCATGCCAACCTGCCTATGAATGACCTCAATCTCCTAAAACACTGTTTCCTTGGAACAGTAAGGTAAATGCTTTGCTTATTATGTAGAACTGTCCCTGAACTGGGGGAGCCTATTGTCAATATGAGAATGGAATGAAAGATTGGAGAAAAAGTGGTATGACATCTGTCTATGTGTCACTGTGGCCCACACACCATGGCTCTCACCTATAGTAGCCCTATGTGCCCTATGAGGGTTAGGAGGCAAAAAAAAAAAAAAAGCAAAAGCTAGGGACTTGCATAGCTGCTGGGCCTCCTAATAAGATGAAAAAGCTGTATCTGTTGTATTTCCTGCTTTGCATCCTTCTATAGTGCTAAGTAAAGGAAATATTAGATTAACGTCTGTTGATTCTGATTGCCACTCTGAACCTATAACCATAGTCGTGCTGTTACAAATTTACTTTGTAATTTAAAACGGACTTCCTAAATTGTCAAGTTTCTAAAACTGTAGCTAAAGCAACCAATGGCAAGCACCATATGTGCAACAGTTTTACCTGGATGTTCTTTTATAATGATCCTCATATAACCAACTAGTCCATATGTCCTACAGATCAAAAGAGGGATTTGGGAATTCCAGAGGACATCTGCTAAACGTAGTAATGTACTGTAAAAGGAAAGCACAATAAGTAAGACCATAAGCAAATGGATATATGCCAAACATGAAAGCACATTAAAATAAAGGAATTTTCTTACTAATTAATGCAAAGATAGATCTATTACATTTACATATGCAGGTCATGGATACACTGAAAAACAAGCAATTCCAGAAGGTTGCAGTCTCACAGAAAGTATATCTTTTGGACTAGAGGGATATGAAAGCCTCTTTTTTGTATTAGGGACAATGTTCTTGAACGACACTTCCTGACATTTCCATAACAAAGAGGAAAATATGTATTTAAAACTCTAGTATACATCAAGCACACTATAATTCTAATTAGGTTTTTTTCACTAAAAAAATAACCAAGGTTTAATTTAACTGCTCTAAATATGTATTAAGAAAAGTTTCACATCTCAGTACTTTTCTCTTTCCTATCTTTTCGATGTTGGAGATTTATAAGTACTTCCAATTAAAGGTTTCTGTGGAGTTTAAGAATTTTAAAAACTATAGACTCTGCAGAGAAAACAAAAACTATTCAAATCTAATAAAAGACTAAAATAAAAACAAATTATCATAAAAATTTACCTTTCAGGAAGCTGAGTTGCAACCACAATGGTAAACCTACAGAAAAATGAAGGATCATTGTCTAGAAGGTTTTCTGGACTCTAAATAGGACACAGGAAAAGAATTCAACAATTTCACAATCACATTAAACATGTCAGAAACAGTTAAGGTATTTAAGAACAAATGAGGCAACATGCTAGACTCCAATTTTAAGTAATTCAACTCTCAATTAAACATAAATATACAAAAGGTTCAAAATTCTAAATTCTGTGGTGTCTGGCTGGCTCAGTCAGAAGAGCATGTGACTCTTGATCTCAGGGTCAGAAGTTCGAGACCCACGCTGGTTGTAGAGATTATTAAAATAAATAAACTCAAAATTCTAAATTCTTAGGGCTCTGAATTATTAAAAAGTTACATTTCTACACAGAAATAATAATGTGTATACATATATACCTCTTCCACAAAACTTCCAGAGACGTCGTTATTTAATTCTTGTAAGAATTCCATGGCAGCTTGAGCTCGGTTCTTTTTAAAAACAAAGCATTTGACTCGAATTAGAAAAAATTTGGTTAAAATGTAACCCCTCAATTTACAGATCAAGCAAACATACTATAAAACTACCCAAATTTCATGCATAGATATGACAGTTCTGTTTTTCATAGTATTTAAACTGAGGCCAAACCAGAGTATTATTTAAACGACTAAATTATTTGCACCCTACTTTTCTGATTAGGCAAATGACCAGAAAACCTTGGGTAGCAGGCAGAGATATTCTGGACCAAGTCTAGGTTCACTCTAAGCTCCTACATTTACAATCCTATATAAGAGAAAACAATCAAAGAAACAGTCATTTCCTTTGAGAATATTGTACTAAGTTTACCATTATACCTTTTAAGATTTTTAATATGGAATACACAAAAATAAAAGATATGCTAACTTTTAGTTAAAAATTTTGTTAAATAGAATATTCCACCCTCTAAACATTAACATCACTCAAGGTTTAGCTTTAATACAAGTTACATCATAAAAACAGTACTTTTAAGTTCTTAAACTACCAAGCATATAAAGAGTTGCAAGATATTAAAAAAAAGAGCTAATTTAACTTTTTTCTCAGAGAAATAATAAGCTCTTTCAAAGTCAAAGCTTTTCAAGCAATCAAAACATAGTGGCATCATGAGATGCTTAACACAACTATAGTCTGTAATAAATTGATGTTTACCTTGCCGATGCTGCTTCGTTGAAGGAAAAAACTAAAATAGAATTAAAAAAAAATTAAGGGCTTCTTTGACTCTAAAGGAAAGGTTATATTTCATTCATATTATGAAACAAACTGTATTTTGATTACAGGTTATAACAACCTTGCTGGAGAAAGATAACGAGATGAAACTTCTAATCAAAGACCAGGCTAACATATCAATGTTTCCAAAGTGTGTACCACAGCATACGAATTTCATAAGATGCTATGAGAGAAAAAAAGTTCCCTGGTTTTACAAAGTTTAGGAAACACAATATGTTCTATTTCCCTCTTGGAAATTCATAATATATATAATACACATGACATTCAAGTCTTATAGAAATGCTTAACTTCATTTGGCCCATTTCCCAAACTTATTGGACCATGAAATACTTTTACCCATTTAGCACCTATTAACATCCCCCAGAGCCAGCGTTCCACAGACCACACGGGAAATGCTATATTGAACTGCTTGTTTTTGTAGGTAACTCTAATTGACTTATTCAAGCTTCTTCCCACACATACCCTTTTCTTTTTTTTTTTTTTTTTTTAATTTTTTTTTTTTTCAACGTTTATTTTATTTTTGGGACAGAGAGAGACAGAGCATGAACCGGGGAGGGGCAGAGAGAGAGGGAGACACAGAATCGGAAACAGGCTCCAGGCTCTGAGCCATCAGCCCAGAGCCCGACGCGGGGCTCGAACTCACGGACCGCGAGATCGTGACCTGGCTGAAGTCGGACGCTTAACCGACTGTGCCACCCAGGCGCCCCACACATACCCTTTTCATGTGTCAAGGTCCAGATCTGAGGCTGGGTACCATTTTGTAGCACAAAATTAGTGGCTCCATAAAAAAAAGAAATCTTATTCTTATCACACACTGCTCTAACCAACCAAGTAAGCAAAGATAATGGGACTTTTTCTTTAGAGATACCAATAAAAGGACGCTGTTGTGGATATACTATAGCCCAATATCAAAGTTCAATATGAACTAAATTCTGACTTTCCTTGAGTGTACTCATTGTTGTCACATACTAACAAATATAATGAGAGATTCCAGCCTCTAAGTCCCTGAAAAGAGCTTGAAATCCAAATCTGGGAATGCTTTGGAAGCTAAATTACGATCATCTTTTAAAAAATGATACACAGGCCATCTTTAAAATAGCACTTTTATAGAGACAGTGGAGTGTACAGAGAGATATACCTGGACTAAGCTCAGAAGAAATACAAATAAAAGGTAGTTTTTATTATTCTTATAATCCAAAAAATACAATTAAATTATTAAAAAAATTATATATATATACACACATATATATGTGTATGTGTGTGTGTATATATATATATATATATATATAAAATAAACACCTTCCCTAACAGGCATGTGTTTGAAAAGATTAGAACATACTTATTTCCAGCATCTTCTCCGCTGACCTGATTTCCATCAATAATTGTAAATGAACCAATACCTGGAAGACAAAACAGAGTCAGTCAAGAATACATATTGCTAGTTCAAAACCATAAGGGGTAAATTTACAACCACAAAACAACATTACCTGGTAGTACCAAGTTTTTTAGAATTTCAGTTCCTGTGGCTGTTGCATTTATTAGGCAAACGTGAGCAGATTCTAAAGCCTCTTGCCCATGATCACCCCACAACCTATAAAACAAGACACAAATTCAACATTTTTAAAACTTTCATACAAATGCAACTTTCTTAATTGGATGCTGACCTGTGATCTTCAAAGTGTTCTTGCATAGAATGGCTGCTGTGATGACCACAGCAAACATGTGAGACAGGAACAGCAGCAGGTGTTATGGGGATTATATAGCTAAGTAACCTGAGACTCAGACAGGTTGATGCCTGGCATGCATGATTACAAGGAGGTCAAATCAGCACTAAAAACCTTGCCTTCCAGCTCCTTGTCCACTACCCTTTTCAAGTCAGACAACTTACAGAACAGAGTCTTTAGACATATTCATTAACATTACAGAAGTACCTTAAAACCTATTCTGTTCTCTGTTTCATTTCTCCTCAAATTATATAGACTATTATATTTAAGATCTTGACATAGAATTTACCACTGTGACATCTGCAAGAGTGAGATAAGGTTTACCAAGAAAACTGAATTATTGTCATCTGAAAGGCCTCACATTGACTTCTACAGGAGTGCTTTAAAATATAATACCAGGGACACCTGGGTGGCTTAGTCGGTTGAGTGTCTGACTCTTGATTTCAGCTCAGGTCATGAGATCGAGCCTCGCATGGGGCTCCATGCTGGGTGTGGAGCCTGCTTGAGATCCTCAAGCCCCACCCCCACTCTCTCTCCTGCCCTTTTCCCCTGCTCGCTCTCTCTGAAAAAATAAAAAAAAAAAATATAATACCCAATGCTCACTTTAGTAGCATGATTAATAAATGCATAAAACGCATACATTAACAAACACAAAGATATAATAAGGATTAGACAGATATATTTTATAACCTGATTCACACTGGCATATCATTAACGGGGCAAGGTACATGATCACACACGCACCATGGCATCTGGGCCAACCTGGTTACCTTCACCCAGAAAGCCCATTATCTTTTCTTGTCAGTATGGAAAGTATAGGGGGAGCCCAAACCATTAGAAAAATGCTACAGGGTGGAGGATGATAGGCTTTAATGGGCTTTCCCTGTCACCTAATCTAAAGCAGATTCCCTGTTATTGTGTAGCCAGTATGTCCTCCAAAGCATATCACAACTGTTTTTTATTTGCTGAACATCCATCTTTCTATTCCACTCTAAGCTCCATGAGGGCCCAGATGACTCCCTATATGCACTGCTGGAGACCCAATGCCTGGCACACTGCCTTGCCCAGGGTAAGTGATCACTGAACAGCTGTCAAATGAAAGGAGGAATAGCACAGAAGAACCAGACAGACTGGAAACATCTGTTTTGTTTTTGTTTTTTTTTCTATGAAAGTAGGGCACACAGAAGACACCTGACATATTTGGTTGATGTCTACTTGGGTAGTCAGACAGTGAGTCTAAGAGAATGCTGATGCATCTCTAGGTAACATGTTTCAAGAAAGAGGCCACACAAGAAATCAATCCTCTTTGCTCCCTTGCTGGCTTAGCTATGGAACACAAGGCCTTGTTGATTGTTGCCCAGCTGCACAACTTTGCTTCTAGCTGCCTCACTCTGACATTTTAAAACCAATAGCCAAGTCTCATCATGAAAAGTAAAATTTGGTCCTTAACTGGACTGGACTCAGCAAAAACTCTCTTTTGTTAAAGTTTCTTAGTAACCTAAAATACCTTCTCAGCTCTGTCTTGTGTGGTTATAACTGAACATTCAAAACACAAGCAATGTTGGGGTGCGTGGGTGGCTCAGTCAGTTAAGCATCCGACTTCAGCTCAGGTCATGATCTCACGGTTCATGGGTTCGAGCCCCATGTTGGGCTCTGTGCTGAGAGCTCAGAGCCTGGAGCCTGCTTTGGATTCTGTGTCTCCCTGTCTTTCTGCCCCTCTCCTGCTCACATTCTCACTCTGCCTCTTTCTCAAAAATAAACATTAAAAAATTAAAAAAAAAAAAACAAGGGGCGCCTGGGTGGCGCAGTCGGTTAGGCGTCCGACTTCAGCCAGGTCACGATCTCGCGGTCCGTGAGTTCGAGCCCCGCGTCAGGCTCTGGGCTGATGGCTCGGAGCCTGGAGCCTGTTTCCGATTCTGTGTCTCCCTCTCTCTCTGCCCCTCCCCCGTTCATGCTCTGTCTCTCTCTGTCCCAAAAATAAATAAAAAACGTTGAAAAAAAAAATTAAAAAAAAAAAAAACAAAACACAAGCAATGCTAAAAATTTATAAGAGAACACAAGCTGGTTATAAGGGCTCTGTCACCTTGCTACCTTTCCCAGAAGCTTGGGAACAGAGTGATATGAATGAGTACAGGCTCTGAAAAAGCCAGAAGGGCCTGTTTGTTTGTTTGAATTTTTTATTTTTTTTAATGTTTATTTATTTTTGAGAGAGAAATAGAAAGAGAGAGCCAGGTAGGGGCAGATAGAGAGGGAGACAGAATCTGAAGCAGGTTCCAGGCTCTGTCTGAGCTGTCAGCACAGAGCCTGATGCAGGGCTCAAACCCACAAGCCGTGAGGTCATGACCTGAGCTGAAGTTGAATGCTTAACCGACTGAGCCACCCAGGTGCCCCTAAATTTTTTTTAATGTTTATTTATTTTTGAGAGAGAGACAGAATCTGAAGTAGGCTCCAGGCTCTGAGCTGTTAACACAGAGCTGGACGCGGGGCTCAAACTCACATACCCAAGATCATGTTCTGAGCCAAAGTCAAACACTTAACCAATTGAGCCACCCAGGAGCTCCAGAAGGGCCTATGTTTAATTTACATCCTAGCTCAAATATATGGAAGACTTCAGACAAGTTATCTAACTTCTCCAAGACTGTTTCTCCATCTATAAAGCCAAGAGAATGTCTGCCTTCAAAGCTGCTCTCAGAATTAAGTGACTAAAGCCTCTTAATACAGCAGTAGACTGGAGGTACAAATGGGAGTTCAAGGGGACATAGGGACATACTGTAACTTCTCCCGGCCTGGGGGCTCCAAAAGAGGATGGGGACCAAGCATTTGTGTTACTTCCACTGCCTTAACATATAGAAAATGCTCAATAAATAAGGAATGGGGAATGTAAGGAGAAAAAGCAAGGCAGAAGAATTAGCCAAGGACCTGCCTGATGGCTTAGACCTGCAGTGTCTATTAAGGTAGCCTGTAGCCACGTTTGGCTACTGAGCACTAAAAATGAGGCTAGTCGGAACTAAGATGTGCTTACAGGTATCAAATGCCAGGTTTCGAAGACAATATGGAAAAAAAAAAGTAAAGTATGCCTAACAAATTTGTATATTGATTAAGTGTTAAAATGGTGTATTTTAGGCATAGTGGGTTTAAATAAACTGTATTTTCCACCTGTTTGTTTTTTTTAATGTGGCTGCTAGCAAATGTGTAATTACATATGCAGCTCACACAATACTGGCATTATATTCCTACTGGACAGCGCTGGCTGTCCCTAATACTCGGCGCCGCTCTCAGCAGACAGGACGGGGTACTCGCGATTCCCCAATTCTGCTAAATGAGGAGAGCGCAGCGAGGCGGGGCCGGCTGCCGCCCTGGTGACCGGGCCGACGCTGGGACCGCGCACCTCGAACTGCACACCTCGTGGCGGACGGGCGCGCCCCCTGGAGAAGTGGAGTCCCGACCCTCAAAGGGTATCTCAGGGGCCCCCAGTCTGGGAAGCCCCCAGAGCCGGCTCCCCAACGCCGGGACTGCCCGCCCTGGCCTAGAGGGAGGCCTGTAAGAGGCCCGCCCGCGCCGCCCGCTGGCTTAGGCCCGGCCGCGACGTAGAAGAGCCCGCCGGCCGGCCCGCCCGACTCGGTGAGCCCTGGCTCACCTCAGCTGCCGGTCGTACTTCTGCTCCTTGAGCAGCTTCCCCGGTTGCGCCATGGCCGCACCCGCCGCGCGAACAGCCGAGCCCCTACCGAACACCGCCACCACTTCCACGAGTGCGCAGGCGCATTGAGCGCCCCTTCGTCGCCGCTGCCTCCCGCGCGCCGCCCGCAGGGGGCGCCACTACCTCACTGCGCACGCGTCGCCAGTACACCTGGGGCGTATGCGGGCCCAGCCGGAACCCAGAGTAGTGTCTTTTCCCCGAGGCTCCAGCCCTGCTAGGCTGCCGGTCCGTGACTTTGTACGTGCAGTAACTGTGGGGGATTCTGGCTTTGGAATCAGGCAGATTTGGTCTTTAACCACGTACTAGTTGTGAAGTATGCTCTTTACCTCTCAAATCCTCTGTTTGCTCATCTGTGCATTGGGGATAAATGGATCTCCATCATCGGGTCTTAAATGAGATTTTGAATACACAGAGCCAAACTCACAAAAAATCCTGAATGGATAATAACTTTCATTATTATGATCATTATTGTTCACTCATTTCTTCCATCCTCTCCATGCAACAAGCCCACACAAGGGCCTGTTTCAAACCACAAAGTTAGCTGCTCCCAACTGCAGATATAAAGACAAAGAAGTCCGAGATCCTGTTCTTGAGAAGTTCACGGTCTTGAGAAGGGAGAGAGACAATAAATAAGTACTTACTAGACAATGTGGCCCTCCTATAAATCGAGGGAAGCTGGGGTGCTGAAAGGTGCACAGAAGAACTCCACCCACTCCCCCCTCCTCTCTCCAGGAATGTTTCACATGGTGTGGGCAAGGAAGAACTTTTAAAGCAGAAGGAATAGCAGGTGTCATTCTTGGGAGGCAGAGAAGGCATGGCAGGATGGAGGCTTTAAAGGAAATTTGGTGTAGTGGGGAGTTAGACAAAGAGTAGGAAGAGGTCAGGGGAGGCTTGATAGACAGCAGGGGCCAGGTTGTGAGGCCGTGAACATAAAAGCGAGAAGGAATTTAAAGCCCTCTACTTTCTGAAAAGAGCCACTTTTGGGGGGAAGAGGATGGCTGCCCTGTGAGGATGGGTGCCAAGGAAGAGGGTTGCTCCAAGAGGAAGAGGGAGAGGAGACTGGAAGCCAATCAAACAGCAGGGAGGAAGGTGAGGATTCTTTCCCCCTCTATCTTCTAGATCCTACAGGCACCTTCAGGTTAATAATTGCCTGAAACAAGGTGAAAATGAGCACAGATCCCCATCCCAACCCACCATGGGATGGTGACAAGGGAGGAGGCACAGTTTGACGGTAATAATGCAGTGATGATAGATGCAATTCCCCTGAGTGCTGTCTCCAGGATCAGTGTGGGGCACACCCTCCTATAACTTCCCAGGCACCCATGGAATACAACTGATGGGAAACAAAGGCATGAGGCTCTCCCAGCTCATCATGTACTTATGCTGTCACATTTCCTTCTCCAGTTGGACAGGTGAAATATAAGGGATAATAAAATACACCCAGGAATGTGAGAAGCTCAAAAGGCAACAGGTGAGAGTTCACTGCTTAGCTTCTCATGTTCTGTGTAGTCATGGACTGCATGGACTACATCCCCAAATTTGGTAGTAGAAGTCATAATACCTATGAAGAAATGCATGGTTTTGACAAAGTTTCACGTTGGTGGTGTCTGTAAAAGGATACTTCACAGTATTAGTTTCCTACAACTGCTGTAACAAAGTACCACAAACTTAGTGGCTTAAAACTACAGAAATGTAGGGACTCCTGGCTGGTTCAGTCATTAGAGCATGTGACCCTTGATCTTGGGGTTGTAAGTTCGAGATCCAAGTTGGGTATATTACTTAAAAATAAAATCTTTAAGAAAAAAAAAATCTTAAATTAAAAAAAAAAACTACAGAAATGTATAGTCTCACAGTAAAGCTAGAAGTCTGAAATCAAAGTGTGGGCAGTTTGTTCCCTCTGAAGCCTGAAGGAGAAAATCCTTCTTGGCCTTCCTAACTTCTAGTGGTTGGCTGTCAATCCTTGGCTTACAGCCACAACACTTCAGTCTCCACCTCCGTCATCACATGGCATTCTCCTTTCATGTCTCTGTCTGGATCCCTTCTCATAAGGACATCAGTCACACTGGATCAGGGCTCTCCCTAAAATTACCTCATCTTAACCTGATTACGTCTGCAAAACCACTATTTCCAAATAATATCACATTCATAGGTGCTGGCAACTTTTTGGGGGGAGGGAGGATGGCCAGCAGTGGGGTGGGGTGGGGAATGACCCAATTCAACCAGTAATAGCATATAAAGGTCCTTGTGCTGGATCCATGGAGGTTGACTTGATCAGACACAAACCTTGCCATCTGAGAACTCAGGGCCCACTGATGACTTTTTCCTATTATGGAGGACAGAGAAACTCGGTCTCAAACTAGGAAACCATGGCCTCATGCATTTAAGCCGTTGGTTTTCAAAGTGTGGTCCTGGACCACCAGAAACAGCAGCACTTTGGAACTCATTAGAAATGCAAATTCTCAGGCCCCATCCCAGACCAGCTGAATCAGAAACTCTGGGATAGGGTAAGGCCCAGGGAATCATTTTAACAAGCGCTCCGGGTGGTTCTGAGGCACACTCAAGTTTGATAACCACTGACCTAGCCCAACTTCCCACTGAGCAAACAAGTGGGAAAACTGAGCCCCATAACTACAATAGTACCCCCATTTATCAAGCACTGATACTATATGCCAGGCAGGCCCTTGCCATGCATCACCTCATTTTGTGCTCATCCAAAGCAACAGATATCACCCCATTTCATAGATGAGAGCAGAGGCTTGAAGAGGTGAGTAAAATTCCAAAGCCTCACAGATATTAAAAGGTGGTACAAGAATTAGAAACAAACACCCCAACAGATCTCGCCAGACACCAGATCAGGTCGATTATTTTACCCATCTTGGTTGGCCTTAGCTGGGGGAGCCTGGATCCTTGGGTTCCCAAGCGGTCTGGGGCTAGCTCTGCCCTGGAAGAGCTTACAATCCATGAGAAACCAGGCAGAAAGAATAAGTCACAACCCAGGACACCTTCCCAGGCCTCTACCACGATCTCTCCTGTCCTTGCCTATCCTAGCCCTTCTCATCCTGGTGTTCCTTAGCCAATCTCTCGCCTTTCACCCCCACTCCTCCCCGAGGCAGGTGTGGGTCTGTAATGTTCACAGTTGTATCTCCCATGCCTGGCCCGGAATGTGGCATTAGTAAGTCCTTGATCAATGCATATCGTGTGAGTGAGTTGGGGAGGAGCAGAGAGAGCAGGAGACACAGAATCTGGAACAGGCTCCAGGCTCCGAGCTGTCAGCACAGAGCCTGATGCGGGGCTTAAACCCACAAACCGCCAAATCATGACCTGAGCTGCAGTCGGACACTTAACCGACTGAGCCACCCAGGTGCCCCAAAAGAATACATTTCTGCAACTACTTCCACCATACTTTCTCACTCTAAAATGTCTTACTGGCAATATGTATATCATCCGATTTGGTAATTCCACGTGTAGCAATCTGTCCCAAGGAAATTATCAGACACACACACACACACACACACACACACACACACACGCACACATACACAAAGATGTATAAATAAGAATGTTCACTGTAGTGCTATTTACAATAGTGAAAAACAGAAATAATCTATACACTAGAGATTATTAAGTGTTGAGCTCTCGAAGGCAGGGAAATGCTTACCATAGGGCATTAGATGAAAAAAAAAAAAAAGGTCACAAAGCTATATATATGATTCTCATTATCTTTTCAGTACTACTCAGACATACCTAAAAAGCCTGGCAGGATAGTCACTAAAATGTTAATAGTGATGATTCTTGGGTAATAACATAACCAGTGGTTTTAACTTTCTTCTCTGTGTTTTTCTGATTCTTCCAAGTTTCCTACAATGAATAGATGTAATTAGAAATGGGATGTTTGGGGTTCTAAATGTGCCCAGGAAACTAAGGAAAGGGGCAACAATAGACATTCTAGGGTCCGAGGAGTACATCCTTGATACCAGGAGTCTCACAGACATCATGTCACCTGACCATCCTATTAGCCTTCTAGACTCTCTATTTCTGTTTTGTAGATGAGAAGACAGGTTCAGAGAGGTAAAGTAACTTGCTCCAAGTCACACAGCCAGGTATGCTTGGAGCCATGCATGAGATCATTCCATCTGACTGTATGCACACATAAACATACGTACTTTGAGTGGAAATGTTTTTTAAAAAATATGACAAACTGTAATTTTGATTTTAGAGTCTCCAGGCCACAGGGATTCTGGCCTGGCCTGTTGGCCCTGTGCATTAGGTACAATGAGAAGTACACCTGACTTTACTTGTTGCTAGGGCATTGGGCAGCTATTGTCTCAACCAATGCTCACAGGGATCCCCATGAGGAAGGCTGGGCAGGGACAATCCCTTCAGTTATCTTGTAGAGCAAAGACATTGTACCTTCCAGAGAGGAAGTGAGATCTGGTCAAGATCACTTGATGAATGAGATATGACTGTGTAAACTGTCCCTGCCCTCCTCCTCCAGCCCTCCATCATAGCCCTCATACCCACTCACCCCCTCCTCATGTTCCCCTTCCCCATCAACAGTGAACCACTAATGCAGTGAGACCAAAGAGTCAATTTTGGGGCAGTGAAATCAATTCATTTGTAAAGACAACACAGAATAGAAATGGGAGGTGCCTGAATGGGGCCCTAGGCTTTCCCAAGTTGACCTGAGTGGGCTGCTGGGGCAACTGGGCTTCACTTGAAAGGGGCAGAGTGCATCGGCTCCTTCACCTGCCTGAGTGCCCAGCACTCCAGAACCTGGAGTAAACCGCTGAAGACAGGCTGCAGGAAGGAAACAAACCAGATCAACTTTTATTTTGTTGTTAAAGAGGTAATAGTTTCTTTCAGAAGGTACAAAGGAGTAAGCAGTGGTGTCCCTCCTACCCCCATTCAGCACCCTCCCCCACCCTCCCTGTCTCCCAGTCTCCTTCCTGGAGGCACTCTCCCAAGCTTTCTTAAGTCCTTCCAGAGAAAGTCTTGCATATATGCAAATGACAATCAAATTTAAAATCCATTTCCTCCCCCTCTCTGTGCTTTTAGACGTGTTGAATAAGGGACTCAACAGCTCTGGATTTTTATCTTTGCTCTGTCACTGTGTTCCCTAACTCTTCCCTAACTCAACTTCTCTAAGCCTTCCTTTCCTCATCTGTAAAACGGGACAAAAATCCACGTACGGTTGCTGTGATTGGATGCAAGCTGTATGAATAATTCCAACTTTATTTTTTTAATACTATAAATAACTATGGAAAAGGCCTGGGTCACTCTAAAGGAGAAGCAGATCAATAAAGTAGATATATTTGGGCCCCCTCCCCAGGCCCTGAGAGTGTTGCGACTCCCCCGGGAGAAGGGTGGCTGCCTCCTCTGGGATGGAGCAAGCATGTCTTCTTGGTCTGAGGATGACAGTTCTGGCTTAGACCTGGAGCCTTGACAGTGTTGTATTCTCTGTCACACGCTGCCCTTGGGGGCCCCATCCCCTGAATCTCTATCACAAGTTCCCTGCCGCTGCCTGATGGCCATATTTGTAGCAAAAACCCCTTCCAGCTCCTGGGTCAGAGAAAGGTAGCTAGCTAGGCAGGCTGGGAAGTCAGTGACTGACGTTGGCCCAGCCAAGGAGTTATCAATTAATCTCTGCAACTCTAGCTTGTGGAACTGAGGTTCAGGGCCTAGAAGAGGGAAACTGAGATAGCCACAGAGATGCAGGGGAGCCAGCAGACAAGATGGCAGACTCCTTCCCAAGGTCAGCCAAGAGCAGGGCCTGAAATAGTCTCCTCTGGTCAAGGTCAAATGGCCCTTCACCTCCTGTTGGGTACAGGACCCTGGGTGGGATCATTGGTCTGTCCTTCCATCCACCCATCTGTGTGTCTTCCCAAAACTGCCTGCTGAGGCCTAGTCAGAGACAAGACCTATCCTTGGCACAAGGCCACATCCTAGGATGAATCAGATTGGGCCGCCTGAAGCCAGTGGGTGGAAGACAGAGGAGGGCACAGCAAGGATCAAGGCTTGTGGGCGGGAAAATGTTGGGCCAAGGCAGGCAGTGAGATTGAGTGCAGGGTGGAGGGCCTGAGCTCCCAGTTGGTGTGCCAAAGGTCATGAGGAGGCAAGGAGAGGAAGGACAAATAGCAGGTTGTAGAGGGACAGGCAAAGAGTCCTGGAGGGAAGGAGGAAGCAATGGAGAGAATAAGAGGGTGGGAACCTCAGTCTTGGTTCTATGAGGGAGCCAGCTCTTGACTGTCTGTCCTCATGCCCGCGGGTTGATGCTACTTCCTTCCCATTCTCCCTTTGAGGCTCTGGTTCCACCAGGGCCAGGGGTTTGGATTGCCAGTCCTGTCCCTTCTCCTACCCAAAGCTCCTAGATCCCCATAACCACAGGACCCCTGCCCCAGCACCAAAGGGAAGTGGTAAAGAGCAAAGTCTGGAGTGAGACAAACTGGGAATGAATCCCTTGCACGATGTGCAGGTCATTTTACCTCTCTAGGCCTCAGCCCTCTCTCTGTGAAAGAGGGGCCATGGAAGTACCACTCAATGTCGTAGGGTAGATACGAGAGGTAGATGACAGAAAGCTTGGCCTGGCGCCTGCCCTAGTGTCTGGCAAAAAGGGGAAGCTCCACTTCTGGTGACTTGATGGTCAAGGCACTTTGCATATTAGAGGGGACTTTCTAATCCCAGAGGACTCAGGGCCCAGAGTCCAGGTCCCTGGGAATTGGATTTACGGCTCAGGGACAAGCGCAGGGATGGGGTGGGATGTGGGGAAACCTGGGCAGTTCTCAGCACAGGACAGTCCGGAGCCCGTGCACGTGAAAAGGGAGAGTCGTCCAGCCAGGGAGGGGGGATGGGGAGTAGGGAGAGAGGTTTACGTCCCCTGACCCCCCCCCCATCTCGACTCAACTCTGGGGTTCAACTGGCCAGCGGGCGGGCGGGCGGGGGCGGGGCACCGCCGGCCTCTTTCGCCCTGCCGGGGGTTGGGGGGGCGGGTCCCCCGGGAACTGCTCCTCCCGCGCGCCGCAGCTTTAAGAGGCTGCTCGGCGGTAGCGAGCGGGGCTGGAGCCGCAGCCAGAGCCAGCGGAACTGAGAGGAAGGAGCAGGCAGGTGCACGGCTGCGGGGACGACAGCGGCATGACCGGCCACCACGGCTGGGGCTACGGCCAGAACGACGGTAGGCGCAGACCCTGGCCAGCCCCGACCCGGTGGATCTAACCCACGAGCCCAGCCGGATTTCCCGGACTTCAAGCCCCCAACCGTCAGGGAGGAACCGGGACCCCCCTCTGGCCCAGCCCCCCGAATCCAGCCCACCCGCCCGGCGCAAGCTCTGGCTCCCCCACTCGCCCAAAGTCCGTGCTGCGACCCGGCCTACCCCGCCGCCAGCTAGCCACCCCCTGGCTGAGCGCGCGTCCTGCCGCCTCCTCCGCGCAGCCCCTGACTGCTGTGCTCGCCCGGACCTGGGCCCCAACACTCACTCACCCGCCGCAGGCACAGGGGGCGGAGGTGGCCCTGGGCAGCTGGGGGCGGTCCGGGCGGAGCGCTGTGCGCGGGTGTCTATGGCGGGGAGCGCGCACGGCGTGTGTGCGGGGACCTCCCGGGAGCCGGGCTCTGCTGGACAAGGGCGCGATGTCCCCGGGAGAGTTTCCCCGGGGAAGTGTCCGGGCTCTCCTGCTGGCAGGTACGTGCGGGAAGGGGGCATTTGTGGGCGCGCGCGTGTGTCTAGGTGTCTACATCGAGCAGAGTGTCTGAGCACGTCCTGGTGTGAAGCGTGGGAGCCCGTGGCCCACACGAGCCTCCTGGTTTGATTGGGAAAATAGCACCCGATCCTGCCTCAGTTTCCTTAGGATGCATAGGAAGGGAAAAGAGGCAGAGTTAGAGCCAGATGGCTTGAATGTGAGTCTGGGACAGGTCAGTTACCCTTCGGGCTATTTCTTACCAAGGGGGTATAGGGGTGTGGAGTAAGTGTTTCCCCCTTTCCCTCCGGTGAACAGCGAGGACTCAAAACCTACCCTGCCAGGAGAAAATGCTAGGCAGGGCAGGTGGATGTGGGGAGAAAGGAAGGTGCTGGTGACAGGAACACTCCTCGCCTTCCCTCTCTGGAGAGAGACAGTCACTCTTTGTGGGAGGATGGGGGTCCTGGGCTAATTGGGAGGAGGTTGGGAGGGGGTTGGGAGGTTGCAGTGGGTCAGAAGGAGTTAGGGAGGGGCTGTTGTGTGTCTGGCTCCCTCTGGCATCCAGGGACACAAGAGCATATTTTGGAGGGGAGACCCCCAGAGCTGGGCATGCAAAAGCTAGAGACATTCAGAAAAAGGCAACAGAGACCAGCAAAGTGGGAGAGAGAGGCAGAGAAGGGGCAGGTTGACAGAACCCATAGATCATCTTCCTTCCAGCACCCGCTTTGAGACAGTTTCTGGGTGTTTCCTCCAGAGCCAGAGTCCCCTGACTGTATCCATCTGCTAGTCTTGCCCACCAGCTCTGAGCACCCAGTATCCTATAGGGCCTGCCCCATGGGCCTACCACCCTCAGGCCACTGCCCCTCACCCAGCCAGACCTGGGTCATTCAGGTTAGGGACAATGAAAGAGGGAAGGACAGAGAATAGAGGTGCCGGCATGCGGCATGCTCACAGGACTTCAAAAATAACCCAGTGGGTCTGGGCCACGATTCTGAGTCATCCATTGGGGACACAGCTCTGTCGGCACCTGCTGCTGTTTTCTCAGGAAAACTTAAGAAGCCAAAAACGGGGAGAAGCACCAGCCGGCAATAGCTCTAAAAATAGGTTGCATCTCAGGATGTTCCCCAGGGAGATGCCGAGCCTCTAGGCTGCAGATGGAGCCTCTGGGAGGCAGGTGGTGGGCGCTCGTGGGTGTGCATGCAGGTGTATGTGTATGTGCTTGCACGAGCACGTATTTTGCTGTAGTCTTTTATTGCAGACCTGGGTTTGCAACAGGGAGTGTTTGTGTGTGACGGTGTATATGCGTGTGTCAGGTGTAGGTGGCAGCGCTGTGTGTGTTTATACACACGTATGTTGCTGGCCCTGGCCACTCTGGGCCCGATGAACCCAGGTCACTGTGCATATACGTATGTACCCATGAAAATCTCTATAGTCTGTAGGCACGTGCCAGACATGCACGTGCTGTGTGTTTATATTGGTACCGAAGTGTGTGTGCAAAGTGTGGGTGAATTGCCCTCAGTTCTTTCATCTATGAAATGGGGATCATGCTGGTATCTGCTTCACAATGTGATTGTGAGGAACGAACACATGTCTCAGAGGCAAGGCTAGGTCGATGTTAGCTTATGTTATTATTTTCACAAACACCAACACGAACATGCTCAAGGTGCAGGAAGAGGCCAGATACGTGGTACGGTCAGGTCAGGGACTTCAGATGCCTGGGGCCCTCTGTGAGCACTATTGGGAATTGGGGAGGAGTCACTGCCTAGAACCGCCCCTTGGCTTGTGACTATATTGGCTCCCTTCCATAAATTACCTCACGGGGCCTCTTATCAGCTCTGGGAGATGAGTTTTAGTAAGGCCATTTTGCAGACAAGGAAATGGAGGCGGAGAGGGGAAGTGGCAGAGCTGGGACTAGAGCCCCAAAGTAGGGGCTAACCTCTGAAGGGATACCAGGGAGACCGTCCCCCACAGGTGTCCTCAGCCCATGGCCCAGAGATCCAGGCTAGCCTGAGTCCTTGCCCTCTCCCCATCTGCAGGCCCCTCACAGTGGCACAAGCTGTATCCCATTGCCCAGGGAGACCGCCAGTCACCAATCAACATCGTGTCCAGCCAGGCTGTGTACTCACCCAGCCTGAAGCCACTGGAGCTTTCCTACGAGGCCTGCATATCCCTCAGCATCACCAACAATGGCCACTCTGTCCAAGTGGACTTCAATGACAGCGACGACCGAACTGGTGAGTGGCCCTTGGCGGAGGCTGGCCCCCTCCCCCTGGGCTCCTCACCCTGTGTTGGACAGGCTCAGGAAGGCTGGCGTGCTGTGGCGGGGAAGGAAGGCTCCACCTCTCACCAGCTCTGAAGGCTTGGGCTGAGCCTCAGTCGGCTTATGCACAAAACGGGATGCTCTTTTCCTCTCTAGGGTCATAGGGAGGAAAAATGAAAAACGGAAGTGATGTTTGTAGTGCTGACATATAGCAAATGCTCAAGAAATGTGAATTCCCTTCCTTCTCTTCCATTTACTGCTTTAGGTCAGGTTTGTTTTCACTCTGGGCCCTGTGAGTCACCTGCTGTGTGGCCTAAGGCCAAACCCTCCTCCCTGTGTGATCTGGCCAAGCCCAGCAGAGACAGAAAGGAGTTAATGTGTTCTGTGTGCCAGGCCCTTTGCTAAGGTCTTAGGCAGTTCTTTTATTCTCTCAAGAACCCACCTCTAAAACGGGCAAATAGAGACTCAATGGGGAGTTTGCCCCATTGCTGGGGAGTTCCAAACAAGCCTGGTCCAACTCCAAAGGTCTTCTCTCCAACTCACCCACGAGCTCAAGATTCCAACCAGCCTGCACCAGAGAGCGGCCAGCGGGAACGTATGGCATCTCTTTACCCTGGGATGAGAGTCCAGGTTCTTTCCTAATCAATTCCTAGGTGGAGGCCTCAGGAATGCTCCTCAGTGAAGAGATTTTATCCTTATAAACAGGCCTGTGAAAGGTAGAGTGGGGCAAGGAGGGAACCTGCTAGAGTTTTTTTGTGTAAGGGAGTAACTGGTACTCTGCCTCTCCGTCTCCACCTCTCATCCTGCATACAATGAAAGCACACAAAGGAAATTAAGTTTCAAGTAAAAAATCAAAAAGCAGAGAAGAGGAAGGAAACCACAGAGGAGTGATCTTAGTTGCTTAGCCCTGAGTTCCCTGGTAGGTTAGGAAAAAAGGGAAAGAGGGTCAGCTATAGTTCTTGTTGTAGAGGGGAGGAAATCCAGCGGATTCTCAGAAGAAAGACATTTCCTGGAACTGAATTTTTAGAAAAGCATCTCACCCAGAGCTTTGGGGCTCTTGATGACCCTAAATGACAGTTTGTGATGGAGCAGTTTTCATATGACTGTACCTCCTAACAGCTTGCAGAGGGCATTAAGGATTCAGTTCAGACATCTGTAGCTTCGTGAAGGCCACTGTTGTTGGGAAGGGAGAAAGGAAGCCAAGGGGGTATGCCTCTGGACCAGTGATCCAGCTGCTTACTTTCAGGCCTGGATGGAGCTCCCTCCCTACCAGAATACCCAGGCCTGAGGGGACAGGGAACCAGCAGAAAGAGAGTAGGCTTGGGAGTGAGACATTTGGGGCTCTGCCACTCACCAGCTGTGTGACTTTGGGCAGGACACCTGCTTTTCCAAGTCTCAGTCATACATCTGTCCAATAAGGGATAACAATGTGTTCCTCTCAAGGACACTATGGGGGTTGATGCCAGCAGAGTGCTGAACACATGGTGAGTGCACAGTGAGCAGTAGTGTGTTCTGTAGTTAGGACAGGGAGAGGAGGGGAAGGGAGCCAAGCTCAAGGGGTTTACTCCCCGAGAGGCCACACTGCAGCATCCCAGGTGGGGCATGCTCAGAGGGGTGGGCCCCCACAGGTCATATCAGACCCTGCTGCTCCTGCCTCTCCCGGACGGAGCAGCCTGATTGGGCCCCTGCCACGGCCATACCCCCACCTCCCGCTCCAGACTTCTTTTGTCCACCAGCCAGCAATGCTTATGGACAGGCCCTGCTTCTCAGATAGGGCAAGGTAGCAAAGAATGGCCTTTGGACTGTTCAGTCATCCTCCTCACGGGGCCCCCAGGGGACAAGGCCCTGCCCTGGTCACCCATCCTGGAGGGGCCTAGTAGAACTCTGAGCCTGGGGCAGTCACCTGATCCAGCGACTCACATTCAAGCCTCGCTGGGGCTCCCTCGACTGTCTGATCCCTTTCACCTGGAAATTCAATCAGTCCCAGGAGGCCTTGTGCCTGGCTCTAGCTCACCAGGTATCAGGGTGAGAAAGTCACAAAACCAGCACAAGTAGGGACCTCCAAAGAGACCACAGGGAATGGCCCAGGCCCGGCCATTAGAGTGGGAACCGTCAGGGAGTTGGCCTTTGGACAACACCAGGTCCTGGGAAGGCTAAAGGTTCTAGGGAGACAGTGTGGCCTGATGATTAGGGGATTGGGCTCTGGACTTATGAAGGAGATACAGGCTTATATCCTAACTTAGTGCCTTGCTGAATGATCTTGACAAAATGCCTTGCCCTCTCTGTGCCTCATTTTCCTCCAATGTAAGATAGAGAAAACACAAAGTTCTGTCTCTTATGACTTCTATAAGGCTTCTAGAAGGATTAAACAAAAGAAGCCCCCCAATCTAACCCTGGGTCCAGGGTCCAGGGGATCCAGACATGAAAGGCCTATTGTTAGCGATAACGGGAGCTTGGGAGACAAGGGCCCAGCTTCTGTGCACAAGTGGGCAGAAACGGGGAGGGTGGCCAATTGGAGTGGTGCACTCTGTCACTACTGGACTCCTCTTCCACCTGCAGGCTGCCTGGATTCCTGCCCTGGCCCCGCAAAGGGCCTACGGCACTGGGTGAAGACTGACCCGAGCCCACTTAGCCCAACAAATTTTCCAAGTGAAAACTTTATCCCTCTCCTGGGCACTGGCCTGGTCCTGGCACTACCAGCTGCCGGGCCGTGTAGACTCTCTCACATAAATTACTACACTTCTTCTTGCAGTGGTGACTGGGGGGCCCTTGGACGGGCCATACCGACTCAAACAGTTCCATTTCCACTGGGGCAAGAAACACAGTGTGGGCTCAGAGCACACGGTGGATGGCAAGTCGTTCCCCAGCGAGGTAAAGGCCCTCTACCTGAGCCCTCCCTTTATTATTTGGAGAAGGCCAGGATGGTCACGCGCCTGGTGTGGGGGTCGAGAGAGGGTGAGGAGGAACAGCCAGAGGTTTGGGAGAGACCACCCCTGGCACAGGGTATTCCACCAGAACTCTGCCCCCTGGTCTGTGACTCGAGAAGCAGTTTTCTGAAGGACAAGTCCAGTCCTACCACACCCTGCTGACAACCCTTCAAGGACTGAGCCTGGTGTTCAAGGCCCTGCAGAAAGTGGCTTTATCTGGCCTCATCTTTTCCTGACCTGCCCCCATATTGACCAGCATGTGAAGAATCTCCTGTCCATACCTGGCTCTCTCAAACCTCCCAGGCTTTTTGCCTATGCTGTTCTCTCTACCTGGGGTATCTTTCCCCAGGGTTCTGTCTGATAACCCCTTACTTATTCTTTGGACTCAGCTGCAGGCACCATCTTCTCGCATGGATGGCCATTACCTATTTCGCAGTTCACCCAGGGCAGGACCTGAGCCAGATTTCTCTTTGGGTCACCTGGGGCTCAGGAAAGGGTTGGGCCCAGAGCAGTGTGGATGTTATCTGTGGCCCCTGGGGGCTTCCTACCCCTCTTGCAGAGGGAAGCCCGGCTTTGAGCTCCCACGGCCCCTCGGAGGCGCTAAGCACTGGCCTGGCCTGGCCTGTTGTTGCCCCTATAGCTGCACCTCGTTCACTGGAACGCCAAGAAGTATAGCACCTTTGGGGAGGCAGCCTCAGCGCCCGATGGCCTGGCTGTGGTCGGTGTCTTCTTGGAGGTAAGGGGTGGTTATCAGGGCCAAGAGGGGCACGGGGAAGCCAGCATTGCCCCTAGTTCCAGACATGCTGGGTGCTGGGCTCACACTACCCTTTCCCTGACAGACAGGGGATGAGCACCCCAGCATGAACCGTCTGACAGACGCGCTCTACATGGTTCGGTTTAAGGTGAGACCAAGGGTCCATGGTCTTGACCCAGAGCAGCCTGGTGGGAGGAAGAGGCTGGAGCACAGAGTGGGCCCATCCACTGCAGCCTGACAGCAAACTCTCGCTGAGATGAAGAGTACAGGTTAGCAGCTGCAGTGCCCTGCAAATGACTCCTCTTCATTGGAGTCAGTGGCCTCGCTCAGTGCCCAGGTGACAACCTGGTTGGTATAGGATTGATAAGATGGCTTGTTGTGTTAATGGGCATCCTACAGCCAGCTCCGCTAAGGGTAGTTGAAGGAAAAGGCAGAGAGAGAACATGGTGCCCAGAGAGCCCTAGGCACCACAGCTTTTACATACCAGCAAACAGGTGGACAGGGCCGGGTCCAGGGTGGGGGGTGGCATCTGGTATCACAGACCTGTGCCCACAATTTGCATCATTGGGCCAAGGAGAAGACTAAATCTTGCCGACAGGAAAGAGTGGGGAGGATGCTGGTCTGGTCCCGGAGGCGGGTCTATGCTGATTCCTGGGTTTGCCTGCTCTGCCCCAGGGAACCAAGGCCCAATTCAGCTGCTTCAACCCCAAGTGCCTCCTGCCTGCCAGCCGGCACTACTGGACCTACCCGGGCTCCCTGACAACGCCCCCGCTGAGCGAGAGTGTCACCTGGATCGTGCTCCGGGAACCTATCAGCATCTCTGAGAGGCAGGTGAGTTCTCCCAGAGTACCAATCGGAGGGCTGGGGCACTCTCAACCAGCAAGCTACAGCTTATAGTCCCACCATCAAGTCTCCCATCTTTTGCTAATAAACATTTAGGTTCTTGTTTGGGAGTTCACTTGATTATTAGTCATTAGGACCTCACCACAGGCTGAGAGGGGAGACCCCTGCATCCTGGGACCACCCTTGCTGTGTTAGAATCTGAATCCTGCATTTGTTGACAAGTCTTAGCTACATGGAGTTGGAACTAAAGCCAGGTGGAGCAGGGTCCAGGTTCAAAGGCCCTTTTGTGGGTAACTGACATCAGGATCCCAAAGAAAGAGAACGAGTGGGTAGCAAGAGGAGAGAGGGGTAGAGCTGGCTGGCAAGGTATGTCAGATGATGTGTCAGGGATCAAAGAGAACGACAGCACCCCTGCTCTGCCCTGAGTATCTCTTCTGTCTTCTCAAGATGGAGAAGTTCCGGAGCCTGCTTTTCACCTCAGAGGATGATGAGAGGATTCACATGGTAAACAACTTCCGGCCGCCACAGCCACTGAAGGGCCGTGTGGTCAAGGCCTCTTTCCAGGCCTGAGCCGCCTACCTGCCCAGCTGGCCACTAGAGCACCATTTTCCCAAGGGCTTCCACGTCAGCAGACACCAAACCATCTGAGGCTCCCTGCCTGGGGGGTGCTGTGGACCCCCCTCCCATTCAGCTGGCTTGCTCCTTGGCCACCCTGGAGGATTCTTAATGGGACCCTCAAGTCAAGGGACACCCTTCGGCTGGGGACAGGAAGGACAGGAGCTGAGCATGGTCCAAGCCTGAGGCTGCCTCTGCTCTCCAAGACCCAAAGGTCCCTGGGAATCTCCTCCCATCTTCCCCACTGGCAGTGACAGCAGCCCCACCCTGAGCTCACACTGTGATGGACGAGACCGAGCTCCCTGGGGCAGGCAGCTGACATTTCCAGAAAGACTCAAGCAATAATTAGAGGTGGGCAGAGCTGCCCTCTCGGCGTTACCTCTTCTGCAGGCCTCCGCCATGCACGAACCTCACTGCCGGGCCATTAAAATCAGCACCCAGCCTGCTGGAGATGACATGGCCTTTTCCCTCCAGCCACCTGCTGCCATGGGCAGACACTGGCTATGGCTTAGGTAGTTTCTTCCCTCATCCCCTCCCAGCCACCAAAGCCACCTACATGACAATCCATCCATGCAATGATTAATAAACTCATTTATTCCTGCAACAAATACCCACTGAGTACCTGTGCTATGTCAAGTACTGTTGTAGACATTGGGAGGAATTGATGGTGATAAGTCAAGCACAGTATGTGGGGAGGGACATCAGTATGAGCAGGCGAGGGTTATATAGAGGGCCCAGAAAAGGGGGGGGGTACCTCATCTGGTGAAGAAATTAAATTCCAGCCAGTATTCCAAGGCAGATATAAAGGATCAGTAAGTTGGAAGCCAAGGGGAGAGTAGGTGTGCAAACTCAAAGATGAAAGAGAGCCCAGAGTGTAAAACTGAAAAGGACCAGGGGGGCTGGAGGCCTGGGGGAGAGCCTGGGCCCCCTCCCAAGGCTAATGGGAGTCATAAAGAGTCTTGGGTATAGGCTGGGAAGAGCCAGAAGGGCAAAGGGGGAAGATCCCTGAAGAGTGTAGATGAGCAGGCAGAAGTAGCAGCAGGGAGAAGGTGGTGGCCAGTAGCCAGGAAAGAGGAGACAGGGTGGTAGAGGTGGGGAGCGGTGGGACTGGATGAGACAAGTTTAGGAGGTAAAGCACAAAGACAGGGTTTGGCTATCAGAGAGGAAGAGGGGGTCCAAGGGCAGGACCTCCACATGGGCTGGGGAGCCTGGGCAGGAGCTGACCAGGGTGGACATAGGATTCACAGGGCCCTAGCTGAGGAATGCTAGGAACTGGTGTGATGTTGGGGTGTTAGCCAGGAGAGAGGTAGAGAGTCAGGCTGCTTTGAAATGTCCTAAGGTGCTGGAGGGGAGGGGGCCCAGGATGGCCAGAGGAACAGTACGAACCCCTGAGGAGGAGCTGCTGAGAGGTAGGAGAAAAGTCACAGAGTAGGGCCCAACACATCTAGGGGAAAGGGGCATGCTGGGGACTGCTGAGGAGTCTGAGGCAGGGCTGGAGTGAGGATGAGGCTAGGGAGCAAAATTAAAGAGGCATGCACCCTCGGGCTCAATCCTGCATTTATAAGATGCCCCTGAGAGTGGGCATCTTCTGAAATTTGTACCCTAACGGCCTCCTCGCCTCACCCTAGTCCAGCCCAAATCTGGAGGGCTCCCTAAGGAAAGTGCCCAGGTGGATTTAGAGACCCAGTCATCACTGCAACCCAGAAAGACGGGTAGGGAAGGCAGCAGGCAGCCTGGAGGCTGAGGAGTGAGGGAGGACAGCAAACAGGAAGCAGAGAGATATACTGCTGAGGGGGCACTGGTTCAGGGCCTTTGGAGAGACAGCTGAGGACCCGTATGAACAACCTTGGGAAGAAGGCTGAGCTGCTGAGATTGGAGAGGCTGGTGACACATCTGTCTGCTCACTTCACCACAGCTCCTGTCATTGTCACTATTACCAGAAGGGCCTTCCTGGGTACTTCTGGACTTTGAGGTACTTCTGGACTTTGGGTGAGGCCACAAGGAGAGGAAGAAACTGGGTCTTAGACTTTCAGCTTCCAGCCAGGGATGCAGGGAAGGGAGAGGCTTGTTCTGTTGACCCTTCTCACTCCCATGCTCAGGACAAATCTGTCTCCAGACTGGGTTGAAGTTGAAGAACAGAAGGGACAGAGCCCTTTGATGGGAGGCCAGGCACAGCTTTGCCCTTGCAGGCACCCCTGGCCCGATCTAAGGGCCATTTTCTCCCTCTACATTTCCGGAGACTTTAAGAAGGGTGGTGTCTGGAGGACGGTGTATGCTCAGCTTGGGGGCAGGCAGCAGCAGAAAAGCAATGCTAGTGGGGTGCCTGGTGGCTCAGTGGGTTGAGCATCTGACTTTGGCTCAGGCCATGATCTCACAGCTGGTGAGTTCAAGCCTCACTGTCAGCGTGGCAGTATGTCAGCGTAGAGCCTACTTGGGATCCTCTGTCTCCCTCTCTCTCTCCCCCTCCCCTGCTCTCTGTCTCTAAAAATAAATAAAACATTAAAAAAAAAAAAAAGAAAAGTAATGCTAGTAAAGCTTCCTCTTAAGACAGGCCAAGGGCCAGGGGCAGATGACTGACTCTCTCCCTAGGATACAAGAACTGTCTTCACCCCCCGTTTTACGGACAGTGATGATGTGCCCGGGGGAGGGTTAACTAGGCAAGTGGCAGAGTGGGATTTGAACCTGAATCTGTCCCACAACTCTCCTGCTCTGTGCCACAGCAACTGGGCCCACCCACGGGAGGGAGGGATGGGCACGGTGGCGGCCACGTGGAGTTGAAACAACAGGACTGACGCTGCTGGCAATGCCAGGGACCTCGGCCAGCCCCTCGCAGGCATGGTGGCAAGACAGGCCTGGCACCAAAGAGGACTTGAGAAATGGGAGCTGGCTTTATAGTAATTATCCCAAGGCTGCCAAGAATCCTCACTCCTTAAATCTTTCCCCTTAATTTGTTTTTTAATTTAAAACTATTTTAAAATCAAAAGTGGCCTCCTTATGATCACAGCCCAAGATTTGACCCTTTTACATCCAAATGGGATGCCCCAGCTGGATCCCAAATGCCTCCAGCAAACCTGGCCTCAAGGGACCCAGGACTGTGTCCTGAATCCTCACCCAGGACAAGATTGCCTCCTGAAGCTGATGCAGGGCACATTCAGAGCACTCAAGACAAGATAGGCTCTGCTCGCTCCCAGGTTCCCAGACAGCCCTCCCTGGTATCCAGGGTAGCCCACGCCAGTGGCCACAGCATAGACTTTGTGCCCAGGCTAGGGGCATAGACTTCCCTCCAAAGCTGGAGGATGCAGGCCCTGGGTCTCCCTTCTCCGGGCCTCGGGAGATGGGGTGGCTGTAAAGACCCAGCCCCCTGGAGCTCTGTCTGCAGAGGATCTGCTCCCAATCCCAGTTACCTCTAGAGCTGCTATTGCTGCAGGGGTCTGAGAGGTCCCCATAGGGCTGGCTGGGGACACTATCTGCCCAAGGGCTCGTCTATGGGGACAGTGATCTGTGGTCTGAGCAAAGGTTGGGGATATGGACAGAAACGGGTCTGAGGTGAAGGCTGCAAGGTAAGCTGACAGCATTGTTGTCAGAGCTGATGTCTGGTGGGGGTGGGGACTCATGTCCCCTTGGACTCATGTCCAAGCTAAGGGGGCCTGGAGCAGGATGCAGGCCTTGGCTGCAGCCAGAGCTGACCTAAGGATGGAAGGAAGGTGAGATAACAGTATCTGCCCATCCTGGATACCTTGGGCTGTGTCCCCCCATGTCCATGTGTCACAACATCAACTCTGATCTCACCCTCAAGGGCAAAATGAACCCCTGGTTGGTCAAGACTCTGAGGGGAAGGGAGAATGTGATTCTGTGAGCACGGATGGTATCTGGCCTGCAGCCAGAGGCAGGGGCTGGGGAATGCATCCCTTTTGGAGGCTTTTCTGCTCACACACTTAGGGCAGATGCACCGGCCTTTGCACCATATGTCACTCGAGCCCTCAAAAGTTTGTGTTCTCCTCTATAAAACAGACATGATATAATGTGAGCCACATATGTAATTTAAAATTTTCTAGTAGCTCTGTTTTAAAAGGTAAAAAGAAACAAGTGTATTTAATTTGAACAATATATCTTATTTAACTTAATTATGTCCAAAGTATATTATCATTTCAACATGTCATCCGTATATAAAAATTAATGAGATATTTTACATTATTTTTTGTGCTAAGTTTTTGAAATCCAGTGTGTATTTTACACTCATAGCATATCTTGATTCACAGTAGCTACATTTCAAGTGCCTAAGAGCACATGTGGCCAGTGGCTACCATATTGGATAGCCTAGCCGAAAACAGATGTTTCCCTTTGCAGGGCCATCTGCTAGCACTGTATCCAAATAGGCCCTCTGGCAGGGCCTGTAGCCAGGCAAGGTGGTGGCCGGAATGAGTCAGATCTGCTCCGAGCCTGTGTCCTCCACAAGGGCAGTTTCAGAACATTTGATGCCAAATTGGCTCCCTCTATTGGGGCCTTCCACCTCCAGGAAACCTCCAGCCTGGCTGGCCCTGCCCCAGGTCACCCTGCAGGACCTTCGCTGTTCCTCTGAGGGAAAGGCCAAGACCTTCAGCAAGGAACTGACTACAAAAGACCGTCAAGAGTAGGGGAAGGTGGTAGTGTCTCTGGGAAGAGTCCTGGCTTGGTCGAGGAGACTTGGTTAGTTTGAGAGGGCTTCCTGGAAGAGGGGTCCAAAGTCAAAGTAGTTGGCATCACAGCAGAGGCACAGAAGCCTCAGCAGCAGTGAACATTTACCAGACAGAGAGAAGAAGGCCTGGCTATCACCCAGCAGGTATCAACAAAGAGGGGATGTGTGGCTGGAGACACAGGGCTCCCCAGGCTCTGAAGGCCTCAAATGTCAGGGAGAAGTTTACCTTTATATCTGGGTGCCATGAGGAGCTACTGGAGGTCTAGAGCAGGAGCTGAGGGCCTCCTGGATTGGAGGAAGAGGATTCTCTCTGAGGCTCAGAAAGCACTAGGCATCATTTGGCCTGAATCCACCTTCTAACACAGGCTCAAGTGCAAATTCTGACAGGTACAATTCATTACCTCCTGAAGCTACCCTCCTTGGCCCTGCAGAAGGGACTCATTCCTGGACCCTGGTCATTCTTGGCTTGGCCATCTGTGAGTCTAATCTAAATCCCTCCAGTTGCAGCTCAAATGTTTTCATCTGCAGAAATGTGGGAGGGTGAGCAGGTGACTCTTTAGACCCAATGAGTTACTCTCTCTGGATAGGCACTGCAGGAAAGGCATAGGGACACAGAGGCTCCAGGGTGACCTGGGCTCCCAGGGATCCCTCAGGTTTTCAGGAACGAGCTGCTCCTCCTCCTCCTCCTCTCTCAAGTCCTGCTGTGAGTGACAACTCCTTGGTTGCTCTGGGCATGGGTATCCCCTGAGGGCACACAGTCGTATCTCTCCAGCTACCCAGGCCTCCCTGGGGAACTGGGAACTGGGTCCTTGCTGCCGCTGCTACTGTTCATGAGTGTTCAGGAGGAGAGTTTAGAAGGTATGACTTTTTCAATCAGAGGAAGCCATGGTAAGGATCAGTAAGCTGCCCAGGGAATCCCAGAGTATCCACACCAAAAGAATTCCTGTTCTGATCTCCCTATACAGATAGAACAACTGAGGCCCAAAGAAGGAACAGAGTCTGCCTAAGTAAGTCGGTGGGAGAGCAAGGATTTATGACTCCTGGTCCAGTGCTCATCAGGAGAGCCTTACTTGGCAGAAAGGTCCCTACACAGAATAACTCTGTGCTTACCTGTTGCGGAGTCTGAAATCTTGCCAGTTGAGCTTCAGTGCTCAGTTGACATGGTCCCCTGATGAAATGCCTCCCTTGGGAGGCAGTAACACCTTATAGGGGAATGATCTTATCACCTCCTTTTCAGTCTTCCGTGTGACCTCTTCTCTCCACCTCAGTTCCCCATCTGTAAAATGTATCAGTGGGAGGACTTGAGGGAGGAGAGAAAGCAGATTTCCCAGAAGTAGAGCCAAGCCATGGCCAAGCTGGGGGGCAGACAGCTCTGGATCCCAGGATGTGGGTCACCCCATGTGCCCCCTAAATTGCAAGGGGCGTGATGCTGGGCCCAAACTGGCAGGGACAGATGACTGGAAGAATCTCCCAAGACCCCCAGACCTTTGCCCATCAGTGTGACAGGAGAATACCTGGGCTGAATTTCCAGCCAGCCCGATGTAATGGGGGCTCAGAGCTGGATTGAAATGATTTATAGAAAATAAGTAATTCCATGTGTTTCACATACCCAATTCCGTGAACTATGACCCATAGGACAAAGGGTCATTGTCTGCACTGCACTTTAGAAGTCAGTGCTTGGAAGTGATTTCTCTCCTAGGAGGGCAGAGCTCTAATGGTATAATTTGAGGCAGAGGCAGGTGAGCTGAAAAGGTATTTTGGGGGCAGCCAAGCCTTTGAAGCCCCGGCCCCAGCACTAAATCTGGAAGCCTGTGGTTTCTGGGGCAGGCAAATGGACCTGGAGGGGAGCTCCTCACTCCTGTGCAGCTCAGGTCTACTAGGTGCAGAGCTGACCACATGGGCCCCATGACCCCAGGTTGGGGGTGGAGGAGTCTGCGCCAATCTGGCTGCTTTAGCTGGTGCCTGTGGTGGCTCCAGCCACTCCCGGGGGCTCAGATCAGGGCAGCAGCAGCCAGCTCTACAGCCGTGGGGGGCGCCTCCCTCAATCCCAGGGCTCCCTGAGGTCAGAGGTCATGCTGAGGAAAGAAAGCCAGGTGTCTGGCTGCAGGCAAGAGCTTGATCAACCTCAGCCAAATTTACTAAGCCCTTGCTGTAAAGCTGAGGCCTCTAGAGATGGACCCTCAGTGCCCGTGGCACACAGGACTTAGCCATGTCAGGAAATGTCAGGCTTCGGAATTTTTTTTTCTGCCCCTTTTCACACTGACACCCGGGAAAACTGGGGTTGCTGCCATGGGAACAGGAATAGCCAATGTTTAGGGTTTCCACTAGCAGACTCAGAACCCCCACCCCAAAATCTTTTTGCTTTAGCATAATTTCAGACTTAAGAAAAGTTTAAAAAATAATACAGTGAATATACTATAGACTGGTACTGGACCCCCCATTTTATCACATTTGCTTTCTCTCTCTCCCTCTCTCTCTCCATATGTATACATTTTTTTTGCCAGTGGCTTTCCTAAAAATGAGGACATTCTCTTATATAACCACAGTATAAGAATCAAAAGCAGGAAATTAACATTATTATGTTATCATTTTTTTACATTTTTAAAAAAATTTTTGGAAAAAATTGTTTAATGTTTATTTATTTTTGAGAGAGAGAGAGCGCGCAAGGTGGGGAGGGGCAGAGACACAGAATCCAAAGCAGGCTGACAGTGCCTGACACGGGGCTCGAAACCACGAACCCTGAGATCGTGATCTGAGCTGAAGTCAGATGTGCAACTGACTGAGCCACCCAGGTGCCCCAATATTGTTATGTTACTATTATCCAATCAACGTACCTTATTCATACTGTGCTAATTGTCCCAATAATGTCTTTTGTAACAATAACAACAAAAAATCCCAGATCATACCTTGCATTCAGTTGTCCAGTCCGTTTAGTGTCCTTTTCTTTGGTCAGTTCCTCTGTCTTTGTCTTTCACAACATTGGTATGATCAGAGGGTACAGGCCAGTTAGTAGTAGGATGTTCCTCAGCTGGGTTTGTCGGGTGCTTCTTCATGAGGAGACTCGGGTTATTTGGTTTTCATAGGAATATCACAAGAAAGGTTCCCACGTTGTTCTTAGGTAGATGATGCTGATTTGTCTCATTACTGGTGATGTAACTTTTTGTTTTTGTTTTAATTGAAGCACAACATATATACAGAGAAGTACATATGCTTGATGAACTTTCACAGTCTGCACACACCTATGGAACCAGCACTTAGGTCAGCAATAGCACATCTCCAGCACCCCCCACCCCTGCATCTTCATCAAGTTCCTACCTCCCAAAAGTACTCACCATCCTGACTCCTAATAGCATAAATTACATTTGTCTGGTTTTGAACTTCAAATAAATGAAATCATTCATTCCAGAAACCTCTTTAGTTTCTGGATTTATGTCTGCAAGATTCTCAGAGCCTACTTTTTTTTTTCCAGAGCCTACTTTTTATAATAATAAATGCAATACCTCCTACTATGAGCCTTCAGTGAAAATCAAAGAAAATACAATTTATCTACACACTTGATTCCAAAAAATTACTTTGATGCCTTAGTTGTAATATAAAGCCCTTTATAATACATGTTTATATACGCAAAAAGCATAATTTTCAATAAAATAATAGGTGTTTCAGAACATAAATGCTAGCTCACAAGGTTGTGATGAGGTCTTCTGAGGCTTGTACCTATATTCAGAAGCCTCAGAACATGGCAACTACAAATTCATTCCAGCCCGAGGGACATGAGTATTGCTGCCTTCAGGATATGATTTTCCCAGACAGTGAATTCCTCTATTTTTTAGAACAGACATGAAAATATCCCATCTACTCACTGAATTTGAAAAATTTGTGTATTCATTGTACAATATTTTATAAGTCATCACATTCTAAAATGTGTTAATGTTTATTTATTTTTGAGAGAGAGAGAGTGAGCAGGGGAGGGGCAGAGAGAGAGGGAGACAGAATCCAAAGCAGGCCCGGCTCTGTCACCACAAAGTGTGATGTGGGGCTCAAACTCATGAACCGCAAGATCATGACCTGAGCCAAAGTCAGACACTCAACCAACTGAGCCACCCAGGTGCCCCTAAGTCATCATATTTTAACTCATAGGAGGTGACATTTTGTCTCTTAAGATTATGAGTGGAACAATGCTCAAATTAGGCATAAGTGGTAAAATTCCAGGCAACATAAAGTACAATAATTCACTATATATTAAAACTGTGCAAGCATTACTCTGTGTTTCCAAATAAAATGGAATAAAGCTGCATGGAATGAATAAGTCACAGGGATAAAACACAGAGCATAGGGAATATAGTCAATGGTATTGTAATAGTGTACTATGATGATAGATGGTTCTAAGCTTGTGGTGAGCATAACGGAATGTATAGATTTGTTCACCATGTTGCACAAATGAAACATTGTAAATCAACTATACTTCAGTTTTAAAAAAGAATTAAAAAATATTTTTTAATGTTTATTTTTGAGAGAGAGTGTGTGAGAGAGAGACAGGGTGTGGGTGGGGGAGGGGCAGAGGACAAAGGAGACATAGAATGCAAAGCAGTCTCTAGGCTCTGAGCTGTCAGCACAAAGCCTGACACAGGGCTCGAACCCAGGAACTGTGAGATCATGACCTGAGCCAAAGTCGGACACTTAGCCGACTGAGCTATTCAGGTGCCCCTAAAAAAAGAATGTTAAAAAAGGAACAATGTTGCAGGCTCAGATGAAGATAAACAGATTCTTCACCTGTTTGAATATCCAGGTGAGATGTTCGAAGGTAGGGCAGGTCTCAGATAATCTTTTGTTATGCAAAACTGTCCTGTAGGACTTCTAGCACCCCTGACAACCCCAAATGCCAGGGTTCTCCCCAACCATGTGACAACTGCCCCCTAGATGCCCTACATGCTCTCTGGGGTGTACAAGTCTAGGGGACAAAAGAGGAGGCCATCTGGAGGTCAAAGAACCACAGGGAGGGGCACCTGAGTAGGGCACAGGGTCGAGGGTTGGGCAGAGCCTGAAGGAAGTAAGGGCCCAGGTGACAGAACTAACGGGGGACTATAAGGTAGATCCTCTCCGTAGGCAGCTCCTGAGGGAGTAGGTCGGTCCTAAAGATGGAGGGTTGCAGATCCTCTGTGGACTTTGCTACCTATCATTGAGTCTTCCTTCGGAGGAAGCCACAGGACCTACACTTTCCGGGGCCCTGCATGGATACCTGCTCAACTACTCTGAGCCCCCTCAGGAACTGCACCTCCTAACAGACATAGGGGACCCCATCAGCTGCAGCCCCGATGGGGGCCTCCATGAGCTGAAAACCCATCTAAGCCACACACTGAAAGGATTATGGGGCCTTCACATATGTAATTAAATATAAGAACAGTCCAAGATGATACTAAACTGATAGGTAACTATAAGGAAGGTAAACATAATTCTCATTTCTCTCATCACACTTTTATTTTAATAAAATACGAACTAACCGATTATTTTAAGGCACCTTCCTTTGGACTCCCTGAGAACATGCTCCATGTGCCTGTGGCATGACCCACCAGTGAACACAATCCGTGAATTGTTTTTTTTTTTTCATGAATTGACTCAATTAACTCATTTCCTGAATTGACCCAAGACCTTTTGAAGTGGGTACCATTCTTATTCCCATTTTGCCGATGAGATACTGAGGATCAGATTGAGATACTTGCTCCAGGTCACATAGTTGGAGCTGGGGCCAGATTGGCCTACCTTGGAGCCAAGCCTATGCCACCACTCTCTGGGCCCCTTGAAAGGCATTAGTCGGTCTTCCCACTAATGACAGTATCACAATAAGCAATGTGGAATGATGCATACAAGTGTGCGCACATACACACACACACACACACACACACACACACACACACACACTCCCTCCACCAGCTCTAGGCAGTGAGATGCTCAGGCGCTTTCTGCAGTGTATTTACGCCCCCGTGTGGCCACGTGTGAGCCCGTAGCTTGGTCTCTGGCCATCTTCGTATTCACTAGCAAGAGCCCAGCCTAGCCAAGATAGGAAAGAACCCTTGCCCAGCCGGTTACCACTTGTCAAAATATTTAAAATATTTTTGCTGCTGTTTGTGCTCCTGCTTTGCTTGACACCCTAAGCTCTTGCTTCTTCTGCTGTCCAAGGCCTCCAGTGCTGGGTGAAGCTGGGTGAACTTGTCAGTGCCACTGAGCACCACTGGGCTCTTGGGGAAAGGGCATGTGGAGGTCTGAGGTAATGGCCCCACTGTTTGCCAAAGGTATGGAGGATGGGGAGGGCATTCCGGGGAGGGGGGGAACAGCAGGGGCTTTGCCCTGGGAATTGACAGTAAGTGTGAAAATAAAAGGCTGAATTAAATTTGACCCAGTCTCCAGCATAGCCTGGGGATGGGGGTGCCCTGATTACATTGACAGGTCCTAGTTCTTCAGACAGAAATAGCTTCAGAGCCAAGAAAGGAGGACAGCTCTGCTTCAGCACCCTCACATACTCCTTTCTGCCCCCATTCTGTAGTCACTATACAGCTAGGAGGAGGGATATGCCCCCACAACATACATGGGAATGGCTGCCCCCATTCAGCAGATGGAGATACAGAGGCTCTAAATTTGACTGAGGTCCGTTGCCCAAGCATGCATCCGGTTAATGACAGCACTGGGGTTCTCATGTCTGCCTGACCCGCAGTCCAGCCTCTGAAACCACCACATTACATGGGGTGCTTTGTGCTAGAGGAGGCTCTTGTCTTTTGGAAAGAAATGCTCAAGAGGGGCCTGGATGGCTCAGTTTGTTAAGCATCTGACTTCGGCTCAGGTCATGATCTCACAGTTCAGGATTTCAAGCTCCAAGTCAGATTCTGCGCTGACAGCTCAGAGCCTGGAGCCTGCTTTGGATTTTGTGTCTCCCTCTCTTTCTCTCTCTCTCTCTGCCCCTCCCCCACTTGTGTGTACGCTCTCTCTCTCTCAAAAACAAATAAGTAAATTAGAAAAATTAAAAAAATTAAAATAAAAAGATGGCTAAACAAAAATACAGTATGCTGAGAGGGTAACTGTCTTCCCTCAGGAGAACTCTTCCTCTGGCTTCAGAGAAGCTCAAATTGGCCCCTCAGGCTATTAAATGTGGAAAGTTTCTAGAAGAGTGGCTTGGAAGTGAGTCCAGAGAGTAGGACCCAGACTCTTCTTAGCCACAAGCTTAAAGTGGGACCCCCAGGAACCTGGTGAAGTCAGTTCAGGTTTCTGGACTTTATTTTGTGCTTCGGATATATGGGCATCTCATGAAGTACATGGGTTCTGTTAGATGGGATTTTAGAGCAAAAAGGAGGTTCATGGGGAAATGTTTGGAATTGCTGCAATAAAGTTGGATGAATTCCTTTTACTGCACCATTTCTCAGGGCCTTAACTAAGTTGTTCATTGTGAATCTCTTCCAGGGGTGGGTAGTAGAGACATGGTTCTTTTCTCTCAAAACATTTTCTGGGATGGTGCTCCATGGAGCACACTTTCAGAAGGCATGGGTGAGATGATCTCAAGTTCTTTCCAGCTCTGGCCCAAGGGTTGGAGACGGGGCAGGCAGCCCTGGCCATAAAATTCAAGCCCTTCCCTTGGTTCACAAGGTGAAGACCTTTGTCCTTACCGTTCTCTCTCCATGGAATGCTCTTTCCCAGATAGGCCAGGCTCACTAACTTCCTTCAGATCTCTCTCCAAAGCGTATCTTATCAGAGGAACCTTCCCTGATTTCCAGACATAAAATAGCCCTCTGGTCCCCACCCCTCTCCCTAGCTGCCTCCCTTGCCCCAGAACAGCCCACTCTGCCTTCTTCTCTCCCACTCTTAGGTGTAAGTGTGTGGGACAGACATTATTGGGGGTTTTCCTGATTATTAAATACATGCTGCATGTTAAAAAAGAAAAAAAAGCATATAAAGAAATACATGGAAAAGGAAAGAATGTGAAAGTTTCATGACCCAGAGATAAGCATTGTTAACTGTCGGCATGTGTCCTGCTAGATTTTTCTTTGCACGCAAAGAGGCATGCACAAAGGAAAAAAGAGGAGAAGAAATGCATACATGAAATATCGTTATTATCAAAACCAAACTCTCTGTTGTAATCTGGTTTTTCATTTGATGTTCTGTTCTGTCCTAATAGCTCCTTCCTGGCCTTTCCAACCCCACATTTGGCATCTTGTTGGATGCTGGGGACAATTGCTCAGGTGACACTGCACCCCCCACCCCTGAACCTAGCTCACTGTGTTCTCTGGTCGCTCAAGGAGTTGCCCCTGGGCCTGAAAAGGGTGCTCCAGGTACCGGGGGTGGGACCTCCACAGGGATGGCACACAGCAGCGGCTGGGCACCCTCAGTTTCTTGGACAATGTCATAGGGTAGCACAAGCCACGCCACAGGACCACTGCTTGCTGACTGAACCTATTCCATACCCTGCAGCTTCAAGAGAAAGCAGGAAAACCATGCGCCTCCAGGGGCTCCAGGGCTGTCTTCCAACTTCCTCTTGCCTCCTCTTACCCACACCAGACCCCTTGAGCTGTTCTTCTGCTCCATTCCCAATTTACTTTCAAGAAAGAATATGAGTCATAGGCAACTTGGAGTGCTAGTGACAAGTACAAGGCCCACAAAATTGCCCCTTCCAAGCAAGGAGCTCTACAGAGGCTCAGAGAGAGGAAGTAAGTGACTGGGCCAGGATCACACAGCAAAAAAGTGCCAAACTGGGTCTTAGGCTTGGGACTTGAGGACGATGGAAAATTCTGGGCCTGCCAGTGGTTAAGTCTGAGTAGAGACAGCTGTAGGATGATGGTGGAAAAGGGAATGATTATTTTGGGGTCACAGGGGAAGACCTCTGGCCTACATCATCAGAGCCTTGGGTGCAGCTGATCTGTCAAACAGGTGAAAGACATTGATCTGCGTTTGGAGAAGCGTTAAAGAGACTGAAACACAGGTTGTATTTCCCCCAAAGGGTCTGCCCATCCTCCTCTAGTGAAGGGAAATCTTTAGCTTTGGCTCTATGAGCTAGGAGCTTAACACAACCACTTTGAGGCTTCCTAATTGCCCGCAAGCTCTGTTGCTTCAGAGCAGGTTTGAGAGGAGGGCTGAGACAAGATTTGTGTTTTTTAAAAATTCCCATGGGGCGCCTGGGTGGTTCAGTCAGTTAAGCTCAGGTCATGATCTTGTAGTTCATGAGTTTGAGCCCTGAGTCAGGTTCTGTGCTGACAGCTCAGAGCCTGGAGCCTGCTTCCGATTCTGTGTCTCGCTCTCTCTCTGCCCCTTCCCTGCTCACACTCTGTCTCTTTCTGTCTCTTAAAAATAAATACAACAGGGGCGCCTGGGTGGCGCAGTCGGTTAAGCGTCCGACTTCAGCCAGGTCACGATCTCACGGTCCGTGAGTTCGAGCCCCGCGTCGGGCTCTGGGCTGATGGCTCAGAGCCTGGAGCCTGTTTCCGATTCTGTGTCTCCCTCTCTCTCTGCCCCTCCCCCGTTCATGCTCTGTCTCTCTCTGTCCCAAAAATAAATAATAAAACGTTGAAAAAAAAAATTAAAAAAAAAATAAATACAACATTAAAAAAAAATTCCCAAGCCTTTGTCACTATCATCCTCAAGACTTGTGAAATATGTCCTTGAGGTTGCTGCTCTGCAGGGAATGGTTACCGTTACCATTCCCTCTGAAGGAAAAGGGGCCCTGGGGAGGCGGGGGGGGGGTGCATACACACACGTGTGTCCATGTGCGTGGTCAATGTGGGAGGAGACAGTGCCAGGAAAAGTCACCTGTTTGGCCAGAGGTGGTGAAGTTGCATTACTTGATTTAGGATGACACTGGTCTGTGAGACGACTGTCGGAGGGCACAGATGTGCTCAGATCAGCAGGAAGGCTTTTCTGGGTTTATTCAGTTGCACTAGGGAGCACTAAGGTCACAGAACTGCTCCAAGGGGAAGCATGTCTGCTCGGCCACAAAGAAAGATATCTGGGGTTTTTACAAACTCTTACAGATATCGGGCCTAGATGTATAGTTTTGACAGTTGGACAAAAAGCTATCTGCTACTCTCTCAGTTCCTCCTGACACAAGATAATCTCAGATCCAGCTTTCCTAACATTCCACGGAAGCCCCTATTTGTATGGCTATAAAATCAGGGAATTTTGCCAGAATCATCCAAGGGATCTAACTCCCTACTCCGGTTAGGCCTGTGGTTGTTTTTTAAAATGTAGTTTTGCTGCTGCTGCTGCTGCTGCTTCTCTCCCTCCTCCTCCTCTTTCTTCTTCTTGATTATACAAGAAATGCCAGATGGAGTAATATATGTGTATGTTTACTGTAGAAAATTTCTCTTTCTCTCTCTCTCTCTGCCCCTCACTCACTTGTGCCCTCTTTCTCTCTCAAAAGAAAAGAAAAAGAAAATTTCTAATGTTTACCTTTGACTGTCTATTTAGGGTAAATTAAAGTAAGTAGAATTGGAGCACCTGGGTGGTTGTGTCAGTTAAGCTGTCTAACTTCAGCTCAGGTCATGATCTCAAGGTCTATGGGTTTGAACGCCGAGTAGGGCTCTGTGCTGACAGCTCAGACCCTGAGCTTGCTTCAGATTCTATGTCTCCCTCTCTCTCTGTTCCTCCCCGCTAATGCTCTGTGTCTCAAAAATAAATAAAACACATTAAAAAAAAAGAAGTAGAATTAGCGGATCAAAAATCTGTCCATTGGGTAGCCTCAATTTACACTCCTACCTGCCCAGAAGGCAATGCCTACTCACCAACATGAAGTACTAATCTGTTTTAATGATTGTCATGTTGTTTGACAAAAACCAGTACCTTGTTTTAATTCTTATTTGCTTGGTTTTGACTGAGGCTGAATCTTTTTAAATTTCCTCAGAAAATGACAGCTGAGCTGCTGCTTTTCCTTTCTTAAGGAGAGGTCAGACCTTTTCCTTCATTTTTCTTCTTTTAAGACCTTGAGACAAGAAGCACTGGGAGACTGGCTGGGGTTCTTGGGCTAGCCATCCTATGCTGGTGACTGAGCTAGCTACAGCCTCTAAATGAAAGCTCCAGTGCACACAAAATCCTCAAAGATACATTTTTACTTTGGAATTGTTGTGTGTGGTAACTTAAAAAAAACTCTGTGGTTTCAGACTTAGCAGGGTGATGTAATTTCTCTCAGGAAAGTGTGGTGGGGGCAGCCATCTGTGTGCCTCCAGTAGTCACCTCAGGCACCCATAAATGCCTGCAGATGAAGTGATTAAACTGTGCTGACTCTGTCCTTAAGGATGACCCTTTGTCACCCCAAATGAACTATCTGTACAAAACCTAAAAATAAAACTTACGCCCATTTATTTAGAATGCCTTAGAGTTATCTTTACTTTCAGTCTGAAACAGCCTTCTCAATATCCAGGAAGAGAGATATTGCAAATTCTGACTTACCAGAAAACTTCCTGAAAGGGCCAAGGGTGAGTGGCAGTATAAACGTCAAACCAGATGCAAGTCTGACAGGAGCGGTATTATGGCAGGCATGTCCTCGGGTCCAGGTGGGCTGGCCAGGCTCTCCAGGTAAACCAGTGTGTCTCGCTTCCAGAAGACTACATTCTCAGGGCTCCAAGTGGCATTTCTGGTCTCTGCCTCCAGGGGAGGACTGTACTTGCCTTGCGATAATAAGGAAGCAGGGGATAACTGGAATCCCACAATACGAGGGACTGAGGGGTTATCTGGTGTCTTGGTTCTCAGTCTTTCTCAACCTACCAACCGGTAACCATTTCCAGTAACTGTCAGTGGTCAGATCAATATAAATGTCTTTTGAAGGCCCAACGGCCCCTGGGAACCAATGAAAACTTTAGAGCAGGAGTTTGAGTTTTAGAAGGGTCACTGCCTGTTCCGTACAGGAAGAGCAGCTGAGTCGTAAAGTGAACGTAGGGAGACCAGATGAGAGGATTGGAATTGGGTAGCTGGAGGCAAATGTGTGGATTGCAGAGATACTTGGGAGATAAGATAGCAGGATTAGATAACAGGAGAGGGGCTGGAAAGAGGGAGCAGTTAAGACTCCCAGGATTCTGGTTTAGGCTATCTGGGAAGATGGTGGGGCCATTATTGGGTTAGGGTAGGAGAGGAAGGGCGAGTTTGGTAGGAAGGTGAGTTCTGAGCGAGATGTGTTCGAGGCGTACATAGGGCCTCCAAAGGGAGGCGTCCAAGTGGTTGAACACAAGGCTGTGACGCTTGGGAGAGAGGTCTGGATTTGGTGGGCAAAGCAAAGGAGAGGAAACCGTGCGGCATTACCAACAGTAAAGAATTGGAGAGGATGCTGGGTTTGGGGTGTGCAGAGTGTGGGCCATCACGTGGCGGGGTAGCTCGGTCCCTGATTGCCTGGTCGCGTAGCCGGGAACTCTGCTCACCCACGGTCGGAGCCCAGAAGGGTGCTGATGGGTGGGGAGGAACTGGATTTAGCTCCTCCCGCCCTGCCTGCCCTGTCGCCCTCCTCAGCCATTGGGTAATTCTTCTGTCCTTCAAAGGCCCGCCTCCGCAGGTGAACCAATAAGAGCTGGAGAGAGGATGCTTCCTTCTCCATCTGGATCTGCACAAGGGGACGCTTCAAGGAGGTGAGGCCGGAGTGGCGGCTGCCGCAGCACTGTGCGCAGGCGTGGAACTGACGGGACGGACCCGGTGGCAGTGGCGCAAGCTGGTGAGTGGGGAGCGAGGGTCCGAGGTAGGGAAGGGAGCGATCGCAGGATGGGGACCCCTCCAGCCCCGCCGGGCGTCCCCGGAGCCCAGCCCTTTGCGGCCGTCAGAATCGGTTCAGATGATGAGGTGGAAAGCGGAGGTGAGGTGAAATGAGGTGAGGGGGCGGGCCCGCAGTCACGGTCACCCCACCGCGCGCACGCGCCACGTGGGCTCTCGGACTCGCCAAGGACCCTTGGCTTCGGACCCCGGCACACGCACTAGCTGCGTTAGCCCTTGGAGCACCCCTGTGAGTTCGGCGCCTCGACTGAATTTCCCTATTTTACAGGCTGGGAAGCTGGAGCTCAGGGATGTGGCCGCGCCGGGGTATGGGCGCGATCGGGCTTGATAGACTCCCGAGACCGCACTCTTATCTATGAGGCTGTGGGGCAGAGACTTGAACTTGGGACCTGTGTTTTCTTCAGGGACGCGAAATTGTTTGGGTCCCGGCTGCGGCGGACCAACTTGCGTCCGGCACTGCTCCCTCATTTCTCTGCAGGGCCCTGGAGAGTGGGAGGTGCCAGGCGGCCTCTGTGGGCGTTGACCTACCGCTCCTGCCCCAAGTTCAGCGGGGTGGGCTGGCGGGGAGGAGCACGGTCCTCAGTTCTGAGAGTTCCCAGTGCCCCAACAGGCAAACTGGCAGAGGGCAGGTCTCCTGAACGAAATCCGAAAACACGTGGGAAACGCTCCTCTTAGGTCACCCGGGAAAATAGAAAATAGAGCAGGTTTGTTTGTTTGTTTGTTTGTTTTGCTTTGCTTTTTGTCTAAGAAGAGGTATCCTCAGCGTCTGTTGAAGGTGGTAGGAAACTGTTCCCTTCGTGTCCTTGTGGAGGCAGATGTGAACATTTTGGAGATCAGTTTGGCATTATGAGTCTACACCCTCTGACCTACTGATTCCCCCTTTGGGAAATAAGTAGATTAAAACCTAAGTAGGGAAAAGGTTGGTGCATAAGGCAGTGCAATTTGGTGTTTTATCCATAGCCAGTAGAAACGACTTCTAAATCTACGACAATGGAGAACAGTTAAGGAAATTGAGATTGTTTATGCCAAAATAGGGTAGTACACATCCCTGAAATGTCTTTATCATGAATAAAATGCTTAAAAGGAAAAAAAAAAAAAAGATTGTAAGTTGTGGTTTCAGTTGTATAAAAATGTATACAGAGTGACCAGAACAGTCACTTAATGATAAAAGTATAACTACCTTTTTGGAGCAGAAGGGTCATATTTCATTGAATCCTCACAAAACCTTATAAGACGGGTATTCCCATCCCCCTGACAGACCTCTGGAGCTCAGGCAAGTGAAGCAGTGTGTCTGATGTTAGACAGCTGGTGTCACACCTGGTGTGCTATTGGGCCTTTGGAAATGCTGCGTCTAGCCAGTATTTGAGGACCTGTTGCGTGTTGTATGGGGCTGGAGAGCCACCGGTGAGTAAGGGTTCCTGAATTCATGGAGCGTATAGACTAGTGGAGAAGCAGATAGATATTTAAATAAACACTTACAGTCTGTTGGGGAAAGCGAACATGGGAGCTAGACACTGGGCTCTGGCAAGGGAAAGATTTGGGAAGGAAAATATAAAGGGGCCCCTGGGCCAGCTGTGAGCAATGAGGGAGTTCTGTGGGGAAGCCTTCAGTGGCTCGGTATGAATGGAGATCATATAAAAATCCTGTTTTTTCTCATTTTCTGAAATGTTATTTATGTGTTGTAATGGGAGGTAGGGAGACTTGCTTAAGTATTTTGAATTTAGTCAACTGTTTTACTATTTTTTTAAATTTTGTTTTTTGAGAGAGAGAGCTCAAAGAGAGACAGAGCACAAGCAGGGGAGGGGCAGAAAGAGGGGGGGGGGGTGAAGGATCCAAAGCGGGCTCCTCATTGACAGCAGAGAACCTGAAATCAGGAATTCAGGGTCAGGAACCATAAGATCACGACCTAAGCCGAAGCCGGTCACTTAACCCACAGAACCACCCAACTCTTTTAAGGTTTATCTTAAAACACTTTTGTTCAGAATAGTAGCAAAATAAATGTTTTCAGAAGTCTGTTTTTAAGAAATTAAATTTGAATTTTCTTCAACTCTTTAATTTTCAGGTTTAAAGAAAGCCCCTTTTGCGGAAGGAACACATTTGCCGGTATCGCTGCATAATGTCAAGTACTTTGCCCTTCTGGATCTTAAATTCTGCAAGGAACAGCATTGCCACGTTACAAGGGGGCAGACGTTTGTATTCAAGGTGTGCCTCAAATAGAAATAAATCAAGATGGAGACTCTTTTCCCAGGGACCAGGCGCCCTGAAGAGCAGTGCCCCGTGCAGTGGCTTTGCTCTGCAGAAAGCCTACAGACACACATCAACAGAGGAAGACGATTTCCACTTGCAACTCAGCCCTGAGCAGGTAAATGAAGTGCTGCGAGCCGGTGAGTCGGCTCACAAGATCCTCGACCTCGTCAGTGGAGCCCCAAATTCAGTGTTACGGTTTGAGAGCAACCAACTGGCGGCCAATTCCCCAGTGGAGGACCGGCGAGGTGTGGCTTCCTGCCTGCAGACCAGCGGGCTGATGTTTGGCATCTTCGATGGACATGGTGGCCATGCGTGTGCTCAAGCAGTGAGCGAGAGGCTCTTCTACTATGTGGCGGTGTCGCTGATGTCCCAGCAGACCCTGGAGCGGATGGAGGGAGCCATGGAAAGCATGAAGCCCCTGATGCCCATCCTGCAATGGCTCAAGCACCCAGGGGACAGTATCTACAAGGATGTCACGTCAGTGCACCTTGATCACCTCCGTGTCTACTGGCAGGAACTGCTTGACCTGCACATGGAAATGGGACTCAACATTAAGGAAGCATTAATGTATTCCTTCCAGAGACTGGATTCTGACATCTCGCTGGAAGTCCAGGCCCCCCTGGAAGATGAGATGACGAGGAACCTTTCACTCCAGGTGGCCTTCTCTGGGGCTACAGCTTGCATGGCCCATGTTGATGGAGTTCACTTGCATGTGGCAAACGCTGGTGACTGTCGGGCCATCCTTGGGGTCCAGGAGGACAATGGCATGTGGTCTTGTCTGCCCCTCACACGCGACCACAATGCCTGGAACCAAGCTGAGCTGTCACGGCTAAAGAGGGAGCACCCTGAATCAGAGGACAGGACAGTCATTGTGGACAACAGGCTGCTGGGCGTGCTCATGCCCTGCAGGGCCTTCGGGGATGTCCAGCTGAAGTGGAGTAAAGAGCTGCAGCGCGGTGTCCTGGAGAGGGGCTTTGACACCGAGGCCCTCAACATTTACCAGTTCACCCCCCCACACTACCACACTCCACCCTACCTGACTGCTGAGCCTGAGGTCACCTACCACCGGCTGAGGCCCCAGGATAAGTTCCTTGTGTTGGCCTCAGATGGCCTGTGGGACGTGCTGGACAATGAGGATGTGGTGAGGCTGGTGGTGGAGCACCTGGCAGAAGCAAGTCGGCACAAGCCAGACCTGGCCCAGAGACCCGCCAACCTAGGACTCATGCAGAGCCTGCTGCAGCAGAGGAGAGCCCAGGGGCTGCGCGCGGCCGACCAAAATGCAGCCACACGTCTGATCAGACACGCCATAGGGAGCAATGAGTATGGGGAGATGGAACCGGAGCGGCTAACAGCGATGCTGACTTTGCCAGAGGACTTGGCGAGGATGTACAGGGACGACATCACTGTCACCGTGGTGTATTTTAACTCAGACTCAATTGACGCATATTACAAAGGGGGTTAAGAGTGTCCCGTATTGCCAAGGTTAACTTAAATGCTTTTTCTAAGACATTTTCACTTACTCTTAAACTGGCTATTCAGACCTTACTGTTAAAAAGGCAGGCCGAGGTAGCTGGGCTTAATAATAGACTGACATGAGGAAAAGCCAGGCTCGGTTTAAAAACGGTAGCAGTGATTTCATGCCACAGTGTGTTTTGGTCACTGCTTCTGCATAGAGAGGGCAGAGCATTGAGACCACAGAATTGGCTTGGGCCCATAGCCAAAGTCCTTTTGTAAAGACGCTGTTGTCGTTAAGCCATCATCAGCCTGAGCCTTCAAAGGGTAAATGTAATCATCGTCCTAAGACTATGAAGAACTTCAGGACTTCCTGATGTTGTGCAGAATCTGCAAACTTGGTAGTTTTCCTCAATTTACAATCGCGGACTTATTTTTAAATTACTAAGACCTAGGTTTACAGAGAATACTCTTTTCTATGCAATATTCTAACTTTTTTGTGTGATTATACTTGTGAAAACATTTTGTGATGCTGCATCCTGGTGTGTTTTTGTTTATGTTAAAACAGTCCTCAAACTTGCAAACAGGCCTGCTGTAAGCATGCTTGGAATGATTTGTCTTGGTTTTCAGCTGAGAGTGAGGGGGCGAGGCCTCTGGACCAGCTGATGAATTGACTCGTGCCACTTGTGATACCTTCCACTGTGTCCCACCCCTTGAACCTTGAGCCACACTAGGAGGTAACTTCTATCTAAGCCTTAACTCCTCGCCTTCCCGGCATTAATAAAATATGCTCCAGGGCTTAGCCTCTGTGGGGCTATTTGTAGCACTTAGCCTTTCTGATTATACCTCTCAAACGTTCTTCTGTTCATTCCACCTAATATTCCTACCTCTGCTCTGCCAAACTCCCTCACTCTACTGCTACTGACTATATGCACGCAATATCGTCCGGAAAGAAGGCTCCCTCTTCAAATGGTTATAGGGGAGGAGAAAATGCAATCGTGTAATATGGTAGTTGTGACAGATGTGCAGGCAGGACTGGCTTATGCAGTGGATTATGGACCTAAGATTCAGCCCAAATCTGGACAGGTGAAAACATGAAGAGCTTGAGAAGTCACTAACCAGGGCTGCCTGTCTGTGTCCTGAGAGGCAGTGGGGAAGAAGGAGTGAGATTTGTCAGATGGGATGCTTGCCCTAAGTCTGTGGGATAAACCGCCATGGCTTCTCCTCAGGAGCCAGACCATATTTAGTATAGGAGTTGGGGCAAAAATAAACTGCAACCTGTAATGGCTTCTGTGGGCAGCACAGTCTTTGTGTTTATTTCAAATTAAACCCTGTGGATCCTTTTTGGGGGAAAGAATTTTGTGTTCTCGTGAAATGCTCCGGCATTTACACAACAGGAAATGTGTCCCTAAATGGAAACACAAATATAATCCCACAAAGCTGACAGTTCTGTCTTCCTGCACTACGTTAGTTGATCCCTCTCCTCCTCTTCCACCTTGTACCATCCACTGAAAGAAAAAAGAAAGTTTGACTTTTCACGTCCCAGTGATACTCATTCAAGTGTTGGAGTGCTTTTAACTTGGGGACATTTCCCTGTCTGTTTTCCAGTGCAGCTCTTCAGTGATTGGGCTTCAGCTCCAGTCAGTGCTTAAGCCTTGGTCCTTTTATTCTGAAATCATTAGTGTTCCTTTTGACCTCCTGGATCATAACTGAGAAATAAAACGTGAATGACTGCCATTGTGCTCGCATGAAGGTTTGTTGCTAAAGTTGAAGACTGCTTGTCTGCCATCCTTTGTTCTTTATGTCAGCTAAACCCTGGCACACCGTCGGAGCATTTACGGGGATTACAGAGTATGAATCCCGTTTTGGAGCCTAGCAAAGGCCATAAAATGCGTCTGACTCAGTAACTTGCGGGACAGCTGAGAGAATACAGACTTCCCACCTGCTTCTCCAAGCTTATCTGTGTTTTTTCTCTGCCTAATATATTTCCTGCTTTCTAATTGTAGTACATCGAGATGGAAGAAAGGCCAGTTTATTGTCTGCCTTTTTCTACTGTGAACTCTGTCAGCCCTTTCCATGAATGCTCCAAGGAGAGTCTCCTGGTTAACCCCCAGCATGTCTGTCTCCTTGACCACAATTGTGGTGTCTGTGGCCTCTCTGAGACCTGGGCTACTGCCAGAGGACACTGGAATTTGAGAGGGGGTTGGTGGTACTTGTCAGTCTTCTAAAGCATTTATTATTCCTTTTAGTAAAGATTTCCATATTGAGACCTCTAAAATCAACTAAAAAATAAGATTGAACATTTAATATTTTGGATATACCTTGAATAAAGTATGCTTTGCTTCTTTAAATTGCATATAATTTTAGGTAAGAAACTTTGTAATATTGGCATAATTTCGATATTGTTTTATGTATAAATATCACAGCTCCGCTAACTGGGAATTGGTCAAAATGATTGAGAAGATGGTCTTCGTTTTAAATGCGGGTTAGTAGCCTCAGTCAAGTTACTTAGATTGGGTTTCCTGAAATATTATTTGTAACATTAAAGCTAATTTGTTATATATTAAAAAAAGCTAATGTGTTATAATGAAAATGTGAACTTTGAGGTATGTTAATATATAAACACAGTTTTCCAGAAGTATGATTGGCCTAAAAGGTCTTTAGTATTGGGCACACTGGCTAAAAGTTCAGGCTAAACACAACTGAGCTGGCACCCTTTTAGGCCTAAGAGAAATATAAACAGCTTGAACTTGAGTCAGTTAAAGAAGAAAATAATGGATTGTATGGAATAAGAACATGTGTTCAGAATGAATCTGGCTTGACTCTTTCATCCATCGGTACCTGGTAACCTATCTTCATTTGACAGTTCTTGGGAGGCCTTGACTTCCCAGATTAAACCAGAGTATCTTGGAACTGAGCCATCCTAGTGTCATCTTAAAGTGGTGCATTTGTCTCTGAACATGACTCCTTCCCCTGGTGGAAAAAGCCCAAGTAGGTTTGGAGCTGGGGTCTAAAGCCTGGTGGTACAGCTGTCATGCAAGCAGACTCGTGCATCGCCGAGGGGGAAAGGACTGCTATGCAACCATTTCCCGAGCAGCCTGGAGCTCCGTCCCTTATACTTTGGGCACCTCATGTTGAACTTGCTTCCTGGAAAATAATTTGTTATCAAGCATTTACTTGGACAAATTACTAACCATGTTCTTTAATATTTACTGACATTTGTATTTTAAGCTGTACTCCCATGATCTTATTTGACATTGATTTTCTGACTATTAGAGATATTTAAATGAAACTCGTAAATAAAAGGCAAAATGAAATTTGGTTTCTTTTGGTTTGATATTAATTTCTTTAGGTCTGTAGGGTACTAGATTACACCAGCCCTTGTTTCACCACCTTTATCTGGCCAAGGAAGATTTTAGTCTGTAAGAATCCACCCTGCCAAAGGAGAGGTCTTCTCTGCAAATTTGTGATGGCTGCTGACCACACAGGAAGTGCTCATTGAGTGTTAATTATGTGTGTGAGCACCTGAAATGAAGGAAAAGGAAATTAAGGCTTTTGTTCTAAGGGTCTCCCCACACTCAGTGCCGAGGCCTGCTGGGATTTCATATTTAACTGAGCTTGTGAAACCAGCTTTTGTTAGATGCAGAGCCAGCTTTGGGGAAACGTTCCAGACGGCTACTTCCATAGTGTTGGAGACCCTCTCCACCTCTTCCCACCACCCTCCCCCACCCCCGCCGCCGCACCTGAGCTGTATCTCCCTGCTGCTGGAGAGATAAAGTTCCTAAGGACGGCCTCTATGGGTGCTTCTTTTTTTTTTTTTAATTTTTTTTTTCAACGTTTTTTATTTATTTTTGGGACAGAGAGACAGAGCATGAACGGGGGAGGGGCAGAGAGAGAGGGAGACACAGAATCGGAAACAGGCTCCAGGCTCCGAGCCATCAGCCCAGAGCCTGACGCGGGGCTCGAACTCACGGACCGCGAGATCGTGACCTGGCTGAAGTCGGACGCTTAACCGACTGCGCCACCCAGGCGCCCCTATGGGTGCTTCTTAAAATGCAATCCAACTATTAAGTTATTAACACTTTAGGGTGGACTTGAAGAAGAGCAGATTTGAGGGAGGGAAAAGTGGAAAAGGGGATGTCTGAGGTTTGATGAGGATAACAGGAAGAGCTATTTCCCTCTTTTTAATGACATAAAACAAGCCCAGAGACTGAAAAACTTGCCCCTGACATCATGGTAGGGCCAGGATTTGAACTGAGTCCACAGACCATCCACTTGTCCCTATACTGGCCCCTTTAGAAAGGGAACATGATGCACGAAAAATCTTTTCATTGCACAATTTTGGCCCAGGGTGGGTGGGGATGGGATAGAGAAGTAGGTGGTGCTGAAAACAAGCTAGATATACTTAACATATGTGTTCCAATATCCCATCATTTCGGAACATGATAAAAATATAAGGGAAAAAATACAAGGGAAACAGAATTAAATTTTAAAAATTGAGTTCTTTGGGCTCTTTCCAGGGGGAGGAAGTAAATTTATGCTATTTCTTTCATCTCTATAGATTTTTTGTTTTTATTTTACTTGATGCTACTCAATGCCCTAAAGTAGTTCCTGTCCTGCTGATTGTAGAATGAGTGAAGAAGGATTGGGGGGGGAGGGACAGATGGGTGGATGATTAAGGGAGCAGCAGATAAGAGGAACCAGCAAAAGAGAGGTCAGAGGAGTAGCAGGAAAACTGTGAGTGGTGGTGTAAAAGTGAGGAGAGGGGTCAGGAGCTCTGTGACCAGAAAAACTGCAGGTGTGGATAGATGGAAATGAACAAGTGATTTTAAAGGCATTGCTAAGGAGAGGAATTCTCTTTTGGGGGACTCAGGACACAAGATGGGCCTGGCTGCGAGGTGGAGATGATGGGTTGGCTCTGTGACAAGAGGCTGGCTGAGTTGCTGGGATGACCCTTCCTCTGAGACAAAGGTGTGCAGCAGGTAGGGGGATAGGGGAACATCATCAAGCCAACATGTCCTTGCCTTTTGGGAGGGGAGAGTATCCATGGGTGGTTCATTTGGCGTTTCCAGGGCTTTGCTAACTCCAAAATTGGCTTTGGCATGGAGGCATGGAGTGGCTGGGCCTTTTCTGAGCTCTGCCTTTTGGCTCACTCGATCCTAAGGATGATGGGAACTCCAATGGGGAGCCCTCGGCTTGGCTGGCACCTCCAGCGCAGGCCCTTTGCTGTGGGATTCTGCCGAGAAGCCGTGTGAGACAGGAAGCTGCCTCTAGATGTCGCCATCTGGCCATGTTGGTGCCGGCCGCAGCTGGAGTGGGAAGATCATATTCCATGAGGCCCTGAGGCACTGCCCTGCCAGAGCAGGGGCTCCCTGGGACTGCAGCCTGGGACAACTTTCAGGGAGCCTCATCAGACCCCAGACATCCTTGGGGCTGGAATGAATGTGGGGTGGGAGAAGGGCCCTGTCCTGTAATCACTCAGCCCTGCTTTGTGGGAAGAGGGCTGCTGGGGACCTAAGACAGCCAGAGCCAGGTGGTGAGCTTTACGTGGGGAGGAAGTAGCTGCTACCTTTTCCAGTCTGCCCCAATGTGGATGTTCCCCTCTGTGGACTGCCCCTCACTTTTGAACGCTTCCCACCTCCTCTTCCTGCTTCCTGCAGCCAGTCCCCTCAGCCACCCTCCCAGCAGCTCGGGGGTCTACTTTCTCTTGCCCAGCCCCAAGAATGGTCCAAACCACCTTTACCCTCCCACCCATACACAGCAGCTGCCCCTCCAGTCAACTCCACCCAGCACAAGGCAGCCAGAGTGATCTGGGTCAGACCCAAATATTATGTATCACTCATCTGCTCCGTACCTTCCAGGCTATCCCTCACCCTTGGGAGAAAGCTCAGCATCTTCCCCCCCTGCCTCCTTGGACTCCTCCCCAGGTGTGCAGATACCATAGTCATGCAGGGAGAAAGGAGAGAAAAGAAAGAGGTCTTTCCTCCATAACCTGAGGTCACGTCTTCCAAGAGTCAGGCTGCTCCCTGGTCACTCCTGGCAGGGATCCTGGAACCCTCCACCTCTTGCTCCTTGTGGCAGTTTTAAGGATGACCACAGATTCTTTGCTGCTCCTCCCACCGAGCTGTAGGGTCTAATTCTCCTCCTCTTGAATCTGGGCTGAACTTAGCAACTGTGACCCTGGGGATTGACATTAGTGTGCAGCAGTCTTGATAATTGGTAAGTCTGAGAGATGGTTGTGATGGTTAATCATATGTGCTAACCTGACTGGGCTAAGGGATGCCTAGAAAACTGGTAAAATATTATTTCTGAGTGTGCTGTGAGGATGTTTTCAGAAGAGATTAAATCAGTAGACTGAGTAAAGGAGTGGGTGGGCATCAGACAGTCCACCCAGGGCTGGAATGGAGCAAAAAGGACAGAAACATGCTGTCCGTTGAGCTGGGACATCCATCTTCTGCCCTTAGACATCTGGTGCTCCCCGTTCTCGGGTCTGTGGACTCTGACTGGGACTTACACCATTGGCTCCTCTCGTTCTTAGGCCTTCAGCTTTGGACTGGAACCACGCCACTGGCTTTCTTGGGTCTCCAGCTTGCAGAGAGCAGAGCGTTGGATTTCTCAGCCTCCATAACCACATGAACCAGTCCCTCACAATAAATCTGGCAACCCTATGAAGCACGTATTTTTTTTAATGTTTATTCATTTTTGAGAGAGACAGACAGACATACAGACAGAGCATGAGCAGGGGAAGGGGAGAGGGAGAGAGGGAGACACAGAACTCAAAGGAGGCTCCAGGCTCTGTGCTGTCAGCACAGAGCCCGACGGGGGGGGGCTTGAACTCACTAACTGAGATCACGACCCAAGCTGAAGCTGGACGCTTAACTGACTAAGCCACCCAGATGCCCCGAAGCAAATATTATGAACCCATTTTACAGATGGTGAAACTGAGCCTGGAAAAGAAAAACGATATGCTCAAGGTCACAAAACTAGTAAATGTGGAGCTGAGTTTCGAGCCCTGGTATCTGACTTCAAAACTTCCTCTTAGCTTTCATGTGATTGTCTAAGCAATCACGCAATTCTGTTGAATACCTATTCATCTGGTAAAAAACAAACAAAAAAAAAACCAAAATTCCAAACAAAAATATGCTCTACCCATTTCCTTAAAGCCTGGCAGGAAGGAGTGAGCTGTTGGTCAGTGGAAGCATTCTAGCAGAAGCCAGAGGAGTATTTGGCAAGATGTGGATTGGATGGACTGTGGGGAGTCCCATCCTGAGGCTGGACCCTCTGCTTCTGCCTGGAGTGGGGCTGTGTGCATGCAACACGAGATGGCCTCTGTGTATGGCCTTTACTTGTATCCCTGGTCAGCCTGGCCTGTGGGGGTTGGGAGGGCAAGAGCAGGTGGAAGCGGGGGGGTGGGGGAGGGAGGGAAGGGGTTGCTTGTCTCGAGCAGGCAGGAGGGACTAGCAGATCACAGCCTGCCTTGCTTTCCTGCCCTGGTGGCCCTGGACTGGTCTCTGCCCCTCCCCCCCCACCCCTGCCCTGGGCTTGGAACCTCTGGCTTGGGGGAGAGCCCAGAACTATTCACCCACACTGTGAAGCCTGCTCTCCCGCCCAGCACCTGTCAGAATTTATCAGAGAGAGAAAGAGAGGGAGAGGGTCAGCCAACTTCATAAGGGGGGTTGAACAAAAATGGCCATGGCACTGGTGTTGGTTAAGAAAGAGAAACTGAATACTGCTGACATGTCCTTCCTCAACATACTGGACAAAGACATTCTGGTGCATCCATCTGGTGGACTTTAAGTGACAGTTTAAAAAGCAGTCTTTATTATTAGACAGGAAATTGCTAAATGTAAATACTGTAAGTGGGGGTGGGATGGGAAATCACATTATGAAACAGAATGTACAGTGTGACCCCAAGTGAAAATCCTTTCCCCCAGCCCTCACACATGCCCCCTCCACCAGCTCCCTCGTGACTTAGCCCACGGGCCAGGGGCTGGAGGAGGGGAGTATGACTATATTGGGAAGGGGATGAGATCACGGAGAGGCTGGCTGATTTAGAACCGGGTAACTTTTTCCACCCATGTGGCTCTCAGAGGTTTCTGCACTGGCTCATAAACCTTGGTGCCCGCCTGCAGGGTGGAGGGGAGCCATGTTCCCCTCCACAGGGGTGAAGAAGGTGGCTGCAGCTGGAGAGGGCACAGGTGCTGGGCTAAAGTTGAAATAAAATGACAGAGTAGGTCTGGGAGTACCCAGGGCCCTGGGGGGACCTTCCAAGAGCTTTGCTCCCAGCAGATCTGAGTGTTCCAATGACTCCCTGGAGAACTTTGTGGGCAGAACGTGCATTTTGTGGGTGCAGGAATATCCCAGAGGTGGCCACCTTGTGGCAAGCTGAGCTGGATTCCCCTGGGCCCAGCTGTAACACCCTGTTATGTTTTGAGATTCCTATTTGGCAGCCTGGCCCCCTTGCTGAGAGGACTCCCCACCCGCCTCATCCCACCCCCACCCCCAAACCCCCCTCATTCTCCCACCTCCCTACTCCCCACCCACACACCTGGTTCCTGGCCAAACCCTGGGAAAACCCTGGTGGGAGTACCTGTGAAGGAAGAGGCCTGGGCTGGGAAAGCAACTGGTTCCAATTCCAGCTCAGCAACTAACTGAGTCAAGTTCAACTACCACCCTTGACCTCAGTGCCCATCAGACTCCCTCAAACCTGTGCTCCAGCCTCACAGAAATGTCACAGTATGCCACAGCATGTCCCAGTCTTCTGAGATTTTGCCCAGGCAGTTGTCCCAGCCCGGCTACCCTTCCCTACTTCAGCTCCATTTGTCAGCTCCCATGCCCTGAGCTGGGTCAGGCGCCATCTCTCCCTAAGTCAGCGTCCATCACACTGGCTGGTCCATGTCCATCGAGGCTGACCCTGAGGGCAGGGGCTGGCTCCAGGGAAAATGCTAGGACATGTGGATGAGGGAAGGGGAGGGCCCCTGGAAGGCTTGAGGAGTCAGGGGAGGACCAACTGTGAACCCATACTGTCCTGTGCTGGGGCCTCGAGCAGGACCTTGGGAGCCTCAGACCCCTCACACTGCACAGCAAACAGTGAAAGAACATTGTTTGAGGTACCCTGACCTGGACTTTGTAGGCGAGGAGCAGGAGCTGGACAGAACCGGAATGAACCAGACCGTCCCCTCCTTAGCCTGAGCCCTGGGCAGCAGGGCTGGGAATGGAATTCTCCAGTTGGATGGAGTTTTTCCTGGAAAATCCCCACAAGCCCTTCCAGAAACGTGCTTTTGTGCCTGACTCTGACTCCTTCAGAATGGTGGGTAAGAGGCCTTTTGGCAGCTGGGGTATGCAGACAAGCCCCTTGTCTTCTCTGGACCCCGAGGCTTGCACTCTGGGACAGCAGAAATGGAGGTTCACACATATATTGATCACATCTGTCAGCTTCACAGAGTTCTCTCAACTACCCTGAGAGGCAAGGATTAAGATCCCTATCATTTGAGCAGGAAGCTGATGCTTGGAGATGCCAAGTGGCTTGCCCAAAGTCACACAGCTGAGTCAGGAATCGAGTGAAGCCCACCTATCGAGGGTCGGCCTGAGGATGACTCCAGTTCTCACATCCTGTTCAGGATTCCTGAAAGGGCAGGGTGAACCTGCAGGCCAAGGATGTCACTTCCAGCTCAGTCCACTTGACCAAGCCTGGCCTGGCTCTGTGCCTGCCACTCTCAGAATAACCCTGGTGGTTCTGGGCATGGATTGCTGGCCATCACCTGGGACCTATTTCTGTCCTTCGGGTAACAAGGAAGTCTCACCTTGTGCAGTAACCACCGGGAGCAAGGGTGGAACATGTGACCCCCCCAACCCTAGCTGACCTTGCTGCCCTGCTGGGAAATGACACCAGAAGGGAAGGGGGAAACCTGGCTCAGCCACTCTCCCTGTGTCTCCCTTCCCAGCCACTTCCCAGAATCTGGCTTTCTACCCCATCCCTTCTCCCCCTCTTCTTGGCAAACCCCATTCTCATGCCCCCGCCCCTGCCCTGCCACCACACACTATGACCAGGAAGCCAAGAGTATCTTCATTTCTCCTCATGACCCATTGCCAAACCTTATGCACCTGAACATCCAGAAAATTCTTCCTCACATCTAACTGTGGAAACAAGCTCATTTCTGTAGGTTTAATCCAGACGGTTCTAGAATCCAGGTGCAGGAGCCATATGGGGATCCAGCATTTAGAACTTGACTTTCAAAATCTGGAGCCCTGAAATCCTATGGGGCAGGGATTGATGGTATTGGAGATGACATAAGCTATACCCCAGACATTCAGAAAGGTCGAGTGCAATCTCAGGGATCCGGGATGCATAGATGGTACCCCAGTAGAGTCGGAGGGGCTCCTTTCTGCTGCAACCAGGTGTGTGTGTGGCCAGGGCGGGGTGAGTATTGTTACCTGAACTCAGCAACATAAGATAAATGCATTAAAAAAAAAAAAAAAGACCAGAAGGAAACCAGATAAAAATGTTACTGTAACAACAAAAACAAGAATGACTGTAGCTGTCATGACACTAATAAATAATAGTAGCTATTGCCATTTTTTGAGGGCCAGTGATGTGCCAGCCCCTGCACTAAGGGCTTTGCTTGTATTATCTCAGTTAATCCCCACAATGTGCTTTTCTCTTCGCAGTGGTAGCCAGCGGCCTGTGGGTGAGCTCTGTAAATGAGGTTGGTTTTTGCCTGGTCTGCAGCTTCCCTGGAGGCAGACGGACAAGCCCTCAGCCCAATACACAGGGGACGCAGTGCTCTCCTGACAGGCAGTGCTGAGTGTCAGAGGGCGTGGCTAGCCCCCTAGGGGATGCCTTCCAGGAGCCAGCCAGGCCCACAGAGCTGACTTTGGGCCCCCACTTGGCCCTACTCCTGTAGGCGTTGGGGCTTGAAATAGTGGCCGTTTGAGAGCTGACAATCAAAGGGCAGCTAAAAAAAGTCCCCTCAGTCTGGGCTCTGTCGCACACGGCTCTTAAGGCCTATTTTGGGGGAGAGGGTGCCGACGTGCCAATGGAAAATCCATGAGGCGGGAGTCTCCAAGGTGGGGGACCTATGCACCTCCCTCTCCCCATCCTGGCGGCCCACCGGAGCATACGTGCGTGCACATGTGCACACACACACACACACACACACACACACATTTGCAGCCCTTAGCCCGGATTCCTAACAACTGGACTTTGTCATTCTTACAACATCCCAGAAAAGGGATGAGGAAACCGAATCTCAGAGAGGGGAAGCAGCTTGCACAAGGTCACACAGCCTAGAAGTGGGCAGGACACAGTACTCACAGTATTGTGCTCACAGGACTGTGCTCTTCTCATAGAGGCAGCCTCCACCTACAGCCTCACCAGGGAAACCAACACATTGTCTTCAGGGGCATCAGAGGCTTCAAGGTTGTGTCTTATGGTTGGGACTGGGTAAGAAGCTGAGGATGACCTGTGGGTCTTGATGACCACATGGGAGGAAGTCCCACTGGAAGTCCCAGTTCTGATGGGACTTGCCTGGCTGTCAGAGAGGCAGCTGGTGCGGGGCCCTGTCCCAAATGAGCCCATCCCCCAAAACGTATTCATGTGACCATCCCAATGCCCCCCTGCCCAGGCCCCGAAAGCCTGACAGTCCCTGCCAAGTTTCCAGAGAATGTGTCAGATAAGGGGCTGGTGCTCATGACTCCCTCCCACCCAGCCACTATCTCTGACCCTGTGGCCACCACTAAGTAGGTAAGAATAGCAACTGAGACTGGGCATGCACACGGGGACAGAACGGCAACGTCTTCAGGGAGGTACCAGGCCCCCAGTCCTATCAGTTCTGGCCCCATCCAGCTCCTGCATCGTCCTGGGCCCGAAGTCCCACAACATCTTATGAGACAGCATCAGACCTTGTCCTCTGTCTCTGCTGCCTCAGTGGATGCAATCTGGAAGGCAGCACGCCACCTTGTGGATGCCTGCCCTGAACCTGGCCCTCCCCTGAGGAGCTGTGTGACCTAGAGCTGGACACTTGTCCCTCTCTGGTTCCATAAGCAGGAGAAGGCGGCATAGCAGCACCCCTGGAACATGGGAAACATCCAGCAAGTCCTCTCCTGGGGCTACGGCTCCTCGTTGTCCTGGTAACCACAGGCTGGCCATCAAATGCCCCCATGAACTTTGACCCTTTGACTTCCTGATGAGCGGGGATGTGGATGGGGTAAAGTTGTGGGAGTGCCTGGGATATGATCACAAGGTGGGGGGCGGGGCATGTTGTGACTGAGTCCCCTCTCTGAGTCTCCCTGTGACACCCCGGTGGGTGTGCTCCACTGTGTAGCATGAGTGTGCGAGGGTGGCTGCATCACTCAGAGAGAAGAGGCTGTTGTCATAGAACCCAGGGTGAGCGTCACCGTGACATCCAGAGTGGTGAGATGTAGGGAGTTTTGTGTCCAAGTTCCTGAGTCACTGTGACACCTGGGGGTAATCAGCCCTCCCCCACCCCCAACCACCATCATGTCAGTGGCCCCTACATCTCCCACAGACTGACTCACTGCATAGCTCAGACCTGGACCCAGGCCTTCCCCCAGCCTCCTCACCTCTGCTCCCAGCCTCTTTCCCCTCCTCATCTTCCCCTCAACACTAGCCCTGCCAGGTAGGCCCCCACAACCCTAGAAACCCTTTGGGCCCTCCCATATCTCTTAGGTCATCTCATTAGAAACATGCTATTCCGGGGCGCCTGGGTGGGTCAGTTGGTTGAGCGTTTGACTTCAGATCAGGTCATGATCTCACAGTTCGTGAGTTTGAGCCCCACGTCGGGCTCTGTGTGGACAGCTCGGAGTCTGGAGCCTGCTTCGGATTCTATGTATCCCTTCTCTCTCTGCCCCTCCCCAGCTTGCACTCTGTCTCTCCCTCTCTCAAAAATAAATAAACATTGGGGCGCCTGGGTGGCGCAGTCGGTTAAGCGTCCGACTTCAGCCAGGTCACGATCTCGCGGTCCGTGAGTTCGAGCCCCGCGTCGGGCTCTGGGCTGATGGCTCAGAGCCTGGAGCCTGTTTCCGATTCTGTGTCTCCCTCTCTCTCTGCCCCTCCCCCGTTCATGCTCTGTCTCTCTCTGTCCCAAAAATAAATAAACGTTGAAAAAAAAAAATAAAAAAAAAAAATAAACATTTAAAAAAAATTTTTTTTTTTTTTTAAAGAAAAAGAAACATGCTATCCGCAGCAGCAGGACCTCTGGAAATGAAATCAGAGGAAGAACTGCCCTGGGATGCAAGCTAGAGTCCTGGGGTGGGTACAGGTAGGTGTGGGTGGGGTGGGAGTCTCAGAGGTCCCCACACTCTTTTTTTGTGAGGGCCAGACCAGTCTCTGGGCCTCTCCCTTCAAGAGCCTTAATCTCTGGGGCTGGAAAAAGTTTAAAAATATCCTCATGTTTACATTCTTTCCAAGCCCGCCTCCCAATCCTCAGTGCTGGGTCCCTTTGATCTGGCCCTGTGCCTCTGGAAGGGGCCTGGGAGAGGGGGAGAATGAGCTCCCCACCGGGGCAGGCCCTGTGACTCCCTGAAGCTCTAGACCAGTCTGAACCCTATAAGACCTCTCAACATCCCCTAGAGACAGCTTTAGAGCTGGCAGGGAGCCAACGGTTGAAGGGGGGTGTCTTGCCCAGGGTCACCCAGCAGGGCCGTGTCGGGGCTAGAGTTGGGGCTCCCCTTCATATTCCCTTCCTTTTTTTCTTTTTTTAATGTTTATTTTGTTTTTGAGAGAGAGAGAATAAGGGAGGGAGGGACAGAGAGAGAGTGAGACACAGAATCTGAAGTAGGCTCCAAGCTGTCAGCACAGAGCCCTACATGGGCTCGAACCCACGAACCATGAGATCAGAACCTGAACTGAAGTCAGACGCTTAACCGACTGAGCCACCCAGGTGCCCCTCATATTCCCTTCCTAAACCTTGGCCCTCATAGGGCCCCTGGGGAATGTGAGAGTACATGGCTATAGGCATCTGTAGTAGGTACCCCACCCCCCACAGTCTGTGGGCCAAGGAAAGCCACACGTACTGAACTCCTGCTGTGTGCCCAGCACTATGTTAAACACATTTTCTGGTGATTATCTCATGTGGTCCTCTCAACAACTCCATTTTCGTGAAGCCCGTCTTATTAACAAGGAAACCAAGACTCAGAGAGATGAAGCGACTCATCTGGGAGCACAGAGCAAAGATGGGGCAGAGCCTGGATCATATGTTCGACCCATACTGAGCCACAGGTTTTCCCTCACCTTGTCTTAGAAGCTAGGCCGTGCCTGCAGAATGAGGCCCACCTCCCTAGTGTAATCTCTACTGACACTGACCCATGGCCAAGCCCACAGACCAGTGCCAGCTCTCTGTTTCTCTCCCTCTGTGACCCAAGAGAAGCCACGCCCCCTGACACTTGCTTTCCTCTAAGCAAGGAAATAGGCTGGGGATCATGGAGAGGCTTATGTCCCCAGATTCTAGGGGAAACAGAGCCTGCATCCCTGGGGATTATGGACCTTATGGTCAGCCCCAAAACTGACACAGTCAGAGGGTGCCTTGGGCCTGGAAGCCAAAGACAAAATCCCTCAAACTGGGGCAGGTGCCTTAATTCACCTCGGTGTCCTGTCATTCACTCTTCCCTTGTTGGTACCCCACCAACCCGCTTACCAACCCATCCACCCATTTACCCATCTACAATCCGCCGACCTGCTCACCCATTCACTCCGCCAATCATCTGCCCGCCCACCTATCCACCTATCTGTCCATCCAGAATTAAGGACCTGAGAGCAGGGTGATTCCAGGGTTCCAGCTCAGGTACTGCATCCCACTGGCTGGATGAATTTGGGAAGGTTTCTTTACCTTTTTGTGATTCACTTTCTCAACTTTACAAAAAGGAACTGGCCCAGTTGATCTCCAATGCCCTTCTCAGGGATTTTGTGGGAGCAGAGGCCCGCCGAAGGCTGTGGACACTTCAGGAGAGGTAACTCGAACCTCTGCCAGATAGTCCCACCTTGCACTCTGCTTCCAAGACTCTCAGCTGCAGCCCCGAACCTCTCTGACCTTCAAGAAACTCCACTAGCATGGGACGTCTGGGTGGCTCAGTCTGTTAAGCATCTGACTTCACCTAAGGTCACGATCTCACAGTTTGTAGTTTGAGCCCCATGTTGGGCTCTGTGCTGACAGCTCAGAGCCTAGAGCCTGCTTTGGATTCTGTGTTTCCCTCTCTCTCTGCCCTTCCCCTTCTTGCACTGTGTCTCTTTCAAAAATAAACAAACAAACAAACAAACAAACATTTTTTAAAAAAAGAAGAAGCTCCACTGGCAAATGGGGCCAATAATCCTGCCCTTTCAGGTTGGTGGGAAGATAAGATGCCACCTTCAAAGAGCTTTGCACCTTGGAGATTTCTAAGTGGGTGCAGGAGGAGTAGAGGATCCTGGGAGAGGAGCAGGAAGCTCTGCTTGGACCGAGTTGGCAGAGCCTCATGTTGGGGAGTGTGTGTGTGTGTGTGTGTGTGTGTGTACATGTGCACGCCCTGGGCGGAGAATGGCTGGGACCAGCCTCAGAGTTCATCCCTGGGCTGGGGATCCTCCCTGAGTCAGGCTCTAGAGGCCAGCCAGGATGCCCATCCCATCTCTCTTGGCTGCACTTGGCCCCCATCCCACAGAATCTGCCAGGAGTGGAGAGATTATCTCCTAAAAATAGGGACTGGGCCTCACAGAGGTTGTTTTTCTCCCTTCCCCGTGATCTACCATCATCAGCTAAGGGTGCCTGGGACAGCAAGTCCCACGCTAGTTCCCCAGAGACTGTTGGGATGGGTGTATAGGAGATCAGCATGTGTCTGGGGCCAGTCATGGGTCAGGGATTGGAGGTCGGCCTCAGCAGGGCACCAGGGCCAAGGCTTAATCTTGGGCAAGGGGAAAGGGTTCATTTGGGGCGGGGGGAACTCCAGGGTGAGCCATGGGGGTTCCCAGTGCTGGCCCTTCTCTGACTTTCTGCAGAGCCCCTCATGTACTCACCAGCCTGTATATGAAATCCAAAGGTGCTCTGGGGTCTGCACTGGGGCAGAGGGACCCATTCCCAAGCTTACCTCTCTTGTTCCAGCCACATTAGGCCCTCATGATTTCCTTTCAGCCCTATTTAGGCCCCACTTAAGACTGTGGGACCTCTGTCCACTCATGTGTAGGTGACTCACACAGATACAGGAGTGTGCTCACGCAGGAGCACAGGACATGGACTCACTGATGCCCTCCCCTAGCAAATATGATGTCCCAGAAAACACAGAATACACTTTCAAGGACATCCTCCTCAACCATCACCTAGTCAGAGTTGACCCAGCAAGGGGCTGCAGCCATGGTCTCCAAATGCCCATAGAAATAACCCACCTTGGGGTGTCTGGGTGGCTCAGTCCATTAAACATCTGACTCTTGATTTCAGCTCAGGTCATGATCTCACGGTTCATGGGTTCGAGGCCCCCACGGGGGTCTGTGCTGACAGCATGGCGTCTGCTTGGGATTCTCCCTCTCTCTGCCCCACCCCCATGCACGTGTGCATCACCCCCAAATAAATAACTATTTTTTAAAAAGAAATGACCCACTTTGCTCCAACCTCAAGTTTTCACCAAAAACCAGTATGATGTCCCCATCTTCTTCCTCAAAGGGGACCCCAGGCTTGTCCCTCAAGCCCCTAGATCCTTTCTGTGCAGCAGGAGATGGGAAAAGACTCAAGGTACATGGGTACCTTGGACATGGGTAATGCACACACGCACATGACAGACACAGGCACAGCAGCCCCTTAGAACACATGCCCTGCTCTCTGAGGCTTTATTATTGGACAAATGTGCCACCATTTGGAGCACTCCCATGGGCAGCCCATAAAGTCAGTGGTCAGGCTCTACAGACTTGTGTGGTGACGTTGCCTCCACTCTAGGGCGGTGAAGGGGCTTTTACACTGTCCTAGCCCCCGGTGATCAGCAGTCCTGGGCCCCTCCCAGTGGACTCAGATGGAAAGGCCAAGTTCCCAACTGGGTCTGGCTGGACCATTCAAACCACCGCCTTCAGGGGCACGCTGTCCACTGGCTGATCTAGGTCCTTCTTCCTTGCCAGGCTCAAGTGAGTGAAGATGAGGATAAGGAAGATGCCTGAGGGGCCCAAGAGGGATGGATCAGCTCTCAGAAGGGGCCATGGGACTTGTCCACCACCAAAAACTGCCTGCTTTGGTATTGGTTTAATAAGGAAGCAAGGTTTCCTAGCTAGACAGCATCCCCAAGTCTAGACTGGGTTTGGCTGTCGTCCTGGTGCCAGAAGAAGCCTGACTGCTTGGCCTGCAGCTGCCCCAGAACACCCCCACCTCCAAAGTCCCCTCCTCTGGGGAACAGTTTGGGTGGGAGTCATACGGGAGCCAGTGAGTTGTTCCCATGGATCTCTGAGAGACAGGCACATGGTCGCATTCGGGTAGAATTGACAAAAAAAAAACACCCAAAACCAAACAACAACAACAACAACAACAGCCAGGAAAAAAATCTATAGGGATAAAAAAAAAATCAAGGGGATAGAGAGGGAGGCTTGCACTAAAGGGAATAGGCTGGAAAGACCTGGGCTCTGTCATATTCTGGCTGTGTAACCTCTGACAAGTCACTTAACCTCTCTGAGCCTCAGTGACCTCAAATGGAAAATAGGGAGATGCCAGGATCTACCTCACAGGGTCGTGGGGAGAATTCAGTGTGACAATCCTATATTGCACAGCCAACGTATAATAATATAATAGTAAATGCTGTTATCAGCGATGACGGTGATGATGACTGTGATGGCAGGAAACAGGAGCATAATGACTAGGACAGTTGTGGGGTTCCCTCTCCAGTCCTGGGGGGCATCAGGGGACAGGGCACTGTGCATCTGGAGGCTGTGACTCCAACCATCCATCACCCTCCCCCACTCAAGAGCTCAGCATCCATTACCTATCGCCATCAAGGTGCCCACGAGGATGCCCACGGCTGACAGCTTCGTGGGCATGCCTTTCATGCGGCCCACCTTTCGCATGCACTGTCCCTCTACGTTGCAGCGACACACGATCACTAGGGGACAGGGGGCAGGGGACGAAGGTAAAGGCGGTGGGGGAGGGTTCTCCAGCTGCTCGGCAGCCCCAGTGCAGCCGGCTAATACACATTTTTGTGCACACATACGTATTTGTGTTGGGGGGGGGAGCACACTCCTCTATGTGTGTGTCTGTGTGCACGAGCATCCGTGCGCCTGATCACAGATGTGCAGGCATGCACAGGTATTTGCAGTCTGTGTGAACCAACATTCATGTGTACCCAGCCCCTTCCCCTGCATCAAAATGGTTCCCTCAGGAACTGCAGGCACACGGAGCCCTGGCCTTACCTCGGATCAGGAGCTGCCACATCCGGGCATTGTGGCTGACAACTATGGGTACTACATGCTCACGTGGCTCCACCCAATGCAGGGCCAGAGTGAGGTAGGCATGGGAACCTGTTGGGACCATAAGCAGTGACCAGAGTCAGTAGCCTGAATAGGCCCTAAGCCCAGCCCCACCCTCACAGTGGAAGGGCATCTCACTTCCAAGTGCCACACCACTTCCTGCCTTAGCCACAGTCTCCCCCGCTGCCCCACCACACACCGTTGAGAGCCTGGAGGTGCCAATCCCGCTGCACTGTCGGGTTGGGACCAAGGGCAAAGCTGTAGGGACCATGTCCACCAGCCATATCAGGGTCCTCGCTGGGTCCACTGATAACCACACCATGGTCCTGGCGGGGTGTGCAGAGGTGTCGGGTGGGCACGTGGTTCAGAGTTGGGGCCCGGGAAGAAGGGGCCTTCAGAAAGTGGATCACGAGGGTTGCAGAGGCGCTCAGTGTCGGCTCATCTGCAGAGGAGGCAGTGCTGAGCTAGCCCCAGGCCCATTGATCTCACCCTGCTGAGTCTTGGCTTCATCTGCCCTACTCTACCCCTCCTGTCCATCCCCATCAGCATCCCCACGCCTGTCTCCTCCTCACAGTGCACCTTGCCCCCTTCACCATCCAAACAGCTGTCAGACCTTCCTGTGCTTTTCTGGATGCCAGGCATCCCCTCACCTCCTCCCAAGCCCCCAACCACCAGTTTCATGGCCCAACTGTGTGGAGATGCCCTGACTGTAGGGGAGTTCAGCTCTGTTGGGTCTGTCATATACCGCAGGACAGTCCAGCCCAGACCCGAGACCTGCTGCCCTAACATACCCACCCCTGGGCCAGCTTTTCATCCTGTCAAAGTGGCATTCAGAGTTCTGGCTCACCTGCCATAGACACAGCCCCTGGCACTCCTTCCGCTTGCACAGGCCCCCAGCCTCTGCTCCTAACCTATATCTGAAGCCAACACCTGAGAGGCCCTCTAGGGCTAAGGGGCAGTGTTGGAGGACTGTAAGTATCTGAGGGAGGAGGGTGGTCTGAAAGGGCAGGCATCTCAGAGACTGACATTGGCCCCAGCCCTCACTCCTCTTTCCTGCCTGGGCAGAGTAGATGCCAGTAAGGAGCCTGGGAAGAAAGCTCAGTCCTGCCCATCTATCTCTCTGCCTGAGGCTTACTCTCCCTCCCAGAGGCCCCACCACTGCCTGGCCGTACCTTCATACTGGGCCTCCACAAGCACTGTGTACATGTCCCCAGGCTGGGCACCTTGTAGGGGCCGCGCGGTGTGCACCTCCCCAGAGACCTCCTTGATGCAGAGCCAGCCCTCTGAGTCATTGACCAGGGAGAACCTAAGGCCCAGAGAAGATGGGGGGCAGGGAGGCACTGAAACCATATATGGGGTCTTACTCAGGGACCCCCAGGGCCATGTGACCTGCTCAAGTTCCACATCATCTCTGTGACTCACTGCTAGGCAGCAGTGCCCAAGGTGCCTAGTCTCCCTCCCCAGCTTCAGGGGCTTGTTGAGGGACAAAGCTTAAATCATGGATACTGTGGGCGTTACTATCAGAGCCTGGGGGGCCTGACTCAACACCACTAGTCCTGGGTCACCCCAAAAAGGGACAGGATGGGGCCAGGGAACATCCTCATATGTGCTGCGGTCTGGGTGGGGCATGGGGGAGGGCCCAGTTCAAGACAGCATGGGGAGGTGTCTTCTGAGCACCTAACACTCCTCTCCATGGCCTGTCCAGCTCATCCAGCTCTGACCCAACCTCAGGAGTCACAACCTTAGCATTAGCCATGGTTTGAGAAATATTCCAGGCCACAGATAATGTCAGTCCTCTCTGAGGCCCTGGGGGTCATCCCCCGGGAGCAGGGGAGGTCCAGCCCAGTAAGGCTCACCTGAGGGGACTGCTCACGCGGTCTGAGGGTTGGATGGTCAGCAGGAGGGAGCCAGCTGGGGTGCTGACTGGAACACTGGCCTCGTAGCTCTCCTGGTCCAACTTGGGGGGTGGCACCACCCTTTCCACAAGAACCGTCACTGTGGCTGTGGCTCCAGGGCCTGGGCCTGGCCCTACCAACTCTGCCACGCTCCGAACCACTACCACCAACTTGTGGCTTGAAGCTGCCTCATAGCTGAGGTTCTAGAACCAATGCAGCTGGGTCACTATTTGGGCCAGGGCATGGCACACTTGTGCATGCATATGAGTATATGCGTAAACCTTCCCACCCCCCAGCCCCTTACCTTGAGGAGTCGAAGTTGGACATGACTGGAGTCTGGTTCCCAATCCAGGCCGAAGGTCCCCTCCACGTCCTCCACCTCAATGGCAAAGTCCATGAGGCGGAAGGCAGGCTCAAGGTCAGCATCAGTGGCTGTGAGTGTGGCCACCAGAGTCCCAGGCTCTGCATCCTCAGGGAGGCTTATAGGCTCAATCTGGAGAGATTGTGGAGGGGCTATGAGCCCCTCATCAGTGCCTTCCCAAGGTCTTCTCCCCTGTTCCTGCTTACCTGGGAATTGGTGAACTCGGGGGCATGGTCATTGATGTCTGTGATTGTGACAGTGACCTCACATGTGCTGCTGAGGCCTGAGGCAGGAGAGGACATGTTGGAGAGACCAGGATAGAAATAGAGGGAGAGAACATGGGTCACCATCAGGGCACTTACCACCCTCTGCTCCTCCTAGGTCAGCAGCCATCACCTGAAGCAAGATGCTCTGGCCAGCCTGGAGGGGGGCGTCCCCGACTGTCACACTGCCTGAGGTGGAGTCCAGTTTGAAGGCTCTTCCCTCTGCTCCCTCCTCAGGCTCAGAGCTCAGCAGCCGATACACAATGTAGGAATTTGGGGAACCGGGGGCATCCAGGTCCTCTGCCAACAGCCTAGTCACCTTAGTGCCTGTAAAGACAGTACCCACCTGGGTGGGACCACAGGCCAATCTGCAGGCCTCACTTTGCCCACTCCTCTTTTGGGCTGGACTGAACCTGAACTTGTGGAAGGGTAGGGACATTGATATAGGGGCCTGAGGCTAGTCCCATCCCAGAGAAGAGCAAGATGGGATGGTTCACAAGGACTTCAACCCTCCCGCATCCCCTGACAAGGCCCATAGCCCACCTGGAGGGCTGAGCTCAGGAATGCTGATTGGGGAACCATGTAGGGGGCAGACAGGTGCATTGTCATTCTCATCCATCACTACCACACGCAGCTCCAGAGGTTCTGTGTAGTCCTCACCACGGGTATTCTGAGCCTGCACCTGGAGCAGGTACTGAGGTGGACAGTGGGGGTCTTCAGATGAAGGCCAAAGGCAGTTCCAGCCTGGCCTCAGTCTGGGTCCCTTCCGGCGGCCAGCTCCAGCTCTTCTGGGTGCTCTTCCACTGCCTCAGTGCCTGTGGGGGATGTGACACCCCCAGAAGCCAACTGGACAGTGACCAGGCACCCCTCAGCCTGCCCTCCTGGCTTCCCCCTCACCTCACCTCACCTCAGCCTGGGATTCTCGGTCCAGCTCCTTGGTCACGTAGAGTGTCCCCTCTGCATCCACATCAAAGGGTCCAGGGGGCTGGCTCTCCAGATGATAATGTACATCTCCCCCACTCCAGTGTACCTGGGAGGGGTCACAGAATAAGGGCACCCCAGGATGAGGGGCAGGAACAGCCCACATCAGCTCTTATGTCTCAACTGTGCCTGGGTAGGGAGCCTGGGTCCCTGCTCCTGTGTGACGTCAGGTAAGCTGCTATCCTCCCTGGAGTCCAGGTAGGGTCTTTTTGTTTGGGACACTCGTTGTTGTAGCAAGTCCAGGGTGGCCTTGCCCTGGTCCGAGCCCAGACCCTGCCCAAAATGCCTGAATGACCAGGTTGTTATTCTGTGCCCTCTCAGGCTGGGCCAGACCCGGGGCATTCCTCGAGAAGGTCTGAGACATTCCAAGCCCGGGTGACAATCCCCATGGCAGCAGAGGGTGGCAGCTGTTCCCCCTAAGGAACCTGGGGCAAGCTCAGGTCAGGGCCCAGAGCCACGCTTGCCAGAGGATAGCAGGTGAGGGGCTGTGGGCCTGGTTCTGGGGCCTTGGATGCCCTACTCCATGATGGGAACTGATGGGGACAGTCGAGGGAAGAACATAGGTAGGAGGGGAGCAGGGGTCAAGCTGGGCCTCAGACTCACCCCCCAAATCTTGAGACTGAGGCCCAGATGTACCATCCATGGGGCTACTTCAGCCACTGACAGGCACTTACTCACCTGGGCAATGTGGTGTGGGTATGGAACTTTCAGATTCTCTGCCAGGTGGACAGGATCTAGGGGCACCCAGGTGTTCTCTACCACAGAGACATCTACGGTGGCTGTGGCCTGGTGGCCCGAAGCCTGGTCACCCATGTCCTTGACCTGTACCAATAGCTGGTAGGGCCCTTCCATATCCTGGTCTAGGCTGGTGCTTCCTAGAAGGGTCAGGACGGTCAGCTGAGCAGGAGTCCAGGACATCCTTCTCAGTGAGTTACCAAACACAAAGCCAAGCATATGGCAGGTGTCCAGGATACTTTCTTGGCCCAAGGGTAACTCTTTCAACACCATAGTGAGCACTCAAGCAGGACCTGAAAATTTGCAAAGCCATTTCCATATCTATCCACACAATGAATAGTTGATGGACTGGATGACTAGGATGGGGGTAGGGACACATGAGTGGTTGGGTAGTGATTAGATGACCAGTTAGATGCATGGATGGTTGACCAAGTAAATGCATGGGAATTTGGGTGTGTGGATGGGTTAATCTGCATAGATGTTTGAATAGATGGACTACATGTGTAACGGTTGGGTGGTAGATGGGTAGTGTACCTGGGAGGGGTCTGGCTGGGCAGATATATGGTTAGCTTTTCTTTCCCTATCATGTGCCTCTGGTCTGAATTCCCAGGTTCAGGTCTCCCTTACAATCAGTCCAAAGGTCTCCCAGCAACATCCTGGGCTACAACCCCTCAGGTTTCTCCTAGCCTTGTCCCTTAGACTCAGGTGTCCAGGGTATAGGGCTAAGGTACAACATTCACACCATTTTTTCTCTCCATGCACAAGGTTCAAGCCTTGTGCTTTGCTCTTCTCCACCCAGAATACTCTTTCTTCATCTCTAGCTCCAACCCATCCTACTGTTACGGCTCACATGCTGCCTTCCCCAGCTTTCTCTGACCTCTCTCCTCCTTACACCCAGCTCAGGCTCACCCTCAGGACTGAGGGCCAGAGCCCCCAGCCGAGGCTCCAGCTGGAACATGTCTGGGGAAGGCTGGGCTGGAGCCTGGTTCAGGATGTAGAATCGGAGATCTGAGTTGGCTGTGCCTGGCTCATCCTCGTCCAAAGCCTCAAGGAAGAGGAAGGGGACGCCTGGTGTGTGTGGAGAAGACAAACCATGAAAGGAGAAGGGGTTAGGGAGGGTTTCCCAAGCCTCCCCTATCTCTTCCTGGTACTTCCTTTCATATTCATCATCATATCAGGACTCTGGATGGGAGCCACAGCTTTTCACCCCACTTTTCTCTGGTGAACAGAGGCCAAGACTGGATGGGGCCAGAGGACTCTAAGGAGGGTGGGGGGAGAAGGTTGGGACAGAAATAGGAGGGGGGGCGCCTTGGATCCTGGCTGCCCTGTGCTTATGCTGGGTGTCTGGCCACCTCTTTACTCTCTCATCATTGCCCACATCATTGCCCACATGACCTTGTTGTTAGCCCGTTGCCCTGGGCACTCACCAGGCCTGGTGCCCTGGCTCAGCTGAACTCTGTAGATGGACTGAGAGAAGTGGGGCACCTGGTCATTCTCATCCTTCACATGCACAAGCACAGGCTGTGGGCCCCACAAGACATGTCCGTCCTCAGTCTCCAGGGTGACCTGGCAGGGAAGGATAGTCAGTGCCCCGCCCTGCCTTCACTGTTCTCCTCTACATCTGGCCCAGCCATACCTGTAGCCGGTACTCCGCTTGCTCCTCGCGATCCAGGACCCTGGTCACCAGCAAGAAGCCAGACCCTGCATCCACAGCAAAGGGGCCCTCGGCTGTCATGTCCGGGTTTCCTGACAGCACCATCTTACCTTCAGTCTCCTCAGGGGGCAGTGGTAGCTGTTGGGGAGAACAGAGGTAAAGGCAGTGGGAGCCAGGCCTGGGGGATGCCCCTCCACCCAATGACCCCATTATATATGTGGGGAGACTGAAGCTCAGAGAGGGCTAGCGCTTGCCTGAGGTCAAACAGCCATGAAGTCATAGGACTGAGATTCAAAGCCGGAGCTCTTTCCCCTGTACCTGATGCACCCCAATACTCCCTGCCTTCCTTTCTAAACCTTGAAACCCCACCACCAATTGTTTCTTTTTCTTTTTCTTTTTTTTTTTAATTTTTTTTTCAAAGTTTATTTATTTTTGGGACAGAGAGAGACAGAGCATGAACGGGGGAGGGGCAGAGAGAGAGGGAGACACAGAATCGGAAACAGGCTCCAGGCTCTGAGCCATCAGCCCAGAGCCTGATGCGGGGCTCGAACTCACGGACCGCGAGATCGTGACCTGGCTGAAGTCGGACGCTTAACCGACTGCGCCACCCAGGCGCCCCTATTTTTCTTTTTTTTTTAGAAATTTATTTTTATTTTTTTAAGAGACAGAGAGGGAGAGCAGGAGAGGTGCAGAGAGAGAGAAGAGACACAGAATCCGAAGCAGGCTCCAGGCTCTGACCTGTCAGCACAGAGCCTGATGTGGGGCTTGAACTCGTGAACTGTGAGATCATGACCTGAGCTGAAGTCGGTCGCTCAACCGAGTCACCCAAGCGCCCCAACCAATTATTTATTTTTCAACTTAAAACTCTACTTTCTTCTGGAATTGAAATTTTGTTACTTACTCACTATAGCACATATTCCTGGGGAAGCAGGATTAAAAGAAAGAGATAAAATGCTGGAGGTAGGGGAAGCAGGACTTGGGGGTGGATAACACACCCAGCTTTCAGGCTTACCTTGATCAGGTACAAAGGGAAATTTCCACCATAGTTTTCTGGGACTTCCACATATAGTTCTGCAGGCTGGGCCTCTGGGAGAACCTGGGGGAGGATTCTCACCTTGTCTCACAGGCAGCTGACAAGGAAGGGGAATTTCTGCCCTTTCCATAGGCCTGGCCATACCTTAACCCATCCACCCTCTGGTCTTTGACCTCCTGATCCCACAACAGGCCTATAGCCAGCTCTGAACGCCCTCCCACAACTAGTCTCTTCCATGGTCAGTGCAACTAGTCCAGGTGGAGTGGGGGACAATGGTGCCAACACCCAGGGCCAGGATCTGAAGGAGTCGAGCAGGGTCCAGCTCACCTGGGCAACAGAGAGGTAAAGCAGCCACAGCCAGGCAGGGACCATGGTCAGGATGGGCCTGAAGGACACGGCAGTGAGGGCACAGCCAGGATCAGTAGGCACGGGGTCCCTCCCATTACTCTCCTCCTAGAGAGTATCCCTCCTCTCATCGCCACTCAGCCCAAGCCATGGCTTCCTCAAGCCCCACAGGTGCAACTTTCCCTTCTTCAGCTGGACCTCCTGCTACCTGTCACTATGGGGCAGTCAGCCAGGTCTCCTCCTGTCTCCTGTCCTTCTATACTCCCAGAGATGCCCCTCCCCATCCCACCCACTTGGACATTGCTCTCCACCCACTCTCATCCTTGTCCCCTGCCTCAGCCCATTCCACACAAATAGCCAGTGGGACCTCACGACAGACTGTGCTCCACTTTCTCCTCTTGGAGGGGCCTGTGGCTCCCCACTGCCTGCAGGGTAGCATCCAGCTCCTTGACCAGGCCCACCTAGGCCCCTAGGCCCAGCCATCCTGCCTCTTGGTTCTTGGCCCCACAAGGATCTCCATGGGAGTTTCACCTCCAGACCTTTGTCTCCTTCCCAACATAGCCTCCCCAGCCTGTATGTAGATCCCAAAGTCCTAATTGCCCAGCAGCCCTGAATATCCCAAAAACTTGAATCTGGAAAGGCCCTGAGGACTCTAAGGGTCACTTCCTGCAGTCACCTCATGTTGCAGGTAAAGCCTCAAAGGCAAGACCTGACCAAGGTCACAGAGGACTTGACCACAGGACAATCCCTCCTGGAACAGAGGACTCATGGTTCAGGGTCTTGAGGCCTGTTTTTCTACACACTGCCATCCTTCAGACACAGAATCCCCTCGGGACAGGAGTCCTGCCCTCATCTTGGCATTTTTCAGCACTCAGCTTGGAGGTGAGCATGCAGAGCATGGACAACCACTCCAACTGCTCCTGGGAATTCTTCCCCGAACAGGGGCTGGACAGGGCAGTGTTTGTCCTTCCCCTACCACCAACCCCCAGCCTCAGCCCTGCTCACCCCTCCACTCCAGGGACCTCACCCTCTGGTGCCTCAGGCGGGCTCCCTTGGTCCAGCCGCCAGGCGAGAGGACTCCTTCTCCAGGGAGCACCGGCCAGGCCGGGATGGGTGGGGTAGGGCAGGGCGGACACTTGAGCAGGTAGGCGGTCCAGCCAGGCTTGCTCAGGAGTGGAAAACACCACTGGCCCACAGCAGCAGACCCGGCCCTGCCCAGCCCCCCAAAGTTACTCATTGACTTTAGAAAGCTGGGGGCTGCTCAGCATCCATGACTGCCAGCCCCAGGAGGTGGGGAGATCATTGGCCTGGCACTTCTCCCATTCCTACACAGCCCAATGGGTATTTCTTGGCCCTTTGGGCTTGGACATTACTTCTTTTTCTGTGGTTTCAGACTCGATCCCACTTCTCCTCCATGTACCAGCATCTGCAGCTCTATCTTGGCCCACTCTGTTCCTTTCGTAGGGAATGTCCTTCCCTCCCTTCATCTGTCTGGTGAACATCTACTCAGGCTTCAGTACTCAGCTATTTCTTTCTCCAGGAAACCTTCCCTCGGATCCCACGCTTGTTCAGGATTCTCTTCTGGGAATAATCTCTACCCCATGTAATGTGCTACCTCTATCAGAGCAGAGAAGACACCAGACTGCCATTGTCTCTTCTATCAGACTGGGAGCCCTCCAGGGCAAGTCTCAGGGACGCAGTAATGACCTTGCCCTTGCTTGGCCCTGGCAGCTCCTGACTGGATCAAAAACAAGGAGGTTGCACATGAAGGATAAATGAATATGACCTGAACTGGGTATTTGGGGCTCTAGACCACCCACCACTGGGACCAATGGGTGGAGCAATCAGCAGCCTTTGAGATCCCCTGAGGCTCCCTAAGGGTTCACACTAGCTGCTGACACTGACAGGGCTGGGAAAATGGACTGTCTCGTGCCTCTGAGAAGGAAGAGAAGATTGAGCCAGCTCAGGTGACCTTGAGGGAATTGCAGGGATTGCAAGAGGCCCCTCCCCCCATGAGGGCAGCCAAGTGGAGCCAGGAAAAGTTTCTGGGGCCTGGGAGTCCACAAGGAGGATGTGTGGGAAGGGTCAGGGATACCATCTCCAGTCCTTCCTTGTTCTCAGAGTTTCCCATGGTCTTCCCTGAGTCCTTCCCACTGCATATCTGGAGGATGGGCAGAAACTCCTCACCTGCCTCCAGCCTTGTCTGCCACAAGCCAAGTGTAACTCAGGCACCCCAGGCACCACAGCCCGAAGCAGTGCACTGTGGGGTGGTTGAAGGGGTCTCGTGTATGTTAAGCTCCTACTATGCACCTGGCATTGCTCTGAGCGCATACCTTCACTATTACCCTAACTCCCTTCTGAAGGGGCATTGTTCCCATGTCACTTACTGGGGCACAGAGATGCTGAGTGGGTTGCCCAGGGTCACAAAGCTAATAAGTAGCAGAGCCAGGAAGGCCTGGATTTTTCTTCAGGCCTCAGGACCTTCACTTGCTTTGAGAAAACCATGCCTTCCACATGCCTCTAAGTATGTTGCAGGCTGGGAGTGGGGAGCGGCAAAGCTCTGTGCACTTAACATCGCCCTGGGGAGCACATGCGTCAGCCAAGATGGGTTCTGCACACTGCAGGTTGTGCACGTTGAACAACTGCCAATGAACAACTCACACCTTCTGCCAATGAACAACTGCAGTGTTCTAACCAGGTTGCAAGAGCACCTAGGAGTCTGTGGAATAAATAAATTGAACTAATGAAGGAATTGTATGGACCCTTGACCAAGCCTCGCCCTAGGCTGCCTTTGGGCTCTGGAGACCAGCAGACTAGTATACCAGTCCCCACTCAGCCACTTCTACCTGTGTGACCTCAGTCAACCGCTGCAGTTCCCCATCTATAATTGCCAAATGGAGATACTCATTCCTGAAACAATGTAGGTAAAGTCCCAGCAGTCACCTGTGCCTGGTGTGGGTGGTGGGGAGACAGGCACACTGCCAGCTATCAGCAAACAGGCACACGTTCCCACACCAATGCAAGGCCTCTCATTCCGGGCAGGGAGGGTTCCAGGGAGCTGTTCCTGCCAACACCACATTAGCCAGTGCTAAGCTTGGGATGCTCTGGCCTGGCCCCTCCCAGAGGAGAGAAGAGTGAGGCCCTCCCTTTCTCAGTATCCCAGCCTCAGACACTAGCCTCCTTCTTTCCCAGCCAGGGAGTCTCAGAAGTCTTCCACAGCTACCCCACTTAAGCAACTTTCCAGCCACTCTCAGCAGGGAGCAGGACGGAGACACCAGCCCAGGACCCAGCCAGACCCAGGGCTCTTGTTTGCCCATGAGACCTGGGGCAGGGCATGGTACCTCAGACAGCCTCAGTTTCCCTGACCCACAGTGGAGAGATTGAACCTTTAATCAGCTGGGCATTGCTAGGCCCCAGTGCAAGAGAAAAATCTGGATAACAAGCTGGGAGGGGCTATTATCTCCTCCTGCTGCTTGGATCCCCAACCAGGCCACAACCACACCTGCCGCTCTGATTCAGCTGAATATATCAGAGCTCAAATATTAGGATAATCAAGGCCACACACCAGGGAAGGGCAGTGAGGCCCTATCCCTTAACCTCAAGAACACTTCCTCCTCCTACAACCCCCTACTGGGAGGAAATACAGAGTTAACAGCCCTGATCTATCAGGAAATAGTCTTTATTACAAAAATTTGCATGTAAACAAATAACCACTGCACTGAACAGCCTCCCTCCAGAGCATGCACACCCCAAGTGTGGAGAAAGATAGAGTCTTTTCCTCACACAGAGGCCTGCCCCACGGGCTGGGCTCAGGCTGCTGCTTGGGACACACACTGGCCTGTACACACATTGCTGTGGGCCCAGCCCTTGATGGTCACTGGGAGCTGCCCCCCTGGGCAGCACTGTCTGTCTGTCCGTAACCATGAGGTGGGGTACGCCCAGAGTCCGAGCCAGCCCTGAGGCACCTAGGGCAGTTGGCTGGGCCAGCCCACCAATCCACCCACGTGTATGCACAACACAGTATGTGCCTGTGGAGTCTAGAGCACGGAGAGATCGTGGCAGGACTTGGACTTGGCGCGAAAGGCCATCTTGCGGCTGTTGCGTGCTACAATGCGGCCCAAGAAACGCTTTGCCTTCTTGCCAAGGCTCTCTCGCCGCCGGGTACCCGCCTGTCGACGTGCATTGGCCTCTTTGCTGTCCCTGCGCAGGCGTATCTGGCGCACGACACCCTCAAACAGGGCCTGGACATTGTGGTGCAGCGCTGCTGAGGTCTCAATAAACTTGCAGTCGAAGACCACGGCACACGCCCGGCCCTCTGGTGGGGAAAGGCACATTCTGGTTAAACAAAGCGTGGGTGGGTGAGAAGTCCACTCAAATCCTGGTCACCCCATTGCAGCTGCCACTCAGGAATCTCAGGGTCAGGGAAGGGGGATCCCTGGGTGGTCCCCAGAAACATAGAACGCAGCTCCTGTACAGAGGATCCAGGGCATTGCTGGGTCACCCAACTGGTAGAATGTGCCCACGTTTAAGGAGTTCACAAAGGCCCACAAAAGGAAACTCATTTATTGAAATAATTTGAAGTCAGATATTGAAATAGAAATGCTACAGTACTCAACACAAGAGAATGAGAACCTTGTTGAGCAGCTTAGTGCTTCATGGTTTGGTGTTATATACCAGTGAAACTAGAAGGAGAATGTCACCAAGTCACTGCTAGGTTCCTCTGAGGGGCTCAGTTCTGGGGGGTCACAGAGGAGAATGCTGAGCCCAAGAGGGGAGAATCCTCCCCAGGCACAAGCCCATGCCAAGACTGGTCCTGGCCCCAAATCCACTCTGTGACCTCCTATCCCAGTTCTCTACGCTCTCCTCACCCATTGTCTGTCAGGCCAGGGCCAAAAGGGACAGGAGACGAGGACCCTGTGGTGGCCCAGCTCAGTGCTCAGCAGCTTCCACCTCGCCTCGTGCGTTTGGTCCTTTCCCCAGCCCTCTTGGACCTTTGAGAGTCCAGTGGGAGGGCAGCAGTTTTCTCTCTCTCCCCCTCAAGTTTTTTTCCTGAACATTTTTAGCCACTCATGATCCCCAGGGACTTGAGCTGAGCCAAGACTGAATGGACCACAGCCCAGTTAGGATGTTCCTCCCTTTCCGACCCGCTCCCTGCTCACCATCCAAGGAGACCTCTCGAGAGCGCACCAGGTCGCTCTTGTTGCCCACTAGGATAATGGGCACATCATCCGTCTGCCGTGCCCGCCGCAGCTGGACTCGCAGCTCTGAGGCCTTCTCGAAGCTTTCCTTATCTGTCACTGAGTACACGATGACGTATGCATCGCCCATAGCCATGCAATGACCAGGTAGCCAGCGGCCACTATCCTGGGGAACACATATATACACATATCTACCCAATAATTCTCATGCCCCCAGGCTACAAGGCTGCCACTATCAGCAGGCCTCTATCCCCTGGGTCACGCTCCCACCCTGCCCTGGGTCTCAGCCTGCAGCCTACCTGCTCCCAGATGTCATAGACCATGAGTGATGCCTCCTCTCCATCCACTATGATGGACCGATCATATGTGTGCCCTAGGAAGGAGACTAGTAGTCAGGTTACCTGCTGGCTGCAAGAAGCCATCCCCCCACACCATGTCCCAGGTTTACTGTTCTGGCCACCCCTTCCAACTCCACTCCAGAGCCCCCCTAACCTTTCCCTCCACTTATGGCCACTATGTGACAACAGAAATAACAGGGCTGGGAAGTGGGAAGTAGAGGGCATGGGGGGCCTTCCTGATCCTCACCTAGACACCTCTTCCCCAAGCTACCAATGTCCTGGGTGGCCAATCCTGATGTCTTGGCCCCAAGGTAGCTCCGACCACAGTGGCCTGAGTTAAAATAGTGACTGTCATATTCTTAGAGCCTTTGTCACCCAGGGCTCTCTCCTAGAAACTCCCTCTGGTTGTGTTCCTGTCAGCCCTGGCAGGGAGGGATGTCCCATTCCTATCCTAAGAGTTGTCTCAGGTATGGGTCTTCTACTCCGGGCATCTCTCCCTCTAGCAAGAGCTGGAGGTCCCCTCTCTTAATTTCCCCAACCATGAAACGGGTCAGTAGAAGCATGGTTCTGAAAATGCCTTCAGAATCCCACGGTATGTGCGGCTTTTAATCCAGTTCCCCAGCCCTGTAGCCCTCAGTCCCAACCCTGGCATCTCCCCTCCCTTGAATAGTCCCAGCCCCTCACCTGCGGCCTCTGCTTCAGGCCCATCCTCTACACCACCGAAGATTCGCGCCAGAGCGCTCTTGCCCACGCCAGGCGCCCCCAGCAGCAGCACCTTGTAGACGCTCTCGTCTGAGTCACTGCCCCCTGAGCTGAGCGACTCGGAGGAGCCCTCGTGCCATTCGAGCGTCGCACCCTGGGCCCCGGTCCTGGTCCCGGTCCCGGCCGCTGCCAGAGCGCCCGGAGCCAGCGCCGCCTGCAGGTCCCGCTCGTCCACCGGCATGCTTCGGCGGTGCAGCGGGGGCGCCGGGCCCCAGGGTGTGCTGCCCCGACGGCGCTCGCGCTCCCGGCCCCCGCCGCGGTTCCCGCCCGCTCCGCTGCCGCCGCCATTCAGAGTCATCGCGCCCGACGCCGTCTGGGGAACGGGAGTGGGGAAGGCAGGGTAAGCCGTGGTGTACAGGGTGTGGGAGGCCGGACCCCTGGCGCGCCTGCCCTATCCCCGGCTCAGGCAGGACGCTGGAGCCGAGGACCTGCCGCAGTCCCCTCCCGGCTGTGAAGGCGCTCTGACCCTGAGCCACTCTCCCGACTCGTCCATCCGCACCCCGGACGGTGCGACCACCCGCACCCTGCTACACCAGGACACTCACCCACCCGCACACGGACACGGTCAGAACTAGGTTCCAGGCCCCGATACAGTCCACTCGCAGACCCTGGCTCGGACACCCGACGCTGCTGCAGCCTTCGCCTCCTCAGTCCGCTCTGGGCCCCGGGCTCCAGAGCTGTCTATTTAAGCGTCTGCCCGCCCCCGCCCCCACCCCCCCCCCCCCGCGCTCGCCCACGTCCCCGCTGCTGCGGGGGATGACGTGTCCGTCCCCTCCCCCTCGGGGGAATCCCCCACCCCCTCCCAGGACCTCGCACCCACCGAGACCCCGCCCCACCAGACTGGGCAGACAAAGCCTGGGTCTGAGCGTTTGTGGTGGGAGGCAGGGAAGGAGGCGGAAGGAATGGGGATAGGTTGAATGGTGCGGGGGAGGGGTTTGAAGTTGGGGATACCATCGTGGGTGGGGGTCAAGGGGGAAAACCGGAAGGGCCCACTGTGCCAACTCCCCTCTGGGGAAAAATTAGTTCTGGCCCTTTAACAGTGAATTCTCCCTTTGCTCTCCCCCAGCCCTGGCCTGTTGCCCAAACAAGCAGACCAATACAGGCTGGAAAGACTTGACCCTTCTCTGCTCAGGACACCCACTCCCCACCCTCCCATATCTGAGCTAAAACATAAGGGTCCTAAATCTGGACCTCTGGTCTTAGCACCAAGTCCTCTCTACTCCCCTCCCTGTCCTGGGGAGCTGAAGGTTCTACCTGATGCGCCTCCCCTTCAGGGTGTGGGCTAGTGTCAAAATGTGAGCCCCTGGGGGCACATGGAGAGCTGTTTGGGGGAGGGAGTCAGGGAAGGGAGGTGCTCTGGCAGTGCTTTGCAGGTAGAGGTGCATACTTGATTCTGGGGGAAGGAATACAAGCCCAGAGAAGGGAAAGGATGAACTCAGCACCACCTCACCTCCCAGCACCCTCCAGACAGCTGCCAACAACTCTGCTAAAAATACCTGGCCCTGGCCCTTCTGCTCCTGGCCTTTCCGTTCCTGGTCGTTCTGCTCCTAGGCTGGAGGTTGCCCAAAGTTGGGGAAATACTGGCAGATAGGTGTCAGATGGCGGCAAGAGTGGATGGGGTGGGTGGGACTGGACCAGAGTCAGGGCTGTATCCAGCCACTTTAAGTCTTCAATGGCTCTCTCCTTCCCTCTAGCCCCATAAGGACCTACTGTTCAGGGCATATAACAGGATCTGGAAGTTCAGACTCCCATCTAGGAGGGGCAAGGGGTAGAGCACCCTTGGGGCAGGGCTGGGAGGATGGAATTAGCCACCACTTGATGCCACCACTGCCCAGAGCTCACCCCCTCCTTAGACCTAGGGTGGGGGCCAGGGCAGAGGGGAGATGTCATGGGGAAGCTTGGTTTCTAGACCTGGCTCTGCCTCCAGATTCCTGGGTCTTGCTTCCTCTCCCAGCCTCAGGGTGCCCAGCTATAAAATGATCTGTTCCCCCCTTGCTCATGTCTAGGGTGTATGAGATTGGGAGCAGGCCGGCTATGAGGTACTTTGTGACAGGGATCTGCTATCAGACTCTGACGTTTGATTGTGATGAGTGTAGCTGGGGTGGGGGCACCCATTCAGGGCTCAGGTGACATCACGGATGGATGGATCCTAGTGGGCTGTTGTAGGTTGCCATGGAGACCTGGGTGGGGTTCTCTGGCTGCTGTATTAGTTTCCTTGGCAACATGGAAGAGGGCCTTGGAGTGAGGAGGGCCTGGCTAAGTAAGTAAGAGAGGGTTTGTGAGGGCCTCTCTGATCTTGAGGTCCCCAAAGTAGGCAAGGGCTAGACTGAGGGGTGGCCTGCCCACTTGTGTCTTTCCCATGGTCCTGGGGTCTTGGAGGCCTTGGCAACCCTATACTGGCTCTGGCTTCCTGGATGAGGTCCAGTGGCAAGAGGGAGTTGTGGTTTGAACCTCCCGTCAGGACGCAAGTCTCAAGAGCCAGCAAAACACTTCCCATCAGGAATCCTGGATGGACTGCTTATGGCACTCCTACCCACCTCACACATGACCTTGCCACTGAAAATAACCCCTGCATGTCCAGCACAGGGTAGGTATGTGGGGGTAGCTGTGACCCTTCCCAGCAGGGAGCCATGCAAGGAATTAGGGCTGGGTTTCCCCTCAAGTAATCTGAACTCTTGACTTCAGCAGTGTTTCTTCATTGCCAAGGGAACTGCATCCACATTAGGCCAGTCAGGCCCCAAGCATTCCCCCAACAGGCCAGACACACCACAAGCCTAGGTATGGCCAGGGGCCCCAGGAACCAAGAGCAGGACATGACTCTGAGACACCCCCACTCCCACCTCCTGGTCCTCTCAGCTCTCTGGGCTGAGTTTGGCTGCCCAGAAGGAGCAAACTGAGTCTGGAACACACCTAGGACAGCCCAGACTTCAAATCTCAGCTCTGCCACTTGCTAGCTATTTCACCTCTGTTCATTTATCTTGAGTGAGCCTCAGCTTCCTCCATGTAGAACAGGGATAATGTCTTCATGGGTGTTGTTATAAGAAATAAATAACGTGAAATGCAAAAGTAAAGTGGTTGGCATAGGTCTGGCATGTAGTCGTATCTCAATAGGAACACTTTTACCATTCTTGTGTGGACAGGACAGGTTGAGTCAATCTGTGGCCCTCTCCTGCTTGTTCTTTCCTGCTTCTGTTCTGTTCTCTCCAAAATAGTGATCTGCCCAGAAGAGGGGCAATGCAGATACCCTCCCCCTCTCCCCCATACCCACCTTCCCTCTGTGGGACCCACACCTTTCCCCCTCCTTCCAGTAGCAAAAGGTCATAAAGGGAACTTGGTTGGGTACCAGTATCCCCAGCCCTCCTCACACAACAGCCCCCATGTCCCAGTTCCTTTGTTCTAAGGCTCAATTCATTCATTCATCCCATTGACCTGTACTAATTACCTACTATGTGTCAGGCCCTTTGCTGTGGGCGTGACAATAAGCACAGACATAGCTGGGCATGTTCATACATGTCATCTAATCCCTGGGTCAATCTCACCAGCTATTTGTTGTTCCCAAGCCTGAGAAGTCACAGTCCAGAAATAGAAGAGCAAGATACACCTGACAGAGGGCTTCAGAGACCTAAAACTCCACCCCTATCTCATACCCATGTATAACAGCTGGAGTTCCAGAAAGTTGCCTGGGCACTAGCCCAAGGATTCACAGATGGTGTCTCTGCAGGCAGCAGCCAGGGGCCACGAACAGATGAGTCAAGACTGACAAGGGGACTATCTGATATGCCAGCTGTGACATGAGCAGCTTGATGTCCCTTGCCCACCATGGCGTGGCTGCCAGGAGGGCCAGTTGAATGACTCAGTGACACCTGCCTCCCCAGTGACTTCCCACCCCCAAGCCGAACAGACACCACAGAAACCTTAGATTGGGGTTGTCAGTACAGAGGTACATACATGGTAAAACCTACATCTGGGTACAGGTGGTCGGGGACACTCCCTGGGCCTGAGGGACCCTGGTTGGACACCATGCCTCTCTGGAGCGCTGAGGTTCTTCATCCATGGAAAGGGGCGGGAGGTACAGTGCCTGGAAAATTACCTGAAATAGGTGCAGATCCATTTTAAATCTTCACAGAGCAGTCCCAAGTGACTGTCACAACTATGCCCACGTTACACATGAAGAATCTGGGCAACGTGGGCTGATGACTTCACCTCTCTAAGCATGAGCAGCCAGATCTTGGTTACTGGGTGATGAAGCCACTCTCTCCTAGAATTGGGGACTGAGGGGGTGGGGCAGGCACAGGCCCTTCCATTCAGGCAACAGTACCCCTTGCCAATTGAGCAGTACCTGCTAAACTGCTTAGGTTCCTTTTTACTCCCTGGCTGAGGTCTTGGGGAGTAAATAATTTATTTCAGAAGCTTGTTTCCTCACCTATGAAATAAGGATAATAAAGGGTAGCAACTGCTACACAGGGCTGGGTGGAGGACTGACGGACTAGGTAGTATATGCAAAGCCCTCAGCCAATGCCCACTCTCAGGTCAGGCTCAGTGTTGTCAGCAGACCCTCAACAGATTTTTGAAGAGCCTCTGGAAATCTCTGCCCACAATCACACCTCAGCTTTCGCAGGGATGAAGCGGACATGCTCTTTAATATCCCCACTTATCCCCAGAGAAAGAAACTGAGGCAGGAAATCATGGCATTACGGTTCCTAACTAGCTGATCCCAGATCTAAGCCCCGGGGTCTGTCCTGGTGACCATCTGTGCTCTGGGCACAGGGCTGAGGGAGGCAGAGGCCCCAGACCTCAGCACCTGAAGTAACACACATCTGTGGGGTTGCTGATGGAGAGGGTACTTCAGGTTCCTTTCCACAGAGAAACCTGTTGTCACTGCCCTGACAAGGGAACCAGAGCAAGTGTCACCAACAGTGAGACAAGCAGGGATAACACAGCTACTGGTGGATGCTAAAGGACACACACAACACTCTTGGGCAAGGTTCTCATTAATAAACTCAGACCTGAACTCAATCAACTTCTAGTTTATACAAACATAGCAGACAACGGAGCAAATCAGACTGTGGAACTTCTTCAGGACAACTCACCTGACTTAGAAAAAGTCAGTGTCAATAAAGATTAAAAGATAAGGAGTGGAGAGACAGTTCTAGAAGAGGCTATAGAGATAACCATTGCAATGCATGAAACTTCACTGGAGCCTGATTAAAAAAAAAAAAAAAAAAAACACAACAACTATGAATGACATTTTGGGGAAATTCATGAATGATTGGATATTAGACAGTATTAGGGAATTTTTCATTTTTTGGCCAGATAACAGTATTGTGGTTATACAGGATTACTCTTAGGAGACCAGGATGAAGTACTTAGACGTGAAGGTCATGTGTCTGCAGTTGACTCTTAAATACAGTTATATTATACATACACACCTAAAGCCAACGTTGCAACATGTTAACAACTGTTGAATTGATGGGTATACTCGTGTGTTCACTACACTACTCTTTCAATTTTTTTTGTATACTTCCAACTTGTCCTAGAAATCAACCATTAGAAGAAATTTTAAAAATGAACTGCATCTTGGGGTGCCTGGGCGGTTCAGTTGGTTAAGCATCCAACTTCGGTTCAGGTCATGATCTGGCTCACGGTTTATGAGTTCGAGCCCCCATGTCGGGCTCTGTGCTGACAGCTCAGAGCCTGGAGCCCGCTTCAGATTCTGTGTCTCCCTCTCGACCCTCCCCCACTCACAGTCTGTCTCTTTCTCGCTCTCTCAAAAATAAGCAGACATTAAAAAAAATGTTTTTAATGAATTGCATTTCATCAACCCAGCCTGTATAGAAACTTGCACTCATGGGGCACCTGGGTGGCTCGGTCAGTTGAGCATCCGACTTCGGCTCAGGTCATGATCTCGCGGTCTGTGAGTTCGAGCCCTGCGTCAGGCTCTGTGCTGACAGCTCAGAGCCTGGAGCCTGCTTCTGATTCTGTGTCTCCCTCTCTCTCTGCTCCTCCCTGACTCATGCTCTGTCTCTCTCTGTCTCAGAAATAAATAAACATTTAAAAAAAAAAAAAAAAAGAAAGAAAGAAACTTGCACTCATAATCACCATCTCCTCTCAAACCCTGAAGGACCCCATCAAGGTGAAAAAGAATCTGAGACGTGCTGGGAAATGAATATAAATTAAGGATTTATTACAAAATGCAAAATGTTAGTTTCTCATTGTCAGTGATCCAAGAAAACAAGGCCATGAGCCCTGGGTGTGGCTGGGGGCAAAAAACCAGGTTTAGGAGCGGGCTGACAGGCACTGATTCACAACCTCCAACAGGTGGGTATTCTCTAGGGCAGCTGCCACCCGTTCCTTATCCGCAAGCTGCTTGTTCACTGGATAAGAAGGAATAGAGGAGGATCAAAGCCAGGCTCTGGCCAGCCTGCCGGCCAACCCGACTTCTAAGCCTTTGTATGCATATACACACTCGCACCAACCTACTGTCACCTCCTTCCCAGGACCCAGAGCTTTGACCAAGCTACCCAAACCACCTGAACCCACACCTATCCCACCCTATTGAGCTCCCTTCCACCTGGCTGCTCATGTCTGTTGCCTCATGTACTATAAAGTCTGGCACACTCTGGTCCTGTGTACTTAGGAGAGGAAAAGGGCAGGGATGGAAGAATGTGGTAAGCACAGGAGACTTAAGTCAGGCCAGCTTCACTCTAGGTTGCCACCTCCAATGAGGAGTCACCCACCCAGTTGGCCTCCTTCCATCTTGCCTTACAACCCACCATGGCAAGGGGGAAGCCACAGGGCCAATGCCTCAACATCAGCCCACACTTACCTGCGTGTTCTGAGGCATGGGTCCCTGGTGTAATGTGCACGTCCATCTGGGAGGGAGACAGGTGAGGCCTGAGCACTCATCCCTGTCTACTCCCTTGTCCCCTCTCCCCCATTCACCACCTTCCACTGATCCTATGTCCTAATCATGACTGTGGACTCTGGACCTTCCATTATGCCCCACACCCACCCACAGCCGGTCCATCATCTCTTTCCAAAGAACTGGCTGACTGCTGTTGATTTAAAGGGTTGCTTGTGCCCCATCCCTGCTCCAAATCTATCTACTTCCCTTCCTGCCAAACTCACTATTTTTCTGCACTTTTCAGCTCAGGCCGTTATACTTGTTCTCCCATTCAAGTGTAAAGGCTCCTCCCAGTTTCATCTCTGCTTGTTGGGATCCTGGCTGGCCTCACTTTGATGTCCATGTTCATGCTCTCCATGTCCTCCTCAGTAGCAGAAGCTCACCCCTGTTCCACCCCTGGGCCCCAGTTCCAATTCACCTTGAAACGCTGGGGAAGAGATCGAAGAAGCTTGACTTTGATGGACAGGCCAATAAGGGTGGCCATGCTGCAGTGCGGAATGGTGGGTGTGAAGGCCACGGCCACCGTGCTCTCGGGGTCGCTCACCTGGTTGAGGTAATGAGATCTCAGGAGGAGGCCCTCCCTCCTCCTTAGTGTGTTGCTTCAAGCAAATCGTCTAACTTCTACAGGCCTCAGTTTCCTCATCCATAAAATGGGCACAGCAATCCCCCCCTTCCCAAGTTCCCCTGAGGAGTCCGTGAGCTGAGAGAAGGCCAGCCTCCTGGTGGCCTGCTGGACTTTTCTGACTCTCCCGAACAACCTGCCCCCTCAGACGCTGGGAACGACTCACCTGAACCCGGACTTGCTCGACTACATTCAATTCTTCCAGCGTCAGTGGATGTTCCGGGTCATTGATGGAGCGAATCAAATGTGGCAAGTGAAGGAAAAGGGAGTCTGCCCCTTGACCCACTCAGAACCCTCCGCCGGGAATGCCTGGCCCTGATACAGCTCTACCAACTACTGGACACTTCAGCCCCCTCCCAGGGCCCCGCGAACGCTCCCGCGCTTAGCAGCGGCGGATATCGAAGATCTCGCGCGCGTCGATGCTGTCTGGAACCTGCTCGTCCTCCTCGCCCGCGGTCACCGGCCGCTCCCCAGAGCGCTCGTAGATGAGGGGGTTAGCGTTCTCCAAGAGGCCGCCCCCCACCCCGCCGCCCCCCACCATCGCGAAACCGCTGCCGGCCGCAGTAGGCGTGCACTTCCGCTCTTACCGGAGCACTTCCGGGGGACGGTTAGGGGGCGTGGCGTGGCGACGGGGTCGCAGGAGGGACATGCAGCACCAACCGTTCTAGCTCTGGGGTTTGAGGGGAGCCGTGGCCTCGGTTCACTCTGTGCGCTAACCCGGAGAAATGCAGTCCGCTGGGCAAATACACAGAGAAGCCACTCGAGCGGTGTTGGCCGTTCGAGCCCGCAGGGTGCTGGACGGCGGAGGCCACGGCTGACTCTCGGGGACACTAAAGACGGCCTGGAGTAGCTTCAGGCACCACTTCCTCCAGGAAGTCTGCCTTTCAGGCTGGGCGGGCGCTCCCGTACCAAATGCCCTCTGTGCTGGCACCGTTTACTGCGTTTCGGAACCTCCCAATGACGCGCCTGCACCCCCCCCCCCATTCCACCTAGGGCCCGGGAGTGCCCTGCCGAGTCCCCAGCACAGGGACTAACAGGCGCTCTTTAAATGTTTGTCAAATAGATAAATGACCTTGAGCTCGATCTTGGCGGGTAGGGGAGGGAGGGGTGGAAAGCCGTGGGATTGGGTTGGGGTTGTCTTTACGATAATGCCACAGTCATGCGTGCACTTCAAAAGGTAGGTTCTGACTGAATAGAGAGGAGGTCCACGGAGACCCTCAGATCAGGGACAATAAGGCCATGAGGGACCTTGAGATGGACCCAGAAACTGAGTCCTGAAAGCAAGAAGGAGCTTTTCAGGATGGGCAGTCACACCTCTCTGACTTTCCTCATGCACTTCCCTTCACCGTGAACAAAGATCACTCCCATTTCTCCATCTGTGGGAATCCTGACCATGCACCTCCTCAAGGAATCTCTTCTGGGTCCCCCAATCACAGGTTATTGCTCCCACTCTCTGGCACCCTTATCAGGTCTGTGACTATAAGGACAGTGAATGCAGTGACTCCAGGTTTGAGGAGAGAGTCGTTGGTATCGTGGAGGTATTGTGGAGGATGCCCAAGGAGGACGGAGCCAAGGGGAAGTGGCCATGTCAGTGCCTGCCTGTCACTGGTTTTTGCGTGTTCAGCAGGCTCTCCTGCCTTTCCCTTCCCAGCTAGCCCCGCCTACTTCCAGCCTAGGTCAAACTCCGTGCCCTGCCGGAGGCACTCACAGAACTGCAGCCTCTGGGCTGTCTTTGGGTGAAAACAGCATTTGTGCACTGGGTAGACCATGCGACTGGACCTACTTCGCGGGTGTCTGAACGCCGTGGTCTGTGGACTCCTGCTTCTCGTCCTGGGCCAGGGTGAGGCTCCCTTGAGGGGTGGCAAGGGACGGGGTCGCACTTGCCAGATTCTGCAGAGTCAGGACCTGAGGCTGCAGGAGGGAAGGTCCCAGAGAGGTGGGAACGGGTGGAGAACCACAGTGAAGGAAACCTGCACCAGACTGAATGCTGGAGCGATTGTCCGGAAACCGGGGGGTGGGCCCTCACAGGCACAGAGAGAGTTGGGGCTGTCTGAGCATACAACACCAGTGATGCAAGTAGGGCCAGGAGCTCTGAGCAGCGCCTGGTGACGCAGGCGGGGCTGGGGGTGGGGGCATCATTTGGGATGTTTCCTTCTTAGTGTTTGTGGTGGAGCCGGCGCTGCCCCCGAAGAAAAATACCAGTAATAATATTCCTGATGCGGTTTGGCTTTGAGTGTTGTGCCCTTGGCCAGAAGAGCGTCCTGGCACCCACTGAAGACCCCTCTAAAGGGGCCCCAGGCAAGGTTACTGGCCCTTGGGGAATCTGGCTATACAAGCCCAAGCCCCCTGCCTCTGCATCCTAAAGAGGCTGTCTGTTTCCTCTTCACCCCATGCACCCACCTGGAGTGATGGCACCTCTTGGCCTCAGAGCAAAGGTGTCACAGAGCACTTTGTGTCAGCTTCAGGTTACCAGTAGTTTAGGCTATTCTGGCACCATGCCTCGGTGTCTGCAGCTCCTGTGCCCCCTCTGGCCAGTGTGATCCTCTCACCCAAAACGGCCCCACCTGTGAGACCTGACTGTCCTCCCTCTTCCCAGTTGAATCTGCCCTGGAGACATCCACATTAATCCCTTCCCCACGGCCCACCCCACTTCCACCCTTACTAGCTGCTCACCAGGCTCTCAGCGGTCACCAAGACCTTCCAGCAGGACGATTAAAAGTGTTAATATTTTGGATAGGACCCACTTTCAAGAAGAAATAATAGACAAGCCAGAAGAGGGCATAGGTGATATGTCTGACCCTCTCCTGTCCCATCCGGCCCTGGCTCCCTCAAGGTCCCCAGGGCTTTTTACACACTGCTCAGTTTACCGAAGAATGGATTTGTGCACACATCCTTGGTTTTCACCTAAATGATCACAAATTCCCTCCCTTTCTGGCACCCGGCTTTTCTACTTCCTGACACAGGGGATGACTTCCCTATACCTGTACATGGTAGAGCTTCCTCATACTGTTGCATAGAACGGTTTCTCTTCAAGGATCCTTGATGTAACTGGCCTCTGATCAGGGATATTTCAGCATTGTGTCCTTTGCTATGACAACATTCAGGCATTGGAGGCCAGTGGCCTCAGTGAATTACATGGACAGATATCGCACCTGGCAAGGAACTGTGTGTGTGTAGGCAGCATGTTACTGAGGAGAGGGGTGGGCCTTTGACTTGGAAAAACATTGCTCAGTTGCCCTCTGTGGAACCTGTGAGTGCTGACTCTGATCTTATCCACATGATACGGCATCAAGCATATTGATCCATGCTGATCTGATAAGTGATCTGGGTAGAGGTAGGCAGGCAAGCTGGGAAGGGAAAGGTGGGTCTGGCAGGAGAGCCTGACTGAACATGCAAAAACCAGTGACAGGCAGGCACTCGCATGGCCACTTCCCCTCGGCCCAGGCCCCCTTGGGCATCCTCCACAATACCAACAACCCTCTCTTCAAACCTGGAGTCACTGCATTCAATGTCCTTCTGAAAGAAGAGTGGAAGGACACTCCTTTCACTCTTTGATAAGGGTGTTGGGGGCTCAAGAGTGGAAGCAATAAACTGTGATTGGGAAACCCAGGAGAGCTTCCTTGTGGAGGTGCACGGTCAGGATTCCCACAGATGGAGAAATGGGAACGACCTTTGTTCAGGGTAAAGGGAAGTGCATGAGAAAAGACAGGGAGGTGTGACTGCCCATCCTGAAGCTCCTCCTTGCTTTCAGGACTCAGTTTCTGGGTCCACCTTCAAGGTCCCTCATCCCCTGTTGTCTCTGATCTGTAGGTGGTATAAATCCCCAGAGTTGTTTTTTGGGTTTGTTTTTTCCCTTTTTATTATGGAACCAGGTTCAGATTGGCCAAGTTCTGCAGAAGCAGAACCTGAACCTGCCGTAGGGAAAGCTCCAGGGAGTCAGGAGCCAGTGAAGTTAACACCAGGAGTATGGGGAGCCTGACTGGATACCTCCCTGTACCCCAAGGTACAAACTCAGGGCTGCCTGCAGCCACACAGCATCAAAGGGCTTCCAGTCTCTGGTAGAATAATATAACAAATCTGCTGTATCCATAATCTACCTTCAGTAATTACGACCTGAGCAACCTGGTTTTGTCTAGACTACCACCTCTCCCTCGCACCATTATTTGAAGCAAATCCCAGATATTACATCACGTGTAGATTTTTTATCTCCTATTAAAAGAAAAGGAATATATAGACATAAAACAATGTCATGATTTCTTTTTTTAAAGATTTTTTAATTTTTTAAATTTTTTTCAATGTTTATTTTCGAGAGAGAGAGACAGAGTGTGAGCAGGTGAGGGGCAGAGAGAGAGGGAGACACAGAATCTGAGGCAGGCTCCAAGCTCTGAGCTGTCAGCACAGAGCCCGACACAGAGCCCAAACTCACAACCTGCGAGATCATGACCTGAGCTGAAGTCGAATGCTTAACTGATTGAGACATCCAGGTTACCCAAGATTTTATTTTTCAGTAATCTCTATACCCAACATGGGGTTCAGACTTACAACCCTGAGGTCAAGAGTTACATGTTTTAACGACTGAGCCAGCCAGGAGCCCCCAATATCATGATTTCTTAATGCAATCAAGCATCTAGCCAAATGTTCTTATTTTGTATTATCTCATAAATGGTATTTACATATTTTTTTAAATCAGGATTCAAATAAGGTCCATACTTTGGAAATTGGTAGACGTGTTTCTTATAACAGTGTTGAGACATGATTCACATAGCATACCATTCACCCATTTAAGTGTACAATTCAATGGTTTTTAGTATATTCACAGAGTTCACCACATCAATTCCTCCTTTCCTCCAACTTGAGCCCTAGGCAACCATCAGTCTGCTTTATGTTTCTATGGATATGCCAATTCTTGGCATTTTGTATAACTGAAAGCATCCAATATGTGATCCTTTGTGATTGACTTTTTTCACCGAGCATGAGGTTTTCAAGGTTCATCTATGCTGTAGCATGCTCAGTACTTTTTTCTTTGTAGTGCTGAATGATATTCCAACATGTAGATATGATACATTTTATTGATCCATTTAACAGTTGATGGACATTTAGACTGTTTCCACTTTTTGGCTATTATAAGTAATCCTGCTATGAGCATTCATGTGCAAGTTTTTGTGTGGACATATGTCTTCAATTCTCTTGGGTTTATAGCTAGGAGTAGAATTTCTGGGTCATATGGTAACTCCATGTTTCACTCTTTCAAGTACTGCCAGATATTTTTCCAAAGCATATACACCACTTTATCTCCTCACCAGCAATATGTGAAGGTTCCAGTTTTTCTACATCCTTACTAACATTTGTTATTATTGGTCTTTAAAAAAAAAAGTTTTATTTCTTTAAGTAATCTCTACACCCCACGTGGGGCTTGAACTCATGACCCCAAGATAAAGCGTCATATGCTCCTCTGACTGAGACAGCCAGGAGCCCCATTATCCATCTTTTTTTATGTGAATCTCTTTTAATCTTCAGCATCTTCCTCTGCTTCTCTTTTATTTTCTTTATAATTTCGTAGTTACATTGTTACATTGTTCTGGAGAGGATCCCAGAGTTTGGCCTTCGTTGATTATATCCATATGGTGTCTTTTAACTATTTCTCTGTCCCCAGTATGCTTGTCAACTTGTATTCATGCATTTATATTCTCAAGGCTTGACCAGATTTCAATTTTACGTTCTGCTTTGTCATGTTTTGGGGCAAGACTACTTCACATAGCGCTATGGACTCTTCCAATAGAAAACACACATTGTCTGATTGTCTTGCTTTTTGTGACAAAGTAAGTTGTTGACGTCACAGTGAGATTTCAATGAGCGTTTCTCTTAGCACGAGTGAGGTGAACACTTCTTCGTGTGTGTATGAGCCATTTATTTGTATTCCTTACTCTGTCTGAACATATTGTCTCATCATTTCCTATTCTTTCACCAAGTACATGCAGCTGGCATATTTCTTACTCATTTGTAGAAATTCTTTGTTAAGTATATCAGCTTGGGGACACCTGGGTGGCTCAGTCAGCTGAATGTCCGACTGCGGCTCAAATCATGATCTGACAGTTCGTGAGTTCAAGCCCCACACCGGGCTCTCTGCTGTCAGCGTAGAGCCTGCTTTGGATCCTATGTCCCACCCACCACCACCACCACCCCCCGCCCCTTCCTCGCTCACACGTTCTCTCTGAAAAATGAATAAACATTTATTAAAAAAAAAAAAAGAATATCAGCTTGGCCCCTTGTGTTAGGTGACTTTCAGTCACTTCCTCCCGTCCCTGATCCCCACAGTAGGAGAGGTTGTACTCCCCTCATAACATCATCACTTTGTTTGAAGGATGCTTGCTTTTTTTTTTTTTAACTATTTATTTATTTTAGGGAGAGAGAGAGAATGAGCAGGGGAAGGACAGAGAGAGGGGGGGACAGAGGATCTGAAGCGTGCTCTGTGCTGACAGCAGAGAGTCCGATCTGGGGCTTGATCTAACAAACTGAGAGATCATGACCTAAGCCGAAGTTGGACGCTTAACCGACCGAGCCACCCAGGTGCACCTGTTCTAAGGATGCTTTCTCTATGTCATTTCTTGCCACCTAGAGCATGAGATCCTTAAGCACAGGAGCCTTGGGTGTCCAACTGCCACAGTTCTACTGCCTCACTGTCAGCAGAAAGGACACTCTCACCCCTTCAAGCTTATGTGACCATATGTTTGAAGCTCCTGGAGGTCAACCAGGTGCTAAGTCCCAAGGAGCCTCACTGAGTGTGGTAGAAAAGGCCAGGGCCAGACCCAGCAAGGACAGTGGGGGGGGGGGGTGGTGGGAGAGTAGACACACAAAGGTTAAAGGCAGGACATTTGTAAAGCAAGTGTTTATAAGTCAGAGTCCCTTGAGCTGAAGACCAGAAGGAGAGGGCAACATTAGTAGCCTGGGAGGGCAACTAATTGGTAGACTCAACCCTGATGTCCACTTCTCTGCTCACAGGCCAGGACTCTGCCAGCCCCATCCGGACCACACACACGGGGCAGGTGCGGGGGAGCCTCATCCACGTGAAAGGCACTGATGTGGGGGTCCACACCTTCCTGGGAATTCCCTTTGCTAAACCGCCTCTAGGACCACTGCGATTTGCACCCCCTGAGCCCCCTGAATCTTGGAGTGGTGTAAAGGACGGGACCTCCCACCCAGCTATGTAAGCAGGGAGTCCAAGGAACTCCAGTCCCTGGGGTGGAGGGTACTCTGGGCCAGGTTACAGTTGTCATTTCATCTAAGCCTCCACAGCCAGTCTCCCCTCTGAGTTTGATGGGTCCTCACGTGCATTTTTTCCACGAGCATGCAGAGGCTTGGAAGGGCAAAGTAACTTTCCCAGGCTCGGGGCTTGGCACTTAAGGGGCATTAGCTCCAAGTGCTGAAGGGATGAGCAGAGATACAGATGTGCCTAGGTTCTAGTTATGTCAAGTGTTCTCTGCCACCAGGGAAGGTGTCTCTGGGAGAGGTTGAGTTGGCTCCATGAACCCTATGGGAGCCCCTGACTCCAGCAGCAGATACTGTAGATCCCTGAGGAGTAGAGGACCCCCACTGTGTGCAGTTACCGTGCCAGTGGCAGGGCCAACTGCCGTTGGCCAAAGGGCTTGCGTATGTTCTTGCTACTGGAAACCATGTTGGAGTGATGAGGTTCCCTGACAGTCTGACTTGAGATGAGGGATGCCCCACTGCTCTTCTCGTGAGAAATTAATATCCACTCATGCAGGCAGCACATGTGTGTGGGCTACTCCCCTGCTCCCGGCCTGAGTACAGGAAGACAGTGGTGCCTACCAACACATGCAACCCATGGGTCTCAGAGAGACCCCCAAAAGTCAAGATTTCCCAGCCTCAGGAGGATTGGTATCCAAGGCCCTTACAACCTTGAGGCCTCCCTGGAAGACTGGGCTCAATCACAGCTTCACCAGAGCCTGTGGCCTGTAACTTGGTGCAGAGGGGATTTAGGGAAGGACCATGATTGAGCAAGTTCTCAGGGGAGGTGGGACTGAGGGAGGCTGGGAGAAAATGTGGGCCCAGGATCTCATTTTGACCGTGGTACGGCCCCACTAGGTGTCTGCAGAACATCACTATCACAAATGAGATATTTCTGAAACTGCTGAATGTGACCTTGCCTTTCACCTCCATGTCTGAAGACTGCCTGTACCTCAGCATTTACACACCGGCCCACGCCAGGGAAGGCTCCAATCTGCCCGTGAGTGCCAGGCCCTAGCTGGCTGGGGTATGGGAGGACATTTCTTCTGCAAGAAGATCAGAAAGAACAAGATCAGACTGGGCACTGCTGCAGCGTGGACCCTGTTGAGAAGCCTCCCACTAGTGGGTCCAAGGGAGTGCTTCTTACTCAACATTAATGGCTGACCCTTGGGCATGGGGTCATAGAACCCTGACTGCTCCCGGAGGTCACAAGCTGTGGCCCTGGGCTGGACCCAAGGCTCACCCAACCAACTCATGCCCAGGAGACCCACTCGGGTGCTGTATCTGTTGGGCTTATGAGAATGGAGAAACTTTTGTTTGTTTACTTATCTACTTTTGAGAGAAAGAGAGAGAGAGAGGGGAGCAGAGAGAGAGAGGCAAAGAGAAAATCCCAAGCAGGCTCTGTGCTGTCATTGCAGAGCCTGATGCATGGCTTGAACCCACAAACTGCAAGATCATGACCTGAGCCAAAGTCAAGAGTCAACACTTAACTGACTGAGCCACGCAGGAACCCTGAGAGTGGAGAAACTTTTAATTAATGTGCATGTGGGATGATGCCCCTTTTCTTTCCACATCAGAGAGAGTTCTGGGAGAAATGGAGCCAGGAGGAGAGGGCCCCAAAATATCAGAAGCCAAATTTTCCTGATAGATTGGGTCACCCTCAGCCCAGGTCATGAAGACACCACCCTGCCCTGCCTGCGTTCTATCTATGTGGTTAGGCAGACAGAGCCAAAGTGGTGGTTAGTCTAGGTAGCAGCCCCAGTGGCTGGATGGGAGCCACATGGTGTCTGTGCTTTAATTTCCCCAGGTGTTGGTGTGGATCCACGGTGGTGGGTTTACGGTCGGCATGGCTTCCATGTATGATGGCTCTGCACTGGCGGCCTTTGAGGACCTGGTGGTGGTCATTATTCAGTACCGCCTGGGTGTACTGGGCTTCTTCAGGTGAGCCTGGGGTTGGGCAGGGCAATGCCGGCTGAGTGAAGCCAGGACAGCCCCATAATCCCTGTCCCTGCCACTCTCAGCACTGGAGACAAGCATGCAACCGGCAACTGGGGCTACCTGGATCAAGTGGCTGCGCTACGCTGGGTCCAGCAAAATATTGCCTATTTTGGAGGAGACCCTGGCCGTGTCACCATTTCTGGCGAGTCTGCAGGTGGCACAAGTGTGTCCTCACATGTCTTGTCCCCCATGTCCAAAGGACTCTTCCATGGTGCCATCATGGAGAGTGGTGTGGCTCTATTGCCCAGCCTCATTGATAGCTCATCTGATGTGGTCTCCACGGTGAGTACCCCCAACTGTGGGAAGCTGCCTCATCTTTTACCTCTCAGCCTCCATTACTCTGTTAAATGAGGACAACGAGGACTACCCTGCCATCAGAGCACCTGGGAAACCGCCACCTCTCCGGGGATGGCGGAGGGGCTCAGGGATCAGAATCCACAGAACTCTGCCATTGCAGAGGCTGAGCATGTTCTATGGCCCGCAAAACTGCTGCCCTAGTACCTGTGAGATTTGTGGTGCACCTGCCCCCAGCTGGGACCTTAGACAAATCATTCACCCTTGCCTGGAAGGATGAGCCAGCCCCTGCCTGGTCTCTTTACAGATGGTGGCAAACATGTCTGCCTGTGGCCAGATTGACTCAGAGGCACTGGTGGACTGCCTGAGGGGCAAGAGTGAAGAGGAGATTCTGGCCATTAATAAGGTCAGGCTGAGTGGATGCATGTATGGAGGAAAAGGACTGACAGGTGTGGGGAACACATCCCTTTCATTCCCTGGGCAAGTTATTCCATCTCCACACATTGGTGTCCTCACAGTCTTGAGCGGGAAGTTGAGGCCAGGCGATGCTAAGCCAGCTGTAGGACCTCCTGAGGGAGAGAGTATGGGTGTCCTGGATGAGCTGGGAAGGAGTGACTGGGATCCAGAAGCCATCAGAAAAAGGGACTTGACTTTGTGGGCCTTCTCAGCCCTTCAGGCTCATCCCTGGCGTGGTGGATGGGACCTTCCTGCCCAGGCACCCCCACGAGCTGCTGGCCTCTGCCGACTTTCAACCTGTCCCCAGCATCATTGGTGTCAACAACGATGAGTACGGTTGGCTCATCTCCTCGGTGAGGCTCAGCCCCAAGCTCCCAGGTGCCAGGAGTCCTTTGGGGAGCAGGGCTCTGGGCTTCATAGCTCTATCTAGGCCCATCCTACCCTCAACTTGAGATTCCCCCACTATCCAGGCCTTGGACATCTCTGACACCCAGAAGGACAGAGAGACTGTGAAGGCTGTTCTGCGGAATATGTTGGCAATGTTGGTGAGGCTTCTGGGGTCCTGCCCCAATGAAGAGGGCCTTTACTCCAGTCCAGAGGCAGGGAAGACCTATCCCCAAGATATCGTGTCCATGCATTGTCTCCCATGAGCAAAGGCTGGGTCACCCTGGAGCTAGGCCCCTTCCTTGCATTCCCTAGACCATTCCAGGATCCGTCTGCCCAGCCCGGACCCTGCTGCCTCCCTGCTGCCACCAGCCCACCTAACCTGACTATTTCTGATCCACCTGGGGTAGGTGTTGCCTCCTCAGTCTGTTGACATATTGATGGAGGAGTACTTAGGGGACAGTGCAGACCCACAGACCCTCCAGGTCCAGTTCCATGAGATGATGGGGGACTATATCTTCGTGATCCCTGCACTCCAAGTAGCCAGTTTTCAACGTGAGTACATCTGTAACTAAAGCCAGACCAATAAGGGGGCAGCTCAGAGCTGTAGGTCCCTGGCAAGGTCTATTGGTGTCCAGGTCCCAACTCATGTCTATTTATTGGGCCCATAGGTGCCAGGCACGTGATGTCCCTTGTTTCAGTAAATCCTCATGGCTAACCTAAGAGACATTCCTCATTTTACAGATGAGGAAACTGAGGTTCAGTGACCTTCAGTGACGTACCTAAAACCACACACAATTTGAATCCAGGTCACAATTTGAACTCAGGTCCTTCCCACTGCTCTTGCTCCAGCCAGTGGCTCCCTCACCCCATTGTTCAGATTCCAACCAGCATTGGACCTAGCTCTCTCGTCACCATGGGTAATGCAGGACGGCCCCAGGGAAGGGACAGCCATATCACGGCCTGTCCACCTCACCCTCTAGGTGTGCATGCCCCCGTCTACTTCTATGAGTTCCAACATCGGCCCAGCTTCTTCAAGGACACCAAGCCACCCCACGTGAGGGCAGACCATGGTGATGAGATGTTCTTTGTCTTCGGAACTGCCTTCTGGAAAGGCTATGGTAAGTGTTCCTGGGTGAGGTCCCTCAGAGACCCCTCGTTCTCAGAATGCGGGACAGGGCCTTGGCTGGGTCCCTGAGTGAGGGTGATAGCCCTCACTGTAGAGATGAGAGAGAGGAAAGAATCAGGTGCCCAAATCTTACAGCTAGAAAGGCTGAGCTAGAATTGGAGTCCAAGACTCTCCAGGCTGGGGCCTTCTCTCCCTCCACCTCTCCCCACTTCAACCATGGATGCCTGGCATGGGTGCAGAGGAGGGTGTTTGAAAGGCATATTTGTTTCTTAAGTGATTTTGCAATGTCAGAAGGAAGAAGGGAGCCTTCTAGAACAGAGATGAGCCTAGTTTGGGCGGGGAGAGGGCATGGCTTCCAAGGGCTGCGGGGAGAGTGGGCAGAGAGCCAAGCCTGAGAGGGCAGGGGAGCAGCCAGGGAAAAGTTGCACACGGGCTGGCGAGTGAGGTGGGGGCTGACCCGTGTGCTGGGCCGGGGTTGGCGCTCGCTCACCTGGACCCTTGTCCTCTTGCTCCCTATAGTTGAAGTCACTGAGGAGGAAGAGCTGTTGAGCAGGAAGATAATGAAGTACTGGGCTAACTTTGCTCGAAATGGGTGAGCTGGCACGCCCCACCTCAACCTTCAGGGGCTGCGGCGGCTTGAACCATTCAAGGTCCCCCTTTTCTGTTGTGTCTTATTAGCTTACATGTTTCCTTAATTGCATGGTGGTTCCTTCCCTAGCTTCAGGAGCCTGGGAGGGGCCTTGTGGGTGCTGAGCGCTCAGTCCATCTCCAGGAGCCTCCCTCTGACAGGAAGGGAAAAAACAGCCCAGGTTGCCCAGGTGGAGCTGACACTCTAGTGGGAGGTAGTTTCTTTCCTAAGTCTAGAAACATCCCCCTGTCATTCCCCAAGCCCACCCAGCTTGTTTGGTACCTTGCCTGACTCCAGTTGGGGTGCCAGGTCTGGGCTCAGCAGGGCTCAGAGTGACTCTCCCCTGCCCTGCTGGGAGGGCATGTCTACAGGAACCCCAACGGCAAGGGGCTGCCCCACTGGCCTGTGTTCGACCAGGAAGAGCAATACTTACAGCTGAACTTGCAGCCTGCGGTGGGCCGAGCCCTGAAGTCCCACAGGCTCCAGTTCTGGACGAAGACCCTACCCCAGAAGATACAGGAGCTAAAGGAGGCGGAGGAAAATCACACAGAGCTGTAACTCCCTGTTACATCCCTGTCTAGGGTGAGAGGGTGGAGGGGTGCATTTGGGTGCAGGTGGGAGTCTACCACATATGCTCATACACACCCACTGAGGAGCTAGTCGCTTCTGCCTTCGTTCACATAGCCATTCACGCATGATTCAAGCCAGCCAGCCCGCAAACATTTATTAAGGGCCTACCGCATATCACTTGCCAAGCCCCCCATACATCCTCTCATGTTAGACATACTCAGTGAATGAAGCCCGGGATGGGCAAACCCCGATGGAAGTGCACACCCCACTGAGCCTGGGGCCCCACCCCCTCTTCCTCACCTCTACCCCATCCCCACCCTCCCTCCCCCCTCCCTTTGAAGGAGGGTGCTTTGGGAAATGTTAACCACACCTGGCTCTCAACAAGCCCCACATGCTCTCCTAAGTAGAAAATCTGGATGCCAGGAGCCCAGGAGCTCCGAGATCTTGACCACCGAGGCCACCAGCTACTGTGAATGTAAAAGTCCCTGCCCCACCCATTGTCCCCTAGACTAAATGTCATCTATTACTGACATTTAAACACAACACTCAAGGGGCGCCTGGATGGCTCAGTCAGTTAAGCGTCTGACTTCGGCTCAGGTCATGATCTCATGGTTCATGGGTCTGAGCCCCGTGTCAGGTGCTACGCTGACAGCTCGGAGTCTGGAGCCTGCTTTGGATTCTGTGCCTCCCTCTCTCTCTGCCCCTTCCCCTCTCACTCTCTCTCTCCATCTTAAAAATAAATAAACATTTAAACACAGCATTCACTCACTCACTTATCTGTGTTCCACAGAGGTGACCAACTCCATTTTTTGTAAGAAGAAGGCCTGAGCTTGTCCATGCGGCCCATGGAACCTGGGCCAGGTGTGCAGTGTCCAGGAGAACTGGGTGGGTCCCTCAGCCATCCACCTCCCGAAATTTGCCTTTATTTTCAGTGGTGCTGTGACACCCAAACTTTACAGGATTGTAGCACATCCATGAAGATGTTTATCTGTGAGATGTTTCCTGGAAGTAGGATTGAGGGGCCAGAAAGCCCAGGAGAAGAGACTCTTGTACCCAGACTTCCAAAGGCCTCTCTATCCAAGGAGGGGCTCCTCTTACCTTTTAGAATTCTCCTTGCCAACCCCCCCCCACCCCCACTGAACATCCCCCAACTCACTCTGAGCATCCACATGATCAGTTTTCCTGCGTACCCCATTGCTTTCCCTAAACTTTTCTTTCCCTCACCTTACTCACCCCCCGAAAGAAACCCTGTCTTATATGGTATTTGATCTCAGTGTGCAAAAATACCAAATTGTGTTCACTCTGCCTCTTTGTTTCACCAAAGCACTTTTTCTGCGTCACTAATAGGCTGTATCCCTCTTCTCATGGACCTAGGAGTCCTGCTATGCCCCCACCTCTGACCAACTTGCCCTGTCCACACACTAGATTTTCCAGGAGGAAAGAAAGTCCTCCTTTCCCTCCACTACATTTAAGCCCAACCATAGAGCCTCGTGACATGGGGCCTGAAGGATGCCGAGAGGCCACCAGATGGCAGACGAGGATAACCTTAAGCCTGGCTGTCTTAGAGGGAATGGGCTTTCCTTGTGGTGAACTGCTGACTGGTGCATGAAGCTTCTCTTGTATTCTGAAAGCATTTATTGAGCACCCACAGCATGCATGCCTCTGTATGTTTTTCAGGCCTGCAGATGCATAATATACTTTCTAAAAGTGGGTTCCCAGTACTAGTTTTTTAATCATCTTATTTTTTTTAAACAGCTTTATTGTGGAATAATTTACATACAATTAAATTCACCCACTTCAGGAAATATACAGTCACTGTCACATCAAGTTTTAGAATGCTTCTATTGCTCCAAAGAGTTCCTTCATGCCCCTTTGCAGTCAGTCAATCCCCATTCTGACCCTGGCCCACACAACCACTCAATTGCTTTCTATTGCCATAGTTTGCATTTTCTAGAATGTTCTAGAAATGGAATCACTTCTTACAGGTTTCTGTCACTTAGCATAATGTTTTTGAGATGCAACCAGTAGTTTCCTTTTCTTGCAAAGTGGTATTCCATGTATGGTATGCTACGTGGTATCCATTCACCAGTTGGTGGACATTTCAGTGACATTCAATTTTTTAAATTTAATTTCTTTAAATTTTTAAAGAAAATGCTAAGCTGTCTTCTAAGATGACTATACCATTTTTGTACCCCACCAGCCATCTGTGAGAGTTCTAATTGCTCCATAGCCTTGGCAACACTTGGTCTTATCAGTCTTGTACATTTGATTAATTTCAGTAGGTGTGCAGTGGTATCTTACTGTGGTTGGTTCCCTGTTTCATGTCTTTCTCTGTCTCTCTGTCTCTGTTTCTGTGTTTGTCTCTCTCCCTTCCATGCTCTAGCTCTCCTGAATGTGCCTATGGATCAAGGTTCAGGGACAGGAAGGGCCCCCACCAGGGAGGTTGCCAAAGACAATCCAGGAAGGAGCACAGAGGGAAGTTTGATCCTAGGCCTCTCCAGCTCTGAATGCTAGCTGGAACCCCAGGACAGAATCTGGCATCTTCTCTCAACATGACCCTCACCCTGTTCCTCACTGAGCCAGCACTTCTGTTTGAATTAGTAAATATTTGCCAGTGCCTCACACTCCCCACCATCCCAACCCCCACACGCTCCTGACACTAAGACCCAGAGGAGAGTCCTGCCCTTACTTATAGTAGGGGCTGTCCGAGAGAGATGGACACCCTGACAGACCCCTGCCCTGAGGCAAGAACAGGCTTCCAGTGGCTCTGGTTCTGTGCCTTGTGTTTTCACACATGCAACCTCACTTCAACCCTGCGAGGTGGTTCCTATTATCATCACTCTTTTACGGATAACGACACTAGACCCAGAGCCAGCACTTGGCAGAGCCAGGATTTGAACGCAGGAGATCCGGCTCTGAAATCACATCTTCCAGGGATTTGGAGTAGGATAGGAGTTGTGAATAAGAATCTCTCCTGCTCCTCTTCCTCCATTCCTCCCTCTACCTGCAGACCTCAGCTCCTCCTGCCCAGGAACCCAAGCGCCTTGAGGGCAGTGCTCTGCTTCTGCCCTGTCACGTGAGGAGCCTCAAGAGAGTGGGCCTACATGAAAAAGCCACCCCCAAAATACACCCTGGGTATACTGGGTTCACTGAGTCAGGAGAACTGGTATTTGAACCCAGAACTGCAGAGCTCCACGGCCCAGGCTCTTTCCCTTCTTTGGGATTGTCACATCACCCACACTCCTGCAGGGCACTCTCTGAGCCCTCCTCCCCCAGCCGAGGCACTAAGCACTGCGTGTTAGGGCTGGCCACCAGCCAGATGGGGCTGTCCACCGAGGGTTTTGTAATACAGCCCTTTAGAGATTGGCTGTGCCAAAGGACGGAGGCTTTATTATAACTTGCACCACTTCTGCCTATAGTCAGTTGTGAGGAGCATGGGGACAGTGGTAAGAATTGGGCCTAGGGTCCTGGGCTGGGTGGCCTGTCTGCTCCTGGCATTCCCTGCTACAGCCACTGGTAAGACACACCAGCAGGGCCTGCAGAGCTGGGAGCTTCGGGGTTGTTGGGAGGACTAGAGTAGAAGGCAAGAGCGAGGTAGGGATGGGGAGGGTGGGGCAGCCTACTCCGAGAAGGAGCCTTCAGTTCCAAGAAATGCCGGGGGGATGTGCATCCTCTCCAGGCAGGGGTTGTGTGTGTGTGTGATCTCCAGAGCAGCCCTGCCAGAGAACACGATTGTCCTTAGGTTTCAAGGGCACCCAGGATTCGTGTACTCACTAAGATAGACACAGAAATCATTGTAATGAAAAGAGGTTTACTCACAGTTCCTAGAAACAAGAGGCATGCAGGGAAGCATGGGGTCCGCTCTGTCAGGAGGGAGAGGACACGAGAGGAAAACGTGGTCAAGAGGCTTTGTTGTTTCCCAGAGAAGGAACAGGTAAGGCAGGCAAAGGTGAAGCAGGTTTCAGATTAGTTAATTTGAAGATTTTCAGTGGGCTCTGGGGCATAGGGCTGTCTCTAGTTGTGTGGCACCTGGCCCTCAGGTGATTAGGGCAGGTGGCTAGTGGTGGAAGAATCTGAGAAGCCCACAGAGGAGGTGGCTGGGAGCATGGACTCTGGATTGGTTGGTTTGTCTCGGGAACGCACACCTCTCAGTGAATTGTTTACTATTTCTAAGAATTGGCTAGCCCTGAGACCTACAGTCCCTCCAGAGTCTGCAAGGCTCCCCTATGTCAAAACATCAAAATGAAGAAAATGAACAGATGTGATTATTGCACTTAACTGAGCAGATGAGGAATCTGAGGGTGAATGGCTAGCCCAAGCAAAGCCCCAGAGCAGGTCTGTGAGTCCGGGAGAGCCTCCCTCGGGGAACTGGTCTGGTCTGGAGAAGAGTGGTAGCCATGCTGAGGCAGGAGGAGAAAGTGGGAGGTAGTCATAGGGTCCATCCCACGGGCTTGCTGGGAAGGTAGTCAGAGCGCTGTGTGCAAAGAGCTCAGAACAAGGCCCACAGAGTAGGTGCTCAGAGAGCCAGTGTTGAGTGAGTACATTTGCCACTCCATACCCTGTGGAGGCTGCAAACTCACTCCATGGCCCTCCGTCCTACTCTCAGGGCCTGAGGTCACTCAGCCTGAAGTGGACACCACCCTGGGCCGTGTGCGAGGCCAGCAAGTGGGCGTGAAGGGCACAGACCGCCTTGTGAATGTCTTCCTGGGCATCCCGTTTGCCAAGCCGCCTCTGGGGCCTGGCCGATTCTCAGCCCCACGCCCAGCGCAGTCCTGGGAGGGTGTGCGGGATGCCAGCACTGCCCCTGCAATGTGAGTAGCCACAGCGGAGGTGGGCAAGCAGGCAGGCTGTTGGGGGGGTGGGCCTAGATGCCAGGACCGGTGGGCTGAGCTGCTGGCCCTGGGTTCATCCTTCGCCACAGGTGCCTGCAGGATCTGGAGAGAATGGACAACAGCAGATTTGTGTTGAACGGAAAGCACCAGCACTTCCCTATTTCAGAGGACTGTCTGATCCTCAACATCTACAGCCCGGCTAAGGCCACCGTGGGGGCCAGGCGGCCGGTGTGCAGCCCAGGGGGCCCTGTTTGCCCATGTAGCTCTGCCCTGCCTAACCTCTCTCCAGCCCTGTTTCCGTACTGAGGGGGGTTCCCAAGAATGCCCTAGGTTGATGGCAGGGCAACTGGTGTCCCGGGAGCTTGGGGTCACCGCCCCATGGCTTCTCTGCAGGTCATGGTATGGATCCATGGGGGCGCTCTGGTGGCCGGCGCCGCCACCTCCCAGGACGGGTCAGCCCTGGCCGCCTATGGGGATGTGGTAGTGGTCACGGTCCAGTACCGCCTGGGGCTCCTTGGCTTCCTCAGGTGAGGTGACTGGCTTGGTGGAGGGCACTGCTGGCACTGGGGAGAGGAGCTTGTGAGGGGAGTTGGGGAACTAGGGTGGAGGTCCAGAGCTTGAATGCAGATTTCTCAGGCAAGCAGAGTGTCAGGAGACCAAGGGCCCTCCCCCATGCCATCTGGGGCAGAGAAGGAGGTTCCCCATTGCTCCACCTTGGAGAAGGGCTCGATCAAAGCCAGAATTATACAGAGAACTTGGTCCTTTGGACAGAAAGTGTTGGCTCCTGGTCTGGGGCCAGGATCCCAGCAAGGGCTGGAGGCAGGGAGCAACAGCTCTGGCAGCCACTTGAGAACCAGCCCCAGCCGGCTGGGTCCCCCCATACCATGTGCTGGGCACATGCCTAGTAAGCATGTCTCATAACTAAGCCAGACTTGGTGAACGGGGGAGGGTGTGCCGTCCTGGTGGCTGGTTCAGGGCCAACCTGCAAGGGCTGAGGACAATCTATGAGGGGAGCCAGGCTGCGCTAACCTCTGCCCCCCTGCGCCCCGCCCCCAGCACTGGAGACGAGCACGCCCCTGGCAACTGGGGCTTCCTAGATGTGGTGGCTGCTCTGCACTGGGTGCAGGGGAACATCTCCCCCTTTGGAGGTGACCCCAACTCTGTCACCATCTTTGGCGGTTCTGCCGGTGCCTGCATCGTCTCTGCCCTGGTGAGTCACCTCAGGGGACTAGCAACAGTATCTCCTGCGGCCCCAGACCTCCCAGCTCTCCTGCCCTCCTCTGACAGCCATCTGTCCTCCATATTGCTTCCAGGTCCTGTCCCCGCTGGCTGCAGGGCTATTCCACAGAGCCATAGCCCAGAGTGGAGTCATCACCATTCCCGGCTTACAGGCTTCGAACCCAAGGCTCCTGGCTCAAGTCTGCCTCTCTTTCATCCTCTTACCCCACATGTACCTACCACACCCCCACCCTGCACTTGCCCTGATGTCCCAGAATGGATGTCCCTGGCAGGGAGCCCCTCGTTAGCAGAGTCGAAGGAAGCACACTGCCTACGGAAGCTCAGAGAAAAGCACCAGTGCCACCTGGGCACAAAATGATTCGGGGACCTGCACCTCCAGCCTCACTTCCTGCTGACTCCCCAACCCTGCTCAGGCCTCAGCACCCACTATCATCCCCTCCCTGCCACACTGGCCATGCTGGAATCCCTCCTCTCTGAACCCTATCTCATTTCCATATTCACTCTGGCAAAACTTTCCTGACCCCACTGGGTCTGGAAATATAGTTAACTAGTTAATGACACTGTTCTCAGATTGGCAAGGAGGACTCAGCTACCCACACAAATAATGACAGTATGATGTAATGGGGGACACACAAGGTGCCTAGGGACCACCCAAGCTGGTGGCTTGGTGGCAGTTCTCTGGTCAGTCCCAAGTTCCCATCTCTGACATCACTGTCCCATTTTCCCTACAGATGTACCTCTTCTCTATGGGAGGCAGAGGGCTGGGGGTGAAGGGTGAGGGGTGAGGAGGGAGGGAGAGGCAAGACTCTTATCTGTCCCCAGAGCTTCGCGGACTCCATGGCCTGCAGCTCTACCTCCTCAGCTGAGATGTTGCAGTGCCTTCGGGAGAAGGCAAACAAGGAGCAGATCCTTAACATGAAGTTGGTATGCCTACCTCTTGGGGGACAGTGGCAGGCAATAGCACAGAGGGGTCCTGTCCAGCTTCTGTGAGAGCCGAGAGGCAATCAGCAGTCTGGGGTGAGGCTTGGGGCAGCCACCCCTGATGGGAAGGGGCTGAGGGCCCAACTTGGCCTGGGGGGTGTGAATGCAGAGGCACCCCTGCCCCGAGGGCAGGCCCTGTCTTCCAGGGAAGAGGCCTGCTTAGAAGGTCTCCCTATTCCCCCTGGGTCCTCTAACCCTGGTGACTTCTACCCCCTCTAAATAAGGCTCAGGCATGCAGCCATGCGACCCCTGGGATGCCATCTTTTAAGGCATGGGCCTGACTGGGAAGACCCCTGCCTTGCTTTCTCCTACAGAACACTACAGCTACCTACACCATTGATGGCACCTTCTTTCCCAAGAGCCCCAGGGAGCTCTTGAGGGAGAGGCAGTTCCATTCTGTGCCCTTCCTCCTGGGTGTCAACAATCACGAGTTTGGCTGGCTCATCCCCAAGGTGAGTGTCCTCTGGCTCCTGTGTCCTTCAAGGCCCTATCCCAGCCAATCCTCTGCTACCCTGTCATTATCACAGCCTGTGAGGTGACACTCCCACTTGATAGGTGAGAAAGCAAAGCTCAGAGAGGTTTAAGGGACTTGCTCCAGGTTATGCAGATTAATTTTCCCAAAGCAAATGTTTCCTTCTGGGGACCAAGCTTTTGCACAAAGTGGCCTTCTGGGCAGTACTGATTTGCAGCATATTTGGCTTGGGGTCTGGTTTATACATCAAGCTCTATGAGACTGGTGAGTATGACTGTGTCTGAGAGACTAATTACCTGAGACTTCCAGGTTTCAAACAACAGCAAGCCAGTGAGGAACAGCATGGCCCATGTGCCTTCCAGTCCCTTCCAGGTGTACAGGACTCCCCACACAGAGCGTTAACATCATGCTTTCCTTCTGGGCATCTTCCCTATCATTCTTCTACCCATCTTCACAGTGATTGACTTTAATGACTGCAAAACCTTCCACAAGGGAATCATAATAGTCCTTAATTTCTACACTTGGGCACTTTCTAGTTTTACGACTGAAGCTAAGAGGGCAGTGAACATTTTCATGTCCACAGCTTTTGTCCTTTTATTTATTCCTTTGGAATTGATCCCCAGGAGGGGGGCATTTGGGTGTTTGCTGGATGATAGGCTCATGCAATCTTGACACTCAAGGACAAAGCTTGTAGGCCAGACGTGTGTGCGTGTGCGTGTGTGTGTGTGTAATGACTGATGAGTGTTAAGAGGAAACAGTACCCTGGGCTCTGGCAGGCAGCCTTGGCCCCACATGGTCTACTTAGAGTCATGAGTGGAAGAGTGAGAAAGAGCCAAAGGCTGGCTCCCAAGACCTGGACAAGCCTGCCTGGAGCAGAATGCTGTGCCCGGGACTTTGTAGGCAGGATGTGTCTCAGGAATTGGGTGGCTCAGGGGGCTGTTCACCTCCTTGCTGGTGCAGAAATTCTCTTCAGTCCCCTTGTCATCCATGTGGACCCAACTATAGATTTTTCAGCCAACCAGATGTTTACTAAATGTCCATGGTGTTAACTTTAACCATGGAAAGCAATTCATACATTTTCTGGACATCTCTCCACCTCTAATGTATTGCCACTGGCCGAGCACTTTGTGAAATTGCTACTACGCCAATTTAAACTGCTGCCAGTGACTAAAGTCTCCAAGTTTTATTGCAACTTTACCAGCTTTGCAGATGATAATTTTTTAAATACCAACTTTATTGAGATGTAATTTACATACCATAAAATTTACCCTTTAAAAAAGTGTGTAATTCAGTGGGTTTTAGTGCATCCACGAAGTCATGCAACCATTACCACTATCTTATTCCAGGACATTTGCATCCCCCTAAAATTCAGCCCATACCTGTTTGCAGTCACTTCGCATCCCTCCTCCCCCAGGCCCTGGCAGCCACTAATGTACTCTCTATCAAATCTGTGAATTTGCCTATTCTGTACATTTCAAATAAGTAGAATCCTACAATGTTTTTTGTGTGTGTGTGTGTCTGACCTCTTTCACCTAAAATGATGTTTTCAAGTTTCATCCATCTTGTATCTCGTGTTAGTATTCTTTCTTTTTTATGACTAAATAGACCCTTGTGTGGATACAGCACGTTTTGTTTATCCATTCATCAGTTGATAGGCATTTGGGTCATTTCTACCTTTTTGGCTATTATGGATAATCCTACTATGAACATTCATGTACAAGTTTTTATGCAATTATAGGTTTTAATTTCTCTTGGTTATATACCTAGAAGTGGAATTGCTGGGTCCCATAGTAACTCTGTTTAATCGTTTGTGGAATTGTCTGTTTTCCAAAGTACCATTCACTGTACCATTTCACATCCCCCCCCCCCCCAGCAATGTAGGAGGATTTCGGTTAGTCCACATCCTCAACAACACTCACTAGCTCTCGTTTTGATTATAGTCATCCTAGTGGGTGTGAAGTGGTATCTCGTTGTGGTTTTGATTTGTATTTCCCTAATGACTTACCATGTTGAGTATCTTTTTATGTGATGATTGGCCATTTTTATATCTTCTTTGGAAAAATGTCTATTAAAATCTTTGCCCATTTTTAAATTGGATTATCTTTTTATCATTGCATTGTAAGTTTCTCATATAGTCTAGATACAAGTCCCTGTCAGATGTATGATTTGTAAATCTTGTTTCCCATGCCGTGGGTTGTCTTTCACTTTGTTACGGTGTTCTTAACAACACAAAAAACTTAACATTTTGATGAAGTCCAATTTATTTTCTCTTTTGTTGCTTGTCCTTTGGGAGTAATATCTAAGAATTGATTGCTTAATCAGATTTACCTCTACGTTTTCTCGAAGAGTTTCATAGTTTTAGCTCTTATGTTTAGGTTTATGATTCATTTGAAGTTAAAACTGTGCATATGGTATGACTGAGGGATTTTTTGTATGTGGTTATCCAGCTGTTCTTGAATCAGTTGTTGAAACACTTTTTTTTTCCTTATTGAACTGTCTTGATACACTTCCTGAAAATCATTGGCCATAAACTTAAGGGTTTATCTCTGGACTCTCAGTTCTATTTGGTTAATTATATGTCTATCCTTATGCCAGTACCACACCATACTGATTAGTTTTGTACTAAGTTTTGAAATGGAGAAGTGTGAGTCCTCCACCTTTGTTCTTCTTTGTTCTTCAAGATTGCTGTGTTACTTTGCTAGGGTTGCCATAACAAAGGACCACAATCTGGGTGGTTTAAACAACAGAAATTTGGTTCCTTCTGAGTCCTGTGAGAGAGAGTCCATGCTTCTCTACTATGTTCTGGTTGCATCAGGCGTTCCGTGGCATTCTCCCTCTGTCTTCACATTCTGTGCCATCTGTCTCTGTGTCCGAATTGCCCCTTTTCACAAGGACATTAGTCATATTGGACTAGGGCCCACCCTAATGATTACCTTTGCAATCGTCTTAACTTGACTACCTCTCTAAAGGCCTCATCTTTAAATAAGGTCACATTCTGAAGTACTGGGGGTTATGCCTGTGCATATCTTTTTGTGAAGATACAAATCAATCCCTAACAGTTGTTCTGGTTATTCCAGGTCCCTTACATTTCCATATGAATTCTGATCAGCTTATCAATTTCTGCAAAAAAAAAAAAAAAAAGTGGCTGAGATTTTGGTAGGGATCATGCTGAATCTATAGACCAGTTTAGGAAGTATTGCCATGTTAACAAGATGAAGTCTTCCAACCCATGAACATAGGATGTCTTTCCATTTACTTAGGTCCTCTTTAGTTTCTCTAGTTTTTAATGTACAAGGTTCATACTTTGTTAATGAAGTTGATTCCTAAGGATTTTATTTTTCGATGCTCTTGTAAATGAAATTGTTTTCTTCACATCACCTTCAGGCTGTTCATTGCCGCTGTATAGAAACACAACTGACTTTTGTCTATTGTTCTTATCATTTTAAAGAACTTTGCTCCTTTAGCTTTTTTAGTTTAGTCCTTTAATGTTTAGTGCAGGTTAACATCCCCCTGTGGGTATGCACTCTTTGTGTTTGCTCATCCATGAGTTTTCTGTTCCTGTTTTCACAATGATTAACCAAGAGCCCCACAGCCATGAAACTAACTTTAATAGCGAACACTTTACGGTGCTTACTGTATGTTAGGGTCTTCATAGTTACTACTCCGATCTTCATAACAATCCTATGAGGCAGGTTATTGCCATTCCTCTTTCACGGATTAAGAAACTGAGACACCAAGAGTTTAAGCAATGGGCCCAGGTCATGGATTTAGCAAGTTGCAGAGCTGGGATTTGAACCCAAAGACTGTGCCCTTAAAAACCTAACATATAAAGCCAACATTTCGCTTTAAAAACAACATTTTGGGGCGCCTGGGTGGCTTGGTCGGTCGAGCGTCTGACTTCGGCTCAGGTCATGATCTCACAGTCCGTGAGTTCAAGTCCCGCATCAGGCTCTGTGCTGACAGCTCAGAGCCTGGAGCCTGTTTCGGATTCTGTGTCTCCCTCTCTCTCTGCCCCTCCCCTGTTCATGCTCTGTCACTGTCTCAAAAATAAATAAACGTTAAAAAAATAAAAAAAATAAAAATAAAAACAAAAACAACATTTTAACTTTCCCTGTAGGCCTTGCTAAGCACCCGGGGGTCTTGATACTGCTATGACCCACGTGCTTGTTGTATTTGGCGCTGTTTCCTCCCTCCTCGATTTGAGGTTTATCTTTTCAAGTCTATGGACTTGTGGACTTCAACACACTTGGCTCTGTTCACAGGACTGTGAACACTCGCCTGCTCATAGCTGGGAGTAGGGGGTGGGCAGTAATCAGGCTGTGCTGAGAAGACCCTGATGTCCCCACAGGGCTGGGGTTTCCTGGATAAGATGAGGCAGATGAGCGTGGAGGATATGCTGGCCATATTAAGACCCCACTTGACCATTCTGGTGAGTCAACAAGGGAGGAAGAGGTAGTCCAGTGGGTATCCTATCCAGAATAGTAGGGCACCCTCTTCCTCCTACCCTTCAACCCCCACAGCTACCCACACACCACCAAACCCCTTGGCCCAACTGCTGACTTTTAGTTCCACCTAGAAATCCCCTTGGACATGAGTCAGTATGGTTCCCAAAGGAAGATCATCATCATCATTTTCATCATTTCATCATTTTCATCATATGCCCCTTAATGAGCCCATATTATGTGCCAGAGACTATGCTGTGCTGTGCTGAGCACTAGGACAGGGATTCATTTCCTTCAATTCTTACTATATCCCTGTGAAATAGACACTTTCATTTTCCCCATTTTACAGATGGGTCAAGGTCTCATGATAAGTAAAGGGCAGAGGCAGAGCTTGAGCCAGCTCTGTCTGACCCCACAGCTTCAGCTGTTAAGATCATCCTGTCAGATGTGGAGTAAGTTGGATCTGGAGTCCAATCCAAGCCCTGGCTACCTGTCCTCAGTGAGCCTAATCCCTTTGAGCCCATTTCCTCCCCTGTAAATGGGGATATACCTCCCATATGAGGAAACTGGATGCTGTATTTGAAAACTCTACTAGGGAGCTGGTATTGAAAGATGCTCAATCTATGCATATTTCCCTCCCTTCTTTGGACCCCCCAGAGCCCTCTCCATTCATACAACCTCATCACTATTCTCTGGAGCTCTGTGGAGCCCCCATGATTTGTTCTTTTACCAACTTGCTGGTTAACTTCAACCAGGCAACTGCTCAAGATCAGAACCCTTAGCTGGGAACTTCACGTAGGCTGCCAAACAACACTGCCAGGCAGGAACTGACTTTCTGGGAGGCTCAGCAACGTATCTGAGATCACACAGCAAAGCAGCAATCGCAGAGCTAGGATTTGACTCCAGGTCTGACCTTACCCTGCCTAGACATTATCCAGAACCCCAAAGGGAGGCAAGGGCTGGGCCCTGGCACATGAGCCCTGGAATATGAAGAGGCTGTGCTGGAGGGTGTGAGGTTTCTATGGAGGGTCTGCTGGGCTGTGGGACCTGAGCATGCCTAAGCCTGGTTTCCTGCCCCAGGATATACCCCACGAGGTGATGCCCACCATCATAGATGAATACCTAGGCGGCAGTTTCGACGCAGAAGCCAGACGCAATGCCGTCCAGGAATTCTGGGCTGACCTTATGGTTATCTTTCCCACCTTGAATTTCTCAAGAAACCTCCGAGGTGAGCCTATCCCTGTTCACCTGCCCTACCCTTCCCATTTTGGCTCAGGAGTTGGGTTATCATAGGCATCATGGCCCCACACCCTGCTGCTACCCCCACACCTCGCTTTCTCTCTGAGATGCAGCGTTAACAGTAATGAGAGGTGACTCTGGCAGGTCACTCTGCAGGGGAGAAAACCAAGGCTCAGAGATGTGCAGTAGAGATTTGAAGGTGATCTGGCTGTGACATCTGTCACCTCATTGATCGCCAGGGTTGATTCAGCTGATCTGACTGGCTAGGTGGGTGTCCCCTTCCTCCCTCCTCGCTGCATTATGTCCTTCCCAAAGCTGCACTATCAGTCAAGGACGACCTTCCCCAATAGAGGAAGACCATTCATTCTTCAGTCAAGGGAATATGAGTAGCTGCGCTCTCCTGCTAGAACCTCCAAACAAGCTCTCAGAGAGGCGCAGTGACTTGTCTAAGGTCACCCAGCAGGGCCCATCCCCAATTCTCAGGCATTCATTGATTTTTCCCACATTCAGCACTTCTCCTGGGAGAAAAGTCTTGCTTCCCCCAAGCCTAGTGGCTAGTCCCTGACACAGCCCTAGAATAGCACCAAGTTCCTATCTTTGTGACCTTAGGCAAGATACCTAACCCCTCTGTGCCTCAGTTTCCTCATTTGCAAAATGGCAACAATAATAGGCTCTAACCCATAGGTTGTTGTGAGGATGAAATTAATGATTGCACATAAAGCACATGGAATGGTGCACAATGGCCAGCAAGTGCTCAGTAAATGCTTGCTGATAATTATGGTGTCATCATCAGTATTGTTACTGGTGTTAGTGTTATTGGTGTTACTATGAGCCAGTCCTGTTAGAGGTAGGACCTGGTCAGGCTGAGGGTACCTAACTCTGATGCCACCCTCTCTCCGCAGATTCTGGAGCCCCCGTCTTTTTCTATGAGTTCCAGCATCGACCCAGTTCTTTTGCGAAGATCAAACCAGACTGGGTGAGGGCTGACCATGGGGCTGAGATTGCCTTCATATTCGGGGGTCCTTTCCTCATGGATGAGAGCTCCCTGCTGGGTGAGGACAGATAGACATCGATCCCTGGGCTGTAGGCTCCACAGGCTAGGGTGGGGCTTGCAGGCACAGAGGTCTCCAGTCAGCACAGGGAACCCTTGGGTTCTCTCCAAAACCCACCTGACCTTGATCTAGGTCTGTTCCTCCCCTAGCCTTTCCAGAAGCTACACAGGAGGAGAAGCAGCTGAGCCTCACCATGATGGCCCAGTGGACCCAATTTGCCCGGACAGGGTGAGTGAGCAAGTGGGAACACCTGGCTTTGGGCCTCTACTATGCAGATCTTCCCCCAGGGGATAAAGCAGGCGGCCCTGGACTTCATTCATTTTTCCTACCCAGGGACCCCAATGGTGAGGGGTTGCCTCCTTGGCCTGCATTCAAGCAGTTGGAGCAATACCTGGAAATCAGCCCGACACCACGAGTTGGCCAGAAGCTAAGAGAAGCCCAAATGCAGTTCTGGGCAGAGATACTTTCTGCCAACTTCCGGCAGTGGCAGCAGAAGCAGAAGGGCAGGAAGGCCCAGGAGGAGCTCTGAGGCAGGGCATGGGCCTTCTTGGCTGGAGGCCAACCCTAGGGGTGGCAGAGTCCCAGCAAAACAGCTTCTTTCTCCCCCTGCTAAGAAACTTTAACTCAAACCAAGCTGATGTATGGACATGTCCCTTAAGGAATCAGCCCCTCCATGACTGAAATTGTGCTGTTGAAATGTCACCTGCTTCCCACTTTAAGGGCCTCTGTACAAACTCCTCCCTCTTCTTTCCCCCTTGCTTCCTAGCAAGTTCCAGCTCTTTCCTTAAGCTCCCTCCTCCATGAAGCTTTCCCTGCCTTCTCTAGGCCCAAGTGTATGTCCGTTACAGCATAGCCCACTCCAGGCTAGCACTGTCTGTATCTGTGTCTCTTTCCCTTCTCTGAGAGTAGAAATCAACCTGACCCCACTCTGCATCTTCCCCACAAGGATCAGGAGGACTTGGAGTCAGGAATGTTTGATGAGCGAGTAAAAGACTGAGAGAGTGTGTGAATGGTGGCTGCTGGATGTGAACCCAGGCTCTTCAGCCACCAAAGCTATGCTCAGGCCTACACAGATGTGCCCCTTGGCCAGAAGGGTGAATGGACTCCAAAGGCAGTCCTGGGGTAGGAGGAAGTCCTGAGACCTCAAAGAATTCTCTAGAATGGATCTCAGCCCCCAAAGGCCTCTAACTCAGGCTAAAGGAGATCCTTTTCTCTGTGCTGCCCAGACTTGTTCCCCTGCTCCCCTGCACAAGACACAGCAGAATCCAGCAGGGCCAGAGCCCTGACTCTTAGCCTATGAGATGTCAGCTTCCCAGTCCTAGTGCTTCAATGCTTTATGGCCTGCTAGGCTCCTCCCTGCCCTCCCAGCTTGGGGAGACCAACTTCTGGGGGAACTGAGCACAGCTCCACAGCACCTACTAGGACACAGGAGAGGAGACTGGGGGAGGGTGTCTGGACTAGTGCATCAGTCAGACTATTGTCACAGAGAAAAGAAGAGGCCTACCCACTCAGGCCACAACAAATGAAGAGGAGCCAGAGGCTTTTGAGGCAAACATGTCTTCTTTTTGAGAATCAATGCACCACTCCCTTGGGGAATCTGGATTTTAATACACGCCACAAGGACTTTCTTTCCCTGCCCCCACTATCTCATCCTACAGGTCTAATCCCACATATACCCTTCTTCCATCAGACTCAGTTCCTGGCTGCTGAGGGTTACATGAAAGCACTTGCAATCGGGACCAGTGCTGTTCAGGGAAGTCCTTTTTGGGCAAGGAGGAGACACATAAAGCCAGAGGGACACTAAGTCATACCACTCCCCTGCTCAAGAGCTCCTTGTGAATCCCAGACTTTAGCCTCTACTACAAAGCTGTAATCATCAAGACAGCATGGTATTGGCACAAAAACAGACACACAGACCAATGGAATAGAATAGAAACCCCAGAACTAGACCCACAAACGTATGGCCAGCTCATCTTTGACAAAGCAGGAAAGAACATCCAATGGAAAAAAGACAGCCTCTTTAACAAATGGTGCTGGGAGAACTGGACAGCAACATGCAGAAAGTTGAAACTAGACCACTTTCTCACACCATTTACAAAAATAAACTCAAAATGGATAAAGGACCTAAATGTGAGACAGGAAACCATCAAAACCTTAGAGGAGAAAGCAGGAAAAGACCTCTCTGACCTTAGCCGTAGCAATCTCTTACTCGACACATCCCCAAAGGCAAGGGAATTAAAAGCAAAAGTGAATTACTGGGACCTTATGAAGATAAAAAGCTTCTGCACAGCAAAGGAAACAACCAACAAAACTAAAAGGCAACCAACGGAATGGGAAAAGATATTTGCAAATGACATATCGGACAAAGGGCTAGTATCTAAAATCTATAAAGAGCTCACCAAACTCCACACCCGAAAAACAAATAACCCAGTGAAGAAATGGGCAGAAAACATGAATAGACACTTCTCTAAAGAAGACATCCAGATGGCCAACAGGCACATGAAAAGATGTTCGGCGTCGCTCCTTATCAGGGAAATACAAATCAAAACCACACTCAGGTATCACCTCACGCCAGTCAGAGTGGCCAAAATGAACAAATCAGGAGACTATAGATGCTGGAGAGGATGTGGAGAAACGGGAACCCTCTTGCACTGTTGGTGGGAATGCAAATTGGTGCAGCCGCTCTGGAAAGCAGTGTGGAGGTTCCTCAGAAAATTAAAAATAGACCTACCCTATGACCCAGCAATAGCACTGCTAGGAATTTACCCAAGGGATACAGGAGTACTGATGCATAGGGGCACTTGTACCCCAATGTTCATAGCAGCACTCTCAACAATAGCCAAATTATGGAAAGAGCCTAAATGTCCATCAACTGATGAATGGATAAAGAAATTGTGGTTTATATACACAATGGAATACTACGTAGCAATGAGAAAAAATGAAATATGGCCTTTTGTAGCAACGTGGATGGAACTGGAGAGTGTAATGCTAAGTGAAATAAGCCATACAGGGAAAGACAGATACCATATGGTTTCACTCTTATGTGGATCCTGAGAAACTCAACAGGAACCCATGGGGGAGGGGAAGGAAAAAAAAAAAAAAAAGACGTTAGAGTGGGAGAGAGCCAAAGCATAAGAGACTGTTAAAAAACTGAGAACAAACTGAGGGTTGATGGGGGGTGGGAGGGAGGGGAGGGTGGGTGATGGGTATTGAGGAGGGCACCTTTTGGGATGAGCACTGGGTGTTGTATGGAAACCAATTTGTCAATAAATTTCATATATATATATATATATATATATATGAAATTTATATATATATATATATATATATAAAGAGCTCCTTGTGATTCTCTGTCACCCTTAGGGCAAGTCCAAGTTCTTCACATGGCATTGAAAGCCTTCTGTTCTCATCCCCCTTCTCCACCAGGGAAGTATGTCCCCACAAGCCAGTAGAGAGCCTGGCAAGTACATAAGCCCCAATCACAGTGTGCCACTAGGGACACAGAGGGCTGTAGGAGCACAGAGGCATAGTCCAGCCCTGACATGTGCCTTCTCTAAATAAATAAATAAATAAATAAATAAATAAATAAATAAATCTTAAAAAAATAAAGGGTAAAATTAAGTGATTTTTTTGTATCTAACTACTTTCTGTGTTTATTGCTTTCCCTATTCTGGACACTTCATATAAATGGAATCATATTATATGCAGTCTTTTGTGATTGGTTTCTTTCACTTAGCATAATGTTTAGATGTTCAGCCATGGTGTAGCATGTATCAGTATTTCATTTCTTTTGGCCAAATAATATTTCATTTTATCAATATACCACATTTTGCTTACTCATTCATCAGTTGATGGACATCTGGATTGTTTCTACCTTGTAGCTATTATGAATAATACTGCTCTAAATGTTTGTGTACAAATTTTGTGTGGACATGTTTTCATTTCTCTTGGAGATACACACATACACATACACATACACATACACAGAGGAGTAAAATTACTAAGTTATATGGTAACTCTTATAATCATTTGAGGAACTGCCAGACTGTTTTCCAAAGTGGCTGCCCCATTTCACATCCTGACCAGAAGTCTATAGGATTTAGATTTCCCTACATTATCTGAATTTTTTATTCCAGATGCCCTAGTGGGTATGAAGTGGCATCTAATGTTGGTCTGATTTGCATTTCCCTGATGGCTAATGATGTTGAACATCTTTTCATATATTTATTAACCTTTCAAATATATTCCTTGGAAAAATATCTTTGTATCCTTTGCCCGTTTTTTAATTGGGTTGTTTGTCTTTTTGTTAAGTTGTAAGATCCTTTATATATTCCAAATGTAAGTCCCTTAACAGCAACTTGTATATGATTTGCAAATATTCTCTCCCATTCCATGGGTTGTCTTCATTTTCTTTATTTTTTGCATGGAGCTATCCAGTCGTCTAACACCGTTTGTTGAAAAGACTGTTCTTCCCACCACTGAATGGTCTTGGCACCCTTGTCGAAAATCAACCAAGCATAGATACGATGGATTTATGGACAGACTCTTAATTCTGTTCCATTATTTTATATGTTTGGCTTATGCCAACACCTACCACCCTCTCTTGATTACCATTCGTAATAAGTTTTGAAATAGGAAGCTAGGAGTCCTCCTACTTTATCCTTGTTCATGCTTGTTTTGGCTATGCCGGGTCCCTTGCAATTCCATACAAATTTTAGAATCCAGCTGCCAATTTCTACCAAGAAGTCAGCTGAGATTCTTATAGGGATGGCATTGAATCTGCAGATCAATTTGGGGAGTGTTACTTTACCAACTTAACAATATTAAGTCCTTTCACACAAACATGGGGTGTCTTCCCATTTGTTTACATCTACTTTAATTTCTTACAAAATGTTTTGTAGTTTTTAGAGTATAAGTTTTGGACTTCTTTTGTTTGGGAGCCTCCAGTTCATGGAGGTGCCCCAGGAGTTATCAAGTCCACAGCTGAGCTGAGGCTGTGCTTTTCTGAGAAACACCTGTGAATACAGAAGTGGCCAAGTACACTGGCCAAACCCCTCTTGGGGGGTCCTATCTGTTATCCCTCATCCATGGCTTGGTATTGCCTACCCCCACCCCTGGCACTGGCTTCTAGGGATCCTCAGTGCTGGCCATCTATGAACTCTTGCTAGCCAGAAGGTCCTGAAGGTTCCTTACTGGTGCCATTCTGACAGACACAAACTCTCCCTAGGTCTGTAACTACTACCTTTGATGCTGTTTGGAATAGAGAAGGTTAACTCCCCCCGTTTTGATATACCCTGGTGAGGGTCATTGCTGACCTGCTTGAGCATAGGATCTCAGCTCAGTGAGAGGATTCTTCCATCATTGCAGGTACCTTTACTGCCCCCCTGTGGGTGGGAAGTCATGTCAGAACCATGATGGGTCCAGAACCATGCCCTCTAACTTCGTCCCAGACCCAACTGCTAGGCCAGCTCCAAGAGGCTCCTCTCTCCAGGACCTGAGATCAGGCCTCTAAGAACACTCCACCCCTGAGGCACCTGGGTGGCTCAGTCAGTTAAATGTCCAAATTTGGGTCAGGTCATGATCTCAAGGTTTGTGAGTTTGAGCCCTGCATTGGGCTCTCCGCTGTCAGCACAGAGCCCGCTTCGGATCCTCTCTGCCCCTCCCCAGCTTGCACACACACTCCCTCCCTTTCTCTAAAGTAAATAAACATTTTTAAAAATCTTTTTAAAAAAAAAAGAACACTCCACCCACTTGTCAGACATGTCTACTTAGGGCTAAAGCCCAGTAGTGGACCAGATGACGCTTCAGTCTTCTCCCACAAAAAGAGGAAGCTGGGTGACTCAGGACAGGAGCCACTTAGTGCTACACATCAGAATCACAGATCCTTAACCCTAAGATAAGGTTGCATCAAGGACATCTGGCTGACCCAGCTACCCATTCATCATCCCCCATGCCCCATGTGAACTCTGAATGGAGCACCTCTCTACTGAGGCACCTGGCCTGGCACAACTGCTCCCTATAGGGACAGGTGAAAGGTTGTTTCTTTTTTCAGGGAGAGATGGCAGGAGTGGAGCCAGCTGTTGGCAGGACCACACCTTAAAGCCCACATAGAACCAGCCAAGTTGCTGCACAGCTGGGTAGAAGAATCTATATGTGACTGGCACCCAGACCTAGCAGGTGGATTCACAGTCCTATCTGCCTTCTCTACCACCCCCTTCCCTTGTCCTCCCTCCCCCAGTTTGGCCCTTGCTTTGAGTGACACATGCTTAGTGCATTCAGGTAAACTAACCTTGTCAGGTCCTAGGCAGAAGAAACAAGTGGCTCTGCCGCCTCCCTCAAATAGGGCTCCATACTCCTAATGATGCGGCCATGCACAGCCCACAGGGGAGGCTGGCAGAGTGAGGAAATGAGGAGGTGAATGTGGTCCAGAAAGAGGGATGTACGTGGTCCGAACCAGATGGAGCCACGGGTAGTCACTACTTCCTTGGTTCTGCCTTCCCTGTCCTCCCATCCCTGCTCTCTTGAAACCCACACTGATGGTGAACTCTCCACTAATGTTGTTAAAGAAAATATAGAAAATACAGAAAAATTAAAGAAAAAAAGAGAAAAAAATCAAGATCATTAATGACTCTGCAACTCAGAGGCAACCAGACACTATTTTGACATTAATCCTTCCTGTTTTTTTTTTTTTCAACGTTTATTTATTTTTGGGACAGACAGAGACAGAGCATGAACGGGGGAGGGGCAGAGAGAGAAGGACACACAGAATCGGAAACAGGCTCCAGGCTCCGAGCCATCAGCCCAGAGCCCGACGCGGGGCTCGAACTCATGGACCGCGAGATCGTGACCTGGCTGAAGTCGGACGCTTAACCGACTGCGCCACCCAGGCGCCCCAATCCTTCCTGTTTCTTTAGACAGCTTTGGAGTGCACTCTCCATGGCTAATCTGCTCGTATTCAATATACAATTCCAAATTCTGCCTTTTTCCAGTTATTAAACCACAGCAGCCTTTTCCCAAGTACTGATGACAACAGCTGACATAATGGGTTTCCCCTGTTTTAAGTAATTTCCCTGGGTTAGCTCATTTAACTCTCACTGCAACTGTATGAGTTAAGTACTGTTATTATGCTGATTTTACAGAAGGAGTAACTCAGGTTCAGAGAAGGTAAGTGACTTTCCCAAGGTCACACAGCTCATGATGGGTAGGGCTGGGATTCAAACCCAGCAGCCTGGCTCAGAACCACCACACTAAGCCATCTGCTGCTATAATGAGTCTTACAGAACATGTCATTACTGACTGTGTAGCATATATTATATAATGTAGATGCAACGTCCCTTATTCACCTATCCCTTCTGGTCATGTTGGGGTAAGACTGTTGTCAACAAGGCTATAGGACGCTCATCACATAAACAATTTTTTGTGTATTTTGGATGGTCTCCCAGAACAAATTTCTCGGTCAAAGGATGAGGCGGTTTTAAGTTTCTTGCTCCATGTTGTTCAATGATGTTAGGAAAGTCTGTGAGTAACATGCCTGCCACCAGAGCACGAAGGCACCTACTTTGTCAACAGTAAAGCTGTAACAGGGAGGGAACTTTGATGTGTTAACCAAGACCCCAGGATGCAGTAGACATGGAAGTCCCCAAGCCACAGCAGCACATGAGAATTTTAGACCATAGAAAATGGTCTGAGAACCATTTCTGCAATTCCCAGGCCCCTTGGCCATTCAAGGCTTGAAAAAAGAAAGTTTGGGGGCACCTGTGTGGCTTAGTCAGTTAAGCATCTGACTCTTGAATTTGGCACAGGTCATGATCCCAGGGTCATGGGATCGAGCCCCATACCAGGCTCCATGTTGAGCATAGAGACTGCTTGGGATATTTTCTCTCTCTCTCTCTCTCTCTCTCTCTCTCTCTCTCTCTCTCTCTGAAAAATAAATCTTTAAAAAAATGTTTGGAGGTGGGGGATTTAGGAGAGAGATTTTCTCTGGAGAGAGCTGTTACCTCCCTGTGAATCCTCATCCCACTTCCTTCCTCTCAAGCTGTGGGGCTCCTTTTCGGGAGACCATGGAGGAGGGCGAGAAGTGCTGCCCACCATGGGGAAGTTCAGCCAACTGGAGCTTGACTCCATCAGCTTGTGACCACAGTTGGTAGGGTAGTGGGGCTGCAATGGGAGGGGCCATGCCTCTCCTGGAGTGGGGCAAGGGGTGTCAGAGGGTTGCCCACAAAGACCCTGCAGGATTGGAGGTCACCTCTGGCCTGTCTCAGGCCTCTTTCTTAGAGGGGCATAGAGCCTGGGAAGAAATGTTGGGCAGAAAATGCCACACTCTGGAGACTGAGGAAGGATCACAGGATAGGAACTGGGGGACAGGTATCCCAAGGAAGGGACATCTCTGATGAACCCACAAAATTGGCCATGAGAGAAGGAGTAAGCTTTAACCATCTGCCAGGCCTCCAGAGCAGGAGGCCATGGGTCGAGGAAGAATGGCACTGTTCCCTTACCTTTCCCTCTCTGCTCATTCTACCCTGCTGAGCAGAGGCATCTCAGAAACCCATCAGACCCCTGTTCTCAAAGGACTCCAGGCTTCGATGGGAGATTGGGAAGGGAACAGTCTTAACTGTGAATTAAGATGAAACTCCACCTTCCTCCTGTCCCCACCCCCTGCTCCAGGCCCAGGTGCTTCCAGATCTGGCTGCCCCAACAGGACCTTGAGCCTGTGAGGACAGTGACCATGCAGGAACACCCCCCCCTTCCCCGCCCCGCCACCAGGGACTTTTGATTCTTGGCACAGAGCCTGCCACTTCATGATGGTCCTGGCTGAGAGCTGGGATGTGTGAGGAAGGGTGAAGCATTGCCTATAAAAAGAGACTGGGCAAAACAAAGGGGAGCAGGGAGGCCTGAGACCCTTAAATCCACAGTGAATACACCTGGGGATTGAGGGGCCTTGTAACCAGGTCCTCTGCTGCAATCTTAGCACCTACTGTGCACTCAGAGCTTGACTCACACTGCAGCTGTAAGCCTATTGCACAGACGAACACATCAGGCAGAGATTGCAGACTGGTCAGTTTTTTGAAGAGCCAAGACTATCTATCATGTGCTGTCACTCCAAGGCAGACAATCAAGGCTGTGGGCTGCCCAGAGGGCTGGTCACAATTTCTTCTGCCCCTGCACCTGCTGATGGGATTTAGGGAAGATAAAAGTGGGACCTTCCAGTGCTCACTGGACACTGCAGACACAGCTACCAACTGGTACCCACAGTGTGGATGTCACCCCAGCCTGTGGCAGGAGCTGGCTGGCCAGAACATGAGTTGGATTCTATACCTGAGCCTCACCCTTTGCCTGATGGTGCTGACAGCCCTGGGTAAGCCCCAACTCCATCCTGAGGGTGTCAGGCAAGAGGGACATGAGAGACACAGGGGCAGGCCCTCAGCTCAACCTCTCCTGGTGCAGTGGGGCAAGGGCATTTCAACAAGGTCTGGGCAGATGGGGGGGTTGTTTCAGGGCACTGATCCTCCCATCAGCTAAGTCTAGACATTTATGTTTATATATTAAAATAAAATATATTTTATAATTTACATAACTTTATGTATTTATAATTTGTTAATTTATATTTGTATTCCTTATAAAATTAATATTATATAAAATTACTACTATATTAGTATATACATTAGTGTGTATGTATATGTTACCACCAACCAGACTGAGATCTAGAACCTTTCCAGCACCCCACATGCTCCTTCCCAATCAATACCCTCAAAGTAGCCACTATTCTGACTTCTATCACAAATTAGTTTTGCCTATATAAGTGCATTTAAATTTTTTTAAATGTTTTATTTATCTTTAAGACAGAGACAGAGTGCGAGCAGCGGAAGAGCAGAGAGAGAGGGAGACACAGAATCTGAAGCAGGCTCCAGGCTATGAACTGTCAGCACAGAGCCCAATCTGGGGCTTAAACTTGTGAACCACAAGATCATGACCTGAGCCAAAGTCATACGCCTCACCGACTGAGCTACCCAGGCACCCTGTTTAAGTGCATTTAAATTTTTTTATTTGCGAGAAACTTTGCTAAATCACTTTTAGCATTTTGGCACATTTTCTTTTAGTTTTTTTTATTTCATGTTTGTACACAGCTACAATATTAGCATGTATACAACCTTATACACTGCTTTTTTTCACTTAGAATCTTATCACAAGCAGCTTATAACTTTAGTTTATAGTTAAAATTTTTTTGCCTGGTCCTGTGACATAAATGATGTTTCTAGTACTCACTATGGTATATTTAACTATGGTTCATAAAGGTCTTCGTTTTAATGCCTTTCTGACTCTTTTCTGAAGGGAGGGACCTGAAAGTGAAATTACTGAGTCAAAATAAACTTTTAAAAACTTTAAAAAAGGTTGGGGGCGTACCTGGGTGGCTCAGTTGGTTAAGCGGGTGATTCTCAATTTCGGTTGAGGTCAGGCTCTCACCATTCGTGAGCTGGAGCCCTACATCTGGCTCTGCACTGACAGCATGGAACCTGCTTGGGATTCTGTTTCTCCCTCTCTCTGCCCCTCCCCTGCCCTCTCTCGTGCGCTCTCTAAATAAATAAATAAATAAATAAGTAAGTAAAAACTTAAAAAAAAAGAAATCACTGAGTCAAAGCATGTGAACGTGGCTCTTATACATTATGCCAAATTATTTCTCCAAGGCATTGTATTAATTTATCCTGCACCAACCTGTACCAACAGTATATGTGAATATCCTTTTCACATATACTGTTTCTTTGCCAGAATTGGAGGCCATCATTTTTAATTTCTTAGGTGGAAGTTGTCTCTCCTGGTTTTAATTAGCATTTTATGCTTATTAAGAAGGTGGAATGGGGAGCCTGGGTGGCTCAGTCGGTTGGGCGTCCGACTTCAGCTCAGGTCATGATCTCACAGTTCGTGGGTTCGAGCCCTGCATAGGGCTCTGTGCTGACAGCTCAGAGCCTGGAGCTTGCTTCGGATTCTGTGTCTCTCTCTTTGCCCATCCCCACTTGCACTCTGTCTCTCACCCTCTCAAAAATAAACATTAAAAAAAAAAAGAAGGTGGAATGTTTTCATAAGTGCTCACATACTGTCTCCGGGTAGCAAGGCTGGAGTGGGGACCACTCCATGGCAGTTCTTGTTCAGGGGTGTAAAGCACTCTGCCACATGCTTAGGTGTCCCCAGAGACTGGGATGAGGACAACAGAACATCACCGCTTAGAGTAGAACTCTGAGAAGAACCTCACTGTGTGTGACCTTGAGCAAGTTCTATAACCCCTTTGAGCTTCATTTTCCACATTTGTATTGTGCAATAATAACATTTACTCTCTACAGTTTTTAGGAGGATGAGGTGAGATAATCCATGTAAAGTGTTTGGCACAGTGCTAGGCTATAATAAAGGATCAATAAATTATAGTTGTAGGCTAGTCAGGCTTCAGGGCAAATCCAAGTAATATGACAGACCTCTGCCTCTTTGCTGTGTCCTCTGAGACCTCTGGCTGGTTGCTGCCCCTGTCTGGGCCCTTAGTCCTCCCCTAGCTCTCCCCAGGGCCAATGAGGACTTGATGTGAGAGAACCATGTGAAAGGCTGTGTAAACTGCAAAGAACTGCACACATAGAGGAGGTTTGAGATGGCCCTTTGCCTGCACTGGCCTGCCTACATGCTTGCAGGCCACCATTGTAGTCACTCCTTGTGCACAGATACTGCTTTTGTCAGACGTGCAGAGACTTGGGAACATGGACGGAGTGGTACTTTGGGTCACCTGCAGCTGGAGGTGCGAGGGTGTGCTCTACCACACCAATTCCAAATGCGGTGCCCAAAATCAAATGCATCAAAATCTCACGGAGGTATTTGTAAATCTACTTTCCCGGTGCAACCCTGAGATTCTCATTCAGAGGGCAGGCCTAGGAATCTGTATTTCAGCAATGATTTCCTCAGATGATTCTGATACACAGCCAAGTTCAATAATACTCGGACCAGATTTGCTTTCTGTCATTTGCAGAGTGAGTTCCAGGGGACCAGGGTATAGAACGATTCAGTTTTGATAAGAAAGGAGGAAGAGAAATGACAGGGGTGCTTCAGGAAAGGGCAATAGATGTGAGGCAGAGCAATGCTTGGCAATAGCAATAGGGCAAGATGAGAGCTGAGAAGAGGAAGAAATGCCCATAGGCAGCCATTAAATTCAAGTCGCTCTAGTTTGTATATAGTCCAAGAGCTGGCTAAGGTGTGGATATAGGTCTAATGTATCTGTGTGCCCGTGTGTAATATATGAATATATGCCACATATGGATACAACGTAACCTTTATATAACCGTACTTACATGCATGCATATGTATGTATGCATATGTGTGTGCACTTAACTCTTGTATTTCTACATGCTTTGTTGTAAATAAGCTGTGTTCACATATACCTATGTATGTATAAATTTGTATGTACATGTGAGTATTACTGTGAGTATACATACGAATGAGAATGTCAATAATGTGTGTGATTTCTTCCCAGAAGTATGCCAGGTAAATGTCAGCAACAAGAAAGAGGTACTGGAATACCAATATGAGACAAGCAAAAATCAAAATAAATGACATGATTATTGACATTAAATGATACATTAAATGACAGAAAAATAATTCATATAATAGACATGAACCTTTATGCACCTACCAACATAGCATTGAAACCTTAAATAATGAGAGAGAAAAATACTGAGAGAAACACAGAAAAAGTAGGCAAAATACATAATTGTGAAAAGCTTCAAGCTGCAACTGGTGCCATGGCAGACAGGCCAGAGTCCTTTCAGTGGCCAGAGTGACCCTTCTCCTCTCTTCCTAGGTGCTCAGCACACCAAGGAACCTCTAGTGATTACCAAATATGGGACCCTCCAAGGAAAACAGATGCACATCGGGAAGACACCCATCAATGTCTTCCTAGGAGTGCCCTTCTCCAGACCGCCTGTGGGTGTCCGCAGGTTTGCTGCCCCAGAGCCCCCAGAGCCCTGGGAAGGAATCAAAAACGCCACCACCTATGCCCCTGCGTAAGAGCCAAATGACTGTTGGCTGGGAGGTGGGCAGACTCTAAGGGGGGGGGGGTAGATCTATGCCGGCCTCTGGGCCAGAGTTTGAACAACTCACTAAAAAGAGTGTACTGTATGACTGTAAGTAGCCTGGGGTCCATTCCGGCCCTCAGTTTCCAAACCTATATAATGAAGTAGTTGGCCCAGATGATGTTTACAGGACTGTTAATGCTGTTTGTTCTTGGCTTTCTTATGGGAAAGCTCCAGACAAGGAGGAGGTGCTCACTGATGTGCCTCCAGGATCTTCTGGGAACCTAAGTTTTCCTAAAAGTATGTGAGGAGGAGTTCTCTCTGTCTCTGTCTGTCTGTGTCTCTGTGTCTCTGTCTCTCTCTCTCTCTCTCTCTCTCTCTCACACACACACACACACACACACACACACACACACCATACCCAGTGAACCCTGAGCTCTTCCCTCTCACTTGGGGCTTGAGCCCCAGAACAAGCCCACATGACACCATCAGCCCTTCCCTGCAGAAGGAGCTCCAAGATAGGGAGTCACAGGCTCAGTTTCAGTTTTAATGTCCCAGAATTTTTTCTTTTTCAGACAGAGAGAGAGAGAGAGAGAGAGCGCACACGTACGAGTGCTTGAGCAAGGGAGGGGCAGAGGGAGAGAGAGAATCTTAAGCAGACTCCACATGCAGCACAGAGCCCCATGCAGGGCTCAATCCCATGACCCTGAGATCATGACCTGAACCCAACCGAGTCACCCAAGCACCCCAAAGTCCCAGAATCTTAATGCAACCTCTAACAGGGCTCAAATCCTGAGTCACATGAGCATGTTGAGATAATGACTGCCCTTTGAAGCACTAGGCTTGGCAATTTACCCAGAACAAGTGTATTTATTATTTATTCAGATCATTGAGTAACCCACTGAGCAGAATATTCTGTGGCAATCATTAACAATTAGTTGGATACAGCACTGGGTTTAGAAAAATGTCTACTGTGAGAACCTGGGTGTCAGTTGATATCTAAAAACTATAACCACCACCCAGGGTGTCTAACTGTTGAGAACAGGGCATCCACTGTTAGAACATGAATGGCTATTAGTAGAACACTGGGGTGTTAGTTTTTAGAACACTGACCACCAGTGAGAGAAACCAAGACATCTGAACCTTCTGTGATTGTTATGTGGAATCCCATGGAACAGGTGACAGAACAGGGGATGACCATTATTAGAGCCCCGAGGATCAGGGGTTTAGAGATTGGGGTGCCCATTGCATAGAAGTCCAGGTGTCAATTGTTGGAACGTTGGCCATGAGCTGTCAGACAATAGCTGTTTGGAACACAGAGTGACAGGTAGAAGAATTTGTGGATGGCTTACAACAGACTGTGGGATGGTAGTTAAGGAGACAAGAAAACTAGTGGCCAGTTTGGATAATGACTAGCTTCAGGCCAGAGCAGCAAGGGAACAAGTGGAGAAAGGAGTAGAATAGACAGGCTTTCCTGCAGCCAGTCAGATGGGCCCAGCCCCAACTATTGGCAATAGCCACACTCCAGGCTGGGACAGCAGGGAGAAAGGATGAGGTGGCCCAACAGCCCAAGCTCCACAAGTACACCAAATGTTCACATGGTACAAGGCACTGGGCTGAGTGCCAGGACTCAGACAAATCCACATCCATCCCTGCCCCTAGGGAGTGCATGGTTGCTTGGGGAGAATAACAACCAAACCAATCGAAACAACTCTAACCCAGCACTATAATCAGCGTGGATAGAACTTTGGGAAGCACAGACAGGAAGTGCCCAGCAGAGGGGGCTCCACTTTAGCTGAGCCTTAAACATAAGCAGGAGTTTGCCAGGCAGAGAAAACATTAGGCAGAAAGGGACATAAGCAAAAGGGCTTAGAGATGGGAGACAAGGCAGGGTCCGTGGGCATCTAGAGCAAAGAGTGCCAGGAAGACTAGATGGAGAGGGCCTGCGTCAGTATGGGTGAATCTGGACCTTATCCTGAGCGCAGGGGGGCCCAGGAAGGTTTTAAGGAGGGAAGTGAAATAGGTTTTTGTTTTCTGTCAATCCCTCCGGTCAGGGTGTGGAGGATGAGTTGGAAGCGATGTCAAAGAGGCTGGGGCAGTGTCCTGGCCAGTGTAGGTAATGGCCTTTACAAGGCAGCATCTCTGGGATGGAGAAGGCCTATTTAAGAGCTGTTTGGGAGACAGAAAAGAGCCTGAAGGACGGGGGCATGAAATCCCAGGACACCCAGGTTTCTGGCTTGACAGCACCAAAAGGGTCTCCAACAGAAGCATGGAACCTCTCCCCAGGCAGATTCCTGGGACCGGGGGCAAGACAGAGGGGTGGATCTTGCCCTGGGTCTGACCTGGCGCTGCACTCACCCTGGACCCTAATGCTAGTGGAGGCTATTCGGACACAGATACACACACGCACGCGCGCGCATCCTAAATTTTGCTTTTGGTTCTATTTCCTCAATTGCGGAACCTGGGTTTGCAACCATTCTCCCGTCTTTGGCCACCACGTTGGGCCCAAACTCACATCGTGACCGCAGGTGCCTTCAGGAGTCCTGGGGACAGATCACCTCCATGTACTTCAACACGCGGAAACAGTACAAGTGGCTGCGCTTCAGTGAGGACTGTCTGTACCTGAACGTGTACGCTCCAGTGCGCGCGCGTGGGGATGCTCCGTTGCCGGTGAGTATTCATCCTCTTCCACGCACCATCCCACTCAGGCACCCCACCGCCCAGCTCAGGCCTCCGCTTTCCATGTCCAGGTGATGGTCTGGTTCCCAGGAGGTGCCTTCCTCGTGGGCTCCGCTTCCACGTACGATGGCACGCAGCTGGCCTCTCGCGAGAAAGTGGTGCTCGTCCTTCTGCAGCACAGGCTCGGCATCCTGGGTTTCCTGAGGTGGGCGGGGCCGGGGGCCGGAGCGGGGAATCAGGGGCCCGGCTTCCCAGGGACTTGGGCGGAAGGATAGAGGAGGGGGTGTGGGGGCGTGGTTACAAGAGGTGCGTGCAGGGGCGGGGCCTAATTTCTTCTGGAGAGGGCGGTCACTCCCAAGTGCCGCCAGAGGGGGATCTAACACTAGGGAAAGAGGTGTGGTCGCAAGACCTGGTGCCTGAGGGACCAGGCAGGGTGAGGTGGGGCCAGGCAGAACCAGGCTGGAGCCCTGAGTAACCAGACGGTCGGGGGGCTCCGGACCCTGATTATAAGCCCCGCGCGTCCAGCACGGGCGACAGCCAGGCCCGCGGGAACTGGGCGCTGCTGGACCAGGTGGCTGCTTTGCGCTGGGTACAAGAGAACATCGCGGCCTTCGGCGGAGACCCACGCTGCGTGACCCTGTTTGGCCAGTCTTCGGGGGCCATGTGTATTTCGGGACTGGTGAGTGCAGCGCCAGGTCAGACCCAGCACAGACGCAGGTCCCCGGGTTCCCATGAGTGCATCCTCCACTGCACACACACCTATGCAGATTTGTATGTACAGGTACATGCCGGTGCACAGACTTGCCCTCACCCCTGCAAAGGGTACTACTCCATCCAGGGGTAGCACTGATGAGAAAACCAAGCCAGCAGAGCGGGCAACGCTGAGAGTAGGGATACTCAACCAATCCGTGGTGGGCCAGAAAGATAACCCAGCACCTCCTGCCTCCCTACCTACCCCCAGAGCTCTATCCCCTGAACAGAATGCATCATCCGCCTTATGGGCAAGGCTGGGGCCACAGACCAAGCCTGGGAGTCAGGGGCCTGGGTTGGAGACTCGGGCGACCACTGACCTGGAGTGTGCCTGGAGTGTAGGTGTAAGGTCAGGTACACCCTGTGGGACACATGTTAGGGAGGTGAGCTGGGACCACATAACACAGGGCTTTACCCGCCACAGTAATAATACTCAAACGCTCAAGCACTTTCTGTGTGTCAAACACTCTTCCAAGCACTGTATGTATATTCATTCAATTCCCTCAACAATCCAGAAATAGAAGCATCCTCTTTCTACAGTTCTACCAAAAGAGAAGTTTTCTCCATTGTGCAGATGGATAAATTGAAGTCCAGAAAAGTTAAGCAGCTTTATTCAAAATACATTGGAGAACAGGGAAAGATTTGAAGCAGAGAAGTGCCACAGCCAGAAGTGCATTTAGAGAGATGGCTCAGTGTGCTGGAACTGAGTTAGGAAGAAGCAGGAGGAGAGGCCTGGAGGCCATCTGGGAGTGGAGGTGGGGTATATCTTAGAAGAGAGGATGAGGCCTGCCTCTGAAACAGAAGCAAGAAGACTGGAAAGTAGAAGGTAGCTGAAGAGGGATGCAGGAAGCCAGATGGACAGGACTAGGGCAGCTGGGTGGAGGGGTGAGCAGAGATGATAGGAAAGGCCCCTGGGGCTGGATGGATGGTGTAGTGTGAGGGATGCCACTCAGATGGGAACCAGCTAGAACAAGTTTGGGGCACATGAAGTCTGAAGTGTCCAAGAGACAAGATGAGGGGTCCCAGTTATAGTTGCTCTTCCAACTTGGGCAGCAAAGAAAGTTAAGAACTGTCAATACAGGTTAAAGGGGCCATAGGAACCAACACCCCCCCCCCCATTTCTAACCCAGAAGCATAGAGAGTCTCTTTCCTACACCAGCAGAACCCTTCCCACAAGCTCAGATCCCCTCTGGAACTGCTGGGGCCCATTGCAGGGGCCGGGATAGGGGGGCCCACAGGCATAAAGGCACCGGCTGTAGGTCCAGGACTCCAACCCAGGACTCTTGACTCCCTCCCAAGCTGCCTGCACTCTTTGGGCCCCTTCACGCTGCCCAGCCCTGGCCAGAAAGGCACCCAAAACTGCCCAAGTGACTTCTACTTGTGCCTCTCATGGGTACTACACTCCCCACCCCTGCAGATGATGTCACCCCTAGCCCGCGGTCTCTTTCATCGGGCCATTTCCCAGAGCGGCACCGCAGCACTCAGAGCCTTCATTACTCCTGACCCGCTGAAGGTGGCCAAGGTGGGTGTCTCCTCTCCCCCAGGGCTCAGCAAGAAGGGGCAGGATGGGCCTGAACACCTCTTCTCCACAGACAGTTGCCCGCCTGGCAGGCTGTACCTACAACAGCACACGGATTCTGGTAGACTGCCTGAGGGCACGATCAGGGGCTGAGGTGATGCATGTATCTAAGAAGATGGTAGGTAAAACTTCCTTCTAGCTCCTTCACCTGGCCACCTGTAAGCCACCTACCTGACCTAATACCCGGCTGCCCCCAGGGACCCTGTCTAAGGAGCACAGTGGGGAGACTTTCTTTAACTCTAGTTCCCTCCTCTCCCCTACAGGGATTCTTCCACCTGAACTCCCAGAAAGACCCTCAGGAGGTGAGCAGGCCCTGTTCTGTGATACAGTATTTATTGAACACCTCCTCCTATGTGCCAGGCATTCAGGATACTAAGTGAACTGTTCAGACCAAGATTCCTTCCCGAGTAGGACTGATGTTCCAGTGGAGACGGGCAGTAATCACTATACATAAATAAACTCATTTACCTCTTTAGAAGGAAAGTGAATAGTGACAAATGGAGCAGGGTAAGTAAGGCATAGAATTTTAAATAGGAGGGACAAAGAAAGCTTCATTCAGAAGGTGACATTCAGCAAAGATTGTCAAGAGGTGAGGAAAGTAGATACCTGGGGGTGAGCATCTCCTGCCCTCCAAGGGGTCACTGAAGCCCAGCTTTTCCCAAAGGGCCTATGGATAAAGAAATCTCTGGATGGGGACCTGCTGAGCTGGGAACCCTAGGCTACAGGGATCCTGGGAGGATATGTGGGAGGACTATTTGGAAATGCCCCTTGCCTTGTAGGTTGTGTGGTTCATGAGCCCGGTGGTGGATGGTGTGGTGTTCCCAGATGACCCAGCGGTGCTCCTGAGCCAGGGGCAAGTTGCACCTGTGCCCTATCTTCTGGGTGTCAACAACCTGGAGTTCAGTTGGCTCTTACCTTTTGTAAGTCAATAGGAGGGGTGCCCACCCCAGTGGGAGTAGCAGAGGATTCCTCTTGGGTAGTACTGTGCATGAGATCGGATCCCATTGGCTCTTCTGGGGATGTCCAAGTGCTTGGGTACATCCTGCAGTCCCGGAGCAGTGAGAGCTGGCCAGAAATGATGGGAGGAAGAGAAGTATTGGCCTCTTGGAGGTTTGAGGACCCCAAATCTTCAGATCATAGTTTGGATGGATCATCCTATCCACTGTTTAGCCTCCAGGCAGCTGCAAATCCTGCCCCCTATCCCCACCCCCACAACTGCTCCTAGGTCAGGATAGTTGTCCCCAGTCCCCACTTCAGCTCTGACCTGGGTGGTAGTGATGGACAGGTTGAGAACAGGAGGGCAGGAAATAGTCATGGGCCCTTCCTGGGCTGTGTGCTCTGAGAACTCACCACTTAGATGGGTGAGAGCCTTGGAGCCTGGTGTAGCTCTGGCTGGAATCCCTCCTGATGTTTGGGCCTAACTCACACCTGGGTCCTTATATTGTGGGCAGATCATGAAGATCTCACTAAACCACTTCATGATGAGAAAAGGAATCATCACCAAGCTGCTCTGGAGAACCAGTACCCTGTTGGTGAGGAGCCATGCTGTTAGGGGTGCTCAGTTTGGTTGGACAAAGCTAACTCCCCTTTTGGTGGGGCTTGGAGTTTGGTATGGGATCAGATGGCTGCTGGTGAGCAGGTTCCCCCCACCCCCCCCCACCACCCCGCCACCGCACTGGCCTCAGGGTCATGGCAGGCAGTTCTCATGCAGTCTAAACACAGGGGTAAGAATCAGCAAAGATCTTCCCAGAAGTTCCCCTCTCTCCCCCACTCTCCCAGACCAAAAACTCCTGAGGATGCTGAGTGTAAGTCACTAGTGTGCACATTTCTGCTCAGCTGGCACCCCAGGCCTCAGGGTGGGTATGAATTCCCCACCCAGAATATCACCAAAGAGCAGTTACCACTGGTGATAGAGGAGTACCTGGGTGACATTGATGACCATGACTGGAAAATGTTAAGAAACCGTTTTATGGACCTAGCTGGGGATGCGATCTTTGTGTACTCCACACTACAGGCTGCCCACCACCACAGAGGTATGTGGGGTCCCCAAGAGTGGCCACACTCTGTCTACTGATGCTGCTTACCAACTGCTCAACCACCTTCTTGCACCTCTGGGCTGGTATAGGATTCTAAGATGGCATAGAAAAAGTAGTGGGCTGTCAACTGAGAGAGAAAGGGAGAAGGAGGGCAGGGCAGAGTCCAGCCCAGAGGACATAGCCTAGGGTGGTCAGGGAAGGCTTCCTGGCTGGGAGGACAGGCTGAGGGGGCACATTGGAGATCCTGTCCAGGCTGAATGGGGCTTGGAGAACACATGGGTGAGAGTTCAAAGGTGGGGCTGGAGAGCACAGACACCAAAGAACCTTAAATGCCCAAGAGAGGAACTGTTCAGAGAAGGAATAGGAAGGGTCTGTGATCCCGCTACAGTCCCCATCTGCAGATGAGGAATTGCAGCTCAGAGACTGTTGAGTGAGTGACTTGCCCCAGGACATGGGACTGATGAGTAGTGTAGACAGGACTCAAATCTGGTCCTGAGATTCTGGAGCCCAAGCACTTTTCCCTGCTTGATGCAGGTAGGTGGGATGTGTGGGGTGGATGAGAATCCCAGCCCAGGACTTTTCCTGCAGCCCTCCTCAGTTTCCCTATTCCTAGATGCTGGCTTCCCTGTCTACCTGTATGAGTTTGAGCACCACACTCCCACCGGCGTCATCATCAAGCCCTGCACTGATGGGGCAGACCACGGGGATGAGATCCACTTCATCTTTGGGAATCCCTTCTCCAAAGGTGCTACAGCCCCACCTGACACCCTCACTGGGTGTCTAGTCTCCCCACCTTTGTATCCGGACTCACCTCTCCATTGGCTGACCCTAAGGGTCTAGGCAGTTCCTAATCTAGAATGTTCCTGGAAATGAAAGCCTCCCAGTATGAAAGAAATAGTGGAAGGAGAAGGGTGGGATGTTACCACCCCATGCTCTGTTCCAAATGTCACATCCTATTCTGACCCCAGGCCATTCCACGGTTGAGGAGAAAGCACTGAGCCTCCAGATGATGAAATACTGGGCCAACTTTGCCCGTACAGGGTGAGTCTGGTCCCCCAACACATCTGGGCAGTCTTCCTGCCCAACGCTAGACCCACTGGCCAGCTGCTTCAGGTATTTGTCCCTCTGTGTCCCATAGGAAATACATGATCAGCCTAAGCAAACTGCACCTTCTCCCTCACCTTTTCCTAGCCAGTGACCAGGTCCTAAATGTCCCTAGGATGTGTCCCTCTCTGTCCCATGACTACACTCTTCATTCACTCAAGCATTCAACCCAAGTCATTCATCATGCACTGTTTTTCACCCAGCCCTATACTGGGAGCTGGAATTCAAGAATCTTGCAAACATGGCCCGCATCCTTCAGCAGCTTGTTAATGTTATAATGAAAACATTAAGTTGCTGTACTGGGGAAGAAGGTACTATGAGAGCACAGAGGAGGTGTCTGACCGAGCTCAGATGGGCAGGAGCGGCTTCCTGGCAGAGGTGACATCTGGGCTGAGCTTTGGCTAGCCTTGTGACTGGTTTCCCATCTCCACATTCTCTATCCTTTCTCTCTACCCCTCTTATGATACTCAAAAGATCTTTCTGAAATACTATCTGACCAAGTCACTCACCTGTTTAAAACTCTTCCTGGCTTCCCTCTGCCCCCAGACTAAAGTCCCCACCCCTTAGCCCGTTGGCATGAAAATTTTCAAAATCTTTACTGGGTCATCTTCTATCCACAGCCATCCTCTTGACACAGCCCATGTTTTTCTGTAAACTTATACTTGTGCTTCCTCCAAAAGCCCTGGTCTTTCATACCTCCAACCCTTTGCACATACTCTTCCCTCTGCCTGTTTCCTTTTGCCACCACACACTCTTCTATTCTTTCTTAAAGATCTAAATATCATCCCTGTAAGGAATTCTTGGACTCCAACTTCCAAAGGGAAGGTGAATAAGGGCAGGGTGAGAGAAGGAGGCAGGGTGAAGACGAACATGAACAACCCTCTCTCCTTCTTCCTTCTGGGCAGAAACCCCAATGGTGGGAAGCTGCCTTACTGGCCACGCTATAACGAGGAGGAGAAGTACCTGCAGTTGGATTTCATCACGAGGGTGGGTGTGAAGCTCAAGGAGGAGAAGATGGCCTTTTGGATGAGACTATACCAGCATTAAGGACCTGAAATGCAGAGGCACTTTTGAGAGTAGCTGTGCAGGAGGGCGTCTAAGGTATTTCCCCACCACCTAAGCTTTGGGGAGACTGGCCATGGACACATCTGGGACAAGCGTCCTGCCTTCCCCAATGTAGGACCTGCAGAGACTCCCTACTATCTCCAGGCCAGAGCTAGAGCCTAAGCCAGTTGTTTGGGGCTCTGCACTACACTCTTCAGCCTGACATCCCATGATGCCCCCTGTCTCACTGATTCTAGCAGGTTAGGCCAGGTTCTATTACTGCTCCATTGTGCCCAGCCACCCAGCCTCAGGACAAACCCAACTCTTCCTTCTCCAAATCCTCCCACCCTTCAAAGTCTACTTGAACCCTTTGTTTAGATTTCTTTGGGGAAATCCACCCAGACTGCCACTGCCCTTACCATTGCACCCAGCTTGTCATTGACCTTTCATCCTGCTCAGCCTTGTGCCTGTTCACATTACATTGGCCTGAGGCCTTGGTCAGATTATTTGTTATGTGGGGTGAAGCTTTGATAGCTTAGGGTCTTCTCCTCCTTGCATACTCACCTCCCCTGAAACCCCTCCAAAGCCTGGACACAGGGATGGTCCTCAATAAAAACATGTTGAATTGACCTGAATTTCTCCATCTGCAAAATGCTTGAGTGAAGCAGAGGACATCTTGATTTGAGCCATCAGAGAGAGGGTGTGTTGCTGCCTGCTCCTTGTTGGGCCCAGCCTGCTGTGCTACATTCAGACAAAGGGAGCTGTGGCAAAGTTGCCTGGATTGCAATATACCTGGCTTTTTTCTTCATTATCTCAGAAGGGACCTCAGGATATCCATACTCCATCCTCGCTCGTCCATTGGTGTAGGTCTTGGTGCTACATCCAGACTCCTCACTCTGGCCTCTCCTGCAACTCGACCTGGGCATACCGCAGCCTGTCCCATAGGTTTTTTTTGGTTCAGTTTAGTTTGCTGTTGGTTTTTTGGTGGTAAAATATACATAACACAATATTTACCATTTCAACCATATTTAAATGTCCAGTTTAATAGCATTAAGTACATTCATGTTGTTATGTAACCATCACACCATACATCTCCAGAACTTTTTCATCATCCCAAACTGAAACCCTGCATCCCTTAATTAACTGCCTATTTCCCCTCATTTCCAAACACTGGTACCCACTATTCTACTTTCCACCGTATGAATTTGACTATCTCAGGTACCTCATAGAAGTGGAGTCATACAATATTTGTCCTTTTGTGTCTGGCTTATTTCCCTTAGCATAATGTCTTCAAAATTCATCCATATTGTAGCATGTATCAGAATTTCATACCTTTTTAAACTGAATAATATTCCATTGTATGTAAATAACATATTTTGTTTATCCATTTATTTGTTGATGGACATTTGGGTTGTTTCTACCTTTTGGCTATTGTGAATAATGCTGCTACGAACAATAGTGTAGCATCCCATAGGTTTTATGTCCCAAACTACAATGTTGATTAGACTCTATTCCTAAGGGTTCCTGAGTTGTCTCTGAGGCAACTAGAAGCTGCAGACCTGTGGGGTCAGGGGCACTCATTCCTCCAGCATCTAAGCCCCCAAAACAAAGGGGTGGTTGGAAGAAGGGGACAAAGCCCCTTTCAAGCAGATTCATGTTCACAACAACCCTGTCATAGATTTTATTACCCTATATTATAGATGAGGCAACTAGGACACAAGACATAAAAGGTCTTGCTCAAGGTCATTACCTAGTTGTGGAAGAATGGAAATTTGATACAGCCTTGTCTGACTCACCCTGCCACCTCCATCCAAACCTGGAACAATCCCTGAGAGAGGATGGCCCCAGAGGACATGTGGCAGCTCTACTCTCTGGGAGGCATAACCAGCAGAACATCCCTGCCCCCCTCTAGCCAGGGGATAGTTAACCAAATAGCAGTTCAGTGGGACCCTGAGTGAGAGGCTGGATGCTCAACCCCCTGGAAAGCGATCCTGGGTAACCTGTGCAGAAACTCAGCAGGGACCAGCTGGGCTTGATTCATCCTAGTGCCTACAGGATACCCTGACCTGGGGGTCCAAAGGTCTGACTGCAGGTCAGTCCAGGCCTGCTTGTGAGGGTCCCTCAGTTCCGTCCTCAGACTCTCACACATCTGGGGAAGGAACCTTCTCCAAAGAGCCACTTGCCCAGAGGCTGCTCCCTACCCCCACCCCCCAGGCTACTGTCTCCTAAATCAGTGGGAGTGAAGCTGAGGAGGAGCTAGGGTACAGTCAGGGCCCCACCAGACCACACCAGATGCCAGGATCATAAACGACTCCCAGGGAAACCCTAGGACCTTATCTCAGAATTTGAGCATGGAGGGATTCCAGTGGACACCCTGGATGGTTGACTGGCCCCCTGCCTCCCACAGCCCCAGCCCCACACCACCCTGTCCTCTTCCTGATGGAAGAGGGAGGCAGGGAGGGCTACCTACTGCTCTGTCTCCACCTCCGCTTCCCGGCTGCACTGAAGTCTCCGGTGGCCCACCCAAAGGCGTTCCTAAAGTCCCTGCCAGGCTTCACGGCGCTCCACTCCGCAGGGAGCGGTTCACAGAACTGACTGGATCTTGGTGAAGGCCCTAGGACACTTGAGTGGCTTTTCCCTGGGTTCATCGCTGTGTGCCAGGGCCGCCAAGAGGAAGAAGACGCACCGGTGTAAAGCCAGCTCTTGGAACAGCGTGGACACGCGTCTCCCGCCAGCCCCACGGCTCAGCTCAGGCTGAGCCTGACTCCCCAGCTCCAGAAGCGGAGCCCCTTGCTCTCCTCCAACACCCCGCCTGCCCCCGCCCCGCGAAGCAGCAATTACTACCAAGGCAGCTGAGGGCCAATTAGTGCGGGAGACTCGGCGTGTGGGTGGTGCCCGCGCTGACCGCAGTCCCCGCAGCGCCGCCGCCGCCCTCCTTGCCCGGCAGACAGCGCCAGCGGCCTGGGAGCCTCTGGGGACGCGCCGTCCTCCTCCTGCCAAAGGCAGTGAAGGATCAGTCGCCTGGCGCGGGGCCAGAGCCCGGGCGGACGCGAGGGCGCCGGGAGCTGAAACTCGCAGCCGCTGGGGGTGGGGGCGAGGGGAACCGGGCCTCTCTCCCAGTGAGGGCTCCTGCGCCCCTGACCGCCTGTGCCCAGGCGCCAGCCAGTAGTCGCCTGGCGGGCCGGCGGCAGGAGGCGCGGTGAGGCCGAGCCGCCCCAGTCTCAGGCAGGCGACACAAACGCTCTGGGCAGGGGCGGGCTCTTCCAAGCCCCTTGCGGTCTCAAGGTCCTCCTGGCTTCTCGCTCTCCAAACAAAGCCCCGCCTGGGCTGGCCGCCCCCAGGGCAGTTTCCTGCTGGTGGCCGTGGAGGCCTGCGCTGGCTGGTGCCCGTTGGCAGGAAGGTGGGCAGGAGTTTGGGTGGGCAGTGCAGGGCCACAGGCTCATCACCAATGGGCTTCCTCTCCTGGGTCCCTGCGGTGCACAACCTGACTGGCCACCTGTGGGCTTTGGGAGACCCAAGAGGTATCAATCCTGCCTTCCAGAAGCCCACAGGCTTCCAGGAGAGATACTCCAGGGGCCTAGCGAGAACCCCAAGCTACTAGAAGCTCTGAGGTCCAGAGAGGCATCAGGTGAAGGAAAGAGGGGCTCGAAGAGGAGCAGTGGGGTCAGATGCCACCACTTCAAGGCTTCTCCTTCCCCAACTGACCCCTTCCCAGCCCAGCTGGACACACTGGAGCCCTGTCCTGAGGGACAAGGTAAGCCTATGCCCAAGATACGCTACATGAGGCTGAAGTTTCTAGAAGAGAGGAAGCAGTTGGGGGAAGGGTTCAGGAAGAAGTTTCACAAATGGGGTTGACCAAAGAGATCTGCTGTTTCCCCCATCAGTGCCACAAGGGGCTGGGTTAGAGGTGCTGAGGTCCCTGACCAGTACTGGGTACAGTGGCATGGGTTTCAGGGTGGCCTTTACTCTGTGCCCTCTGCCCCCACCCCTCTCATGTCTGGCCTTAGTAGGAAGGGGCTGGCGACCTGCTATGTGCCCCGAAGGGCCAGATTTCCTGTGAGTGAGAGGATATCACTCTTCTAAAGGAGTCAGAACTCTCCTTCTGAACTCTCCTTCCACATACCAAATTCATTGACTGTGTGGAGAGAGAGTGACTGCGAGAAATTGGGTTATGGGGATTGAGGGAGGAAGGGATGCAGTGACAAAGACACCACCTTGAGTCCTTCATGAAATGAGGTGGAAGTATATTAAAGCATGAGGAGAGAAACAGAAGCAGATGAAAGAGACAGTGGAACAATCCGCCAAGAAAGTCAAGGGGTAGAGGGAAGAAACAGAAGCAGGTGAACACACACCCAGACAGGCAAATGGACAGAGAGCCAGGGCGGTGCTGAGGCTGTTCAGGCTGGAAAAGAGAAGTACCCGGGTACTCAGAAGATGGCAGTAAGCATGGATTTGTTTCTCATCCCCGTTGCCTGGCCACTGAGACCTTGGAGGGGGATGATAGAAAGGGTCAGCTGGAAAGGCTGTGAGAGCACGGTGGAGATGCTGACCTAACGTGGGTGAGGTGGTGAGTCAGAGAAGTCTTCTGGAGGAGCACGTGAAAGGACCAGTAGGAAAGAGTGGAAGGTCTGGAGGCAGAGAGGGAGGGGAAGCTACGTCAGCTAGAAGGCACAACAGGAGCAAAGGCCTGGAGATTGGAATTAGCCTGTTCCATCCTAGCAGCTCTGTGTATGTGTGGCCCATGCAGAAAGGCAGGGGAAGCAGGGCCCAGAGCTGGAACACCAGCCCTATAAGCCTGGGAGGGAGCATGGACTCTACCTTGAGGCACTGGGGAGCCATGGGAGGGACATGTCCTGGTTAGACTTATCTTCCAGAAAGATCTCTAAGATTACAAAGTACAGACAAACTGAAGGAAGAGAGAATAGAAGTGGGAACACCAGGGCAGGACAATGCAAAACTAGACAGTGAGTCCTTCGTGGAAGAGAGCAAGCAAGTTCATAAAGCTGATGGACAGGACTTGGTGACAGATGAGGAAAGAGGAGGTAGAAGTTGAGAGAGACTCCTAGATGTCCTATTGTACCAAGGGGCTTTTGACAAAAGCAGGCCAGCTCTGACCCTTCCCCTCCTCTACCTACCAGATGGCCCCTGGGGCACTCTGGCTGAGAGCTCCCCCACCCAACCCAGCCTGGGGACTCATCACTCCTCTCCAGGAGCCTGGGAGACCTCAGCCCCTACCTACTGGACCCAGGAAAAGTTCCAAGGGGGAGTCCTGTCCAGGATGGGGACACAAGCAAGGCCTAGTGTTGCTGGGGAAGCCCCTTTTCTCTCCCTTCCCTCCATGGAAAGCTAATCCAGACAGGACTTTAGCCTATTACCACTGACTCCATAAAATCACAGTAACTCCATGGCTGCAAGGAGTTGGGTTTGAGCCTATTGGTCTGTGGGGCAAAATGGAAGGGGAGGAAAACCCATTTGAACCCCGAAAGAACTCAAGATCAGATGGTCTCACAGAGCAGAGTTCAGCATGCCTCTTTTAGGCTGAATTTGGAAGCTGGATATTCCTGTCTGGGCCTGTTTTTCTGTGTGTGTCCTCAGGCAAGCCACTTGCCTCTCTGGGCCTGGTTCTCATCTGTGCATCTGGGAACAATCCCGGTAGGACACTACTCCAACCCCAGGCCCCTCCAGCTGTGGTCTAGGACTCATCCACAACCAGCTCTTTCAGCCACAGACACTGGTGAAGAGCATGATGGTGACCTCAACAAGGAGCCACTGGGCGATCATTATGAATTTCCTACCATTAGGGAGTAAGAACGCTTTTGAGGGGGGCCTGAATGTGGAAGAAAAGCCTTTCAGGAAATTAGCACCAGTGGCAGAAAAATTCATCAAAAGCTGGCAGAGGCGTCTGTGGCTGATTCATGTTTCTCAACTAAGGAGCAGCTCTTCTGGCCTGGAGGAAGGACTGATATCCTCCAGGGCCTTCCAGAGACTCCAGATCCAAGACTCTAAAACTCTGGTTTTGTTGCTGGGCTTCTCAGGAGCACCACCAGGAGCACTACCATCAATTTGCTACTTCTGAAACATGGAATTCTGGAGTTCAGTGGTAGAAAAGGCCACTGGTAGGCAGGGATCTTGAGGTTTTTTTTTTTTTTTTTTAATTTTTTTTTTCAACGTTTATTTATTTTTGGGACAGAGAGAGACAGAGCATGAACGGGGGAGGGGCAGAGAGAGAGGGAGACACAGAATCGGAAACAGGCTCCAGGCTCTGAGCCATCAGCCCAGAGCCCGACGCGGGGCTCGAACTCCTGGACCGCGAGATCATGACCTGGCTGAAGTCGGAAGCTTAACCGACTGCGCCACCCAGGCGCCCCGGATCTTGAGTTTTAATACAACTGTTTCCTCTGCTGTGTGACCTGAGACATTCATTTGGCCTCGCTGATCCTCCCTGCCAGAAGAAATCCTGACTGCCTGGCTTTTAGGTGACTAATTTATCTACAATACTCAGCACATCTGGGAAAAGAATAATTTTTTCAAAAAGTGAAGATGTAAACGTACCCAAAAAACTCTTGGTAATGGAAATCTAATGTGAGAAACAGGGAAACAATCAGGAGCCCATTGTGCTGGGTGGTATAGGCCTCCCTCCCACATCGCCCAGGTTATGGTAGACAAAAGAGCTATTGCAGCATGCACCTCCAGGGGGCACCACTTACTTGGTTTACAGGGTGAATGAAAGCCAGGCTGGCACCTGAATTCCAGCCCTGCCTCCTCTGGGCTTGCCACCTGTACATGCGCTTACACCACACGTGCCTCAGAGAAGGCTCTGACTGGGCGATTGCTTGGTCACCACCTAACCAAAGCATCCACATCGGGCAGTCTTTGGAGGCCAGTGGACTCCCCTCAGTCCATCCAAGGCTGTCTTTGGCTACCAGAGTGGTCCTTCTCAGTCATTTGACGCTAAAAGAAGCAGAATCCTTTGACGTAGCAGCCCCCAGCGCCTCAGGGAATCCCTTCCAGGGCCACACACTGATTCTGTCATTGCCACCTTCCCTGGCTCACTACAAAAGAAGGCAAGCCAGAGGCAGTTACCCTCTGCTATAGAAGAGCATGCACTCCCAGCCTTGCTCTGCCAGCTTCCTTTTCATTTTCAGGCCCCTTCTCAGCTCATTTTATGGTATTTTGACTGGACCTTGAATGAACTCAAATTGTTATCCAGGGCATCCCTTGACTGCCAATATTTATAGTTGGATTTGTATCAAAGTACAGAGTTGTAAAAATCCTAGAATTTCAGAGCCAGATGGGACCTTTAAGATTGTCATAGCCACCATTCTTTGAGAGCTTGTAACTTTGTGCCAGACACTAACCAAGGTACCATCTGGTGTTTTTGCCTGTCCAATACATCCATTCCTTTTCCTGCTGTATTGCCCTGTTGACAGCAATTCAGTGTCCACAGTTCAGGTATGAACAGATAACCTAAACATGGCCTATTAAAGTCAACCCCAGATTTTTGTGGGAGTATCAGGAAAGGGCAGTCCTCACCACTGGGGGGTGGGGGAGGGTAAGTCAGCATGTGAATGAAGCTAAAACAGAAAAACAGAACCAAGAGACTGAGAGAGATAGACAGACAGACAGATTTCTGGTGTCAGTGCTTGAATACCTGGATCCAGCCATGCCTGAAGTCACTTACACACGCAGAGCTTTCAGTTAAATGAGCTAATACTTTCCCTTTTTTGTGTGAGCCAATTTTAATTGGGCTTCCATTACTTGAAACCAAAACAGTCCTGACAGATACAAGTAGATGTCTTTGTCCTCAATTTATAGATTTAAAAACTGAGGGTGGCACCTGGGTGCCTCAATCGGTTAAGCATCTGACTCTTGATTTCGGCTCAGGTCACAATCCCAGGGTTGTGGGATCAAGACCCAAGCTGGGCTCTGTGCTTGGCATGGAGTCTGCTTAAGATTCTCTCTCTCTCTCTCTCTCTCTCTCTCTCTCTCTCTCTCTCTCTCTCATTCTCTAATTAAAAAACAAAAACAAAAAACTGAGGAACCACCTAGCTCTGGGATCTTAGAGAAGTCACTAAAATCCTCTAACATCAGGTTGCTCTAACAAAGAATAAAGGGACTGAATTTCTTCAACTTCAGGACACCTTTGCTCTTCTGGAATCTTTCTCTCCGGGTCTATCTAGCCATATGCTCTTAAATGAGATGGCCACTTGTTCTGAATCCCAATTTTCTGAGCTGCAAAATAGGACATTAATTCCTTCCCTCCTTACCTTGAAGACACTTGGGAGAGTCCAATGAGAAAGTGTTTAGAAAATTACTTTTACTAAAGCAAATGTTATATAGTGTCCATATTTGATGGATGACAAATCTCAAGTCATACCAGACAACCATTCTCATCCCAAAGTGGCTCATGTCTCTTCCAAACAACTTTTAAAAGACTTTTTAAAAGAAAACTAAGGAAGCACCTGCATGGCTCAGTCAGTGAAGCGTCCAACTTTGGCTCAGGTAATGATCTCATGGTTCGTGAATTCAAACCCCGCATTGGGCTCTGGGCTGGCAGCTCAGAGCCTGCTTCAGATCCTCTCTCTCTCTCTCTGCCTCACCTCCCCCACTTCTCCCTCTTCTCTCTCTTTCAAAATATAAATAAACATTTTTAAACTTTATTTATTTTGAGAAAGAGAGAGATGAGACAGCATGAGTGGGGGAAGGGCAGAGAGAGAGGGAGAGAGATTCCCAAGCAGGCTCCAAACAGCACAGAGCCCGATGCAGGGCTCAAACCCACAAACCCTGAGATCATGACCTGAGCCAAAGTCAGATGCTTAACCAAGCCACTCAGGTGCCCCAATAAATAAGCATTTTTTAAAAAATGAAAAAAGTAAAACTTAAAAAGGGGCACCAAGCTGGCTCAGCCAGTGGGGTATAAGTTTGAGCCCCTCATTGGGTGTAGAGATTAGTTAAAAATAAAACCAATCAATCAATAAAACTTAACAAGACCTTAAAACACTTTTATAAAGTGACTTCTCCACAGCATCTTATTGGCCAGAATCCAAGTCAGGCCAGATCCAAGTATACTAAGGGAGATGGCACCGGGTGAAGCTCTCTTTCAAATAACTCTTAGTCACTGTCACAGATCAAGTTCTCTAGAAAGTTTCACTCGCAAGGTATTTATTAAGAAGTGCCCTTGGGATTAAATGTATTGCTAGCAAGGCCCCTGGGTGGTTCAGTCGGTTAGGCATCTGATCCTTGATTTTGGCTGAGGTCAAGATCTCATAGTCCGTGAGATCGAGCCCCGAGTTCAGTCTCCATGCTGGGCGTGGAGCCTGCTTAAGATTCTCTCTCTCGGGTGCCTGGCTGACTCAGTCTGTTGGCTCAGGTCATGATCTCACGAAAACCCTCGTCGGGCTCTGTGCTGGCAGGGTAGAGCCTGCTTGGAATTCTCTTTCCCTCTCTGCCCCTCTCCGACTTACTCTCATCCATGCACACTCTCTAGGTCTCTCTCAAAATAAATAAACACTAAAAAAAAAAAAGAAAAGATTCTCTCTCTTCCTCTCCCTCTGCCCCTCCCCTCTCAAAAATAATTAACTACTTACTTATTTATTTATTTAAAAAACCCAAAATGTGTTGATGGGAGAGGAAAAAAGCAGAATTGGGTAGAGGGAGAAGTCAAGCTACACTGCAGCCCAACAACAGCTTGAGGTGACTCCACAGAGAGCCCTGGAGCTCATGTGGCCTATCAGGATTGCTCTGCTGGGCCTTTATACTCCCATCACCAGTCATTGTTTTTTTGTTGTTGCTGTTTGTTTGTTAAAGTTTATTTATTTTGAGGAAGGAAGGGGCAGAGAGAGGGGGAGAGAGAGAACCTCAAGCAGGCTCCACAATGTCAGCACAGAGGCCCACCAGGGACTTGATCCCATGACCCTGGGATCATGACCTGAGCCGAAATCAAGTCAGACACTTAACTGACTGAGCCACCCAGGCACCTCTCCCATCTCCAGTCATTGGATGTAAGCTGCCCAGAAAGGAAGACTTGAAGGTAGCTCTCTATAGCTCAGGGAACCCCAGAAAGGAGTGAGAGCAATCCCAGCTGCTAGGTAGCAGACCTTCAGTGAAGAGGGATCTAGGTGGCTCATCTGTGTCCATCTCAATCACTGACACTACTTAAGCTTCAAGGCATCCTGGGAGCTCCCCTGGAGCAGAAGGAGCAAGCTTTCCTAGCATCAGGTGGGCTAGGGAAGCTATCAACTGTGGGGCACCTTTGAGGAGGCTTGGTCTGGTCTCCAGGTCAGGCATTGGTGTGGAGCAGTCATTCTCCCAGCAGTTCTCAGAGGCCTCTGAGCCCATGTTTAGTGAAAGAGCATGAATTTGCCTGGCTGAGAATGGGGAAAGAAGCAAGCTAGACAGCGGAGGTTAACCAGGGCTAGAACAGTCTGAAGCTGAGCTCCTTGCCTATTCACTCAGAAGTATCATCTAGAAGAAGAGAATTATTGTCTGCTTTATTAATTGCTCCGTTTGTGTTCCTAGAGGAAAGGCAGTCTGATGAGGAGGCTGTGGGCTAGTAATTCTGTCTGCCTACTTGCAAGACAAGTCAGGGAAACCCTGACTGTCAGGATGGTTTAGAGCTTGGGAAATTTGGGAAAGAACCCAAGAACAGTTCATGGTATCAAGGCATCATCAACATGGAGCAAAAAGGAGAGAAGGTAAAAGAGGATGCATTTGGATTCAAGAGTCAATAATGAGCCAGAAGTGAATGTTGAATTATTCAACCTCCTTTATTGATCCATTGATCTCTATCTGCAGGTCTTGGTTTATTCTTGGTTGGCATTTCCTGTGTCTGAGACACTGAGAAGAAAAATGGGGGGAGGAAGGATTTTTAAGACTCAAGAAGAGAGAAGAGGCAGTGCCAAAGAGAAATTTGACTAGCAACAAATATCAAGAATCTTAAAACACCCATACTTTTTGATATAGGGGTTCTGCTTCTGGATATTGACCCTAAAATCACTATCAAAAACATTAAGAAAAATCCTTAAGCACCACAATGTTCACAGAAGCCTATTTTATAACAGTAAATAATGGGAAACAACCTGAATAAATGCCCAACAATAGGAGATCAGCCAGGATGTCATTAGTTTTATATAATTACATGGGAAAATACTTATGCCATAGGTTAGGTAATAAAGACCATTCAAAACTGTACCATAGAACATCATAACTACATGCAGGGCACCTGGGTGGCTCAGTCGGTTTCATTAGGTGTCTGACTCTTTTTTTTTTTTTTTAATGTTTATTTATTTTTGAGATAGAGATAGAGCGTGAACGGAGGAGGGTCAGAGAGAGAGGGAGACACAGAATCCGAAGCAAGCTCCAGGCTCTGAGCTGTCGGCACAGAGCCCGACGTAGGGCTCGAACTCACAGACTGCGAGATCATGACCTGAGCTGGAGTTGGAAGCTCAACTGACTGAGCCACCCAGGAGCCCCAAGGTGTCCGACTCTTGATATGGGTTCAGGTCCTGATCTTGTCATGAGATCAAGGCTCGAGTTGGGCTCTGCACTGATTCTCTCTCTCCCTCTCTCTCTGCCCCTCCCCTGCTCACGCTCCCTGTCTTGCTCTCAAAATAAATAACTAAAAAAAAACAAAAAAACAAAAAACCAGCATAGTTATGTGAAGAAACATAGCTGGAGAAAGGCCAAAGAAAATATACTTAAATGCATGTTTAATTATTAAAAAAAATTTTTTTTTTAATTTTTTTTTTCAACGTTTATTTATTTTTGGGACAGAGAGAGACAGAGCATGAACGGGGGAGGGGCAGAGAGAGAGGGAGACACAGAATCGGAAACAGGCTCCAGGCTCTGAGCCGTCAGCACAGAGCCCGACGCGGGGCTCGAACTCACGGACTGCAAGATCGTGACCTGGCTGAAGTCGGACGCTTAACCGACTGCGCCACCCAGGCGCCCCTTAAAAAATTTTTTTAATTTTTTTTTTTTTTTTGAGAGAGACAGACAGACAGACAGAACATGAGCAGGGGACGGGCAGAGAGAGAGGGAGACACAGAATCTGAAGCAGGCTCCAGGCTCTGAGCTGTCAGCACAGAGCTCGATGCAGGGCTCGAACTTGAGAACCGTGAGATCATGACCTGAGCTGAAGTCGGACGCTTAACTGACTGAGCCACCCAGGCACCCTACTGTATATTTAATTATAATTAAATTATTGTTTTGAGGTGGTAAGACTATCTTCTTTTCCTATATTCCTATATTTCCTCAGTTTTCTACAAAAAATATGCACGAGTTTTAAATAATTAAAAAAATGTAAGGGTGAGGGAAAAGACACTCATATGAAAACTTCACAGTAGTAAAACGAACACAAATTAGTGGGGAGCCAAATCCTCCCAGGATGCTACTATGTCCTAGGTGTACTGGCCATCTCCTTGATGCATCATCGTATGGCCCAAATGATAGAGTAAGGGACACTGTGGAGTGGTCTATGAAGGACAATCAAAGGCCCCTGAACTTATATTCAAAGAAAAAATGTGAGTTATTGCAGCAGAGAAAGGGGAGGAAGTCATGCTAGATAGAGGGTATATACAGTAAGAGCAAAGGCACTGAGGCATGTGGGAAATGTAACAGGTCAGTATGGCTGGATTGCCACATACCACAGGGAGAAATGATGAGAGACGGGATTGGAAAGGAAAGGGAGTCATGAATGCTGGGCTGACAGTCCTTGCCTCTCTGCCATAGGCAAATGAGAGACTTGAGGGAGGGGCTCGGGGGAGGGGTGGTGCGGTTAGAGCTCACCACTGCCATTCTCTAGTCCCCTATTCTCGTCTGTTTCCCATCACCCGCCAGAAACTTGGGAGAGCAGGGGAGGAGAAGGGGAGCAGTCCCAAACAGCCCTCCAAGACTGGTCAGCTAGGCCTCCTGACCCCAGCCTGGCCTTCTTCCCAGTACACAAGGCTCGGTCCCCATCCTCAGGCACCCAGACAAACCCCTCCACCTCCCATGACAAAGAGGCTCCTTAGGCCCGGGCAAGATTTGCAAACGTCAAACTTGTAATTATAAGGATGAAATCATCTGGTTCCTTTTAAGCAAACGGGTTTATTGATCCCAACACTGAAGAAATGCTATTCTGGGGAAACTTACTCCTCTCAGTTTTCCTCTCCTAGTGGGATGGCTGAGCTGGTGGGGGAGGGTGGCAGGGGAGCTAAGAAGCGGAAGAACCTCCTGGGAGGGGAAATTCTTAAGGACCTAGGGGTGAGTTTTATGGTGTACTTAAATTATATCTCAAAAAAAAAAATTCTTTAGGGCCCAGAAAACTGCCTCAATTAGGCAGATGACACCCTCACCCCAGACTTAGGCACATCTCCATCCCCAGACTAGAAGCTAGGTAGAGCTGGGGCTTTAGGAACTGTGCCAACCATTAATTTCCCTTCTCTCTCACCCCCATCAAGTCTCATTTGTGACTCCAGATCCTATTTGTTTCAAGATGGCACAATATTTCCCTAGTAACTGAAGGGAAACTGTTTCCTTAGAAAAAAATACACTAGAGGCTCAGGGGCGTGGGAAGACCCCACCCTCTCTTTGAGGAGACGCAGATGTGGGGAGCTGCTGACACCATACCTAGATAAAGCCATACTTTCTGCTGGACTTAGGGAGAAAGGATGTCTAGGCCTTGACCTTCCAAGCCAAGGAAAGACAAACAATTGGGCTCAGGGGCAGGAATGTAAAACCATCAAGGGCAAGGAACTGATTCTGCCATAAGGCCCATGATAGGATTCCTTCATTCTACCTGTTGGGGACCCTTTGGGAGCATGGCAGGGTGCTTGAGGGGCTTTGGCCGCAACTCTGCATGAGCTGGCAGTTCAGCTAGAGAGACAAGCAGGGCTTTTGGCATCTTCACCAGCAGATGCCTTAGGCTGGAATAGTTAAGAGCACAGACCTGGGATTGCCAGCACCCCTCTGCCCCCTCCCCTCCCCCCCCCCCGTGCCTCAGTTTTTCTTCATCTGTAGAATAGAGTCAATAATACCAAACTTGCAGGATTATAGTAAGGAGTAAATGAAGATGATATACCCCAATGCCATTTTGTTATCTCTGATGGGTCAAGGTCTTGTCATTGTCCTGTGGTCAGTTATTTATATTTTCAGACTTTCTATTTCTTCATCTGTCAGATTGGGACAAGAAGACTTGTCTTGGAAAGTGGTTCTCTGAATGAACTTTGAGATAAGGGACATAAAAACACCTAGCTCACAGCTTCGCAGTTGGGTCAAACAATTGAGGGTTCCCATCCCCTGCTCAGTGTTACTATGCATTTTCTGTCCACCCATTCAAGATTGGTCAGGGAGTCCTATAGGAGCAGCTGCTCCAGGAAGACAGGGAAGAAGAGGCCCTAGGCTGGCTGAATCCTCAGGAAAGGAAGACTCCAAGCAGCAGGGCTTCAGAAAGAATTCAGCTAGGTTTGGGGAGTGGGAAGGGTGTTTCTAGGCAAAGAACAGATACACACAGTCCACAGTTGGATCCTATTAGAGGTGGTTCTTAGCAAACATCTCCATGGGGTAGTGCCTGGACCAATCCATACCGAGCTGGACAGAAACACAGAGTTAAACATACCTAAATTTCACATGGGTGAAATTTGCCTTTATTAATTTCCTTTAATGTAACTTTTTTAAATAAGTGAAAATTTTTTTCACAAGAAAAAAAGGCATACAGAGGTCAGCCGAGGAGATGGCCTCCTTCAGCCTGCGGCTTGTTTCCCAGGCGTCCTGGCTGGTTGGATGCCAGACAATGCCGAGTGGGTTATCCTGTGGCCTGGAGTTGCCAAAGGCTGTCTGTGGTGCTGCTGTTCTGGATCTGCCTCGCAGGCTTTCTCATCCCTTTCCCTCAAGACATCACTCCCTACCCCTGTCACCCTACATGAGGCTGACAATTTGTGTACTCTGTCCTGCTCTGTACTCCCACCCTCCGCCAAGATCAGCTGTAGGTCTATGAGCCCTACCTGGACCGAGTGTGGAGTAAGAGTGCTGCCTTGTGGATCATTCTTTAGAGACAGAAATGGAAAGTTTTATACTAAAGTATACCTAAATGACTATGATGGCGCTGAATGGTGCAACATGGGATATACTCTTTTCCTACCGTAGAGGCTGACCCCCAAACTCTGCTCCCCTGACCACTGGCCTTCAGACAGTCCTGTTGACTGGTACCAAAGTCATCGTTTGCCTCTTATTTAGACAATGGCTGCATTGTCCTAGCGTCCGAAGGTCTTTGCTGGACTGGAAAGACTTAAAGCAGAGGCAGCAGATGGATGAAAGCTTCTGTTTCTTGTGGCTTAATTCTACTTCTACCTTGGTGCCTTGGAGTGGATGCTGCCTCACCCACCTCTCAACATAAGATGCAGATGTTTTAAGGCTGGTTTTGTCTACACTTTTCCTATGATGATTTGGAGCTCCCCCTCCAGTTTCACCAGAACCTTTAGGCAGCAAAATAAAAATGGCAACCTTGGGGCACCTGGGTGGCTCAGTTGGTTAAGTGTCTGACTCTTGATTTCAGCTCAGGTCATGATCTCATGGTTTGTGAGATTAAGCCCCTGAGTCAGCCTCTGCACTGACAGTGAGGAGCCCACTTGGAGTTCTCTCTCTCCCTCTCTCTCTCTGCCCCTCCCGAGCTCTCTCTTTCTTTCCCTTTCAAAACAATAAACATTTTAAAAAATGGCATCTTTGGCCAGCTGTAGCTGATACAAACTGCTCAGTAGGCCCACAATGCACTTTCACTCCTTCCTTTTGGAGAAACTGCTCTTCCCTTCTTTCAACTCATCAGGGTCTATCTGAAGCTGCCCATTCCAGGCCTCTAACAGTCCTGATGGGAAAGCCTGTGTAATAAGCTGACCAATGTCATCATGTCAGCCTGGACATGGTGATTTGGTAGAGGGGAGAGTATGTGACTCAGACTGGGCCAAAGTCCTTCCCAGAAATAATGACTTAGAAATGGAGAAGTAGCTGCTCCCATCCTTTGCCAGGAAATGAATGGCATTGAAGAGAGCATGAGAAAGTTAAACAGTGACAAGAAATGGAGAAATAGAAAAGAAAAAGAGACTATCTATCCCTCTCTTTGATTTATTTACTTAAAATAAAACGGTCCCTTTGTACCTTTAAGTTTACTTGACTTGGGTTTTTGTCACTTGCAACTGAAAGAGACTTGAGGGAAGAATCTGAGATAGATGGAGGCCCATCTGTATCTATACCTTTTCTATTTGTGCACACTCATATATTCACACAGGTTTGCTGTGGGCCAGGGAAGCATGCCCTTGGAAAGAGTTGATTCTATGTTTGCTATTCAGAAAGTGTGTTTGTTAAAACCACTAACCTACAGGTCCCACTCTACTGAAAACTCCCTTCCTGACCTTGGTAGATTGATTAATCTCTGGACCTCAGTTAGGGTGACCTACCATCCTTGTTTGCCAGGGACAGAGTGGTTTCCTAGGGCATGGAACTTTCATTGTTAAAACCAGGATTGTGTCTGGAAAAGCTGGACAGTTGGTTACCCTAGCTCACTTCCATATCTGTAAAACTGAGATTAAACTAGACAGGGTTAGGAAATTCTGCCCCACCCTGCATTCAGGTCTACATTGCCAATTGCCCTCAACACTTATTCTTGCAAGTTTTAAATTTGCAATATGGCCAGCTACTATCAATCAGAGTTGGCACCTATTTGCCATCTTTTTTTTCCCTTTATTTATTTTGAGAGAGAGAGAGAGAGAGAGAGAGAGAGAGAGAGAATCCCAAGCAGGTTCCAGGCTGACAGCTTGAAGCCCAAACTCACCAACTTTAAGATCATTACCTGAGCAGAAATCAAGAGTCAGACGCTTAACTGACTGAGCCACTCAGGCACCCTGTATTTACCATCTCTGTACTGAATTTTTGACTAGCTGGAATTTTAAGGATCAGAATTTATCGGGGACCAACTCTGAGTCAGGCTCTGCCATAAATCCCATGTAAGACTCTCTCCAGCTTGGGCTAAATAACTTGCCTATAACTTGCGAATCTTTTTTAGGGCTTGATTGCACATTTGCGTAAATATATGGACTGGCCTTAGGTTATATAATTCAACTTTTCTTCTTTAGAAACTTAAATTTACTGGGGCTCATTATGTGTTAGACCTACATAAAGACTCAACGCCAACACTGAGAGCTTGTGAGTGTCTGCATTTTGTGAATAGGCAAACTGAGGCTTAGCATCCAGTGCTTGTGTAAGGTTTGTGTAAGCAGTGGAGTGAAATCCCAGCTAAGGCCTGACTCCCACCAGCTCAGACCTTTCCACCATGATGCGGATTCAGCGAGATTCTCTGGTTTGTTTCCACCTTTAATCTTTGATAGGCACAGCCTACACCCCTCCCTGTCGGTTTTCGGACACAAAGTCCCCAAGGACTTAAGTTTCCTCACTCACGTTCAGGTGACAATCTGGGGTCACTCCAAGCAGCTGAGAAGCCCCAAAGTTTCATAGAGTCGACAGAAAGGAACCGCGCGAGCGGCTCCCTCTCTCCAAGGTCCGGGCAGATGTCCGCAGAGCAGTTCTACACAGAGGAAACCGCGGGCCCGCAAGGGTGAGAGGGCCGCACCTCTGGCTCGCTGCAGTCCAGCCGCCCCGCAAGCGGGTGGGCGGCGCATGCGCGGCTCCGGTCGCAGAGTTGTGAATGGTGCGTTTTGTTTGCCAGAGTTTGGGGCGGGCGGGCGCACGAGGAGGAGGGGTGGGGCCGACCGGGGCGGGGCGGACGGGCGGGCTTGCGAGGTGGGCGGCGAGAGGAAGTGGCGGCGGCGGCGGCCAGGGGCGGCGAGTGCTGGGTCGGCGCGGGCGGTAGGCAACGGCTAAGGCGGCGGCGGCGTGGGCTGGGCTCGAGCGGGCGGCGGCACCTCAGACTCCCGGGAGCTGGAGCCCACGCGGGCGGGCGCCTGAAACAAAGGGAAGCGAGAGTCAGGGCGCCGCGGGTGGGCGGTCAGTCGGTCAGCGCGGAGCCGGCCAGCGGGTGCCGCGCAAGTCCGGAGCCCGGCCGGCCGGCGCGGCCTCAGGGCGGGAAGATGCCGCGCGTCGTGCCTGACCAGAGAAGCAAGTTCGAGAACGAGGAGTTCTTCAGGAAGCTGAGCCGCGAATGCGAGGTGAGGCAGACAGGCGGCCCGGAGGCCGCGGCGCGCCCCGAGTGGGCCCGGGCAGAGAAAAGTTTGGGTGGCGCGCCCGCAGAGGGGCAATCTCGCCCGGGCAGCCGCCTGCCCGCAGACTCTGCTTGTCCTTATCTGCGCCGCGCGGGGCGGGCGGGCGCGCAGGCGGCGGTCGCGGATTTGGCTCCTGATTTCGGGTCGTCTCTGCCTTGCAGATTAAGTACACGGGCTTCAGGGACCGGCCCCACGAGGAGCGCCAGGCGCGCTTCCAGAACGCCTGCCGCGACGGCCGCTCGGAAATCGTAAGTCGGCGGGGCAAGGGAACGGGGGGCTCAGGGCGCGGGGACCGAGGCGCGCGCGGGTCACTTGTTGCGCGGGGGCCGCCGCGGCCCAGGCCGGTTCCGGACGGCGCCGCGGACGCCGCGGCTCCCGGAACTGAGCGGGCGCCGTCTCACTTCCTACTCGGGATTCAAAATGAGAAACCAGACACTGGCGGGCCGCGTCCTCGCGGGGAGACGCTTCCCTGTGGCCCTCTGCGGGTCGGTTATGTTTCCCAGGCACGACTCGACAGTTGCCGCGTGTGGAACTCACACCGGAGCCCAACTGTACAAGGAAAGCTCATTGTGCAGGCTGTGACACTGATAAAGGGGTTGGCGTGTTTGTACGGAAGAAAACACCCATTCGGAAAAAGAATTCGGCTTCATTCAAAGATCTGATTCCTGGACGATAGTTTGTTTCTAAGACGCGGGATTTGTTGGTAAATCTGTAGGTGAAGCTGTTTCACTCCCATTATAGCTTAGAATAAATCTTTATGCCAGTTATCTATTGTCTTTAGTAGAGGGGGAAAAGCCCTAAAGAATGAGCCATCTTCTTAGAATGTTAAGCCTCGGGAGAATCAGAAAGAAACCATTGTCTTTCTTCAAACCTGAAACACATACCCTGTTTAGTGCTGGAGTTCCCAAAGAATTGCATGGATTTGCGAAACCCACAGTTGATTTGACGCCATGTTTTAGGTGGTAGATTTAGTGCTTCGTGTCCACCAAAGCTTCAAGTGTCTCATCTTTTGGGTTGTCCTATTGGAGGTGCTAATGAGGAGGCAGTGAAGAAGCCAAAGAGTAAGTAGGAAGAAGCTAAAAAAAAGAGATCGATAATTAATTAAAAAAGTAAAAAAGTTGAAATACTGTGTAATGGAATCCAGTTATCTACTCTGAACTGGACCCATTTGCATTTGCAGAGACTTGAAGCTAGGGTGCAGTTTGAATTTGGGTTAACAATAGGAAGACATGTTGAAACATTAACTTCTCCCCTCTCCTTTAGATGATATACTTTATTGAGATACAATTCACATGCCATGAAATTCACCCTTTTCATCACATAAATCAACTTTGTTTTTAAAGAATATTTAAAATGAATATTTTGCTATTTAAAATGAAGGCTTTTTCGAATTCTGTTACAGGTAATGTGAAAGGTACTGGCTAAATTTATTAGGAGCTCTAGAATATTTGGTCATTAGTGAATGTTACGAAAGAAAATCTCTAGCTTTTAGCCCACTTCCAAGTTTCTTGAGTAGTTATAATAATTATGTGATTAAAATGCCTAAGACATATTTTCGGTTTTGGTACTGAGTAGTAGAAGAATCATTCATTAGTTCGTCCCGTGATTGTATCATCCTTTGTCTGGGTTTCCTTTTGCAAAAGGTGGATGGTATACCTAACCAGTGGATTTCCTGGAGTTAATTGATGTAAGTGTGAAAGATAAGGCACAAAGTACTGTCATGATTTTTTAGAGCTGAGGGTTTTTTTTTTTTTTTTTTTGGAAACCTAGTGAAGCATAGCTATTAGGGTGTTTTCTGTCATATCAGAGACTTTGCTGTATTTAATTATGAATTGGGAGTATAATTTAACCCACAGTATATCTGAATTGCTGTATTATAGTATTATAAATAGTTGCTTGTATTTACCATATATTTCTTCCAGGGATAAATCGGACAAACATTCTAGGCCTTCTTCTCTTCCAAATATCTGGTCTGCAAATTTTAATAAGTTCTTAATATCTGACAAGTATTAAAAGTTAAAGGGTAGGTTGAATTCTGTATAAGATGTACACTTAAGGTAGCATGCATGTCTTAATTCGTTGAATAATGTAACTATTTGTATTTGGGAAGGAATTTCACATTCCCCCTCTGTTTAGTCCCCCCCCCCCTTAATTCAGTATTCTCCACGTTTAAGTAATGAGGTCCCTAGCTCCTAGAGGGTGGAGACCACATTAATTCTGTGGTGTATGCATTAATATACTCCCCCCTAAACAGGTACTTGGCATAATGCCTTTTGTATCATAGGTACTTGATTAATTGAATTTAGAGGTTACCTAATATAATGTCTAAAATTTATTTTTTTTACTTAGGAACAGGCTGTGGCTTTTATTTATTTGGTTGTGGAAAGTAGGTGTGGAAAAGGCATTATTTTGCCTGTGTTTTGACAGCAGCTATGTATAGTATATAGGCATAGTTTCCAAAACTATTACCAACCTTCCCTCTCCTCTTATTCTTTTAATTTTGAACATCTCCTTAGTGTGTCACTGAAGTTAATGAATTTATTTTGTATTTAGATAGATGTGATTATAACTATAAAACTTATTAGACTCCATATCATAGCATGAATAAAAATGATTATGGGTGAGGGGTAGAATCTGTTGGGTAAAGTCTGATTTATTCCTGGTAAGTTCTTATTGTGGTAAGAGTGTTGGAGAAGTCTTCAACGCCAATGATTAATAAAAGAGAAGAATACTTAGGTATGGTGACTACTCTGACAGCAGTAAAAATTATATTTTTAATCCTGATGATGGCAGGATAAATGTATGTTGGATCAACACAAGGGGTGTTATTTTATAATTTGTGAAATCTGTAAAATAATTGCCGGGACAACCTGGAAATCTTATATATAGTCAGTGATAACATTGTAGCATTTTTATGTTTTTGAACCAATTTTCCCAGTTATGTGTGCATAGATATTCCATTAAAAAAGAGTTCTGTGGTCAAATAAATTCGTGAAATGCTATTCTAGAATGATCTGTTTTTTACCACTTCTCTCTGAAAGAGGGATCTTGATGAGATAATGGGCATGAAGTGATGAAGCAGGAAATCTCTTCTGAGGTTGGTCTTCAGACAGGAGGTGAGGTAATAAGATCTGTAGACTGTCTTTACTTAGCACTGAGCTGATTTGGGGTACACTGCGGGTGGAAGGATTTGTTTACTAGGTGAATACTAAAGAAACACGCCTGGGGATTTGGACACAAGGCATTCATTCATGGGCTGCATTGCTTATCTGCCTGCCACCACTCCACTCTGAGAATTTATTATCTGAGGCTGAAAAAGTTAGCTCTCTTATCCAGTTCCAAATGATTTCTCTTACGTTATTTAGTAAATACTTAAATAGCATTTACTTGGTACTATTGTAAGTATTTTACAAATATTAATTACTGGAGAAACTGAGGTACAGCTAAGTCACTTACTTCAGCCTAGGCAGTTTGCCTTCTAGAGTCTGCTTTTCTTTTGAACCCTAGGTTCATTTCACTCCATTTGATTGTTTTTTTAAACTTGGTTTTATTAATGGGGGAAGATTTTTATTTTAAGGTTAATGTTGTAATATTGTTGTTTGTTTAGTCCCTATTCACATAAAATATTTGCCACAAGAAAGAGTATCCAGATGATTAGGGAAATACTATCAAAAATATCTGTAGAGATTTAGTAATTATGTTGACAGTTGTACCTGAAATACCAATAATAGAAATAGGGAATAAATTTTTACCTCTAAAGAATCTAAGCTATAAATTCTCAGGGGTACTAGCAGGTAGCTGACTCAGCCAGTGGCTTTAAACAAATTACCCCAGATGTGAACCCCTTGCTTTTTCAGATGAAGACTCCTTGATGGGAAACACAAAGTATGTTGTAGAACTTTAATTAGTAAAATAAAACAAAAACGTTCTCTCGTTTCAACAAAGAAAGAAGAGTTTACATTTAGATGATTAAAAAGTTTGGTTTTTTTTTTCAAAATGTTTTTTACTTATTTCTTTCTCTCTGAATTTCCCTTGGGAAGAGGGACGCCGTTATTTCCATTTTTTACTTGGAGGAAATATAAATCGCTTAGGGGCTACACAGAATACTTTATTGAAATGGTTTTAGATTGTTCCATATGTTGAACCATGCATCCAAATCTTATTATAAATATTAGATGAATACTCGTTTGTATAGTCAGATCCAGTTCTCCTAAAATTAAATTTTAGAAAATGCATATTTTTTAAATCACCTAAGGTTGTAGCCGGATGAGAAGTTCCATCACATCATACGCTAATGTATTGTTTATCCGAAGAGACAGTCGCGAGCATTTTTAACCTGAGCTTTAAAGCATAGTGTTTCATTGAGCAAGGGAAATCAAGAGAAATTAAAATGTCTCCATTTATACAACTTTAAATTGTGGTATGCTTTAAAATTCAAAATGTTTAGATCTTCAGTGTTTTTCACATTTAAAAATAGAAGTTTTTAAATTCAAGGAGATGGCTTCTGGTTAGACATTAGCAATGCAAGATCCTAACGTCAGCAAAAAATGACCTGAAAGAAAGTATTGATTCCATGTCTGATTTTATATTTAAGCAGCCAATGGCAAATGTCCTCAAAATGGAATCAGATGTTTGTAACTTAATACTTAAGAAAAATGATGAGTGTGTGTTTTTTTACTTTTAAGTATTCTCGGTGCTGCCTGGCTTAAGACAGAAACTGATGTAAAAATAAATGACTGCCTGCATAATTTATGTAATGTCCTGCTCCTGATCCTGTTTGTATTGATTTTTCTAAAAGGCTTTTGTGGCCACAGGAACCAATCTATCTCTCCAGTTTTTTCCGGCCAGCTGGCAGGGAGAACAACGACAGACACCTAGCCGGGAGTATGTGGACTTAGAAAGAGAAGCAGGCAAGGTAGGAAACATTTCTTTGCAATTTGAAATACTGTGGATTGTTGTATTAGAGATTATCGGAAGATTTACAGTTTAATGAAGAGATCACAGGTGTGATTATATAGGCATATGGTTAGATTTGTTTTCATGTTATAAGAATGTAGTACAATTTTAAAAATTGCTGTCAAATTTTTTATGTGATTTTATAACTAATTTCATGTACATGATATTCATCATAGAAACTTCTAGCCCTTAAAGATGAGGAGTGTGCTTTCTTACATGTAACATATAAAACTTAATTCCTTTAAAAGTGTTAACAGGAATTTTTTGTTTTACTAACCTAGGTGACTACCATGCTATAAAAAAATAAAAAGAAGAGAAAAATGGGAAAAGGCATAAAATGTAATAATATTTAGAAATACCTCATGGGTAACTTTCTACTTCTGTTACTACTTCAAATTTAATTTTGATAAGAACAGTGAAAACTTTAACCTGGAAATAATGTTTTTATTTTGAGGAAAAGCTGGGAAAATAAATCAATGCCTTAAATTTTTTATGGTGGAAGTTTAGTTTGAAGCTGTAAAATGTGTAAGCTGAGAGCTCTATTAAATTCTGGTTTAAATGTATGACATTTTGGTGAAATTTTATTGAATAATATCTCGGATTGGTTCATCTTTTTATGTAGAAGTTGACTCTTACTGAAATAAAATATTTAAAGAGAAATCTTTTTTGGCTTCATTTTATACTCAGTATTTCTTGGATTTCCTTTACAGTGTGTTTCCATACCTGTTTTTATCAACTTGCTCAATTTTTTAAGTGTCGTCATGAATAGCATAACCTGTCACTTTATTTGCAAAACATAATACATATTGTAATTCAAAGATCTTTGTATTAGTTTGTATTAGGAAAAAGATTTCTGGTTTTGTGTATGTATAATGAAGAATTTTTTGTTTTAATCTTATGAAATAAGGTTTGATTTTTTTGTGGGTGATGAACCAACTAGTCTTTGGAAAAGAAGAGGGAAAATAGATTACAGAATTTTTAGAATGAGTAATAAGTAATTTGCTTTCCTATGTATTAGCTTGCTTGCTTGCAAGATTACAAGCATATGATCCAAGTTTTACTATCTTGTAATTCTTGTATATAAGGAAGAAGTTGGGAAGTCATTGTAGGATTATTGCTTTTTTGGTCTGTTTTTGTGTGTGTAAGTGTAACTCAATGAAGAAGTTATTTTTTTCTTGTTCAAAACACTTTTTTTAATGCTAATTTATTTTGAGAGAGAGACAAAACACAAGCAGGGGAGGGGCAGAGAGGGGGGGGGGGTGGAGAGAGAGAATCCCAAGCAGGCTCCACACTCAGTGTGGAGCCCGATGTCGGGCTCAGTCTCAGGACTGTGCGATCATGACCTGAGCTGAAATCAAGAGTCAGGCACTTAACTGACTGGGCCACTCAGGTACCCCCAAAACACTTTTTTAATGTTTGTTTAACATGGTAGATCAGAGACAACAAATGGAAACCAAAAAAAGCTTTTTCTTCACCTTTGATGCTAAACTTCAGAATGGACATCTCAGAGTTACCCAAGTCTTCCTGTATTTAATAACTAATAAATGGGTGTTAACTCTACTAGAAAGTATGTTTGCTTAAATTAATTTAATGGTAACTGTTTACCAGATTGAAGTCCACATTATTCTTGGACTTAAGCCATTGATATGTTTTCAGTTACATGACCAATAATAACAAAAATGTTGTATGGCTATTGTAGCATTTGGGGGATGTGTTTTCAGATACACCTGGAAAATTGATAGAACTGATGCAAGTTATCAGGAAACTTATATTTTATTAACATTTGTTTTAGAAGTTTTTTTCTGTTAAAGGGCACATATCAAATATTTTCAATTTTGCAAGCATACGGACTCTATTGCAGCTGCTCAAGTCAGTTGTTATAGTGGAAAAGGAGCCATAGACAATATGTAAACAAATGAGTGTGGCTGTATCCCAAGAGTAGTAACAGTGGCAAATTCAGTATCTTTCCCACAGATTTAAATCTATAAATGTTTATACGTAGATCATGTACTTTTTAAATATACTTTTCAACACCTGTAGTGTACCAATAGAATCCAGAAGGAAAAAACATGTTAAGGCACAAAAAACAAAAGTAAGAAACTACTACTATATTGCTCCATTCCAGTGGGATAAAGTATTCCAGTGAATTTATTTATTTATTATTTTTTTTTTTTAATTTTTTTTTTTCAACGTTTATTTATTTTTGGGACAGAGAGAGACAGAGCATGAACGGGGGAGGGGCAGAGAGAGAGGGAGACACAGAATCGGAAACAGGCTCCAGGCTCTGAGCCATCAGCCCAGAGCCTGATGTGGGGCTTGAACTCCCGGACCGCGAGATCGTGACCTGGCTGAAGTCGGACGCTTAACCGACTGCGCCACCCAGGCGCCCCTTATACCAGTGAATTTAGAGAAAAGATACTGACCCATGTTTTCTCAACCATGGAGCTCAAACTATGGGGTCTCTTATTTTTCTTATTCCTTTTTTATGGTCTCCTGATAACCATTAGCTTTTAAATCTGTCCCCATAGGATTAGGACTAGGACTAGAAGCAAAGAAAAATGGAAGTAATTTCCCCCCATGTTAATTATTTGCCTCTGCTTTTTATATTGGATCGCAGATCAGTGTCTTCTACAAATTCTCAGCCTAGTCACCTCCTCAAGCAGCTTAGTTCTCTTCCCATTCACACCCAACTTTGAGAAAACTATGGTCAAGGCTTTGGAGTTAGGCATACTTGAGGAGTTAAGTCCTGGCTTCATTTAGAAATGTGTATCTTTGCACAATTTATTTAACCTTTATGGTCCTCAATTATAACATGAGGTTAATGCGTACTTCCCAAGGTTGCCCTAGTGATTAAATGAAATAGTGTATATAAAGTACTTAGCCCGGTACCTGACAGAGGAGTTCATTCATTCAGAATGTACTTGTTTTACATCTGTTGTGTATACTAGGCACTGTCCTAGGCGCTTGAGATGCATCAGTGAACAAAATAAAGATCCTGCCCTGGGGGTTGTTTTATGGAAGGAGTGGAGAATAGACAGTATACGTAATAAGTAAGTTATATAATATGTCACAAAGTGGTTAGTGCTCTGGAAAAAAAGGAAAAATCGAATAGAATAAGGATGATCAATGAGAATGTTAAATGGAATGATCTGGATAAAGAAAGTCCTATATTTGAGCAGAGACCTGAAGGAGGTTAGGGAATGATGAGCCATGCAGGTATCAGGGGAAAGATATTCAAGACAGAGGAGACACCCACTGTAAGGGTCGTAGAGTGGGAGCATGTGTTTGATAAACAGCAGACAACCCAGTGTGCCCGGAGTAGACTGTGCAAGGAGGAGGGTAATAGGAGATGAGGTCAGGGAGATAACAAGGAGTCAGTTTATGTGACCTTGAAACAACATGGACTTTTATTCTGAATGAAATGGGGGAGCGGTTTCAGATTTTTGAGCAGATGAACAATGGGATTTGCCTTAGGTTTTGAAAGGATCTAAGTTAATAGACTGTAGAGGGGCAGGAGTGAGGCAGGGAGACCATTTTGGCTGTTGCAGTGATCTTGGCGAGAGGCTCGAGTAGCAGCAGTGGAGGTGGTGAGAAGTGATCATAGTCTGAATGTATGTGTGATGTGAGAGTCAAGAAGGACTCCAGCGTTTTTGGCAAGAGCAACTGGGAGTATGGGATTGCTGCCATCTGAGATAGGAAAGGCTGTGGGTGGAGCAATTTTGAGGAGCCGTTTAGGACATGTGTGTTTGTGGTGGTCACTTGTTAATGCACTTATTTTCTTACCGCCCACCCTTTACTTACTAAGTTATGGCACAGCTTTTTCATAAGTGACCCTTCATTTGCTTATCCCAAGGATTCAGTGATCTGTTAAAAACAACCAGCTTTAGCGATGTATACTTTCCATACAATAGAATGCACCCCTTTTAATTGTATATATAGATTTGAGTTTTGACAAACATATACATCCATGCCAACACTATCCACATTCAAGATAGAGTTTCAGTCACTGGCTCAGGCCGGGGGCTGTGCAGTCTCTGAAGATGACTGGAGCTGAGGCATCCACTTTCAAGCTCACTCACGTGACTGTTAGTAGGTGGCTTCACTTCCTGGTCATGTGTGCCCCTCCATAGAGAGAAAAAGAATGAAGTCACCCTGCTTTTTATGACCTGTTCTCCAGTTATATCTTATTCTGTTCATTAGAAGGGAGTCACTAAGTCTAGCCCACACTCAGCAGGGAAGGAGGAGTATTTATTCATGTACATGGGTGTGAATACCAGGAGACTGGGATCATTGGGGCTATCTTAGAGGCTGGCTACCCCAATAATTCACTTTAATTTAGTGAATTCTGAAAATATTAGAATGTTAATAAGAAACGGAAGCTATGTATTTTCTTTGATTTGAAACACGGCTTTCTTAGAAGAGATTTAAAATAATATAGTATAATATAGTATACACTATATATACTATACTGATACGCTATAATGAAAAGAGCTGATTTAAGTCAAAAGATAACCGTAACTTTTTTACCTGTTAATGGGAACCAAAATGTCTGTCCTATTCATATACCTTATGTCAGGATTAAATGAGGTACCAGAATATGTGAAAATGCTTTTAAAATTGTAAAGCACTATGTAAAATGAGGCTATCTGATGATTTTGTAGGGTGAAATTATGGATAATTTAATTATGGAGTTTCAGTGCTATCCTGTGCCTTAGGTCAGTTTCACTTGTAGCTGTACAGTTTTGGAACACCACATTTTTCCCAAGTGGTCCATCCTGGTGTATTATAAACCCAGATAGCGAAAATGTTTGTAATTCTTCCTTAATCTAAACTGCTTTTCTCTAATTTCAGTTTAAGAAGACAAAGGAAAGCAACCAATCAGAATTTAAGTTATTCTTAGTTAAATTTTTGTATGCCAAGCAAATCCCAATTCCTCTGATCTTTCCTCTTAAGACCCATTTTCAATTACTCTTTATTTCAAACAAATGCAAATGATTATGGTTCACCGTAAGTTATTAGTCTTTAATGGTCAGATTAATGGTTTTTCATGCATTCTGTATTTTGTAAAGCCTCATTGGAGTTTCAAGTTAATTATTGTATATGCTTACTACATGATCCTAGTTTTTGAGTAGAAAGATAAAGGGTGTGAAAAATATTCTATAAACTGAAAAAAAAATGAACTTTACAGCGCTACTGTTTGTTTTCTATGGAAATTGAATATACTATCTAGTGTTACTACACTCACCCAATACAGTTGTTGTATTTCTATTTATAACTTCTGATTTTATTTGATAGTCAAATAACATTACTAGCAGACATTGAGAAGTAGTTATGAAGTATATGTCATTAGAGCAGATGCTTTAAGAAATTTTGGTTCAATTTTTTCTCCTCTGAACTTTTGTACTTAAAAATCTTTTATCTTTCATCTTCATGAGCATAAGTAAAGCAAAATTTAACAGCATTTGATTTAATGAATGAGGACAGATTCTTCTTTTAAATGCTTTTTCCAAAGTTCTGTGATTCTGCTGCTTCTGGTGTATTTTGCTTACTTGCCTGCAGGATCTTTGTCCCAAAATAAATATTGTGTCTGTTTATATACCATCCACAATTTGGCAGGGTTTAGAGGACTCCTTGATGTTAGCTTTGAGAAATCCCTATTCAAGCTCAACAAGTTCCTTCTCCTCCTCAGGCAGCCCAGTCACTCCAAATAAAAGATAGCTGTGGTAAAGCTTTGGAATGTGATTTTCCCCAAGAGAAATTGACACAACTTTTTCAACTAGTTTGTCAAATCCAGATTTTAAGTATGTATTTCTATTCAATTAAAACATGAAGTATATTTTCTAGCATTTAGTTATCAGGAATTTAGTGCATCGGAATAAGTAATCTGTTTTAAAGCTGACTTCCAGGGCGCCTGAGTGGCTCAATTGGTTAAGCATCTGACTTCTTCAGCTCAGGTCATGATCTCTCGGCTTGTGAGTTTGAGCCCCGCATCCAGCTCTGTGCTGACAGCTAAGAGCCTGGAGCCTGCTTCAGATTCTGTGTCTCCCCCTCTCTCTGCCCGTCCCATGCTCATGCTCTGTCTCTCTCTGTCTCTCAATAATAAATAAACGTTAAAAAATTCTTTTCTAAAAAGCTGACTTCCGTGTAATTATTTTTATTATTTTATTTTTTTCATCATAAGTATACCCTTTAATCCCCATCATCTATTTCACCCATTCACCTCACCCTCTCCCCTCTGATAACCATCAGTTTGTTTTCTGTAGTTAAGAGTTTGTTTCTTGGTTTGTCTGGTTTTTTAAAGTATATTTTAAGCATACTATAATATTTTAATAACTGAATTATAAAATTTAGAATTGACAGCCTTATGCTTATATTTTTAAAGACAAGTTTTCATTTTAATAATTTTTAAATCTAGGAGAGTTGACTGACTTCATGCATAAACAAGATGGTTTAAAAATTAGGATGTCTGGGGCACCTGGGTGGCTCAGTCAGTTAAGCGTCAAAGTCTTCATTTCAGTTCAGGTCATGATCTCACAGTTTGTGGGATCGAGCCTCCCATCGAGTTCTGCACTGACAGTGTAGAGCCTGCTTGGGATTCTCTCCCTCTCTCTCTGACCCTTCCCCTCTCATACTCTTTTTCTCTCTCTTTTTCTCTCAAAGTAAATAAATAAATTTCAAAAAAAAAATTAAATTTAGGATGTCCTAGTACCTTCCAGTTAGAGTTACATTAATTTGCATATATGGTAAATGTTCCTCCAGAGTATTTGAAGATTGTATATTCTCTTTCTCTTCTCTTGAATTGTATCATTTGCATGGATTTACCTTTAGTGTAAGGGTAAAATTTTAGTTGTGGCCTTATCTGAATTATATATTCCAAGTTAAAGAAGACAGTAGGTCTGAGGGGACCTCTGTAGGCTGCTACATCCTAATTTTTCTGCTCATTTTCTTTCATAATTTTTTTTCAAATATTTCTATTTATGAGACAAAATTCACCTACCTTAGGTGTACAATTCAGTAAAGAAATGTATACGGTCAGGGGTGTAACCACCACCACAATCAAGATGTAGAACATTTCCATAACCTCAAAAAGTTTCCTCATGTCCTTTTGCAGTCAGTCCTCTCACCCCCTGGACCAGGCAATCACTGATCTGCTTTCTATTACTATAGTTTTGTCTTTTCTAGAATTTCATATAAACATAGTCACACAGTATATAGACTTTTGTGTCTAGCTGTCACTTAGCAACATGCTTTTGAAATGCATCCATGTTGTGTGTATAGTAGTCCATTTCTTATTATTGAGTAGTATTCCATTGTGTGGATATGCTACATTTTGTTTATCCAGTAATATTCATCTGTGTGTGTGTGTGTGTGTGTGTGTGTGTGTGTGTACACACACACCACATCTTTTTTATCCATTCATCATCGATACACACACCACATCTTTATCCATTCATCAGTTGATTGACATTTGAGCTCTTTCCATACTTTGGCTATCACCAGTAGGGCTACTATAAACATTGGGGTGCATGTGCCCCTTCAAATCCGCATTTTTGTATCCTTTGGATAAATACCTAGTAGTGCAATTGCTGGGTCATAGGGTAGTTCTATTTTTAATATTTTGAGGAACCGCCATACTATTTTCCAAAGTGGCTGCACCAGTTGGCATTCCTACCAGCACTGCACAAGGGTTCCTCTTTCTCTGTGTCCTCGCCAACATCTGTTGTTGCCTCAGTTGTTAATTTTAGTCATTCTGACAGGTGTGAGGTAGTATCTCATTGTGCTTTTGATTTATATTTCATTGATGATGAGTGATGTTGAGCATCTTTTCATGTCAGTTGGCCATTTGGATATCTTTAGAAAAGTGTCTATTCATGTCTTTTGCCCATTTCTCCACTGGATTGTTTTTTGGGTATTGAATTTGATAAGTTCTTTATAGATTTTGGATACTAACCTTTTATCTGGTATGTCATTTGCAAATATCTTCTCCTATTTCTTCAGTTGCCTTTTAGTTTTGCTGATTGTTTTCTTTGCTGTGCAGAAGCTTTTTATCTTGATGAGGTTCCAATAGTTCATTTTTGCTTTTGTTTCCCTTGCCTGCCACATTTTTTTAAATGTGTGAGAACACTCATGAGTTGGGGTAGGAGCAGAGAGAGAGGAGTGAGAGAATCCTAAGCAGGCGGGGCTTGATCCCACAAACCCGTGAGATCATGACCTGAACTGAAATCAAGAGTTGGACTCTCAACTGACTCAGCTACCCAGGCACCCCTACACCACATCTTCTTTATCTGTTTATCAATTGATGGACATTTCGGCCATTTCCATAATTTGGCTATTGTAGGTAATGCTGCTATAAACATCAGAGTTCATGTACTCCTTTGAATTAATATTTTTGTGTTATTTGGGTAAATACCTAGTAGTGAAATTGCTGGATCTTAGGGTAGTTCTATTTTTAACTTTTTGAAAAACCTCAGTACTATTTTCCAGAGTGACTACATGAGTTTGCATTCCCACCAACAGTGCAAGAGGGTTCACCTTTCTCCACATCCTCATCAATACTTGTTGTTTCTTGTGTTTATTTTATTTTATTTTATTTTTTAATGTTTATTCAGTTTTTTGAGAGAGAGTGTGTGCACGTGCGTGCAAGCAGGGGAGAGACAGAAAAGAGGGAGGGAGACACCTAATCCAAAGCTGGCTCCAGGCTTTGAGCTGTCAGCCCAAAGCCTGATGCCAGGCTGGAACTCACAGACCTTGAGATAATGACCTGAGCTGAAGTTGGACCCAGGTGCCCCATTGTGTTGTTGGTTTTAGCAGAGGGGAGGTGGATGGGGGGGATTGGTTAAATTGGTGATGGGGATTAAGGAGAGCATTTGTTGTGATGAGAACCGGGTATTTTATGGAAGTGTTGAATCATATTGTACAACTGAAACTAATAACACACTGTATGCTAACAAACTGAAATTAAAATTAAAACTTAAAAAAAAAAAAAGAATTATGGGGCACCTGGATGGCTCAGTTAGTTAAGGGTCTGACTCTTGATTTTGGCTCGGGTCATGATCTCACAGTTCATGAGATTGAGCTCTGCGCTGATGATGCAGAGCCTGCTTGGGATTCTCTCTCTCTCTCTCTCTCTCTCTCTCTCTCTCTCTCTGTATCCCTTCAGTTGTCTCTAATTGATACATAAATAACATACACTGATACTTGCATAATTTCCATTTTACTGGTAAGAAAACATTTGTAAATTTTAATACTTTTAGCTTGAGCAAGCTCAGAGACTTTTTATTTCTTTGATAACACTTCTCAGATACTTAGTTTTCTACAGAGGATTAGAAGCCATAGCCTGGCTAACAAGTTCTTCATGTTATAGACTGTGCTATGGTAAGGAGTTTAATTAATGTTACTTTCTTTTATGAAAGTATACAATATGAACAGTTGGAAATTATTATCCATCATAAACTTTTCAGTTTGAAAATTGATATGTATTTAGGAACCAAGAATTTATTTTTTTTTCTTTCTCAACGTTTTTTGTTTTTTTTTTTTTTTTTAATTTATTTTTGGGACAGAGAGAGACAGAGCATGAACGGGGGAGGGGCAGAGAGAGAGGGAGACACAGAATCGGAACAGGCTCCAGGCTCCGAGCCTTCAGCCCAGAGCCCGACGCGGGGCTCGAACTCACGGACCTCGAGATCGTGACCTGGCTGAAGTCGGAAGCTTAACCGACTGCGCCACCCAGGCGCCCAGGAACCAAGAATTTAAAATAACACTTAAAATGTGCCTTCTGGTAGTATAACTGTGCTTTTAGGACTCATACTGTCCTATACTGTGTGTCCTGAGAAGGAGAGGGCCAAGTCTGGGAATGTTTGCCAGGTTGTTTTTGTGGATGAAAACCTTTCTTCCACAAATATAACCAATACTGAGCCCTTTTGTGTTTTAAAATTTCAGATGTTAAATAAATAAATAAATAAATAAATAAATAAATAAGTAAGTAAGTAAATAAATAAATAAATAAAATTTCAGATGTAAAGTCAGGTTGATCTTCAGATTAAAACAAAAGGATAGCTCAGAACATGTGACTTCAACATTTCCATTAGGAAAATTTAGGTGTTTTTCAAGCAAACAAAATATTCTACACATATTAAGCCATAATTTTTAATAAATGTCTGGCCTCACTTACAAAATATTGCTTTAAAAATAGTGGCCCTTTGAGGTGCCTGGGTGGCTCAGTCGGTTGAGCGTCCAACTTTGGCTCGGGTCGTGATCTCGCGGTTCGTGAGTTCGAGCCCCACATCGGTCTCTGTGCTGACAGCTCAGAGCCTGGAGCGTGCTTCGGATTCTGTGTCTCCCTCTCTCTCTGCCCCTCCCCTGCTTATACTCTGTTTCTCTCTCACTCTCTCTCTCTCAAAAATAAATAAACATTAAAATTAAAAAAAAAAAATTAATGGCCCTTTGGGAGAACCCTCCGCTTTTTTTGAGGGCATTGCTTATTCATGGCAGCCTTTCAGTCCTTGCTGTTCCTTTGCTATCCAGAACATTTCTGGGCCATTTTAAAAAATTGAAGTAAAACGCACATAACAAAATTCGCCATCTTACCCATTTTAAAGTATACGATTCATTGGTTTTTAATATATTCGTCACATGCATCCTTCCCCACCATCTAATTCTGGAATATTTTCAGAACTTGAGACCATTTTAAATACGTTTTGAAAATCTGTAGACCAGTTTTATGGTGATCATTGCCAGGCCCTGTGGTAGACGATTTACATTATCATAGATTCTCTGAAACCTGCACTATATAGTAAAGTCCTCTGTTGGATTTTAGAACACATTTGGTGATAGCTAGATTTTACAGCCAAGGAGCCTGGGGCCCAGAGAGGTCAGAAAAATCTTCAGAAATCATGTAATCTACTTCTTAGGGACAGCCAGGATCCAGACTCAAGTTTTGTTTTGTTTTTTTTCCCCCAGAATCTGTGTTGTTTGCAACACACCATACTGTTGCTAATAAATAATCATTAGGTAGGTTGCCAGGAATTCCACATACCACCTCATATTATTTTAGCCTACTAAGTTACTCTTTCCATTACACTGGATAATCACTGATATTTTAATGTGGTCTTTTTACATCTCATTTTGATGTCTTCAAAACAACCTTATCCTTCATCTTTTTCTTTTTAACCTTTTAACTTTACTTGGCTTGTTTTTCTAACTTGTAGGGCAAGTGATGTTCAATATGACAATTGAGCTGCTAGATAACTGCACATAATTCTTCCATGTTAATAGTATGTTAGTAATAATAATGTTAGTAAAAGTAGTTCTGATGTTTTAAAAAGTAATTGTCACAGAGTTGACTGGGGAATGGGCTACAGTAAACAGCATCTGCCTCTTTTATTACTTTTTTTTCCTAAGAAGCAAATAATTCTGTCATTTAGTTTTAGAAGGTTTTCACTTGAAATTGTACCTCTTTAGTACAGTTCAAGACTGTCTTAAACATGCATTGTTTACTTTGAATCATAGAATGAAGATAGCAGAACTAGTAAGATATTTTGGGGTGGGGGGAAGTATTCATATATATTCTGTGGTCATATAAAGAGTTCATAATATTAACTGTTGTAAATGCTGTGGAGTTACGCATTAAATTGACTGTCCAGCCTCTTATTTATTCTTTAGGAAAATTGTCTGTTTTCACACTTCCTGAAATACTTCGAAAACGTTAATAATGCAGTTCATTAATGCCACTGTGGTTTAAGTGAATATATAGAGTTAGGAGTTCTGAGTGCCAACTTCTGCCTCCTAACTAACTTTGCAACCTTCTGCAAATGAATTATTTAATATCTCTCACTTTTATGTATGTATGTGTGTAATCTCTGCACTCAGTGTGGGGCTCAAACTCATAACCCCAAGATCAAGAGTCACATGCTCTACTGAGCTAGCCAGACACACCAATATCTCTCACTTTTAATTTCTTTGTTTTAAAATTTTACCTGTTGGATGGTTATAAAGGTCAGATAGGACTTGGAAAAGTTTTGAAAGCTGTAGAGAATTTATATGAACTTAAGGTGGTAATACTAATTAAACTTGAGTGAAAAAGTGTTAGGAAAAGAGAATTAAGAAATGAAGGAAGGTATATAGAGCTGTTTGGGACTGGGGTGAGGATTTCTTTAAGTAAAGTGAGTTCAAAGTAGAGGCATGGAGGCGCACCTGGGTGGCTCTGTCGATTGACCATCCAACTCTTTTTTTTTTTCCAAAAATTTTTTAATGTTTTTATTTTATTTTTGAGAGAGAGAGAGAGAGAGAGAGAGAGAGTGAGCACGGGAAGGGCAGGGAGAGAGGGAGACACAGAATCTGAAGCAGGCTCCAGGCTCCAAGCTGACAGCACAGAGCCTGACGCGGGGCTAGAACTCACGAACCGTGAGATCGTGATCTGAGCTGATGTCGTTGCTTAACCACCTGAGCCACCCAGGCGCCCCTGACCATCCAACTCTTGATTTCAGCTGAGGTCATGATCTCAGGGTCGTGGGAGTCGCCCTCATGCTGAGCCTGGAGCCTGCTTGGGATTCTCTCTCTCCTTCTGTTCCTCTCCCCTGTCACTCGTGTGCACATGCACACGTGCTTTTTCTCTCTCAAAATGAAGGAAAAGAAAAAAACAGAGGCATGGAGTTGCAGAGTCTAGAAATAGCATTCGTGGTCTTAGCAGTGTTCAAGTTTTTGGTGGTTTGTGATGCTTAGGCTAATGTTACTTTTTTATGCAGTAAGAAAGCAGGTATTTTAAATATATACCTCCATGAAGAAAAAAATTATGTAAGAATATAATCATATTATAAATTTCTAAGTTTTAGATTAGACTAGACATGTTTTCTCCTTAATCTCAGAGTACGAGTATTATTGGGATGTAAGAATCTTTTCAGATTGCTCACCAAAAGGAATGGCTTTTCCAGACGTTGGACCATCAGTGTTTCTAGGTGGAACATTCTTCTGAAAAATGACGTTTAGAGGAAATTTTCAACACTTGACATTAACTTTGTGTGGCATGGTACAATAAAACCAGTGTAATGTTTCAGCATGCTTTTTCTGCTGTAGAGTTTACTGCAGTGTGATTTTTAAGTACCGTAAAATACCTTACAAGAGGTTCCAAATTAGGTGGGCTAGTTCTACATATAATTCTATATAGTTTTTTAAATATGTTCATTAATGCATTTTTCCCTTAAATGCCAGTCATCTTTGCATTTGTTAAGTTTATCTTACAAATAAAAGAGTGGATAAAAATGTATGTACAGTTTTAGAAATAACAAACCGAGTGTCCATGTACTTGTTACTGAAGGTAACAGTATATCTACACTAGAACTGTGATGTCTAGCATGGTAGCCACTGGCCACATGTGACTATTGAGCACTTGAAATGTGATTGGTCTGATTGACATTTGCTGTTTGTGAAAGAAGTACACACTGGATTTTGAAAACTTGGTACAAAAAAAAGAATGTAAGATTTCTCAATTTTTATATTATGTATCGAAATAATGTTTTAGATACATTTGGTTAAATAACAGTATTATAATTAATTTCACCTGTTTCTTTTTAATTTTTTGAATATGTCCTAGAAAGTTTACATTTACCTCTGTGACTTGTATTTGTGGTTCCCGCTATATTTCTATTGGACACTGATGCCTTAGAAAACTCCACAGTCCTCTACCCCTCTTCACAAAAACAAAACAAAAAACAACCCACTATCCTGACTGATATATTTATTCCCTTGCTTTCCTTTGTCATTTTATTCTTATGCACATGTTTCTAGACAATGCATTGTTTAGTTTTGAAACTGAACATAACAAGCACAGACTTCATGGCAGTATCAGTGAAAGACTGTAATGTAGTTTTTAACGTGAAAGCTCCTAGGAGATAAGCTGAACAGAGTCTCAGAGTCAAGTCTGGATTTTCAGCTTCTTTGCAAATTTGAAAAGCCCGTCTGGGGAAGTTTGTGAGCAGAGTCATGAGTAGGTTGTAGAAAACCTAAGGCTCACACTGGAATTGGGACGTGTGCATAATGTGAGCCAATGTTCACAGCATGCTAGAGATCCGGAGGAAATAATGGTCAGAGGGAGTGGGCTACTCTGTATTTTCTGATTCTGTTTTTTGATTCTACCTCCTTTTCACAGGAGTTTCTCCATAAATCTTTTCATTTTATAAAACTGAAACTGTAAACCCATTGAATAATAACTTCCCATTCTCCTTTCCCCAAGCCCTTGGCATCCACCATTCTTTTTTTTTTTTTTTTTTAAGTTTTATTTATTTATTTTGAGAGAGAGAGAGCAAGCGCATGAGCAGGGGAGATGTGGAGAGAGGGAGAGAGAGAATCCCAAGCAGGCTCCACACTGTCTACGCAGAGCCCAACACGGGGTTTCAATTCACAAACTGAGATCATGACCTGAGCCGAAAACAAGAGTCAGATGCTTAACTGACTGAGCCACCCAGGCACCCCTGGCATCTACCATTCTACTTTTTATGATATTGACTAAGTACCTCATGTAAGTGAAATCATATAGTATTTGTCTTTTTAGTACTGGCTTATTTCACTTAGTATAATGTTCTGAAGATTCATCCATCGTGGAGCATATTGTAAAATTTTCTTAAAAGGCTCAATAATACTACTTTGTATGTTTTATACCACATTTTGCTTATCCATTCATTTGTCAGTGGACACTTGGATGGTTTCCATGTTTTAGATGTGAATTATGCTGCAGTGAACATGAATATACATATATGTCTTTGAGATCCTTGCTTTCAGTTCTTCTGAATGTTTACCCAGAATTGGAATTGCTGGATCATAATTTTAAAAAATGTTTTTTTAATGTTTATTTTTGAGAGAGAGAGACAGAGCGTGAGCAGGGGAGAGGCAGAGAGGGAGAGGGAGACACAGAATCCGAAGCAGGCTCCAGGCTCTGAGGTGTCAGCACAGAGCCCTGACACAAGTCTCGAACGCATGAACCATGAGATCATGACCCGAGCTGAAGTTGGATGCCTAACCGACTGTGCCACCCAGGTGCCCCTCTGGATCATAATTTTTTTTTTTAAATTTTTTTTTTTTAACGTTTATTTATTTTTGAGACAGAGAGAGACAGAGCATGAACGGGGGAGGGTCAGAGAGAGGGAGACACAGAATCTGAAACAGGCTCCAGGCTCTGAGCTGTCAGCATAGAGCCCGACGCGGGGCTCGAACTCACGGACCGTGAGATCATGACCCGAGCCGAAGTCGGCCGCTCAACCGACTGAGCCACCCAGGTGCCCCATGGATCATAATTTTTTGAGGAACCACCATACTGTTTTCCACCGCAGATGAATGTTCTTTCTGTGTTCCCACCAGCACTGCACCAGGGTTCCAGTTTCTCATTCTTAACCAACACGTGCTTTCTATTTTTATGACAGTAACCATGCTAATGTGGGGTAGTATCTGTCATTATAGTTTTGATTTGTGTTTCCCTAATGATTAGTGATGTTGAGCATCTTTTCATGTACTGATTGGCTATTTGTGTATCTTCAGAGAAATGACTGTTCCGGTTCTTTGCCCATTTTTTAATTGAATTTTTTGTTGTTGAGTTTTAGGAATTCTCTATATTAATTTTGGATGTGAATCCCTTAACATATATATCTTTTGCACATACTTTCTTCCATTCTGTGGGTTGCCTTTTTACTCTGTTGATAGTGTCTTTAGATGCACAAAAGTTTTTAATGTTCATTGAGTCCTGTTTGTGTTTTTTTTTGTTATCTGTGTCTTTGGTGTCATCTCCAAGAAATCATTGTCAGATCCAGTGTCATGAAGCTTTTATGCTATGTTTACTTCTAAAAGTTTTATAATTTCAGGTCTTACATTTAAGGGTTTGATCTGTTTTGAGTTAGTTTTTGTATATAGTGTTAGGTAAGGGTCCAGCTTCATTCTTTGCATGTGGATATCCATTTTCCCAGCACCGTTTGTTGAAAAAGACTGTTCTTTCACTGTTGGATGGTCTTGACACTCTTGTCAGAGATCATCTGACCATATACAAGATGGTTTATTCCTTGGCTTTCTATTCTATTCCATCAGTCTGTATGTTTGTCTTTGTGTCAGAACTATACTTTTTTGATTATACTGTAGCTTTGTAGTAAATTCTGAAATCAGGAATTATGAGTCCTCACATTTTTTTCTTTTTCAAGATTGTTTTGGCTATCCATGGTCCCTTGAGATTCCATGTAAATTTTAAGATGGGTTTTTCTATTTGGCTAACGCATGCATTTATTGAATATGTACACACATACAATCTCAGTTCCAGGTACATTCTGAATTAAACTGTATTATGATTTCTCTTTTGAATTATAAGGAGTAGATGGTAAATTGCATTAAATCACTACAGAAGAAGCTATTTTTTACACTTACATGCAACCCAATTATGATTCAGAGGCAAGTGAAATTGAATGACTGTCTTAGTGATTATCCAACAGGCAAGCAGTTGACTGCATTCATGAACAGGGAGGAGCATGTGGCTAAAGGAAGATGAGTCAGAACCAAGTATCTTCCAAAGGAATCTGTTAAATAGACTACAGAAACAATTAAAATTAAAAGGCAGGGTACATACTTCATTAGCAGAATATCTTGTTTTCCTTGGTGTCTATGCCATCCTGGTATTACTGCATATCTGTTGATTCATTGGTGAGAACCTTTGTTCAGTTCTCTCAAAAAAAAAAAAAAAAAAAAAAACAACTTTTTTCCCTTGGAAAGAAATTGCTGTGTAAAACATTGGTGGTAATGTGCATGCACGCAGTCAGTATGTTTGTGGTGCTCTATGTGTCTCATATGTTTTATGAATGTTTATGTCTTAACTAATTTTTACTCTCACCTGTGAAAGAGGTATTATTTAGCTCTGATTTTATATGTAAGGAATCTGAGGCTTATTAGCAAACTTAAATTTGTCTCAGACACACTGATAAAGCTAGAATTTAAATCCAGGTTTTATCTGACTCCAAAGCACATTTTATCACTCTTCCTATTATAGTGATAATATTCCTTTTCTTTTACCAATATTTACAGTTGGACCCCCTTGATGGCTCAGTCTGTAGAGCTTGTGCCTCTTTTTTTTGTTTTTGTTTTTGTTTTGTTTTTTATGTTTGTTTGTTTTTGAGAGAGAGAGTGCTCGAGCCCATGAGCAGGGGAGGGCAAAGACAGGGAGAGAAAATCTCAAGCAGGCTCCACACTGTCCGCTCAGAGCCTGACATCACGCTCAAATTCACAAACTGAGATCATGACCTGAGCCGAAATCAAGAAATAAAGAGTTGGACACTCAACCAACTGAGCCACCCAGGCACCCCTGTAGAGCACATGCTTCTTGAGTGCAAGCCCCACATTGGGCGTAGACCTTACTTAAAAAATAAATACATTAATTCATTAAAAATAAATAAAAATAATTACAGTTGATTTTCATTGTACGGTAGTTATCTTCTATAGTGGCTGCAGACACTGAATTAGTACTAAACAGCTGCTTGCCAGGATGTTACAGAGTTAGGTTCCGGCAAGCCCCGGGTCATAACATTTTCCTCGATCAATACATAAACTTGTTTTATGTGTGTTTCTGTTTAAGGAAAACTTGTTTAATATATATTGTTTATTCATTAACACTGAACAATGGTAAAATGTTAGGCATCTAGGTTACTTATAATCTTTTGCCATTTTGAAAAAAAAAAAAACCTTACAGGTGAACATCCTTATAATCAAATATTTTGTGTACATCTTTGATTAAACTTTAAGATATAGTCATAAGGCATGACATTATTTGATCAAAGGAAAATTCACACTGCTAAAAAAAAATGCCTTCCCAAAATTGTTAACCAGTTTATACTCCTGACAATATAGTAGAACCTGGTTTCTCGTCTTGTAGACTTGAAGTTCTTTTTTATTTTTTACATTTGTTTAGAAATAGATACAGTTATCTTGTTTTAATTTTATAGATTTGGTTATCGTTAGTGAATTTTTTTCAGGTCTTTGGCCATTTTATTTTCTTTTAAACTTATTTTTTTCATATGGTTAGCCATTTTTCCTATTTCCACTAGTTAAATAAAATATCCTTTTACCATTGATTTGAAATGTTGCCTTTTTCATTTATTAAATACTTGGTTTCATTTCTGATTTTTTCTTTATTCTAGTAAGTTTCTTCTGACTTCCGTAGCACTGGTACCTATGTACTGGTTGCATTGTTACATGTTTTAATATCTGAAAGGGCAGAAAAATACTTTCTAATATTTTCTTGGATAGTCTGATTCTTTTTTATGAATTATAGGCTTATTTCTCAAATTCCAGAAAACATTATTTTGAGATTTCATTGGAATTTTGTTAGAATAAGGATTACTTTGGGATAAATTGGCATTTGTAGTCTTACCATTAGAGAATATCACACCTCACCAGTTATTAAAATCATTTGCTTTGTTTCAGAAATTAGCTATTTTCTTTTTATAAAGTCTACATGTTCCTTCTTAAATTCACTCTTAGTAGTTGATACTTTTATTGATATTTTAAAATAAGGTGTTTTTTTTCCATCTTATTTTCTAAAGAGTTACTATTGTAATATAGGAAAGTTGTTGGTTTTTGCATATTATTTTTATCAGCAGCCACTTTATTTTTTTTTAATTAATTTATTTATTTTGAGAGAGTCAGAGACAGCACGAGTTGGGGAGAGGCAGAGAGAGAGAGAGAGAGAAGAGAGAATCCCAAGCAGGCTCTGAGCCGCCAGCACAAGGCCCAGCGTGGGGCTTCAACTCAGGAAACCTCAAGATCATGACCTGAGCTGAAACCAAGAGTCGGATGCTTAACTGGCTGAGCCACCCAGGTGCCCCATCCAGCCACTTTATTGAATTCATTAATTCACTTGGTTTTTTAGTTGAATATTCTGGATTTTTCAGGTAGATAATCTTCAGTCTTATTTATGTACAAGTTTGCTAGAACTGTAGTCTTTCTAAATTTTTATTTATTTATTTATTTATTTATTTATTTTGAGAGAGAGCACGAGCAGGAGAAAGGGGCAGAGAGAGAGAATCTTTAAGCAAACTCCATGTGGAGCCTGATGAGGGGGCTTGATCCGAAGACCCTGGGATCATGACCTGAGCCAAAATCAAGAGTTAGCTCAACCTTCTGAGCCACCCAGGTGCCCCAGAACTGTAGTCTGGGGACATTGGAAAGCTGACGGATTTAAACTTCTTACAGTTTTACTATCATTTGGTACATTCCGTTAACCTTAAGAGTTAAGTGAGTCCTACTTAATGTAAGGGGTGAATTCAGTTTTGATTCTTACAGTTCTTTATTTATGTAGTCAGCTCTTCCTCCTTAAAGACTTTAAGTTGACTGGTGTTGGAATCTTTTTTGGATGGTAGGATGTACATCTTTTTAAAATGCCTGGTATATTCACACTGCCCTGGATAATCATACCCTGCACAAAATGATAGGTAGTAAACGTTTGTTGAATAGGTGGATCTTTTCAAATTGAAATTAGAAGCTATAAGAAACCATTTATAATTCCAGCTCTGTTTCTGCTCTTCTATTAATCATTGTTTAAATATTTACCGAATACCTGAGGGGCTGATCATTCCCTCTTACTGTTTTCTCTAATAACTCAATTTCTAGATTTTAGTTAACAAGTGTTTTAAGTTCTAGCAGTTTATTATAGAGAAGTGAACTATTCTTTCTGATTGAAATGGTTTTTTTGACAATAAAGTTTTCTCTTTGTTTTTGGCAATAGCTTTGGCACTTAGTTTCTGTCTCTAGATGTATCTTTTTCTCTTTTCTCTTTTTCTTTTTTTTTACTTTGAGAGAGAGAGCACTAGTGAGCAAGGGGCAGAGAGGGAGAGAGAGAATCCCACAAGGGGCAGAGAGAGAGAGAGAGAGAGAGAGAAGTGGGCCTTAACCAGGGCTCCTGTTTTACCCAAAGTGGGGCTTGAGCTCACCTGATACGGGGCTCAAGCTCACCCAGTGTGGGGAGTTTCTGTCTATATTGATTTTGTGGCTTAGTACTGGTGTGGTGGGAGTCTTCTTTGCAAATCTACCATTTTTCTATTTTAATTATCTTGAAATTATTTTCTTTAGAACTTCTCAGAAGAGACAACTCTTTCTGCTGTCCTGTTGTACCCTCAATTTCTATTCTTAGTGCAGCTACCCAGGAGCTAGAAACACTAAATAAACTTCTATAAATATATAGTATTTTAGAAGGGCAATTGAGGATGCCACTGCTTATTCCAAATTTAGATATTCTCAGAATAAGTAGAGTCCAGACTCTCAGAGATAGAACTGTTTGTACAGGTTGATAAATGAGAAGTTGACTAGGTTCTCTTATATGTCTCTTATGTCTTTCCTCTGACATTTATGTTGCAAAATACAAAATAACTAATTTTTAGCTATTTAGGAAGTTTGGTCAATTTAAGTGAAGACTGTTTATCATCTTTCTGGCTCTCTGCTACAAAGATCTTGGTGCCTATGAGGGAACAGGAAGAATGAAGTTTTTACTGTCATGATTGAATCTGTTTGCCTTGTACAGTCTTGAGAATGTGGTGAAAGTAGTGAACTTACAAAAAAAATGCACATGGGCTCAGTCAAACACACACATTTTTACATAGAATTTCAAGGTGTTTCTGGTCTTTTTGAAACTTCCATAAACCCAAACTCCTGTAGGTTCTCTGAACTCCAGACTAAGAACTCCTACCTTAAATAAAAGCAATCCTAAAAGTTATGAGTGACCTAAGATCCTGTAAGATAATACTTAGGTATCTAATGCATCCAACAAAGGGGAAATTTTTCCGTGGGGTCCTATAACTTAACCTTTAGCCACTAGGTTCCTTATGTGTTTTTCTTTCTCTTCACTGGCTGTTTATAGCCTGCTCTGATGGGTTCTTTTCTTTTATCCAGCATCTAGACATTGGATGTTCTCAGAGTTCTTCCTGGCCCCCCTTCTTTTCTCCTTCTACTTATTGCTTGGCCAATGTCTTCCTCTCCCTTGGATTTAAATACCACTGTATTGTTGATGGCTGCTAGATTTATATCACCAGCCCATATCTTCTCAGAGTGCTAGTATCCCATATGCAACTGTAAAGTTATTATAAGTATTTTTATAATTGTTTTATTGAGATAAAATTCATATACCATAAAATTCATGCTTTAAGAATGTACAATTCAGGGATTTTTAGTATATTCGCAGAATTGTGCAACCATTACCACTGTCTAATTCCAAAACATTTTCATCATCCAGAAAGAAACCCTGTACCTATTAGCAATCACTTATCCCTCCCCCACCTTCCCTCGCCATCAGCCCCTGGCAACCACTAATCTCCTTTCTGTCTCTCTCTGTAATTGCACATTTGTATGTGCCAATGTATATTCACATCTCAAATAAATGGAATCATGTAATATGTGACCCTTTTCTGATTTCTTTCGCTTAGCATAATGTTTTCAAAATTGAACAGGCGCGCCTGGGTGGCTCAGTCGGTTAAGCGTCGGACTTCAGCTCAGGTCATGATCTCACGGTTCGTGAGTTCGAGCCCCGCATCGGGTTCTGTGCTGACAGCTCAGAGCCTGGAGCCTGTTTCAGATTCTGTGTCTCCCTCTCTGTCTGACCCTCCCCCATTCATGCTCTGTTTCTCTCTGTCTCAAAAGTAAATAAACGTTAAAAAATTTTTTTTTTTTTTTTTTTAAATTGAATATTGTAGCATGGGGCACCTGGGTGGTTCAGTCAGTTAGGTGGCCGACTTTGGCTCAGGTCATGATCTTGCGGTCCGTGAGTTCGAGCTCCGCATCAGGCTCTGTGCTGACAGCTAGAGCCTGGAGCCTGCTTTGGATTCTGTGACTCCCTCTCTGTCTGCCCCTCTCCCACTCATGCTCTGTCTCTCTTGCTCTCAAAACTAAATAAACATAAAAAATCTTTTTTAAAAACAATATTGTAGCATGTATCAATACTTTATTCCTTTTTGTGGGTGAATTGTATCCCAGTATGTGGATAATGCCAAGCTGACAGTGCATACCTGTTTTTGCTGAAGCTCTACTGCTACAGTGATGTGGTATTTAAAGCTACAGAAGGTGACAGTAAGGTCATATTATGCATAATTTGGATTGAATGTAATGTCACACCTGATATTTAGAGATTGATTTTATTAAAAATTACATAATACTATTACCTTATTTCCAGAAGAATACAATGTGAGGCTGTAGTCATTTTGAACTTTCTGTGAAGTCTCACATTCCCTGCTACTTTACTTTTAGAAAAATAAGCAGGCTATTTTGTTGTTTCTGTGTGTGATTAGCTGAATCTGTTTAATACTTTTTTTTAAAAGTTGATTTATTTAATCTCTATACCCAACATGGGGCTTGAACTCATGACCCCAAAATCAAGAATACATGCTTTTCCAACTGAGCCAAGCAGGCACCCCTGAATCGATTGTTTTTTACTTTTAAAGGCTTTATAGAATACATTTCGTTTAAAATATTTAATTGTTCTAGGACAATAGATTTAATCCCTAGGTCACATTCTAATACATTTTCTTTTCACAGTTTGAAATAAGTCATCATTATCTTCAGTGAAAAATATCTTAGTGTTTAAATTGTATTATTAGATTATACTACGAAATGCTGAACTGTTAAGAGACAGAATTTTATTTTCTTCATACTTTGAGGTTTGGTATTCATGAAATGTATGAAAGTGCCAAACATTTGAAGATCTAAATGTAAAACTGTATTTTTGAATGTGAACATCTAAATAAATCACCAGAGTCATCTAAATATTATTTTACATTATGATTCTAGGCACTAGCCTTGACTAAGAACTATAGTCTTTTTCCGAATCCACTTAGGAATTTCCCGAAACAGATTGGTGGTTTTCTTTGTTGTGAGAGAATGTTTATAAAGAAGTAATGAATGGGCTTTTTAAAAATTCAGTAATTTCATAAGGAAAATAATTTTGATTATAGAGTTAATATGAATAAGCTAGATTATGGAGTCTTTGATTCTAAATGATATAAATCATGTGATGAAGAACATAGAATCTAATCATGAAGTTGACCTTTCTCTCCTGTTAGAAGAGGAGAATTCTGTGCATGATTAGTGTGAGAATTTAATGAGGTACTTTGATAGGTGAAATGTTACAGTCCTCACTGTGTGGCACCCTCCCATGTGAGAAAGAGTAGGTGGAGATCTTGATTAGAAGATGTGTTAAGTCGGGGCGCCTGGGTGGCTTGGTCGGTTAAGCGTCCGACTTCGGCTCAGGTCATGATCTCACGGTCCGTGAGTTCAAGCCCCGCGTCGGGCTCTGTGCTGACAGCTCAGAGCCTGGAGCCTGTTTCAGATTCTGTGTCTCCCTCTCTCTCTGACCCTCCCCTGTTCATGCTCTGTCTCTCTCTGTCTCAAAAATAAATAAACGTTAAAAAAAAATTTTTTTTTAAAAAAAGATGTGTTAAGTCAAGTTACATTGATAGGCAGTGAGGAGGGCTATTGTTTTTAGGTTTTGAGGTGTTGAAAGTGAGGTTGTCATAGTCACTTGTCTGACGAGGTGCACTTTAGTGGAGTTTTAAATTCACAATGTAGAAGAGAATGAGCACTTATCAGAACAGAAGGAAATATGTGGTTAAACGGTTTCAGCTATAACTGTAGACTACTTCCCTTGGTCCAAATGGGAGGAGAAATGGAACCTTAAGTTTTGGACTTTTTTTCCCAATATAAATAGAAGTTAGTTCAGGGTGGTTTATTGGAGCCCTTAACAAGAAAAAAAGTTGTGTTAATAGTAGAGGGGAATGACAAAAATAAGATGGCATAAATCCTGTAGGTTTTATTTTACAGGTGTCTCAGTTGTAATTTTTTGAGCATATTTGTAATTGTTGACAGTCAATTATTCTTATTAAACCTTTCTAAAAACAAGAATGCCCCAAAATTTTTGAAGAAACTGCTGAATTGAGAAAAGAAAAAGTTGATGTTTACAGCTTTTTACTTAAAATGAAGACTGTCTTAACCAATTTTATATAATTACAAGTAATAAATAATGCTAATTTTAGCTCACAAAAGCACTTGGATTATTTAAATAAAATATATTTGGTGTAGACAAATGAAGACCTTATTTATAAATGTATATTTGATAACCTGGAGTTTTGAAAAGTCATTGAAGTCCTGCTTCTTCTGCATTTAAGAAATCTTATTAAGGCATTAAATGATAAACATCTATGCTGATTTTTATTCTGAAGCCCATGTTTTCTTTTTGTTTTAATTTTTTTTAAGTTCACTTATTTACTTAGAGCATGCATGCAAGTCAGGGAGGGACAGAGAGGGAGAGGGAGAGGGAGAGGGGGGGAGAGAGAGAGAGAGAGAGAGAAAGAGAATCCCAAGCAGGCTCCATACTGTTAGTGCAGAGCCTGGTGCAGGGCTCAAACTCATGAACTGTGAGATCATAACCTGAGCCAAAATCAAGGGTCAGAGGCTTAACCAACTAAGCCACCCAGGTGCCTCTGAAGCCCATGTTAAATAAGGTAGAGAAGGGGCGCCTGGGTGGCGCAGTCGGTTAAGCGTCCGACTTCTGCCAGGTCACGATCTCGCGGTCCGTGAGTTCGAGCCCCGCGTCGGGCTCTGGGCTGATGGCTCAGAGCCTGGAGCCTGTTTCCGATTCTGTGTCTCCCTCTCTCTCTGCCCCTCCCCCGTTCATGCTCTGTCTCTCTCTGTCCTAAAAATAAATAAATGTTGAAAATAAATAAATAAATAAATAAGGTAGAGAAGATCTAAAATAACAATGTTTGTTTGTTTGTTTGTTTTTTCCTAAAGTCACTATTAGGATAGTGTGATATTAGGATGGGGGAAGAGTGTGGGAATTATAATAAATTTTTTATATTTCTTACTGTTTCCCAATAAAATTTTCACCTTAAAATGACAGTATTAGCACCTTTCCTTTCTTGGTGGATCCTTAATTGTTCTTGAGCACAGTTATATTTTCAGGCAGTATCAGAATTTGGTGGTTGAAAATGAAACTGGTCTGAATTTTGAAATCATACCTAAAGTGTCTTTTAATCTAGAATCATTTATATTTACTTGAAAAATAATGGTGAATAAATAAATGTTGTATCAGTTAAGTTTCTTTGGTTAAAAGCAGACTAACTCGCTAACTGAAGTTAGAAAAAAAGGAAAAAAGCTGCATTACTTCATAGGAAGCAATGAGGTAGCTTATAAAACTGAAGGGAAGTATGAAGAGCCCGACTCTGGGTGGCTCCAGGTTTCCAAATAGAGGGAAACTGTGTGTGCTGTCTTTAGGGGCTTGTGAATTCCAGTTGTTTTCCATCTTTATAGCTTTTTACCTGAGGTTCAAAATCAAGGCAAAGTACCTATTGTCGTAGCTTCAGTTTCAACTATGTCTATTTCAAGTATCATTTTATTATAGTTTTTATAAAATTTGTATCACTTTTTTTAAAAAACAATTTGAGAGAATTGTGACTAGAAATAAAATCCTGGTAAACCAGATCAACTTAACTTCTAGAATTTGGTCAGAGCTATGGTTTATATACCTTCCTATAATTCTTAATTTTATAATTGTATTCATCTTTTTTTCCCCCAAGAAAACCACAGGTTTCCTTAAAGCTTATTCTTCCGTTTTTCATGTATCTGATGGCTTATCATTGGTTTTCATGTGTCTTTTCTGTGTCTTAGGTGTATTTGAAGGCTCCCATGATTCTGAATGGAGTCTGTGTTATCTGGAAAGGCTGGATTGACCTCCAGAGACTGGATGGTATGGGCTGCCTGGAGTTTGATGAGGAGCGAGCCCAGGTAGGGTGACTTCAGGCTCTACTGAACATGGTCCCTTTCTGTACCCCTAGTCTTCAACTAGACATCTATTTTACCCCATCTCTAAGAGTAAGTATAAAAAGTCTCATGTTGAAGTGATGTTGAGGAATCTTTAAGATGTGCAGACTCATTTCGGTCCTGGTTTTGGGGAAAGTTTTTCCTTCACTGGTTCTAAATTTCATTGGATTATTCCTGTCTGCTCAGTGGGGGCACTTCAAAGTCGAGTAAATGGTTCTGTTTAATATTTGTTCTTGATCTTTAGAACATTAGATCGGGTAGAAGAGTTCAAAATAAAATGTAGCATTTCTGAAATGGAGCAGCACTTCTGGAATGACTTGGTGAGGAGTTTGGTAAATCCTCTCCCCAAAAAGCAGTGCTTAAACTGGACAAATTGTTTAAAACACATACTCGTGCATACACACACACACACACACACACACACACACACACATATATTTAAGGTCTCTGGAAATTAACCAAAGGACATGCATTGAGAGGTATTTATTCAGAAAAAGCTACTGAATTTCAATAAGGACAGTGATAACTTGTGTCAGTAGCTGCTTCCATTAGTTCCCTCAGCTCTGTGGTCCCTCAGGTTAGACAGGCAGGTGGGACAAGCCAGAGGACTGGCAACTCTATTGTCCTGTCAGAAGGAGCTGACCTTATTTAGAGTAGTGCATGAAAAAATCCATACCCAGGAATGTCATCAAAAACAATAGAGGTCTCTGTGGCAAATGTTCTGGGAAGGCTAATGATGTGGGAAGCAACAAAATGACCAACTAGCCAGAAATTTATCAGAAATCTAGGGAAAGAGTTTGCTAATGTGGGCCCTATTAAAATCACACTTACTTCTCAGTTCATGGGTTTGAACCCCGCATCAGGCTCTGTGCTGATGGCTCAGAGCCTGGAGCCTGCTTCAGATTCTGTGTCTCCCTCTGTCTCTCTCTCTGCCCCTCCTCTGCTGATGCTCTGTCTCTCTCTCCTTCAAAAATAAACGTTAAAAAAAATTTTTTTTTTTAAATCACACTTACTTCTCATGTTCCAGAAGACTATGCATATATAAAGCTGCACTGGCTCAGGAGAGGACAAAGAGGGCCCTTCAAGCTACCAGTCTACCAGGGTAGAGTGATGAACTCCCTGCACTTTGAAAGTATCCCTCAAGCTGCACACAGATCTGGTGGCAAAAGAACGAAGTGCTGATTCAAGGTGTTTAAGCTAAACCTCTCAACAGTCATTGGCTGACTATTAAGTTATGCTGACCTAGGGCAGCCCCCTAGAAAGCTAGACTTAAAAAGAAAACAAAACAAAACTAAGCAGGGACATGCAGAGGCTACACATTACTGGAGAAGCAAACTACAGAATTAGTCCAGGTAAGTCGCTAAACAGATAAAAACAGCAACAACACAGTGGAGGCAGGGGTCAGAATTCAGAGTTGCTACAAAATATTGTCTAAAATGTCCAATTTTAAACCAAAAAATTAAAGAGACATGTAAATAGACATGAAAGTATTACTGATACTCAGGGAAAAAAACAGCCAATAGACACTATCTTTGAGGGATCCCAAATGTTGCTTCTTAGTGACAAAGGCTTAAAAGCAGTTATTTATCAGTATGTTCAAAGAATTCAAGGAAGATTCTTCTTTAAAGGATTAAAGGCAAATTACAATGACAGTGACTCATCAAACGGAGCATATCAGTAGAGATCACTCAACAGCAAATTTGAGTTGGTAAAAGAAAGGTGTAGTGAATATGAACATAGATTAATAGAAATTATCCAGTCTGAAGAACAGAAAGAAAAACACCAAAAACAGTCTTAGAGAGTATGGGACTCCAGCATGTGTACCAATGTGTACATGTCATGAAAATTCTAGGAAAAGAGAGAAAGGGGCAGAAAGTTTAAGAATTAATAGCAGATGAAAACTTCCAAATTCATTAAAAATAGTTATCTTCATATCCAAGAAATTCAATAAACTTCAAATTGTATAAACACAAAGCAATCTACCCCTAGATGTATCATAGTCAGATTTTGAAAAAACAAAGAATCTCAAGAGCAGCAATAAAACGGACTCATCACATGCAAGGGAGCCACAATAAGTTTAACAACTGACTTGTCTTTTGAAATTATGGAAACCAGAAGGTAATGGGATGGCAGTGACATTCAAAATGCTAAAAGAACATGTAAAAATGTCCATTTATTAGTAGGTGTTGATTTCTTTTGACTGTTTTTATATTCACTTTTTTTTTTTATGTTTATTTATTTTTGAGAGAGACAGAGACAGAATGTGAGTGGGTTAGGGGCAGAGAGAGAGGGAGACACAGAATCCGAAGCAGGCTCCAGGCTCTGAGCTGTCAGCACAGAGCCTGATGTGGAGCTCGAACCCACAAGCTGTGAGATCATGACCTAAGCCAAAATCAAGTGTCATACGCTTAACCAGCTGAGCCACCCAGGCTCCCCTATATTAATCCTCATAATAAAGTTAAAATAATGACAGGAATAAAAAAGAATCCTTTTTTTTGTTGTTATTTCCCTCTATTGTCTGTTTCTGTGTTCTCCATATATGGAAATGTGAGAATTTTCCTATCAAGAGATAAAAAGCCAAAACCTTTCTAGTAAAAAATTAAGGTTCATAGTTAAAATTCTTGGGATGCCTGGCTGGCTCAATCAGTAGAGCATGCAACTCTTTATCTTGGGGTCATATGTTCAAGCCCCCACATTAGGTGTAGAGATTGCTTTAAAAACAAATAAGTAAGTAAATAAGTAAATTTAAAATTTTTAAATTAATTGATTTTGAGAAAGAGAGAGCGCACAAGTGGGGGGAGGGGCACAAAGAGAGAAAGAATCTCATGTGGGGCTCAAACTTACGAACCTGTGCATGAGATCATGACCTGGGCCGAAATCAGGAGTCAGACACTTAACCGACTGAGCCACCCAGATGCCCCCCAAATTAAAATTCTTTTTTTTTTTTTTTTTAATTTTTTAACGTTTATTTATTTTTGATAGAGAGACACAGTGCAAGCAGAGGAGGTGCAGAGAGGGGGACATAGAATCCGAAGTAAGCTCTGAGCTATCAGCACAGAGCCTGATGCCGGGCTCCTAGCTCACAGACCCCAAGATCATGACCTAAGCCAAACTTGGACCTTAACTGACTGAGCCACCCAGCTGCCCCGAAAATTAAAATTCTTTTTTTTTTTTTTATTTTTTTTTAACATTTTTTATTATTTATTTTCAAGACAGAGAGAGACAGAGCATGAACAGGGGAGGGGCAGAGAGAGAGGGAGACACAGAATCTGAAACAGGCTCCAGGCTCTGAGCTGTCAGCACAGAGCCCGACGCGGGGCTCGAACTCACGGACTGTGAGATCATGGCCTGAGCCGAAGTCGGACAGTTAACCGACTGAGCCACCCAGGTGCCCCGAAAATTAAAATTCTTAAGAAGGAATCCCTGCTACCTTGATTTCCACAGGGATAAGGAGTGACCAACTGTTTCAGAGAAATAGTAAATAATCAGCAATTTACAAGGCTGTTTCTGTAAGAAGTGATACAGCAGATTGAATTTATATGAGGTAAAATTTCAGATTTAGTTGACTTTTAAAACTGAAATATTTTATTAAATGATAGGTAAAAATTTTAAGTTTAACCCATAGCATTTTCCATACTTAGAATTTTCCAAGTTTTCCGGTCTATAAACTGAGCTTTATAACTACAAAGTAAGTACCATCTGTTGTGATAGCAAACTAATACAATAATTGGTCTTATATAATGTAAAAACTTTAAAGCAGGGGATTCCAAACATTCAGTGTACAGTAAGCACTTTTCTATAACCTTCCCTATCCCAAAATCATCTGTACAATATGTAGTAGTTAGGATTAGGGGCTTCATTGTCATATAATTGTGTGAATCCTGATCCTACTGCTTACATCTGTTATGGACAATGTTTCTGTTCCCCTAAAATTAATTTGTTAAAGCCTCAACACCCAATGTGACTACATTTGGAGATAAGGTCTTTATGGGGGTAATTAAAATTATATGAGGTCATGAGAGTGGGGCCCTGATAGGAGTAGTGTCCTGATAAGAGATACACAAGAGAGCTTGCTTATTCTCTCTCTCTGCTGTATGAGGACAGTATTCTCTCTCTCTCTCTCTCTCTCTCTCTCTCTCTCTCTCTCTCTCTCTCTCTTTAAATTGGGAAATTTTTAATTCTACTCAAGGGGATGAGGACAATATTCTCTAACAGATGCTGAGGTAAGGCACCTGGTAAGCTAAGACAGTAAAGAGTATGGTCACAATTCATTTTAATTAAAGTTTGTTGAGTGTTTCAGCTGAAATATTTTCACAGGTATTTTCTCCGTTCAGAGTACCTTTGACAAATGTTGGCAAGGATATGAAACAACAGTTGGTATATTGGTTATGTAAAATTGACACAACATTTGAAAAACTGGCAATACATGCTAAAACTGCAAATTACATATACCTGTGATCCAGCAATTCTACTCTAAGTTTCATGGTATGCAAGAGGAATAAATACATATATTCATCAAAATATATGTACTGGACATTTATGGCAGCATTATTAGTAATATCCAGAAACTGCAAACTGCCCAAATGCCCATTAACAGTAGAATGGGTAAATTGCTTATCCACACAAAGAAATACAGTGATAATGAAAATCTACAACTAGCACACCAGTATGGGTGGATTTCACAAATATATTGAGTGTACCCAAAAAGCACATGTTGTATGAATCCCTTCATATGAAAGTACAGAAATGGGCAAAACTGATAATATGTGTTGTTAGCAATAAGGATAGTGGTTTATCCTTGAGAGAGGAGAGGAGGTTAGTTATTGGAATGGAGCTGAAGGAAACTCCCAAGGTGTTATTACTGCTCTCTTTCTTCCAATGGATTCTAGTTACATGGAAAGTTCAGTTTGTGGAAATTCATTGAGCTGTAATTTAGGACAGTGCTGTCCGGTATAATTCAAATGTGAACCACATAATGTAATTTAAGTTTTTCTAGAAGCCACATTAAAAAAGATAAAAAGAAGCAATTGTATTTAATTTTTATATTGTATTTTGTTTGACCCGGGATATCCAAAATATCATACTTGAACATAAAATTAATATAAAAAATTTATTGAGATGTCCCACATTTTTTTTCTTTGAAACAAGTTCTTGAAATTTGGTGTGTATTTCAAGTGTTCATTGGCCACATGTGGTTCCCATATTGGACAGTAAAGGCTTACTGTAAGTGTACTTTTTTGTATGTATAATATAATACAATAAAATGTTTTGAAAGCTCCCTGCAAATTAATATCATTCTTAGTATAATTATAGAAACAAATCACATTTGCTGATTGTATTTTCATCTTTCTATTTATTTTCTGTAATTTGTAGGGATAAAATTCAACATCCTCTTTATGCCTTTGGTTTTCAATAATTGTAACTCTTTAAAAGCTTAAAAATCAAATTTTGGGGGGGCATCAGTGTGGCTTAGTTGGTGAAGCCTCCAGTTCTTGGTTTCGGCTCAGGTCATGATCTCACTGTTCAAAGGATCGAACCCGGCATTGTTCTCCACACTGACAGCACAGAGCCTGCTTGGGATTCTCTCCCATGCCCCCGTGCGTGCGTGCGTGCGTGTGCATGTGTGTGTGAGTGTGTGCACAAAATAAATAAACTTTTTTTAAAAAGTCAAATTTTTGGCATTTCACCTTTGGATACTTTAATCAGATTTCCAACTAATTTTGAGCAAAGCATAACTATGAGGACTCATTTGCCTTAAAAAAGTTCAGTGCCATTGTAGGAACTATTTTGATTTAGAGTAGTTCTTCAAAAGCTCAAAGTGTGGGGGTACTGTCTTGATGTATTTTTTATATTCGGCATCAGCTTTGTCACATTTTACAGTTCAGTTACTTCGTAGATAAATATATTTCTAATTTATGCAACTATAAACTAAGTGATTGGCAGACCAGTTATGAGTTATATGTGCCACAACTAGTTGCTAATAAATTTCTAAACTTTTTTTTTAATGTTTTTATTTATTTTTGAGAGACAGAAAGAGAGCACAAGTGGGGAAGGGGAAGAGAGAGAGTGAGACACAGAATCTGAAGCAGGCTCCAGGCTCTGAGCTGTTAGCACAGAGCCCGACGCAGGGCTCGAACTCACAAACCGTGAGATCATGATCTGAGCTGAGGTTGGATACTTAACCGACTGAGCCACCCAGGCACCCCCTAATAAATTTCTATTTCATAGTTTTTAGAAATTCACTGAGAATGTTATTCTTTATACAGTGTGCTCCACCAGCATCTATATTTGTATTATCAGTATAAGAGCCAATAGTTTTATCTTCACTGTTGTATTTTTTTACTTTGCATGTTTCACCTTCAATGTAGTACCCTTTCAAAAGTTTAATTTTGGTTCTATGATCAGGTTAGAAAGACTGAACCATTATTTGAATTAACAGATACTCTATACCTGATGACACTGATGTAAAACTGGTGTCCTTTAGTTATTTGCAAGGTTTTTGTTAATGATATCAGCATATGAACAGCTTTGCTTTTTACATGTGCATGATAATGTGAATTGAATCATTTGTCATTTGTCAGTGAATTAAATCACATGATTTAAATGAAGTTATTTGCAGGGTGGTGTTAAATGTACCGTTTGCAGCTGCACGTGTTAAATTGTCGCCCTTGAAGTATATATTGAAGCTTCTTCAGCAGTTTTATTTCTTTTGGCTTTCATGTGATCAGTGATACCATTCTGGTCCCCACAGAGAATAGTAAATGTCGTTATTTTGTGCAAATTACATCTTCATCATCAACTTTCTTGGAAATGAATTAACTTTTCATTAAACATGCACTTCCAGTTTTTAAATTCATAACTGCAGAAAGGTATTACCAAACCATAAAATAAGTATCGTTGTAGATTTAGGCAGTACAATAAAGACAAAATCACCGCAGCAAGAATGGTCAGAATATTCTATGTATTCTCTATGAGAGAACTGCAAAGCCTTTATTTGCCACATGGGTTTCACATGCACCCACCTTTTATGATGACCCCACCTGGCTACTTTGTGCAGATCATGGTTAAGACCACGGAGTAACAAACTAGTATAACATGGAGCTGGTGGGGACCAAAGTGTTGAAAGCTGCTCCCACTACCATCTGAGATTGGATAGAGTTAGTTGTCCCTAGCTCATTTGACCACACTTTATGGATGAGTATGTAGTTTTATCAGGAGTTGCCCTTTATACTGCCCTTGAAGCGGATAGGTGTTAGTTAAGGTTGCAACAGGAAAGGATCAAGACAATGCTGGTAATTGCCAGTTGTCTTTCAAATTAAAGTACAAACTCTTATCTCTGCACATCTATTTCACACCTTGCTAGAAACGACCAAAACAGAAGCTGGAATTAGAAAGCAGAGGGCTACCAAATCCCTCCTGGCTTATTTTACTACAACTATTAGTAATAATATTATTTTTTCTTTTAATGAAATAAAAATCTGACCATTGCTAGAATACACATTAATGGCTGTTAACTTCCTTAGGGAATTAGATCACATCTCCTGTTATGTGCTCTCATTTCATCATGTAATATTCCTTTACTGTACTTAATCACAGTTGACATATATTTTTTTTGGTAATTATTTGTTCATCATCTACTTGCCCCACTAGACCAGAAACTGTGAGGAAAAGCACCATTTGTTTCTCATATTGTATTCATGGTACCTTAACACAGTGACTTGGACATATTAAAAACTCAAACATTTGTGGAATAAATGAAAACGTGAATGAATGCACAGGACAGAAGGAGTATCCTGTTACCAGATGTGTCCCAGTTGATCATTAGCTAAATAATAGAAAACCCTTGGCAGTTGGAAACAGCGTTCTTTTGCAGGTACCTCTAGCTTATATGGTACATTCTGAGAATACAGTAGGAACGTGTAATGATATTTAGTCAGATGTGTAAATTTGATATGTCTGTAAATGCTTGTAAGATACCAGCACTTACTGAAGATTGTCAAGTATGCTTAAGCACATTTTATATGTTACCTCATTTAATCTTCACGGTAATCTTGTGAAGTATTATTACTGTGCCCATTTTACGTGTGAGTTTGCAGAAGCTTACAGAAATGAAATGCCTTCCTCCGGGTCATAAAGCTAGTAAATGTATCATAAGAATGGAAATTTGATTACATCTTTCAATTTTGTTTAGGTTATAGACATTGTGTCAGTGAAAATTGTAAGTATTAAACAGCCTTACTAATAGTGACAAATAAAAGATTTCTCACAGAGAACAAGATACCAAGCAGTGTAGGTATAGTCCAGGTCTGGTGTAGCACTTAATTATATTACAGGAGCTCTGGGTCTTTCATCTTCCTGCTGTGCTATGCTCAGTGTGTGACTGCATCCCCACTATTATGTTTGCATGATGACTACTGTATCTCTGGGCATTGCATCAGTTCATAGGAAGGAGAAAAATTGAAATACCTCTTAAAGGACTTTCTTAGAACCCCAGTTAGGTGACTTATCCTTCTGTCTCATTGGCTTGAATTGAGTTACTGGCCACCCCTTGCTGCAGTGAATCTAGGAAGGTGAATATTGATGACTTTTTTGGTATTTTTATCTTTTAGTTTCTTCAAGTGTACCATCAGAAATCCTGGTATTGAGAAGTGTGTGACTGCAAAAGTTGAGCATCCAGTGCTATGTACCATGAGGAAGCTTTTTTAAGTTGGGGGTGTTTTGGTCAGATTGTGCCTAAGGCATGCTCTGATGGCTGGGTGGTAGACTGGGGATGACAGAATGGAAGCAGGAAGAGACTGTTTAGGAGACCTTTGTAGTAATTTTAGTAAGAGATCTTAGAAGCCCGAACTGGAAAAATGTAGGAAATAAAAGGAGACTAAGATTCCAAAAATATTTAGGAGGTCAGATGGTTAGGACTTGGTGACTGATTGGCTCTGTGGAGAAAAGAGGAGAGCAAAGAGTCAAAGGTGTCTCAGGTTTCTGTCAGAAATGAATGAGGGATGCCATGAATGGAGACTAGGGAAGAGTAAAGGAGAAGGTTTCAATCGGTTGCCCCTTTAGACACGATGAGTTTGAGGTATCTGGGTTTTCTTCATGTGCAGATCTTTATTAATTGGGAAAATTCAGATAAATTTGTTATATGTTACAAATATTTTTCCTTGGTGACATCCTTTGGACTTTTATTTACTTTCTGTTGTTCAGCAGTTTCAAACGTTTTTATCATTAATTCTGTTAATACTCTGTTTTCTATTTCTGGCTTTAGTGTCCTAATTTGAGGGCCTGGCCTGTCAATAGCAAGTTATAGAAGTATATACCAAATTTTTTTCTTGATCTTCTGTGGTTTAAGTATTGACTTGTACAGGATTTTATTTTGGTGAATAGATGAGGTAAGGAAAGGAAAGATCATGAACACAGTTACTGTTTCCAAAGTGTGATGTAAAACATGAACAAACTGAAGTTTTCTTTTAAAAGTAGCTTCAGTGTTAGCTTTTTTAAATGGTTTTGATATTTGAAGATATACACTGCTGTTCATTTCCTCCAAAAAATAACAGATTAAAAATTTTTATTATAGATCAAAATTGAAATATCCTTTTCATGTATTCTGACAGCAGGAGGATGCATTAGCACAACAGGCCTTTGAAGAGGCCCGGAGAAGGACGCGTGAATTTGAAGACAGAGACAGGTCTCATCGGGAGGAAATGGAGGTGAGAGTTTCACAGCTGCTGGCAGTAACTGGTTAGTACTTTCCCCCAAACTCTCAGGCTCTCTTTGTCATGTTTGTGTATAATGTTTTTAAATAGTTTAATTTTGTCTTTCATTTTTCAAAAGTTGTACTGTGTCTTTGTATTTATTAAATGTAATTGCTATAAAGAAACTTGGTCTTAATTTTAAGGTTGTACATGAATTCCTCATTCATTGATCCTCATAAAAATAATTTACTGTCATGTATATATTCTCTTAGTTCATTGATCCAAATATCTTACCTCTTTTTTGTCTCAATTATTTGTCAGATTATTTGTAAAAATTACCTTATGTTATCCTAGAATACATACTAACTCTTTGGGAATAATATTACTTTACATTTTTTTATGAATGTCTTGATTTTGTAACTAATTTTTAGCCATTTGTGTATTCTCCTTACTAAAGGGAAAATTTAATATTTTCAAACTACTCAAAGAATTGAATTAAGTAGCCCACTTTTAACTTTTTTATGGTACAGATATAGAAATCTACACAAAAGAAATATGTAGCTTAATTATTACAAGGCTAACACCCTAATCACTACCATCCAGATCAAAAATATCAAACGTTCACAGCTCTCCCAGCAGCACCCCCTCCACGTATGCATCTAATTATGACCTTGTCCCTCCCCTCAAAAGTACTCATTACTTCAGTTTTTATAGCAATCACTGCCTTGTGTCTCTTTTACTCCTGTCACTTCAGTCTTCAACGGAAGACTGAGGTTTAGTCTTAAGCATTATTTAAATTTGATATGACTTTTAATTTACATGGATTTTTTTCTATATAAAATTGTACCCTGCTTTAAGCAGACTTTAATTATGAGACTACTATTTAAAGTATCTATACATTGTTCAAAAATCCAATTTCTATAAAAAGTATACTCTAACAAACAAAAACAATCAAGATGAGAACTAATGTGTTTGAAAAAGAATATTGTCAAATGTTAACATCCTATGCTTCAAGTTTATAAGCTTACTTACTGATGTATACATTTCACACAAAAAGAAATAGGAAGTTAGCACACATTCACCTTTGATAATCAAAAGAAATAGAATTAAAATATATTACATGAACTAAATAGAATAATTTCCGGGCATTAAAAAGAGTTCTACAGATTGGTTGCTCAACAAAATAAAGGTACTTAATACTTAGCACTTCTGGGGGCGCCTGGGTGGCGCAGTCGGTTAAGCGTCCGACTTCAGCCAGGTCACGATCTCGCGGTCCGTGAGTTCGAGCCCCGCGTCAGGCTCTGGGCGGATGGCTCAGAGCCTGGAGCCTGTTTCCGATTCTGTGTCTCCCTCTCTCTCTGCCCCTCCCCCGTTCATGCTCTGTCTCTCTCTGTCCCAAAAATAAATAAACGTTGAAAAAAAAAAAAAATTAAAAAAAAAAAAAAATACTTAGCACTTCTGAACTGTGCACTTAAAAATGGCTAAGATGGTAATTTTTATGTTCTATGTATTTTAGCACATTAAAAAAATGTTTTAATCAGTGTTACATACAGAAAATTTGTGGGGTTTCCATACACAAAATTATATGTGCACTATTATTTAAATTAACATGAAAATGTTATTTTAAACATTATGCAATGCAGTTGTTTTTGGTTTTTTTGAAGCTTTTCAATTCCTGTGATCAGACTTCCCATGCCATTTTCTTTTGGAGTGCTTGTATCTGTAATAGTAAGAAGGTTTTAAACATATAATATGCATTTACCTTATACTTCTGAACTTTTTTGCTCATACTGTTTATTCCGTACCTAGTAATATACCTTTCTACTCATTCATTAAAACCCAACTTAAATGTTATCTGTCGGTCGGTCTCTTCTTTAGCCTTCTTAATTATAACTGGCCCTTCCACTTTGTAGAATCCAGAGCACTTCTGTTATTGTTCTTACTGAACAATATGTTGAAACAATTAAAAAGTGTCTTCTACTGTATTGTAGATTCCCAATGAGATGGGGCCCTGATATTTTAACCCTCACATTACTCATCACAGTGGTTTTTTTTGTACATTGTGTTTAGTTGTCAAATGGAGATCTTCAGAAAACAGTTTCTATCCTGCCTGTCTGAAAACTAGAGTTACAGGATAGCCTAGAAGTTAGTTGAAGTCGAATAATACATGTTAATGATCTCTGGAAAGATTTTAAATGTTTATAATTTGTTGGTTTATGTTAGGTAAGTACTAAGTAATGAACCCCAACTATGTTGTGCAGGATTCTGCATTAGGGACTGGGAAATATATAGATGAAAATGCACGGTTTCTGTCCTTCAGCAACTGTCAGTCTTGAGGGAAAATAGATACATAAACACACAATTGGAGACTACTTTAGCAGCAGGCATTCATAATGGAGGTTCAGAAGGGGAACAGTGGCACTGTAGAGGAATGAGTGTTTATGTCTGCCTCTGTCTGGGGAATTCACAGGGGAATACCCTTGCAGGGGTTTGAAGGAAGAGTGGGAGTTTGCTCACTGGACAAGCTAGGGAAAGCATTCTGGGCAGAAAGAGCAGTGTATGCAAAGGCATTAAAGTAGTAAGAGATCTTGTCATGTCTGAGAACATGATTGGTCAGTCTTTCTGGAATAAGCCAATATGTCTTTAAATGAATGTAAGAAAAAAAATGTTTTATAAAAGGTGCTTTTCAGCTAGGGGCACCTGGGTGACGTAGTCAGTTATATATCCGACTCTTGATCTCGGCTCAGGTCATGATCTCACAGTTCTTGAGTTCGAGCCCCACGTCGGGCTCTGTGCTGACAGCTTGGAGCCTGGAATCTGGTTCGGATTCTGTCTCCCCCTCTCTCTGCCCCCCCCCACGCACGCGCGCGCGCACACACACCCACACACACACACAATACACACTCTCTCTGTCTCTCTGTCTCTGTCTCTGTCTCAAAACTAAATAAAAACATTTTTAAGAAGTGCTGTTCAGGTACATTATATATGAAGAATAATTATTTGAGGGGTGCCTAGGTGGCTCAATCGGTTAAGCCTCTGACTTTGACTTGGGTCATGGTCTCACATTCATGAATTTGATCCCCTCATCAGACTCTGCTCTGACAGTGTGTAGCCTGCTTGGGATTCTCTCTGTCTCCCTCTCTCTCTGTGCCCCTTACCTACTCGCACACTCTCTCTCAAAATAAACAAACTTTAAAAAACATAAGTGAAGGGGCCCCTGGGTGACTCAGTCAGTTAAGCGACCAACTTTGGCTCAGGTCATGATCTCAAGGTTCTCGAGTTCGAGCCCCATGTCGGGTTCTGTGCTGACAGCTCAGAGCCTGGAGCCTCCTTCAGATTCTGTGACTCCCTCTCTCCCTTACCCTTCCCTGCTCATGCTCTGTCTCTCTTTCTCAAAAATAAATAAACATTAAAAAAAAATTTTTTAAATAAACATAAGTGAAGAATATTTGATAATTAATGGAACAGTTATTTAGGAAGTTTTTGTATATATTTTGCTTTAAATAAAATTCTAGATTAGTTAATACTAAGGGTTGTCTTTTCTTAAATGCTAATTTGATTATTCTTATAAATAATGCTACTTGAAGGGGTGCCTGGGTGGCTCAGTTGGTTACACATCCGACTCTTGATCTCCACTCAAGTCTTGATCGCAGGGTCGTGGGTTCAAGTCCCACCTTGGGTTCCACACTGGGCATGGAGCCTACTTAAAAAATAAATAAATAAAAAATAACGCTACTTGAAGAAAATCATTCTGGTGTATGAATTTTATATGTATGTGTTTATATTTGTGTATGAACAAAAACATATTCTGTTGACAGAGGTATTAAATAATTTGTTGCTTGGATAGATTGTTTTTTAGTTGGTTTTATGTCCGTGATTTGAGAACATGGACTTTGTAATCAGGCCTAGTAGAGATTCCTGTTCCATTGCTGGCCAATCTCTCTTAAGCTTGTTTTCTCATAGAAAGAAATCATTGTGAGAATTAAATGGGGGAAATGCTTGTAAAAGCACTTAGTATGGTGGTTGGCTTGTGTATGCCTACAGTAAATAATAGCTCTACAGTACTTCTTTAGCACTAAGAGCTTGATGACTGTGCTGGTTCCAGTTAATTGAATGATCTGGCGAAGAACATCCTTTTAGCTCTCTAAAAGTATATCAGGGCACTTTCCCTGCATTATGACCTGGAGCATAGCAAAAATGGTTAGATTGTCATCAATGATTTAAGATCCTGTAGTCTCTTATGGCAAAAATTAAACCATCCGTTCTTGTAGAGAACTTTCATCTACAAAGCTGGACTGAAATCTGTCTCCAGAGCTTGCAGTACTGGCAGTCACTTAGGGGAGTTTTGGGTATGTGTGTCTTTTGGTACTTTGTGCATATATATTTAAAAAAAGAAAAATCCATGACAAATTCCTAGTATCAGCTTGTTTCCTTACAGTTTACCTTCTTTTTCCTAAAAGGAGAACATCAGGGAAAATTACTGTTTCCCCCTTTTAATTTGAACATCCATAGGGGACATTATGCCATGTACTCTAAAATTCTTATTACAGTTGAAACTGATACTGAGAAAAAATGACTTGCTCTTTCAAGTAGTTGGTTAATGGAAGGAGGAGCGAAGACTTAAACCAGATTCCTAACCAGAAAGTCTCTACAAATACAGCCTAGCACTGGGAAATTAATTTCCACATCACCCATAAAGATGATTAAGTTGAAAAATAAAACCTGCCAGGAGAGGTTACAAACCATTTTGCCTGGAAAAGAAAAGGCTGAGGCAAAAAAAGAATAATAATAGTTCCAGTGGGTGGTCCTGATGCCTGACTAGAGGCAAGGGCCAAGGAGCAGTGGTAACTCGTGGGTGGCAGTAACCCAGTAAATGGTCCTTGGAAGTTTGAGATCCTGGCAGTACAGAGACTTAGGGATGTCCCAGCCCTGTTTGGATAACCTCTGAGGCGTCTAGCCCTGCAGTGCTAAATTTGTAATGGTGGTGCTCATGAACATTTAATATATGTCTAAGGTTAAGATTACAAAGGGTTTCGGTATGTGTTAGTGTCTTTTAACCTGTATTCAGTGATAAAACTCCTTGAGCAGGTTTCTCTTTTACTGTCTGTAAAATTTAGAGAGTTTTTTTTTTTTTAAGTTTATTTATTTTTGAGAGAGAAGGAGCACACATGAGTGGAAGGAGGGAGAGAGAGAGCAAAAGAGAGGGGGTATATTCCAAGCAGGCTCCACATTGAGCCCAGCATGGGGCTCAAACCCACAAACCGTGAGATCATGATGTCAGTCAAAATCAAGAGTTGGACACTTAACCAACTGAGACACCCAGGTACCCCTAGAAATTCTTCAATCCATCATTCATGGTAGGATTTAGTATTTTCTTTTTCTGGTTTTCTGGAAAAAGATATTTTAGTAGTATGATATTTTCTTGTTCCTTTTTTTTTTTTTTTTAATGTTGATTTATTTTGAGAGAGAGAGAGACAGAGTGCAAGCAGGGGAGGGGCAGAGAAAGAGGGAGACACAGAATCCGAAGCAGGCTCCAGGCTCTGAGCTGTTAGCACAGATCCCGACGCGGGGCTTGAACTCACGAACCGTGAGTTTGTGACCGAGCTGAAGTTGGACGCTTAACCTACTGAGCCACCCAGGTGCCCCAGTATATGATATTTTCTTTACCTTTCAGAGGTCATAGCAGATTATTACTAATTTGGCAAATGAAAAACTATAGTAAAATGAAGAAACATTGTTTATGTTAGTAACCTTATCCAAATACTGTTAAATCTTTGGTGTACAATAAAATGGTATGCAAAAGGTACATAACATCTTTTACCCTTTGGGTATTTTTAAAAAAAAGAGTACATACACATATTTGCTTGAATATATACATAGTCTCTCTTTAGTAGGACATGTAGGAAACTAATTGAAAACTGGGGGCCACATGGGAGGGTGATTCCTTTTCACTGTTTATCTTCTATACCTTTTGAATTTTGTATCATGTGCATCTATTACCTCTTTAGGAAAGAAAGTGGTTTTTTTTTGGGGGGGGGTGTTTTTAGTGTTAACACAAAATGATGCAACTAGAAGAGTCTAGAACTTGCTATATGTATTCTCTGGCATATGGGCTTTTTCTAAAAATGTGAAATCCTTCCTTCATTTGAAATTTTATAGAGAACCCCAAATAATAGATAAAAGAGGCATTGTTCTGGATGAAGTGGGGGTAGGGATTATTCTGTTTTCCTTCCGTAGTCCCAGGGTGTTTTCATGGAACCCAGCAGCTTGCAGAATATAACTTGAAAACCTTTGATGTAGTAGAATGAGCATGAGGTTTGTTAATAGATTGCTCTGATTTTGAATCCTGGCTCCACTATTTGTTGCCTTGTGACATTAGAAAAGTTACTTATCCTTGTGAGTCTCATCTGTAAAACAGCTAACGTCCTACTTCCCAGGTTGCTGCCTAGCTCAGTATCTGACATTTAAAATGGGCTCACTTCCTCACTTTGGTTCACAGTGTATCTGGAGTAGCAGTAAAAGCAGGCATATCCTATCTTTAGACTGTGAAAGTCAGATCTTTTGCCGAGCTATTTTATATTCTGGTGTTGGTTGTTTGGTTTTTAACAGTAGTAAAGGGCTTTAAACTTTTCTGGGTTCTGTTGGAGGTCAAGATAGCAGTTACCTTGATTGAGTAGTGACTAGGGGGTTGTGGGGGGAGCACAAGAGGAACTTCCCAAGTTTGGGTAATACTGTATTTCTTGATCTAGGTGCTAGTTACATGGGTGTAACTTAGTGGGAAATTCATCAAGTTACATATTTATGATCTGTGTACTCTCTTGTATTTTAATAAAAATTAGATGTTAAAAAAAGAAAAAATAATCACAGACATTTCTTCTGTGAAATGCCTCTCATTCCTGTCTGTTGCCACATGAAAGGAGGCAAGTACCTTGTTATCTGAGAATCCTTCCATGATTTGAAAATGTTGATGTGTTACTGATGACGGTTCTCTTCAGGTCACATATCTGTACAGCTGGAATTCAAATGCCTTACTTTGGGATTTTTGTGAAATAAGATTGAAATTCATAAAGGACAGAATGAGTGCTTTGGTCATAAATAAATTGGAAAGATGCCTCCATTATCTGTTTGGCAGCAACTCATGTATACTCCCTGTGTAGAGACTGCCTTCAAGTTGATTGGCCTCTTAACTTTCTAAAGCTGTTGGTTCTTAATTCGGCTGCATGGTGACAGGGTGCTGAAAGATTTTCTCTGTCATTATGTAGAAAATACTTTCATCTGGTTGGTTTATAAAGTGTTAGCAAATAAATTCTTGTCTTTAATGTCAGAGAATGAGTAAATAATTATTGCTTATTTTACTATAGGCAGTTTTAATACAATTCAAATCACAGGAGAATTTTAGGTGGAAACTATTTGGAAATAAAAACAGGCAAAAGGCTTTATGTGGTTTTTATATTTGTTTTGTATGTTTTTGGAGCCTTCGATTCTGTGTGGTCCAAGAAGAAAAATCTCAGCCACTATTTTAAATTCCCGCAGACTTCAGTGTTCAAATCACTTTAACTGCACCAACACTCTTTTTTGTGTGAGGACAAACTAACATAAAAATCTGTCTATCCTAGGCCTTCCTGACGTGTCTTCTGGTAAAGGCAGTAGATGAGAGTGAAGTGGGAATATGAACTCAGACTGAGAATGAGAATCAGAAGGGGATTGACAAGGAGGAAGAGGGTGCTAGATTAGCGGTCTCCCACACCGAGACAGAAAGACAGTCTTGGTTTGCTCTCTAGCATAGGAGATGCAAAACTCCATTAAGATTTATTTTGTTCCAACCTTATTTATTTCTTAAAAATTACTCTTATCTGCAGGATATACAAGGTTGTTGTGTTTTTTTTTTAACATTGCAAATGCTCCTATAGATAGATTGGGAAGTGATAAGCAGCTTTGTTGTAATAATGACAGCGTGAGTACTTACTGCATGCCAGGCAGTATACACCACAATATTTGTTTTACACTTGGTTCTTAAAGCACTCTTACAAGGTATATCTCCATTTTGAGGAACTGAGGCTGAAAGAGAATAAGAAACTTGTCTAAGATCACATAGCTAAAGTGGCAGAGCCATCCCAGTCCACGCTCAGAAATGTAGATTATTTCTACTATCTCTTTTATATTGAAATGTCACTTTATTTGTAAAGTTTTCCTAAAGTTGTATACTTTATAAGAAGTATATATACACATATGTATATGTATACATAGATACTTTAAGTAGGCTTCACCCCACCATGGAGCTAAACATGGGTCTTGAACTCATGACCCTGAGATCAAGACCTGAGCTGAGAGGGGCACCTGGGTGGCTCAGTCAGTTGGGCATCCAACTTCAGCTCAGGTCATGATCTCATGATTTGTGGGTTTGAGCTCCACATTGGGCTGTGTGCTGACAGCTCAGAACCTGGAGCCTGCTTCGGATTCTGTCTCCCTTTCCCTCTGCCCCTCCCCTGCTCGTACTCTCTCTGTCTCTCAAAAATAAACTTTTTTTCCTTAATTAAAAAAATAAATAAGTTGGGGCGTCTGGGTGGCTCAGTCAGCTAAGTGTCCAATTCTAGGTTTCAGCTCAGGTCATGATCTCCTGGTTCGTGAGTTCGAGCTCCACATCGGGTTCCGTGCCGACAGTGTGGAGCCTGCTTGGGATTCTCTCTTTCTCTCTCTGCCCCTCCTCCACTTGCTCTCTCTGTCTCTCTCTCTCAAAAAAATAAATAAACTTAAAAAATAAAAGACCTGAGTTGAGATTAAGAGTCAGATGCTTAACCAACTGAGCCACCCAGGCACCCCAGAACTATATTTTTTTACATGCCCATTAGATCAGCTCTTGCATTCTCCTTACCTGACAAGTGTTTATGATTGTCTGCTGACTTGGTTTTTACCTTTTTAATGAGTTTGGAGAAAGTACACTCCCTTCTGTCATATTACTAGCACTTAAAATTTCTGCTTTGTGTCTCATCCAGCTTTAGCAGTTGGAAGAAATAGCCATGACTTAGGTTGACATTAATGCTGATTGTGAGTTTAAAGTTCTGACTGCCACCAGCTAACTGTGAAACCTTGGGGAATCACTTAACCTTCCTGGTCATAGGCTTACCATCTGTCAGATAAGAGTTGAACTAAAAATCTCTGACATACTTTGCCACTTTAAAATTCTGTGATTCTGTGTTCTGACGTTGAGTCAAGTGTCAGACATATAAAATAGTAAGCACAGTGTGTGAACACAGTATATACTCAGTAAGTTGAAGCTATTTTGAAATATTAGGGCATTTTCTCACGAGTTTTCAGGATTTTGATGATCTTGATAATAAAAGAGTAGAAATCATGCAAGAAGTTTTATTCATTTTTATTTGGGTATCCCTGCTCTTGCCTACTTCTGCACAGCCCTGGCCAGTAGGGAAAACTCCAGTGCCTGGTGACTATTCTTTTTCTCTACATTTTGGACTCATCTCATGACTGCCTCCTCAAAACTCTTTGGGCAATAGCATATTGAAAGGAAGAAAACAGGAGCAACTGGTAGTAGGAGGTCTGTAGTAAAGTGTCTCGATTACTTCTTTATAAATATTAAAAACATATTTGTATCCTGAACAGGCTTGTGGGTATCTGCTTTATATTAAAACTATTCTGAAATAGCTGTTAATAAAAAGTTAGAATCAAGTGCCCATGTGGATTGACAGAGGAAAAAGAAACTAGAAATTATGGACTTGATGCTGGTAGAATAATAGAGTTCAGAGAGTTTCTTAGCCACCATCTAGTCTAACTGATTACTCATAGAATTCCTTCTAAAACATTGAGCTCTCATTACAAAACTGTCACAGTAGGGGCGCCTGGGTGGTTAAGCGTCCAATTTTGGCTCAGGTCATGATCTCATGGTTTGTGGGTTTGAGCCCCACATCAGGCTCTGTGCTGACAGCTCAGAGCCTAAAGGCTGTTTTGCGTTCTGTGTCTCCCTCTCTCTCTGCCCCTACCCCACTCACACTCTCTCTTTCTCAAAAATAAACATAAAAAAAAAGTTTTAAAAACTACGACAACAGAAAGCACTGCTTCTCAAGGCAGTTCATCCAATTGTTGAATTCCGATCTTATGGAAGCTATTTCACTGAACATAAATCTGTTTTTCTGTGCTTATTTCCTTCATGTGACAGCCCATACCTCTTCCCTGCGAGCATTAAATTTCATTCCAGTCTCCAGCTCTTACTCCTCTCCTGCTCTCCCACTATTGACTTCCCCCGCTGTCTGTATTTATCTTATTTTTGCTTTTCCCTCACAGTGTCTTCCCTTACATCTTTCTGACTCCATCTTCACAATGTAAATGGAAACTGCAAACACAAATAAGTAGCAAAACAACTTTACTCCTCTCATGCCTTTACCAAAATATATTTTAAACAAACAAATCCCTGGCAACTTCTGCACAGCCATGACCAGAAAGGAGAACTCCAGCTGCTGATGACTGCTGCTGACATGCTGGCACTCATTTGAAGTCATCCCATTATTAAGATAACTACTCTTATCTCAAGACCAAAGCTGAAATACCCTTTTCACAAAGTATTATTGGTAGGTTAATAGTGATTTGTAAATATATAATTAGGATTGATTTTTCTCAGTGTTTCTTCACTGCTCAGCCCCTTTCTAACCTTCATTGACTGAAACCAGATGCTTAAATCACCATCTCTGATTTTGCAGAATCGATCCATCCTTACACTACATTTAACATTGATTCTTCATGGAAACTCAAATTGGTTTTGTTTTTGTTTTTGGTGAATATGCATTCCATTGGTTTTTCAGCCTGTACCATGCAGTGTAACTTTAACCTGACTTGTTAATTGAAAGAAATAGGCTAAAATTCAGTCAGTGAGCAGTATGCTAATAAAAAATAGTTAAAATCTCCTATCAATATTTATAAGAAGGACTACAGAAGTTAGTGTTGGGTTTTATTTGATTTGTTTGAAAGGAACAAGGAAGGTTCATTTCTGTCTAAACAGAACCCTCTTGAGAAATGACACAGCTGGAGCTTCTGACTAAAACTTGATCATACAGTACAAGTATGATTTGTTTAGATGCTTGTTTGAAGGTCAAGGATGCTCTTTCTGTAACAACTGTTTTAGATCTTAAGAACTGAAATGAGACTGTTTCAACTTTTGGTTAGATTTTGGTTAGATTTGTTGCCAAAAACAGACAATGAAGAATCAATTGGCGATAATAGTACAGTATTCCATTTAGCTAAAGATTCCATAGGTAATTTGAAGAAGTCTCAGCTACTGGCATATATCAGAGGTGACTCCAGAGAAGATCCAGATTAAGAATGGTGGTGGCATACACTGGGGTGAGAGAGGTGGGGGCAGTTAGAAGTGGTCACATGCAGAATATGGTTAATGTAGAGCTGTTAGAATCTAAAGGTGAGTGTGAGAGAAAGAGGTGTTAGGGTGACCTCAGGCTTTTGTGCCTGAACTACTGGTAAAATGGAGTTGCCAGTGTATAATATCATCTAACCAAGGTTGCTGAAGGAAACAGGTTCTGTATACAGTCAGACATTTGTGCTCCACTGACATTGGTAGTCCCTGAAGAAAGCTTATGTAGGAAACACACATTGGAATTTGTGAAAGACACTGAGAGTTAATGTTGTATGTAAACCACAGGGGTACTAGGTTCCATAAAAACGTAATAGTGGCAGAGAGTGTCATGCAGGACCTGTTAGTTGTTAGATGTGCTCTATTAAGTAATTTGCCATCAGTTTGACTAGAAATGTTTATTCTAAAGTGAAACTTGAAAACCTCAGTGTTTATAATTGTCTAACCTCTTAGTTGTTAATACTGTTATAAAAATACTTCTGTGTATGTAAGTGGATCAGGGACTGTAATTTTTTCCCTATTTTGTTTTGTTTTGAATTTTATTCAATTTATTTTATTATTTTTTTAATGTTTATTTATTTTTGAGAGAGAGCATGAGCAGGGAGGGGCAGAGAGAGGGGGATAGGATACAAAGCGGGCTCTGCATTGACAGCAGACAGTCTGATGCAGGGCTCAAACTCATAAACTGTGAGATCATGACCTGAGCTGAAGTTGGGGGTTAACCAACTGAGATACCCAGGCGCTCCTAGATTTTATTTAAAAAAAAAAAATTATAATATTTAGAGAGAGCACGAGTCAGAGAGAGAGGGAGAGAGAGAGAATCTTTTGTAGGCTCCATGCTAAACACAGAGTCCCACACAGGGCTCAATCCCATAACCCTGGTACTATGCCCTGAGCCAGTATCAAGAGTTGGACATTCAACCATCTGAGCCACCCAGGTGCCTGGCCCTTACTCAAATTTATTCATTAAGAATTGCATTTGTCTTTTTTGGGGGGGAGGGGGGGATAGGTTATTTTTTAAGAATTGCACTTGTTAAATAACAAATTTTCGTGTTGTACTCCTGTCTTTCTTTCCTCCATATTTATGCAATCATATAAAGGTATTTGTAAATACAGTCATGTCCATTATTTCTACATTGGAAAAATAGAACCTGGCCTTTCAATTTTGATGTATATAACCAAAGGAGTTAAAATTCTGTTTACTTGTACTCTTAGATTGTGACCTCCTTGAAGCAATTCTTCTTAGTGGAAGCTCTAAGAGTACCCATTTTTGCTTTTAAGCCAATTCTTTATCCATAGTAATGATTTTATTATCGGAGGTAGAGATTTTTAGTTACAGCTTGGTTGGCAGAGATGGCATTGTGTAAGATGAAATTCACTACTACATTATTCAATCATACAGTTGGTAGCCTCTATACTTTTGTGTGACTATAAAATAGATAAACAGTAGCACCTATGTTATAGGTTGCTGACAGGGTTTTAATCAGTTCATCTATGAAAAGTGCTTAGAACAGTGCCCCGGATATAGTTCGTGTTCAATAAGTGTCAGCTATTATTCAAAGGGGAAGTTTGATTCTAAGGTAAATGGATGATGTGTTTAACCCTGTAGTCCAAAAACTATAAACATGGATTTGTTGTTCTTTTATACATAGTACATATTTTGATAATGTTCTTTTGAATATAATGAGATTTTTATTCTTGGTTTTTTGGAAACTTTAGCAAAATATTTAATACACAATTTAAATTGTTCTTTTTCCTCTTACATGTAAAGATGGTTGTAAACATTTTTTAAATGCTACTGTGTCTTATACTGTATTTATCTAGCACTTTGATTTTCAAAACACGTTTTGACCCCAAATTATAATTTTGTCATTGCAGGCAAGAAGACAACAAGACCCTAGTCCTGGTTCCAATTTAGGTGGTGGTGATGACCTCAAACTTCGTTAATTAGCACAGTAGATGTGCCCACCTATCTTTACATTTACATTGTTTCTAGTCAGCAGAAATAATCATTAAAAGACCAGAAACTGTGATAACTGGAGGTACCGCAGTCTATTTCTCAACCTTAGGCAGTAACAAGACATCACAAACTGCCATGGTTTTGCACTATGATTATAATACCTGCATTTCTAATTTTGTATGCATGTAGCCAGTAATTTGACATTTTTTTTCTATGCAAGCTTACCTTGTTGGCATTATTTTAAATGAGTTGAAACTATCCACTTGTAAAGCTCTTTTCCTCCATTTTAATTTAAAAGTTTATGTCATTTAAAAACAAGTCAAGAAATTAAAATTTTTTCAGAGGGTTTTTCCCCCTAATTGGTTGTTCTAATTATTTTTGGAATTTTAGATGTGTTGGTTACACAGCTTCATTTTAGATAGATATTCTTGGTTATTTGTTCTGTGTCTGTGTTTTTATAGTCTATGGCATTTTAAAACTGCTGATGTGTTTGCATTATTTACAAGCTAAAGACCTAGTAGCATAGAGCTGTCTGCCACAGCCTTTTAACACAAAGTTTACAGTTGTTAAAGTTGCAGTATCCTTTTAAATGTTGATAATCAGCTCCTTTTTCTTTCCTCCTTAAACATAAAAAATTTTAATTGGTATTAACTCTAATCTGCCCCAGATCTGTTTTACATTCTGTTCTGTAATCATGAGTTTCTGTGGAGATACTCTCCACAGATGGTAATACTCTACTGAAATGCCTAAAGAAGTCACAGGCTGGCTTCTGTTTTATTCAGGGATTTTTTTTTAAGTCAATCAGAAAAGGGATACTGGAGCTCCTTCATGTATGTAACAGCATATTAAACTGGAGACAGTGATGAATCAGCTACCAAGGTAATATTGTATTAAAATCATGTTTAAGATAGCTGCTTTTATGTGTATTTTATAATGCATGCTTTTGTAAAAACAATGCTGGGTGATGAAAGATTAGTCTTAGAGAGAAAATGTTCATCTGTGCAGAGGATACATTTTCTTCATTAATTATTCTGGGAAAAACCTCACAGGTTATATATATGGTATTTTCCAGAAGAACTATTAATAGAACCTTTTGAGATGAATTAGTATAAGAATATTTTTAAAATAGGCTCACTATCAAATTGAATGCAACTTTTTTTTTTTTAATACAAGACTGGAAAAAAGTGCTAAGTCATTTGGAACCTCCTTACAAATATTTTTCATGGTCACATTCATTAAATGTTACTACATTTCTGAATTTTTGCAAAAATATATTTTATCGTAATAGAATGGCATTATTTTAAAGAGTGAAAAACTGACATGGTCAATTCAGAAAAGGAACTGAAGTATGAATAAGGTCATCGCATTTAAAACACACACACACACACACACACACACACACACACACACACTTGATTGATGAGGGAGGTGTGACTTTCATTGTATATAGGTCTTATGATTCATAAACATATCCTGTATCTCAGAATAAAAATATTTGTTATATATTTGAAGTCATGCATGGTAAGGAGTGTGTTTAAATTGTTATAAACAATAATGCATCATAACGGACCATGCTGATCTTGTGTAACTAAGTACTATGAATGAATTTGGTTGGTATTTGGTGTTGTGCAGTTCACATGTTTACACACTCAGTGCCCTAATTTCCCCTGAGGGAATCACCTTTTAAGTGGCCCTTAAAGTGGTGTTTTAAGGTTACTTTATCACAGAGCTCCTTGGTTTTTTGACTTCTGCACTTAATTTTTTTAATAACATGATGGTGATGGTACATTTTCCTCTACTGCTTCTAGCTAAGGGCTTCCATTCCACCGGTAACTAAGATCAAATGTTATTAAATGTTCATATTGCCACCCTTCTGTAAATATTCGACTCTTCCTGTCATTTAGCACAGTGCTGTTTCCATCTGTCTTAATGCTGGCATTAAGATCATAAGCCCTTTTTCTCCAGTAGTGCAGGCTTTGAAAACTTTTATTAAGTTATTGATGCAATTTGATATTTTTCCATGATCTATATTTAAACAAAATTACATCATTGCATCATCTTTTCTAAATTCATCTCCATTAAAACTTGCCTTAAGCTGCCAGATTGCTTTTGCCACCATTAGCCATATTGTATGTTTGTATGTTTAATTTACTTTCACAATAAACTTATGTGTAGTGAAAAAAAGTTCTTGGCTCTTCATTGACATTATCCAACAATTTCTGTTCTGGTGCTCATTATGACATGAAAATTGACTTAGGTTGTTTCTGAAATGTTCTTTCATCCCTTTTTTTTTTTTTTTTTTTTTTAACCTTAACAACAGTGGCATCTAGTGGTCATTTCCACTGATTTCAAAGAAAGCCTTTAATAGAACTATCACGAAGAATACTAAGTGCCCAATGTATATTATGGTTTTTTAAAAATCTGGTTTGATATACCCATCCTATGAGATACAACTATGAAGTACTGACCTTGCAGGAGAGGAAGAATTTCAAAAATTACACATTCAGATAGTACCATTATTCAAGGTAGTCATTGTAGGAATACACACTTAGTTTGATTGTGCTGGTGTTATATCAACCATACTTAGGACTTTTTTTTTTTTAATGTTTATTTTTGAGAGAGAGCATGAGCCAGGGAGGGCCAGGGAGAGAGAGGGAAACACAGAATCCAAAGTGGGCTCCAAGCACCAAGCTGTAAGCACAGAGCCCGACATGGAGCTCATCTCACAGACTGTGAGATGATGATCTGAACTGAAGTCAGACACTTAACCAACTGAACCACACAGGCGCCCCAGCTTAGGACTTTTCTTGGCATTTTTCCTACACCAGCCTTTCACTTTAGAAGCATGCCTGAAGCTTGATTCATAATGAAACAATTCATTATTCACCACCAGATTTACTGCAAATAACAAATACAAATGGTGAACTGGTACCATTAAGGAAAATTCCAAAGAATAATGAGGGTTAATTTCAAAAATTGAGCAGTAGCATCATGGTTTTAGTAAGTATATCATCTCTAGAACTGGGTATTTGGATATGCCAGTTTTGGGTTACTTGGGAAAATAAGTATCTTAATTGATTTATGTTTTATTTGGCAATGGGGAACATTTTCAAGTTATAAGCCCTTGTATGAATTATCCATTGCTGCATAACACATTACTCCAAATCCTAGCAGCCTAAAACAATAACCATCATCTCAGTTTCTATGGGTTAGAAATCTGAAAGAAGCAGGGGAGCCTGGGGGGCTCAGTTGGTTGAGCATCTGACTCTTGATTTTGGCTCAGGTCATGAATCTAGGGTTGTGGGATTGAGCCTCCCCACCCCCCCCCCATGCTCAGCATAGAGCCTGTTTAGGATCTTCTATCTTTCTATATCTCTCTCTCCCTCTGCCCTTCTTTCCCACTTGTGTACTCTCAAAAAAAAAAAAAAAAAAAAAAAGCTGGAAGAAGCGAAGTTCAGTGGTCTGATCTCTGGTCTCTTCTGAGGTTAGAGTCAAGTTTTCAGCCCAGGCTACAGTCATCTCCAGGCTTGCCTGTGGCTGAAGGATCCCCTTCCAAGCCCACTCATTGCCTGGCCTCAGTTTCTGAGACACCATTGGGTGAAAGCCCTTGATTTCTTGCTAGGTTTTGGAATGGAGACCTCCTTCCGTTCCTTGCCATGTGAGTGTCTCCACAGGACAGCTCACAGCTTAGCAGCTTGATTTCCATGGAGCTAGTGATTCAAGATGAAAGCCAGTCTTTTTAATAACCTAATCTTGGAGTGCCATATTCTATGTTAGAAGTGAGTCACTATGTCAGGCCCACAACTCAAATGGAGGAGTATTAAGCTTCATCTCTCTTCAAAAGTGGTATAGTGAGAGTTTGTGGACATATTTTTAAACCACCACAGCCACACTGCCACGTGTGTGTGTGTGTGTGTGTGTGTGTGTGTGTGTGTGTATAATTGGGTATTACAAGACAACATTGGTGTTTTGATCTCCCAAATATTTCAGTCTTGCAAGCAGATTTCAAGGCATGATTAACTCCAGATAGCAATAGTTCTCTTTCTTAGAGCACTACCACATATATAGCATTCCAAAAATGTGTCTAGGCTAAAAAATTACAAATGGGGGATGGGATTGTGGGTGAAAATGGTAGTTTGGCTTTTTTTTTTCTTTTTTTTATGTTTTTAATTTAGAGAAAGTGTGTGTGAGCAGGGGAGGGGCAGAGAGGGAGACACCAAATCTGAAGCAGACTCCACGCTCTGAGCTGTCATCACAGAGCCTGACATGGGGCTTGAACTCGTAAACTGCAAGCTCATGACCTGAGCCGAAGTCAGATGCTCAACAGACTGAGCTACCCAGGGGCCCCATAGTTTGGCTTTTTAAAATATAGGATACTTTTTAAACAGTTGCTGTATTAGTTCACTCTCAATTAATTTCAGCAACTTAGGGTCATCATTGGCCTTATTCAGGTTTCAGAAACATTAGGAAATGTGAGTAGAAAAGACAAAGAGAAATCTTTGATTAGAGAAGATAATCTCTATCCACAGTGTCTCCAGTATGGTAGCCGCTAGCCACGTGTGGCTATAGAATGGCTGAAACGGGGCTAGTACAACCAAGGAACTTATTTTTTAATATTTTTTTTATTTGACAAGTATTTATTGTAAGCCAACTATGTGCCAGGCAGTTTTCTAGAGATGAATAAAATGGACAAAGTTCCTCTTTAATGAAGTTTACATCTGCTGGAGCAGAGGAACAATTAGTAATTAGTTAAATGGTAAGGTGATAGATGGCTGTGAATAAACTAAAATAGCATCATGGTATAAATGGTGATTAGGTCATACAAAGGCATAATTAGGGTGGGAAGAGAAGATGTGTCAGGAAGTAACATTTTTGCTGGGACCTAAATAAGGGAGCCAATCAGGGAAAGTTTTGAGGGAAGGGGGTTTTAAGTGGGAGAGCTAAGGTGATGCTTGATCTTGTAGCTGGAACTCCTGGATGTGTTTTTGTTTTTAATGTTTATTGAGAGAGAGGGAGTATGAGTGGGGGAGGGGCAGAGAGAATCCCCAAGCACGTCCCATGCTGTCAGCATAGAGCCCGATGAAGGGCTCTATCCCACAAAGTAAGATCATGACCTGAGCCAAAACCAAGAGTCAGACACTTAACTGAGTCACTCAGGTGCCCCTGGATCTGATTTTAATTTTTTATTTAAATTTAAAAACTGAGGCAATATAAAATATTTTTTCTCTTAAAACTTTGTTTTAGGGGACTATTACACTTTAGCCTTTGAAAATTTAGTGTCTGAGTTGATACACGCTGCTAACAATACCAGATAGCAAAGATCTAGTACCAAGAAAAGTAAGATATTTCACTAATTTTTATTTTGATTACATATAAATGATCATGCTTTTGTATACGGGGTATATTGATATTTGATGTATTGGGCTAAAGATAGTAATTTTATCTTTTTTTAATGTGGCTACTAGGAGGTTTTTAATTGCATATATTGGTTCACATCAATATAAAAATTGTGAGATGGACATAGATCATACAACCAAAAAAAGTCAGTTTAATATAAAAAAGGAAAATGTTGAGGCTTACTATTACTGTTTTTTAAAAAAATATTAAAGTATGACTACTTGCTAGGATTATTGGGGGGGAAATGAGTATCTAGTGCCTAAAACGTATCACAGTTCCCTTCGAAAACCTACAGCAAAGCTCAAAACTGACCAAAAGCGGTACCACTTTTTTTTTTTAATGTTTACTTATTTTGAGAAAGAGAACTCGTGAGCACAAGTAGAGAGAGGGAGAAAGAGAATCTCAAGCAGACTTCACTCTGTCACACAGAGCTGATGTGGGGCTTGAACTCACAAACCATGAGATCTTGACCTGAGCTAAGATCAACAAGAGTCAGACATGTAACCGACTGAGCCATTCAGATGCCCCCAAAAGCAGTAACATTTAAGTTACACTGCAAGCACTGACTGTTAGGTGGTACATCGAACCTGGTCTAGGTGGTCAAAAAAGGTTTCCTTTAGACTTAGACCTGAAATCTCAAGAATGGAAGACATTACATTAGCAAAGAGGTGACAAAAGTATTACAGGCAGCGAGGCATGAGTATGGTTAAGTTTGAGAAACTAAGAGCAATTGAGTATTGCTGAAACATGGAAATGAAGGAGGCTGCAGCCATGAGATCAATCTGAAAGGGTCAGTATAGGCCAGGGGGAGGATCACAAGCAGTGCTGAATGGACCTTTAAGCCATGTTAAAACACTGAGGCTGTTCCCACAGGCAAACAGGAAACCACTAAGAGGTTGTGAGCTTGAGGGAATGGACTCTTAAAAAAGCTCATTTTGGTTGATTGGAGAGAAGACTAGAAGCACGAAGTCCTATTGATCATATAGTGACCCAGTAGAGAGTTTAGGGGTAGCTTAGTGGGCGTGGAGACATTTCAAACCTGAGAAAATGTACAGTTCTGACAATTTTCCCAGTTTTTCTTATCAGGCTGGTTGTGTTGCCCTAAAATTCCTAAAATTTCATTAGTTGTGACAGTTTCTTATTGGCTAGGCTATTGCCCAGAGAGGAGGAAACCTTCCTTCTACCTGCTTGGTTAGTAAAATAGTAAAGTAATATGGATTTACAAGGTACGTCTGGTCTCCTTGGGTCTGCATTTGACCATCAGGGGTTGGATGTGAGAGCTCCCCCTGCTGGCCCCCTGTCTCCATTCTAAACAAGTTTCCTTTTATTAATTTTCACATCTATTTTCTAAGCTGAGACGGTCCCTGCTTGCCCAGCTTAAACTGTTGAAATACCACCTGTGCTCCCTCTTAGTGGTCCACCAGCAGCCAGTTCAATATATCTGAACATCCTCACCCTCAGTGATGGGAATGGCAGTTGCTGACATTCTCCCAAGTTGGCCTACTCCCCTGAGGCCCCTCATACTTCCGAGCCATGTACCAGGCTCTGAACAATGGCCTCCTCCCAGATCACCATCCCAGAACTGTCACTCCCACCCCTGACAAAAACCTAGGTAGATCGCACTTAAGCCAAAGGTTTGGGGATAACACAATGAGCAAAGATAATCATTTGTTGTTGACTGACATTGTTCACAGAAACCTATCTGCCTATCACCCCGATAGGAAATTTCTTAGGGCCTTCCCTGTCCTTGTTCCTCCTGTAACTTGGATTTTCCAGACTAAAAATCTTTTTCATGTTGTCATCCATGTGGCTTTCTCTGCCTCTGTCTTTCCCACACCCCTCACGACCTGCCCCACCCCTCTTTGTTCACCAAAAATAAATCCCTCCAAGTAGTTTTTTAATATAAGAACAAGTCTTAGTTGGGTTGGATTTTATTTCAATTCAAACATTTTAGATTGACTAAGATTAATCCTCACCAATGCCAGATGTTTTTCCTAGGTCTATTCCCATGCTATTCTAGGCCAGCCACCCAACTAACCTTTCCTAAACCTATCCTATCCACATATAATCCAAACTATCTACATCTTTTTTTTTAAAAAGTTATTTATTTTTGAGAGAGAGAGCTGGGGAGGAGCAGAGAATCCCAAACAGGCTCCATGCCTTCAGCCCATACTCTGGGCCCGAACTCACAAACTGTGAGAGCATGGCCTGAGCCAAAATTAAGAGTCAGACACTTAACCGAGCCACCAAGGTGCCTCATAGCCTATCTACATCTTTAATGTTTGCCATGCATGGTAAGAAGTAAATGTCCCCCTTAACCCTGAGCCTCTCCCTGTATTAGGTATTACTGATAATTTTTGTTTATCTTTCCAGGAATGTTCTTTTTGGTATGACCAATGTTTCTTTTATTTGTTTTTACATACTAGTACAGTTTACACCTGCCTTTTTTCTCTTACAGCTCCTTCTAAATCAGCATACAGGGATATAACCTACTTCTGATTTTTAAACGCATTCTTTTATATATATATATATATATATATATATATACACACACACACATATATATACACATATATGTATATATATGTGTATATATATATATTTATATCAGTTTATATATATATACACACACATATATATACACATATATATGTATATATATGTGTGTGTGTGTGTGTATATATATATATATATTTATATCACAGTTTAGCCACTTCCCTACTGATGTACATCTCAATGACTCAGTTATATTGTTTTGGCATATGATGCTGCAATGGACATCCTTCTCCGTGTTGTTTTAATGCCAGCAGCAGTGACTTCAAGTTTTTTTTTTTTTTTTTACATTTATTTATTTGAGAGACAGAGAGAGACAGTGTGAACAGGGGAGGGGCAGAGAGAGAGGGAGACACAGAATCTGAAGCAGGCTCCAGGCTCTGAGCTGTCAGCACAGAGCCCATGTGGGGCTCGAACCCATGAACCATGAGATCATGACCTGAGCTGAAGTCAGATGCTTAACCAACTGAGCCACCCAGGTGCCCCGTGACTTCAAGTTTTGATGGAGCCTCCCAAGTTACATTCCTACCAAGCCAGTTTGAGAATTTAGCATGTCATTCTCTACTCTGCTAAAATTCTTCCTCGAAGGGCAGTGTAATGTAAAGAACTCGGGTTCTACCGCCTAGCATCACAAGGCCATTGACTTCTCTGTGCCTCATTTTTTTCGCTTGTAAAGTGAGGTATAATCTGACATCTCAGGGTGGTTGTGAGAATCCAGAGTCTGCTTCCATGAAGATTTATCTTTACAAGAGGTCGTGATTGCCTTGTAGTTTTTGAGTGCCCCAGGTCATGGACAAAAGCTCAGGTTCAACAGGCTAGAGGAGCCCCTCCTCCGACCTATAGATGAGGAGAATGAAGCAAAAAGGGCACCAGAGGTTTGGTCAAGACCACACAGCATTGACGGCAAAGCTGGCTCTGGCTAGAGTCTGAGCTGCTGCCAACGACCTCTGGATACCGGCCCCAGGAGGCTGTGTACATCTGCACTAGGTCAATGGGAGGTCTGGCCTAGCTCCTCCCCCCTCAACCCTCTACCCCACCTCCCTGCCCCTACCCAAACACTCAAGCACACTACGCACTCACTTTGAAGTCCGTGTCCTCCCTCCCCGCTGGGCCTCAGACGTTGCACCCTCAGAAGTCGCCTTTTGCGCCCAGTGAGTATCAGTAGGACATACGTGTAGACAGCAGACAGATGTCGTATAACCATGTCACATTTGTGTGTTGCGTGGCGTGCACATCTTTGTGCAGACGTGTAAAACGTGTATGGTGTGATGTGCAGATGTGGGGGTTCACGGAGCACGGGGTCCCTCGTTATGCAAGCACCCACCCTTCCGCGTCGTACTGTCTGGCCTCCCTCACGCCACTATGCGACTTTCACAGCATTTTGCGCGTGCGCGACTCCGCCTTGGGCTCCTTCCCCCCGACCCCGCGATTGAAATCTCGCCTTAGCCCCGCCCCCGCCACGCTTTACGGCTCGGCACGCCAGTTTTGCCGCAGACGCTCCGGCTACCGCCGCTGCCCCTGCCGCCGAGGCTGCTGCCGGTGAGCCGAGCTGAGCTGAGCTGAGCTGAGCTGAGGTGTAGTATTGGGTTAGTGCCGCCGGCGGTCGAGGAGCAGGTAGAGAGCCACGCCGGCGGAGCCGGCGGGTTAGTCGCTGCTTTGTCTCCTCAGTTTCGGTCCCGTTTGCGTTGCTGCAGGGAGGCCGCCTCGGCCCGGCGAACTGAACCAATGCTGGACCTGGAGGTGGTGCCGGAGCGCTCTCTGGGAAACGAGCAATGGGAATTCACGCTGGGTGAGTGTGGGGTTCTACCTCAGGACTATGCTTTCTTCTCTCCAGGCCCTTCCTGCCTCTGGTCTCTGCCTCTTATTCCCCTGCGCCCGCGGCTCCTCGTCTTTTCCGTCCTCACAGTTCTTTGGGCTCCAGGCACTGACTTACCTGCTCCTACCGGCCAGACCCACCCGTCTGTCGCTCAGCCTGGCCTAGATGCCCTCGCCTCAGGCCTCAGCAGGGCTCCTCCTGGAACAGTGGTAAGGTAGTAATAATAACAATGGTGGACACGCCCCAAACACTTACCCAAGGCCAAGCCCTCCTTCCCTGTGCGTAACTACCTCAAGTATGCCTCCTTGGGATCTGAGGGTCCATACTTTTGTTTTTCCTATTTCTATTTTGCACCCTTAATAGCTAAGAAGTTACACTCTAAAACGCCACAGTAGTCTGTCTCCCTTTGCTTTTCTGGGCTGTGAGTTGCCTTGTCGGAAGGGGAAACCTAGGCTTAGATCCCATAATCACGTGTTAGGGATCTAGTCAAGGGAGGTGAGAAGAGTTTGTATCTTAAAGGAAATTGTGACTTGTTTCTTGTTTTTAATGTGGTCGATGTGTGATTTAATCCTAAACCCAGACCTTAGCAGAGAGAGATGAAGGTTGAATGACATGAGAGTTCAGGGAAAGTAATGTTCAGTTTGTATAAAATGCAGTTTGGCCATTTTTGGTGTTTGGGGCCAGTTTTAACTACCCCCAACGTCGCTGCCTTTATGTGTAGAAGTATGTGCATTCAGTAAGTCCAGTGTGTGTTTACACTTATCCAGCACTAGGAAAAAGGGGTGTGGACCAGGTGTTGGTGCTGTTTGTGCAGATCTGAACTTTTGTCCCACTAATTTGGGCTACTGGGCTGAGTCACCTACTCCTTTGGGCTATAGCTTATCCTTGAATCTGGAATACTCATCTATGGAGATAGCATAAATGAGGAACTGGAGAATAGATGCTGGTAGGACCCTACTGTGCTCAGTGTTTCCAAGAACTAACTGAACTACAAGCCTCTGGGTTTGAGCCAGTTTTATTGAGTGGTCGGAGCCAACTTCTCTCATAACTTAAACCACACCTGCAGAGTTCTTCCCCAAATTTTAGCTGGTGTGAAACACTCTGGCCTGTTGTGAAGCACCAAGAATTTGACTGGGAGGCCAGTGATATATTTACCTCCAGATCCATTCATCATGCTGTTGCTGTTTGGCTTCTAGTTAAGAAAGAACCTCCCTCACAGCTTCTCATACCAGTATTTCACAGGGCAGAGTGAGAACCACAACCATAGCTTCAAACTGTACTTGATGGTGTGACTAGGTTGTGGATCTCTGTGGTAGTCTCTTGGCCAAAAGTTGAGGGGTGCCTGGTTGGCTCAATGAGTAGAGCATGCAACTCTTAACCTCAGGAGTTGTGAGTTCGAGCCCCATGTTGGGGCCAGAGTTTACTCAAAGTAAAATAAAGATATTATTTGAAACCAGGATTTCAAAAAAAAAAAAAAAGCTGGGTGGAAGGGCAACGTTTCTTCTGTCAACTATTTAGATACCTTAACCCTTACTCCTAACTTTGTCAGTTCCCAGAAATCAAGGGTTAGGGTAGTTCTTTCAAATTGTCTAAATAACAACAGTGAGAAGAGAATTTCTTTCTTTCTTTTTTTTTTTTTAATGTTTATTTATTTATTTTGAGAGAGAGAGTGCTCAGACGAGTGGGGGAAGGGGCAGAGAGAGAAGAGAGGGAGAATTCCAAGCAGGCTCTGTGCTGTCAGCACAGAGCCCAGCACTGGGCTCGATGTCGTGAATTGTGAGATCATGACCTGAGCTGAAATCAAGAGTCAGACACTTAACTGACTGAGCCACCCAGGTACCCCAAAAACAGCATTTCTGTACGGTGGGCCCAGAATTGAACTTTGAGGGAAACCTCATAGAGGCAGCTTGGCATTGATGATTCTTTTGTGGATCTTAAAAATCCACATTTTTAAATCATGTCTGCCTGAGAGATGATGATCATTTTTAACTTCCTCAAGCTTAAAAAAAAAAAAAAAGATTTTTCTCTCTCTCAGTCTTCTTCCCAGCCCTCAACACATCTAAGCTGCTGTTGTGGCTGATAGGTAGGGATAGGTCTAAGGTGGATCTATGCTTTAGAATTACATTCCTAGAGAACCAGGCAGTGCTTAACTAAAGTTACCACAGCCCTGTAAGGTAATCTTCATTTCCCAGATGAGGAGCAGGCTCAGAAAGGTAGAGATGATGAAAAGTAGGTAGCTGAACAGGGATTCCCTGCTTCCCACCACTCTGCCCTTCTAAGGATGGGCTCAGCTTTGTTTCTAGGTTTCTTTTTGGAATCTCTGCAAATGCAGATGCATCAAGCCCTTGCCATCATCTGCCTGGCATCACAGTGGGGATCTGCATCCAGCTTCTTGGCTGCCTTCCTGGCCTTTGTGTAATGTTGGGAGATTAGGGAAATGCCAACAACATAGGGAAAGGCAAACCTAGGCAAAGAGGACTCTCTGGTAATGCCACTGATGGCTTGACTAATGGTGAAGTAAAGGCAGTGCAAACTTGAAATGTTTTCAGTAAGACTTGGAGAATGTATTGGTGTGGAAGCATATCTCTGAATTGTCTAGAGAGACTGAAGGCTTACTCTGTTGAAGGCAACATATGTACCCCTGCGGACTCTGCTTACTAACATCAAAAGTTGAATAAGAAATGCTCCTGTGCCCTGAAGAAGTTAGTCTCATGTGGGTTAAGGGATAAAGAAATAGTTCATTTTATTAAAATGAGGGAGAGGTTGGGGCGCCTGGGTGGTGCAGTCGGTTAAGCGTCCGACTTCAGCCAGGTCACGATCTCGCGGTCTGTGAGTTCGAGCCCCGCGTCGGGCTCTGGGCTGATGGCCCAGAGCCTGGAGCCTGTTTCCGATTCTGTGTCTCCTTCTCTCTCTGCCCCTCCCCCGTTCATGCTCTGTCTCTCTCTGTCCCAAAAATAAATAAACGTTGAAAAAAAAATTAAAAAATAAAATAAAATAAAATGAGGGAGAGGTCATGTAGGGTGCTTTGGAAGGGGAGAAGGGACTTGACCTGACGGGATTCAGGGAGGGCTTCCTATCAAACTACAGAAGTCAATATCATTCCTGGAGCCAGTGAGCACCAGGAAAGCCCTATCAGAAATCGGCCATGGGGCATCTGGGTGGCTCAGTCGGTTAAGTGGCTGACTTTGGCTCAGGTCATGCTTTCATGGTTTGTTTTTTATTTTTGTTTTTGTTTTTTATTTTTTTTAATGCTTATTTATTTTTGAAGGAGAGAGAGAGCATGAGCAGGGGAGAAGGAGAGAAAGAGGGAGACACAGAATCCGAAGCAGGCTCTAGGCTCTGAGCTGTAAGCACAGAGCCTGATGTGGGACTTGAGCTCACTAGCCATGAGAACATGACCCAACCGACTGAACCACCCAGGTGCCCCATGATCTCATCATTTTTGAGTTCAAGCCCCATATCGGGCTCTGCACTGGCAGTACAGAGCCTGCCTGGGATTCTCTCTCTTTCCCTCTCTCTCTGCCCCTCTCCCACTTGCACACACACGCTCTCTCTCTCTCTCTCTCTCTTTCAGTAAACAAACAAACAAACTTAAAAGTAGGAAATTCTAGGAGCACCTGGGTGGCTCAACCGACTGAGCGTCCGACTTTGGCTCGGGTCATGATCTCACAGTTGGTGAGTTCAAGCCCCACGTCGGGCTCTGTGCAGACAGCTCAGAGCCTGGAGCCTCCTTTGGATTCTGTGTCTCCCTCTCTGTCTGCTTCTCCCCCACTTGCACTCTGTATCTCTCTCTCTCTCTCTCTCTCTCTCTCTCTCTCTCAAAAATAAAGATTAAAAAAAAATTTTTTTTTTTTTAAATAGAAAATTCTACCGCCAGATTTCTCTTCTACGGTGTCTCCATAAACATAAATCTTACAGTCAAATTCAAAACAAAACACTGGGAAAGATAGTGTGTGTAGGGAACTATAAGCAGTTTGGTATTATAATGAGAGTGTGATGTACTGGTGGAAGAAGAAAATGGGTTCTCCAAATTCCCAATTCTTTCTCGTGATAGCTGCCTGGGACACTATCAAGGAGCTTTTGGGTCCATTGGAAAAGTGGGTATCTATTAATGAAGTGTGTTGCAGACAAAGGTTTAGGAAGAAAGTTAGAGGCTAGATTTGGGGAGGTGGAGAAGGAGAAGGAATCTAGAGGTTTCTGGCTTGAGTGACTGGGTAGATGTTAGAGGTATGGAGACCCAGAATACAGAGGAGAACTCAGATTGAAAAGAAGGTGAAAAAGTCTCTTTTAATCTGTTAACTTTTTATTTGCCTTTTTTTTTTTTTTAATGTTTATTTTTGAGAGAGAGAGAGCGCACAAGCAGGGAAGGGGCAGAGAGAGAGGGAGACACTGAATCTGAAGCAGGCTTCAGGCTCTGAGCTGTCACCACAGAGCCCGATGCAGCCTCAGACTCAGGAACCACAAGATCATGACCAGAGCCGAAGTCAAATGCTTAACCAACTGAGCCACCCAGGTGGCCCTATTTGCCTGTAGATATCTATGTAGATATATAGATATATAGAAAGCAGAATAAGATATGAATCAGAAACTAGGTGGTTGGTTGGATGAGTGTATGAAGGATGAGCAGAAGGAAACATTGCCCATCATAGAGATCTGGGGAAGTTAGAGGAACAGCAAGAAAGAGTGGTGTTAGTAGAGACAAGATGAGGGTGCTCAGAGTGAGAGAGCGGTCACCAGGGTCTATGGTACAGGACCTACATGTCCTATAATAGCTTTTTTTCACTTAGAGTTCAGCAGATATGTAGGACCACCTACTGTTGTGCGAGGCATGGTGATTGGGTGCTAGGTGTATAACAGTGAGTAAAACAGGCAGTGTTTCTATCCTCAAGGTATAGGGGAGACTAACAGAAATAAACAGGGGGCATCTGGGTGGCTCAGTTGGTTGAGCATCTAACTTCTGCTCAGGTCATGATCTGGTTTGTGTGTTCAAGCCCCCACGTTGTGCTCTGTGCTGACGGTGCGGAGCCTAGAGCCTGCTTTGAGTTCTATGTCTCCCTCTCTTTCTGCCCCTCCCCTGCTCACACTCTGTCTCTCTCTCTCTGTCTCAAAATTAAATAAACATTAAAAATTAAAAAAAAATAGATAAATAGGATGGGAGGCTTCATTAGATAAGGCAGTTGGGGAAGTGAGATGTGAGTCAAGACCTGAAGAATGAGACGGAACCAACCATGGAAAGGACATTCCAGCAGAATCTGAGCTAGCACAGAGGCCTAAGTTAGCAAAGAGCTTAACAAATGTGCTGGGAACAAAGGGAGGCATGATGAGCAGTGGAAAGAAAGATGGAGGTAGATAAGATCGAGAATATTCAGGGACTTTAGGTGGTGACATGCTGTTTGGGTTTTATAACCCCGTATTGGGAAATCATTGAAGGGTTGTAAGCAGACAAATGATGAGATCTATAATACATAGGATGTATACAGTTTAGAAAGCTGACATACACTCCATACCCTTTTTTGGGTCTAGGTAACTCTGTTCGGACTGGACAGTGCTCTAGTGTCCTTGTCATACATATGTTTGGTTCCCTTTAGAGGCCTTTTGTAGCCTTCCTTTATCAGCAGCTGTGTGACAACTGGTCCTTGTAGCTGCTTTGTCTCCTCCAGATGGAGTTTCTCCCCAGGTGACTCAAGACCTGAGGATCCAAAGATTCCAAGGCCAGGGATTTGATGTAGTTAGGTGGAGAAGAATCCTCTCTTGAGAAACTGATTTGTGCCATGTAGGTGAGAGAAACCATGTGGCCTTCTGTTTCTCAGCACATAACCAAGCTTATCTGTCTTCTCCACATGGATGTTTGCCCATTCCTTCTGGGAGAGTATAGATGCTTCTCCATTTCAGGAATGGCAAAGCTGAGTGATGCATCCAACTTGTTCATATTCTCAACAAACATTTATTAAGCTTCTACTATGTATCAAGCCCTATGTTACCGAAGGCTGGAAAGAGCGTGTGGTAAGGTGTGGTGTCCTCCAACTTTCTTCAAATTATAGAATGGACCATCAAATGAAGGCAAGGTTAGATCATTGTTTAAATGTAGATAGACCATGCATTTTTATAACCTTCTTTTTCTTTGTATGCAAGCTCTTTTCTGCACATCTGTCCGAAGATCAGAAGTAAACTGATCTTGAATGTGAGCCACTGTGTGCTTCCCTGAGGTCATATGGTGGTCCCTCTCTCTCCCTTTCTCTTATTACCTACTCCATAATCCTTCAGCTCTGCTGAATAAATATTTATTCAACAGCCACTGTGTGGTCAGCCCTGTACTGGGTACTGGGGATCCAGAGAGTGGTGAATAGCACAATACTGTCCTTGGATTCAGAAAGCTGTGAGTCTTTGGATTTTGTCTGAGACTTTGTTTTGGATTGTCTCTCTTTGAGTTTCTTCTTGTTTGAAATATAATGGACTCTGAAAACATACTTTTTGGTATTCCCTGGGAGTCCTGGGATCTTAGACATATTGTTGGCTTTTGGATTTCTTAAACTGGGTGCATATATAAATTTGTTTACAATGGGCCATGAGTTCAACAATCAGGTATTAAGATTTAGAGGATTTGTGGGTTGATAAGTAAGATCCAGTGAAATCTTTAGTAAAATGAATTAATTCTGGTAGATGTGATGTTTTAAGTTTATTTATTTATTTTGAGAGAGAGAGAAAGTGAGCAGGTGAGGGGCAGAGAACAGAGGGAGAGAATCCTAAGCAGGAGCCTGCAGAGCTGGAAACAGCCTCAGTCTCATGAACCTTGGGATCATGACCTGAGCCAAAACCAAGAGTTAGACAGTTAACCAACTGAGCCACCCAGGTGCCCCTCTAAGGGCTCATTTAAAAAGTTAAATAAAAGTAAATTGGGGCACCTGGGTGGCTCAGTCACTTAGGTGTCTGACTTCAGCTCAGGTCATGATCTCGCAGTCCATGAGTTGTAGCCCCGCGTTGGGCTGTGTGCAGACAGCTCAGAGCCTGGAGTCTGCTTTGGATTATGTGTCTCCCTCTCTCTGCTCCTCCCCCATTCTCCCAAACTCCCTCCCTCCATTTCTCTCTCTCTCTCTCTCTCTCTCTCTCTCTCTCAAAAATAAACATTAAAAAATTAATTATTTTAGAAATAAAAAGTTAAAAATCACACATCCAGGGGCACCTGGATGGTTCAGTCGGTAAAGCGCCTGACTCTTGGTTTTAGCTCAGGTCATCATCTCACAGTTTGTGAGATTGAGCCCTGCATTGGATTCTGTGCTGACAGTGCAGAGCCTGCTTAGAATTCTCTCTCTCTCTCTTCTCAATAAACAAAAAAAATTTTTTAATGAGCTCTTACAAGTCATGTGCTCCTGCAGAGTCTCATTTGAGAGATGAGGAGACATGCCAGAAAGAAAGAGAGGAAGGAACCTGCCCTAGGTTATATGTAATTCACGGAAGAGTGAGAACCAGAACCTTGGTCTCCATATCCAGAGTCATGCAGTCAGTGCTTTTCTCACTGTTTTTTGGTTCATGCTGACTTTGCCTTCTCTGAGCCCCTTTTCTGCTTGGGATCAGCATAGTAGTTCCCATTTCCAGAAATCTTTTTTGTGTATTCACTCCCTTCCCTTATACAACCCGACTGTTCCCTCAGTACTTGCTGCTGACTTTATTCTAGCTTTTGCTGCTTACTGAACTTTTATTTACTCATATGTTTGTAGACCTTAATGGCCCCTGTTCCCTCCCCAGGTTTTACTGCGGGGTCTAATGTCTAGTACAAAGATAAATGTCAGTAAATGGATAGCCCAGGTAACCACACAGTTGTTCTTGCTTTATTTCAGGAATGCCTCTGGCTCAAGCAGTAGCCATTCTTCAGAAGCACTGTCGCATCATCAAAAATGTCCAGGTTCTCTACAGTGAACAGGTGAGTGGTAGCTGATTTGTTTACTGAAATAGCATTCCTAATCGTTGAGTCACTCCAGAGGTTGATGCTCTGGGAGAGGCAGACTGGCAGGAATTGCTGGGTCAGTGTGTTTGAATGGGAGAATCTCCAGCACTGGTCAGTTACCAAGTACATTTTGACTCTGAAACTTTTGGTCTTGATAATGTAGTGCTGTCAGGTTTGGAAAGGCAATAATAACTGAACTTGTTTTTTGATGTGTTTGACTTAGCTGATCCTTAGACAGGGACATTTCAGTGGGAGGTCACCTCAGGGACTGTCTTGTCTTCTAGAGTGCTTGCCTCTTCTACTTTTGTGTTTAAAATGGTCTTTTCTGCCTTTGTTGATTGCTTTCATTTGTGTTCAGAGTTGTTGCAGTGCAGAGCACTCCAGACTTGAAAAAAAACAGGCGTAGCTCATTCCTTTGGTGACGATCTGATACATAAGATCATATATCAAAATATTGGCTCCAAATTAATGGACATATTTTACTCTTTTTTTTTTTTTTTTTTTTTTTTTAATTTTTTTTTTTCAACGTTTATTTATTTTTGGGACAGAGAGAGACAGAGCATGAACGGGGGAGGGGCAGAGAGAGAGGGAGACACAGAATCAGAAACAGGCTCCAGGCTCTGAGCCATCAGCCCAGAGCCTGACGCGGGGCTCGAACTCCCGGACCGCGAGATCGTGACCTGGCTGAAGTCGGACGCTTAACCGACTGCGCCACCCAGGCGCCCCTCTTTTTTTTTTTTTTAATCTGACTTATGGTGGTCTCTATTAAATGTTGGTCAGTTGTGCCAGGAATTAACACCTATAATATAATGTATTATATTATACATGTTGCATGTGCTTACAAAGAACTTTTCTGTTTCCAGAAAGAGTGTATATGTTAGCACTAGAGAACTTTCTGAACATCAGGATTTTTTGTATTTGGTTTTATAAGCAGAGTTGGGGACTGTTTTATTATGGGCTTTTAGAAATAAGATGCTTCTTGTCTCTTTAAAAATGCAATCTCCCTTCTACTGAACTCTGAAATCTATGATTCTTTTGTGACACAGACCATGTGTTGCTGTGTGTAGCAACTTTTATGGTGTCCTATGTGTCACAAACCTCAGGGAATAGTTTTGAGCCTATCTAGGCTACAGGATGTTCTCACTGTCTTTTCTGATACCTTATAAGTACCATTTTGATTATTTTAGTTCCATTTGTCCCATTTAGTTTCAAATCCTAAAGCAAATGACTGTTTATTTTCGACATGAAAAATGTTGTGGATTAGAGGAAGGTGAGATTTCTGTGAGTCTTTCCAGTTTGCCTAGTGTCAAAGTTGAGCCTCTTATCTATGTCCAGACATTACTTTCTGCAGTGCAATACCCCTCTGCCAGCCTACTGAAAGAGTTCCCATGTGAAGAGTCCTCATGAGACAGGGAATGCATAATCTCCAAGCAAGTTCTTGGATATTTTTGTGGTACCTAACACGGAACAAGGGACTTCTAGGAGTAGGACAAAGATGCCTTGAGCCACAGTGCCAAAGTACTTCCTCATTTATAAAGTGAAGAATGGTGACTTTTCCACTTTGTTGCACTCAGATCATCCCTAACCTACTCTGACTTTCAGTGTTAGACCATGAGGGAATTACTCATGACAATTAGCAACCATCAAAATAGGGATAATGGGTTTGCTTCTTGAGCTTTTAGCTTCCTGCACATTCAGTTAAATCAGATTTGGGTACCCCAAGAGTAGATAAAATTGAACATAGGCTTTAAACTTGTAATTTTTTTAAAAGTGTTTTTAATGTTTATTTTTGAGAGAGAGACAGAGCATGAGAAGGAGAGGGGCAGAGAGAGAGGGAGACACAGACTCTGAAGCAGGCTTCAGGCTCTGAGCCGTCAGCGCAAAGCCCAACACAGAGCTCGAACTCATGAACCATGAGATCATGACCTGAGCCAAAGTCGGATGTTTAACTGACTGAGCCACCCAGGTGCCTCTTAATTTTTTTTTTAACATTTATTTATTTATTTATTTATTTATTTATTTATTTATTTATTTTCTAGAGAGAAAGAGAGCATGAGTGGGGGAGGGGCAGAGACAGAGAGAGAGAGAGAGACACCCAGAATCCAAAGTAGGCTCTAGGCTCTGTCCGCACAGAGCCCCACGTAGGGCTCGAACCAATGAACCAAGAGATCATGACCTGAGCTGAAGTTGGACGTTTAACCACCTGAGCCACCCAGGTGCCCCTTTAATTCTTTTTTTAATGTTTTTTTATTTATTTTTGAGACAGAGAGAGACAGAACAAGAGCAGGGGAGGGGCAGAGAGAGAGGGAGACACAGAATCTGAAGCAGGCTCCAGGCTCTGAGCTGTCAGCACAGAGCCCAACACGGGGCTCAAACTCACAGACTGTGACATCATGACCTGAGCTGGAGTTGGACGCGCAACTGACTGAGCCACCCAGGCGCCCCTTTAATTTTTTTTTTTTTAATGTTTAGTTTTATTTTGAGAGAGCAAAGAGTGTGGATGGGGGAGGGGCAGAGAGAGAGGGAGGCACAGAATCCGAAGCAGGCTCCAGGCTCTGAGCTGTCAGCACAGAGCCCAATGTGGGGCTCAAATTCAGGAACTGCAAGATCATGACCTGAGCCGAAGTCAGATGCTTTTAACCACCTGAGCCACCCAGGTGTCCCGGCTTTAAACTTTTTAAACAAATTTTTAAGAATGAAGTTTATATCTTCCATCACTACTTTTGTTGTCTGTTGTCCCGACCTTTGGGTACAAATAGTTTTAGCATTAAGCTCATTTTCCCTGATGTCTTCTAAGGAGCTGGAATCAGTTGGAAAACATGGATTTTTGAGTCCAGTTCTTGGTTCAGATCCTTGTTCTTCCCATTTTTTAGCTATGCAACTTTTGACAAGTTAATAACCAGTCTGGTTCTCCTTCTGTAATGTGGTTATTGTTTCCTTGTAATAGAATAATCTTTTAAGAGAATCAAGAGGAGATGGTCTCTCAGAGGTCTGATATAGTGCTTCTTAAATGTGGGTCCTGTCCTCTTCTGCCTTCCTTTCCATTTCTTCCCATTTGTCTTCTTGCTTCCCATCAAGTGCAAAGAATAGTTTGGCCCCATTAAATGTTTCAGAAATATCTTCTTATCTCTAACAAATCACACCTTGGAGGTTAAATGTGCATATCAAGTGGGTCCCATCTTTCTTAGAGGGAAAAGTATGAATGACTAGGAGCAGACAGCTTTACTAAACTATTTCATATGGAGAACTGTGTAATTCTGGGATCACTGGAAGAGCCTGCTTACACACCATATAGTACATGTATATTTTAATTCCAGAGATACTTAGGATTTACTAGTAAAATATTGATTGTGAGGATAATTTACTTGCTTTTGAAAATTATCTAGTTATGTCCTGAATTGTAACAGTGCCGGGAGAAAAATGATCAGATCTTGGGAGAGTGTAAGAAAATTCCGATCCTCCCATTGTTCCTACTCCAAACAAGGATCTTAAAGGATGCTGAAAGGTTGCTTCATCCTGCTTAATGCTGTGGAATAGCCCTCTTAGAAATGTGTTCTGGGTTGAGAATAAGTGACCTAAGGTCAGAGTTCATCATTCTATTATCTTGCTTGAGACCTGATGGTTTTAGACATTCATACAGACCTACTGGAAAATTACAACATTCTTTCTTCTAGTGTTTGCCAGGCATGGTGGTACCTCCTAGGCTTGCTACCTTGTGAAGATCAGTGGGGTAGGAGGGAGGAGATAGTCTTAACTAATCCCAGAAGGCTCTGGAGAGAATTTTTCCACTGAGGCCCACACCAGTGGCACCTGGCCTTCCAGCCTACAGTTCTGTCTCTGACAGCCACACTTCTTTGATTCACTGTGCCTGCCTTGGGAGGCTCTATAAAGAAACTTCTGTAAACATTTGAGAGCTTTGTGCCAGTTTCAAGGAGTGGCAGGGTTTTGGATGTTGGTGTTTTTCTTCTGCGGGGCACCTTGGTTTAGGGCTGTGGAGTGTCTTCAGATGTCGAGTCCTTGAATTGATTGCACTGGAACAGAAGCAGGCAAGTGAGACAGATGTGACGAAACAGTGTTGTATGCTCAGTGCTATGCTTGGTGCCTTCTACCTTACTATCTAGACCTACTATCTCCGTTCCCACAACAACCCTAGAGGGAAGAGATGATGGTATTCCCATGAAGAAACTACAGCTCAGAGAAGTTTTGAGAGTCAGTTAAGGTCACCAGCTCACCCGTACCCAAGCCCGGCTCTGTTCACTCCTTTGTGCTGCTGCTCCCTTCCCCCCAGGACTTAGAAGGGGCAAATGTAGAAATACGACTCCTTAGATCTTAGATTTGGGCTTTACAGAAAGAAGCACATCTGATATGGGATGGTGAGGGGAAGGAAGGAAGGAATAAGAGTATCATCTCATACATAAACATCACAAAGTATTTCTTTGTCCTGGAATATGGCCTGAAGCAGTCAAAGTATAGGATATGTTTTCTGTAGATGGTACAGACAACCTTGGGAACAAATGGACATAGGTTCAGCTGACATGCATTGAACATTACCTGCCAAGTTTGGGTCCTGACTAGACCTTTTTACATGGCCTGCGTTCCTCATTGACTGCTCTCTAGGTTTGACAGGGAAACCCATGCTGTAGATGTGGACCCTGACCCTCAAAAGAAAATGGCCTACATACTCACATAATTTTGGCCCTTTCCCCCAGGTATTATTTCTCAAAGCCTAGAAGAAGGAGTCTCTTTTCAGCCAGTGTTAGGAAGCAGCAGCTTCAGGCTGGAAGTAGCAGACACTGCATTCACACAACAGTTTGTTAGTTGGGCCAGGGAGGGGCTGTCTGCACTTACATATTCTCTGTGCATTGCATTTAGACTTGTGAGTTTTTGGTAGGTGCTGTTGAGTAAGTTGTTGAGTGTTTTATTTTTGTTTTGCAGTCTCCTCTAAGCCATGACCTCATCCTTAACCTGACTCAGGACGGGATCAAACTGCTGTTTGATGCTTTCAATCAGAGGCTTAAGGTAACTGTGAATGACAACTAAAGTTTCATGTCAGGCTGATTACTACATGCTATTGTGAGATGTTTCTGAAACTCATAAGTGGGGGTAGACTCCTGTGATTCGGTGTACCACAGTACTGGGGACTGGAAGCTGTGCCTGGTCCTCTAAAAAGAGGGAAGCTTGGGATGGGGTGGTTGGAAAGTGGCTGGGAGGGACTCCAATCATAGGCTGCAGAGGTGGAGGGGAAAGAGTGTTAAAAGCTTTGGGGAATACTATGGGGAGGGGGATTCTAAGTCATTCAACTTAAGGAAAGCAAGAGAAGAGCTAACTATTGGCACAGATTATCCCAGATCTTAACAGGTGTACTAAAAATGGGGCCTAACTGCAGAATAGGATCAAAAGACTTTAGTCAGGTTTTTGTATCTTGCTTTACTTCATTCTTAGGTCAAGCAATATGACTTGGAAGGTGAAAAACGCAACTGTTCTTCCTAAAATGCTGGAATTTACAGCTTAACACCACCAGTGATGAATTGATTCTTTAACCCCATTGAGGATATGTAAACAAACAACTTGATGGTGTATAGGGTTGTCTTAAGTTCAAGTGCAATTTACTAACACCTGTTTCACTCCAGGATGTTTTTAATACACTATTTACAAATGCCTGGGCTTCACAGATTAGTCATGTGACACCAGACTCATGCCTCAGAGTCACAAGGTTGAATGGCTCTAGGCATTGGCATACCAGAGTGCTTATCCTGGTTAGGTTATGGAGTAGCCTTTCCAAAAGACTTGGTACTTCCTAGTTCTCATCATCCCATCACAAGTGAGCTCCTAAGAAGACAAGATAGAACATGGAAAAGGAATCTGTACACAGAATGGGAATTCTTCGTTTATGATGGTTTTTCAAAAGCAAATGTGAACATTCTTAGCCCCACAGTTACCTTGCCTCTCCTTGTGGACTCAGTCATCCTGTCTTCACTGACCAGAAGATTCACAGTGGGAAAAGGGAGAGAATGGTCATCAGTGTGGCTTCATTACAAATCAGGGAAAATTAATCTGGAAACACCTTTACAAAGAGTTATTTGTTTTAGCTAGGTAAGTCCACTTTAGGAGACATAACCCCAGAAGATTATAAGGAAGGTAATGTTGACAGATACGTATAGCAGGGCTTTTCATAGTAATGAAAAGCTGGAAATAACCTACATGGACAGCAAAAGGGGATGGCTAGGCAGCCCATCATAGAATCACAGCATGATGAGGACAGTATCAAATATTAAGTGAGTACTTGGTACAGATTAGGCGCATCGCTGAATGCTTCCCGTGCATTTCCCAACTTAACAAGCCTGTGAGCTGTACTGTTTCCCAGTGAGACAAAGGAAGGACAGAGGATGAGTGGTCTGCCAAGCTTTTAACCCTGAATTACCAGTGTGTGATAGCCACTGGGAGTAGAAATGACTTAGCTTCTGTTGATGTATATGGGAAATAAATGTGATAAAAGCTGAAGAAAATTGTGTGAGCACACTCTGGAGAAATGTGAAGAATGAGAAGTACAATTTGAATGAAAAAGGAAGTAATTAGAACCTTCTCTTCTGCTTTCTGTGGGGTCCCTATGAAGAGGAGGGGCTGGGACCCTGCTGGAGCCTCTGGAAACTGAGGAAGTGATTCTCAGGTACCCTTGGTCAGCATCAGGTTTGACCTGACCCATATGCCTGCCCCTCCATCCAAGCACTTAAGAATACTCTTCTCAGGGTGCCTGGGTATCTCAGTCGGTTAAGCGTCTGACTCTTGATTTCAGCTCAGGTCGTGGTCTTACATGACTTCGAGCCCTGCGTCGGGTTCTTTCCTGGCAGCGCGGAGCCTGCTTGGCATTCTTTCTCTCTCTCCCTCTCTCTCTCTGCCCTCTCCTTCTTGTGCACTCTTTCTCAAAATAAATAAACAAACATAAAAAAATAAAAAGAATCCACTTTTCCCTGATGCTGTCTCCTGCAGTTTCCTCATCCCCTCACTCCCTGCCTATGAGAAAGCCCTACAGAATGAGGCTTCACAAATTTCAACCTTCACAGCTACCTGTCTTTTCCTTTCCTATCTTGGCTGCTGCCATGGCTTCTCCTCTGGGGAAATCAAGGTCTTTTCCAGCCCAGTGGGTGGTAAATCATGAAGTTCAGACTTCCCCAGCTGCTTGTCCCCGTGGCCCAGCAAGCTCCATGGGCCAGATCTGCTTGTTGATTCTCCTGGTGACATGAAGGACTCCAAGATTGTTGGTACTCTGGGTCTCTTGCCACAAGTGCCATCCTACATATGCCCTGTGGTTAACTCTGGTCCATTGTTTTCCCATTAGGCAGGCAGGGTTGAAACACCCATAAATGTTGGTCGGGGTTATTGGCAGGTGGGTGACAGCGACACAGAAGGAACATCCTGGAGGCCCACCGCCACAGGGTGAGTGGTGGGAAGCCCTTGGGTGGTCATTGGCCAGCTGTAGGGGTGGCAATAAGGGAGGCAGAGTGCCTGTTCCTGCTATACAAGCAAGGCTTCTGGCTAAAGGGTGAGGCTTTCTGCCAGCATGGGGCCCTGGCCTTGGTGAAATGATATACCAGTTTGGCATGATATACTGCCATGCCGGAGCTTTCTGAAGGGACACTGAGTATCTTATGAATCACAGCTGTTCCCCTGTTCTTCTTTTAATGACCTCTCTTGGCACCTCCTTTCATGTTTTCTAGTTTCACATTGCCCTTAGCTGACTTCATAACAGTCAGACTTGTCTGATGTTTTGAGTACCTTTCCTGTGCAAACTAATGAGCCAGACCTTAAAAAGAGCTTAACTTAGTCTGGTACTGGTGAATGGCATACACAAATAGTACAGGAAAGAGTTGATTGAAGTGCTGTGTCTGCCCAGCAGAGGGAGTTACTCTTAGCAAGTAGGATTAGAAGAGCTGCATTATAATTCAGAGGTGCCCAACTTGTGGTTCAGTGTTATGACCACTAAACAAAGTTAGAGATAAGGTCTGGCCAAGAGTAAACTAATATGTCTCATTTTCTTTGGTAGTTCCAGATGCTTGTGCATGCAGGGCCCCACAGCTCCTTCTAGGATGAGGCCCATATTGTCAGGGCAAACAGACACTGACCCAGCTCTGCTTGTTCCTCTACAGTAAGGGCCAGAACTCCCAACTGGAGGGTAGTAGCTGGTTCTTCAGGCCTTGGCCAGCCATGTTTCTTGCGTAGAAGACTTCATAGTGCTCATTATTTGGCACCACTAGTAGCTGAGTGTTTTAGCAATACCTTTGTCTTTGCCCTGAGTTCTTGGCATTTAATTAAAGGCTGAACCCCTTGAAACTACACAAGGGCACTGATGTTCTCCAGGTACCCTTCAATAGAGATATGTATACATATTTGAATATTGTCACACTTGTCCTAAACTAATATGACTTGTTTTCTAGCAGGATAGACATCCCTCCATCTTTTTTGTTTTGTAAACCACAGTATTTTAAAGCTGATTTTGAAAGTGACTGGGTCTGGGGTCTTTTTAATGCAGCAAAGTGTGCAATAGCAGGAAGGGGGCTCAGTATCCAAGGTTTTGTCCATAGTTTTAACCTTTATACTATGTGAATTTGTTTCTGTGGAGGTTTCCACTGTTCTGTATGTACAATCTTCTATATGACCCAGCAGTAGATTAGATAAAGGATCTTTGACCCACAGCTTCCATGGGCATCTGTTCAACAATCTGGATGAAGGGAAAGGAGAGGTTATGCTGTGTGTGTGGTATCAGTTTTTCCTCCAGATTTAAAATGAGAATAAAATGTAATATGCAGTGCTTCAGGAGAATTTTGGTTAGTGATAGATTTTTTTTCTTCACTATTCTATAAATGTCTATTTTTATTAAGATTTTATTTCTAAGTAATCTTTACACCCAATGAGTAGCTAGAGCTCACAACCCCGAGATCAAGAGTTGTGTATTCTATCAACTGAGCCAGCCAGGTGCCCCACAATAAGTGTCTTTTCTTTTCTTTCTTTTTCTTTTTTTTTTTTTTTAATTTTATTTTAGAGAGATACCGTACATGAGTTGAGGAGAGGGGCAGAGGAGGATAGAGAGAGGGAATCTCAAGTAGGCTCCACATCAAGCACAGAGCCCAATGAGGGACTCAGTCCCACGACCCCGGGATTGTGACCTGAGCCAAAATCCAGAGTCGGACACTCAACTGACTGAGCCTCTCAGGCACCCCTGTAAATGCCTTTTTAATCCATCTCTTTCAACTGCAGAGCATTACCAGTGCTTAAAATTTGATTTTTTTTCTTTTAGGTGATTGAAGTATATGACTTGACTAAAGTAAAGTTAAAATATTGGTAAGTTTTCTCCCCTGTTGCTCTATGTCACAGGATTGGTACAAATGGACTTTATTACCCTCATTAAGTTAATAAAGAATTCCCATTCCTAGCAGTTCCAGGATTACAACCTGGTACCATGATTTCCTCAGGCAGCCTCCAAACCTACTTAGCTTCCCAAGGAAGAGAAGGAAGTGTTGTTAAGAACATGCTCTGTGTAAAACACTTCTCATATATGTCAGTTCATTTAATCCTTACAGCAAAACAGGACCTCAGCTTAGAGGTGGTGACGTGACTGTCTTCTGGGTCATAGCTGCCCTCCCCAAATAGGTCTGACCCCAAAGCCTCTATGCTAAAGGGAATGCCAAAGGGACCTCTATTTGGGGGCCAAAATCTACTTCTTTTTTAAAAGTTTTTTTTTTTTTTAATGTTTATTTATTTTTCAGACAGAGAGAAACAGAACATGAACGGGGGGAGGGTCAGAGAGAGGGAGACACAGAATCTGAAACAGGCTCCAGGCGGTCAGCACAGAGCCTGACGCAGGACTCGAACTCGTTACCACAAGATCATGACCTGAGCCGAAGCCGGATGCCCAACCAACTGAGCCACCCTGGCGCCCCAAAATCTACTTCTTAGAATGAAAATGGGGGTGGCCTATATCATGAACTAATATTTGAGCACCTTTATGGCAAGGTGCTGTGCTACCATCTAGAATACTCCGTTTAGTAAGCTTAACGGGCTTCCCTTTCCCTTTGTGAGGGCATGAAAGGGTCCAATTCCTGGGGCTGGCTCAAGCAGCATTTGCCAATAGAGAAATGGATAAAGCAAATGTGTAATAGTACTGGCCCCTTGCAGATTTCTTTTTGTCTTTTAGTTTTGTTGGAGCCTTTCTTTGTCTTTTCCCTCTTAAGAGTTAGTGGTAGGGGGCGCCTGGGTGGCGCAGTTGGTTGAGCGTCCAACCTCAGCCAGGTCACGATCTCGCGGTCCGTGAGTTCGAGCCCCGCATCGGGCTCTGGGCTGATGGCTCAGAGCCTGGAGCCTATTTCCGATTCTGTGTCTCCCTCTCTCTCTGCCCCTCGCCCGTTCATGCTCTGTCTCTGTCTGTCCCAAAAATAAATAAACGTTGAAAAAAAAATTTTAAAAAAAAAAAAAAAAAAAAAAATAAAAAAAAAAAAAAGAGTTAGTGGTAGGTACCTTTGACCCAGCAATAGCACTACTAGGAATTTACCCAAGGGATACAGTAGTGCTGATGCATAGGGGCATATGTACCCCAATGTTTATAGCAGTGCTTTCAACAATAGCCAAATTATGGAAAGAGCCTAAATGTCCATCGACTGATGACTGGATAAAGGAGATGTCGTTTATATATACAATGGAATACTACTTGGCAATGAGAAAGAATGAAATCATGCCATTTGTAGTAACATGGATGGAACTGGAGGGGATTATGCTGAGTGAAATAAGTCAGAGAAGAACAGATATCATATGTTTTCACTCATATGTGGATCTTGAGAAAGTTAACAGAAGTCCGTGGGAGAAAGGAAGGGGAAAAAATAGTTACAAACAGAGGGAGGGAGGCAAACCACAAGAGACTCTCAAATACAGAGAACAAACTGAGGGTGGATGTGGGGGTTGGGGAGAGGGGGAAATCGGTGATAGGCATTGAGGAGGGCACTTGTTGGGATGAGCCCTGGGTGTTGTATGTAAGCCAATTTGACAATAAATTATATTAAAAAAAAAAAAACTACTACAATGAGATACCACCTCATACTTGTTTTTTTTTTTTTAAGGTGGTAGGTAAAATTAAATAAATAACAAGAATTAGTGGTGGGTAAAATCATGAGGTTCTGGGTTAGACTGCCCTGTGTTCATCATTCTGTTACCTCTGTGACCTTGGGCAAGTCACTTAACCTCTCTAGGCTTGTTTCTCCATCAGAGAAATGAAGCCGGTACGTGACTAGTAGGTTAGGAAGATGACATGAGATACTGCTGGCAAAGCACTTGTCACCATGCCTGGTTAAAAAAAGAGGTGTTCCATGAATTATACTAATTTTTAAATTAACCTTTAAGCATTCTCCTTACATGCTCATCATCTGAAATCATGTGTTGCTCTTCATTCCCAAGCCTCTGCCCCTTGGGTTTTTCCTCTTTGCATGGGATCTGCCCCTCACCCCCAACCTACCTGTTCACCTAGTCCATGGGTGCTGGCTGGTTCTTCTGCCTAGTAAGAAAGCAAGCTGCTTTGCTTGGTTATACACTGTTCTCTTAAGATGTTCATCCCTTTTTAAGAAAGTTCCTTTTCAAGCCAAACTGCTAATAGGCATCCTGAGAAAACACATTCATACTCTCTATTCCTGGGGCCCCTCTTTATCCAAGTCCAAATGCCATAGGGCTGAGACTGAATTTATTTCCTTCTAAATTGTGCCTGGTGACCACACGTGTCTTGGGAGGCCCTAGAGGATCAATTCAATATGTCAGTCTCAGGAGACTTGATTTATTCTGACCCCATTAATTATCCTTCACTTAAAAGTTCTTTAATTAGGGGCGCCTGGGTGGCTCAGTTGGTTGAGCGTCCGACTTCGGCTCAGGTCATGATCTCATGGTCTGTGGGTTCGAGCCCCGCATCGGGCTCTGTTCTGACAGCTCAGAGCCTGGAGCCTGTGCCTGTTTTGGATTCTGTGTCTCCGTCTCTCTCTGACCCTCCCCCATTCATGCTCTGTCTGTCTCTGTCTCAAAAATAAACATTAAAAAAAAAAAAGTTCTTTAATTAAACTTGTGTTTTGACATACTTGTAGGCTCACCTGCCTGTGTTTTAAGAATAACTCTTCCAGCCACCATCTTCAGTGATCTGAAAAGCATCTTTGTTTTTCAGTGGAGTGCATTTTAACTCTCAGGCCATAGCTCCCACCATTGAGCAGATTGACCAGTCTTTTGGTGCGACCCATCCTGGAGGTAAGCCAAGTCTATCTGTTTCCTCTGTCACAGCCTATAATGATAAGCCTGGCAAGTGGCACCATCCCAGCCCTAGTGCCCCTTCCTACAGGAAGCCAGGTTCTGGTAGAATTTGTGGGTTGATACTTGGGTGTGAGGGAAAGCTTCTCCCTCTTGTTTTCACCCTAGTAAGTCAGTTCAAGAATCAGGCACAAGGAAGGTGTTACCAGGCTAGTTTGTATTCTCATCTCTGGTACCATTCAACCATGTCGTTTTCTCCTCCCCACTCTTACAGTGTACAACTCCGCTGAGCAGCTCTTCCACCTCAACTTCAGAGGACTGTCTTTCTCTTTTCAGTTAGACTCGTGGACTGAGGCTCCCAAGTACGAGGTTAGCCCTTCCCTTCCCACGGTATTTGTCACCCAGTACCCAGGTGATATGGGCCCAGCAGACAGTGCCACTGGGGAGGTTGGATAGGTACCCTTTCTTTGGTTTCCTCATCTCTGAGGTCTTTAGGGGCCAACATGGATAGGACTGATAGCAAGAACAAAGCCTGAGCCAGCATTCCCAGGGGGAGGGCACTTCCCACTGCAGAGTGAGGATTTTCAGAGATAAATCCAGTTTGCCTTGCTTTAAAACTAAATCACTGTGTTTTTTTCAGTAACCTAGAGTTTGAGATAATTCATTCTGGATTTTCAGTTATTTATTGCTTTTAGCAAAATGTTTCATTCATCCTTAGGTAGCAGCATCCTTAGGGTTGTGAAATGATAGATGTTTGTAAGGCTTACATTTTATTAAAGGAAGCATTCCTGCATGTTTTTCTTGATGAAGGAAAGAAAAACTGAGTAAAATGAAAGATGAACTTGAATGGATGGGGTGAGTTTATTGACCTGGAGCCAGGTTTAACTGTTGTTTAGCTTTGACCTGGCCAGTTCTTGAAGACCATGAGTGCTGGAGAAATGCCAGAGCCTGGGCCATATGGCCTGCAGTGGGCTCTCAGTAAAACTTTGTCCTATGTTTGCAGCCCAATTTTGCCCATGGTCTAGCTTCTCTCCAGATACCCCACGGAGCAACTGTGAAACGAATGTACATCTACAGTGGAAACAGCCTACAGGATACCAAGTGCGTTTGGGGAGCACAAGCTTCATGGGCCATGGGCTCCCTGGGAGGGAGGGTGAAGCCTCTGCTCATTCTGTGCCTGCCTCCAGGGCTCCCGTGATGCCCCTGAGCTGTTTCCTTGGCAATGTGTATGCTGAGAGTGTAGATGTTCTTCGAGATGGAACTGGACCCTCAGGTTTACGACTTCGGCTACTTGCTGCAGGTCAGTTACTGGCCTTGGGGTGGTGGATTATATTCATGTTGAGGCGGTCTAAAATCCCATATGCTTAGAGGTAGTTGGTACAAGATAATGTAGATGCTTATGGTTAAAGCTTTCTTTTAAATTTAATGAAAAAGGACAAGACACAGTTTTGTCATTAGTAAATCTTAATAAGTAACAGTAGCATTGCTTCTCCTAGCATGTATATAGCCTTCTGTGTGCTTATGTAGATTTTCAGTTGTTCCCAGGCTGTTTACTAGAGATGCATGTTATGAGCTTCGATATTGGAGTGTTCTGCCCTTTTCTACCCCTTATGCCCAGTTCTCAGGAGGCTGGCAGAAGGGACTTCTTGAATTCTGGTTTGGCCACATCCACTGAGAGTTTTGCTGACTATGAACAAAAAAAGAGCTGCTGTCTTCAATGGCTGGTCTCTCTAGGATCCATGTCTCATTTGTGATTTCCTTGTGTGGCATGGCCAATCTCAGCTACTTTGGACCTTGGGTCATGCTTCGTATTAGTAGTACGGGGATCTCCTATGTCGAGTTTGCCTCCGTGCCTTTGGCCTGGGTGCCAGCATAGGGGCTATGCCTAGCCAGTGTTTGTTCATAAATTGGGGTCTTGCATTCGTTTCTAAGGCACTAGTTCTTAACTATGAAGAATCTGGTGTATGAACTCTGAAGTCACTCCCCTGAGCAGTTAGATAGTTCCCCACCTCCAGGTTAGAAATTTCTAAAAGTGTGGTTTTCTAGCCAAGCAGAAAACTAATGTTGCACTTGAGCTATACTGTTTGAGAGAATTGAGATGTAGCAACAAGGTCAATCTAGGGTCTTTCTTGTCAGAAGGATCACTCCTTGAAACGCTGAGGTAGTCAAGGATGGCACAGTTATCCCAAGTGACAGCAGGAGGAGTCTGTTGGGAGCAGGGACTCTCCAATTCTGACTTCCACCTTGTATAGCACACTCCCAGCAGTCACATCTCACTGCTTGCCGGATGAGTTGGGGAGACACTTTAAGTCAGGGACTCACCCAAGTTACTGTCCAATCTAGTACTCGTTGAGAGTTTCCTTTGGCAAGCGTAACTTGTCTCAGCCAACCCATTTCTCACATGTTTCCTGTGGAGTGCAGCTACGGTGATGTTTTTAAGATAAGAACACAGTTCCATCTATCTTGGTCCTCACAATAATTTATAGGAAGATTCACTCCAGGGAATCAGAAGCTAAAATAGGCTCCTAAAACTAAGGGTACTTTTACCTGGGTAGGCTTCAGGTAGAGTGAGACAAGAGAGAAGACTCACCTGTGAAGAGTGCCTTCCTAGTAGCCCCATCTGCATATTCACAAGTGTACCTGGGGACTTTGGGCTTACAGTATAGGACTTTTGGTGGTCAGCCAGGATTGCCAAAACTGCAAGATATATAGACCGAGGTTAATGTGGACTGTGGTTTTCCCAGGACCTAGTTAATTTTTGTTTTTTTTAATTTTTTTCAACGTTTTTTATTTATTTTTGGGACAGAGAGAGACAGAACATGAACGGGGGAGGGGCAGAGAGAGAGGGAGACACAGAATCGGAAACAGGCTCCAGGCTCTGAGCCATCAGCCCAGAGCCCGACGCGGGGCTCAAACCCACGGACCGCGAGATCGTGACCTGGCTGAAGTCGGACGCTTAACCGACTGCGCCACCCAGGCGCCCCAGGACCTAGTTAATTTAAACACAACCTTATTTGTGCTGTGACTGAAGATTCTTGGATTAGTTGAAGAACTCGGTACCAACTTATTTCAGATTGTGGATTCCTGAAGTCTTCCCTATATAACAAATGGATTATTATAAAGAGCCTTGTCAGTTATAAAGTTCTGTGCAGAGTAAGGTGATGGTGGTTATCATGGACCAGGAAATTCAGTCTTCCTCAAAAAAGTTTATTTTGAGAAAAAGAACATGAGCAGGGTAGGGGCAGAGAGGGAGAGAATCCCAAGCAGGCTCTGTGATGTCAGCGCCAAGCCCAACACAGGGCTCAGTCCCATGAACAGGGAAATCATAACCTGAGCCAAGATCAAGAGTCAGAAGCTTAACCAACTGAGCCACCCAGGTACCTCCCCCACCTTTTTTTTCCCCGCCCCCCCCCCCCCCCGGTGGAGGAGACAGAAAATACTTTGTCTTTCCATCCACAGAATGGGGAAAATCTTCCTGTTAGGAGTGTCTATTGCTATTCCACAGCTGCTGCTATGTGTGTGTTTAACTGGAACTGTTTCTGAAATGTATTAGAGTCAGGGTTTAAAGATTCTTCCCAAAGAAGAAATTCGTGGCAAATCGGGTTTTCTTATCCTCCCACTTCTCTGGTTTTCGTTTTTGAGTGTTAGTGGGTCTATCAGTGTTTGTAGAATTAGGGATGAGTTAATGGATGTTTCACTCTTGGCTTTTTTATAGAGTGCTTTTTTTCTTTAGGTCCAGTCTCTGGTTGGAGGTTACCATTGAGAAGCCCCTCTTAACATAAATTCTTGTATCTTGTCAGGACCTAGAAAGTGGCAAGAGATAGAACCTCATTCTATACTTCCATAGCACCTATGCTGCTGTTTATTGTACCACAGTTGTGTGGTGTGGGATTGGGATCTTCACACCATAAGCTCCAATAAGGACAGAGACTGCACTTGTTTTGCCCAGCATGTTTCCTCAATATCTAACAAAGTGTGTATCCCATCGTAGTTAATAAGTAAATATTTGGTGACTGAATAAAGTTTCCAGAGCTCCACATCACTTTTGTGGGATTGAATGAGTCTCTGGGATTATTTCAAGTAGATGGTGATCTCTCATAACATCACAAGCTGTATGACTTGGTATTTCCGCTTATATGCAGTCTTGCCCCTCAGCCAGAGCTAATAATGCAGCATGCAGCAAGTGGCCTCTCTGGGAACCCCTGGGCCTTAGGCTGCAGCATCTCAGTCCCCTGGCTGGGAACCTGACCACCTCCCCCTTCTCCTCTGCAGGTTGTGGACCTGGCCTATTAGCAGATGCCAAGATGCGGGTATTTGAACGTTCAGTGTATTTTGGTGATTCCTGCCAAGATGTTCTTAGCATGCTTGGCTCTCCACACAAGGTCTTCTATAAGTCAGAAGACAAGGTAGGGGAAATGTGTTTCTAAAGTCAAAAAGGCAGTCTCTCTCTTTTTTTAAGTACACACTACTCCCAACATGGGGCTCTAACTTGCAACCCCAATGTCAAGAGTCACATGCTCTACCTACTGACTGAGCCAGCTCCACTTTTCTTTTTTAATCAATATTAACTTAATATCAAGTAAATATAAATTGTTATTTTTCCATAGAACCTGTTATATTACAGTTGACAAAGAATTAAATTGAAAGCTCTTGTCTGATCCTGTTGATCAGATTGTCCTGCCTTTTCTTGGACACCAGGGCTTAGTCTGTAGTCAACCAAAGCTCAGTGTTATTCAGCACTAGCAGCAGAGACTCTGACACTCTTGCTCACCTGATAGCTTAATGTTACACACAAAGCACAATTTGTAGACTTTCAGTTAATCCAAGAACTGTATTAAGGGGTTGGATTTTATTTTATTTTTTTCCTAACAGATGAAAATTCATTCTCCTTCCCCTCACAAACAAGTTCCATCCAAGTGCAATGACTACTTTTTTAACTACTTCACTCTTGGAGTGGTAAGTTCTGATTCCTGAGAGAAATGTTGGATTTCTGTGGTGGTGGACCATGCACCTGGGCATGGAGCTCGTAACCATGCCTGGCAGCAGGAAAACTAGCCCCAGCTGGCTTTGCCCAGTGCTGCTTTGCATTGGTACCCCAAAGTGGGCCTTCCCTGCCACCAAGATTGCTTAGAAACACAGGTTCCCTGGTATGTCTTGGCTTCTTTATTGAGGGAAGCGTGCTGCAAAGGTGGCGGCTGTGGGAGTCATCCCAATTAACCTATTTTGGGATCTGCCTGTTTGTAGAACACAGGACCCTCTTCTGGAGTCACAAAATAGGGAGACTAAAAAGTAGGGGTGTGCTTATGTATTTGCAGGGGATCACCCCAGAGGCATTGCTGTGGCCCTGTGTTCTGGATGTAGGGTGCTGAACAGAGCTTGTGGCCACTGTCAGTGCTGACAGTCCTGCTAGTAGATGGGATGTGTGTGAGAGAAGTTGTGTAAACCCTGCCCTAGCAGGATACATCTCTTAGGGCAGGGTTGGCCTGGACCTTGATTCTTCTAACCTTTGAGCCTTCTAGGGCCTGAGTTCCTGAAACAGCAAAGAAAGGATAGATTCTGGAGAGGGAGAGAGGAGATACTGGGTCTGCCTATGTGGATAAAAACCAAAGGAGCCAGGGGTAGTAGGGGCACGGCAGCAGGCTCATAAACTCTTGAGGTAGGACAGTGGCAGAGAGAATGGTGCTTTGTAAACTGAACCTCTTGAGGTCAAGGACCAGTGATGATAAGTGACAAGAAAGATGGAACAAATGGCCCGGCCCTAATAGGACTTAATGTAGCTAATGTAGGAATGGAATCAAAGGGAAATCTGGGGTCACAGGCCTGAACAGCTGTCAGAATGTGAAACTGGGAAGGGTGTGGTGAATAGGAGAGAGTGTTCGATAGGCAGCATCAACTCCAAGTCTGAGTCCTGGTCAGAGGCTGGATTTTCATTTCCCAGGGTCACTGATTCTCACAGAGAGGGCCTAATGGAAGCCAGAAGGGTCTTGCGGTCATGGCATTCAGAGTAATTAGATGCCTTGAGCCTCTGAAAAGTCAGGTGGTCGCTGAATCTTCTTGGTGACCTTTAAGCCAAGAGTTTTTAATCGAGTGCTTGTTAGGCAAGATCTCCATGATAGGTTTGAGTTCCCAAGCATTGGCAGCTGTAGCCCACAAACCTGCTTGGCCTGCTGCTACCAAGTTTGGAATGGGAGACCCACAGATGATTGGGTCCCCCTCCTTTACTGAAAATGTCCAGTTAAGGCTGCTTGCCTCAGCTGCTCCCTTGACTGTTGTTTGGCAGAAGGCTGTTGTCCAGAGGCATCTCTATTATGAAGTGGCCATCTCTGAGTTGGACATGTCCTTTCCCAACCTCAGTAACTTTCCCTACTTGGAAATCCTTGTTTTCTATCCCAGGATATCCTCTTTGACGCAAATACACACAAAGTGAAGAAGTTTGTCCTACACACCAATTACCCTGGGCATTATAATTTTAACATGTGAGTATACCTGTACCTGCCCCTCCAAAAATGAGCTTTGAACTAAAAATTCCCAGTAAAAGAGAGCTGTGGCTTTGAATGCTCACTAATTTGTACCTAAATTCTTAGTTTTATGGGAAGCAGACATTTCTTGAGTGTTCGTTCTGTTCCTGGTACAGTGTCCAATACCTTTTATCTCTCCATTTGTACCCATTTTACAAATAGGGAAATAGGTTCAGAGAGCTTGGTATCTTATCCAAGATGATAGGGTCTTTAGACCCCAGAGCCAGGGCTTTGGGGGACAGATTCATTATGTTTTTCCTGGGTTGCAGGGTTGAGATGCACAGGGGGTCAGGCCTCTCATGGGGCCCAGCCTTTACCTATCTGACTTCTCTCTCTAGTTATCATCGCTGTGAGTTCAAGATCCCACTAGCCATAAAGAAAGGTAAGTAGTGAATATCTTCAGAGTAAAGAAAGTGTTTTGGAGAGTTAGTCTCTCATGATGAGAAGAGACCGTGATCCAAATCGAAATGCTAGTGGTTGGGTTTATGGAGCCTTTGCCCTTAGCCTCAGCTCCTCTGGGTTGGGCTCTTTGTTCTGGGGCTGTATTGTTCTGGTCTGTAGTCTCCTGAAGGTTCTAAAGGTCTTTTCCTTTGACCATGGGATTGATGAGTGGGGATTGGTTGTCTCTGACGGGGAGTTTCCTATACATGATTATCCAGGTGCTTCCAGGTCAGTCTTGTGACTGCTGTCCATCTGCTGGTTCACTACCCTCTTCCATCCAAGAACTCTGAAATAGCCCATCTGCCTTCCCTCTGTACTCCAACCCCAATGCACAGGGTGGCCAGGTTTGGATTCCGCCTAGGGCTGGGGTCACAGGTGTGCTGGGCCAGCTACCAACCCACCCTATGTTTCTTTTCAGAAAATGCAGATGGTCAGACAGAAACATGCACAACCTACAGCAAGGTGAGCTCATATTTTTCCACCTGATGTAGCCCCAAAATGAAGTGGGTGTGAGCCCACCAGCAGTCTGGGGCCCACATCCTATGGGCCAGCCACTGGTCACAGGCATGGTTAGGTCTCTGCTAAGCTCTTGCCACCCCCATCCCTTTTGCAGTGGGACAGTATCCAAGAGCTCCTGGGCCACCCTGTGGAGAAGCCTGTTGTCCTACACAGGTGAGCGGGAGGCTGCTGTCTCTGATGACCCCATCCTGCTCCTCACAGCCCAGATGGGGTAGGGAAGCCTAGCAGTGCCTATGGCTTAGAAATGACAGAAGTTGCTAGTGTTGCCACAGACATTATTTCCTGCCCCCACCCTGCACATTACAACAGGGCCAGCTATTCTGCATGTTTACCTGTACTAAAGAGGTTGCCCCCTGTGATAGCCCCCCTCCAGCTACCTCCAGATAGAGGGACCCTTTCACCCCTAGTTATTCAGAAAGTAAAGCACTTTTCATTGGCTTCCCTGGACTCTTTTTTCCCATCAGAGTTTCACAGGCTGCAGCCCACAGCTTTGTACTCAGTTGCCATGCTGCATGTGGCTCCTCCTTCCTAACTTCTTGCCACGCCACTCTAACTTCGTAATAACCTTCTGTGTACCACTAGACTGTGTAGGATTCAGAGCTTGAATAAGACCTGTCACCACCCTTGGGACCTCAAGGGCCTTTGTGGGAAACAGATAAAGCCATGAGAGACCAGTGGACAATAGCCCCCATCCCAAAAGGGACTGGATGCCCTGCCTGGCCTCGGCTTTTGTCTGCCCCTCTAATTCTGGCTTCCCTGGCCTCAGGTCCTCCTCCCCAAACAACACCAACCCATTTGGCTCCACATTCTGCTTTGGTCTTCAGCGGATGATCTTTGAGGTAAGCCCTGGGGGTTAAGGGGCTGGTGGCCATGCCAGGGATGGGCAAGTGATGGAGAAAGGTTGGGGAGGGCCTAACGGCTCTGCTGGGTGAGTTAATCCTTCCACAGTAACCCTGTCTGCTAAGAATCTGACCTACCCACATTCAACAGTAAGGGTTCAGAAACTATGTTGGGGAAATTTGGGATCATGGAGGCTAAAGCAGTGATCTGTATCCAACAAGGTGAGAGGTGGTGGCGATCCCACATATTTGAGAATGTAAATACAGTAGGAGAGGAAACGCCAGGGGGCAAGTGGGGCTCACCACAAGAGTGTTGGGTACCTTTGCATGCCATATGAAAGAATGTGCTATGGGTAAGTGTCTATAGAGGCCCCACTGGCTTGGGAGAGGAATGGGCTGTCCCTGTTTTCTCTTTTGGTTGCTACACCCAAATAACTTCAGTAGGCCCCAAGCAGTTCCAGAAGGACTGGATAAATAGGTATAGTGAAGTTGATGTATTCCATGAAGAGCAGGCAGTTTCTGGGCCAGAGATGAGCTCTAACATGAGTTGGGGGTGTTTAGGGATCAGCCCACCCCTGTGTGCAGGTGTTTTGTACATGGAACAATCCACTGTGCACAGGAGCTGCTTCAAATCCTTTCTCTGCAGTCACAGCCCCAGTACTAGCCTCACTGGTGGTTTTTATGGATGATTGCCTGCCCTGCCTACATCCCTTCTTCTCCTTCCCTTTGATTCCTTGTCCTCTACTCACACCAGGTCATGCAGAATAACCATATTGCCTCGGTGACCCTGTATGGCCCCCCCAGGCCTGGTGCCCACCTGAGAACAGCGGAGCTCCCCTAAGGACATCACCGCCCATGCCCCTCTGCCCTGTGGAGATGTGCATCGCATCCTATTCAGCAGGCTTCCATGTGCCACCCTGTGGGTTTTCTTGGACACCCTGCCAGTGTTGAAGGGCTGTTGTGATGTTCTGAGGTGGGGCTCAGACATGCTCTGCCATGGAGTGAGAGGCCCAGATATTCCTCTGTCTGTCCTCGGCTTGCTGGTGCCAACAGAGGACACCGACTGCAAAGAGAAGCACAAACTCTGAGCCTTGATACCTGGACCCAGGAGACCTCGACTAACACATAAGGAGGCAGGGTTCTTTCTCCCCTGCCCCACACACATTGGGAAAAGTTGGGACTCTTTCTGTGGCTGAGGTCACAGGCACCGAGGACGAGGATGAGGTCCTGCCTTTGGCCCATTGTTGCCATGTGACCCTTAAGGCAAGCAGGTAGCATGTCCATAGTACTTGGTTGCAACTTTTGCACTACATCTACTTTAGTTACTTGATGAGCTGGCTGTGGCCAACGTGGCCCACCTGCCCTTCCCTGTTCCTTCCTTGCACGCGCTCCCTACCAGGCCCAGTAGGCACGCCCAACTGGTTGAAACACAACTTTTTACCATCTAGGTATGTGCCCAGGCCTTGTTCCTACCCCTCTTGGAGCCAGCCTTCAAGGTCACCTGTGCCCCACTCTTCCCCAACATGGCTGGCAGGCTGCATGTTTCCATCCTGTTTGCCTCTTTTATTTAATGCCAAAGTTTTAGCCAAAGACATCTTCCTCCTTTTGTTGTTTCAGCATTCTGTTCTGCACTGAGGGCTGGCTCTCTTGCCCCAACCCTGGGCAGTGTCCCCTGGCCAGGCCCATTCATGGTTCAAGGCCTCTGGGGCTCAAGGAAAGCTGGGCTGCTCAGTCTTTACATGGGTCTTACTAAGGAAAGTAGCATATGTGCTTTAAAAATAATCCTTTTGAAAAGAATTGAGAAGAGAAATGTATAATTTTACCCATTTTTAATATTTTGGTCTAGCAACTTGTGATACATAGATGACAATTTTGTGAGTTTTTCAAATGTGTGTACATATTTTTGTAAATATGACTCTTTTGTAATTAACTCATGTACAGCCTCATCCTGTAGAGTTTAACAATGAATGTGCAGGGGACCTGCCCCAGGCTCCTAAGTGGTTCCTGGGTTACAGCCAGGCTTGTGTGGCGCTCCCATAACTTTGTGACTGACTGGTGTCTTCCTATTTGGACTGTGGCCTGGCTGGAGGACCCCCCCTCCCCCCAGCCCACATTACATCCCACTGTTGGGGCAGCCAGGACTATTCCCATCCTCCTAGAATAGGGGAACCTTCCTCATGCCCTGCCCATACCCCTCCAATAAAGGCCTATGCCCTCAGCAGCAGCTTACCACGTGCTGTTGCTGGGATGTTTGTACTAAAATAAACATGGGGGTGTTGATTTTTGAGAAACTGGGTGGTTGAAGAATATGGGTAGTTTTATGGTGGTAGCTTTATCTTAGGTTCTTTGGCTCCTCTGGAGTGGGGCAGCATAGCCTCTAGTAGGAGACTGGCATTGTTGTATGGGTGAAAGTTCTGCAGTGGGGAGACTCTAGGTGGGACCATGCACTCAGCTGTCCCTGTGTGCCTCTGTCCCTGGTGTTCCAGCCAGACCAGGGCCCAGGAGGGGTTGGCTTCAGGAAAGACCTCAGAAAATTTAAAGACCTGCCCAGGGCTGAAAATCTGATTTGGAGGCGCAGGTGGGAAGCCAAATGCCTGCCTGGAGGACCGAGGCCAGGCCCCCACACCTCCTCCAGCCTTGGAGAAAAGAAAAAAAAAAAAAAAAAAACCTGCATCTGCAGCATTCTAGGGCCTCCAAACCAAGGACTAGGGTCAGATTACGTTAGCCTCTTACCACCACCCATCCCAGCTCGCCAAAACCTATTTGGTAGTAGGAGGACCAAACATGTCCCTATTTGGCAGAGCCTGGTGCTCTATGGCCTCAGCCCTGGCTGTCTCAAAGGACTACTGTTCGAATGGTTCCAGGCCAGCAGGAGCCAAGCACAATCTTAGTTCCTTGGGGCCCGGTGGAGGCCAATTCCTGGTGAAACGGGGCTACAGTTTGAACTCTTCAGCCTCTGGGAGAGAATTACATACACGGCAATAATTATCCTGGGTCTGAATGAAGGGGATCTTGGGGCCATGAAGTTACCTAGGAGTCCCACCGGAAAGAGCCAGCAGCGGCAGGCCAAGGACGCGCACAGGCTGGGCCATGGGGCCCGTTCAGCAGGCGCCACATAAGCCAGATGTCGGCCGCCGAGAGCCCGTGCACTACAACTAGCTCCCGGTAAAAGCAGGGGTCAAAGGTGCGCAAGTGCGGCGCGGCTGAAGGACGAGGGATGCCAAATGTGCGGAAAGCAGGGTGAGGTTCCGGTGTGAGCCGAAGGCGCTGTAGACACATGCCTAGAAAGACGTCGTCAATGGGGAAAAGCTCAACCTGTGCACAGGCGCCGGCCAGGCGACGCAGCGTAACTCCTGAAAGCACAAAGCCACCACCACCCGCGTAGGCCGGGTAGGCGGGCAAGCCATACACAGCCTCTGGGATGTAGTATTTGCTAGCCCGCGCGCGGATTGGCCGAGCCTGCACAATCACGTCACCCGCAAGCAGGTCCTGCGCCGGGTCCCGCGGCGCCAGGAACTCCAGCAGGTTTCCCACGTGCACAAACACATCTGCGTCGCCCTTAAAAACGAAGCGCACCTCGGGACAGTAGGCCGAGGCCCAGGCCAGAAAGTGGATCTCTTTGAGCGTTAGGTTGAAGAAAGTGTCGTCAAAAGCCCAGAGCAGGATGTCCGCGTATGCCCGGCTTTCGGCACGCAGCAGGGCTGGCCAGTGGGTTCGCGTGCCCTCCCCCTCGGCGTCTGCCCTGTCAGTGCCCGTGCTCCTGGGCACGCCCAGCAAGAACACGCGGCGCACGAGCGCCCCCTGCACACGGCCCTCAGCACCCCACGTCTGGCGCACGGCCTGGCGCCGCTCGAAGTCCGCCGCCACTGACTTGACGGCGATGAGCAAGTCGGGTCCACCTTCAGGTGCGCCATCTCCTCGGCATTTGTGCGGCTGATTAATGAGCAAGGGGAAGCGCCGCTGGTCCTTGGCGCGTAGGTAGCGGCCAAAGTCAAAGGGTCCCGTGGGTGTGGGCGGCTCCGGTGTGTCCCCTTCGTAGACCAGAGGGGCTGGGACTGCGTCCGCGTCCCGTGCCTGGAAGACTCGGAGTCCCGGAGTAGGCGCTGCCTCTACCTTCCCTTGCGCTCGGGGTGCGTTGGTCGTCAGGGTCGCGCCCTCGCGCTGTGTGTAGAGCAGGAGGCCGAGGGCGGTGCCAAGGAGAAGCGTGATCGACGCGTCCCCGCGTAGGCGCAGCCTCCGCCTCATGTCCGCGTGGCTCACGCCCCCGCCCCCTGCGGAGAAACTCAGTCAGGGGCCCCTGCCGCGAAAGCTCCCAGCCCCTCTCTCCCCAGGGGGAGGGGGCTGAGACCACAAGCCGAGGGTCTCCGCTACCAGCCATTCGTCCTCCGGCGTTTTCCTTCTCCGGGCCGTGGCACCCCACCCCACCCCCCACCAACCCTGGGATGGGCACCCTGAAGGGGCTGGAAGTTCCTCCTAGTAGCCAATTCCCACCCCTCAACCCCGGCCCAGGACGGTTCCTCAAGGCCGGGAGGCCTCGGCCCGATTCCCAACCCGCCCTTCCCGCGCTGAAGCCGAATCCCTTCCACCCCTCCCTACCCACCACGTCCTTGGGATCCCGACACTCACTCTCGTCCCTTGGGAGCGGCGCGGCCCCGGACGCCAGGGCTCCGGGGCTCAGCGCAGGGTCCCAAGGGCAGCCATGAACCGGGCCTGGGCCAAATGCAGCGTTGGCAGGAAGGGGGGCCGGGGCCGCTGCCACGTGACCCTCCAGCTGTGCGCGCCGGGACATCTGGAGCTCAGCTCCGCCCTGGCGCCTCAGGGAGCGCTGTCTCCAAGTGGGGACTAATCTCTGAGAAGAATCCCCACAGGCAACTCTGGGAAGGTCTGAGAAGGTGGGTTCTGGTCGCAGTGTGGGCTCAAATGCCCCAAATCTGCCTTTCCGTGAGGGCAGGAAGAAACATTAGCCTTTCTGGTTAATCTCCACACCCCCACCTCTTCGGAGTGGGACAGGGTCTTGGCTGGCAGGAGCCCGGGGCAGGTGGGTCCCAAATCCCTGAGGCCCAGCGTCTTAGACATCTCTTTGGCCACTGTCCCAGACTATCTTGGAAGAGCCTCTCCTCAGCTCACCAGCAGCCCTGGTTCTACCAGGCAGGGCCTATAAATTATAAATGGCCCCGGACACGTGGCTGCCTCCCTACTCCTGGTTCTATGCTCCCCCACCCCCACCCTCCAGCGGGCGTGCACACACACACACACACACACACACACCAAAGATAGGGCATTCAATTCTCACAACGCTGGTAGCAGCTTTCATTGCTCATGTCCAGGCGGGGACAGTGCCTTTCAGGGAGTTAAGTGACTTGCCCAGCATCATATAAGCAGAAGTAAGAGCACTGCCCCAGGTCTTCTGGAACTCAGTCTGGAACTCTTCCCTCTGTCCTCCTTTGCCCCCTCTCTCCATCTATCCACTAGGACACAGGACAGGGGGTCAACCCCCTCTGCTTTAACTTCACAGTGAGCACTTAAGTCTGTTACCCCAGAGGCACCTCTTGGGCCCCCTGGTCCCTAGTGCCCCAAATCAGCATAGCCTCCTGCAGGCCTGGGCCACTGCAGGCCAGATTGGATGGACAGGGATGGTTCAGCTAGGGGATTCCTGAAGCATGCCGTGAGCAAAGGGTTTGATCCGGGACCCAGATGGGCAGAGAGTTGTTCTGGAGATTGAGGGCCCCCATCTCAGCAGGCAACCCCACCCTCCATCTAGCTGACAAAAGCTGAAACCCTGAGGTCCTCCTTCACTCTCACTCCTCATCCAGTGTCATTAGGCCTGCTATCTTTCATCCTAAACTGCTCCTAGTGTTCATCCCTTCCCTCCATCTCTGCTGCCAGGGCCCTAGCCTAGACCCTCTCTCTCCTCCTCTCCCCTCTCTCCATCCTCCTCCCTCCCCATCTCCCTCCTCACCAGCCTCCCAACCTTAACTCCCCAAACCCTCTAAATGCTTCTCACTGGCCTCAGTATAAAATCCAAACTCTATAAAATGGCTCACCAGTCCCCAAGCTATCTGCCTCCCATACTCACCAACTGGTCTGGTCTCTCTACAAACCCACCCACCCTAGATGCAGCCATTCCAAACTTCCTGTTCTTCTAACATTCCCCAAGACCTCACCTGAGGCTGGCTATGCCCAGAATGTTGCCATTCTCTCAAACCCCCACTGTCTCCCCTATTCACACTCCTATCTCTCCCCAGAAGCTTAACCCCTATTTTTCACATCAAAAAACAGGTGATATTTTATTACAGTTGCTTAATATCTGCAGTCCGACACTGAGTATGAACTGGGGGCAGGCAGTTTCATGTATCTTGTTCACCACAGTATTTACAGCACCAGGATGATAACTAGGACACAGCAAGTGCTTAACGAGCAGTTACCTGTTCAGTGAGTGAAGAGGTAAGGGCTGGCCAGAAGCCCTTCATTTGGGGTGGGCAGACTGCTGCCGCAGGTCACCCATGCACTCTGTCTCTGTCATAGTATCTGGAGCCAAATCCCCAGTGGCACCCCAGTAGGCATGGTGGGTGCTTGCCCAACTCTTGAAGAAGGCAATCAACACTGCCCAGCAGCTCCAACAGTTCGGCTAAGTGGGGTTATAAGTGTGGTCTCAGAGTCCCATGGATGGACAGAGCTCAGCAGTAGCAGCAGAAGGGACTCTAGGGTCATCCAAGTGCTCCAAACCTGGGCTGGACAACTGGCCGTTCGTCCCTTTCTCTGGTACCCAGCCTAGGCCAGGCCGCCATCGGGATTCGCCAGGCCCAGCAAGTCCTCTGCCAGGCTGGTGAGCTCGTTCTCCTCTAGTGCCTCTACCAGGCGCTGCAGCGTGGCGCGGCGACCCTCGGCCTGCACGAAGCGCCGCAGCAGCTGGAAGGCCTGCTCGTACAGCCCGTCGCGCTCGTACTCATAGGCCAGTGAGTCGAGCGCCGGGTCCCGCAGCGCACGACAGCCTCGCTGCAAGGAGCGCCCCACTTTGCGCCACTTGAGGCCTACTGAGCGCGCGAACGTCTGTTGGTCCTGCAGGCTCAGCGGCCGGTTCACTGCGGGGGGAGCGGGAAGCAGAATGAGCTCGGGAAGCCAGGAGCGGTACCCTCCATTCCCACCCAGGTACTACCCGGCCCAGACCTTGCTCCTTCCCAAACTCCATCTTCCCAGTGACCCTGCCTGCGCCTCTGAGCGCGCCTCACCTATGGGCTGACCCTGGAACAGAAAAGTCTGGCCAGATGGCGGCGGCGGCTTCTCGTCTGAGAGAGAGGCATCCAGGGACTGCGAGGGCACCGGAGCGACCTCCACGTCGCTACCCTGGCCCCCTGAGCCGCATGTCAGATTCCGGAGCGCATCCTCTAACTCAGAGAGCTCGTCGTCCCGGAGCCGGTCAGGCTAGGGAGGGCAGTGGGGGGTCGTCGGTAGGTGTGTTAGCTGCGGATCCCCCGCCCCACCCCAACCTGGCCCTGGCCCAGCCGCACCTTCTGGGCGAAGATGCAACTCAAACAGCGCTCTTCATCCGTCAGCAAGGTATCCAGTCGCTCCACGCCAGCGCGCAGCTCCAGTTCCAACGGCACTGAATGCTGGGCGAGTGCTGCTGCCAAGCACCCTTGCAGCGCGGCGCGCAGCGCCCCCTCGCGATAAGCGCGCAGGAAGCGGCTGCAGGGCTGGCGTCCGCAGAAACGCACCTGCACAATCAGCTGCGGTTCACTGCGGTGGATCTTGAGCATCTGCAGCACCTCCGGACTCCCAACACTCTCTGCGGAGGCGGACAGTCAGGCGACAGGCGGTCCCCATGCGAGGCCGTTCTCCAAGCGACCGTAGTGGGGTGAAGCCCGCGCAGACTCCCTCCCTGTTCCTAGCTCCCAGCTGGGAAACAAAACTGGCATGCACACAGCAACAACTCAAAATGAAAGCCAGAACCTATCACAGGGAGCATCGTAAGACGGAATGGGTGCCACCCCAGCCCCATCGTTGAAGCCTCAAATGAGGGTGGGCAAAAGGGACATAGGGAGAGGCTTTGCAGCACAGAGAGGGGCGTATGCCCAGGGCAGCCAAGCCTTCTGGGTGGGCACCCGGCAGGACAGTGGAGGGAGAGGTCTCAGGTCTTCAGGCTCCACCAACTGTGGCTCCCACTGCCCGGGAAGGAAGCGGATCCCCCAAACGGCTTCAGCTTCCTGTGGCCTCTGCCCTGAGAAGGGAAAGGGGGGCTCCCCCGAAAGGTAGGTACTAGGGAGGGGTCTTGGGCAAGGAGTGCTGCAGTGAGAGAGGAAAAGAGAGAGATGGGCGATTAGTAGAAAGCAGAGAGCTGGCTGGTCTGGTGAGTAGAGGGCATCAAGCAGGTGGAGGGGCGTTAGTGCACATATAGGTAGATCATACACAGAGACGGGGACACATGTCTACACCCAAGGGCACACATGCATAAACAGAGAAGACAGACTTATGAAACCAAGCACCCCTCTCCCCTCCTCCCCACCCCATCATATCTTTTCCTTAACACGGTGGTTAAGCAAGGGGCCCACAGAGTTCAGGAGGTGGGGCCTCAGCCCCTGGCCCCGCCCACAAAGGCCCAAGTTCCCCTCCCTCTTCAAGTACCCCCCCCCCCCCCACGCACCTGCCAGTGCAGTCCGCAGAGCCCTGTACACCGCCACCTTCTGCTGGGGGTGAGCGTAGGCATCAGACAGGACCACTTTATCCAGCGAGGACTCCACAAACAGGTATGCGCTGCCCACCCACTCCTCGAGCCCATTTGGCCCACTCGCCATCTTGCCTCCTGGAGACACAGACAGGCATCCAGATCACCCCAGCCCAGCCCTGGAGACAAGTGTCCAGTCCTGCATGGCCCAGCTGTCCCCACCCAGCTGGCACACTTGTGAGGGGAAGTTTATCATCCCACAGGCAGCCCCTTGTGCTTCTGTCTCTGCACAGCCCAGCCCAGCTCAGCTCAGCCCAGACTTGGAGAGAGTACTGTCCATCCACTATCTTCTCAGAGAAAGCCCAGGGTCACAGTGGCAGAAAAAGAGAGATACTATACTGCAGTGGAGGCAGAGAAGTTCTGCTCCCCACCCCCCACCCCACCCTCAGGCCAGGATGTCTCCCTTATCAAAGCTGATAGGAGACATCCTTATCCTGGGCAGTGTCCATGCCCCACAGCCAACCGAACCCATGTCCTGGTATGCCTTCAGCTTAAACTTGAGCCCCGAGTATCCCTTTGGGACCACAGCCCCCCCATTAGGTTTTCTCACCTGCATTCCTACCATACCTCCTGGCTTCACTTCCAAGGATACCTGTTAGTGTTGACCTGTGCCCAGATTCCCTCCCCCAATCCTGGCTGAACTTTTGGGGCCTTCCCTCTTCTACCCATGTGCCTGTTGGGGACGCTAACCCCACTCCCTAGCTCCAGGTGTGAGCGAGAGAAATAGGCCTGGCCAATCTTCATATTCCACTCCCCTTCCTGAAATAATTAGTTCAGAGTTGGGTATAGGATTCAGGTGAATCAGAATCAACCTGCAACCTTGGCTGGACCAATAAGAAAGAGACATTAGTTTCCCTTCCCACGGGGCTGAGCTGGAAGGAAGGATAAGGACTCCTTTGCCACTGCCTGGAAAGAGCCTGGCTGAGAATAAAACTGACACAGAAGGAGACAGAGCCAAGGGATGAAGAGATGCATGCCTAACCACACTATGCCCCTGGCTCTAGCTGCACCCTGAACTCAGTTATGTGAGCTAAATCATTCCTTTTTTGTTCTAAAGTCCTTGGAGCTGGGCTCTTGTCTTACACAACTCAAATTGTTCTATTACAGATTCCCTCCTTGTCCAGACAGAGCCAGGGCCCCTTGGTGCTAGTATCTCCTCCATCTATCTTCTGACCAAACCCTAGCCCTAGACCGGGGGGGGGGGGGGGGGCGCGCGCGTGGGGAATTCCCATGAGGCAGCATGGTGCAGCATGATTCTTCCTCCCCACCTTCCCTGGGGCAACATCTTACCCTTTTCCTAGAAACATGGGCTCAAGACCCCACCTCCTGCCTCACCAGTCACACTTCTTTATCTCTGATCGTCTGTATTTATATACAGTGGGCTAGGAGGGCGTGCTGAGCCCCAGCTGTAAGCACCCAGGATGTCTTTGCTGTAGGCAGAACAGATGGGATGGCCCCAGCTGGCATACATTTACATGAGGAACAGGGAGCCTCAGCAGTGTGTGTGTGTGTGGAGGTGGGGGGGGTGTGTGCCAGAGGGTCCCTTGGACTTTGTTGGTTAGGGAGTAGGAATCCTGACCTCAAAACAGAGGTTGCATTTCAGATCTGCCCCCAGATCGTAACCTGAGAGCCACAGCTGGGAAAGTAACTAGCCAGGCAGGGACCCTCCAACATCACCCAGACCTGATGATGGTCCGTCCCACCCTCAGTATGAGCACAGGGGACATGCATTTTGAGCCTCCCTCCCCCATAACCTTTTGGTAGAAAATATATTAATACTTGTGTATTTATCCAAAGCAATAGTCTGGGAATTAACAGGAAGCTAGCTAGCAGTATTTACCTCTGCAGGGGGTGGAGAAGGAGATTGGGGGGTGGGTATTTTCATTGTATTTAGCAACATTCTAATTTATGTAAAATAGACATATTTGCTTTGTATTAAAAAGCAACATAAATTCGAAGCAAAAAAAAAAAAAAACAAAAAAACAACGGGGTAAGACTCTATAGGTGATAAGTGGGACCAAGAGCAGTACAAGACAAGTGACAAAAGTGAGGAGCCCAGGGGGAGTGCCCAGAGGGCAGGAAAGTGTGGGAACCTGCCCTGAAACGTTTCTTCTTCCATGTCTTCTTAGCCCCCTGACTTGAGGGTGCTGACCTCATGAATGTGGAAGTTGCAGCGGTGGGGATCTGGGAGTGGGCCAGAGTCTGCCCATCAGGACTGTCAGGGCGGGTGGGCCCTGGAAACCTGAAGGAAGGGGGGAGATGTTCTATCACACTCACTAGTGGACTAATGGGAGAATTCAAACAGGTTTGGCTGGAGGTCTGGAGGGTCAAATAATAGGATTGAGACGAGGACGGGGACCCTTGGCTCGAGTTATCCACTGAGGAACCTCTTCCTGCGTGTCGTTCTACAGAAGCCCCTCCTCGGGAAGCCCCGCGCGCGTCATCCACCCGCAGTCCGCCTCTCTGAGGGCGGGGCCGGGCTGGGTCAAGAAGACTCTTCACTGAGCTGAGACTGAGAGGGACACGCGGGTACCAACTAAAGAAAATAGGCCCCTACTACCAGAGGCCAACCAGGCGCAGGGTCCCATTAATATAGCCTAACTGTCCTGGGGCAGCTCCACCTCCGGTTGGGTGGACAGCAAAGGCCCGTGGCCAGAGCCTCTCAAGAACTGCATCCATCCTGGCGCGTCCCCCTATTCAGCTGCCCCTCTGCCCAGCCTCCAGTTGCGCCCACCCTCGTGCTGCGGTTTCGCAAGTGCAATTGGCTAGGGCGGGAACAGGTCTCTGCTCACAGACAAAGTCAGAACGAGCCCCGCCCCGCCTTCCCACCAGTAGGAACTTGACCACCCGCCCCCCGCCGCCACCGAAAGACCCTAGCTGGGATGAGGAACGCTAGTACCAACATCCGTACGCTCTCTTTCGCCTGCCAAGGAAACACCCCAATAGGCCGCCGCCACCAGCTGGCCCGGGCAGCAGCGGGTGACAACCGCGCTGCACCCACGCTCCTGAGCCGGGATCCGCCTCTGTTTCTGCTGGCACCCGGGAAAGCCCACCCATTCTCTGCACTAACCTGGCGGCCTGGGCCCAGCCCGGATTCCCACGCCCGCCCTGCTCCACTGGACTAGGCTGCTTCCGGGTGTGCGCGGAGCGCAGGGGTGGCGCCCCAGCCGGAGCAGCCCCGTCAGCCCGGGCGTCCCGCCCCCCGTGCTCCCTGTGACTCCTTCCCTCCCACTGTCCTCAGGCGCCAGTCCACAGCCTCTGGGCAAAGCCCCCTTGGTCCGTTGAGCAGGTAAGACACTGGCGCCCAGGGTTAGAAAGCGGGAAGAACTGCCCACAGCAAGAGACTTTGGGCACTTGCGGCACTTACGCGCCCAGGGGACCCCAAGGGAGAGCGCTGCCTCGCTTTCTCAGGCAGGAAACAGATCAACAAAGAGGCACCCCCTGGGCACCATAATTTTCTAGTGCCGCCTGGAGGCTTGATCTCGATGATCTCTGACCTCTCCTACTCCTTGACACTCAGAACGGGGTGCCGGTGGGTCCAAGTTCAAGCCTGGCCGAGGGTATCTGAAGCCCTAAGGGTAACGAGGCGCAAATTGCAGCAGGGACAGTTAACCTGGAGAATATGGGAAAACAGAAAACTAGCAAGTGGTGTGAAACGTGTAGGAAAACCTTCAAGCACTCTAAAATAAATTGTCAACTTCGAAGAGGATGCACACTTTCCAACAAAGGCCGCGCTCCGGGATGGGTCTGCGGAATTCCTGCTGAACCTAAATCGCCCAACCTGAGCCTGTACTGCTCCGGGATCAGGATTGAAACTTGAACCCAGGGCCCCTCAGGTCTCAAAGCCCGAAGCTTTTCTCCGCCCCTCCGGCCTTTCTCAGGAAGCACACGGGACTTCTCCCCAGGGAGGGGAGAAAAGGAAGTAGCCTTCACTCAGAGCCGTTTCAGCAGTGCCCCACCCGCGCCCCCGCTTCCTGATTGGCTGGTGGTCCCTGCCAATTAAAAGTATTCTCCAATGCTTTCGCCCTATTAACCCTATTGTCACTCTCTAGTTACTGGCAAGGCTAGGACGTGGTTTCTCAATTGGGACCGGTGGAGTCAACTGGCACTTCTTAAAATTCAGATTACTGGGTCCTACTCTTTCCAGAGAGCCTGATTTAGTATGTGGGCAGTGGGATCTGTATTGTGAACAAGTGTGCGGGTGATTCTACTGCCCCTGCCATCTGAGATGCCCTCATTTCAAGGGCCCTTGAGGCGAGTCTTGGGCCCAGTCCTTCCCTGGAACTTAGAGTTCAGGGAAGGAAGCAGTTCTGGAAGATGTCTGGGAGACTAGTCTGGGTGGTCCGGGTGGGGAGTGTGTGTATGGGGAGGCAGTTAGAGGCGACACGAGCTCTTTGAGCTGGGGAGGGGGTGGGCAGGGAGGGAAGGACGATTTGTCCCAAGTCATGTACAGTGCAGCCCTCCACCTTCCCCAGGGTAAACCTTAGTAACTAGGAGAAAGACCCGATAGCATTTTCCAAATCTACATGTTCGGCTTTATCAACTTCGCACATAGGTCATAGCTGTATTTCTTCTGGTATAGCATAAAATGCAGATTTGTTCAACAAGTGAGGATGTAGTGTGAAAGAATCTTTAAGCATCCAGGGCCAACCTCATGGTTCTGAGGCCTGTTCAGTGAGAGGCACAGGGTCTCATGCTTAGTTTAACACCTTGGTCAAATGCTCTGCTGTCACTGTCTTGAGATTATTAATAATATTTTCAGCAAAGAGTCCTGTATTTTCATTTTGCACTGGGTTCTGCAAATTATGTAGCAATTCCTGGGCCACAAGCATTTCTACACATAGGTTCTGGTGGTCCCCTCAACATTTTGGCTTTCTTGAGCCCAGAGATGCCCTTCTCTCTCCAGGCAAGAACTGCTGTTAGCACGGAGCTCCCACCCCGCCCACGGTCATGACAGAGCCTGGAGAGCAACTGCCAGAGGAGGTGCTGGCGCTTATCTTTCGCCACCTGCCCCTGCGGGACCGTGCCACTGCCTCCAGGGTCTGCAGAGCCTGGGCTGCTGCTGCTACCTGCAGCGCGGTGTGGCACGACACGATCATCAGGTGAGCGGCCCCTCCCTCTCCCTCCTCCCCACCGCCCTCCTGCCTTCTCCCTTTCTCCATGGAGTTGGGGGTTAGGGATATTAAAAAGCACAATCATTACTAACATTTATTGGCCACCTATTATGTACTAACTGGTGTTCTAAGTGCCTTATGTATATTAATTTATTTAATCCCCACGAAAACCTTATGGGGTAAATAGGTAGTATTATTATGTCCATTGCACAGATAAGAAATTGAGGCAGAGATTTAATCACTTTCTACAGGTCACTCAGGTAAGGAGTAGCTGAGTCAGAATGGGAACCTGACAGTTCAGAAGCCATGCCACGCCTCTGTAGAGACCTCGGAGAAAGCTCAGTTCCTAAAATATCATTGGCTCTCGCTGCCAGAGTTTCAACTAGTGACAGGCGTATCGCATCTTAAGTCTTCTCAAGGGATAGGGTGGGAGGTCCCCCTAGAATCAGCGGCTACTTTGGGGCAACCAGGAATGATCAGGAATGGGAGGTGTATTGTGGGGACAGTAGGGTGAGGGACAGGCAGAGGCCTCTCGAGGCCAATGCCTTTTCTTCACCGTTCTAACCACAAGTTACGACTGTGAGCGAGAAGGTACGCTGCTACCATATCTGTCCGCCTGCCTGGACCACGTTCACAATCTACGGCTGGAATTTGAGCCATCGAGGGAGCCGAGCCGCAGGGCGGCCACTGAGTTGCTGACGGCACTGGCGGGTCGTACCCCAGGGCTTCGAAGCCTGCTCCTGAATTGCCACGGAGAAAAGCCCCTCTTCGACGCAGGCCGCGACATCCTGGACGCCGTGCACGCCATCTGTCGGGCCTCCTGCGCGCTGCGTCACCTCGACCTTCGGCGCTTGCCTTTCACACTGGACGACGCACTGGTGCTGCAGGCGTCACGCGGCTGTCCCGAGCTCCGAAGCCTTTTCCTAAACAACTGTACGCTGGTGGGCAGCGTGAGTCCAGACTCCGTGCTAGAGCTACTGAAGGCCTGCCCGCGTCTGCGCGCCCTTGGGCTGCACCTGGCCAGCCTGTCGGGCACCGCCCTCCAGGTGTTAGCGGCGCCAGACCGCGCGCCTTTCGCTCACTTGGCCCTACGGTGCGCGTGCCCCGAGGACGCACGCGCACCCCCCTTGCCCGAGGAAGCCTGGGCCGCAGTGCGCCGCCGCCACCCAAGACTGGTCGTGGAGCTGGAGCTGGAGCCAGCGCTGCCTGACGAGAGCGTGACGCGGGTCCTGCAGCCTGCCGTGCCAGTGGCTGCGCTGCGCCTCAGTCTCTCTGGGGACACCGTAGGTCCGGTGCGCTTTGCTGCGCGCCACTATGCCTCAACCTTGCGCGCGCTCGAGGTGCGCGCCGCTGCCTCAGCGGAGTTGGACGCCGCGCTGGAGTTACTGGCTGTGCGCTGTACGGACCTGCGCGAAGTACACTGCTTCTGCGTCGTGCGACCCTCCGTGCTGCACGCCTTCCGCGCGCACTGTCCGCGCCTGCGCAGCTACACGCTCAAACTAACCCGGGAGCCACATCCCTGGCTGCCCACTCTTGTGGCGTGATGGCGTAGCCGCCTCCCCAGCAGATATGTGGCCACTGAGATGCTGGATGCATTTGCCTAGGCGTGCACCTACTACTAGCCCGCTCCTTCAGGACTCTGTTGCCTCGGGACCAGCCCCTGCGTCCTGAGTCCACTGGGTGTATTTCCGTAGTGGGATCACCCTCCTTCAACCCCACTTCCCTATGGAAGCTACGCTAGCGCCGCGTCCCTGGCATGGGGAGCGGGGCGGTGGGGAGACAGGACACAGGCTCAGGCGGCGCCTCTGGGGAGAGTGTGAAATAAAAAAAATCCTGCAGCAACACTGCGTCCTGTGCAAGACGGCGCTGGCTCTTAACAGGGAGAGCAGGGAACCCGCAGAGGCCAGAGGACCCCACCAGGTAGGCGTAGGAGAGATCATTTGTACTGATAAGCTACGGCTGCGGCGGTCAGGGACCGGGCACTCCGCATCCTTGGAAAGACAATGTCTCAGAGTTCTTCGGGAGGGTGCCAGCTTCTCCCCTCCGCACCCCCACCCCTTCACTTCTATCTGCCCTCTCTATCCAGGCCATGGCCATCACTGTCTAGACTTTTTCAGCCCACACCAGGCCGCGCACGGGCGATTTCTCCCTAAGAACAAAGGGTGACACTCGAACCCAGGTCTCCGTCCCCACCGCACCCTCCACTCAGATCGGATCCCAGCCTTCCCTTTCTGTCCGCTGTTGCTGCGGCCGCGGCCTGAGCCCCGCCCCGTGGGTTCGCACGTGGCCCCCGCCTGACCCGGCGCCCGGAGGCGGAGTAGGGAGGGGCGGGCGGCAAACGCAGCACTTTCCGCGGCTTTGACAAGCCCGCGGCGCCCGGGCCCGAGCGCTTAGCCGGGCCGAGACTGCGCCATGCAGGAAGCGCCAGCAGCGCTGCCCACGGAGCCGGGCCCCAGCCCCGTGCCTGCCTTCCTCGGCAAGCTGTGGGCGCTGGTGGGTGACCCGGGGACCGACCATCTGATCCGCTGGAGCCCGGTGAGGGCTGGGGCCCCTTGATTTCCCCAGTGGTCCCCGGGATCCTTCCACGTCAGTGAACATCCACGGCCACCCAACCCCCGCCTGGGATAGGGCTGTGGGTCCCCCGATTCAGCTGTCCCGGGTAGTTTACCTTGGAGGGGGTGTGCGAGATGGAGGTGAGGCGACTTCCTACGGACCGAGGAAAGGGTAGGTAGGAGCCTTCTGGAGACCTAGAGCCTGAGGGATCTTTGAGGTCAGTTCCCACCCCACCCCAGCAGACAGATCGGAAAACAGAGACCAGAAGAGGGAGGGAAGGGCTGGGGCTGGTTCTAGCTCAAAGTAACATCTTGGGTCTGGGACCCGTCCAGGGCTGGAACCCAAAAACCCTGGCCTTTGCTCCTCCTTTCCGAGAATCCAGTAGAGATTTTTGGGTTGGGCTAGGGTAAGAATACACTGTGGTGGCCCCAGGCTAGGCCTCATAGCTGGTGCAGTTCTGGTCTCGTCCCATGTCTCCAGGAGTGGCCGGTCCCCAGCGGAGTGAGAGAGAGAGAGAGAGAGAGAGAGAGAGAGAGAGAGAGAGTGTGTGTGTGTGTGTGTGTGTGTGTGTGTGCGCGCGCGCGCGCGCCAGAGCGCGCGCCTGGCCGTGGGCGGGCACGCCTCACTGTGTTGTCCCGTCTCCGCCCGCACGGTGGGTGGGCGGGCGGCGTTCTTGGCAGAGCGGGACCAGTTTCCTCGTAAGCGACCAGAGCCGCTTCGCCAAGGAAGTGCTGCCCCAATACTTCAAACACAGCAACATGGCGAGCTTTGTGCGGCAACTCAACATGTGTGAGTCCTTAGGGCGAGACGGGAATTGGGTGTGAGTGACTTGGTGAGCGGGGATGGGGCAGTTCACTCCCCCACGCCCCACTCCCTAGACGGTTTCCGGAAGGTGGTGAGCATCGAGCAGGGCGGCCTGCTGAGGCCAGAGCGCGACCACGTCGAATTCCAGCACCCGAGCTTCGTACGCGGCCGAGAGCAACTACTGGAACGCGTGCGGCGCAAGGTGGGTACGGCATGCAGGAACCAGCACCCCCGGTAGAGGTGTTGAGACGGCTGGCCGTGTTCTAGATGACTCTGATCCGATGGTGCTTCCCACCTACAGGTGCCTGCGCTGCGCAGCGACGACGGCCGCTGGCGCCCCGAGGACTTGGGCCGGCTGCTGGGCGAGGTGCAGGCTTTGCGGGGAGTGCAGGAGAGCACCGAGGCGCGGCTGCGGGAGCTCAGGCAGTGCGGGGGGGGAGGGGGCATAGGAGGGGGGAAGGGAGGAAGGGGAGTCTGGACGAGAGAACACTAGCTACCAGGCTGTTCTTCTGCACAGCTCCTTCCTCTCTCGTGTCTTGGTGCCTCCATCCAGACAAATGGGCTGAACTGTGGAACTCTATTCTCTATGGATGGACGATCGTCTGAGTGGTCGTGGGTTCAGGCCTGCCATTCTGTGGGGGGTGGTGACTGGGCGGACTCTCAGGTGCCTCAGCACCCCTCCCCCACGCCTTCCCGCAGGCAGAACGAGATCTTATGGAGGGAGGTGGTGACTTTACGGCAGAGCCATGGTCAGCAGCACCGGGTCATTGGCAAGGTGTTCCTCTCCCCCTACCCCACTTCTCTCTTCCACTCCTGAACACACCCACCTCCTCTGCCGGGGCGGCGAATCCACCTGGAAGTGCCTTGGGTTGGGGCAAGGTCCGAAGTATGAATTAACCCTTTGCTTCCTCTTTAGCTGATCCAGTGCCTCTTCGGGCCACTTCAGACAGGGCCCAGCAACGCAGGAGCTAAGAGAAAGCTGTGAGTGAGAAAGTCTGGGATGACGCCCCCTTCCACACTCACTTCCAGGAGCCTCTCTGTCAGAGGCCCCATGCCTGAACTCCATCTCCTCCAGTAGACCCCTCACTGGGAATCCTCATTCTTCTTCCCTGCAATACCATTTTTCTTCACTCCATGGCAATGTCCCCAAGGGCCCACCTCCAGGGCTTTCCCCCTCTCTCCCCAACTCTACCACCAAGTACCCCCATTCCCAGATCCCTATGTTCCAGGACCTTCTCCCCCAATTCCACCACCCCCAGCAATCCCTTCCCCCTCACTCCAAAGCATCCCAACAGCAGAGGGTCTGGGGCTGAAACCATGCTCCCTCCCTCCCCTCTCCACCCCCAAAGGGCCCCCATCTCTGGGTGGAGCCCCTTCGGCCTCCAGCATGTGACTGATGCCCTGGCAACAGGCCTCAGCTCTGCTGACTTGGCTGCTGGGGCCTGAGGGAGGGAGGTGCAGGCTGAGAGGCATGGGGGATGAACCTGCCCCGCCCCCCTGCACAGGTCCCTGATGCTGGATGAGGGGAGCTCATGCCCAACAGCAGCCAAATTCAGTGCCTGCCCCCTACCTGGTGCCCTCCTTCAGGATCCCTACTTTATCCAGTCGGTAGGTTTTTGCTCCTCCTCCCTTCCCTAGGGCATAGCTGGGATTATGGAGAGCCTATTGTTTTCCTCCATTCCCAAAAAGGAAGAGAAGGTGGGGTCCGGCTTCTCCTCCCCATGGCCCAAGACCCAGGTTCCCCAGCATGGACTGAGCCTACCCCCTCAAACCTTACTCCGTAGACCTGGTCCATGTGGGTACTGGTTGGGTTCTGACTCTTCCTGTGACTTGAAGGACTGGGCCTAGTTGTCTTCTTACAGCCCCTCCCAGAGACCACCTTGGGCCTCACCAGCTCTCACAGGGCCAGGGGCCCTATCATTTCTGACATCCATGAAGACTCTCCATCCCCTGATGGGACCAGGCTTTCTCCTTCCAGTGGTGGCAGGAGGTAAGACAGACAGGGCTGCCCACTGGGGAGCCTGTGGGGGATGACCCGGCAGCCCAGATGGCTATGGGGGAATGGAGGGAAGTCAGTGCAAGGGTCTGGTTGAAGCTTTTCTCTGGTGCAGGGAGAAGGGCCTGGCACTGCTCAAAGAAGAGCCGGCCAGTCCAGGGGGGGAAGGCGAGGCCGGGCTGGCCCTGGCCCCAAACGAGTGTGACTTCTGCGTGACAGCACCCCCACCGCTGCCTGTGGCTGTGGTGCAGGCCATCCTGGAAGGGAAAGGGAGCTTCAGCCCTGACGGGCCCAGGAATGCCCAACAGCCTGAACCAAGAGGTCCCAGGGAGGTACCTGACAGGTGAGCAAAAGAGTCCATTCTTGACTGTGAGCCCTGTGGGCTACTTTTCCAGACAGACCACCACTAACTAACTTCCCAGCCCTGTCTGCTCCTTGGTGGCTAAGGGGGAGGTCCGGCACTATGAGCTGAACTAATTTCCCAGAGTTGCTCTAAAGAGTACCTGCATCACAGTTCCCTGAAAAGCAGAAATTCCCATTAGGTCAATCAGCATATCTATGGTAGGGTTCAGGAACCCAGGAACACTTATTGTGAAGGAATTCATTGGGGTGAATGGAAACATTGTAAAGTACACAATAGTTTAAGAACCATTGATGTTGACAACTGCAAAGAGAGGGTATATATCCCAAGACCCTACCTCCATAACCCAAACCTCAGGTCAAAGGTAGGAGGCAGAGGCATTCTTTAAGTATACTCTAGGTGGGGAGTCCTCTCCTACCATTTTGTAGATGTCAGATTTTGATCCTGATGTATCCAGAATCCTTGGGAATCTAATGGGGGTGAACACTGCAGGCCGACAGCAGTTCTCTGTGCACAGGGGAACTCTGGGCCTGGACAGGGGGATGCGGAGCCCAGAGAATCTTCTGCCTCCCATGCTGCTTCGGGCCCCCCCTGAAAGTGTGGAGCCTGTGGGGCCCCTGGATGTGAGTACACCTTCAGCAGGGCAGGGGCATGGGGCTTGGTGGGGTTTGTGTAGTCGGGAAGGCACCACTGACCCAGAGCTTCCCCCAGGTGCTAGGCCCCAGCCACCAAGGGCGAGAATGGACCCTGATGGACTTGGACATGGAGCTGTCGCTGGTAAGGTGAAGGTGGGGAGGGCAGGGGTTAGGGTTGCTGAGCCAAGCCCTTAGCCAGTGCCTGAGAGCTCCCCTTCTCAGTTCTCTTGGTTGGCCAGCTGCTTCCTGGGGTTTTCCTATGCAGATGCAGCCATTGGTTCCAGAGAGGAGTGAGAATGAGCTGGCAGTCAAGGGGTTAAATTCTCCAGGGCCAGGTAACAGTTGTGGTGACTCAGGACTAGGGGGGAGGCCCTAACTGGTCTGAGCTACCAGGATTGGGTAGGCTGGGCAGTTTGTGTTTTGGAGGGAAATCCCCAGAGTTCTGGCAGCCCTCTGAGAGCCACCCACCCTCTTGCTGTTGGGTGAAAGCAGGGAGGTTAAGAATGGATGTTTCATCCTAACTGACCAGAGGGTAGGGCAGGCAAGGCTCTCCTTCCTCAAAGATAGAAGGAAGAGCTATTTCTCCCTGCTGAGCACAGTCCAATTCTCCTAGGGAAGGACTCCACACTTGGGGCACCACTCCTGCTGGATGTCCAAGCGGCTTTGGGAAGCCCAGCTCTCGGCCTTCCTGGAGCTTTAACGATTTACAGCGCCCCTGAGAGCCGAGCCTCCTACCTGGGCCCAGGGGCCAATCCCTCCCCCTGAAACCTGCTCTGCTCTGAAGCCAGCCCTTCTCAGCTTCCTCGTGCCCCCCTAGAAGAGGCTGATTGAAGACCCTGTTACTTCTCCATTACTGAACCCTGCACATAAACTGCATTTTTTTTTCTGTGTTTCTGGTCTCTTTTCTCTACTGACCAGGGAGCATAGAACTCATGGGGGGGGGGGGGGACTTTGCATTTACAGAAATTTCCAGCTCCTAAGGCTTTAATAGTGGAACCCGTGGAGAGTGGAGGTTAGCTCCACTCCCTGCTTAGCTCTGGCCTCATCCAGGGCTAGCATGTGGCCACTGCAACCTCCAGAACTCAGGGGCTTTTGGGGTCACATCCAACCTTCTAATGCATCTGCTCTGTGATCGTGGGTAAGCTGGTCCCCTTCTCTGAGCCTTATCTGCGACAAGCAGAGAGAATTCAAGGAGAAGATGGATGTAAAGCATCTGGTAATTGCCAGGCCAAGAGACTGGGCGCTGGATATTTGGGGCCGCAGGCCGAACCACCCGCTCGCTGACTCAGCCGATGCACCCTGGGTGGAGAGGGAAAACGGACTACGTGTGTGAGCCCAGGCGGTGCTCGGCCTCTGCGGCCTGCTTCCCGGTGTCCTAAGAAGAACGCCCCCCTCTTCTCCACCCCTTCCCAGTTCCCGGCAGCCCTGGCCGCCCCGCCCCCTCAGCAGCTGCTGTTCCCACCCCCTCCCTGCCCAGCCCATTCTGCCTCGTCATCTACTGCCCCGCGGAGGCTCGACTCTTGAGTGGGGCCGCCCGGAACGCACAGAACCGGGACCCCCCCCCCTCCCCGGCACCTGGCTGGAGGAGGGAAGAGAAACTGATTGGGCAGAATCTGCGCCCCCTCATCACCAGCCGCGCTCGAAGGAGGTCTGTGAGCCCCGCCCCTCCGCCGGACTCTAGCTCTGGGACTGGGTGGAGGGGAGGTAAGGGGAGCCTTGTGATCTCACTTTCGCAAAAGCTCCCGCAGTTTCCCACAACCCTTGCTCCCTAGCGTTAAGAGCCTGCGCAGCGAGGTGGGAAGGAGACCCAGACCCCTCTGGATGCGTGGCACCTGTAACCTCCTGAAGCTCCGGGAAGAATATGGTCTGTGACCCTTGAAGGACTAGCCACGACAAAACTTTGGTATTCACTTCTGAGCATTGGGTCGCAGGGGGAGACCCAGACTAGCTAGGGTCTCTGCACCTCAGACTGAGGTGCACAAAGTGCAGGACTTGGCATAATGTGGGAAGGAGGTTAACATGAAAATAAGTTGGGGAGCAATGAGGGAAAAGGAGGGGCCAGTTCAATCTGTCCCCCCCCCCCCAGTTCTCTGCACTTGTACAGAGTAGGTCCTGCACCTGTGACTGGGGGGACAGTCTTTGGAGGTCTCTGCCAAAGAGGGCAGAGGGTCCGTGTACACAGTGCAGTGATGTCCCCGCAGTTGTGAGGGTGTATGCTGTTCACTGGTTCCACAAGAGAAGGAGCCAGTCTGCTTTTGGGACATTCTGGCACTGGGGTGGAAAAGGGGACATTTGAGTCACGGAGGATGCGTCCACAGCATGGAGGTAAGGAAAGGGTATTCCAGGCTTAGGGAACAGCATCTGCATCTGGTTCAGATGTGCCAGGGGCTTGCAGGGTTCTCCCAGCACTGTGTGGTGGAGGGAGGTGGGAGAAACCCCAGCTGTCCAGAAGGTTAGGAGGTGGCCTAGAGCAGCCAGGCCAGATAATCTTGATTCTCTCTGATGGGCAGTGGGGGGAAACAGGCCATTAGGGCTGATGTTCTGCTTTGCAGGAGATCTTGTTGTAGTTCAAGTTAGAGCAAATAAGATCCCAGTTCTGCCACTTGGTCTCTCTGAACCTGTCTCCTCACCTGTAAAATGGGGATAATAAATCCTGTCCCAGGGGCTTGTCAAAGTCACTATGTGGTGGGAGTGATGGGATGGGACTGAGATGTACTTAGAAAGACTGTCATAGGAAATGAGGTGACTATGGTGGGGTTGAGGGGGATACTAATAGAGACCACTGAGAGGTAGAGGAGTAGCATTTGTCAGAGATGTGACATGAAGGGAGAGGGAGGGGTGGGGGTAGTTCTGGTCTCTGGTCAGTGGCCTGGGGGAAGGGCTGACACTTCAGTATAGCTAGGAGGGTGAAATGGCCAGGGAGGCATAGCTTGACACCAGGTGGTAGTGAGAGAGACCTGGGAGGCAGGATGGGGGCTAGGACCAAAGGCGCTCACCCAGACCTGGAGCCAGGTAGGGAGGTAGCAGAGTGACCCCAAAAGGAGGATGAGACCCGGGAGGGTGCTGTGTGAACAAAGCCAAGGCTGGTGTAGGTGGGCTGAAGGAGGGAGTGGTTCAGGGCCTGACCTATTTTGCCCCTTAATGCCAGGGGCTTTGCTGCCTGGGTCAGGCCACTCCAAAAGTGATGGACCTTTATCCTTGGTTGTTAATAAATGGACACAGCAGATTAACTTCTGCCTAAGACCTGCTGCTTGCGAGAGACAGTCTCTCAAAATGGGAGGATCCATGGAGGAAAACAGAAAAGTTCAGCAAGCATTTGTTGGTGGCTTTTATGAGTTGGGTCTGTGGTACCTAAAGATGAAGCATTCCCAGGGAAGATTCCCAGGGAATCAGGGAGACGTTGGGTCTCAGGTAATGTCAGGAGGTCTTGGTCAGAGCTAGGTCTCAAGAGGATTCAGGCATCCCTGCTCAGGTATTAGGGAGCCAGGAAGCGCCATCAGACCAATGTCAGGGTTACAACATGGTGGTATTGGTGAGGGACTGCAGGGGTGGAGCCTCCCCCAGAAAGATGGGCCTCAGGATCAGGATAAGGAACCTAGACTTCCTTCAGTTGGTGAGGGAAGGCTCTCAGCACTTGTGCTCTGGGTGCAGAGGGGATTCAGCACTCAGCAGAGTCTAAGCTGTACATGAAAGGCTAGACTAAGTAAGAGGTTAGGATGACAGAGAAATACTCAGCAGACAGACTGAAAAGGACCTGACTGCAAACTGGGTGTTGAGTATCCAGGTCAATTGTAAGTCTTTCTGCTTGTTAAGGTGGGGAAGCAGGCTGGGAAAAAGAATTTAGTTTGGATAAACGGTCTGAATCAAATGCAGGATCTGCAGGCAGCGGGGACACAGGAGGGACGTCCTGACTGGGGAGAGTGGTCGATAGTAAATAAGGGCCCAGGGATAGCATAGAGGAGAGGGGAGCCACAGCTGACGTTTAGGAACCCAAGGAGAAGCCTGAGGAGGAGACGGGACAGAAGCAGCCTGAAAGGCAGGAGGTCCAAGTCCTGTGCTGAGGAGCTGTCCGGCTGCCCGGGTCAAGGTGAACTTAAATCCCAGCCACGAGTGTTCACGGAGACCCTGGGAGAGAGGTCAAGGGCGGGGGAGTCCTTGCCCTATTACCTCTCTCCCCTCCCCCATGCAGCCCCCACCATGGGCAATGCGCAGGAGCGGCCCTCAGAGACGATCGATCGCGAGCGGAAACGCCTAGTGGAGACGCTGCAGGACGACTCCGGGCTGCTGCTGGATGCACTGCTGGCGCGTGGCGTGCTCACCGGGCCTGAGTATGAGGCGTTGGACGCGCTGCCTGATGCCGAGCGCAGGGTGCGTCGCCTGCTGTTGCTGGTACAAAGCAAGGGCGAGGCCGCCTGCCAGGAGCTGCTGCACTGCGCCCAGCGTACTACGCGCGCACCAGACCCGGCCTGGGACTGGCAGCACGTGGGCACTGGTGAGCGCGAGAGGGGCGGGGCCTGGGCCAGAGCACGGGGCTTGGCGGGAAGGGTAGAGTGTGGAGCTGAGTTGTAGATGGCCGTGTGCCAAGGATACCGCTGAGGCCTTAAAATGAGATACTCAGATACTCCCACCTCCAATCCAGGCTACCGGGAACGCAGCTACGACTCTCCATGCCCTGGCCACTGGACGCCTGAGGCACCTGACTTGAGGACCGCTTGCCCCGAACCGCCCAGAGCTTCAGACTGCGACGAGGCTGGGGTTTCAGGGGGCTCGGAGGCAGTATCCGGAACCCTCGAGGAACTCGATCCGGAAGTGGAAGCTGAAGTCTCTGAAGGGGCTGAGCCAGAGTTGGAACCCCAAATGGATCCGGAACCAGAGCCAGCACCTGAACTGGAGCCAGAGCCAGAGCCAGAGCCAGAGCCAGAGCCCGACTTTGAGGCGGGTGACGAGTCTGAAGGTGTGAGGCTACCCAAACCTGGTGTCGGATTGGCGGGAGGGTCCCCCCCCCCCCACGCGACTACTTTTTTCCCCCCCATCATTTCTAGATTCCTGAATGTCAGAGTGCTGATAGGCTGCTGCTCTCTGCCCAAAGCAGACAGGACCTGGGATCCTGCTCTGGCATTGGGGAGGATGCCACCAAGTCTCCACCTGACCCAGTACCACTGGAAGTGAATAAACTCCGGTGGGTCACCTTGGGCCCTCTCTGTGACTCTGACTTTTTGCCCAGGAACTAGGGTGAAGATCCATACCCCTAAGTCTTAGCAACCTGGGAAGCCCTGTGCCCCACTGCCTTGTCCTTAGCCCCTTTTCATCCTCAGTAGCCCAAGCCACACTCCCCTGGAGCCCTCAGTTCCAGGTCCCCAGTGGGATGACGGCCATACCCTAGGGCCCTGCCCTACAGCCCTTTTCCTCTCATGAACCAATTGGGGGGGTGGGGTGCTGTGTAGTCACCAGTCCCACTTCAGGGAAGCCGTTGGGCCTGGTGCAGAGAGCCAGAGGAAGGGAGATTTCTCTCCACTTAGGACAGGCTAGAGCTCACAGCCCTGGGAAGTGAGATTAGAAGTGAGAGAGGAAGAGGAAGGGATCTTGGGTAGACAGAGCCCACACACTTCATTGTGATTGTTGTTTTAATTGTCTGGCTTCTCTCTGGACCGGGAGCTCTGTGAGGGTTCTGACGATTAACTGGCACACAGAAGGTTATCTACACGTATTCACTGACTAAATGAATAAGGGCTTTCCAACTGCATTTCTGAATTTTACAGGTGGGAAAACCAAGGGCAAGGGTCGGGGTGGGAACGGGTCAATGTCACACAGTTGAGTGAGGTGAAAATGGAAGCAACAACCACCTCTACACCTCTCCTGGTCCAAGAGGGGCTCGGACTTAGGACGATGGCTAGGGGCCTGCCCCTCAGGCTTGAGTGTGACTGCTGCCAGGCAATGCCACCCTCTGCCAGAGACCAGCTGTGAGGGTATGGGCAAAGACAGGAATAGCACAGGCCAATGGTGGGGGGTAGGGGCAGGGCCAGGTGAACTCTTGGGCTTGACTCACAAGTCCTGAAGAACTGTGTGTGTGTGTGTGTGTGTGTGTGTGTGTGTGTGTGTGTGTATGAGGGAGAAAGAGAGGGAGGGAGATGAGAGTGGGGCTAGGAACAGTTGGTGCCTTCCAGAGGAGCTCTGTTCCCTCCACCAAACCTTCAGAAGCTGCTGCCTCCCAAGACCCAGGATGCAGAGCACATAAATAGGGAATAAATACATGACCAGTGGGAGAGGCAAAATGCTGGAAAGCACACCCCAGCCCAGCTGGGTCTCTACCACCAGGATCCCTGCCCCTTGAGTCTGTGTGAAAGCCAGGCCCTCAGGCTCAGGCAGTCACCCCAGGAGAAGGGAGATCCCCACCAGGACCCAGTGAGAGGTAGACAGCGTGAAAGCTGAAGGAGCACCAAGGGGCCAGGTGGGGGAAGGGAGAGACTGGAGTATGCAGACACTCAAAGCCATCTCATGCAAGAACAAGTTTCTACTCCCAAACCACCCCCCATCCCCATCATGCTCAGCTTCCCTCCTGCACTCAGGCTTACCTTCTGCTCAAGAGAGAACTAGAGGTAGGAGGGCAGACTCAGTTTGCCTGACATGCTGCTGCTGGTCCCTAGGCCCCAGCGAGGCTACCAAGGGACACAAACCCTCTGATGCCATCCCTACCTCCTGGGATGCTCCTGCCCTCCCAGTTCCCCAAGAAACATCTAGGCCATGGAAGCACAGAACAGTCAGCTTCATGTTCGGGGAGCTGATCTGGGGCCCTCTGTCCAGGGCCTCTGCCTACAGCCCTTAACCAGCATCAGTCAGGCAACAGGCGGCCCAGTTCTGCTTCATCCAGCCGGTTGGTGGCCATGATGTGCTCCAGCTGCTGCCGGTAGCGTGCCAAGTCCTGCATGAAGTGGGGCACCCGGGTATTGTCCAGCACCCCATGGGGCCGCAGATGGTCTACATCCTCATAGGACACCTGCAGGAAGGAAGCTGGGCCTCAGGGGTAGCCAGAGTGATGTGGCTTTCAGGTAGCTGGTCCTAGCTCTCTATGAATTGCTCATTGCCCTCTGCTCCTGGAATGCCTCCTTCTACCCTCTGGATCCACTCCAAGGTTACATACCCTGAGGCTCAGTCCTGGATGTGTTTGTTCTCTCTTCGAACACTTGGTATCGTCCGTGCCCCACAGCCCCACTCTTGTCTCCAGCCCAGCTCTTCCCCTCACCTCCAAATGCAGGTATCAAGCTGACTCCTCAGCACCTTCCCCTGGATCTCCCTCAGACACCTCAGATCCCACACCCAATGCTGAACTGGGTGCCAACTTATGCCAGCCCCACCTTCCGCAAAGTTCTCTAGGCCAGCTCAAGGCAAAGAACCTGGAATATGTCACCCTCCAACTCAGGGTGGTCTTTGAGTTAGAGGGATTCCATTCTCTGAAGAGTGTTCCCCAGCTTGCTCCTCCCTCTGTATGGCTACTGTCCAGTTAGGCCAGACCACCAATTCTTCAGAAGTGATTGGAGAGGTGGCTTCCTCCTCCCCCCACACTCCCTTCCCTAGGCCTCTCCAATCCACCTCCCACTTAACATCCACAGGAAGCCTTCTAAAGTAAAAATGACATTTCTCTGCTTAAAGCTCTACTGATTTCCCATTGCTTCAGATGGAAGTCCATCTTCCTCAGCCTGGCACAAAAACCCAGAGCCAGAGACTTGGTCTCTGGCCACTTCTCCAGCCTCCTTCCCCAGCCTTTCCTGACTGCTCCCCTGGCCTGAATGCTCACCTCCTTTGAAATGCAGTATCCACCCGCACACCTGAAGTCTAGGTCAGGTACCTACTTTTGCTGCCAGGTTGTCACTTCACTTTTGTTCACCTCCACCCAGGTTCCCCCCACCAGAGGAGCTTGGCACCCAGTCCTTAGTCGAGCACCCATCAGAGGCTCAGGGAACACTGCAGTGACAAGGAGAGCTGACTGGGATCTCTTAGAGGTCCGTGGCCCCCTACCTTGCCCAGTGAAGTCAGCAGTGGGAAATCGATGGTCTGGCGGTGCCGGAGAATGCGCACGATGCCATCCAGGTACACCTGATCCTTGCTGAAGCAGCCTGTGGGCACGGGAGGGCCGTGAGCCCCTGGCCGGAAGCCCACCCTCCTCGCCCCTGCTCAGGGCACTGCCCCCCACCCCGCACCCCCAGGTTTCCTTCAGGGCAACCCTCCCAACACAGCACGGGTGCCCACCAGGCAGCGAGGTGTCAGTCTGCCCGCGCTTGGCGCGCACACAGTACTCCCAGCGCACGTCAGCATCCTGTACGTAGCGCGCCAGGTCCTGGAAGAGCTGGCGGAAGGACATGCGTGAGGCGCGGTGGATGGTGTAGTAGAGCAGTGCGGCACGCCACAGAAATGGCTGCTTGCGGAACAGCACGCTGTGCAGGCTGGCCAAGCCCTCCTCCGTGGGGTTCGCTGGCCGCAGACCGTACTGCAGCCGGCCCTCGGCGCTGTGCCACGGCTGCCGGGCGTTGTTCACTCCCCGCAGGTAGTGAGTGCCTGCAGGGAAGGCGAGGGGAAGGCGACACTGGGTGGGGCATCCAGGGGACCAACCTGTGTCCTGCTACATCCTGCAGGACCTCTAGCGGGTGAAGGTGACTCACGTACACTCCAGCCCCTAAACTCAGGCTCTCATGCAAGTTCTCCCCACCCCCATTCCCTGCCCCAGACAAATGCATACTCACCCAACCCCAGGCAGCGGGAAGACCCTCCTCAGGTGAACTTGCACCCAAAGACTCAGAGTCCCACACACAAGAATCCTCCCCACCTATCCAGGGCTACACACACAAACAACTCTCCCAAACGCACACTGCCTCCCTATGTTGCCCCCTCTACCCCCTGAGAAGCAGGAACTCACAAACCACCCCGGGCCCCACATCCTGCATGCCCATATCATGTTGAAAGTCATGCTGATGACCCCCAGTGATAAACACTTTTGCCCAGAGCTACAGAATTCTTGATGAGGAGACACAGACAGAAAGGAATAGTAATTAGTGTCCCATGTTCTCCATTTCAGCTCAGCCTATCCCCTCCTAAAACCTGGCTTTGTGTCCTCAACCAATTCCATTCCTAGGATCTGGCCTTCCACCCACCCTGGAGGGCCTCCATGTTGGCTGGGCTACTGCAACCCTCAGGGTACTCCCTCTGGCCTGTCCAGGCCTCAGCAACCTTGTCCCCACTGTCAAGGGAAATCAGAAAGGAAGCAGAGGGACAAAAGATACCCAAAGGGAGCAAGAGATGAGGGTGAGCCCAGAGAGTGGGCAGGCATGTTCTGGCCTACCTCTGTGAGCCAGAGGGAGTAGGTAGCTGCTCACGAAGGGAAAGGGCCCGTCCTCCGGAAGGAAGGGGAAGAAAGAGAGGGGGTGGGGTTACTGGGGCCCCTCACTGCCCACCACCCCATCCCAGCCCCCTCTCATCCTACCCACCCACCCACCTACCCACACCCTGACCTATCTCGTGCCGCAGCATGCCCTCCAACCAATACTGGCGGGCTCCAGTCAGGTTGATGGCCAATGTTGGTCGGCTGTTCTCCACCATCATCACTGCCTGGGACAGCAGGTCCTCACTCAGCTGCACAACAACCTGCAGGTGGTAATGACCTAAGCCATGGCCACCAGCCCTGGGGCCAGTATGCAGGTGGACATGCTGATGCCAAAGGGTAGCCAGGCCACACACCTGGCCAGGGCACCCACACTTTACCACCTTTGCTCAGAGCCAGCTCCCACCTTACTGGGGCAGGGATAGGGGCTTGGCTGGGGTCACTATCTGGCCACATGTAGAGCTGGGCCTGGCATCAGCAGACTGGTTTGGGGCACATAGAAAAGGGGCCCGGAAGACCGGGCTGGCTCACCTCCCCAACGCAGCCCTCCTTCTGCATGTATTTGCGCACAATAGACCAGATCTGGCACTTGGTCAGCAGCTGGCCCCCCGTTGCAGCTTCAAAGTGTTCATAGGTACCAAATTTCTCCAGGACAGCCTCAATGATGCCTACTGCCTGCACATAGGGTTGCAATGGCTGGTCAGACCAGGCCTCTTGGGTGGTCAGGCCAGGGTGAGGTGGGCAGGCTAGACTGACCTGATGGATGAACTGTCCAGAAGCCTCACAGTACTTCTCCAGCACAGCCGTGGGCATGGGCTCCTGGTATTCGAACTGTGGGTTGTAGGTATAGTGGGACTGGAAGAACTTGTCCCGCTCACGGTCCATGTTAGTTGGCCGCAAAGCCACCAACATGCAAGGGCTCTTGCTGGCACCACGGCCTGCATCCTTTCGACTCTTAGCAATATGAGGAAGAGAGGCTGCAGACCTCAGGGTGCCCCCACCTGGGTCCCGTCCCCGTCCAGGTGGGGCCCGACCCTGGGTGCCACCCCCCCGCCGGCCAGTACTATTTACAGTATAGGTGCTCTCACTGCGACGCATGTGGCCACGGTGGCCCAAGTGCAGCTCTGAGAAGGGCTGCAGCTCAGGCTGGGGCCGCAGGGCTGAGGGGATTGACAGAGCCAGGGGCAAGGCCAGGGACCGAGGCCAGGGGTACAGCAGTGTCCCATCTCGGTCTGAGGGCTTCAGCCTATGGCGCAAGGACGAGGGACTGGCTGGTGGGCTGGGGGGTGCCTGCTCATACACCTGAGCCCCTGAGTCCAGCACCATTCTGTCCTGGGGGTCACATCCAGCCGAGTCACTCCAACTCCCCACACTGTCGACTTCTGGGGACAAAGAAGGGCATGTGGAGGCCAGTATGAGTGGCTGTGGCCTGAGAATCAGCAGGCCTGTGCTCCATACTGTCCATGCTGGGTGGGTGCTTAGTGGGCTCAGGGTCTGCCACCAAGGGTCTGGGGAGCTGCCCCCTCCCTCACCTCCATCCCAGTGTCCATGCCTTCCAGCAGGCTCACCCAAGGAAGCTGGACTGGGGGAAAGCAGGAGGCAGAACTTATACACCCACCTCGACAGCGGTTAGTTACTGGAATCCCCTTAGCCTATGAGCTGCTGAGAACAAGGCCTGAGCCTCTACTCATGGTTTTATCTCCTGTGCTCAGCACCCACACAGGCTGGGAGCTGGGACAGTATAGCCTCAGTTGCTGGGGTGATCAGTGAGGGGCTCTCACCACCTTCTACCTGCCTTCCATCTATGGCCCTTTGTCAGTCTCATCCCTCCCCTCCCACCTGCTCCACCACTCCTCCAGCCCAGTTGGCCTCAGTCAGTTTGAATGCCTGCATGCTCCTTGCTTATGTTAGTCTCTCCACCTGGAATGCTCTCTTTCCTCTGGATCATCTGTGCAAATCCAAATTAGAATCAGCTTTTGGGGAGCAGAGGGAGACTTTAGCAAACTCAAGCCAATCCCTAGTCTGTCTCCTCTCAGAGGCCTCTTTCTAGTGGTCATCCAAGGCCAGTGTTTGGACCTTTACTCCTGACTCTGTACTAGGGCTCAGAACAATCCAGTCTCTCCCCGAAAGTCTGACTGAAGTCTCCAGATTCTGAACTCTCTTGCCTATTCAGGGATACAATTCCAGCATTTCTCCAACATCGTCAATCTCTTCCTCTACTAGATTCTTTCCATCAGCATAAACACTTGCTGTTATTTCTGTCTTAAAAAATCAAAAGCAAACCCTCACTTGACCCCACACTCTCCCAAGCCCACCGCATTTCCCTCCAGCTGCTCCTTATTGCAGCACAACATCCCAAGTCATCTGCATGTAGTCGCTGACTCCTTCTTTCCTGTTCTCTCTTATATTTCACTCCAGCTAGGCATTTGCCCCACTCTCCATTGAAACTGATCTGACCAAGGTCATCAGTGATCACATATTGATCAGCGCATTCAACATAATTAATCATTTCATCTTGGAAACACGTTCTCTACTTGGCTTCCCAAATACACTCAAACATATTCTCCTACCTCACTGGCTGTTCATTCTTGGTCTTCATTGTTCATCATTCCTATCTTCCTGATCTCTTAATGTTGTCATGCCTCAGGGCTTGGAAACTTCTATGGAAACTTCTCTCCTCTTCTCCATTTATGCTTACTTCCAAGGGTGATCTCATTCACTTTCATGGTTTCAAAAACATCAGCCCAAACTTCTATAAACTTCAAGCTGGTGTTGCCAGTTCTCAAGTCAACATCTTTACTTGAATTTACAACAGGCATCTCAAACTGAACATGTCCCCTGTCTGGAATGCTTCCCCCTCATATTAACTGCAGGGCTCACTCTCCCACTTTCCTCAGATCTCTGCACAAATATGTTATTAGACAAGTTTCCCTAACACACTCTCTGTAAAATAGTAAACCTCCCCCTCTTTCCTCTCGGCCACAATCTTCCCTTCCCCACGTTATTTTCTGAAGCAGTTATCACCATCTGAAGTACAGTGTATGTCATTACTAGTTACCTCCCTTCTCCTTTTGAATATTCACAGCTGTGTCCTCAGAACCCAGAATAGTATCTGACCCAGAGCAGTTACTCAATAAATGGGATGAACCCAAGAGCCGTGCTCCTTTGCAGAACTGGAATCATTCCTTCCACACACTCTGTTTCCCTGTATAGATCTGATCCCCCATCCCTACCTCCCTCCGTTCTGCCTAGTAACCACCTGTTTGAAAAAATTTCAGGCCTCAGGCTTCATTCTTCTCAACTAACTGTACACTTTTCTGGACTCCTCACTGATCTCTGGGCCTCTCCCTAGACCAGTCCCCTTCATCTCCCCCACCCCTTCTTTCATTCGACCTAGCTCTTCATTCGACCAAGAATACGCCTGCTTCTCTCACGTCTCAGTTCTTTTGCCAAGAATGCCCTCCCAATGTCTCCCTGTAGCAAACTCCTAACCATTTTTCAGGGTTCGGTTTAGGCCTCACCTCCTCCCGGAAGCCTTCCTGGCGTCTTGGAGGCTCCCAGTGTCTAGGCGGCTTCTTTACCGTGTCACTGTCGGAGCCTAGGTCTGTGTCTCCCTACCTCCCCCTTAACTCCTTGAGTGCAGGGACGGGTCTGATTGACCCCCATGTCTTAAACACCCAGCACTACAAGCAGAATGAATGAAAGATGGCTGGGGAGGAGCCCAGACAGAAGGCGGAGTCTAGTGACAAATAAGAGGGTGTGGCCTACGCCAATAAAAAACTCCGGGAGAGGGTAACGTGGAAGAGGAGCCAATGGGGACGGAGAGATGGAGGAGGGGCGTGACCTGTAGCCAATAAGTGGCGGAGGATGGGGCAAGGGGCGTGGCCAATCGAGGGCGGAGCCAGAGGACAATAGAGCGGGGGGGAGGGGGGGTACCCGCTCAGATGAGTAGGGGTCGCGCCGCATGCCTTCGCGGCCTCTCGGAGGTGGAGGGTTCCGTCCGCGTACCGCGCCCCCACCTGTTCGTTCCTCTTCTCGCCACCACCGTTCCCGCTCCGCAACACCAATCGCCAGCCGCCCACCCCGCGGAAGCCGACGCTGGTGACGCACGCGCTTGGGTGCGCGCACGCTCACACGAAGGCGCGCGTTTTCGCGTCAATCTCGGCGGCGGCGCGCACCCAAGAACACAGCTGGGGGTGGGACCAGTCAAAGCAGAGGGGGCGGTGTCCGCCACTAGGTCCCGCCCCTGGGCGCGGCGATGCCCTAAGCCCGCCCCCTCCACGAGGGCTGGGGGAGTTTCAGGGCTTCAGGTGCTACTCAGCTTCAGAGTCAGGGCCTGGAGACCCGAGCTCACTGCCCTGGTGCGGATAGGTGGGTCTGTAGTCTGCGTACAGCGGCAGAAGCTCCCGTACTTGAGAATGCGGTCCATACAGGGCTGATGCCGGGATAGGTGAGGCGCAGCCCATATCAGGACTGGAGCCAGGATACCTTAGGCGTATTCACTGAGCGTGGACCCCCTAGTCTTTACACTTTTATTTCATCCCCCTTCCCCAATACACAATTCAGACATCCAGGGGCTGTGGCTGTATTCCGGGGGCAGCCGGGCGTCAGGCACAGGGCCCGGAGGGAAGGCAGGAGGACAGCGCAGGAGTAGGTACTGGCACGAGGCTAAAGAGTGCGCGGTGACCCGCAGAGAGAGAGGGCTGTGGGCCGGCCTGCAGGGAGCTGAGTGCGGCCAGACGCTGCTCTCGGGACACATCCCCGCGCAGGTCCAGGAGGGCAGAGACATGATCCTCGCTATGGGGACCCCAAAGAGGTGTGTGTCAGCTCCGCCCCGTTCCTCCTCCCCGTCCCCCCACCAACACCAGTCTTCGCACCTCACGTCGGGAAATTTTTGTCGTAGGCCTGCCACCTCGAGGCCGAGCAGCATGGGGTCACGGAGGTTCAGTAGATCCCGCAGAGAGAGGAGCACCGGTGCGCACTGAACACTCTCCTCCAGGCCCTGAGCACCCCAGAGTAGGTCTCGAACCCGCCCTCGACTCCCACCCAACCACTGAGACTCCCGCCGATCTGCTCGCCTAAGGAGCTCTCACCAAACCAAGGAAAAGCTCCCGAAGCTGGGCCGCATCGTTCTGCAGGCGCTGCGCTGCCTGGATCCTCTCGTCGGCTCCTCGGCACACTAGGCGGCCCTGCATCAACGCACGTAGGTACTGCAGTACCACCGTGCGCTCCGCCTCAGCCAGGAGAAGCTGCAGAGAACGCAATGAGTCCAAGACGCCTTTCCTATGGGCGCTTCCCTGCTTCCCAGCCTCTCCCTTAAGCGCACCTGGACTGCAGGATTCCGCACTCGCCTGAAATCCTGGCAGAAGCGCACCGTCCGCTCGCATACATCGTCCAGCAGCTCTGGGCTCGACAGCCACCGGCGCGAGGGCAGAGCTTCGAACAGGGGCTGGGGGGTGGGGTTGGGCAGAGACGGGGCTGGAGGAACGTTCAGACCTAACATTTCCCCAGCAGAGACCCATACATATATATGCTGTATCTCCTCCTCCCACCCCATCCCCACCTGAAGACTTACCTGGAGCTCCGCCAGCAGCGCCTCCAACACCAGGCGGCAGATCCTCCTCTGCAACTCGTCCAGCCCTGCCTCCACCGGAGCCAAGTCTCCTGACGCCGCCCCGTCGGGCTGCAGGACGGACACGGAGGAGCTGGACCGACCAAAAGTTATGGCTTCAGGACCAAGGCCAAGGCCCTCACGGCCCTCTGTTGTCTAGCCACGCTGACGCCACCTACTGGCATAAGTTTGTGGAGGGAGGGGGCACTACCAAAGATCTGGGCCTTAGATTGAAGCTGGGACTGATAGGCTCCGACAGCTAGAAGAAACCCAGCCAGAACTGCCTCTAATTTGCAGTGTAACTTTGCGCAAATCATGTCTTTTGGTTTCTGTTTAGGTAAGGGAAGCCTTAGGAGTGAATAAAAAATCATCACTAACTTGTTTGTCCTCTCTGCCCCCACCTCAGAGAACATAAGACCTAAAAGGAAGGGAATTTTTTGTCTGTTATGCTCACAGTTGCAACCACAGCCATTATTATGTGGCACGGAGTAGGACTTTGATATGATACTATGTGCTAGGTAGGCACTGTGGTAGGTACTTCACATCTATTTTCTTATGTGATTTTCAGAACGTACCATTATTACCCACATGATACTTATGAAAACAAGATTCAGAGAGATTAGGTAACTCACTCAAGGTCACACAGCAATTAGTAGAACTAGGATTGGACTCCCAGCGTTAAGTGAGACCAACATTTCTAATGGTCTAGTGTGGACTGCGTCCATACCTAATTGGGGTTCAATCAGTGGTTCTGTGGGGGCCTCCTAGTACCTGAGTGCTGACTGGTAGTTGAGGGTGGCCAGTAGGTAGGGCACGTAATGAGGAGCCATTGCTTCCCCCCTGATGTGGTCTCGGGAGAATCGGATCAGAGCATCACTAAAGCTGCAAAGGGCAGAGATAGTTCCTGTACCTGTAACTCTGGTGCCCCCACAACCTGAGTCCCTGGTACTCCAGCCCCACCTCCAAGAGACTCAAGACCTTGTTTTGAAGGAGCCCCTTCCCACTGGTGTGCCTTATTCACTCAGAGACCCTTTAGGCAACCCCAGGAGCCGGGCAAGGGGTTGGGAGTGGGTCAACGCCTTGGCAGACCTCCTCAGGAATGTGCCCAGTTCTGACAGCGCCATGCCATGCACCCGCCGCTGCAGTGACTCACTGACCAGGCTGGTCACGCGAATGTTCTCTTCCAGGATCTACAGGCAGAAATGGGTGGCCCTCAGCAGAGTCCTAGTCCTTCTCTCCTCCCCTTTCCCTAGGGGGGCTTCCCACCTGCCTGGTCTCTTCCCACCCACCTGGAGCACTATGGCCGGCAAAGGTGAGTGATAGAAGCCAGAAGAGTCTGTGCCAGGTTCCTGCTCTCGGTTCCACTCAGCTACCTCCCCATCCAGTGCCTTCTGAAGCCACTGGGCCACATTAACCTGGGGGAAGGGGCAAAGGGCAGCAGGATACTGCTGTAGCAAGGCACTGCTGCTGCTAGAGACAGGGAGACCTGTAACTCTACAGATACAGGCCAACAGCTGGTGGCAGAGCTTCTCTGTGCCTGGGCCCCAACTACTCACCTGGATTTGGGTCACAAACATTGCCTCCAGCTGTTCAATGTTCTCCGGGGTCAGGAGGGGCTCCAGCTGAGACACATCAGCCTCAGGCCCCAACTCCAGGCTCCCCATCATTTCTGGCCTGGAGGTGGGTAGCCCAGTGTCACTCTGAGCCCCAGCCTCTGATCCACCCACTTCTCATTGCCCCAAGGGTACTGACCCCAGGTACACATGCAGTGTCCAATGCAGTAAGGCGAAGGCGTCAGCAGCTCCTAGCTTAGGCCCTTCCAGCAGTTGCTGCAGGCAGCGACGCAGTCCACTGTGCAGGGTGTGGGCCCAGAGCCGGACTACCTTGTAGTGTGGTGGGCAGCAGGGTGCCACTAGTGCTTCAGCTGTGGCCAACTCAGCTGGTAGAGCCACCCGCAGAGCCTCCAGCCACCCTGCCAAGGCCCCTGGCTCAAGCAGCAGAGGTGTCCCAAAGTGGGTCCTCTCCAGGCCCTCCTGTAGTGCCTGCAGACAGCGCCGCCGCCAGTCCCGGGGGGGCAGCTCCAGGGAGGTTGTGTGCCTAGCATCCACCTCTGCCACACGCACAGCAGCCACCAGCAAGGCTGGGTCCTCCCGTGCCAGCCGCCCTGCCACCCCCGCAGCCGCCTCCACAGCCTGGCCCAATGCCTCAGCTAGAGGGCCCAACCCCTCGAAGACTGGCAACTCCAGGCCCCCCAGAGGTGCCCACGTCTCCTCTTGCAGCTGCTCCAGCTCCCGAAGGCACACATATGCCTCCAAGAGCCGCTGGGCACCAATCAGGGTCCGTGTGTGGGCCACTGCAGCTGGCACTAAGAGGGGAGAAGATGAAACAGCCCTGAGTCTCAACCCTCCCACCTGTGCAATGGGTACAACAGTGGATGCTGAAGCCCTAGGGCTGGAGTGATGTGTAAAATGTTTGACAACCAGTACAGCAGAGCACTGACCAATCTGAAAGGACCCAGGGAAGGGCCTAGAGGCCTGGTAGGCCAGGTGTAAATCCCTGAGCTGATGAAACAAGAGGAAGTGAGGGATCCTGGAGGCAAGGCAGGGAGGAACTCAGCGGGGGGGGGGGGGGGGGGCATGCTAATGGCTATTTACTCACTCTGTTAGGGAAGTATTTCAAAAAATTAGCAACCAGGGTGGCCAGAGCCACTTGATTGGGTCTCAGTCCTGACTCACACAACCTATGCTTGAGAATCCCAGAATAAGCTAATTTGTATCCTGCTTCATATGCCATTTGAGGCCTGAGTTACTCTCTCGGAGGTCCCTGCTGTGTTCCTCCATGCTATCTTCCACTAGTGCCCCAGCCCCTTGATCAGTGATGGGTGTTTACTGACTGTTAGTGGGCTGAGGCCCAGGGCCCCCACATACTCACCTGCCCGCAGCCGGGGCAGCAGCTGAGACAGGACCTGCAGCTGCTTGTGCTGTGCAACTTGTTCTCGCAGTGGTTTTAGGGTCTCTGTGGCCTCCGCCATACCCTGGAGCAACCCATGGGCCTGGTCTAGGGCCTCACGGGTTCCCTGCACAGCCTCAAAAGCCTGGGCCAGCTGCCACACACCAGTCTTCACGCCCTCCAGGTAGGACTGCACCACCGACTGTAGTGGGGAGACAGCTAGTGAGGCCTAGTCAGTCCTGCAGCCCATCCCCAGCTCTCCTACCTCCTGACCGATTGACCAATGCCCACCTTAATGCGTGCTTCCAGGGAACAGGTACGTTGAACTTCACGGCTGCGGTACTGGCCCAGCCTGGCCAGCTGCTCTGGCCGGTAGAAGATGCCCGAGGCCCATTTGAGTGCTGCTCCTCTGGCCAGCTGCTCCGCCCTCTCTTGCTCTGGCCACTCAGGCCCTGGGCAGGAAGACCCTGGGCAGCCTCATCAGCTGGGCAGGGCCTACAGGAAACGGCCCAAACCTGCTCCCCTTCCTACTTCTCAGACTGTCCCCCTAGGGCAGTCTGATCCATTCCTCTTGCTGCCCCATGGAGCTCCAGCCAGACCTGGCAAGGAGGCTCCAACCCTGACATTCCCATCTTTCTTGCCACCGTCCCTCCCTTAGCCCACCCAGGACTCATACCAGGGGGAAGTGAGGGCTGCATTTCATCCTTGGTTGCTGAGTCCATGGCACTCCCTGGAAGCACTGGAGATGAGGTAGGAGTGGGAGCAAGAGTCTGGGTTAGAGCAGGCAGAGTGGATTCTCTGAGCTGCAGCCTTGGTCTAGGCCCCTCTGAGAAGAAGGAAGGAGGTTCTTGCCAAGCCCCTCAGAAAATGGGAGGGAGGTGGGTGTGATGGGGAGGCAGCTGAGAAGCTTTTGCCTGCTCAGTTTCTCAGTTTTGCCCCTGCAGATGCCAAGCAAGGCAGGGAAGGCACAGGCCTCTGCTGGCCCCAGCTCCTGCTCTGAATTGCAGAGGACAGTTTGGTATGGAACTCACCAGGCTTGACCAGGCATCCAGTTATTTCTCCTTTGAAAATAGTCTTGGCCTTGAAGATGGCCCTCTCCCCAGTCCTCAGAGCAAAGCTAGGTATTCTCTTCACTGTCTCAAGAGGCCTTGGTGGCTCCAGCCCACATCTTGGCACGCAGCAAAATTCCTCTCTCCAAGGAAACCTCTGTCCCACTCTGGGCCTAGGAGCACCCTCCTCCTTCCAAGGCCCCTCCCTCCCCAAGGCCAAATGCCTGAAAGGAAGGAAGCTGAGTCTGGCCCTTTATTCCCAACAGGAAAGAGCATCTGCATTGTGGGATGGTGTAGGGAGGGCTGGGCACCACTTCCTTGGGGGGAGGGGGTGTACTCCCTGTAACAATTGAGTCCTGACCAGCCCAAATAGGACCCCTTAGTGCTCAGGACACAGACGTGAACTAGAGGGCCCCAAACAGGGGTGGAGAGCAGGGTGTGCAAATACGGGTGCAGACAACATCACAGTAGGGAACCTGTGCCAATGTCCCCTCAGAGGAGGGTTGCACCTCTGCAGAGGACTGAGAGGCTACAGGCTATTGTGAGGAACGTGTATGATGGGTGGTAGTGACAGAGAGGTAGAAGGGCTATGAAACCTATGTTTGTCTTGAGAGTTAAAGGGGGCCATGGAGAGAACCACAGGGTAGTAATAATATAGTGGAAGCTGGTTACCACCCAAATCCATCCTTCAGGACAAAGCCACCTGTTGCCCTAGCTGCCAGGAGTGTAGGTTGCTGAGGTGTCACAGCTGAGTCTCTCTGGTACCCTTGCCTCGACAGAGACCACCTTGGAAGAGCCACCCCAGTCTCAGTGCTCCTAGTCAGATAGTCTGAGGCCTCTATATAACTGCATCACAGTTTAATTCCCCCCTCTGCCCAGTTCTGCATGTCTTACTCTAAACTTCCCTGTAGGCCTGGCTCAAAGTCAGCTTCCCAAAGATCTTAAAATAAATGAAAATAGATAATGATGATATCAAGCACAACAAAATGGTGTCGGCCAACACATAATCCTTCCTACCTGCCAGGAGCTGCTCTAAGTGTTTTACATATATGTATGCATAGGTAAGCATGTTTGCATTGGCAGAAAAATGGTTATAATTTCAGGGCCTAGGAGCACTGCAGTGTGGAGACAAGAGAAAGATGAGGCTGGGATCAGGGATGGGGAGTGGGAATGGAGACAAGTGGGCAAGCTACATGTAGTTACTGCTTGCTGTTTGGCAGGAAGTGAGGGACAGGAATAGGGTGAGTAAACCCACATACTTGGGCAGCTTCCAGGAGCAGGTTTGGGGAAACACATTGGGTTCATCAGGCAGCATGGTCTCCTCTCCTGAAATGGGGACAGGGTGGCCACCAGGAAAGTTCCAGTGGCTCTCCATTCTCTACTGCCAGGGCTGCCCACCGACTTTTTCCACCTCCCTCTGCCCCCTGTCCTCTCATCCGGGATCCCGGGGTTGTTTTCGTCCTCTTCGGCGGCTGGATATTTGTTGATAGTCCCCGAAGTTTTGCTGCCGTGTCCACCGAGAGGAATTGCGCCGTATTCCCTGGGAGGGCGCGGAGCGGAAGCGGAAACAGCGACGCTGGCGCCGGCGGCCTGGTGGCCAGGAACGGAAGCGGAAGTGGCGGCGGCGCCGGCCTGGCCTGGCCTGGCTGAAGGGAGGCGGCGGGCGGGCGCGATGGCGGAGGCCGGGCCGCAAGCGCCGCCTCCCCCGGGCACCCCAAGCCGGCACGAGAAGAGCCTGGGACTTCTCACCACCAAGTTCGTGTCGCTTCTCCAGGAGGCCAAGGATGGTGTGCTTGACCTCAAGCTGGTGCGGCCTGGGCTAAGGGGCGACCGGGAGGATAGTGGACCAGGCAGGCCTGGACCGGTAGCGGGAATCCCTGGGACGGCCCAGCTGAGCTCTCAGAGAGCAGGCAGCCATCCGTGCGCTTTCTCACAGGAGGGAGGCTGGGAGCTGTTCCATTCAGTCAGTCGAGGCCATTGGGTGTCAGCTATGTGCCAGGCTCAGGGCTGCAAGTGCTAGTCCTCGTGGCCCTCCTCGGCTGATGGGAGAACAGCATCAGAACATCAGTTCAGGCTGCACCAGGCCTTTTCCTGCCCCGCGGTCTTGAGCCGGTTTAGTGCCTGGAAAGAGGGTTGGGACTCAGGCCACCCTTTTTTCAGATCTTTTCCAGACCAAGTCTCAAAGTAGCTGGGGATACACCTGAGAGCAGGGATAAGTATCCTTCACTCTTTTCTGTCTGCCAGGCAGCTGACACCCTTGCCGTGCGCCAGAAGCGGCGGATTTACGACATTACTAACGTGCTGGAAGGTATCGGGCTGATCGAGAAAAAATCCAAGAATAGCATCCAGTGGAAGTGAGTGGGGGTATCTGGGAGGGCAGTGGCATCTCCTACCCAGAAGTGTCAGGGGTGTGGGGAGAAGGATGCAGGAGAGAGCATGGGCCATGGGACCCAGAGTTCCTGGTGGCTCCTCTCAGCCCTACTCCCTGGGCTCAGGGGCGTGGGGCCTGGCTGCAATACCCGGGAGATTGCGGACAAGCTGATTGAGCTCAAGGCTGAGATCGAGGAGCTGCAACAGCGGGAGCAAGAATTGGACAAGCACAAGGTGTGGGTGCAGCAGAGCATCCGGAACGTCACAGAGGACGTGCAGAACAGCTGATATCCTCCTGGCGGTCCCTGCTCCCAGGGAGTGGGTGAGGGGCCCTTTAGTCCAGCTGGGTTTGTTCTGTGGTGCCCAAGGCACTATCCACCTTGGGAGGATGATCCTGCAGTTCCTCACCAGGTCCCTGCTTCAGCCTCCCTCCTCAAAGCCCCTCCCCAACCAGTCTTGTCCTGTGATCCTTCCCCATGTAGACCCGAGGACTTTCTCTTGAGAGCTTGTATGTCAGATCTCTGCTAAAGAGCTGGGTTTTCTCTGTGGTCTGCCATTTATCACCATAGGCAGGGCATCAGCCGTTCTCCTTAACCCCCACACCTTGGCCTACGTGACTCATGAGGACATCTGCAGATGCTTTGCTGGTGAGCAGAGCCTGGGTAGGGGGAATTGGGGGTGGGGCTGGGCTGAACCACAGCCCTGAGCAGTGGGTTCAGTGCCAAAGGAGAGTTTTGTCTCTTAAGAGGGTTCCTTAGGCCTGCCCAAAGAGGAATCAGGCAGGGTAAGTCCTGGGTTTGAGGGTCACTGGGACCCCATGGAGGCCAACTGTATTGAAAGTGTACATGAATTCTGGGCTGAGTCCCTGGGTCAGTCCCCTTCTCCACTGTTCCCTGGGTTTGTCTTCTCAGGCATGACAGAAACCTAAGGGGGAGAGAGAATGTGTATGCTCTTGCATTCTTGTATCCAGGGGACAGTGGTGTTCACTTTCAGCCTGTAGTTAGTTGCATTATGGGTACAGGAACTGTTCCTTCTCCATTTTGCATTCCCCAGACTGATTTGGGGAAGGAACATTGGCCTTGGCCAGAACTTCTAGGAAACAGTCCCATCAATCAGGGAGTGAGATGCCCATGGCCAGCAATCCTTTGATCCACATGTTTGAACCCAGATTTTGTGGTTACTGACCCTTGGGCTCTTGGGAGGAGAAAAGCTTTAGTTCTCTGCCCCAGCCACTGTGGGGGTTGGGTGAAGCCTACTGTCCCTAAGAGACCATGATTTCCTTTCTTGATCCAAGGGATAGCCACCCCATTCTCAGATTAGATTGAGCCCATGGGCCCTGACCTATTCTCTTTGTCATTCTAGGAGATACTCTACTGGCCATCCGGGCCCCATCGGGCACCAGCCTCGAGGTGCCCATCCCAGAGGTGGGTGCTCAGCCTGGCCAGGCGGGGTTGATTGAGGGTGGGTGCTGGCTGTGGAGCTTGATAAGTGCCGGGTGGGGCAAGTAGGGGGAAGCCTGGGTTTTAGGGTTATCTAGAAAAACGGGCAGCCTAGGGTGGAAGAGGACACTGGCCCTGGCCCAGGGTCAGGCAGGAGCCAAGTGTGCTTCTAATTCTACCTGTCCCCCATCCCCCACCTCCAGGGCCTCAATGGGCAGAAGAAGTACCAGATTCACCTGAAGAGTGTAAGCGGCCCCATTGAGGTGCTGCTGGTGAACAAGGAGGCATGGAGCTCACCGCCTGTGGCAGTGCCTGTGCCGCCACCTGAAGATCTGCTCCAGAGCCCACCTGCGGTCCCTACCCCTCCACCTCTGCCCAAGCCTACCCTGGCCCAGCCCCAGGATACCTCACGCCCAAGCAGTCCCCATGTGACCACCCCCACCCCTGTTCCTGGCATCATCGAAACCCAGGGGGTGCCTGGTCCAGCAACTGAGATCACAGGTGAGGTGTAACGGGCAGCTGGTGATGGGATGATTTTGGGGGCCCAAATGGCAACATCTCTGTTGTGAAATGTGTACTCAGAGTTGGAAAAGACTTCGTGGGGGTTGTCCTTTTCCTGGTCTCTAGTTGGCCTCCCTTTGCTATGGTTATGAGTCCTTTTTAATAGGGAAACTCTGACTGTGAAAGGGTATATCAGTGGTGACAATTTTCCCCTAGATCCGTCTACGTCTCACTTTCCCTGGTCACCCCTCTTAAAGAGTAGTCACAGCAGCCATGTCTTCTGGGAGTCTTCCTCTTGGAGGTCTCAAGCTCCTGTCTCTTTTCGTGGCTCATTTCTAAGTTACCTCTTCAGGAACCTTGACAGTTCTTATCTCTCCTTGGGCTATCGTCATCCTGACTGGGTTCTAGCACAAAGCTTCAGTGTCTCACTTCCTGCTCCCAAGTGACTGGGTTCTGGGGATCTGATTGCAGTGAGTGGTGGCCCTGGAACCAATAGCAAGGACAGTGGTGAGCTTAGCTCCCTCCCACTGGGCCTGACAGCACTGGACACCCGGCCGCTACAGTCCTCTGCCCTGCTAGACAGTAGCAGCAGCAGCAGCAGCAGCAATAGCAGCTCATCTGGACCCAACCCTTCTACCTCCTTTGAGCCCATCAAGGCAGACCCCACGGGAGGTAAGTGCTTGTCTCCTGAGGAGTAGGGGGAACCCAGCCTCAGCCAGTCCTAGGTCAGAAACAGTATGGGGACTGGAACCGGCTCATCTGTCTCCTCAGCCAGAGCTGGCCAGCCCAAGGGTCAGCCCTGGCATCAACTCTTGCCTTGACACCAGAGCTCTGCCAGGTTGGGTGAGGAGCCTGGCCTTCAGCTTGGCAATGGTGCCCCTTTGCTCCCCTTCCTGGGTTACATGGAACTCCTGGGTCCCTCTCAAGCCCTGCCTGTCACCCCTTGCACTCAGGTGTCACGAAGGCATTACTGCTGTCCTGGAGAAGGGGCTGTGATAAGGCCCTCAGTCTCCAAAGGTGGGCAGTGCCTTCCCAGGGGAGGTGATGTCATCTGCCTGGAGTCTTCTCTCCATCTTTTGATGTGAGTGTTTGCTTCCTCCAGGACTTTGTCTTCTTGGCCCACAAACACTGCTAAGTTTCTTCTCGCTAAATGACACTTTATCCTTTGTGTTTCCTCTGTCCCCTTCACTGTCTCCTCTCTGGACTCCTTGAACAAGTGATCTCTATTCCATTCTGTATCTTGGTCCCCTAGTCCCCCTTCAGGTTGCAGCAGTCAAGATCCCTGTATGCCAACCCCACGGTATGCCTGTGCTACTTCTGAGAAATTTCCTAGCCTTGACTACTGGCTCCAGCAGGTTTCTGGGCTAATTTATTCAGGTGCTTCTTTACTCCATGTTGATGCTTTTTACGTCTTTTGGCATTTATGATGCCAATTCTCGTTCTTATCTCTTGCTGGCTTCTTCTGACCTCTCCCTGGCACTCCTATAAACCTTGGTGCTTCCCAGATCTCTGTCCTATTCTACAGCTGTGGAGGGCACCTATTCAGGGTAGATGAGTCCCCAACTTTCAGCTTGCCTAGTTATTTTGCCTGAACTCCACACCTGTGCCCATGTGCCTTCCTGTGCACATCCAATGGGCATTTCGTTCCTGTGTCCTCAACTGAAACTTGCTTTTGCTTTTTTGCTTTTTCTGTTTGTTTGTTTTTTTTTAATATTTATTTTTGAGAGACAGAGAGACAGAGCACAAGTGGGGGAGGGGCAGAGAGAGAGGGAGACACAGAATCCAAAGCAGGCTCCAGGCTCCAACCTGTCAGCCCAGAGCCCAATGCGGGGCTCGAACTCACAGACTGCGAGATCACAACCAGAGCCGAAGTCAGACACTTAACTGACTCAGCCATCCAGGCTCCCCGAAACTTGCTTTTTCTACTTCTGTGTCTACCCTACCATTGATCCTGGTCCCCCAGGCCTGACACCTGCAAATCACTCCTTTTCTATCTCCTTCTGCTCCCCATCTTGCATTAGCTGAGTTTTGTTCCAGACATCTCCCATCACTGGCTTCTATTTATCTTCAACACTCAGGGTCACTACTGGCTATCTCTATTCTAAACTCTTCAGCATCCTCCTTTTACTGTGACATTTCTGTCTTTACAGAGTACTTCTAATGGCTTCTTAAGCCCTGCTGGATAAAACCAGAATCCCTACACCTAGCATATGAAATCCTCATGAACCAGCCCCAGCACTCCTGTCTGGTGTCATTTTCCTCTGCTTCCCACGTGCATCCTCCCAGTCAGACCTTTGTAGCAGATTTGTCACCCTGTAGCACCAGCCCCCCTATAAGTGTCTGCTTCCTGCCCTGCCCAGTGACCTGGTCCCCAGGGTGTGATCTCTGAGCCTGGCATTGAGCAGGTGCTCAGCAAGGGCAGGGGTGAATGGGGCATCTTCCATCAGACAGGGCATACCTGCTGAACCCATAAAGGGAGGAAGTCTGCTGCCCTTCTGCAGCATTTCTGAGTTAGGGCTATACCAGTTACCCACAATGGGCCTTTATTACCCTGAGCCCAGCACTGAGGAATTCACGTCTAGGAGGGGAGACTGACAATGTCAGCTTTGCCTGGGGCAGGGCCTCCATCTCCTCAGTTGTGTGGAGCCCCAAGATGGGTGATAGAAGATCTGAGGATGAAGGTTAGGGTGGGACCAGAATGGATCTCTGTGCTCTTGAGCATGGCTTTCTTGTCTTTCAGTTCTGGAACTCCCCAAAGAACTGTCAGAAATCTTCGATCCCACACGAGGTAGGGCTGCATTCTTCCATGGGGTAAAGGGTAGCTCATTCAGTCTTACGGCTGTTTGCTTGCGCTTCTGAGGATCTATGATTGTGCTTGGTCCCTGGGCAAAGCGTAAAGTTCCTAAGGAATGGCTAGGGGGGGTCCCCTTCATGGGCTTTGGTGGGTAGAGAGGCAGGAGCCAGAATGTAACTGAACTCTCCCTTTCTCCCCAGAATGCATGAGCTCAGAGCTGCTGGAGGAGCTGATGTCTTCAGAAGGTGGGTGGCCCAGGAAGGTGGGGAGCGGCGGTTGGCAGGGGGTGGGCAGCTGCTGGGAGGGGCCTTGGCCCAGAGTCTCAGCCTGATGCTCTCTGCAGTGTTTGCCCCTCTCCTCCGCCTTTCTCCACCCCCTGGAGACCACGATTACATCTACAACCTGGACGAGAGTGAAGGTGTCTGTGACCTCTTCGACGTGCCTGTTCTGAATCTCTGACTGACAGAGACATGCTCTGTGTGGCTGGGACACAGACTGTGTGACCTGGGGGCTGCCTGAGGACGTCCCCCATTCTACCCCTACACAGCTTGAGAGCCACAGACTCCTGGCTTCCCCAGCTTTCCCTCACTGCAGTTCTGAACACAACTCCCACTCCTGCACGAGCACCTGTACCGTGCTAGGAAAGTAGGGGAAAGGGGCTCAGCCCCCTTCACCGTGGAGCCAACGTTTGCCTCTTCTTTTCTGGGGCTTTCCTCCACTTAATGCCCTCTCAGAGCCCAGGCTCAGCTACCACTCAGTGGCACAGAACCGAAGACCTGCCATCACCCCAATAGGGCAGCTTGTCCAACCCTACTGCCCTGTTCCAGCCAACCCCCACTCCCCCCCACTCTGAGGTGGGGAGCCTAGGGTGGAGCCTGATGCTCTCCGGCACCACCCCAGCCTCCTCCACTTTTCCCCACCCCCTGAACCTGCAGCTCCCCTTGGACCTCTGTGTGTATCCCCCATCTGCCTGGCCCTTAGCCCTGAGAACCTATAGGTAGGGTTGGGGTGGGGGGAGTGCTAACAGGAAAGAACAGAGAGGTCTTTAGCTAGAAATCTGGGCAAGTGAGTCCCTAAGGATTGGTCCAATCTCCTGCTGCCCTGTAGGTCTCCCTCTCCTCTGCCTGCCCCACCCTTGTTTATTCATTTATCCTCATTTAGAGCCATTTCCAGAGATTTAGAAAGATTTGCAGTAACGAATGGATTCCTATATAAAGATTATTTTTATACTTTTTGCAGCAAAAGGAAATTGTAATATTTGTACAGTGTGCGAGTGAATAAAGACCGTGCCTAAGGCTGTATCTGATCTGGTTCTTTCTGGGCCCCTCCCTGGAATTCTGCTGGATAGGTGGTGGGACCGGGTGGGTCACCTTGCCGGAAAGGGAGGTGTGGCTGCTCTGGCAACCCATCCTCCCCGCCCCCACCTGCCGCACCTTGGGGCGGGGCGGGGCCGCCTCTTTGGGCGGGGCAGGCGCCTACCCCCGGGACTCCAACCCGGAACTAGTCTGGCTCCCTTGGGAAGGCCGCGGCGCTTGGCCTGGAGCGAGCCTGACCGTTGAGTGCGGGCCACGGGGTCCAGGCCTTGGACAGGGAGACGCCCTCGTTCTCGGAGGCACCAGACCAGGCACGCCCTCGGCCGGAGGTTGGACAGTCTGGAAACTACAGGCGTCCCCGCCCAGCCGGACCATGGCGCCCCCGAGGAACGTGGTGAAGATCGCGGTCCAGATGCGTGACGCCATCCCGCAACTCATCCGGCTGGACCAGGTCACTAGGCCTGTCTGGCCTCCATTCACCCCACCACTCACCTCTGGGCCGCCCCCCTTCCCCTCGGAACTCCCAGGTTCCTTCCCAACTCCTCCCCACACCTGCCCCATAAGTGACCTCTTCACTTGCAGGCAAAGCCTCTGGCTGCTGTGCTGAAGGAGGTGTGCGACGCGTAAGTGCAGGCTAGCCAGGCGGGGGAGGGGATTGGGAGATGGGAGGGCAGAAGGGAGGGGCGCCCCCTACCTGCCTCACTGAGTCTCTGCTGCCCGCAGGTGGAGCTTGGTTCACTCTGAACGCTATGCCCTGCAGTTTGCTGATGGACATAGGAAATACATCACTGAGAACGTGAGTCTTCCACTCCCCGCCAGGCCTATATTCCACTGTGTGACATCCCCACCCCCTGCAAGCACACCTGGTCTTGATTACTCAGACTCATCCCACTGTCTGGAATGTGATCTTTTCCTGACTCCCAAACCCTCCCTCACTGAGAACCCCAATTGACCAGTCCTCAGAGCCCTTTTTGACTTCTCTCCCTTTCTTTCCATCTTCTCCAGAACCGTACAGAGATCAAGAATGGCAGCATCCTGTGCCTCAGCACTGCCCCAGTAATGCCCTTACTGATCCCACCCTCTTTTCCTGCTCTTCTTCTATGCCTCCTTCCTGCCCACCTTCCTCTCTGCCCCAGATCTGGAGGCCAGGACTCCAACTCCGCAGTGCCCCACCTAGTGGACATCTGAGTCCCCACACCTCAGTTCTTCTACCCAACCTCCTCACCTCTCCCACCCCTGCCAGGACCTTGAGGCTGAGCGACTGTTGGGTGGGCTGCAGTGTGGGAGCCGTGAAAGGCGCCGGGAAACTCTGCAGCACCTCGTCTTGCTGGCCCCAGACATGACCTTTGCCCAGGAGGTCATCAGCCGTGATGGGCTTCAGAGACTAGGCACCATCATTGAGGATGGAGATGAGTGAGCACAGGACTGTGGTGGGTGGTGGACATGGTGGGGCTGGGGGTCCTGGTCTGGTCCTGCTCAGCCCCATATGTCCCCCCAGCTTAGGGGAATTGCTGGCCCTTGCACTGAGGGCCTTCTTGGAGCTCATGGAACATGGCATGGTGTCTTGGGAGACGCTCAGCATCCCTTTTGTTAGGAAGGTGGGTTGCCTCTTCTAGGGGCAGCAGGGGTGGGGTCAGGATCTGGCCTTCCATGGTGGTGAAATGCTAACAATCCCCTTCCCCTGTTACAGGTGGTATGCTATGTGAACATGAACTTGATGGATGCATCTGTGCAGCCCCTGGCTCTCAGGCTGTTGGAGAGTGTGACTTTGAGCAGCCCTGCCCTGGGCCAGCTGGTCAAAAGTGAGGTGCCACTGGATAGGCTGCTGGTACACCTACAGGTGTAAGTGTCTGGGGGTGGGGATGGAATACAGATGAGGGGTGTGGACCGAGACCCTGGAGAGCCAGCTGAGCCCTCCTTTTCTTGCCCCAGGATGAACCAGCAGCTACAAACCAAGGCTATGGCCTTGCTGACAGCCTTGCTGCAGGGGGCCAGCTCTACTGAACGCAAGGTGAGTGTCCCATCTGGTGGCTGGCTGTGGGGGCAGGAGCTGTTGGGTACTGTGCTCTATCCTGGGACTGCAGGGTGGGTGCTCATGGTGGGGCTAAATCATCTAAGTCCCTTTCCCACCCACCTCAGCACATGCTTGACTACCTGTGGCAGAGAAACCTTCGCCAGTTCATCTATAAGGTAGGAAGGACTGGGCTAGGCAGACCCCTCCCCACTTTCCCTCTCCCAGTAAGCCGACACTCACACCCGTGGGCTGGCTGTTCTGCAGAACATCATCCACAGTGCAGCACCGCTGGGCGATGAGATGGCTCATCATTTGTACGTACTACAGGCCCTTATGTTGGGGCTGCTGGAGCCACGTATGCGGTCACCACTGGACCCCTACAGCCAGGTGGGTGCTTTTGGAGTGCACAAGGCTGGGGCCAGCTAGAGAATGGCCTTGAATCTATGATCCTGATACTCCCTTATTCCACAACAATGACCCCAGGAACAGCGGGAGCAGCTGCAGGCCCTGCGCCAGGCTGCCTTTGATCCTGAAGGGGAGTCTTTGGGCACCGGGCTGAGTGCTGACCGTCGCCGTTCCCTCTGTGCCCGCGAGTTTCGAAAACTGGGCTTCTCCGTGAGCAACCCCTCCCTAGCTCCCCACCCCTGCCTCAACCCAGGGCTGCTTTGTTCCAGAGGCCTGGAGTCCTTACTGAGCTACCTGTCCCTCTTTCCCCAGAACAGCAACCCTGCACAGGATCTAGAGCGAGTGCCCCCCGGCCTGTTGGCCCTGGACAACATGCTTTACTTCTCCAGACATGCACCTAGTGCTTACAGCCGGGTCAGTGATATGGTGGAAGGGATACAGTAGGATGCCACCTAAGCAGAGTCTGTATTGCCTTAGCTGCGACTTCTATCCCGTTCTCTGTTTCCACTACCCCAGTTTGTGTTGGAGAACAGCAGCCGTGAGGACAAGCATGAGTGCCCCTTTGCCCGGAGCAGCATCCAGCTGACTGTGCTGCTGTGTGAGCTGCTCCGCATTGGGGAGCCCTGTGAGTGGACTGGGCACAGCGTGTCCAGGAACGGGGGACGGAAGGGCAGAGAGGGCCAGGGGCTGCACACACTTTCTCCCTGAGCCCCTCCTGCCCCCCTGCTCCAGGCTCCGAAACAGCCCAGGATTTTTCACCCATGTTCTTCAGCCAAGACCAGAGTTTCCATGAGCTCTTCTGTGTGAGCATCCAGCTGCTTAATAAGACCTGGAAGGAGATGCGGGCCACCCAGGAGGACTTTGACAAGGTGGGTGGGGTGGAAGCTAGGAGACCTGAGCCAGGGCAGGGGCTCTTCTGAGTAGGGGTCCAGAGCATAGTACTGAGCTGAATTGGTGACTCCAGGTCATGCAAGTGGTGCGGGAGCAGCTGGCCCGCACGCTGGCCTTGAAGCCCAGCTCCCTGGAGCTTTTCCGAACCAAGGTGAACGCGCTCCCCTACGGGGAGGTCCTGCGGCTGAGACAGACAGAGCGGCTGCATCAGGAGGGCACACTGGCCCCTCCCATACTGTGAGTAGATGGGAGTGGATCCCCGTCCTGGCTCCACCTTCCTTAGTGCCCATGGGCCTTGCCCCAGTCCCAGTCACCAAGCACCTCCTCCCCACCCCTGCCCCACCAGGGAGCTTCGGGAGAAGCTGAAGCCAGAACTCATGGGCCTGATCCGCCAGCAGCGTTTGCTCCGCCTCTGTGAGGGGACACTCTTCCGCAAGATCAGCAGCCGGCGACGCCAGGGTGGTTGAGGGGAGGGTGGGCAGAGAGTGGCTGGGTGGCTGGGTTGGGGTCAGGGCCCCTCTTGTCACTCCTTCCATCTTCCCTTTCTACCCACAGACAAGTTGTGGTTCTGCTGCCTGTCCCCTAACCACAAGGTGCTGCAGTATGGGGACGTGGAGGAGGGTTCCAGCCCACCCACCCCTGAGAGCCTACCTGAGCAGCGTAAGAATGGGGCAAGGGTCAGGATCAGCCACCTGCTCTCCCCAGACCATGTCGCAGGACCACCTGGGTCCCAGTGATCAGCCTAGCCTTCTTCCTGCAGTCCCTGTGGCTGATATCAAGGCACTGCTAACAGGCAAAGACTGCCCCCACGTCCGGGAGAAAGGCTCAGGGAAGCAGAACAAGGTGAGTGTAGTGGAAGACAGGGGCTCCTTCCCACCCACATCTGCCCTGCCCTGTTCCCTGCTCAGTGCTCTCAGCTCCCTGGCTTCCCCAGGATCTCTATGAGTTAGCCTTCTCAGTCAGCTATGACCATGGGGAGGAGGAGGCATACCTCAACTTCATCGCCCCATCCAAACGGGAGGTAAGTGTCTGGGCCAGGCTGAGCTGAGTTGGGCAGATGGGCCGGGGAAGAGATGGGCAGGCCCTCATGGAGCTGGCCCTGTCCCCAGTTCCACCTGTGGACAGACGGGCTGAGCGCCCTGCTGGGAAGTCCCATGGGTAGTGAGCAGACTCGGCTGGACCTGGAACAGCTGTTGACGATGGAGACCAAGCTGCGGTTGTTGGAGCTGGAGAATGTGCCCATTCCTGAGCAGCCACCTCCCATCCCCCCGCCCCCCACCAATTTCAACTTCTGCTATGACTGCAGCATCCCTGAACCTTGACAGTGAGGTTGGCCGTGGGCCACAGCTGCTGGCACTGCGGCAACCATGAAGAGTGGAGGGTGGAAAAGCCCAGACATCCGGACAAACAGAGGCTGCAGCAGAAATAAAGTCTGCTTGGCTCTTATGTATGTGTCGAGCCAGTTCTCAACCTGTGGGCCAAGCCTGCCTTCAAGCTTAGCTGGCAAATGAGATGGGGCATCAGGTCAAGGTCACTGCTTGGGGCCACAAACCTGGGGAGCCGTAGCTGAGGGTATTCTGCAGGAGGCTGGAGACAAGCTGGACCTATTGTCCTTCCACAAGATGAGTCCTCAGCCTTCCTGAGTGCTGGGCCTGCAGAGAGGGATGGCCTATGGTCTGGGGGGTCAGTTGAGGGACCTGTGGCAAGGCAGAAGGTGTTGTCCTAAGTGGATGCCTTCCTGGGCAACATGAGCAGGGGCCTAGTCTGAAAGCCATGTTTCTAAAAGGCTCCTAACAGTTTGAACTCAGTCCTCAGCCCTGGTTGGCCCTGCTCTTTGTCCTTTTCGAGGCCCTCTGGTGAGAGGCATGAAGGAATAGATGTGAAGCTGGGTCTGCTTTGTGCTGAAGGGCAAAATCAAGATTTCAAACCTGTCCCCTGGTGGTGGAAGGATGTGTTGATTCTGATGAGGGAATTCAGTGCAAGCCTTGCATTCTGATTCAAATCCACTGCAGCAGCAGGGTGTGGTGGTGGCCACGGACAGGCAAGACCACTGGGGACAGAAAGTGGTGAGGGGTATTGGGCCCAGCTGGAGGTCAATCTCAGAGGCTAGCACACCAAGCCACAGGGCAGGCTGAAAGCTGCCACCACTCTGACCTTCTCTGTGCCTCTCACTACCGCTATTTCTCAACACCATCTCAGTACCTTTTTAACAGTATTGACCATCAACATGTTACCTTGAAAACTGATGAAATGGCATCTCTTTGGAGAATGTGCTGGGAGAGCACCTGCTTCTGACTCAGGCCTCCAGGGCCCAACATGCCCACTCCTACATTCAGAGACTTCCCACCACAGTTGGAATAGTTCAACTTGCTATTGAGTTCAAAATGGAAATTGAGGTCAGGATCCCAGATGCAGTTAAGCCTTCTAATAGCATCAGTTCCTCCTCCCCAATGTCTCTACTCCTTTGTCCAGGCCACCAACATCTTGGCAAGAATCTCCTGACTTCCTGCCTTGCTCCTCTGGTCCTCAATACCCCAAGTCTTTCTCAAACATGAAGTTGATCTGATTATACACTCACATGCACACTACCCCCAACCTGTATTTTTCAGTGCCTCCCTGTTGTCCATGGGATGATGGTCACAGTTTCCCAACTGAGCAGAGTTGAGCTAAGATGGGCTGCAGACACGTGGTTTATGCCATCTAATAAAAGGCCTGTGGCTTGCAGAGTTCTCTGTGCTTGATCCAAGCTGGCATCCTCCCTACATCCTGTGAGACCCGCCCTTTCCTCCCCAGTGCCAGCTCTGGCCTGCACTGTGCATTTCCCTGGTCCTTTCTGATTGCCCTCTTCCTTCCCTTCTCACTTTTCACTGCCTTGAGTCTTTCCTTGATCTCCCAGGGTATGTTCATTGCTCCCCTGGGCTCCCAGTTCCAGGTGCTTCTCTATGCATGCCCTGCACACTGGACTGTCCCTGTCTGTTGGCTAATTTGCCTCCCCCAGTGACCGGGGCGCTGGGAAAGCTTTGGCACCTCTGAATCCCCACATAAAGTACAGTGCTGCAGGCACTCAGGCAGCCATGCTAGCTGTTCCTAGAACTGATGGATAGATGGACGAAGTGTGGGTGGACACATGAAGGGCCAAGTGGCTTCTCAGAGCTGCTGTTGAGAAGTCACTGGCACTGTTTAGGAGGTTGGACTAGATGCCCTCTAATGACCCTTCCAAGCCAGAGATCCTGTCCTCTCTCTTTTTTTCTTTCTGAAGACCACTGCATCCTTAATCATTGTGCTCCTCGGGTCTGTCTGGGATGTGCCTTTCCTGCAAGACATGCTTGGAGGCTCATGCTGGGAGAGGCCTCCAGGCTTCTAGTCTCCAACCATGTTGGGGAAGAAGTTAGGACTTGCTGGTGGTGCCTGTGGTGCTTTAGGTCAGGTGTAAGGAAGAAATTGTCTACGTGCCTCTGGTGTTTTGTCCACGTTGTCCCTGGGCTAGGCTGGGCTGCTTCAACTGAGGTAGGGAGGGGAGGGAGCCCTTTAGCCTGAGAACTTCAGACAAGGAGGTAAGATCTGGAATTTTTAATCTTGTTTGAGTTTACAACAAAGTCTGTGGCTTGGCTGCTAAAACTCCGTGCTGGTAAGGGCTGGGAGAGCTCCTTATAGGGAACAAGGTGAGGCACAGGCCTTAGGTGTGAGAAGTGGGCAGGGCAAGTGGCACAAGGTCGGCTCCTCCCCAACATCAGAGGCATCCCACCTGTGGGCCTGGCCTCCGGACCTAGGCCTGGTCAGGAGAGCAGGAGCTGGCATTTCTATGGGCCTGTGGCAGCAGCCTATAGCTGGAAGAGGCGCTTGCTGGGCTGTAGGGCAGACTGGAGCAGGAAGCCCCTTGTGCTGCCCCGGATTAGTTCTATCCCCAGTCCTAGAAAAGGAGTTTGTAGCTTGGGGTATGCGGCAGAGGAGGGTAGGAGGCATTCGGTCAAACTCCAGGTCAAGAGGTCAGGGCTGGGGACTCAGGGCAATGGAGGCTGAGCCAAAGGGTTGGTTACTGACCTGCCCCTAGAGCGTCCAGGTCAGGCCAGCCCCTCCCACGAAGCGGGACTGGATGCAGGCCACCTGAGGCAGTTGGGCTTGGAAGTGCCTGATGGCAGCCATGCTGATACCAGGGCACATGGACACATCTAACATCCGGAGCTGCTTGCACGCCTGCCCAATGGTATCCAGAGTTCTGTGGGGACGCCTCCAGTGAGTGCCTGACCTGGCATGGGGACCCAGCCCAGCCCCTGTACTGATTTGTGGCATCATCAGACAACTCACTGCTCTGTGAGCTGACTGCAGCTGGATAGGTTGAGGTGCCGCAGCCTCGGCCAGGAGCTGGCTGCCTGGGCCCAGCCCTCATCACTGAGGAGGCTGCAGTGACTCAGCACCAAGTGCTCCAGGCTGGGGCAGCCCTTGGCCACAGCCACCAAACCCTTGTCTGTGAGTGCTGGCAACAGGCTCAGTGACAGTTGCCTCAGCTGGGGGAACCGGAGCACCTGCAAGGATGGGGTGAGGAGTGGGAGGGTATGATAGGGCACTGGAGCCCAGGGCTCTTCCAGGTTCCCCCACACCCAGCCAGAGGTAGCAGAAGCCAAAGAGAATGGAACTTCTTCCAAGCAAAGAGTGGGTTGGCCTGGGCCTGAGTCTAGTGCCAGGATCATCAGCCTATCCACACCTCCAGTCCCAATCCCACACCTTGGCCAAACTGGCATCAGTTAGCTTGCTGCAGGCTGTGAGGTCCAACTCCTGCAAGGCCCGCAGCATGAGCAGGGAAGGGCCCTGTGGCTGGGGAGGCTCCTTGGGGCCTGAGGCCTGATGCTCCAACTCTTGATGTAGCTGTGGGAAGAGGCTCCTGCTTCTCAGGTTCCTCCTGAGTTTGGCCCTCAAATGGTCCTAGAGAGACATTCAGGAGGGGCGGGGGGTGGGGGTGGGTAGCTGAATCCAGGGACCGCCCCCGCCTTCCATGACCTGCACCTGGGGCTCCTGTGTAGGCTCTTCACTTGGTTCCCCCAGCCCCAGAAGTCCCCAGTCTTGGAGCTCCTTGCACCAGGCCAGGCGCAGGACTGAGAGGTGGGTTAGGTAGGCACAGATGGCCTGCAGGGTCCTGTTGGTGAGGGCCACACAGGAAGATAAGTCTAGCACCCTGAGGCTTGGGCTCAGCACTGAGATCAGGGAGAGCACTGAGGCATCCTAGGAGGGAAGTGGAGAAGAGAGAGAGCAATGAGCAGGTGACTTCTGCAAGGGTCCCTATGCAGGTTCTACTCAAGATTCCAGCCCCACAGGCAACAGAGAGGTACCAGTGGGTCCATAGAGGGAAGCAACAATGTCCCTGTGTTGGTGAAAGGTAGGGACACCAGGAGGAGTTTGCTGGAGGACAAAGGCCTAGATTGTCTGGGGCAGGAAGGATGCAGGTGGAAGTTTCTAAAGTATCTGCCCTGCCTGTACTCCAGGCCCCTCCTGAAGGTGTGGGCTGAGGCAGCCCTCTGACCACAGCTTATTGGACCCTCATTGGACATCTGACCCTAGCTGAGCCAGTCAGGTATGCTCCCTCTAGAATGTGAAGCAGAACTCTGAGGTCACTGTGGGGGTAGGGCTGCCACCTGCCAGAAGCAGGAGCTAAGGGCAGAGTAGAGGAAGCTGGTTTGTAAAGAGATGCAGAGATACGTGGGAGAGCTGATAAAGAGACACATGGCGGTAACAGGAAGACAGAGTGGGGCAGGGCAAGAGAAGCACTTGTGGGGGAAAGGAGACGGTGTTCAGGTTGGAATGCCCTGGGTACATTGACAGTTTGAAGGAATGATCCACTAAAGAGGGAGAGACTGATATTGCCAAGTTAGGGATGCCACCCAGAGGGACAGGGCTGAGTCCTAATGAACTGGCTGCAGCCAAGAAATGACCCTGTGACACATCATATTACCTCTGTCAGGCCCTGCCTGAGCAACCTCCCTGTGTAACCTCGGTGCCCATTCCCTGCAGACCCCTTCTTTCATCTTTCCTGCCTCCAGAACGAACACCTGCACTCAGTACCCCTACCCAGACTGCCCGGGTCACCGAGCACTTTGCATACGAGGTGTGTGCCACCTTGTGGGCTGGGCCAGCCTGGTGTCCTGGATCTCCCTCCATGCAGGCACATGGTAGGGGCTGAGCAGGGGAGTGCTGGCAGCAGCACTGTCTGTCCAGGCTCCTTTCCCCTTGTGTCCTAAGTTCTGTTGTCACTACTGTTCCTTGGACATAAACATTGGGCAGTTCCTCCCTGCTGCCACATGTGCAACTCCCCCAGCCACAGCCCTGGAGAGGAAGGAAGGAGATGGTGTGCTCACCTTGAGTGAGGCGCAGTAGGCCAGGCTGAGGGAGGCCAGTGGGGCTGGAGCTCTGTGCCCTGAACCCAGGGCCTGAGCCAGGCCCCACCCACTCACCAGGCAGCACTCTGCCAGGTCCAAGCTCTGCAGCTCCTGCAGGCCCCCCAGGGCCGTACATCCTGCGTCTGTCAGCCGCTGCAGCTTCCTCAGGCTGAGGCGCTGCAGGTGCCCCAGGCCCCGGCTTATGGCCACGAGTGCCCCGTCAGCCAGTCTTGAGCAGCCGCCGAGGTCCAGGGAGATCAGGCCCGATTGCAGGCGGCAAAGGGCAGCCACAGCCTCTGTGGAGAGGTCCTGGCAGCCATGCAGGCTCAGTTCCTGCAGCTGCAGCCCGGCCACCTGACCCAGGGCCTGCAGGGCCTCAGGGAGCAAGCCAGTGCCACTCAGGTCCAGGGCATGCAGCCTACCAGCCCTTTCCTTCACGAACCGCAGCAGGTTGTGGAAGGAGAGTTGGGAGGAGGAGGAGTCTTGGGGGCCAAGGGAGCTCCAGGCTGGGCCTAATTCAAAGGTGAGGTGACAGTAGGCCAAGGAGAGGCGCTCCAAGCTGGGGGCACAGCTGCTGAGCCGGTTGAAGCTGAGGTCGGTCAGGTCCCACAGGCCAGCCAAGTTGAGCTCACAGAGGCCACTCAACACCTGCTGGACCCGCTGTGCCGTCTCGGGCTGAGCTAGTAGCATGCCCGATGTGAAGAGGCTGTTGCAGCCACTGAGGTCAAGGATACGCAGGGCTGGGCAGCCTAGGATCAGGGCCACAAAGGCGGCCTCCGAGGGGCTGCCCCCACTGAGGCACAAGCTCTGCAGATGCGGGCCCAAGTGGTAGGCAACACACTCCAGCACCTCATGCGAAGCTGGTGAGTCATCCAGGTTGGTCAGGCTGATGCAGGTGATGCCCCTGAGGCCCAGGCTCTTGATGGCCGGGAGGGAGGCAGAGGACACAGGGATGTTGTACTGCACATTGGTCTAAGGGGCAGCAATAGGACTGGGGTTAGCCCTCTGGCTTCAGAGAGGGTTGGCCATCAGGTCTCTGAAGCCAGAGATCAGGGAAGGACCCTGTCACAATGGAGACCGCTGTGCTGTGCGGTGTCATGTGTGGTCGAAGGGGACAAGTCACTCTGGGGCTCAAAGGGGATGACTTGAGGGGAGGGCAGGAAGGTTAGTGATGGATGGGACTGGATGCCTACAGAGGGGTGGGGCATTGGCATGCTGGGGACAGGGGGCTGGGGGTGGCCTAGAGGAGAGCCAGTGAAGCGCCCAGGAGGCAGAAGGACAAAGTATGATAGATCCCAAACTTTGGGCCTTTCAGAAGGTGGCCCTGAGACCCACAGACTCAGGTCCTACTCCAGAGAGTCAGAGCTCAGCATTAGCTAAGCAACCAGCCTCCTTCGCTTTCTCGAGCATATAAATAGCCCTCAGAACAGCCGAAGGCAGTAAGAAGCAAAGCAATTGTCACCACCACGCCCTGGGTGGCCCAGGTGCCAGAAGTCTAGGGCAGGCAGTGAGGCCTTGGTCCCCTGGTGGCTTCAGTATCTTAGCCACATGAATGTTTGCAAAAATGGGTTTTGTGTGCATATGTGTGCATATGTGTGTGCGCACCAACATGTGTGGGTCCTGCAGGTTCCAGAGTTCAAGATGTGCTTGAGATCCCTGGGGTTCATCTCTGGAGTGTCCATCTTCTTTGTCCAGGTAAGGAAGGAGAAGTCTCCTATTTCTGTGGTCAGAAGCTAAGAGAATGAATCTTGTGGTGCCAAGAAAGTGGGGCTGGCCCTGCTGTGGAGGAACAGGGGAGAGTGAAGAGTCCATGGCTGGTGTGGGGTGGAGCTCAGAGGTGAGCTCAGGGTTAAGTCAGGAGAACAGGCTGGCTTGCGTAGACATTTGGGGAGTCCCAGTTTTCACAGAAACTTCCCTGATTTTGTGCCAAAGGGAAGTTGGGACAGGTCTGTGAGGAACAGGTATGGGGGAGGTTTTTTCTACCTTTGATGGAAGCCCAGGGTGCAGGCAAGCAGTACTCAAAAGCTCTTGCTTTAATCCATCAACATGATCCCAATGCAGGAAAGCAAGCTCTCTAAAAAACCTGTCCTGTAAGTTACTGCAAGAACAAGCGATGTTCCCCACTTCTACCCCACAGAACATCATCAAAAGGAAGTCAGAAAGGTAGAAATGACACATAATACACACTCCTACAAGACACTTATTACAGGATTCTCCCAGGAAGACACATGAAACTCATTCCCGGGTACAGAAACTAGGCTGGTTTCTGTCACAGAGAGAAACAGATACCTATGGCTGTCCTCATGGGAAGGAGTGTGTGGTGAGAAATGGGGGCCTGGGGCACCTGGCTGGCTCAATCGGCAGAGCACGTGACTCTGGATCTCAGGGTCATGAGTTCAAGCCCCACTTTGGGCATGGAGCCTAAAAGGAAGGGAAGGGAAGAAATGGGGGCCGGCTCCTGACTACTTCCACGGGAATCAGGGGTCAAACCGGGCTCCCTGTCCAGATCCCATTCCAGGAATGTAGGGATTGTGGGCCAGAGGATCACTTCCCACAGCCCCCTCTCGTGGACACTGGGAGACAATGGAGTAGTGGGAACCCCAAGGGCCTGCGTTCTTCTCTAAGATTTAAGGAGAGTGGGAAGATCCCACTGGGTGGGGAAGGTGATACAAAATGATGAAAAGAGCAGGGAGAAAAGGTTCTAGAAGAGAATGGTAAAGCAGACCTCCAGCCATTTGAAAGCCCTGCCTGACAGAGGAAGCATTCTGATGATGAAGAGTATGCTGTGGCTGCCAAGCGCAGAGCAGGGCTGGCTGCCGAGGCAGTACTACCTCCACCTTCACATCTTGTGCCCCCACCCTCCCACCCCCAGGGGCCTGCCGTAGTCCTTGTTTCTCTTGCTTCCTGAGCCTTGGCAGCCAGGAATGTTCTCATGTTCTTCCCTCTCCCACAACCTCCCTATGAACAGGCAGATGAACAGCTGAGGGGGGGCAATGGTAGTCAGCCTAGAGTCCAAGTCCAGGGTTGGTTGGTGGCAATAAAACCCATGAAATAAAGGCACAGGACCTGATGTAAAGCAGGTCTTAGCAGCTACTGGGAGGGGTGTGTGTGTGTGTGTGTGTGTGTGTGTGTGTGTGTGTGTATGTGTGTGTGTTGAGATTTAAGACCGCCTCCTTGCTCCCCACTGTTTTTCTTGGTGGTGTGGGGGCAGCCTCTAAGCCATCACCCAGGTGGTCTGCCTTAGACTCAAAGTGCAGGTGCCCAGGAGCAACCTTTTAGTGATATTTTTCATTTGTGGGGAGCAGAGCAGCAGACAGAAGAAGCAGGCTCCTGGATTCTGGTCTTTAGCCCCAGTGTAGGAAGGTACCCTTCCTAGGCCCTAGGAAGATGCTTCTAGAGGTCCAAAGGAGGACTGCAAGCATATCTGCTCTAGTTCCAGCTGCCTCATCCACAAAGGAGCCAACTAAGCCCCATGTCCTTTTTTCACAATGCTGGCATCTTAACTGTCAATGCCAAGTCATTTGGAAAACGCCCTAAATCTGCTAAAAGGGGCACATATCCCTTGACTGTGAGAGGCCAAGACTTCATTGTACCTAATGAAGCCCTGAGCTGAAACTGCAGGCTTGTGGGCAAGATTGGAAACCCATCTGATAGAGAAATGGCTCTCCCATCTGCTGGCATAGGGATCCCAAACGGCATGCTGTTCTCCAGAAGAAAGTGTATGCTCTGGCACCCAGGGGCTTTGGTCTATAGAGAGGAGCTAGACCTTGGGGGTCATTTCCAGAGGCTCCTGGGGGCCTTTATAAACACCCCAAGCAAGAGAAGGCAGTGGAGGGCAGAAGCTGAGCTGTCCTGAGTTCTTCACAGAAACCAACCCAGTGGCAGGCAACCAGGCTCTCACCGGAATGGGCAGATCCTGTGTTGGGGGGAGGGCAGGGGGGCACTGCCTTTGTCTATCTTCTTATTTGAGAAAAACTGGGATTAAGTGGGGGTAGGTCAGGGAGAATAACAAGTCATCAATCCAGCATCCTAGCTTGGCCTGGTGAGGCATGAATGAACCCCAGTCATGCTTTGGTGAACCAGTATCTTTGGTAGCACATACTAGCAGGGGGCGCTGCTTCCTTATCAACCTGCCCACATATGAGCCCTGGAAGATGGTTCCTGACGATGAATTCTGAAAATTGCTCTCTGGGACATGGTTGTGGTGGGATGTCAGCAGAACCCTAGATGCCATGTACCTGTGGCCTGGCCTTCCAGTGCTCCCAGCCCGGGTGGGGCTGAGTTTTGCAGAGCCACCAAATAGGTCTTTGTCAGCATCCCATCTAGGCCTCACAGTTAGCTGGAGGAGCCCCAGTGCTGAGATGGTGGATTCTACGGTCTCAAACTCTGCCCTGGCCTCTTTCTCCTCACTCCCTTATCCTATTCTAATCTATTCCTTCCTGACTGGCCACTTTTCTTCTCCTGCCCTCTCCTTATTTGCTGGACTCAAAGAACCTCTGCCCTGATTGCTTCTCCTTGGGGTCCTGTGGCCCTGCCTGCCATGCTGCCGTGCCCATTCTTCTTGCCCCCAGCCCTGCCAGGGACTATGAGACTGCTGCCTCCTCTGGGTCTATGCTGGGAGTACAGAATTCTGCCTGTGGAAGCCACAGTCTCCCCTCTTGCCTCCCCCACTGCCACCTCCTCCCCACCTTCTGGCTCTCTTCTCATCCCTCTCGAGGTTTCTCTCCATGCCCACCATTCTCTCCAGCCCCTGACACAAGTGCACCACCCTCCCCTCACTCCAACCTTCCCAGAGATGACCTGTTGTGTTTCAGAGAGAAGCCAAAGCCATCAGGTGGGAAGGCCCTCCCTTTGCCCTGTTCATATTCACCAGTTGTCAGGACCCATCCTAATCTCCTTCCCTCTCTTGCTCCTAATCCCCTTCTCTGGGCCTACTGGGCCTGCCCCACCTTCTTCCATAGTAACCCGCAGTCCACTGCTCCTTCCTCAGTTTACAAATGCCCCAGAGTCACAAAAAAGGCCTCCCTTGATCCTGCCTCCCTCTCCTCATTACTCTTGCTTCTCCCCTTTCCTCTGACGTCAGGTCTCTTGGAAGCATGTGGGCACACCTATACCTGAGCTAGCCGCCTTTTTACCCCTTGCCTCACCCACTTACCCCTCCCATCCAGCAAGGTCGTCAACACCTGGGGGCTCCTCTCAGACCTCCTACAAGTGTCCTTTCTGCCATGCCACCTGCTGTGGATGGCCAGTTTCCTCCATGCTATGTCCCACTGGGGGCTCTGTGGCTCTGCCTGCCTGGCTCTCCTCCTACTGTCTAGCCTGTTTCCCATCAGCCTCTTTTGGGGTCACCAAAGAAGAGAGAGAGTGAGTTCCTCATGGTATGTTCCACCCCACCACACACACACACACGTACGTGCACACACTCTCTGCTGTCCTCCCTGTGCGCCCTGGCAGACTGCACTTCATCCCAGTCCAACGACTTTATCTGCGGACCCTGGGAATTAGTTACCCGATGGAACTTGCCAGATACACAGGTGTAACATGACCACATCTGAATTCACTGTCTTATCCCCCACTGATGCCCCTTTTTCTTAACTCTTAGTGCCCTCTACCAAGTCACCCAAGTCAGAGATCTGGGAGCCATTCTAGACCCTTCTCTCACACTCCACATTCATGGTGACCAAAGTCCCTTCCATCTTATCTCTCTGACACACTGTACCATGCATGTCCCTCTGCTCCTGCCTCATAGCTTGTGCCCTAGATCAGGTTCCTGTATTGTCTCTCAGAAATACATTACAGCAGTTGTCCCCTTTTGAAGGTCCTGGCCCTCAGTCTTTCTGGCTCCATTCTAGTCTTGGTACTGTCACCAGGTGATCCTTATAAAAGGCAAATTGACCATGCTCTTCAGACCCCTTGAAGGTTCTCTACTCCATGCGACGGACGCTGAGCTTCTCTGCCAGCACTGGAGCCCTGCCTACTTCTTTGCGCCCAGCTTTCCCACACCTGCCCCCGCTCCCCCTCCCTCCCGCCCCCAGCCCTGGCTCTGGGAATGGCACTTCTTATTGGTGCCTCATGGTGCCATGCCTCCACTTGGCTGCTTTTTCTGTTTGGTTGTAGTGATGAGTGTGAGGGTTGTCTCACCTCTCACCTACTCCTATTTGTCTATTTGGCAAATATTTATTCCCCTCTCTAGCCTCATCCCAGGCACGCCCTTCTCCATGAAGTCTTTTCTGAATCTTCTCTGATCCCCTGTGTCCCACACAAGACTCCAAATGCAGCACTACTACTACCTACCCACTCGTTTGGCTTGTGCTTACTACCAACTCACAAGTGCTGTGCCTCCCCCAGCCCTGCAGCCCCAGGGCCCAGCACAGGGCTAGGCACAGACAGGCAGCATCAGTATCTGAGTGAGTGAGGGCTCTCTGAGCAGCTCTGGTAACTCTCCCACTTCCTTCTGCCCTGGAAGATTCCAAGCCTTTGTGCTGAGGGCCCTGCCTCTACCTCTCTTTTTACTTCCCTATGACAATGTGGCCCCCAGATTCACCCAGCAAAGAGGCCACTAGCTTCAGAGGAGCTTCCTCAGCAAACAGCTCCACACTGCCACTTCCTGAGAAGCGACATCCTCCCCACCCTATCGAAGACCAGGCCTGTATCACCTCAGGTGGCATCCACCATTTCTCACCTCTCTTCTTCATTCATTCACATTCGCCCCTCCTTTATTACTCTCCGCAGCATAAGAACACATTTGAGACTTCTCCCAATGGAAATCCTTTTGTCAAGTCCCCTTAACCTCTCATCATTGCCCCATTTATTTCCTTCCTTTCGTGGGGAAATTTCTTGCAAAGGAGGTCAACTGTCTACACTGTCCTTATCTCATTCATTCCTCCACACACCTGGCTTTTCCTCCAGATGCCAAGTGTTGCTGAAGTCACTGGGGACCTCTCTGGACATTGGACATCACAGACACTATCTGCTCTTTATTTTCTGGACTCTTCATGGGATATGACACTGTTAGTCATCCACTCAACACTGTAAATGCTCTCCACTTATGACTTCTGCCCCCTCTTCTCACTGGAATCTCCTCTATGCCTCACTGGTGCCTCCTCCATACCATGCCCTTAGACTGGTGTACTCCCCCTGGGGATTCTGCGGCCTGCTCTTCCTATGGATCGTCATGTGCTCCCTGGGGCAAGTTACTTAGATCCATGTTTCAACCTCTACCCATTCTGTAATGATACCCAACTCTGTATTTATTACTGAGACATTTCTCTTGAACTCCTCATTCAGAAATTCAACAACCAACTGCATCTCACCATCTAGATGTCTCATACTTCAATTTTCCACAAGTCCAACTATCTTTACACACTAACTAAGCTCAATGATACAGGACAGATTACATGACAACAGACCCTATGTGTATACACACATTTAATGTGTGACAGAGGAGAAGTCCAACCCAGAAAGGAAGGGGAAGTTTATATATAAATGGTATGAGGGCTATTTGAAAACTAATTAGTTTAGTTTCTTATCTGACAGCATAAATCAAAATAAATTTCGCCAATTAAAAAAATTACTATAAAAATTGAAACCATAAAATAGAAGAAAAAATTGTGTTGTGAACTTAAAACCTCTCTAAAAAATAGAGTCTAATAAAAAAAAGGAGAGAAATATGAGGTACATCAAATCACTGAGGAGGCAAGGGGTCTCCAAATTTAAAAAGCAAGAAAACAAAAGATGTTCAGGATCCACAACATAGAAATTTAACCTCTGTATCTCATAAATAAGCACATACCTACAAATCAAATTCAAAGGCAAATATGTTAGGAATATATTTCAATGAATATGTAAAAGATTAATCTCTTTAATATATAAAAGGTTCATACAAATGGATAAGGAAAATACTACGATGCTAATGATTAAATGGATAAAGAACGTGAATAAACAAGAGAAGGAAATAGAAATGGTCAGCTAATGAGAAAACTGTTCAACCTCAGGAATATTCAAAGAAGTCAAAATTAAAACAAACAAGGAGCTTTCACTGCTTGCCTTTCAAACTGTCACGGATGTCTGCATGCACTTCTGAGCTGGGCTGTCTCCCCACACCCCGACTCACCCTCTCCAGTCCACTCTGCACTGCAGAGATCTAAGACACATCACACCTTGTCACTCCCCTGCCTTAACATTCCTTTAAAGGCTCCGTGATGGTAATCAGGATGGAACCCCAGCAATAGTGCCAGTTTGCAGCCTGACCTCTCTTTAGCTTCATCTCCCACCACTTCTATCTAAGTTCTAGTCACATGGAACTTGTGTGGTCATATCCAGAACTGTTTCACACCTTGGCGCCTTCACCTGTGCTGTTACCAGTATGGAAGACCAACCTTCACCCTTATCCTATTCCATGAGGAAACTTTCCCTGATGCTGCTGCTCTCCTTTGGATGCCCTTCTTCCTGTTCTTGTTGCACCCTTCATTCTAATGTCATAGCACCCAACACACGACATCACGATCACTAACGTACTTGTCTTTCTCCTTCACTGGACTATGAGCTCCTCTGGGCAGGGGACTATGTCTTATTCATCTGTAAAGTCCCAGCACTGTACCCAGAGCCAAGTATGTATGAATGTAACATATGTGTGAACAAGTGTGCATGGATAGATGGATGGATGGATGGATGGATGGATGATGTATGAGCAGGGCCACAAGCAAACTGAAGTGACAGACAACTGAGAATGGGCCAGATGAGGGTGGCCACCTTACCTCCCGAAGAGCATTCTGGGCTGCACAGTACCAAGCCCGACTCACGAGGGAGGCCTCTTTCTGATCTGACAGAGGCAGGAAGCTCAGAATATATGTGAGCATCTGAGGGAAAAAGACAGGACATTGGAAACTGTAAGAACTGGGGGCCTTTGGAACCTTCTCCACCTGGTAGAATAGTAGGTCTGAGGGGACTGGAATACTGGCTTCTAGTTCATCTTTAATCCTAAGCTTCATGGGATCTTCACTTCCCCTCTCCAGCCTCTAAGGATCTTTACTGTGAACAAACCATTCCTGAGCCCCGCCTGGATGCAGGTTTGTACTGATTGATAAAAAGCAAACTTCCCACTCAGTTTGGTAAAAAAGAGCCTGGGCACTGGGACTAGATAAACCTAGTTCAATTGCTTATCTATCACCTGACCTCTCTGAGTCTTGCTTTCTAATCTGTAAAATGGCAAATGTAGTGAGATCTAAATGGGTTATGGTGAGCATCAAGTAACGTAGTAAAGGGTCTGGCATAGGACCTCAGACACAGCAAGTCAGGTCTCCTCCTCTGATCTTCAGAAGCCACACCCCATCCACCTGCCATCACGGGTCAGGCTCTGGGTCTTCCCTCTTTCCCCATCTTCTCCACTGCCAACCCGCTTTCTCAGCTGGCTGTTAAGCTATGATCCCAGCAGGACCCAGCCCAGGTGCTCAGGCCATCACTCCACACATGCTCTGTGAGCCTGGAGGCCCTATAAGGGACCGGGAATGGAGTCGCCTGTGAGGCCAGGAATGATCTAATATTAACTATTCTTTTCTTCTGGAATCTTCTCTCCTGGACCATTGTGACACTGTGTTTTCCAGGGCTCCACTCACCACTCCAATTGCCCTGTTTCCAGATTCTTCTGTGGCACCCAGGGTTCAGACCTGGGTCTTTCAATCTGAGGTTTATTTCCGAGGATAATAAATTTGTTTGCATGGCTTCAACAGTTACCTCTACAGGAATAACCAACAATTCAGTATCCCCCTATTGTCTCATCATTCATGTGCTGGTCCAGTGTTGCCAATTGTCCACAGGATCCTTCATCTAAATGTTTTACTATCACCTTTATCTCAACCAAAATTCATATTCCCAGTCTAAAGCATCCCTTATTCCCAACTTTCCAGTATCTGAACTTCAGTGCCAACAGTGCATCTCACCTGAAGATCTTGATACTTTGAACTCTTCATGCTCTTCTGTCCCTTGCTGTCAGATACAGGTGTACAGCACAAGCTTTAGGCCAGGCTAACTTAGACTCATTCAAATCCCCACTCTACTGCTTCTGAGCTCTGTGACTTATGTGGCCTCAGGCAAGGTAATTGACCTCTCTCAGCTTCAGTTTCCATACCATATACATATATACAGGTATATATACATATATTTAATAGATATAATGTGCTTGACAACTAGTAGATGTTCCATAAATGGTTGCTGGATTGCTGCTACTAATATTTTTACCACTGAAACTTTAGAACCTCAGCAGCCCAGATCTTCATTACCCCAGACGTGGGGCGCTTCTACAATCTCCCACCTGCCTCCAGGCTCATCCTTGCTAGTCATTCTGCACACTGCAACAAGGTTAACTTTCCTTAAAAAAAAAAACAGCATTCAGTCTTAGGATATCCCTGATGAAAACCTGCAGGGTACCCTAATGCCCTGAGGACAAAATCTCCACTCTTGGGTCAGCACTGCCAGGCCCTATGCCTGACCGGATCCCTGATTCCAGAGCTTCCCCAGTTCAGTCTCCCCACTGTCCTATAAACATAGCATGCCTATTACTTTTTGCCTATGTGGGTCTCTTTCCTGGAATGCCCTTCCTTAACCTTGACCTCACCAGTGCATTCTAATCTCTTCTTCCTTTCTTTGATTCCTAGCACCAGAAGGTACTCAGCCAATACTTAACTGGATTGAACTAAAGATGGACAGTCCTATATCTCTATTTTCACCAAAGCCCTCTACCTCTATTGTCATCAAAGGTTTGCTAAGGGAAGGGATGGGGAGATAAAGCAGATCATTTTACCTGAGAGAAGTACTGGGGACTGGGGAGAACAGCCTTCTAGGCCAGGAAGGCTAGGCATGGGGAAGAGAACACTGATGAGATTGGGACTGACTAAGCCCCCAATCCCAGGGGAAGGCAGGGAAACCTATCTGAGCCAAGTTAAGACAGTGGCCATCCTGTCTTTTGGGGCTCAGCAACCAACCCAAAAAGCAAAGGGAGAGGGCAGTACACCTGTCCTCTCTGAGGGGAAGGAGCATGATTCTTTGAACTGAGAAGGGGGTAGCTTTTCTAGAGGGAAGAAGAGGCAGTGATAAGGATGAAGAGGCCATCCCATGAACCCCATCCTAAGGGGCTACTAGAGATAAAACTGGTCATTCCTAGGATCTATGGAGATGGAACAAACATCCTCTGGAGCCCAGGAGATAAAGGATGCCATGGCAGGGGAGTCAGCGGAGTGGGAGCTGTCTTATTCTTGCTAAGGAGAAGGACCACCGTTCCGGGGCCAATGAGTAAAGGGTGACTTGCCTCTCACGGACAGCAGGAGGGGGCTGCCAACTCTCAAGGCAAAAGGGATGGAGAGACCATCCCAAGAGACCACTGGCAACAAAACCTGTTCTCTGTCTCTGGCCAATGGCGACAGAGTGCTCTTGCTCCAGGCTAAGGAAAAGGCGCAAACATCCCATGGGGTGAAGGAGGTAGGGGCAGCCATCACTAGGGGCCTAGGGAGTGGGGAGCAGGCCTGTCTTCGGTGAAGTAATTCAGCGACTGTGCCTGGAATTGATTGAAGGGGGCAGTCTGCTTCCCACCGCCAGGGGGAGGGGCAAAGGGAATGAAGTGATCACCCCAAAGAGGCCAACGAGGATACGGCCCGTTACCCTTCGGGGACGATTGTATGAAACGGACATCTTCCAGAACTGAGGGGGAAGGGGCGGCCATCTCTAGAGAGGTGGGTAGGCTGAGACCCTGTCCTGATTGAGGTGACGAGGCAACCAAATCGTGGGGCCGATGGGGGTGGAGAGAATGGTTCCCCCAAGCTAAGGTGATAGGGTGGCCCAAAGGCGGGGCCGTTACCCATAGCCAGCAGATCCTGGGATCTCCCCGGCGGGTCGTTTCAGCCAGGCGGGCAGAGCCGGGCGAGCTGTCTGACAGCCCCTCCCCACAGCCCGGGACCCCGAGGGCGGAGCCTGTCCCAAGCTAAGCCTGAAGGCGGACTCCTCTCACCTCCTGGGGCAGCGACTCCGCCATCGCATCCCAGCCGCCACCGCCCCCGTGCAAGCCTTTCTGGGAAATGTAGTCTTACCGACTTTCGGGGGGAGGGTCTTGGGAAGGAAGTGGATCCCCCACTTCCGTCACAGTTGTGACGATTTGGGTCTGCACCGGAAGTGCCTGTGCTGCCGATGTGGTACCTTTTGACCGCGGTTTCGGTTGCTCTGCCTTGTTTTCCTTGCTGGGTGTTTGCGTCGCGCCATGGCGGTAAGGAGGGCGGGTAGGGCGGGGTTCGCAATGGCCGAACCTTCCCGGGGTCGGGAGACTGAAAACAGAGGAAGGACATCAAGGGAAGCGGGTCAGCCAGAGGGGGGCGCCGTGAGGTGGCCCTACCGTACTAGAGCTAGCGGGCGGAATGGAGCCGCGCACGACCATAGGAGAAGTGATCCGGGAAGGGAGTGAGCGTCAGTACCAGGCTGTCCCAGACCTGGCCGGAGATCTTAGGGGCCTGAAAGGGGGTGGGCGTCAGCCAAGATCTGGACTACTCCAGCAAAGGCCGGAAGGGCGCACCATTCAGCGCCCCTCAGGAGTCCCCCTTGAAGGGGTTGGTCAGCCCAAAGCTGGACCAGGGGAACCAGGACATACCAGCCTAGTGTTGGAATTTTCCAGGGTGAGCAAGAGGCGATCGTAGCTAAGGGGTGCAGCACAGATGGTGTCAGCTCTAACCAGGATGGAATGGAGGAGGGGTGGACATCTCTAGGATTGTGCTAGATTGAGCACCATGGGGATCTGGGTTAGGTGCAGGAGTAATTCTGTAGCTAATCAGAGTGGTGGGCAGGGTGAGGAGGACCCTGGCTGAGGAGGGCTCTGACAGCATCTTACCATCCCTCTGCAGCCCAAGGGCAAAGTGGGCACGAGAGGGAAGAAGCAGATATTTGAAGAGAACAGAGAGACTCTGAAGTTCTATTTGCGGATCATACTGGGGGCAAATGTAAGTGCCTTCCTCCTTTCTTCTGTGCCCACCCAAGGTCCCATTGTCCTCATTTCTGGGTGTGTGTGTGTGTGTGAGTGAGTGAGTGAGTGAGGGGGTGGTATGTGACAGCCATGTGTAGTTTTCCAGAAGAAAACTACAATTAAAGAAAGGAGAATGGACCCTGGCACAAAGAAAGTGCTGAGTAGTCAAAACAAAACAAAACCAAAAAAACCAAATGAGGGTTTGAGTCTCAGATGAACTTGAGCCCATTCTTCTGATCCCAAATACACAGGGCCTTCTTTCCTGGACTGACACATCAGAGGGGAGCCGGGGTACTCAGGACACAGGGAACAGACCCCTTTCCCCCACAACCCTATGAGAAACAACTTGTCTCTTTCCACAGCCTGGCCTAACTTTTGGTCACAGTCTAGGGAGACCCGTGGTTTAGGGTAGGTTTTGATTCCAGCCTGACCATGTATCTGCTTACAGGCCATTTACTGTCTTGTGACCTTGGTGTTCTTCTACTCATCTGCCTCATTTTGGGCCTGGGTAAGTGTCCCCTTTCCTGGGGAGTGGGTGAGTGTGTAGGGTTAGTGGCTGGTCTTTGATACCATTCTTATTCTGCAGATGGCCCTGGGCTTTAGCCTGGCAGTATATGGGGCCAGCTACCACTCTATGAGCTCAATGGCACGGGCAGCCTTTTCTGAGGATGGGGCCCTGATGGATGGTGGAATGGACCTCAACATGGAGCAGGGCATGGCAGAGTGAGTGTCCCCCGCTGCCAGCCCAGGTGAGCGGCCCCAGGGCTGGGGTTTTGGGGCCCAGATAGCCCAAGACCCACAATTGCCCACAACTTGAAAGAGTAGAAGGGAGATGAACTGGGGCCCATCTCCTATTTTTGGCCCTTGCAGCCTCCTTTCTATTCACAGGCACCTTAAGGATGTGATTCTGCTGACAGCCATCGTGCAAGTGCTCAGCTGCTTCTCCCTCTACATCTGGTCCTTCTGGCTTCTGGTGCGTGGGTTGTAGGGCTCCCAAGAAGAGACTGGGGCATCTAAACTTTCTATTCTTTCATTTCCTGCACCAGGCTTCAAGTTAACTTTTCTGTCCTAGGCTCCGGGCCGGGCCCTTTACCTTCTGTGGGTGAATGTGTTGGGCCCTTGGTTCACAGCAGACAGTGGCACCCCAGCACCAGAGCACAATGAGAAACGGCAACGCCGACAGGAGCGGCGGCAGATGAAGCGGTTATAGCCACTGACATTATGGCCACAGGCTGCACGGCCCCCATGCCAGGAGCAAGGAGGGCCTCGTCCAGGGCCCAAAAGCGGTCTGAGGTATAGGATTGTTAAATAAATGGCTCAGAATGTGGCTAATGGCTGTGTGGGTGATAATGAGGGCGAGACAGGAAGAGCCAGTCGTTTGATATTAGCCTCCTGCTACAGACTGAGTGTGGTACCTTCAAAGAAGGAAGAGAGTCTTGGATTGGCTAGGAAAACTTTATTATACTCCATGCATTCAGGGAGCTCATACAAGTACATATACACACACAAACACACAATTGCATACAGGCACACACAGCTAATACTGCTCAAGGCACTGTCCACTGGGCACACAGTGGCCTTAGGGTTGAGAAAAGGCCCAGAATTCTGCTTTGATTCCTCCTCATTCTCTAGTCTCTTACATTGCAGGCTGAGGCCCGTCCATGCTCTAGAGGCAGTACCTTCACACCTCCAGGCCAGGACCCTTGCTCAGTCCCAGTGCCTGCACCAGGTCCTCTCCGAGCCCGCTCTTCAACGTCCGTCTCACTGCAGGAACAGAGCAGAGTTAGAGAGGGTTGATGTGGTTAAGGCGGGTAGTGGGCGTTTGGGGAGTACTCACAAGACTTGCGGTTGCCACGGGACCGCTTGCGCTCCCGAGCAGCTAAGGCACGAGGACTGCTCTTGGTCACTGACTGTACCAGCAGGTCCATGATCTCATCTGAAGTGTCACTGGGTAAATTGGAGACTGGGGGTTCTTCTGGGGGTGCAGTGGAGGGCCCCATTGCTGTAGGCATGACTGGGGAGGTGCTCTGGACCATTCCTGAGAGAGGCCAGATAGAGAAGTCAGGATAAGGTGACCCCAAAGCCCATTGCCCCCAGTGGCCATAGGTCCCACCTCTGCTGCGGCGGCCATGTGTGGTGTCCTCCGGCTTGCTGGTCAGCAGACTCTTCATGCTGGCATGACTGTCAGCATCACCCCGCCCTGGCCCACTGCCCACGGCCACTGGGACAGATGGGTTGCTGGGGACTTCCCCAGCCACACCTGAGAACTTTTCTGTCTGTAGAGGGGAGAAGGGTGAGCTGGGCGCAGGGGAAGGAAACCACGGGGGTGGCAGTCCAAACCTGGAAAAGGTACCTACCTCAGTGATCATGCGGCCCCGTGTCTTGTTGCGCTCACGGTACGTGGCCCGCTTTTGCTGCTGCTGTAGCACCCGTTCCCGGCAAGTCCGATACTCCAGTGCAAACTCACGCAGCGTGTGGCAGAACTGCATGATGCGCACTTCCCGGGCTGCCTGGGCCGTGTACCCCAGGTATAACAGGAAGGCATGGAACCTAGGCAGGTTGGGGTGGGGAGGGATGGTGAGTCCTGCTTAGGGTGTGAGGGATGGTGATAGCAGTCCTGCACTCTGCCCATGTCCCCACCTGTTGCAGACACGGCGGTGTACTACCCGCAGCATGGCAACACGGCGGCCACACTGGGCCAGGAAGTGGGTGAGGCGGGCACGTAGGGCTGGGGCCAGCTCGTGTTTGGCCAAGTTCCGTAGACTCTCCTCAGCTGCCCGGCTCCGACGCTCCAGCTGCCCCAGGTTCTCAGTCAGCTGCTCAAAGTCCACCTGGAAAGGCAGAGGGTATGCATGTTGTCCCCCCAAAGACAGGCACCACCTGAGGCTGCCTCTGTCAGGCCAGCCAATCTGGTCCCTAGAGATATAGAGAGCCAAAAAGCCTCCGCGTGCCCTCCAAAAGCTCACAGTCTAATCTAGGAAAGAGACAAGTCCATTTGATCTAATGGGGAATGGAAAAGCTCTCTTGAGGGAAGTGGTGGCTAAATGAAGACCCACAGACAGTAGGTGTAGCCAGGCCAATAGAGGAAAGAATGTTTCTGGCAGAGGATACAGCCCACACAACACCTGTAGCTGAGCACACTCTGGCACAGTAGCCCAAACACGGAGGAAAAGCCAGCCCCAGAAAGCAGCACTCCCTTTTGCCATGGCTGGTCTTAGTCAAGCCTCTGGCTGGTGCTAACCTTGGCACAGCGAGTCAGGGCGGGTATTTCTGAGTAGAGGTCAGAGGAATCAGGCCGGGTCTGGAGAACCAAGGAACAGAGATGGTGCAGCAGTGACTGTCGGCGCACTGTGTCCTTCACCTCTGACACCTTCTCCAGGTAGCTCAGCTCAAAGCCGCTGCTCTGAAAGGACCCCATCTGAGCCTGGGCCTAGCAGGCTCCAGAGCCCTGGCCCCCAGCCCTCATGCACTCCCACTAACCTGGGAACCGTTGAGGAAGTTGCCCACAGCCAACAGGGTGGCCAGGATACAGCGGAAGGTGGCATTTTGCACCAGCTGTTCCATGCCCACTTTCAGGTCAAATAGCGGCTCTGCGATTTCCTGGAGTGGGAGACAAAGGACTCTCAAACTACCTGGTCCTTGTGCTCACCTGCCCCACTTCCTGCCACATGCCATGACCTAAGTACCCGTTCCATGCTGTCATAGTCCAGCTTGAAGGCCCAGAGTTGTAGACGTGCGGCCAGGCCCCCAATGGAGGCAAGGGTCATCAGGAAATTCTCAGCTGGGCCCAGGGGTATGTCAGGATTGGCCAGCTGGGCCTCCTCAATCTTCTGCCGCTCCTCTTCCGTGGGCATCATAGTCAGCAGTTTCTGAGGATGCAACCACCACCCCACACAAAGTCCCCTCAGTGCTGGCCTGAGGCCTCAGATGTTGGTTTTGACTCATCCCTAGGTCATTTGGTCATTTGGGGTATCCCCAGGGCCTGGGGAACTGCTCTGTAGAAATGCTAAGCCCATGCCCACCATTGGGAGGGACAGGAAATGCCCACTGACCAAAGGAGAGGGCCAGACCTCGCACCTCCCTGTCACACCCTTAGCTGGTATCCCTACCTCAATGCCATCCTTGCTGACAGCAAACTCATCAAAGTTGAGCAGGGCAGCCTTAATGACATGCACAGGTGGCAGGGTGGTTAGGCCAATGTTGATAGCGTTGCTGCGCTTGGGGTCCAGCACTGTGGTCATTGTCCGGCGGCCCTCACCAGCTTTCTTTAAAGTTGGCAAGAGGGCAGTGTAAGATTGGGAAAGGGACTAGCTGGGGCAACAATCTACAAGGGCACTCTAAATAGCCCCTCTAAATAGCCAGATGGTGGGGGCACCCCACAACCAGGGATCTGGGATATGTAAGGCCTTGGGATGAGCTTAGATTCTAGTTAGGGCTAGGCTCTGCTGATTCCTTGTTGAGAAACCTCTGACAAGACTCAATGCCTTTCTTTGCCTTGGTTTCCCCATGTGGGAAATGAGTGGCTGTCCCTGGCAGTTCAGACCCTTCAGTTCTGATTCCCTCCTCTTTCCGCTGGGGTTACCTTGCAGATGAGGGTGGGTTTACCTTGGAAGGCAGCACATCTTTGGCACGGGACTCAAACAGGTGTTCCAGCCGGGCTGTGTCCACCGAGACAGGTTCCAGTGAGGCCCACAGTGTGGGGCAGGGCCCAAAGCGGCTCCCAGAGCCTTCATGACCCCCAGCCAGCTTTAGCTCCCGCCAGAAGAGTTTTACTGTCTTCCTCTTGGTGGGGAGGGCTAAACCATCGGGTGCTGAGGGAGGAAGGGGAGTGGTGGGAGGTGGAGGTGGTGGGAGTGAGCCTTTGATGGGTGGGGGAGGTGGGGGTGGAGGAGGTGGGCCACCTCCAGAGAGCACAGGCAGTGGGGGCGGTGGGGGTGGGACCCCTTTCCCAGCCTCCACAGCCTCCATGTTCAGCATGTCCTCGTCTTCATCCTCCCCCAAATCTGAGAAGTCCAGGTCTCCAATGCAGAGCTTAGGTACACGGATAGGGAATTCCTGAATGGGCTCAGCCTTGGGGCTTGGTGGGGCCAGTGGCTCCTTGGGCTCTGGCTCAAGGCTCCGCTGGGCCCGGAGCAGACTTCGGGGGGCAGGGCTCTGGGGTGTTCTGGGTGCAGGGCCTGGTTCTGGGGAGCCCCATAGTTCCCGGGTATCTAGAGAAGAGAAGCAGCTGTCAGTGTCACGCCCTCTGGAGCAATAGGGCAACATGAGTGGATTCTGCCCACCCACCTACTCACCTGGGTGTCCATCAGCCTCATCAGGCATGGCCTCAGCCAGTGTCTCTGCTCGGCCCTGGGCCAGTGCAGCCTGCTTCTCTGTTTCTGCTGCTGCCACATTCTCCAGGAACCGGGCTCTGAGGGGAGGTACTTGTCAGTGAGGGTGTCTGACACACCCCAGCCCAGGGTGGTGTACATGCCTTGCTGGGCCCCTGGGCACTGCCCCAAATTGCAGGCACACACAGACATACAGAGAACAGTCCATGCGCTGAGCAGACCCAGGACTTGCCCTCCCAAGGCAGCCCCTGTTCATTCCTCCACATCTGGGGAGGGTCACTGCCAACCCAGCATTCCCAGGTCAACATATGGGGAGAAGTTCTACTTAACAGCTAACTTGCAACCTTGCTGCTGTTCACATTCACTGTCTGATTCTAGACCCTTAGAGCAGGGGAAGGGGATAGCTGTTCCAATGGGCACACCAGGCTGTCCCATGTCTGGTAGTTTCTGAGAGCTATGACCCATGTCTAGAAAAGGGCCTGGGAAACAAGCATTCAGCTCAAGAGTCCCATGCTTTACTGAGTGAGCTACCACAACAGGCATTCAATTTATGTTGGAATAATGAATGTGATCCAGTGTCTATTTTTCAGCCCCTCTAGCCTTTGTTGGCTTTCAGTCTCTGCCCTTCTTCCCTCAGCCCTAGGTTGCTCCTCCACCCCTATACCACACAGCACCCTAGATCCTAGCCCCCTTCCCTATTCCTGGGCTGAGGACATGGAAGAATGGGCTCCAGATTGGGAGTCCGTATCTTCATTTCTGGTTGAAACTCGTTAAGGTGTCACTATTGAACACTATGACCCCAGTGAACTGCTTCCCAGTGCTTGGTCCTTGGGTAACAAAGGAGGGCTATGTATGGGAGAGGATGGGCCTGAGAGTCCCCCAGCTCTGGCTGCATGAGGCACATGGAACCCCCGCTGGGGGAAGCAATGCTGAAGCCCTGAGCAAATGGCAGGCCTGGCAGGCTGGCCTCTGTACTTACTCCAGCACTGCCTGCTCAGTAGGGGACTGAGAGTCAGGTGGGCTCTCAGGGGCCCTGGGTAGGGGGGATGAGAGGAAGAGATGGTAATTATGGTGCTTGCTCCACTCCAAAGCCCAGTTGCTTGTACCCACACACAGCTGGGCAGTAATATCAGGGGTTCCTTCCCAGCCCCAGTGGAAAGAGGAGGGGTGGGGGTGACAGGACATGAAGAAACTGGAAATGGAGGGGACAGACTGACATGAAGCAGGACAGGGCATAGTAAGAGACAAAGAACAAGAGAGTCAAGAGACAGTGACAGAAATAAAGAAGGGGGGCAAGGAGATAGATGACAAAGAGCAAAGACAGGCAGAATGCCAGAAAGAGATGAGGAGACAAGCAGGAGGAGTAAGAGGTCCAGTCAGGGCCGAACCCCACTCCCCAGCAGTCACTTACCAAACAGGAGCAGTTTGGTGAAGTCTGGAAAGAAAGAGAAAGCATGCGTTTGGGCAGAGGAGTTTGGACAGAGGAGGCGGAGGGCCTGTGGAGGGGCTCAGTGGAGGGACAGCTGGAGAGAGGACTCTAGGGGTGGCCTCCACTATCTTCCTACTTACTTATAGATGCTCCTCTCGCTGGAGCTGTCGGCTGATGGCCCCACAGAGATGGCAGGAAAGAGGTTCACCGAGGTAAGGAGGCCAGAAGCAGGGCCCACGAGGCTGGAGTTCAAGCTTGTCGACAGGGCAGGGCCAGTGGAGTAGGTGGAGGTTACCGTTGAGGCCAGGTCTGAGGGGCTGGAGGTGGGGCCTGTCTGTGAGGCGGGGCCTGCGCGGCTAGAGACAGGGCCTGTGGGGCTGGAGGCGGGGCTTATCAACAGACAAGGCCACTGCAGGCAGATCCACACCTCCCCAAGTGCTAGGGCAAGTTCTATCTTACCCAGGCTCCGTGGAGCGCAAAGGGCAGCTCCCGCCTTCTAGAGATCGGCGGCTCCTCTTGCCCTCCTCTGAAGAGGGCTTTCTGCGTTCCCGCCTTCCACCTGCAGCGGCTTCATCGATGTCCCCATCCTCCAACCGCAGGGCATTCTAGTGGAGGTAGACCCAGATGTGAGCCGCTGGCGAACTGCACCTCCTTCTTCCCCGCCAGTTGTGCCCAGGTGACCCAGCCCACCTCATAGAGCACAAGCTGTGTGCGCAGGTCCACATCAGTACCCGAGGTGCCCAAATGGCGCTGGACCAGGGCCTCCATGCCTTGCTGCTCCAGTGCATCTGTCACATCATAGAAGGTGTCCTGGTCCGGGAGTGCTGCCAGTGTCTAGAGGGTGGGGATGGGAGGGCAAGGCTAAGGCTGGTGGAGACTGGAAGTCAGGAACCTAAGGGGCCCAGAATTGGCACCTGGTTCCCCCCTATTCGGCCATACCCACCTTGTTGATGAGGGTGACTGTGTACACCAACAACTCAGGGTCAGCGCCATTCTTCTCCTCCAGGATGGACACCAGATTGGCCCAAGGAAGACAGCCTGACACAGAAAGGGGAGCAGTCATGCGGGGACAGGTAGGAGAGAGGGCTCTGAGTGGGGGTTGAGGGGGGAGAAGGAACAGTCTCTCACCTGTAGAGCTGGCCACAGAACTGACAGCATGGATAAGCAGCGGTGCATTGTTCTCAGAGTATTCCACAAACACCAGCAGCAGCTTCAGGGCTGTCTTCACCACCAAGCGGGACTAGGGGGAGGGGTCACCACATATGAGTGGGGCTTGGGCCAGACTTGTATCAGCTCCTGGTGGGGAGGGGTAAGGGCTTCTGGGGCTGGACTTAAAGAGGAAAGTCTAGGCAGAAAGACCCTGGCCCCAGAACCAGGTGTTGGAGTACGTTCTAGACTTAGACGAGCCTCAGACTCATTCAATTCCAGCCCACTTTGCAGAATAGGAGACTGAGGTCCAGAGAGAGGCAGTGGGAAAAGGGTGCATGGCTGTGTGGAGGGCCACTTACCATGCTGGCACACAGTGTGTACAGCCACTGTACAGTCTCACTGTGGGCCACCACCCCTAGCATCCCATCCACAAAAAGCATCAGCTGGCCTAGTGCTGGGGACACAGAGACAAGAAGAGGTCAGTAAGGGGTCACTGAAGGCAGGGGTCATGGGGGAGGAGTTGGACTTACCTCGGAGGATGTAGGTCTGGTAGTTGTGGTCGGCAGCAGCACCCACACGGATCAGGCAACTAAGCCCCTCTGAGTGTACAAATTCAGGCACCAGGTCCTTGTCCTCCTGGGGGCACCATGGGGAAATTTAAGCAGGGCTCAGGCTGGACACCCACCCCCAGCCCACTTCTGGGCCTCACCTGGAAGATCTGCTTTAGTGAGAAGAGGGAACGGCGGAGCTCAGGGCCACTGGAGCCATACAACTTTTCTGCAAGGGGTAGGTGGGCATGGAAACCTCAAGGGGACACAACCCCCCACCAAAGAATATTCTAGTGCCTGAGCCCCCTACCTCCTCCTCCACTCCCTGACTCCGGGCAACCCCCAATCCGGTTTAGTTGCAACATCAGCCCTGACCCTGAAAGGAGAGGTCAGGATAGGAGTGGGAAGGGGCCACACATCCTGTCTCCCATGTGCTTTGTCCACTGTCCAGCACAGGCCTGAAAGAAACTGAGCCAGCAGCGCTGGGGAGGGGCATTCTTGGACACTAATGTCCTCATACACTCACCCAAGATGGCATTGACCCTCACGGAGAGTTGAGTACGCAGGATAAGTGTAGGCTTTCGCCCTTTGCTGGAATTAAGCAGCCTAGTCAGCAGTTTTCAGGCCATTCCTCAGGGTCCCTGCCCCCCACACCAAGGCAGCTAAATACCACCCCACATGCCACTCCTGGCCCAACTCCCTTCTCCTCAACAGGAGGGTTTGTGCAAACATAGGTATCTCAGGTATGTAGGAGATCACACACGTCCCACCCCCACCCCCCCATCCCAAGCATCAGGTAACACTGGCCAGGGATTCCCCTGGCACAGTCGTGTGGGGTGGCGTGGCAGGAGGTGACTCTCAGCCTAGGCTAGAGATCAGGTGTCTTGGCTGCTGACACCTGAGCCAGCCCCTGGTGGAGGCAAGGGTAGGGGCCAGCCTTGCCTTCCTGGTCCCATGAGCTCTGACCTGATCTCTTCATAGAAGCCCTCCAGCATCTCCCGCTGCTCTTCCAGAGAAAGCTCAGGGTCCAGGTAGTATCCAGAGGGAGACACTTGTAGAGCACAGTCCTCCAGCTGGGGGCAAAGGGAATAGTTGTCAGGGCTGGGAAAGAGGTGGTAGAGATATGTATGGAGACCCCATGACCTTCTACTTCCACTCAGAGAGCCAGCAGAGCGGCATACCACAGGGTGTATGCTGCAGCCATGCATTCCTTCAGCAGTCATTTCTCATGGGCCTACCGTGCATGAAGCCCATCTACCTCAGGTGCCAGGCTTTCTTGCCCTTTGAATGTGCTATGTCTTCTGGCTAACACCTACCATTCTGCATGTTTCAGATTAGGTAATGCTTTTTTGGAACGCTTTCCTGAACTCCTGAAGCCAGTGCTATGCAACCCGTTCCACCCCATGTGTGAGGCCTTCCATACAGCATTATAATATCCTAGACACTAGTCTCCTTCCCCACTAACCATGAGATCTCTGGGTTCAGGCAGCATGTCTGTCTTGCCCCATGCTATATCTGCAGAGCCTAGCCCAGCCCTATGGCTCACAGTAAGTGCTCACTAAACATGTTGAGCTCATGAACATGAATGAGGAAAGGGAATGGAATATGGGAGGAAGTTCCTGCCTTCAAGGAAGTTCACAGCCCTGCGGGTGATAAGCTGCATCCACAAAGCGTTCAAGCCCAGGGAGAAAGTGTTAAGAATATTGGTGCAAACCCAGCTGGAAGGAGTGTGTGTGTGTGTGTGTGTGTGTGTGTGTGTGTGTGTGTGGTATGTGTGTCTCCCTGAATTGAGACAGCGAGGAACAGTGAGTAATCCATAGGCTATCAGTCCCTTCAGGCCTCAGGGTCTTTGCCCTGCCCCAAGTGAGCTAGACCTCAGAGGCCTCCAAGGGGCCTGTTAAAAACTAGGTTTTAGGGTCTGACTCTATCAGTCTGTAGCAGGTCCCTGAAACCTGCATTGTACGAGGCACACATTCTATCCGTGTGTGTGCTTCCCAAGTATCTCTATCATGCCCCCGGCCCAGCTCCCCTCTACTACCACCAGGCATGACACTTGGCCTCTTGAGAAGTACCTGTAGAGAAGTGACTCCTTAGAGTCTGAGGGCAGCACTGTGCCTCTCCCAGACACTTCCCCCATAGCACAGAGCCAGTATGCAGGGCTCAGCAAAGTCCCCTTGTATTGAGTGGCCCTGCTCCTTGGGTTCCTATGGCCCAGGGAGAGCCCACCTCTGGAGAAGCAGAGTATTTTCTGGTTTCCATCTTACTGGGAAAGTCAGTCCCAACATCTGTCCCACTGTTCTGTCAGCACTGCCCTGCTCTGGGCCCAGTCCAAGGACTTACAGCTGCTGTTGGTCCCCTGGGAGAAAGGGAGCCCAGCTCCTACCCCTACCCGTTTCTGCTTTATACTCTGCTCATGTCTGAGAGACTGACCTAGCTCCTTCCTGGCAGTTCAGCCTGTGAGGCCCTTGGGTGACACCCCCTCTCCTTCCCCCACTCCCCCCACCCCCGCCTTGCCTGGGACATGGGACATAGGACAAACACTCCAGCCTGTTCTCTGTCCCACTTCCTGCCTGGCTGCCTGCCCTCCCTTGGGCGCCTTGGGCGGGCCTGGCCTCTCTCCCCTCCCTGAGAGCAGAGTCATCTTCTCCAGGGCCTAGTGGGAACAGGCCTGAGATGGGGCGGCAAGGCCCCAGGCCTGGGGTACTTTATCTTCGGCCAGCTCAGCTGAGGGCAGCCCCACATTCCTCCTGATCCCTCTTCCCACATGGTGACTCAGCAGCCTACCCACTCCACCCCCACCCAGGCATAGCTGCATCTCCTTCCACCTTGGACTAGAGGATTCTAGGACCCTAGAGAAACATATCCACACAGCCTGGCACAGCCCCAGAGAAACAAACCCCTTCAGGGATCCCCCAAATCACACATATATGGAATAGCTCATTCATGCAAACATTCGTGAACCAGGCTGATTTTAGGTGCTGAAGACATAGTGGGGAGCCCAGCTGGGGAGGGCCAGCAGCCTTACCTCAGAAGGCCACAAGTGGCTGCCTGGGTGGCTCAGTTGGTTAAGTGTCCAATTTGATTTCAGCTCAGGTCATGATCTCATGGTTTGTGGGATTGAGCCCCCATCAGGCTCTGCACTGACAGTGGGAAGCCTACTTGGGATTCTCTCTCTCCCCCTCTCTGTCCCTTCCCCATGCTTGTGCTATCTCTCTCAAAATAAATAAATAAACATTAAAAAAAAAAAAAAGACCACAGGGGCGCCTGGGTGGCTCAGTCGGTTAAGCGTCCGACTTTGGCTCGGGTCATGATCTCGCGGTCTGTGAGTTCGAGCCCCGCGTCTGGCTCTGTGCTGACAGCTCAGAGCCTGGAGCCTGCTTCGGATTCTGTGTCTTCCTCTCTCTCTGACCCTCCCCCGTTCATGCTCTGTCTCTCTCTGTCTCAAAAATAAATAAACGTTTAAAAAAAATAAAAAAATACCACAAATAAATATAGAAGCACAACTGCCATGAGTGCTAAGAAAGGAGAGGGGCAGAGTGCCATAAAGGTAAACACTGGAGGGTGATTATATTATACCTGGTATGTACTTCCACACCCAGGTTTACGATCTGGTGTGTGTGTGTGTGTGTGTGTGTGTATGTGTGCGCGCACATACACGCTCTGGAGGAGCACAAGCCCAAGAAGCACACGTACAGAAAGCTCGGATCAAGCAGGATGTCTTCCCCTCCTGCAAGCACACTTACATGCTATAATCCCAAGTAAGCAAAGAATGGCCCTCTCCTTCCAGGATACTTGCATCTATTTGGGGTGGAGTCCTGAAGGCCAAGAGCTCTATCACCCAGCCTCCTCAGATGAGCAGATTTAAACCCTTTCCCTCCATGGTGGCAGCAGTGGCCTCCCTAGCCACTTTGTCTTATTCTTCCAGGGCCCCATTTCTAGGAAGAAGTCCAGAGGTAACAGCCAGCCCAGAGCCTCCAGGTTGGTGCCCCTCTCCCCTAACCTAGTTGCCTGTCCTGGGTAGAGATGGGGGGTGATAGGCTAGGATAGCAAAGAACAGAGACTTCCTGTCAGCTGGATGGTGCTTGTCCCTCACACCCCTGCCCCCTTCCTCGGGTCACCCTTCTGAGAGCCAAACCTCTGGTACTTGTTTCTCACACCCTGGGGCTGGGCCAGGCCAGAGTAAGCCTGAACCCTGGTCCCTGCTGACAGCGCTTAGGGTCAGCACAGGGCCAGCATGGGCTCATATCCTTAACTCCCTCCTGGCTCTTGTCTTTCATGCTTCTCTGTGTCTTAGAGTGGAGTCCTCTCCATTCTTCCCAGGCTCAGACCCTCCCTTCAGCATCCAGCCCAATTTTTCTTGGTTCTCTGGGCTCAAGCTTTTCTGGCAGCCGAAACCAACTTGTTACATATGATTTTAAATGCAGGGCCAAACTGAGGAGACCATGGTGTCTACTCCCCAGTATTTTTCATAACTGCAAATCAGTCAAGAATGGTCACGCCAGGGGCAGGGAAAGAAGATGGAGAAGAGGGCAGGATTATACGCTGAAGGACTCCTATTTTAGGAAATGACTTTGTTGCTGTTTTCTTCTGCTTTCCTATAAACACAAGACCCTTGGGGCACCTGGCTGGCTCAATCGGAGGAACTCTAGATTTCAGGGTCATGATTTGAGCCCCATGTTGGGTATAGAGATCGCTTAAATAGTAACTAATGAAATAAATAAATAAATAAATAAATAAATAAATAAATAAATAAATAAATTTTAAACACGAGAGAGACCCTGTGCTCTAACAACCCTCCTTCTCCTGTTATCTTGGGTTTCCAATTAGACCATGACTTCCTAGATGAGACACTATGGATGGGCCTTGAGGAGGGAAATCCATATTAGTTATGCCTCCTCTGTGTCACATACCAGCTTGCCTAGTTGTTTGAATCTCCTGATAATCCTTTTTTTAATGTTTATTTATTTATTTTGAGAGAGAGGGAGTGCACGTGTGCACATGTGTGAGCACAGGCACATGCAGGGGAGTGGCAGAGAAGAGAGGGAGAATCCTAAGTAGGCTCCACTGTCAGCACAGAGCCTGACACAGGGCTAGATCAGGAATTGTGAGATCATGACCTGAGCCAAATCAAGAGGCAGATGCCTGGGGCACCTGGGTGGCTCAGTCGGGTAAGCATCGACTTCAGCTCAGGTCATGATCTCGTGATTTGTGAATTCAAGACCCATGTCAGGCTCTGAGCTAGCTCAGAGCCTGGAGCCTGCTTCAAACTGTGTCTCCCTCTCTCTCTGCCCCTCCCCTGCTCATGCTCTGTCTCTGTGTGTGTGTCTCTTTCTCTCAAAAATAAATACACACTTAGGAAAAAAAAAGAGTTGGGTGCTTAACTGACTAAGCAATCCAGGTGTCCCAGACAATTTTTTTTTTTAACTTTTATTTACTTAAGTAATCTCTGCACTCACCATGGGGCTCCAATTCATGACCCTGAGATCAAGAGTCACATGCTCTTCCAACTGAGCCTGCCAAGCCCCCTTCTCCTGATAATCCTTTTATAGGTGAGGAAACCAAAGCTCAGAACCTCAGTGAATATGCCCTAGGCTGCACAACCAGGATTGGAACCAGGGCTAACTGAGGCTAGATCTTGAATGGATGGACTTTGGAAGTGCTCCAGGAAACCCTGGAGGGGAGGTGGAGGGAGGGTTGGAGCCTGTAGTGTTGTCAAGGGTGAAAGACCACCCCTCAGCTTTCTGGACTCTGCAAATACCCCAAACTGGTCCTCAAATTTGTAGCAAGCAAAGGAACACCAGTGAACACACACACATCATACACACTAAGGTAACAGTGCCTAAATCTGCAAGGATCTAAGTCCTGAGGTTGCTCACCAGGCTGCAGCCCAGGCTCCCTACCCCAGAATGACCAGTAAATTGGACATGGTGGTCCCAGGAAAAGCTGGAAGAAGGCCATGATCCATGCCCACATCCCAATCTTCTAGTATCCCCCAAAGACCTCCATATCAGGAGAATAAATGGCTCAATTCATCACCAGATCACCTCATCTTACCCTTAAGAATCCTCTGGGACCCCTCCAGTTGGTCCCTGTCCAAGCAGGTCAGGTTCACACTTTAGCCCCCTTGCAACAACTGCTCCTGAGGGGTAAACTGGGGCTGGAGTAGGGACGGTGCAAGGTCAGGAAATATTCCAGGACAGTGCCACCCCTGTCCTTCTCTAATGTTTAGCCACAGCTGGGGAAACAGAGTTACTGGTGACAGAAAGTTTTCTAGGGTTATCCCTGCTGCTAGAAGTAGGGGGCTCCTCTGGCCTTTGCATCAGGGACCGAGCAGCATTTGGGTCTCTCTGCCCAGAGTCCACGGAGAAGTCAGTGCTATCTCAGATGTGGCAGGGTTTATAGGTGTCCGAGAGGGGCTCCTGAGGCATTGCCCAGAAGAGCAAAAGGTAGCAGAACTCTGGGTAAAGAGATAAAATGCAGGGCCAGAGGGCCAGGTCTCCTCTGGGCAGAAGCAGGTCCCTGGACTGGGAGAGGCTTGCAACAGAGGGAAGACAGATACTTCTAAATTCCCCTGGGGACACCAGGCATGGCCCAAGGCATTGCCAGGACCCTCTCCACCCCCTTCCACCGGCCCCCTTCCCAAGGCCAGGAGATGAGTCAGAGGCTGTGGCTAGGAGCTTCCTCCTAGACTAGGAGGAAATGAGCAAGGCCTTCTCAGATCTGAAAGCTCTAAACAGTTTAAAAAGGAAGCCCCCAGGGGAACTCTAGTGGCTGGGCCCAGCCCAATGGGGTGCATGGGGTGGAGCCCCAGAGAGAAAGTGGGCTGGGCCTTTGTGCTTTCCCAGGGTCTGCAGGGATGACAGTCAGTGCCCAGAATGGGAGGGTAGATGTCCACTTGGCTGTGTCCTATTCCCCTACTAGACAAATGTACAGAGGATAAAGCATTGAGTAAGTAGAGACCCCCTCCCTCTTATTTCTGCTCTCAGCCTAGAATGGGAATGCCTGGGTTTCTGGGCCACCTTTCCTCTCTATAGGGCTATCTAGGCAGGTTTGAGTCGTGTCTGTGCCCCTGGGGCACACCCTTATAGGACTCGGGGAGGAACCAGCTGTTGACATTTCCTGCAAGGAGGAGCCCTGCTCCCCTTCTCTCAGCTCTCTGATGTTCCTCCCCCTACCCTATTCTCAGCCCTTCTTCCTTCAGCCTTCTATTCTGGGGCTGTGGTCACAGTTTATATTTGGGATGAACACATCACAGTGTATCTGACCATTCCTGGCAGAACTGCCAGCCCCAGGAAGTCCTGGCTACAGGCACAGTAGTAACCCAGTGTGCCCACCAGCATATCCTGCCTGTGTCCTCAGGTACACCAAGTGGAATATCCTAAAAGTGAGGAGCCCAGGAATGTCTACGCTGGGGGGTACTTAACACATTCTCAATCTGAGCTCAGTGGTGTCCTTAGCTAGGGAGCACAGAACAGAGGGCAGAACACCTGGTGCAGTAGGGAGATGGGTCCCTAAATGAGAGGAAGAAGCAAGGGGTGGTTTCTTCCTGTCCCTGACCTCCTAAATCTGCCCCTAATTGGGAAGAGGCGTGTTAGGGCTAAATCCTGCCCTAGAGTAGCAGAAGGAATACTATGTTCTCTGTAATGCTCCAGGCTTATTTCAGCACCTTATTTCAAGAGTTTCATGAGCCTGAAGGCAGGAATCTGGCCTCAGTTTAGCAGCCCTCTCTCTCCAGTGCCTATCCTGAATTGAAAGTGGCCTCGGCTGGATGTGCTTCTTCCAGCTGCACCTCAGTTTCCCCCTTTGAACAGGGCAGCACAAAAAGGGTTGCATCAAAATTCTAAAGTGGGCAGTGTACTGCAACCTTCAAGCCGTGGCCTTGAAGCTCGGGCTCTGCCCGGACACGGGCCGCTCCCCGGGGCCAATAATCTCACCAACTCTCCCGCCCGCGCTCAGAGGCGGGGCGGGCCTGCAGAGCAAGGAATGCAGGCTGGGGGCCCGGCGCCCGGGGCACATTCCAGGGGAGACCCCGGGCCCAGGGGGCAAGTTTGCGCAATTCGCCCCCCAGCTAAGGCTGAGAGCAAGGGAGGGCACCCCCACCAACTCCCTCTCCTTTTTCTCGCCACTCGGTGAGGACTGGCCGCGGGGAACCCTGGGGGGTGGTAGCTCACCTCCCAGAGTCCTGGCCCGGAAACCCAGAGCGCCGGAAAGGGCTGCCTGCGGGGGGCTGAGCTCAGGGAGCCGGAGGGGAGGTAGGGCCAACCATCTGGAAAAGGGCCTCTCCCAGCACTGTGCGCTAGTCGGCTCTGGTACGCAGGCAAACTAGGGCAGGCCGGCGGTTTAAAATTAGCCGGGCTCGCCCCCTCCCTTCTAGCCGTGGGCTGGTGGAGGCTGGAGTACGGGATGGTGGGGACCGTGACTCAAAGGGCTTTTCCACCAGTGCAGCCACTGGCTCTCTGCGTGTCCCGGGCCAGGTCGCTTCCCGGGGACTCCCCTCACCCCGTGAAGTCTCTCTTCTACTCTCAGTCCCTACCCAGGCCCCCACCTACAGGGGCAACGCTCTATGGGGCAGGACCCAATCCAGCCAACAGAAACCGCTCGAAGCTTTTGCCACCCCCAGTGGCCCGCCCCGGTCCGCCCCTCCTCCTGGTCCCGCCCCACCTCACCTGAAGCAGGTGGAAGCTGGTCCTTCCCCAGCTCCGAACTCCTTGTCCGCTACCACCCAAACATCTACCGTCACCTTATCCAGATCGGTTACCCAAGCAGACAGGCAGCGAATGGACCCCGAACACCTCCCCAGATGGGCCTCACTTTGAGGGGGCAGCCAAAGTGGCGCAGACAACAAGCTCCCACCTCCCTTCTCGAGCTTCCCTCAACTTGAGAGGCGTCCCGCGAAAGCGAGGCAGCTTGGACCGTAGGTCCCCAGCCCAAGACTTTCCCGCAGGAACGCACCCACTCCCGCCTCTCCCCGAGGGGTACCTCCCAAAGGCTTTCATGGCGCCGACCATGAACCTTTGATCGCCCCCAACCTTTCTTTAGGCCCCCTCACCTTCAGCGGCGCCGCCAACAGGCGATGCAGCGCGGGTATCTGCGCACTCAGGGGCAGCGCCCCGTCCAGGCTACAGGTGGGGGCTCGGCGCGGCTCCGGGAAGTTGGCACATGCGAAGGGGTCGGTGTCCTCCAAGTACTGCACCCGCACGGTCACCGCTGATACCGGGTCCCCATCTCCGCGGTCTTCCTCGCCCGCCATGGTTCTGTCAGGGGCTCGCGCCGCGCGCCTCCGGGAGGATCCCGGCTACGCAGCGGCGCCTACTCCACTAGCTCGGCTGTCTGGGCCGGGCCGGACCGGACGCTGCTGAGGGGAGGAGCCAGACGGAGGCGGGGCCGAGGAAGGAGGTGGAGCTAAGAGTAGTCCCAGAACACGCAGTGGGGAGCTACCACTGCCGGAGGCGAGGCTTGTCGCCAGCCAGTCAGAGGGCGCGATCGTGATTCCGTTAGTTCACTGGCTCGGCCGGCGGGAAAACCCAAGCTCGCGCCCCGCCTTCAAGAGCGCACCCACGTCAGGGAGGCTTTCTTTGGGCTTGGGGGCGATGAGGCTGCGCTCTGGTCAAGGAATTCTTCGGGCAGGTGGCGCGGATATTTCTTCAGATAGTGGCCAGCCAGGTCTCCCTGGGTTTAGGGATGAGATGGCCCCGATTCCTTCAGTTTGAGGGATGAAGTGAATGGGATTACATCATTTGGGGAAAACATGCAGATGGGTCCCTTTAAGTTTGGAGCAAGAGGTGAAAATACATTCCACTCAGTATGAAGGAAGAGGTGGGATGATTTCCCTTTAGTTGGGGTAAGAAGATGCCCCTCAGGTCTGGGGAAATGATGTGATGACTCAGTTTGAGTGGGGAGGTAGAACATATTTTTCCTCAGTTTGGGCGAAGAAGTGGGGTGGTTGCTTCTCAGCTTGAATGAAAAATGGAGTCGGTCCTCCTCAGTTTGGGGCGAGATTAGCCGAATGCCTCCTCAGGTTTGGGGGAAAAGGTGAGTGGATCCCTCTTAGTTTGAAGGGAATTGATAGGCTGGGTTTTCCATAGTTTAGGGAAAGAAGATACGTTCCCTTCAGTTTCAAGAAAAAGGTGAGGAGACTTCCTTGTAGTTTGATGGAAAGTGTGGCCGGGTGCTCCTCGGTTTGGGAGATAAAGAGGAACAGTTTTCTTTTCAGCCTGGGGAGAGCCGGGCCTAATCTAGGCCTTGGAGTTTCTGGGGACTTTGAGGACAGCGTTGTCCCTCACGGCTTTCTGGGCGCGCCCAATGCGCGTGCGCAGCTCTGGTCTGGGCGGGGGCCCGTAGGGGGTCCTAGGCTCCGGAGGGCGGCGGCGCACTGCCACCTGCCGTCTGCACGGGGCAGCGTCGGGGCCTGAGCCTTTGGTAACAGCAGTGGGCAGCTCGCCGCGGGTCCGCACTAGCTGTGGAGACGAGCCCCTCGGGCCTGAACCCCGCCCCTCCCCCCTCCCCCCCCCCCCCCGCAGGCTGCAGCCTTGGGCGGGTGGGACAGTAGTGCCTCTGGAAGGCTGTGGGGGCTTACAGTTCTGAAACCGGGTCGAGGGAGCTTTGAGGAAGGTTTGGAGGAGCGGACTCGAAGGAATAGGTTTCGGGACTTGGGGGAGAGCTGCACTGGGGGATTTCCAGAGCTGAGAATGGTTTAGTGGGGGAGGAGCAGGGGTCCAGAGTCCGGGCGCCCGGAGCACGGTCTCGGAGTCCGGACCCGGCTTGGGGGTTTCGGAGCCAGGATTGGGGGGAGCGGGCCCCACGTGCTCGTGACGCGGGGGCGGCCGGTAGGCGCGGCGGCGACGCGAGGCCGGCGGCCGTGCGGTGCCGGGAGGGCGGCTAGGCAGTCGGCAGGATGCTGTGCGCAGCACTACCGCTGCTCTGGCTGCCCCTGGCGGGGGCGGCCGCAACCGAAGAGCCCACCCGGGAGCCGGGGTCGCCCGGCGAGCCTCCTCCAGGGCTGGCGCTCTTCCGCTGGCAGTGGCACGAGGTGGAGGCGCCCTACCTGGTAGCCCTGTGGATCCTGGTGGCCAGCCTGGCCAAAATAGGTGAGTGCGTCTGTGGGAAAGCCAGTCCGGTGGCTGGCAGCGGACCCACCCCCACCCCTTAGTCGCCAGATCTGGGCCGGCTTCTTGCACAGTGCCAGGACTCAGGCTCCGATTCCACAAATCCGGGCTCTCACAGAGTTCCTGCGCCCTCTCTTGTGGCTCTGCCTCCTCCCCTTCGCGCGGGGGAGGTCTGAGGCTTTGCCTTCCCTAAGGGCTGCCTTTGCTCTCTCCAGCCTCATCCCTAGACTCCTTTGCCCTCTCTGCCCCCCTCTTACCCTTGCAGTAAACCCTTCGGTCTGGCCCCTCCTCCAGCAATCTCCAGCCTCCTAGAACCCTCTGTCAGCGACGAGGATGAGTGGGGACATTGAAGGGATAGTGTTCTCCGGAAAGCTCAGGCATCTTGGTCCTGAAGAAGCAGTCTTCCCAGGAGACCACGTCCAAGTGTCCACTTTCTTGGGCTACTAGACTGTCAGTTTTTCTCTAGTCCCCTTCTGCTCCCCTATAGATGCACTGTTCTTTAGGTGTGCTTAGCGGCACCTCCCCCCCCCCCCCCCATAATTCAGGTCTACATTCTTCCCACTTCAGGGGTAAAACAAACAAACAAAACAACAACAACAACAAAAACCCACCTTATTTATCAGGGCCTTGCTTACTATATGCTGCCTACACTAGGTGGTTTCGGACAGCCGACCTCCTTCTGTCTGCACAACTTGTGCTTCACATTGCTTACCTTGAATAGAGCTGCTTTTCCTTACTTCTGCCCCTGCCTCCCCACTTCTGAGCAGCCAGTGGCCCCTCCTCCCACCAGAGACCCTCCTCCCTCTCCCTGTTCTGCAGGCTCTGCTCTGGGGGTGACTAATTATAGCTGAGCGTTGCTACTCACTCCCCAGCTATGCTGGCACAGCCTGTACTCCAGTCTCACCAATACAGTCTTCATGTAGGAATTACGAAGCTTAGAATTTGCCCCTCTACTGCCCACCACCCCCCTACCAAGGGACTCTGTTGGTGGGGAGGAGTTGCTGGGCAGGGACAGAAGAACTTTCCACTCTGTTCTGTCAGCCCATTAATAATGGAAAATGGGGGCTGAAATGCCTTCAGGGAGCCTACTTCTGCCTGAGAGCAGACTTTGGTGATGGGTTTTGGATTGCATTGTGGGGGCTGATGCATGCTGTGGAGGTGAGGATGGAATAGAGTCCCTGAAGGAGAGGAGAAGGAAACTAAAAGTAGGGAGGGATGTGTATGGGCAGATCTATGACTGAATTTGCCTTAGGGTCTGTCAGCAGTGAGAGCAAGGTGGGAGAAGCCTCAGATTTGGGAACCAAGAATTGGGTTTACTGAGGATCTATGGGTTGTAAGAAAGTTCTTGCCTTATTTAGGGTTTATAGTAATGACTGTAGTTTCCCCCATAATTGGATGCCAACTCCTCTGGGGGTAGGCAAAGATAGCCTCTTCAACAGCCACACACACACACACACACACACACACACACACACACACACACACCACAAAAAACAAAAAACCTTCTCACAGAGGAGGGGAGAGATTGGAATACCTTCCCTCAGCTTTATTACTAGGAGGTTTGTTTTCTTTTGTTTTCCTTTTTATTCAACAAATATTTATATAGATCCCACTATGTACCAGGAACTGCCTGAAGCCCTTTGGATATGACTTCCAAAGGGCACTGTCTTGGCATTGGGTCTCACATAGGCTAACATGGAGGCTTCTTCACTACCTGCCACTCCAAGTATGGGGAGAGTTGTTCACTTGAGATCTCAGGGCCCAAGGGAGAGACAAAACAACTTATTTTAGTGGGGAAAGGTAGGAGTGGCGATAGTGCTAGAAACCCATTACATGCTTCGTCTTCTGTTCCTGGGGGACAGGTCTGTCATTATTTTCCCCCAGAGTCATTTTTTTTAAGATTTTTTATTAAAAAAATTTTTTTAACGTTTATTTACCTTTGAGACAGAGACAGAGTGCAAGCGGAGGAGGGGTAGAGAGAGAGGGAGACACAGAATTCGAAGCAGGCTCCAGGCTACGAGCTGTCAGAACAGAGCCCACCGTGGGGCTCAAACCCATGAGCCGTGAGATCATGACTTGAGCCGAAGTTGGCCGCCCAACCAACTGAGCCACCAAGACATCCCTAAAGATTTTTTATTTTTAAGTAATCTCTGTACCCAACTTGAACTCACAACCCCAAGATTAAGAGTCACATGCTCCACCTACTCAACTGGCCAGGTGTCCCTTCCTCAGAGTCATTTTTAATTAATATTTGTTGAGAACCTACTATATGTGTGATATCCTGGTGGGCACATTCACACTGTATCGTTTTATACCCACCTTGTGTAATAGGTATTTTTTTCATATTATAGGAGAAGAGATTGAAGTTCAGGTAAATTAGTTTGTGATCATACAATTAGAAAGCGACAGAGCCTGATGAATGAGGGATCGTCTTACCGCTAAACCCAATGTTTTTCAACTACTGTTTCCTTAGTTGAGGCATTATAATGAAAAGCACATTGGGCTAGGAGGTCTACAGTGCTGTTAGGAGGTGTAATATGCATTATGGTCTAGTTAGGGAGGCAGGACTCAATAATATATTAGGTAACATTTATTGAGTGATTACGATAAAGCATTGGGCTAAGTGCTATTGAGTAGATTGCTTTATTTAAACATCACAACAATCCTATGAGATCACTACTGTTTTTATTCCTATTTTGCTGATGAGAAAACTGAAAGAGAGGTGAAGTTATGTGCTCTGAGGTCACAGAACTAGTAAATAGAGGAGGTAGTCTTCAAACCCAGGCAGCCTGGATCTAGAGGCCCTGATTTTTACAGCTATGTTATACACAGAAATATACCAAATAACATTTGCTGAGGCTCAAATAATGGTTACGGATAAGGGAGATCAGAGAAAGGTGAGATGCCCTGAGGATGAGAGTAGAGAGGAGGGGGCATTGCCAGAAATGGAAATAACAAGCAAAGGCCTAGGTTACCATGACAGGAACACCAAGAAACAGACAACTTTAGCTGCAGTGGAGGGTTTATGGGCATGGAGGTTGGAGATTCTAGTAGTCCTGCATTTCTTTTCTCTTTCCTTGGTCTCAGGGTCAGGGTTCCTGACCTTGGATAACTTTCTAAGAGTGGGAGGTTATAGGCCAGTGTATATGTGTTGTGCGCACGTGTGTGTGTGTGTGTGTGTGTGTCCAATAAGCTGATGCATCCTGCCCTCTTCTTGCATTGTAGTGTTTCACTTGTCTCGGAAGGTGACATCACTGGTCCCTGAGAGCTGCCTGCTGATTTTGCTGGGACTGGTGCTTGGAGGCATTGTCTTGGCTGTGGCCAAGAAAGCTGAGTACCAGCTGGAGCCAGGCACGTTCTTCCTCTTCCTGCTGCCTCCTATTGTGCTGGACTCAGGCTATTTCATGCCTAGCCGGCTGTTCTTTGATAATTTGGGTGCCATCCTCACCTATGCTGTGGTGGGCACACTCTGGAATGCCTTCACAACAGGTGCTGCCCTCTGGGGCCTGCAGCAGGCTGGACTTGTGGGTGAGTGACCCTAGAACCTGGACCAACCCCCTTCTCCACCTCTGGAGATCCCATATTGGCAAGAGCCATGCCCTGAGAGTTCTTAGGTCCCTCCCACCTGGAGTGCAAGGCAATACTCCAGATGGGCCTACAGCCTTCATTTAGGTCTCTGCCAGTTGAGTCTGGGCTTCTGCAGCATGACAGCTGAGCAGAGGCCTGGCTCCCAGCTGTATGTGGGCTGCTGAGGCTGGGAAGCCTGCATTACTACTGCTGCCTCCTGCCCTCTGTTACCACACTGCCATTTGCCAGCCTTGCTCCCTTGAGGCACAATTCACCATTCCTGTGAGGGCCAGCCATCCTGGCTCTGCCCAGGCCACATTAGGGTGGTTTTCTGTTATTATTATTTTTTTTATTAAGATCTATTTATTTATTATAATAATTTTTTAAGATTTTAGTTTTAAGTAATCTCTATATGCAACGTGGGGCTTGAACGTACAACCCCAAGATCAAGGGTTGCATGCTTTTCTGACTGAGCCAGCCAGACACCCCTTTAAATTTTTTAAAAAGTAATCTCTACACCCAGCATGGGGCTCAAACTCACAACCCTGAGATCAAGAGTCACATGCTCTTCTGATTGAGCCAGCCAGGTGCCTTTATTATTTTTGATAAATCCATATTATACATCCACAGAATGCAATACATTACCCTGGATATTATATCTTTACTTATCACATGGACTCTTTATAGCTACTCTGTTGGGGTATAATTTGTCCCATTTAATAGATGAAGAAATAGAGGCCCTTAAAGTCATTTGATAAAGGTTAGCAGGAGAGGTCTGTTTTACTGAGGTTCTTTGCCCTCAGACTGTCTTTCCTGCTCCCTTCTTCCTCATTTCCTGCACCAAAATCCATTCAACTCGGAATGTTGATAATTCAGACTTCTTCCAAGGTACAAAGGGAGGTTTGCAATTTCTACTTGAGGCCTCCTACCTGGTTTTCCTAATGGGTGAGTGAACTCTTTGGGGCAGGAAGGGAAGGGAGGACATCAGACCATAATAATAGTACCAATAATAGTAATAATAATAATCCTAAAATAGGTAATATCTATTAGGTACTTACTTTGTGTTAGACTCTGGCTAAATAAAGGACTTTTTGAGGTAGATACTGTTATTATTCACAATATATACATGAGGAAACAGGCTAACAGAGACTCTATGACATGTTCAAGTTCTCCCAACGGTGGGTGCTTTTCCTACCATACTTAGCCCTCACAGATCGACAGCCCCTACCCCTCCTGCTGAGTATTGTGAGTGTCATATCCTTTAGGCTGGAGAACCACAAGGGTGGGAGAAAGCACTATCTCCCTAATAAAGCCAGTCAGCAGCCAATTTCCACCTGCTGGTGGTTCTTATTACTGTAGCTGCAGATTTTATTATCAGTGCCACCTTAACTTTTCAGGTTATATAGAGCTTTCTTAGCCATCTCCTGGGTTGATTTTGCAGCAATCTCGTGAGGTAGGCAGATGAGGAGGCATGGCTTAAGAGAAGTCATGTGACAGTGACAGCACCAACATCACAGAGCTGGTAAGTGGCAAAGCCAGGCCCTAGGCTCAAGTGTCCTGACCTGCGGGCTGATGCTGTGTTCACCATCCCAAGTCCTCTCTGGGTATCCTTGTTTCCACAGTGGGGGTGGAGCCAGGGCTTGTCACAGGGAATGCTGTGGGAAACTGGATACCTCGCCAACTGCTGTCCCCCATCTATCCCTCAAAAGCCCCTCGAGTGCAGGCCAGCTTGCTGGACTTTCTGCTATTTGGGAGCCTCATCTCAGCGGTGGACCCTGTGGCTGTGCTGGCTGTCTTTGAGGAGGTGCATGTCAACGACACTCTCTTTATCATCGTCTTTGGCGAGTCCCTGCTCAATGATGCTGTCACCGTGGTGAGAGTGCTCAGCTGGCTGCCATTCCCTGACCCCTGTTGCCATGCTCTGACTAGTTGGGTGTCTGAGCATGCTCAGACCCTTCCCTGGGTTCCCTGGGTAAGAAATACCACCTCAGATTTCACCCTCTCCCAGTAGTCCCAGTTGAACCTTCCCTCTCCTTTCTCCTGACTCTCATCTTCTCACTCAGGTGCTGTACAAGGTCTGCAACTCCTTTGTGGAGATGGGCTCTGCCAATGTGCAGGCCACTGACTACCTGAAAGGAGTCGGTCAGTATTTCCCCGCTTTGGCTGGGTTGCTGAGTCCTGCCCCCTACTGCATCAGGACAGAGGAGGCTGTTGGGTTGCCTCATTCTCCTCTATAGAGAAATGGGGCCCTGAGAACCTGAGAAGGAGGGGCTTTCCTGGGATCCTGGCTCTGGGATCCTGACCCCTGGGAGTACAGTGGGCATTGTCCTCTACTACCTGCCAGGCAGCAGTCTTATCCGCCCGGGTGGGGTCCAGGCCAAGGGTCACACTGACAACCCACTCCTCCCCCAGCCTCCCTGTTTGTGGTCAGTCTGGGCGGGGCAGCCGTGGGCTTAGTCTTTGCCTTCCTCCTGGCCCTGACCACACGCTTCACCAAGCGGGTCCGCATCATCGAGCCGCTGCTGGTCTTCCTCCTCGCCTATGCAGCCTACCTCACTGCTGAAATGGCCTCTCTCTCTGCTATTCTTGCGTGAGTCCTGGGGGCCTTGCATGCAGGCAGCTGGGAGGGGGCATTGGAGATGGTTGCCCCTCACATGGACAGAAGCAAGACCCTAAGGAGGCAATAGGTTTCCCTGTGCCCTTGTGGTAGTGGGAGCCTCAAATTCCCCTGGGAAGACAGTAAACCTCACGTCATATTTCAGGATCTACCTCTAGAACTGCCCTGGGCACTGCAGAACCTAGTCTTCCTCTTCCTGAAGTGCTCTCTGGGGTATAGGCTGAGCTAGAAGTGGATCTCAAGGCCTGGTGCCACTGGCTCTAGTGGCTACAGTACTGCAAAAGGTGCCTAGAAAGGATGCTAGTCAGAGCATGTTTCTCCCACCTTCCTCTCCAGGAGGCACTGAATGGGAACTTGGAGACTTGGACCCTTATCCTAAGACCCCCACTAGTTGTTCTGAGACTGTCTCCATGCCTCCTTGGGCTTCAGCCCTGATGGTCTGACATCCTGTGATGGGCAACACCCCTCCTGCAGCACGCTTGAACCCCAGAGGCTGTGCTTCTGCAACCACTCCTTACTTGTCCTGTCTGTCAATTCCTCTTCCAGGGTGACTATGTGTGGCCTGGGCTGTAAGAAGTACGTGGAGGCCAACATCTCCCATAAGTCACGCACGGCTGTCAAATACACAATGAAGACTCTAGCCAGCTGTGCTGAGACAGTCATCTTCATGCTGCTTGGCATCTCGGCTGTGGACTCTTCTAAGTGGGCCTGGGATTCTGGGCTGGTGCTGGGCACCCTCTTCTTCATCCTGTTCTTCCGAGCCCTCGGTATTGCCAGCACCCTCTGCTTTCCCACTCTACTTCCTGCCCTGCCCCAGCTCATCTCCTAGTCTGAGTCCATATCCTTGTCAATTCCTAAGCCTCCCCACTATTGTTCATCCTTCCTAGCCCCTGTCAGACCTTAGCCCAGATACTTGGTATCATCCACTCCTGGGTCCTCCACTACCAAAGCCCTGCTCCCACTGGCCTCCCTCCTGCTGTAGGCGTAGTCCTGCAGACGTGGGTGCTGAATCAGTTCCGGCTGGTTCCTCTGGACAAGATTGACCAGGTGGTGATGTCCTATGGGGGCCTGCGTGGGGCTGTGGCCTTCGCTCTCGTCATCCTACTGGACAAGACCAAGGTCCCTGCCAAGGACTACTTTGTGGCCACCACTATTGTGGTGGTCTTCTTCACAGTCATTGTGCAGGTGGGAGAGCCCATGAGGCTGGGTAGGGAGAAGGTCCAACAGGCCCTGGGGGAGGCATGGAGCCTTTGGGACAGGGGCTCCTCTTTCTATTGGGGGATACAGGGGCCTGACTTCTCAGATTTTGAGTGCAGTGAGGTGGAGGTACTGAAGCTGAGGCCTAATTATGGGGAGAGAAAGGCAGGGAACTGGATAGGGCAGGGCTCACCTGCTGCCTGTCCATAGGGCTTAACCATCAAGCCACTGGTCAAGTGGCTGAAGGTGAAGAGGAGTGAGCATCACAAACCCACCCTGAACCAGGAGCTGCATGAGCACGTGGGTACCAGAACCCCATCCCTCCACCTATACCTCTCTTCCTTCTATTTTAAGCAGAGTCCTGATCCAGTCCCCCTACCCACCCCCCTTCTAGACTTTTGACCACATTCTGGCTGCAGTGGAGGACGTTGTGGGGCACCATGGCTATCACTACTGGAGGGACAGGTGAGGGAGCTCCCCCAAGGCTCCTTCAGCAGCAGCAGACCCACCAGCCAGGGCAGCACTGGGGATGTGCCACACTTCTGAGAAGGGGCACAGCCAGGCTTGGGCTGGGTGACCTCTGCCAGGAGCCCTTTCAGTGGCATCCCAGTACTCTCAGGATAAGACAAGTCTTCGCAGTGAGGCCTGCCTGGCCCTGTGTGGTCTGGCACCTTCCAGACTCCAGCCTCATCATGCTGTGCTCTGTCCTTGACTGTCTGCCTGCTAATTACATGGACCCTGGTTTAGAACCTCAGGACTCATTGTGCTCCCCTACCCTGCCATTGGGACCTTTGCACATATTCTGTGTATTAGAACATTTTCTCACCTTCTCACCTTCTTAACCACTGTTTCTCCTTCAGATCTCACTATAGGCATCAAGTCCCTAGGGAGGCATTCCCTGGCCTCGCTGACTAGGACGAATCCCTATCATACTCTATAATTATCCTTTGTAGTTCTTGTTATTGTTGCAATTCTGGTTATTTGTAATAACTTCAATTTAATGTCAGGCTTTCCTATAATGCTGTAAGTTCCATAAGGGCGGGGACTAGCTTCAATATTCTCCCTGGCTGAGAGGCCTATACCAAGAGAGCCAGGCTGATGCTGGCAGTGCCCCTACCTCATCTGAGGAAGGGCCAGCCAGCTGGGCCTTGGGGATGGGACTCAGGCCTGGGCCTGACATCTTCTGTAGGTGGGAACAGTTTGACAAGAAGTATCTGAGTCAGCTGCTGATGCGACGGTCAGCCTACCGCATCCGGGACCAGATCTGGGATGTGTACTATCGACTCAACATCCGGGATGCCATCAGCTTCGTGGACCAGGTGGGCCAGCAGCCAGTGGTGGGTAGCCAGCAGAGCAGGGCAGGAAGGAGTGACAAGCAGGTAGGACCTGAGCGGGGAATTGGGAATTCCTAGCAGACTGGTAAAGTGGCACCTTCAGAAACCAGCCTGACCTGATGCTGAATTCAGAGTCTGGCAAGGAGTAGAGAAAGTTGAGAAACAGCTAGACTCTAGAGTCAGCAGATGCAGTTCAAGTCTTATCACTTACAGACTTGTGACCTTGGTTAAGTCCCTTATCCTCTCTCAGCCTGTTTCCTCTGTTGTAAGAAAGCAGGAATAAGAATACATATGTCACAGAATTTTGTGGATTCAGTATGTAAAGTGCATAGCATAGTACCTAGATGATCAAAAGAAGAGAATAAGTGTTAACTCTTGTTCTTTTTATTACCCTTTGACTGTCTGGGGTGCCCTCAATCTGCTTGCTTTCTGACCTCTGTCTTGGCCCCAGCAGGGAGGCCATATCTTGTCCTCCACAGGTCTCACTCTGCCCTCTATGCCCAGCCGCAATTCTATGGCAGAGACATCTGTCACGAACCTGTTGTAAGTCCTTGAACCCCCCTCCAGTTCCTCAAGCTCCTCTCTCTTGGGCCCTCTCTCTGCATCCCTTCTGGGAAAGATTTGTGGGCACTTTTGCTTTTTGCCCTTCCCCTGGCCTGTGCCTCCTGGCCCCTCCTTAGCACACATGTTCCCTGCTTCCTGCAGGAGGGAGAGTGGCAGTGGAGCGTGTCTGGATCTGCAGGTGATTGACACAGTGCGCAGCGGCCGGGACCGTGAGGATGCTGTGATGCACCATCTGCTCTGTGGAGGCCTCTACAAGCCACGCCGCAGGGTGAGAGCAGGGAGGGTGTAAGAGTTCCAAAGGGGAGTGGAGGTGGGGGGCAGTTGGGGGAGTGGTCTGGGGAGACCATGACTGCAGGCTCAAGAGGCAATTGGCACCAGCTAGTGAAGAGCTATAAGTGCCCAGTGGAAGAGCATGGGCATTATCTTGTAATAACATTTAGCTTTTTTTTTTTTTTTTTGGAAAGGGTTGGGCTGATATAAGCACTGTTTAAAGATATCTTCCTCTGGTAGCAGAGCATAGACCAAATTGGAGGGGCGAGGTGCGAGGCTGGGAGAGCCAGTTGGGAGGCTGGAGTGAAACACTGGATCAGAGTTGGGTGGTGGTAAAGGAGAGGAGCACATAGGATTGAGTGGTTGTCTTAAGGGGGAGAGGAGGGGATGGACTACAGAAGGCTTGATGGGGTCACAGGCAGAAACAGAAGTGCTGAGGAAGCCTGTGGGACCAGCTTAGTATGGGGAAGGCAGACATCTCTTGTAGGTAGTGTTAGTCTAATGCAGGTCAGGAAGCTCAGGCTGGAATGGTCCAACCCATTCAGGAAGGAATCTGTTGCAACCCCACAAGGGGGCAGCATGCCATTACCTTGAACTTTTCAGAAATGGGAAGGCAGCTGTTACCATTCCTGGCAGTTTTAACAGTCAAGATTGTTTCTACGGTTGAGACAGAACTGGCTTCCTTTAACTTGTTGGCACGGGTTATAATTTGACTCTCAGCAGCTCTGCAGAATAAGCCTTCAAAGGTTTCAAGACAGTTCCTTTTCACACAGTCCTTCTTGCCCTCAGGCCAGCATCCCCTCTCCCTTGTCTCCCTATGTCTTCTCTGGTCATAAGAAACAAGGCCCTGAATGCTGCTCTAGATGTGGTTGACCACAGCAGGGCATAGAGGCTTTCTTACCTTTTTAGTTCTAGAACTTGCAAGTCTCTTCCCGATGTTCTGAATCCCTCCAGCTTTGTCTTACCACTCTGAGGCCCCAAAATGTCCTTACAATCAGGCATACTCCCATGTCTTCCTCAGTTAATGGCTATTCGACTCTGTCTCATCCAACCTGTGGGGGTTTTTGTTTCATTTTGTTTACTTTTTTCTTAAGGCACATCTCACTCACAAAACTAGACAGAATAAAATAACTGATTTATGCATTACTCAGCTCCCCTAATTATCGATGCATGGTTGATCTTGTTACATTCTGTACCTATACCTCATCCCATCCACACTTTTTTATCTTAAAGCAAACTCCAGACATAGCTTATCACCTCTAAATATTTCAATATGTATCTCTATGTGGCAAGAAGTCTACGTATACAATGTATGTATAAAATAGTAGTGTGATTATCGCTTATAACAAATAACAATAATTTCTTCTCACATGAAATATCCAGTCAGTATTCATAATCATCTTTTTTCCAGGTGGTTTGTTTAAATCAGAATCCAAATAAAGCCCACATTTTGCATTTGGTAAATATTTCTCTTTATTAAAGAAAAAAATCTCTAATACTTCCTTCTCCTTTTCTCCCACTTGCTATTTATTTATTGAAAAAACTGGATACTTTGTCTCAGGGAATTTCCCATTTTGTAGATTTTGCTAATTATATTCCAGTGGCGATGTTTAACATGTTCCTCCATCCCCTGTATTTCCTGGTACTTAAATCTAGAGGCCTGGTCAGATTCAGGAACATTCAGTAGGTGTGCTTTGTATTATGTATTGTATCACATCAGGTTGTACATAACGATTGGTTGTCTATGGATGTGTGTGCATAAGATTGGTCAATGGGTGCAGTTCAACCAGTTCTTATGTAATCAATTAGAAAACAAAACAAAACTGGAGTAAGACTGTGCTTATCCCCGTTAAATGTCATTTTATTTGATTTAGCCCATCAGTGCATCGTTTGGATCCCATGTCTGGCACCAAATATCTGTTCAGATTCACATCATGTGAAAATTTGCTAAGCCTGTTAACTTTATATTTATCCAAATCAACATAAAAAGTTGAACAGGATAGAGCTGAGGACAGAGCCCTGTGGCATGCTACTAAAGACTTTCCTCTAGACTGACATGGATCAAGCATTTTTGGGTATGGTTACTCAACTAGTTCTGAATCCATTTAGTTATACCATAACACAATCCATAATTCTTCATGTTCTTCACAGAAATGTTATCCGAGAGAGAGAGACAGAGTGTTTAGTATGGAGTTACAAATATGAGATTATAGTTTCAGAGATGCGGGCTGGAAATAAACATAAATAGTCTTTATTGTCAGAGATTTCCTCACCTGGAAACATCAGAATCCCTTGGGGGAGCTTGCTAGACTACGTATTCCTGGCTTTACCTCCTGGAGATTCTGATTTTGTAGTGTGGAATGGGACTAAGAATCTATGGCCTTAATAAATCGCCCAGGTGATTAAATGCAGCTGGTGTGATGGCTGCATGATGTCTGTGACTGGGCTAGCTGAAGCTGGGGGAATGGAGAGTTCACTGCAGAGAGGTTTTGGAGGTGAGACAGGAAGGCCAAGGACAACACTGTGAGAAATGCACATGGGAGAAAAGGAATGGGAACCAGCGAAGGAGAGATGCGCAGTAGCAGATGGTGTCTTGGAGGCCTGAGCCAGAAGGACGGCTGGATGCTGCACGGAAGTCAGGCTAGCGCCTAACCAGAGATCATGCCATGGCACTGGTGACCAGGGAGAAAGCACTGTGGACTTGTGGACCCTGGTAGTTGTATTTCTGGTATTTAAGAAAGTAATGGGTATAAGGGAAAGTATCAGAATCAAAGTATAAAAGTTTGGCAGCAAAAGGGAAGCAGTGGCCTTAATGAAAAGGCTTTCTTCAGGGGAGAATGGGCCAGGGGCATGCTTAAAAGCAGGGTGGTGGGCTGGTTGGCATGATGAGAGAAGGAGTGAAGGTGCTGGAGGGCCAGGAAATGGGAGGGAGCAGGGAGCTGATGGAGGCAGGGAGGAGTGGGCTGAGCAAAGTGGAGGCCAGGGTTCAGGGTACGCCTGTGAGGGAGCTGGATTCCTGCACCCCCAGCAAAGAGGGATCCCTCTTGGTGATTAGGTGGGGGAAGGCAGATGGAAAACTTGAAGGGAGCTCTTAGAACTGGATTGGGGCAGCAGAAAATACAAGTTGTAAGAAAGGGTCGTACTAGGGAGGTGAGCCCAGATAAGGTGATTTGGACCAGATGGCAGTACTTCTTTTTGGCAGTCTAGGTCGGTATGTAATGGGCTTGGTCTTGGTGAGAAAGAGTGGGAAGGAATAGATGATGGGAGTGGTCCTAAATTGGGTGCAGGTGGCTTTTGGGATCAAAAGAGTCCAGGGTGTCAGGAGAGACAGTTCTGGAAGTCCAAGGTTGTTGCAGAAATGGCTGGCTGGAGAGTTTCTCGTAGAGGGAGAATCCTATATAGCTGGATAGGGGTGTGTGGGCCAGGCACAGGGACCAGGCTCCTTAAATGGAAGGGCAAAGAAGGAAATGTCCCCCACAGTCTCATTGCAGCCCCAAGGGACAAGATACAGGGTCCCCTGCCTCTTGTTACTTCATATCAGAGAAAATTGGGGAAGTGTAGTGTGGAGGATAGGGACAGCCAGATTTGGGGGGATAGGTTCAGTGATAAAGGGAAGTTATTCCCCCAGTGAATTGAGAATGCAGAGTGTCTGGCTGGGTTCCTTTTGTACTTTTTGTTTTTTTAATCCGTGGCTAGTTCTGGAAAAATGGGGCTGGGAGGGTCTATCGTGCACATGGTGCTATGGCCTGGTCTCCTGTGGGAGGCCAAGGCTCCTGGCCTCATGGCAGGGTGGGCCTGTCATTGTCAGTACAAAGCCAGCTGCAGCCGCCACTTCATCTCAGAGGATGCGCAGGAACGGCAGGACAAGGAGATCTTCCAGCAGAACATGAAACGGCGGCTGGAGTCCTTTAAGTCCACCAAGCACAACATCTGCTTCACCAAGAGCAAGCCACGACCTCGCAAGACCAGTCGCAAGAAGGCATGTGCTTTCTCTGGGACTTCTGTTTGGGGCTGGAGGCTGATGGCACATAGTTTTGAGCTCCCAAGTATTGGAATCCAGCCCAGGGGAACCCCTAGTTGGTTAACCCTCAGAGTCTTGGTGGCTGCAATAGTTTGGGTTCCCTTTTGTATCTTCCTAGAGTCCCAGAAGGGTAAGGTGAGCCCTTTTGAGGGAGATCTGCATCTTGCTTTGTGGTCACATCCTGGGAGGCAGCAGGACCTCCTACCAGAAGTGACCCAGCATGAGAAAGGCAGGTTCCTGAGGTCAGGGGGAGGGGGTGCTCCAGGAGTGCCTAATTCAGCCCAGGCTGAGGCATCCAGAGCCCTTGCTGGGGCATAGGTTACTTAGACTCTACAGTTGGCTGGGGGGCCAAGGGCTGATGGAACCACTGGGATTGATATAGATTCCCTCCCCAACTGTGTCAGGAAGACCCTACCAGACAACAGGGTTGGGATTTTGAGCCAGGGCCAGAGACTTAGGGTTTTTTTTCTTGGTCCTCAGAAGGATGGTTTAGCTAACACTGAGGCCACAAATGGGAAACCTCCTCGAAACCTGAGTGTTCAGGACACAGGCAAGCAGGGAGTGGGGGTGGGGGGGGCTGAGGATGGGGTGGGGGGCAGAGGCCCATCAGCCAAAACCTGGAGGATCTCCTCTGTGCTACATTCAGTGCCATGGACTGAGGCTCCTTCCCTCAGGGACCTCTTGGGCTTACCTGATTTCAAAGCTGGACATGTTCTAAGCAGTTCTTAATTTGTGACAGGAGGTATCTAGTAGATAACTACAGGTTAGAGGCCTTAAGGACAGGGAGAAGGTGTCATGGAGAAGGGGGGAGCTTGAAGGATGGGTCACCCATGGGGCCCAGTGTCCTGCCTACAAAACCAGGAGTTTTTTGGATGAGCTGAGCATTGATGGGTCTTCCAGCTCTCCTGATGCTCATGTTTTCAGTTGATGATGGGGCTTCAGGGCTGAGAGAAGATGATGGAGGAGCTAGAAAGTACGACTTCCCTCCTGGCTTCCTCTGAGGACTCTGCTTTCTCTGGTGGCCTCCTAGGGCTCTTTAGCCCCACTTAGCTTCCTCTTCAGCCCCAACCCACTAGTCCAGTGCTGAAAGAGCCAGAGGATAAGGTGGGGAGGCTCTGCCAGCCGTGGGCTCTGCCTGGGTGGACAGGGAGCTGGTTTGGCATCGTGCAATACCAAGAGGCAGCTGCTGGGCTGGCCACCCCCACTCAGCTCTTGTCCCTGTCCAGCTGCTGTGATCTTAACTGTGGAGTCTGAGGAGGAGGAAGAGAGTGACAGTTCGGAGACAGAGAAGGAGGACGACGAGGGGATCATCTTTGTGGCTCGGGCCACCAGTGAGGTTCTCCAAGAGGTCAAGGTCTCAGGTAATGGCTTCCTCCCAGCCCCCCACCCCCACCTGGGGCAAGCGGGAGCTGTGCAGCTGCCTTCTTCCCTCTTCACGAATGGCCTTTCCTCCAGACAACTCCCTTTTCCTACTCATTTCTTAACCAACCAGCATTTCTTGAGCATCTCCTTTATATCAGAAATCTGACATACCTGATCTAATTCAATCCTCACAATAACCAAGGTGGGGAAACTGAGTTCATAGAGAAAAAAGGGACTTAGGATTTGTCCAGCAACCCACAGCAGAACTGGAATTTGAACCTGACCCATCTGACTCCCAAAACCTACACCTTTTTCACTGCCTCATTGCCTCCCTTTACAGTCTAGCTAGGAATATGAGGTGACAAGCAAACCTAACACCAGGCTCTGTTGTGACTCATGCTCAGCACACCTGCCCTCAGGTAGAGAGCACCTGGTGAAAGTGGCCGCCTGACCTGGGGGAGGAGCCTGAATTCATCAAAATGGCATTATAGCAGATAAAAAACAATACATACATGTTTCCATATGTGGAGACCTAACTTACTCATATCATTGCTAGTTGGCTCCAGCATCCTCAGGTGTCGTTTAAATGTCTTCTTATAGAAAATAACAAAATATATAATAGACAGAATCATAAAGTTAACTGCCTATTACCCTGCTTCAATAATTACCTACTCCTAACCAATCTTATTTCATCTCTCCCCTCACCTATGCCCCTCTCTTCACTGGCTTCTTTTGAAGCAAATCTCAAATATATCACCTTGTCAATAAATACTTAAGCATGCATCTTTAAAAGATAAGGATTCTTCTTAAAAAATACAACTGCAGTACTATTGTTATATCTAAAGTCCCTGTCGTCAAATATCCAGTGTTCAAATTTCCCTGATTGTCTTAATATTCTTTTTTTTACAGTAGGTTTGTTAAAATAAAAATCCAGATAAGGCCCTCACATGACATTTGGTTGATAAGTCTCTTTTAACCTACAGCAATGGTTCTCAAGGGGGTGGTAGTGGAGTGATTTTGCCCACAGGGGACATCTGACAATATCTGGAGACACTTTTGGTTGCCACAGCTGAAGAGGTGCACTTGCATGTAGTGGGTAGAAGCCAGGGATGCTGCTACATACCCTGTGATACACAGGACAGCCCTACAACAAAGTACCTGTGTCCCATCTTGTCAGTGGTGTCAAGTTTGAAAAGCCCTGATTTACAGGTCCCCATACCTCCTTTTTCCCCTTCCAATGTATTTATTTATTCATTATTACCTTTTTATTTATTTATTTATTTTATTTTATTAAAAAAATTTTTTTAACGTTTATTTATTTTTGAGACAGAGAGAGACAGAGCATGAACGGGGGAGGGTCAGAGAGAGGGAGACACAGAATCTGAAACAAGCTCCAGGCTCTGAGCTGTCAGCACAGAGCCCGACACGGGGCTCGAACTCACGGACTGCGAGATCATGACCTGAGCCGAAGTCGGCCGCTTAACCGACTGAGCCACCCAGGCGCCCCCATTATTACCTTTTTAAAAGGCTCTTCTTAAAAAATATTTATTTATTTATTTATTTATTTATTTATTTATTTATTTATTTTGAGAGAGACAATATGCACGCACGTGAGCAGTGGAGGGGCAGAGAGAGAGAGAGGGAGAGGCAGAATCCCAGACAGGCTCCATGTTACACCACAGACCCCATCACAGGGATTGGTCTCACAACTGTGAGATCATGACCTGAGCCAAAATCAAGAGTCAGATGCTCAACCGACGAGCCACCCAGGTGTCCCTCCAATGTATTTATTGAAATAATCTGGTTATTTGTCCCACAGTCTTTCCTTGTCTGGATTTTGCTGATTGCATCCCCAAAGCATAATTTAATATGTTCCACCATGCCTTATATTTCCTTTAAACCAGCAATTAAATCTAGATCAGATTTCAGTTTAGATGTTTTGGTAAGAATACTTACTTGAGAGGCAGTGATGGTGTAGTTTGTATCACATCAGGAAACACATCCCATGTCACTGTTTCTCTTTTGTGAGGTTAATATTGATTGTTGGGTTCAGATGTTAGCCCCGTCCATTATGAAGTTCGCCATCAGTGTTTCACCAGTCTTAGCAGTCACTGATGATCATTGCTAGATCCAACATTTCATCCAGGGTTGTACAGTGGTCATATTCTACATTGTTTTTTCGTCTGCGTTACTAGCAATTCTTCTATTAAAAAAACTTCTCATCAATGACTTTGTTACTTTGAGGTACAGTTCATACTGGACTAGATAAATGCTTGATTTTATTCCTTTCACTAATTGGTTTTCAAACCGATGAAGCATCCTCCAAAGGTGAAGACTGAATTCTTTTGTTGTTTTAGTTTGGTCGTTGTTGTGAAAATGTAATATTCAAGGTCTTTTAAGAGAGGTAGTTTTACTTCCAATCACAGCATCAATACATTTCATACTGTACTTGACTGCTCAGGACTTTATCAATGAGCAGGTATGTATGTGCACCTGTTATACGCAAGGCATCATGCTTGACCTGGAGAGCAGGGGGTGGTAGGTGTCCAGGGGTTTCTCTTTCCCATGTTTCCTCTTTCAGAACCTCCAACTTCCTGCCGTGCAGTGGCCCAGTCTTCCATCCTGGCTGCCAGCAGTCCTGGGACTCCTGGCTCAGGTCCCCTTTGTGGCACAGTGTTAGCCTACTATTGGGTTTGCATGAGCTCACACTCCTGGGCTCTGTCCCACCAAAGGGCTGTTATGGGTGCTCAGGCAGGGTGTCCAGCACCAAAGCCTTTGGTGTAGAGCCTCGAGATATTCCTCACCCTCATTGCTGTCTCCTCTGGGATGGGCCTGGCAGGATATGGTTTCCTATGCCAGTGCTGCAACTCAGTGAGGGCTGATTGCAGATGCACTTTTTTCCTGCCTGGCTCCTGCTTTCTCTTGCTTTAGTTATTTTCATTTGTTTAGTCAGTATTTGCCAAGCAACTACTATGTGTCTAGGCCTGTTCTAGGTGCTAAGGATACAATGAGAGCAAAACCAGCTATAGTGCTTTCCCTCGGCAAAGCATTCATCAACTAATTACACAAATGGATGTAATAGGGCAAATGTGGAATGAATTTATTTATAAAAATGCAGTTATACTTGAGAAGGATTCCAATGTGTTACTAATGAGTTCGTGTGTATTCTCTGTCCCTAGGGAGCCTTGAGGTGTGCCCAAGCCCACGCATCATCCCCCCCTCCCCAACCTGTGCAGAGAAGGAGCTACCCTGGAAGAGTGGGCAGGGAGATCTGGCAGTCTACGTGTCCTCGGAAACCACCAAGATTGTGCCTGTGGACATGCAGACAGGCTGGAACCAAAGCATCTCATCCCTGGAGAGCCTGGCATCCCCACCCTGTACCCAAGCCCCAACTGTGACCCGCTTGCCTCCTTGCCCACTGGCTGCTGAAGAGCCTCAGCACCCTTTCAACCTGCCGTATGATCCACGCCCTAGCTTCGCCTTTCCCCCAAGCCTGGCCAAAGCTGGCCGCTCTCGCAGTGAAAGCAGCGCTGACATCCCCCAGCAGCAGGAGCTACAGCCCCTCATGGGATATGAGGACCGCACCCATCTTAGTCCAGGCACAGCCAACTCCCACTGGTGCATCCAGTTCAACAAAGGTAGCCGGCTGTAGCCCACGACTCAAGGAGGAGTAGGAGGCTGGATCCCCCATGGGAAGTCTTCCCTGGGCAATAGGCAGAGGCAGAGGAGCCCACTTAGCCTGACAGGGGGCCAGAGGAGCCTGAACTAGCAACTGGGCTTCCTTGTGGCAGGTCAGAAGGGTGTTGGGCTGGTCCTCACAGCGACACTTTCACTACCCTCCCTGCTCCTAATTCCTGCCATCTTCCCTTTCACTAAGGCCCTTACCCTGGCTAAAGACCCAGTCCAGAGCTTCTAGGAGCTAGGCCCACCCAGTTGGGAAGCTGATGCTCTTTCCCCAGTGGACCCCCTGGGAGTCACTCTAGGCAGCTGTTCCTGCCCCCAAAGCAAGGCATCATTCCACAGCTAATGCTGGCCTTTCCTGCCCTTCACTCACCCCAGCACCAGCTCAAGGACAGTACCCTGGCAACGAGGCTCCTTGAGGGGCTGGTCCTCAGAGGCACTGGGGTGGGAGGTGGAGCAGGTCTCAACCTTAGGCTTTGTTACCTGTTGGGTCAGCTACCTATAGCCAATTTTTGAGGGGCAGTGGGAATCTGTGTCCAATTCTTGCTTTATCTCCTACACTTTGCTGACATTTATTGGGGCCATAGTTCTTTCTTTTACAGGATCAAGGCCACAGGGCTGGGCCTGGCTTCAGATCAGGGCTGTTTCTTGGCAGGGGTCACTCTGAAGATATGCTGCTCTGCATCTAAGTCTGGAACTTTCAGATCTCTGGGTCTATATTTTCTAAGGAGGGGAGATAGTGGCCTCTGGGACACTACCACCTTGACATTCCCCAAATAGGAAAGAAGCCAGGTATTCCAGGGCCACCACTCCACTGCTCTGGGGGCTGGGATGCCTGGCTGAAGTAATAAGGGGGCTGACTGGGTGGCAGGTAACTTTCCTGGGGTTAATACCTGCTTTGTATCTTGTATCTTGAACCTGAGACACATTAAATATCTCTCAGATGGATGGGTGTCCTGTGTCCGTCGGGGGGGGAGTGGCTCTAGAGGTGGGGGTGGGAGCAACTGGGGTATCTAGTGAGGGAAGCAGAAACTTGCAACTGCCTGCCTTGGGGCTTTTAGGATAGAGAATGGAGGGGGATCCTGGGAAGGACTGTTAGGCGTGCTGGCCCTCTTCCCTTCTCCTTCCTCCCTTCCCAATATGGTCCCCTGAGCAGGGGGCCTGCAGTAGTAGTCCAGGGATCACTGTATGGGCACAGAGCCACAGAAAATGGGGAGACCAGCAGGGAAAAAGACCCCAGAAGATAGATCCCCAGGTACCCAAAGATGCAGCCACTACATACTGGGACCAGATAAGCCTTCCTTGAAAACCTGGAGGCAGGTGTAGGACAAATAAACAGAAATACTCTGCACATGGCAGATGGGAGGCCAATATCCAGGGAGCTGGTTACCCTATGAGTTTACACTACAAATTAGGTAGTGTGGGGTCCAAAAACATCTAGGAACAGAAAGGAGACCCTTAGGTAATAGCAGTCCCAAATTTAATTTCCACTGTGTCTGAAGAACTTTTAAGAAAATATCCGACTTTATTGAGATATAACATATGCTATATATATAACATATAGTTATATAACATATAGTATATAATATACCGTAAAACTCACCCATTTAAAATATACAGATTGGTGGTTTTTAATATATTTACGAGTTGTGCAACCCTCATCACAATCTAAGTTTGGAACATTTTAATTATCCCCAGAAAACCCTATGCCTATTGGCAGCCACTCCTCATCCCCTACTGCCCAGCCCTGGGTAATCACTAACCTACTTTCTGTTTCTATAGATCTGAAGGACTCTGGATGCTGTGAAGGTTACATATTTAGTCAACAAGCATTTACTTTTTCTGTGTTATGAATGGGAAAATGGGAGGAGGAGTGACTTGAGCTTTGCCCTCACATTGTTTATACTTGGCAGTGATAGGGCCTGGTAGTTAAACAGTCCACTTGACAGTTATGTCAGCTTAGGCATGCTACATATACTCTGTGAGCCTCAGTGTCCTCATCTTTAAGACAGAATAACAGTTATTTTATAAGTTTGCTGTCAGGATGAAATGACAAAATAAGAATCTAGTACACAGCATGGCCCACAGTAAGGGATCATAAATGTTTGCCATTACAGGTCTTTTTTTTTAAGTTTATTTTGAGAGAACATGCTCAGGAGGGGCAGAGAGAAGGGGAGAGAGAATCTCAAGCAGGCTCTATGCTGCCAGCACAGAGCCCAATGCAAAGCTCCATCTCACAAACCATGAGATCATGACCTGAGCTGAAATCAGCCAACAGCCACCCAGGTACCCCAAGAAGTATTTTGAGCCACCTGGGCACCCCATGCCACTACAGGTCTTATATCGCAAGGCAAGGAGCAAGGAAAGTGCTGTGGGGCCCTGAGGAGATTTGGGAAGGCTTTGGGAGGAGCTAGTGTGGGTGAGAGTGTGTGTAGGGATTCAGACAATATAGGCAAAGCTGGGTGGGTGCATTCCAGGTAGAACAGCATAAACAAAGGACGCCCAGAGCACACATGGCAAAAAGCTAGGAGCAGTGGGTGTTGTGCTCTGGAGAGACCAGCCAGGGACACAAAGGCTTGAGGGTGACACTGCTGAATTTCGGAGGTGGCAGAAAGTTGGTCTGGGAGAATTGTGATCTGGAGTGTGGTGTGGGCAGTAAGGTGCTTTTTGGGAGCTCAAACGCAATTGGTGTCAGATGGAATGAATGAAACCCCAGGTAGAGGATGGACTGGTAGAAAAGAAGGCTGGGGATGGGAGGCCTGTATCTGTTCAAGCAGCCTGGGGACATGAAGACGCTGGAGAGGGCAGGCAGCCATTCTCAGACTTTAGAATCACAATCACTGAGAATCTGTCAAACATGCAGATTCCTGGGCCTGCCCTAAGGTTCTGACTCATCAAGGCTATGCAGACCCAGAAATCTGTAATCTTTTTTTTTTAAGTTCATTTATTTTGAGAGCATGCGTGCAGAAGCGGGGGAGGGACAGAGACAGAGGGAGACAGATTCCCAAGCAGGATCTGCACCATCAGCACAGAGCCCAATGCGGGGCTTGAACCTACAAACTGTGAGGTCATGACCTGAGCTGAAATTAAGAGTCGGATGCTCAACTGACTGAGCCACCCAGGTACCCCTCAGAAATCTGTAATCTTAATCAGCTCCCTTCAAGGGAGACAACAGAGACCACATCCTTTGAGAATTTCTAGATTAGAAACGTAGTAGAAGTCAAATTCACACAATCACACTACCAAAGGTGTAGGTGAGGGTACAGGCGGCTCCTGGCTTGGTCCTGGGTAACTAAGGATGGTGGGACAGCCAGGAAGACAGAGTTAGTTAGAGATAGAGGGGGAGGAAGCAGGTGAACACAGCCAGGGAGAGGCAGGCACCTGGGATGTAGGAGAGTGAGCAAGTCAGGGGCTTGTCTGCAGTTCACCACCTAACTGGGCAAGATGGCAGACATGGCCTTCAGGGCACCCTGAGCTGCATCCAGACCTTGAAGGAAGAAGGATTTTGACCAGGGGAGATGGGCATGGGCTTTCCAGGTAGAGGAAACAGACAAGATTTGTGATCAGATGAGTTTTTCAGGCCAGTATGGAGTATGGAGTTTATTTTGGCCCAAAGTGAGAGAGATCTGGAAGGTTTGGGGATATTGTCACCCTTGCTATCTAGGGCAGTACTTAAGAGAGTGTGCAAGTTTTGGGATGGAGTGAGTGCAATGACTTTGGGTCTCTTATCACTAGGCCCATAGCCCCTCTCCTGTTTTTGATTGATTCATGTTGGCAAGGAATGGGAAGCTGAGGGAAGGCTAGGGAAGGGGCAAGAGAGGGAGGTCCAACCCTATTTTATGATCTCAGTGGAAAAAGCTGTTGTGAGTAGTTTTTGTTGCCAGCAGAGCCACAGAGATGGGCCCCATGAGTCACTGCTCAGTCCTGCAAACTCAGCCCATACAGCCTCCTGTGGTCAGCAGCCTGGGCTTGTTCCAGGTCCAGCCCCTAGTGTTCCCCTCTAGGCCTCAGTATGTCCCCATTTCTATCTATATCTTTGCCATCCTAGGACTGTGCATCCTGCAGCTCTCTGCCTTTTCTGTTTCCTTTTCAGACTGAGCCTCTGAATCTATTTGTGACTCTGGTTTACATCTGGCTCAAGGATAGGGAGCCTCATGGGGACAGGAGTAACGTGACCACTCTCAGGCGCCCCTAAGCATTTGTTCTATGCCAGGCCATATGTTAAGTGCTGGAAGTACAGAAGTGACAACACTGTTTTCATGTAGCTACAATGCACATTGTATTGTGGAGTGAATAAACTAAGGCCTGACCCTGACCCTCGATCTGTCTGCCTGTGCCCAGCAGTGCTGGGGTCAGCTATGGCCTGTGGCTTGGGGACTCTTACCTGCTTCTGGTATTGAAGGGGTATGTGTGCCTGCCAGCAGGTCTCCCCAGCTCTTAGGGCTCTTAGGAGGCCTGGCTGGTGGCTGGAGGTGGGCAGACAGTGGGCAACAGAAGGAGAGGGAGGGAGCAGGAGGCAATGACTCAATGGGGCGGCCCTGGGACAGTTGGGGAGGGAGCCAAGGTTGGTCCTGATGCTCACTAAAGCTCTAGGAGGGTGGGACCAGAGGACCCGGCTGGGAGCTGGGGATGGAGCAGGACAATTCCAAAGCTCCTCTGGCAGCCAGATCAGCTCATGAAGAAGGCTCCTAGGAACATGGTCTGAGAATCTGGACTTTGGGGGCTGATGTGGCAGCTAGGATGGGGCGGGCAGGATGCTGTTCCCACCGTGCCTGCTTCTGACACTCTGGTTTGCTCCTCCGGCAACTTCCAGGCTCATGCTTTAGAGCCAAGGAAGTCATTGTACCCACTGCCCCCTCCCCTCCCAGGAACCAAGGGCCAGAGCATGTTGTGGGCACAGTGTGTTCTTCTGGCCACACAGCCTACCTTCTTACAATCTTCCCACAAATTTTGGGGAGTGTCAGGCCAGGCACACATGCCCTAAAGGGACCTCATACCTCTGAGCTGGGAGGGATCTCACAGGTCAAGTCTCCAGGTAACTTTCACCAGTTCAGGATCCCCTGACTGAGGGTGAAATGATGGGGAGGGCATGAATATAGCCCAAATGCTGGCAGCGAGTGGACGTTGACATATGGGAGGGTCTTTCCGAGTCCTGTGGCAACCCCAGGGGGAAAAAAAGGAATGACTTTATTTTTTTACAGGCAAGTAAGGCTTAAAGAGAACTGAGTTGCTGGAGCTCACCCAAAAGGTAAGTGCAAGAGCAGGCCTGGGTTAGTATCTCTGGCTCCAGGACCCTGACCCCAGTCCCAGCCTCCTTGGCTGGACTTTGTGGGGAGGGGGTGTAGGTGAAAGTGACAGGAATGCACCAGAGTGGAGGGTCTGGGCCTGGTGGATTCTGGCAGGCCTGGGTAGTTCCTACTCCAGAGGCCTCCCTGCCCCCATCCTCCCTCCAGCCCAGACAGCAGTCCCTCATCTGGTCTTGGAATCATACAAACCTGTGTCTTGGGGCCTGGGCCTGGGCAGAAGATTGAGGACTGCAAAGGAGGGGCCCTTTCCTCCTACCCTCCATGAAGATACCCCTACTGGTTCCCAGCAGCCCCAAGCTGCTGGTTTGGGCTTAGGAAGTTTCTCTTTCCAGGGGACTCCTGGGATCTTGGGCCCACACTTTTCTTCTCGTGAGTTGTGAATGCTCCCAGTTTTGCTGACAGAGAGTGGGGCACCCCCCCCCATACTTCGTGCATTCAAGAGCAGATTCCCCCCACTCCCAAAAACCCTTTCCCTTGACCCTCCCGGCCCAGGCACCCACTCATGCACCCTCCGGCATCTACACCACTTCTGCCGGCGGGTGGACCGCTTCTGGCGCTCTCCAGCAGTCCGGAGAGTGGGCACCTTGGAACGGCTGGGCTGGTAGTCGTTGCTCCTCCGGGCCGATAGAGCAGTCGAATCAAGTAAGCGGGCCCCGAAGGTGGGAGTGGAGCCAAGCCGCCTGGCCCGGAGGGTGGGAGGAGGCGGCGGCGGGCTTAGGACGCTGCGAGGGCCGCGCGCCTCAGTGCTTTCACAGGAGTCCGGGCAGCTGCCGTCGGGCCTGGGGGTGGGATGTAGCTCTGTCCTCCGGCCCCTAGGGGGCGACGCGGTGCCGGGTCTTCCGCCGCCCTGCGTTCCCTCCCCGCGGCCAGGAGGCGGCGCCAGTGGACGCCGGGGCGTCACGCTGTACCCGCCGTCCATGGCGGTGTGGAAGGTTCGAGGGCTCGCATGTGCGGCTTCTCGGCTTCGCGGTTCCGCGTGCGGGGGTGTGAGGGCTAAAGACAGGCGAGGGATGGGGTGTGCGAGTGTTGCGGCGAGGCAGGGCCGGGTTGGGCGGGCGTCAGCAGGAGGCAGCCCCGCGCCCACGCCTTGAGCGTGCCACATGCGTAGGCCGGCCAAGCGTGGTGGTGAGTGCGCGTCCGAGCGTGGGGGCGCTCTTGGCTGAGGCTGATGTGAGCACGGACGCGCGGGGACAGATCTTTGTCGTTCTCTGTCGTTTCAGGCCTGAACTTCAGGCGCATTTGCGCTATACCTCTACCCGGGCACCAAGACTGGCCCCTCCTGTGGCCTAGTGCCTTCTATCTGGGTCACCCACCGAGCCCTACCGGAACATCTTCAATCCATTTCCTGGACGAGCAGAACCTCACAGTGAGGGCCCAGCCCCTCTCCCACTTGTCCTGAGCAGGCCTACTCTTAAGGAAAGGGTGATGGAAGGGCCCTTGGAAGTTGGGGATAAGTCCCCAGACTCCCAGGGACACGCCACTGACTCGAGGTTTGCTGTGTGCAGTTTCAGGGATGCCTGGGATGAGGAGGAACCTGTTCCCCACGTGCAGGTTAAGGACCCTAATCCTCCAAGATCACCAGCAGGGACAGCCCAGGGAGAAGGGCTTCTTGGCAGCTCCGTGCCTGGGGATCTTCAGTCACCCCTAGGACCGATGGCTGCAGATGGGCCGGGGGAAGGGCAGGGGGACACATTAGGAGGTTCCTCAGTTCAGTTAGAGGAACCCACCCCATCTAGAGTGGAGAGCCTCCCATATCCAGTGTCCTCCCACCTCAGCCTCGCACAGGGCAAGAGTGATAGTCGAGGGGGAGACTTGGCAAGAGACCAAGTTCCAGACAGGTTAGTGCCAGCTGGCTTGGGTCCTGAGGGGTTGGACAGCGATCCTGTGGACCTTGGAGGCCCTTTATCTGAGACATCTTCAGAACTACTGGAGCCAGGTAAGGGAGGCTGGGCCAAGGAAGTCAAGTGGAAGTTCCTAAAGATGGGTACCAAGACTGGGGGAGGGCTCTGACCCTACTCAGGCTGAAGCCCAGGTCTGAGGAGGGGTCTCTGGGTGAGTGCCCAATGCACACCCAAGCCATTTTCCTTCCCAAGACCCCAGTGGATCTTGCCTCCCTAAGCCTGCTAATTACCTCCTGGCCCAAGACCTCTCCTGGGAGCTGCTGGCTAGTGGCATGGCTACCTTACCAGGTAGTTGGGAGAGACTGGAGGTAGTGGAAGTGGGGTGACTTGATTGGGCAGGTGTTCATTGTCTTCTCCCCACAGGGACTCGGGATGTAGAAGGCCGGGCAGTGCTGCTTCTGTGTGCCCATAGCCCAGCCTGGCTCTACCCCAAGTGCAGTAGCCATGAACTTATCCGCCTCCTGCTGTACCTGCGAAGCATTCCCAGGTTATAGAGAGGAGGTTGGGGGGAGCTGGAGCCAGGAGGTGGCAAGGTTGGGGAATTAGATACTTAACTGAAGTCTGCCTCTTTAGGCCTGAAGTACAGGCCCTGGGATTGACCGTGCTGGTGGATGCCCGAGTTTGTTCCCCAAGTTCTTCTCTCTTCTGGGGGCTCAGCCAACTACAAGTGAGTACAGGGTTGTATCTTTCCCTGCCTTCAGCCATTCCTTTTAAATAGGGTTGGGGAGGGTCGCCTGGGTGGCGCAGTCGGTTAAGCGTCCGACTTCAGCCAGGTCACGATCTCGCAGTCCGTGAGTTCGAGCCCCGCGTCAGGCTCTGGGCTGATGGCTCAGAGCCTGGAGCCTGTTTCCGATTCTGTGTCTCCCTCTCTCTCTGCCCCTCCCCCGTTCATGCTCTGTCTCTCTCTGTCCCAAAAATAAATAAACGTTGAAAAAAAAAAAATAGGGTTGGGGACATGGCTAAACTCAAATTCCTTGCAGGAAGCAGCCCCAGGGTCAGTATACCAGGTGCTGCTGGTGGGAAAGATGCCAGAGGAGGTGCCTTCCAGGCTGCAGGTACTGAGCCATTTTGGCTAGGGGTGGAGGTGGGATGCTTTCCCACCAGGCAGGAGCCATTACACCGTCTTTTCTTGCAGCTGCAGCAGCTGCCCTCTCATCAGAGCCTGCTGACCTACATCTCCACTTCTCGGTTGCCAGCTTCAATGGGAGGAGGCCTGCCTTACTGCCACCAGACCTGGCTGGACTTCCGGATGGTCAGTGCAGTGGGTCAGGGCATAGGGTGGGTGGCAGGCAACCTGGCCAGCAGAGGAGCCTCTCCTGGGTTGGTTTGAGCAGTGCAAAGCTGGCTGCAGTGGCCTGGGATCCAGGATGCCTGGGACCAGCACTGCACTACTCTGGTCATGCCTACCCTTGTTCACAGCGTCTGGAAGCCCTACTGCAAAGCTTCCAGGTGGTTTGTACCTTGCTCCAGGAGGCCATTGAGAGCATGAAGGCTGTGCCCCAGCCCATGGAGTCTGGGGTGAGTATCCCCTCAACACCTCTCTAGATGCTCCCTATCTTCCTCCTTTTCTCCGATGCTCACCTCCACTGACTGTTGCCCTTAATCATAGGAAGTTGGTCAGCTGCTCCAGCAGACACAAGTCCTGATGCAGCACGTGCTAGACTCACCCTGGCTAGCATGGCTACAGTTCCAGGGGGGGTTGGAGCTGGCATGGTTGAAGCAAGAGGTCCCAGAGGTGACCCTGAGCCCAGACTACAGGTAGACGCAAACTCAGATCCCCGCTCTTGCCCCAGCCCACCATATTCCATGCCAAGGACTCAGCTGGCTGGCTCAGAACGAGCCAGGATTGTGGTCCCAGGACAGGGTGGAGTGAAACAAGGCATCTAATAGGAGTCGTAAGACCATGTACCCTGTACCAGGCCAGCAGTGGATGAAGTTGATGAGCTCTATGGCCGTGTAGATGGACTGCTGCACCAACTGACCCTGCAGAGCAACCGGCGAGTACAGGCACTAGAGTTGGTCCAGACTCTGGAGGCCCAGGAGGGCAGGCTGCACCAGGTGGGAACTATCTGCTCAGATGGGCCCTGCCTCTGATCTCAAGCATGACCTTCACCCCACAGCAGTATTCTTTTCCCTGTTTGTGCCCCTCCAGATTGAAGTATGGCTACAGCAGGTGGGCTGGCCAGCACTTGAGGAGCTAAGGGAGCCCTCACTGGACATGCTGCTCCAGGCCCAAGGCCCTTTTCAGGAGCTGGACCAGGTTGCTCAGGTGAGTTTGGTTACTTGTTTATTCCCTAGGTATTGGGTCAGTTTGCTAGGGACTAGGAATGCAGGATGGGTGAGAGCAAATCTATCCATTTCTCTCTTGGAATTTACAATCCAGCAGACATCAATTGCAGTCAAAGGTTCAGAGCCACGTATGTGTGATTGCAAACTGAGGCAAAAGCTCCGGAAAGAACGTAGGTGGTTCTGAGTTTATTACAAAAGACCTGAGGGGCGCCTGGGTGGCTCAGTTGGTTAAGCGTCCGACTTCGGCTCAGGTCGTGATCTCACGGTCCGTGAGTTCGAGCCCCACGTCGGGCTCTGCTGACAGCTCAGAGCCTGGTGCCTACATCGGATTCTATGTCTCCCTCTCTCTCTCTGACCCTCCCCCGTTCATGGTCTGTCTCCTTCTGTCTCAAAAATAAACGTAAAAAAAAAAAAAAAAAAAAACCTGACCCAGAAGGGGTGTTGGTCTAGCTTTCTTGAGATACTGACTTTTGAGATGAGAGCTGAAGAATAGGTTAACCAGGAGAAAGAGGGATTGGGGTTGAGAGACATTCCCAGCTGAGGGAACAAAGAGCATGTGCAAAGGTTCTGTGGCAGGAAGGAGCACGGCTTGCCTGAGGAGCCATAAGAAGGATAGTGAGGTTGAAATGCAGGGCAGTAGAAGGAGAGAGAGTGAAATAAGATGAGGTAAAATGAAGCTGGAAAAACAGTGGCCAGATTGCTGGGTCCCGTAGCAGTATAAAATTTAAGTGGAAAAATCACAATCAGATCCATGTTCTATGAAGATTATCTTAGTTTTTGGTTAGACAGTGATTTGAAGGACTGACATGTAGAGTCCACAGAGGCATTTTAATGGCCCAGTGGGAATGATGCTTTCTCTAGCCAGATGGTGGCAGAGGAGACTGATTTTAGAAATTGCCGGGATTTGCTATGTGGGGTAAGTAGGAGAGGGAAGGGGCGCCTGGGTGGCACAGTTTGTTGAGCGTCTGACTCTTGATTTTGGCTCAGGTCGTGATCCCAGGGTTGTGGGATCGAGCACTGCATTATGTGGACCCTGCTGGGGATTCTCTCTCTCTCTCTCTCTCTCTCTCTCTCTCTCCCCCTTCACCCCCCTCCCATGCTTGCACATGTGTGCTGTCTCTTTCTCAAATAAAATTAAAAAGCAAAAAAAGAAGGAGAGGGAGGGTGTAGGGGTGAGTGGATGTCTCTTCTGAGAGAGCGACCGGGAGACAAGGGCCTTCTGAGGCAAGGGGATTCATCAGTCCAGTCTTGGGTGTGCTCTGGAGATGACCATAAGTGACTGAGACCCATGGGGATTGGCCTGGAACTCAGAAGAAAGACCTGGCCATACAGGGTCACTTGGTGGACATAGGTGTGTGGATGATATTTGACGGTCACATAAGATTGCCTGAGGAGAGAAAGTCTGGACTGTGTTCAGGAACACCAGTGTTGAATGGCTCTGGCGAGGGATGGGGAGCAGGAGGAGAATAGGGTGAGTGGGGAGGAGTCGGGGAGCTGTAAGAGAGAGGATTGGAGGCTGCTGAGCAATGGTCAGACGAAGCCTGACAATTGCTGGGGATGGAGGTGGCAGTGAGGTTGCACTAGGCTGATGAGGTGAAGAAACAGTGATACCTGATACCGAGGAGAATAATTCCTCCAGGAAGTTTGTGTAGAGAGGCACAGAGACAGGGGAGTGGATGGGGGTGTGGGGGGAGGGTCTTCAGTCATAAGAGAGACTCGACAATGACGTGTAGATATCTGTGGAAAGGACTGCTCAGGGGCTAGACCATGGCCCAGATTTGCTAAGCCCAGTCTTTGTCTCCAGGAGCAGGTCCGGCGAGGGGAGAGGTTTCTGCAGCCACTGGCTGGCTGGGAGGCTGCTGAGCTGGGCGCTGCTGGGGCCCGCTTTCTGGCCCTGCAAGCCCAGCTGACTGACTTCTCCAGGGCTTTGGCCCAGCAGCGGCAGCGGCTGGCAGATGCTCAGAGGCTGTTGCATTTTTTCAAGCAGGTAGGTGCGGTGTCCTGTCCCTGGCTCCAGGTGGTCAGTGGGGATGGAGGGGTGGCTTCCTGGCTTCACCACAGCCTGAGCTCTTTCAGGACATCCTGCCTCTTCTCTTTCCTTGTCTTTGGTCTGACCCCAAAATTCAACCACTGGGGGTGTGGCCTGAGCCATCATTCTGTGGGGCTGGGGGAGTGGGTAGAAGAGAAGGCTCAATGGTTTTGGTGGGCTCTGCCTTCAGTGCCTCTCTGGCCTTGGTGTTACAGGCCTCGACATGGGCTGAGGAGGGGCAGAGGGTGTTGGCAGAGCTGGAGCAGGAGCGCCCAGGGGTCGTGCTGCAACGGCTGCAGCTGCATTGGACCAAGCACCCTGACTTGCCTCCTGCCCACTTCCGAAAGATGTGGGCTCTGGCCACAGGGTTGGGCTCCGAGGGCATTCGCCAGGAGTGCCGCTGGGCCTGGGCACGATGCCAGGACACCTGGCTGGCCCTGGACCGGAAGCTAGAGGCTGCACTGGAGCCACCACTGACGACGACCACAACGGGCAGCACAGCTAGCCTGTGTGTCAGCCGTTTCCCTGCTGCATCTGCCACCCCTCCCCTGAGGAAGGCGTATAGCCTCGATCAGAATCTGGGGCAGAGTCTCAGAGAGCCTGCCCACCACTGCCACCATGCGGCTATTGTGGCTGCTTCCCACGGACCAGACGCTGAAGGTGGTGCCCAGCCAGGGTCATCCCCTACCATGCTTCCACCAGGCAGTTCTGACCCCAGGACCCCCAACAGGTGCAGGCAGAGGGCAGGGCAGGGAGGGCAGTGGCAGGAGAGATGTCTTGAATCTTGACTCCACCTGTCTGGTAGGCTCCAGCTGGTATTGGCAGAGATGGTGGCTACGGAGCGGGAGTATGTCCGAGCTCTTGATTACACCGTGGAGAACTACTTCCCTGAGCTGGATCGCCCCGATGTGCCCCAGGGCCTCCGTGGCCAGCGTGCCCACCTCTTTGGCAACCTGGAGAAGCTGCGGGACTTCCATTGTCATTTCTTCCTGCGTGAGCTGGAGGCCTGTACCCAGCACCCATCCCGGGTAGCCTATGCGTTCCTGCGCCATGTAAGCCCACAGGTCACACAGCCCCTACCTGATTCTGCCACGCTCGATAAAGAGATCTTAGCACATGCCTGGTGCCAGGGTCTGTGCTGGGTATAGCTATGAGCAAGACCAGTAAGGTCCCTGTCCCTGTAGGTAATCACGTTTAGTAGAGGAGACAAAAGTAAAAAAGGTAATTCCAGATGGTAGTTGGGGTCAGGAAGAAAATAATCAGGATATATACGTGATCGTGATTTAGTAGTGGGGTTGGGGGGTGGGGCAGTTAGAGGCCTCTTTGAGAGGCTGAGGCCAGGGGAAGGGCTGGACTCAGAGCGTTCTATCCAGAGGAAAGATCAAGTGTAAAGCTTTGGGGCAGGGAAGAGGCTCAGTGGTTAAGGAAAAGACAGGTCAAAGTGGCTGAGTGTAGTGAGCAAGAGAAGGAGTAGTCCAAGGTGAGGGAGCCCAGAGTGGTGGTCCAAGACAATGGGAGGAGCAGAGGCCCTGTGGGCAAGCCCCATTCGGCACAGTGCCTGTTCTTTCCAGGTTACCCCTCATTCAAAGCCAGGCAGACTGGATCTGCAGGGGGAATCTTCCCGGGGAATTGTTTGTTGGCATTTTGGTCCTCTCAGGCTGAGGGTATCTGGCCCCCTTGCACCTGGACTGATCTGTGTGTCCTCACAGAGGTTGCAGTTTGGGATGTACGCACTCTACAGCAAGAATAAACCTCGCTCTGATGCCCTGATGACCAGCTTCGGTCACTCCTTCTTCAAGGTAGATGAGCCTGAGACTAGGGGAGGAGGGGATGGAGGAAGTAAGTACCCTGAAGCCACCTGATGGTTTCCTACCCACCTGGCAGGACAAGCAGCAAGCACTGGGGGACCACCTGGACTTGGCCTCCTACCTGCTGAAGCCCATCCAGCGTATGAGCAAGTATGCATTGCTGCTGCAGGAACTGGCAAGGGCCTGCGGGGGTGCTGTGCAGGAGCTGAGTGCCCTGCGGGCTGCCCAGAGCCTTGTGCGCTTCCAGTTGCGACATGGCAATGACCTGCTAGCTATGGACGCCATCCAGGGCTGTGATGTGAGTCATGCCAGGCCATGGTGGGCAGGTGCGGTGGGTGTGAAGAGAGGGGGCAGGAGAGGCTGGGCACTCACTGGGCCCCACCTTGGCAGGTTAACCTAAAGGAACAGGGTCAGCTGGTGCGACAGGATGAGTTCATGGTACGTGCTGGGCGCCGTAAGTCCTTGCGCCGTGTTTTCCTCTTTGAGGAGCTACTGCTCTTCAGCAAGCCTCGCCGAGGACCCACGGGCATCGACACATACGCCTACAAGCGTTCCTTCAAGGTAGGCCCGCTCGACTCCTCCTATGCTCCCTGCCCTACCCTCACCCCCTCTGGCCTCACCAAGCCCCTCTCCTGGCCACACAGACGGCAGACTTGGGCCTCACTGAGTGCTGTGGGGATAACAACCTGCGGTTTGAGATCTGGTTCCGCCGTCGCAAGGCCAGGGACACCTTTGTGCTGCAGGCTGCCAGCTTGGCCACCAAGCAGGCTTGGACAGCTGACATTTCTCGTCTGCTCTGGAGGCAGGCCATCTACAACAAGGGTGGGTCCCTGCCCCTACTTCATCCAACGGTCCCCTTCCTGGAGAGCTTATGTCCCACAGGGCCCCATACAGGGCCTAGGGACCTGGAAATGCTTGGGAGCAGGGAGGTCCAACAGCAGCAGCCAGTGTAGGAAAGGAACTTCAAAGTCAGGCAGTCCCGCTGTCACTGTCCCCGACTGTGGACACAGTGTTAACCTGAGTATGACACCTGTCCCCAGGATTGTTGGGAGGAGAATATGGCACCAGAAAGGCTCAGTGCACAGGATGGCTAATATGCTGAGTATGGATGTACAGGAAGGACTTACTCAAGGGGGTGGTAGACACAGAGGCCTAAGGGCAAGGCTGATGTCCAGAGAGGCCCCACCTATGCTCACTCTCCACCCAGAGGTTCGCATGGCTGAGATGGTGTCCATGGGTGTGGGGAACAAGGCCTTGCAGGACATCTACCCCAGCGAGGAAGCTATCAACGACCGCACTGTCAACTACATCCTGAAGTGCCGAGGTAGCAGGCAGGCTACAGGGGAGTGCGGGTGTGGAATGCTGCATGGGAGATAATAATGACCTCTGTCAGCCTGTGCTCCCTTCAGGACCTTGGCCCAGGTGGGCTCTGGCCTGTCCCAACCTGACCCTCTCTCTTACACAGAAGTTCGCTCTCGGGCCTCTGTTGCTGTGGCCCCGTTTGACTATGAGAGCCCCTATCTGGGGGCCTTGAGCTCCCTTCCTGGAGACCCTGCCTCTTGCTCTATGCTGGGGTCCCTCAACCTGCATCTGTACAGAGACCCGGCTCTTCTGGGACTCCGCTGGCCCCTGTATTCTACCAGCTTCCCAGAAGAAGCAGCACTGGAGGCTGAAGCGGAGCTGGGCAGCCAGCTGTCTTTGAGTAGGTCTGGGCTTAGCCAGAGGCAAGAGGGCATTGCTTAGGGTCTGGCCCTCCCCTGTGACAGCTCACTTTCCTCCTCCCCAGCTCCTGAAGACTCAGAGGTGTCATCCCAGTGCCAATCAGCCAGTGGATCCAGTGGCTCTGACAGCAGCTATATGTCAGGGCGGGCCCTGGGCAGAGGTCTTGAGGACTTGTCCTATGTGAGTATCATTTTGTCCTCTTTCTACCAGCCCCAGCTCAGGCCTATGCCTGTCTTTCCTTTAGGAGGAAATGGGGGTGTGTGGGCCAGGGCCATACCCCAGAGATCCCACCTGGACCTTTAGTTGAGGAAACAGGCAGTCACACCTAGCTTGTCAACCGCAGGTCTGAGACTGGGCTGGAAGGCAGGCAGCGGATCCAGCAGCTTGTAGCTCCAAGAAATATCACCTCTCTCAGGATCTGCTATGACCAGAACGTGACTGGTACGTGGGCCACCTCCAGCCCACATGCACTGCCCTATTGACTACTCTTTCTGATGTCTGTGCCCATTGGCAGACTGGCAGGGACCTCTCATAGGGAGCCTGGCAGCAAAGCCTGAATGAGTGCCCTGATCCTGAGCCTCTGGCCCCATGTCCCCTTTTATTCCCTTTCCGGCTTCCACCCCAATTACACGTTAGGTTTAGGCTAGAGCAGAGTGTGGGTGTTTCCACGCTGTAGGCTGGTGGGGCACCAAGTTGCTCTGGACAGTGATTGGGCTGCCCCACCTCTCAGGAGGAACATAGTGGGGTTCCCAGCAGTTGCTTCCCAATCCCTGGTCTCAAAGCCAAGCTTCTCAAACTTAGGGGCAAGCCCACCTCTATTGTACCCTTAACTCTTGACTGCCTTGGTTGCCCAAGCCCAGCCCTTCTTTCTTGGGTCAGTTTGGTTATATTGATTCAACACCTTTTGAAGAGCTTTCAATTAGAGCTGTTCTTTAAAATTATTTCACTTGTTGGTCTTTGGTGTTTCAGAGAGTCCAGGCCCTTGACTCATAAATTACTCTTTATTTATAATAAAAATAGACTGATACACTTTCATATGGGTACATGCATTCTTTAAATGAGCCTTGGCAGATGGGGGTATTGTGAGGGCAGCATCTCTGGTCACCCTAGCTGTCTTGTAAGTACTTGCCCAGGACAGAGTAAGAGACAGACCTAGACAGGCCCCTCTGGATGAGCAGGTCCACGCAGCGGCCATATTTCCTGGCGAAAGGCAGCGTGAGCTAGAAGGAAAGTCCCATCTTATCCCTTACTTCTTGGCTGGTTGCCTATTGTAACTGAGTAGGCGGGGTCCTCCCCATGTGGGCAGGGGTAGGGCAAGGCCTATCGGGGACTTTTGATGTTCTGGGCTCAGTTCTGCCCAAAGGTATCTCACAAGCTATGAATGGCTACCAGAATGACCAGAGGGTCAAAAATACACGTTTCCAGCCACTGGTTTTCTACTTTTCTAGCTGCATATGCTGACATTACCTTTCTAATCAATAGACTAGCCAGAGGCCTAATAGTAACTGGGCACCAGTGTATTTAGAGTGAAAAGTATTATAATAACGTACTTGATCACAAAAAATACCAGATTAATGAGAAATTAGCTAAATCTTTTTCAGCTATAATGTTAAGATGAAAACTTTAAACCCTAAAATTATTTTAAGGAATCAAAAAGCAAAAATAAAAAACCTGGGTTATTCCTTTGATCTCATTGAACATTTTTTTTTTTCTGGGTAAAGAATACTTTAAAGCAGCTTATATATGAAAGGAATGTGCGAAAGTGGTGATATGGCTCAGTAGGTGAAGTTGGTATTAGTGGTCAAAAAGGTCTGACTCCCAATAGTTTCTCTGATTTCAACACCCTAAAAGCTTGAGCTCATGTGATGTGCTTCCCAAGCATGGCCGGGGTGTTAGTGATAAAGGCAAAATTGGTACCATTGGAGGAAAACTTACAAAAACCAGTGGCCTGAATACTGCTTTTTGATCACTCTGGACTGATTAATTTCAACCATTGTTTCTCCCTCCTTGGGACCAGGGACCAGAGGTCTAGCTGCCTGCCTTGCCTTCTGGGCAGTGCTGGCCTGGCAGCAAGACAGTGTCCATTTGAGGTGTCCACAGGGTCAACTTTCCCAGTGGGGTACAAGCGGCCCTCACCTCCACCCAGCTGTACAGGCGTTCTTGGGTGTGCCGGTCATCCTTGAAGCCAGTGATGGCCAGCAAATCCACCACAAACTGCTTGGGGCTGATGTGCAGGGTCTGCCAGGAAAGCCCCTGGTCAGGCAGGGCTGGAAGCAGTTGCCTGACACACATTTACTTCCTGCCTTTAAGAGTGGGATGCAGAACAGGGGCTTCCCTGGGTCTGCAGGAGCTGCAGGGATTGGAGGCTACTGTTATTCCAAGCTACTTCTCGGTCAAGGCTTGGTCCAGATGCTGCTGCCCTGTCTTCATATCCCTGCTCTTCTTGCCACCCTTGTGCCCCTGACCTAGTCCCATTGGCTGGCACCACTTATCATGTGGACAGGGGGACAGACAAAGAGCAAGGTCTGGGGCCTGTCACACATACCCATAGCTGGTTGGCCAGAGAGACCACCTTGGCTGTCATGGCTTTGGGGTCCTTTTGCCTGATGGAATCCAGGATGATGTCAGTCAGGAAACGGTGACATTTTTGTGCATAAAACATCTCTTCCCAGGATAGAGAGAAACTCAGGAAAGTCACCTCTGTGGAGGAGAGAGTGGATATGGCCACATCTGCTGTGGCTAAGGCCTTAGAGCCAGCCTGGAAGGAGAGAGGTGTAAGGTTCCCGAGGGAGAGTGTTTTCCTGAAGCACCCTGTCTAGGGGCTCAGGCACCTCCACAAGGAAGTGCAGGGCCAGGTATGGCTCGAGTCTCACCTCTGGGCTGGGGGCTGGCTGTAGGCGGCGTATGCTTGAGGTTGTCCATCTGTGTAGTGTAGATGATGCTGTCCTCAAAGAACATGCAGGAGCCATCGCTGCCCACCACAGGGGGGTGGGTCACTTTGAGGATGATCCCTGCGCTGTCCACCTCATTGGCCTCAGGCAAAGGCTGCTCAGGGCCAGGGCTTTCTGTGAAAATGACATGAGGTGGGAGTTCTCCTTGAACCACTTCAGAGTCCAAGCGGGGAGGGGACCAGGACAGTGAGTCACCCCAACCTTCCAGCGGCCTCTGCTGCCAGCTTCTCAGAAGTGGCACCCTTTGCTGACAGGAGCGTGTCCTGGCTCGCCTCTCTCCATTGTCCTAGAAACATTATAAGTCCAATCCTACATTTTAGAACTCCAGGGAACTCCTCTTGAACTAAGACTGGTGTCAACTAGAACTGATAATACCCTAGCTGGGGGACTGGAAATCATGGAAAACTGTAAAATGAGAGGAGCTTTTTGGGTGAGCTGTTGATGCATGTTCACTCTGAAGAGTATGTTTGACAGACCAAATCAGGGCTCATAGGCAGGGCCCAAGAAGGCCCCTCCAAGCAGGACCTAAACCTTTGAAAGGGAAAGCACCAGAACACTGTAGAAAGAATTTGAGGGAGCAAAGGAAACAGCCCAACATGGCAGTTCTCAGCAAACCCCTCTAGGTTGTCTCCACACTGCCCCACCATACACAACACGCCTCTCTCTTTAGCTCCTCCTGTCCATCCCACTTCAGTAATCACTCACTCCACTGCAGTCACACAAGCCAGAAATCTGGCCCCTCTTTGGCCAGATCCTTCCCAACTTCCTCTCCCAACTGCCCAGCCTGTTTGACCTTACGCTTGTAATACTTCTACTTCTGCTGCTGCATTTCCTCTACTCCTGGAGCAAGCTTTCTGAATGCACACCTGACTTCTTGCTCCATCGTTTAAAATGCTTCAGTGGCTGCCCACACCCCTTAGGGTCAGAACAATGTACCAGGTCCTGAACTTGGCCCACAAGACCTGTCCTGATGAATTATGTCTTCAGCTCTGTTTCCCATCACTTTTCCACATGAAGCCTGGCCTCCAGCTAGACCTGTTTCCCCAAGCACCTGAGACTTCTTCCTTCCCCCTGCTCACTCCTCAGCCCCTAACCTCCTTTGTGCTCCTATTATTTCATAAACACCCTCTTCCTATATGCTTCATGCAGATTCTTAGCCTCACAAGCCATGCCAATGTACTGGTCATCTCTGTATACTGCTTGGCAGAGCTGTGAACAGAGGATTCTAGCCCCACTTTGTCACTAATTCACTCTGGTCACGGGCAAGTTTTGCCCTCTGTTGTTGTTGTTTTTTAATGTTTATTTTTGAGAGAGCGTGTGCACATGGGCAGGGGAGGGACAGAGAGAAGGGGACAGAGGATCCGAAGAAGGCTCTGTGCCGACAACAGAAAGCCCGATGCAGGACTCCTGAATCATGAGATCATGACCTAAGCTGAAGTCAGATGCTTAACTGATGGAGCCACCCAGGTGCCCCTACCCTCTCTGTTTTATAAGACTTAGGTAAAGGATGAGAGAGGACTCACCTTTCTCCCTTGGCTTCTGCTTGCCCCAATCCTTCAGGGTGACAGCTTTTTTCACAGGGAAATATGGCTTAAAGGTTGGCTCTGGCCCCTTGTCTTTGGCTCTAGCTCCAGCCCCTGCCTGCAGAGCTGGGTCCTTCTCTGAGCCTGTGGAATGGCTTTTCCAGGAAGCTGAGGTGCTGGGCTGGGAAGCAGCCTCACTTCCCGAAGGGAGCTGCAGAGTGGCTTCCTCCGTGAAGCTGCTCCGGGGGACTGGCATTGGCTGGAATTCCCACTGTTTGGAGTTGACCATGTCCCATTCCCTAACGAGGGAGATGAGTTTTTGCATGGGAGTGACAGGAGGGTCTTTGGTTTCAGGTTTCTGTGTGAGGTTGACTGTACTACATTTCTTCTTGGGAGGACTTTCGGGGTGGGCCCCCCAGTATTTGGGGTTGGCACAAAGACCAGGACAGTGGGAGTATGTGCTGGGATTGCCCGCCCTCTTGGCACCTCGGCAAAGGGACACCTGGATGGTTTGGGAGTACTGCTCAGGTTCTTCCATCTGGCTGGATCTGGTCAGGATCCCCTTGGCCTTATTCCATGAAGTCCTGTCATTGTAGTCTTGGAAGTCCATGGGCATGCAGGCTGTGGTCTGGAGAAGGAGGACACAGCAGCTCTGGGACTGTTGTGCTTCCACATTGAAGCCTCACCCAAGACCTAATAATTTGGACTTCTAAGATTTAATTTATTCATCCAGATCCTGTCTTCCTGTCTTCCACATAGATCAGCCATTTGCTTTGCTCAGCCTGAGTGGGGGTGGTACCAGCCCAGGGGCCTCACATACTCCAAAGGAGCATATTATCAGCATCCTAGACCACGAGTGGCAAACACATCCCTGTGCCCCTTCAATGTCCAAAAACCAATTACCATGTTAGGAATCCATGTAGGCTCTGCCCTTTAATTTTGCCATGCCCCTCAATAATAGAGCCTACCCCTCAACACTGTGGTGGTTCTTTGAGGACACCACCAAAACAAAGAAGGTTGAGACTTACTTCTTTGGCATCTCTACTGAACTCCACCAGTGACCCTGGCCCTTCTGTTACCACGCGCAGTCTCCTGATGGGAAAAGCTTCTTCATTTTCAGATTCTTTCTCCTGGGTCCATGACCTGCAGACTCCCAAGAGGGAGTCAGTGAGCAGAAGCCTCTACTAGTTCATCTACTAGTTGGTCAGGTCTGCCCTTTGGCTAGTTAGCTCTAGACAGTGGCAGTGAAGGGCTCTTAAAGGGTTTCATTTAGGTCACTGGCCAATCCTGGGCCTGTTCCACCCCCTCTGCCCAAAGGAGAACAGGGAGATGGGACTTAGGATTCTCAAGAATACTATAAAGGTCCAAACGCCAGAACATGGTGTCCAGAGCAAAGTTTCCTTACTTGTATGCCTCACATTGGGCAAGGGCTTCTGAAAGGGATGGGATGTGGTATTCTTCAACCTCCTGGCAGAAGAGGGGCCATTCCCTGCAAATGACAAGATCTCGTCAGGCTGGGCAGCTGGGTGTGAGGAGGCATAGCCTTCAGAGCTGCTGCCTTGACAGCAATTTACATATTGGAAATAATATAACCTCCTTGAAGGCTGCAATCTGAAGGTTTTTCTATTATACAAGGAAGGGATTTCATCACGTGATTTCTTTCCATTTATCACTTACTTAAATTCAGATGGTAAAAACAGTTTTCCAAGTCTCAGGAAATTAAGAATGTGTCGGAACATTTGGCCATCCCCGTGGATCAGCAGGGTCTGTCCGTATGTTATCCAGTATACTCTCTGAGGGTTGGACAGAAGTTCTGGATACTGCAAGAGGTTGTACACCAGACCTTGTCAGTCTGTTAGTTAAAGGGCTTGGTCTTTAGTAAGGGGCAGGTCAGTCTTCTTTTACTTCATTATCTTGACCTTTCTAGGCTTTTGGATTTCCAGCTCCCTATCTTTTTAGCTACAGGGAGCGATAGTGGGGAGCTGAGCATCCAGGGACAAGAACAACCCTGCTTCAGTTTTACTGCTCCTAAACCACCCTCTCAAGTCATTTGTAACCCTACCCTGTGTCTTGCTCAGTCCAGGCCCCTCAGACTGGTCTCCTCCCTACCCAAACTCCTGAGGGCCTTTGTAGCATGCTGTTCATACAATATGGGCACTTTGGGCCATGGGGTAGGGGGAAGGTCTTATTCTAAGCAGGTGCTAGAGACTGTGTGACAGATGACAGGTTCTAAAGCAGCTCAGCCACAGAAGCCAAAAGGAAAAGGGCAGCTCCGGGGCCAGCATACCTTCAGCAAGGTCTGCAGGGTGGTTGCATACCAGTGGCTTCCAACATAAACTTTGACGATCTGTTGGGGGGAATATACAGTGATTTCTGCTGTCCACTCTGCATCTAAGGAAACCAATGAAAAGGAATGTATCACATGGCCAGAAGGGAAATTAGGACATTTTAGTTAATAATGCATGTTAAGACTCAGTATCTTCAGTCATGTTGTGTTGCCTCTTCTGAGAAGCAGAAGAAATAGAAATCTCTGACACCAATCTTCTCTCGGGCCTTCCCTGCAGCTCACTACAATTTCCTGGGTGGTGAGATGGATTTGGAATGGCAGCTTGGGGGACAGCTGATGACTCTGGGAGTGGGAAGGATAAGCCCTCTAAAATCCCAACCCCAAGAGCACTGATGCTCTTCCCTCAACCCACCTCTCTCAACAAAGCTGGACTAATGTTCCTGTCTACCTACATTGCCAGCTGCCTCTGGTTTCTGGCTGGGTGTGTCCTTGGTGTATAACTCTTCATGTGGTGAGAAGTCCCTCTTTATGTTTGTGCTTATAGTTTAGCTAATGTCACACTGCCAGTACTCATCAAATCTGTCACTGGTATAGAGACCAAGCCTCTAGGCATGTCTGGAGAATGGGGCTTCATTTTGGGGAGATGAATCCATGACCCTCTTCCTGGGGGAGACTAGACTTAGGCTTTGTTCTGATGTTTGGGAACCAGTTTCTAATGAGCTTTGTAATAAGTGAAAGGTATATGTTATGTAACGAAGAGGCAAGAGGTGTATCACTAGATTGTGAACTCCATGAAGGACTGGGTCTCTTGTGTTCACTTCTATACTCCCAGTATCTTCTCCTTTCCTGGTATATGGTAGGTGCTCAATAAATATTGAATGTTGCTGAATGATGGAATGCAGTGGAAACTTGATCTAAAAACTTTTTGTTAATAGTTACAGGCAGCTGGTGAAAACAACATTAGTTTTGGACCCAGATTCAAACTCCAGCTTGATCACTAGCTCACTGAGTAATTTGAGGTTTATCTGTTAAATGGACCCAGGGACTGTTCTTCCCAGGATGGTTATGAGGATCAAATGAGCACAGCATGTCAGCTCTCAAAGACCCATGTGGCCCCCTACTGAGGTCAGTCTGTACTACTTGAGGCTACTCATGGGCTTGAGGTGAGGAGGGGTACCTTAACAGGAAAATTTCCCTCTAGGAAAACCTACAAATGTTGGATTTCCTCTCCTCTTCCATCTACAATTCCTGGCCCTGGCCAGCCTCAACTTTCCTTTTTGATACCCAAGCCCTCCTCTGATGCTAAATTCAAATAAAGAAGCTTCCTCATTTACTGAGCACATCCACGGGTGCCAGACTCTTCGGCTCCAGATGAGTCTTCAGGGCTACTTTCATTGGCTCATAGGTGATATCCCTTTTGTCCAGGAAGGCACAGAGCGCGTACACCTCGGAAATAGTCTCAGTCAGGGGCAGTCGACAAGTCCCTAGCCAGTTCCTGCCCAGAGGAAAGGCCTGTTAGAGAGAGCCTCAGCACTGCACACCTAGGGAGCTTGCCAACTTTTCATGCATAGAATGTCTTGTCCCTAACACCGGCTGAAACCTGTGGCTACTAACCTCATTTCCTTGATTTAACCAGAAATCTGGTGATGTCTTATAGGAGAATGAGCTTGGACACACAGACTCACCATCTTGGAGCTGAGCTTGACCTACTTCAGAAAAGCCCTCTAAATCAACTAACTGTAAGCTTCTAGGTCTGCCTGAAGTTCCAGAAGCCAGGCCAGGGACCACCCACTCCCATTCTGCCCCCCCTAAGTGTCTTACCATGACATCGCAGTGACTGTGTGGCAGCCTGCCATAGTCTGGGAGATTACTAATACTGTTTGTGCCCAGGAAAGAGGCTGGGGGTCTGAATATCAATCCCTGCCTCTAAAGGCATTTGTGACATCAGGGATGGGACATCTCTGGGAGAGATGGATGGTGTGGGCCACAAAGGCCCAAAGGGCCTAGAGTTGGCTAACCTCCCCAGGGGCTCAGGAAAACCTACTTTCACATTTAGTTTTGGTACCAGTATATTTTGTGACCCTAAAAGAGTTAATTGCTCCACTCCAAACATCAGTTTACTTTTCTGTAAAACAGGATTAGAATCCATGCTTCTGCACTAATGGGGACACTCTAAGCTTATTCCCTGAGGCACAGGCCAGGTATCACCTCTTTTGGGAAGCCTGCCTTACTTCGCTTCTGGAGCTCACCCCCAGTTCTGGCATTTCTGTGTATCTAGCAAGACTCCCAAGGGTTTCAGGGAGGGCCTTTGTAGGAGGGTCTGCATGGCAGGGGAAATATCTAGCATCCTGAGGGTTGTGACTGTGACCTGGTCATCTCAGCCCTAGCATAGGGCTGAAAACAGCAGTGGATTGCAGAAAACAGAAATATGAAACAGTCTGAAGCCTTTGAACCTTGGGAACCCTTATACCTTTGAAACCAGTCCTCTCCTCTAAGGCCTAGGTTTAGTGGTGGTAGTGGGAGTAGCTAAAATGATGGGTTTGCCTCCAAGGACACTACTTTCCTCTGGCTCATGGGCGGGGCCCCAGGTTGGTTTCTGGAGAAAGGCAGAGACCAGCCTGAGTGGAACTGAGCTATTCACTGAGGAGGGCCTTACTTGACGTGCTGAAAGAGAACCCCATTCCCTGTGATGTACAGTCTACTTCCATCCAGCGTGCTTTCGATGCGGAGCTGTCCCAGTGCCGAGTCTGGGTACTTGACAAGCAGACCCAGGGCCATCGTGTACAACGGCTTCATAGACTCCAGGCCTGCTGCACGGCCCCCTTTCCCAGGGCTCAGGGGAGAACAGGAGGTCCGGGAACAGCCACCTGTGCCGGCGAGAAGGGGGTGACTCCTAGACTCCTCACAGTCATAATTGTATTGGAAGCTTTGGGTCTTGCTTCCTACTCCTGCCTTGAATTAGTACTAAAGAAACTTAGAGGAAGCTTATTTCCTTGCATAGCCAAATCTGATTCTTCTCAAAATCTGCATAATTTTAGGATACATAGGTTTAGAGGCCAAAGCTATTTGTTGGGAGGTAGGGTTGGGCGGGGGATTAATTTGCTGAATCATTAACATTTGAATTTCAGAAGTTTCAGTACAGCAGCCATTTGGCCCCATCCTCTGCAGGAATCTTCCTTTGTTCCAAGCTCTGCTCTAATTAATCATCTATGGGGAAGGCGACCCCATAGCACAGAACCTGATATGCATTACAGGCTTCTCAGACTCACAGCCCCTATCACTCCTGGGCAGAATTTCTCCTAGAGACAAACTATGTGGTATTACTTTTAGATTGGGTATTGGGATTGCTAGCTCACAGGCAGGACCTTGTTCTCCTGAAGTGGGTACAATGCACAGTCTATAAAATCCTGTCCCAGTGGCAACAGTGGGCCAGCAGGCAAGCTGCTGGGTGATTTTCATGGATCGTACAAGAGGGGTCATACCAGAGGAGGAAACTATCCTGAGAGGCTAATTAAGTACCTTGCCCCAAACCGTAAAGCTAGATGGGGCAGAGCTGGGATTTGAGGGCAGCTTGTCCATCTCCAAAGCTACTAGAGCCGTTTCCCTTAGTTATGGTGCTTTTCAAAAGACAAAAACCACACTTTGTATTTGGGGGCTGCTGCATGATTTACAGAGCCTGTCTGCAAACATGTTTTCCCTCCATCTTTACATAGCTCTTGTGGAACAGACACCACTCTGCTCATCTCTCAATGACCCATGTTCTCTGAGAAATAGAAGCCCTTGAAGGAGGGATTTGAACTCAGCCCTCTTAAGTGGATTGTAGACCCTGGAACAGGCTCCTGAGACCTGCTTCAGGATGCCACTAGTCCCATTTTTGCCTGGGGAAGAGGCTGGGAAAGTTAGGCCTAATCACAGGGAAAGACCTTATTCGATGCACAGACCAAACTTCACATGTGCAAGACAGTTTATATGTTCTCAGAATGCCAGCTGAGGCCACACTGCAACACAGCTAGCTCCCTGCAGCATGCACAGTAGCTTCCACAGATGTGCAGGATTTGGGAAATGGGATGGTGGAAGGCAAATAAAAACATGAGGATGAAACCAGAATGAGGTAGGGCTGGGAGCATAAAGGCCTGGATTGGACCAGGTCAAGAAGTGTTAGGAGTAGTCCTTTTGGGCTGGAACCGCCATCTTCCAGTAATTCGCCAAGATGACCAACACAAAGGGAGAGAGGAGAAGAACTCGCTATACGTTTTCTAGGCCTTTTAGAAAACATGGAGTTGTTCCTTTGGCAACACACATGCGAATCCACAAGAAAGGTGATATTGTGAACATCAAGGGAATGGGCACATTCAAAAAGGAATACACCACAAATGTTACCATGGCAAAACTGGAAGAGTCTGCAATGTTACCCAACATGCTATTGGCATTGTTGTAAACAAACAAGGGCAAGATTCTTGCTAAGAGAATTAATGTACATATTGAGCATATTAAGCACTCAAAGAGCCAAGATAGCGTGTGAAGGAAAATGGTCAGAAAAAGAAGGAAGCCAAGGAGAAAGGTACTTGGGTTCAACTGAAGTGCCAGCCTGCCCCACCCAGAGAAGCACACTTTGTGAGAACCAATGGAAAGGAGCCTGAGCTGCTGGAACCCATTCCCCGTGAATTCATGGCATGATAAATACAAAAAAAAAATAAAAGACCTCAAGACTGTTTGAAAAAAAAAAAAAAAGTGTCGGGAGCAGGCAGAGACAGGCACAACAGCCAGAGGATTTGAACTAGGGAAACAAGGGAATTTGGGGATGGGTAAGATAACTGGAGCACTAATAGAGAATTTGCTTGAGAGTTTCCCACGCCCTCCAGCTATGCCTGGAAGAGGAAGGATGGCAGAGGCAGTCAGATGCTGCAAGTTGCTCCCCACTTCCTCAAGCAGAACAAACCTCCCCTACCCTTGGGAAGCTTGCCCTTGGGCCCAACCTCCCTCCCTAGGACATTCAGGCCTGGTTTCCCCACCCAGGCTGGGCTGACTTACGTACAGCTCAATGGGAAGGCTGAGCAGACAGGGTGTACAAGGTTTCAGGCTGAAATTGTTCTTCTCAGATTCTAAGTCAGCCAAAACACCCGCTTCTCCCACCACCACCCAAAGCCCAAAGTGGTTGTGGGAGGGGAGATGTCTGTTCTTGGCTTTAACAGCTCAAGCCTCAACTGCCCCAGAGTGTCAAGGGCAGGGCAAGGTTCCTCTGGTGACATACCCATGTTCATCCGGTACAACCTTACAGCTTCAGTGAGCTCAGGGATTTCCAGAATTTCTACTTCTGCTTCTAACACATCTATGTTGGAGAAATTATCTGGTAGTAAAATCTTCTGTGAGCGTAGAAAATTCACTTGAAAAGCAAAGGGAAACAACATGAGATAAGATTATTTCTGATTTAACTGTAGGTCCAGGTTTGGGCAGGTTTGTGGTACTGCAACATATCCTACGCCCTCCTTGTTCTGAAACAACTTCTAAGCATACCTGGTTAGATAGGCTTTGAGTCTGTGGTTTCAAGGTGAAAGACCCCAAATTACTTTGTTTTCCTGTGTCTGAGTCCATGGGTGTGGCCTCCCTTGGCCTGGCCTGGAGCTCCCAGGTGAGCATACTGGCCTTGAGACTTACCCTGTGAGTCTTGACCCCAGAGCAGGTCATTCCAAAAGAGGGAGTTGTCTTGCTGCTTACAGAGGAAAGGCCCAGCTGTGCCTGGGCTGGCAGGTGGCACTTGCAGTTTGTCCCTGCCTGGATTGCAGTGTGGGAGGCAGAGATGGAGCCAACACTAACATCCTGTGTGAATCAACTTGGAGATTCAGAAGCACATCACAGACAACTTTCCAGGTTACTGTAAGTAGGAATGGCTGGGGTTCCAGGCATTTGGGCCCCAGTACAACTTGGGTGTTTCCTGTCCTATTCATCTAGGCAGCAGTAGCATCTTGGAATCAGAAAGCTCATTCAGTTCACACCCTAACCAGACCTTGTCCTAGGGTGGTGGGGGGAGGGAGGCTCGCTCTGTCCAGGGTTGAAGATTTCATCCCTCCTTAGGCCACTAGTTCAAGTAATTTTACAATAATTTGACTATATACTCTCCTTCCCTTTTATTCTGGTTTTAGTGGAAATGAGAGCAGGTAGGGACCATTCTTTGAAACAAAGGAATAGGAATAGGAAACCCTATTTCCTCAGTTTATGGTGAGAGGAACTGAGGCCAGGAGCCCAGGTGGATACATAAAGGCAAGCTAGAGAGTAGCTGACTTTGGAGCCCAGCTCAGGGCCTTGTCCTTCACACCAACTCCTGTGTTCTCTGATCACTGCAGGTAGTTTCCAGTGCCCCTTTACACCCAGGCCATCCCCAAAGGAACAGGGAATAATATAGCCCTGAGGCTTGTGGGAGTCTAATGCTGAGAATCTGCTAGCCTTCCAGAAGGCCCTGTCATGCTTTCACCTCCTCAACCCAGGGAAGCTCCTGAGGCCTTAAGCACCAAGCTGAGCCACCAGGGTGTGTGGGATAGGGAGGGGTGGATAGGCCCTACCTATCAGCCCTCCACCCCCAGGATAGAGCAATCACCAATGAAGCGGAATTCACTGCACTCGCACTCGATTAGGGCCACAGTTTCAGCCAGCCACAGCAGATTGTCTTCAGTCACCAGGCTTGGATACTTGGCCACTAGGTCTAGGGGCAGAAAGCAGTAGTGCACTTCCTCTTCTGTGTCTAACAATGGTGTGTCCATGAGTCCCAAAGGTGCCTTATCATGGAGGCCTGGAAGAGAATGTGCAGAGGGGCATCACCACCTCTCAGAGGTTAGGGCTCTCACTGACCCAGGGGTCCCAGAGGAAGATGGAGAGATCACCCCAGAGATGGTCCCTGCCAGGTGCCTCCTTTCTCTCTCTCTCTCTCTCTCTCTCTCTCCCTCCCTCCCTCCCTCTCCTGTCTATCTGTCTGTCTCTGGATGTAACTCTAATGTCAAATGCAGGAGTGTGGTGGGGAGAAAGACACAGAAATCTATTTTTTCTATACTGAAGGGCAGTAGGTATGTTGTAACATTTTGGCTTATGTACCCAACGTCATTAAGTTCATACTTGTTACCTGTCTAGTTCTAATTGATCAAACCAATTATTGTGACCCACAGCCAAAATAAATGCTTTTGACTCTCTTGGAAGCTCAAGACCCATCAGCAGTCGTGAATAGCTGTTCTCATGTCCCAGAGAGGCCAATCTATACTGCAAGGCATGCATCAGACAGTGATCATTTGGGGACATTCCTTGTGTGGTGGTTAGAGCTGACTTGAAAGGTTAGTGGAGTTCTCTGACTACTAGGAGGGGGCAGAATGCAGCCCAGCCTTGCCCAAGTAAAACCACTATGCAGAGAAATGAACGTGGAAGAGGATGTTTAGTTCCAGGGGGTAAGCAGCCTTGAAGAAGGCATGTGGCAAGGTACAAGATCAAAGGAGATGACGGAGAGGTAAAGAAATCATCCAGAACTAGTTCAAAAATCAGAGTATTCTCTGGATGGAAGCCACTTCTGTTAGGATGAGGAGAAGGGAAGCTGGTGTGGGCTATAGGATGGGTCAGCCTGTGGGTATACCTGTGAAGGCTGGGCTTTTTATAGGAAATTCTGAGGGTTTGCTGATACACTTCCACGTTCGCCAGTAGTTCAAAGATGCTCTCTCAGCAACAGGTATGTCTGCAGGCCGTACACGTAGGTGGTGTTTCCCTTCCTTCAGATTATCTAGAGTCTGTAGATACAGAAAATTACTACCTTGAAAATTCTAAATCATGTAATTATCTACCAGTTCTAGGGCAAAGTACCAGGAAAGATAGTATGTGTTTTACTTTGATAAAGTGTTTTGAAATAAATTTAGTCAATCATACATAAATATAAAAATTTAGGTCTATAAGATGACATGCTAATATTCAAAATTTCAGGGACTATTTCTCTTATTTTTTTTAAACAATCTTTTTGGGTTATAATTTTATGCTGATTGATAGAAAGTTATCTTACATAAGCTAAAGAGTAATTTATATTTAATCATTAAAAGCTTGAGATTTTCTATCATTTCCCCTCAACAGTTTAAAAACCCTTTTGAACTGTTAGAGTTGCTGTGATATGCTTATTGTTTGTGTTCATCCTAATCCTGGAACGTGATCTAAGCAGGGAATTGGAGGTAGCACAGGGTACCACATTTTTCAAAGCACTTTCACATACATTTGCTCATTTACCCTGACATAGCTCTGTGAGATAGATGTGGTAAATGTCCGCATTCCCATTTTACTGATGAGACAGTTGAGGTTAAAGGATTTGTGACTTGCTCAAGTAGTCTTTCACGTCCAGAGTTTCTGTACCTGAAGGAGCAGGTGACCAGGGTGGGCTGAGGCTCGAGTGGAGCACCCCAGATAGGCAGGGATGAAGCTCAGAGCAGAGGGTGGGCTCATGCCGCCCTTCACTCAAGGACCCATTTTCCTTCAAAAGTCCTGTACAGGGGGCAGCTTATCATAACATCAAGCCCATTTTTCCTGTACCTACTCTAGAAGAAAATAGTATTTTCCCATCAAATACTAGCGATAGCTGGAAAAGTTGTCTTTGAAAGGCATCATGTGGGGCGCCTGGGTGGCGCAGTCGGTTAAGCGTCCGACTTCAGCCAGGTCACGATCTCGCGGTCCGGGAGTTCGAGCCCCGCGTCAGGCTCTGGGCTGATGGCTCAGAGCCTGGAGCCTGTTTCCGATTCTGTGTCTCCCTCTCTCTCTGCCCCTCCCCCGTTCATGCTCTGTCTCTCTCTGTCTTAAAAATAAATAAACGTTTGAAAAAAAAAAAAAAAGAAAGGCATCATGTGACAACTTTTTTCTCTAAGAGCCTCAAAATCAATAGAACACCTTAGATTCAGTATGATACTAATAAAAGAACCTGCTTCTAATCTAAACTACCAGATGAAACTCTGGTGAAGCTGGTCATAGGAATCCCGAGCTTTGAGAGGGCCCTCTGGTGGCCATACCTATAAAGTGCACCCACATAACTGCTTAAACTCTGAAAGGAGACTAGAAGTGGGAGAATTCTTCCTCACTTTAGGTGGCTGGTGGACTTGTGGAAGGATTGGAAAATGTCGGGGTTGTTGGAAGTGCTTTTCTGGGAGCACTGAGTAATGGGAGAGAAGAATAGTGTGTGTGTGACACCAGAAGAGAGTCTGTCATTCATTCATTTAAGAAATGCTTGTGTATCACCAGGGCCACAGATACTGCGCCTGGACTCAAGGAGCTCTCAGTTTGAGGGAAAGATGAGAAAAGACAAGAAAACCAACAATTTACATATACTGAGATAAGAGCCAGCATTGTTTTTGAAGTTTCAGGAGCTCCAGGAACCTAGGATTTCTTTCCACAGCACTGGAAGAAAATATAGGCTTTCTTGTCCCTCTTTGCTCAGGATTGCACACAACTTTAGCTTCTATGTGAAGCTGTCAGCTATCCTGAGGAGGGAAACTGGTGAGAGATGGATTTCTGTATGAGGGAGTAGTTGGCCTTGGGCAAAGAAATAAAACTGAGGTTCTAGGAAGGTGACAGACTGGAACAGTTTCTGCATCAGTGAGTGAGCAGGATTATTGAGTTAAAATGAGATGATAACGATGATGATGATAATAATAATAAATTATATTATTATAATATATAATGTAGTATTTGTACTGAGAAAAGGGACAAAGAAAACAGTGACTGCACAGGAGGGACAGGACAGGGTGGGAAGATGGTAGGTAGAGATATACACTAAGTCACCTGCCTCTGTGCCTTGATTGTAGCTTTAAGGTGTATGGAGGTTGAGGAAGTGAGGGAGATGAGTCTAGAGCAGTAAACAAGAGCCAGAGAGTGAACAGCTCTGTAAGCTGAGCTGAGGAGTTTCATATATCTCCTGGTTAAGTGAAGCCATTGAAGGATTTAAAGCAGGAACTGTAACTTGACTGATAGTCACACTATCTCCACTCAGTCAGTCAGCAAGCCCTGTGACTCCATCCCCTGCTTTCTGCTCCACCCTCTTCCTCCTTTCCCTTTCCCCAGTCCTGGTCCTCTCATCCCCAGGTCCTTTCCATACAGTGTATCTTTCGAACATGCAAATGAGTCCAAACCAGTCTCCATCTTAAAAAACTTCGGTGCTCCCCACTACCTGTGGGGCATCCAAATTCTTTTTAGCATTGCATGCGAGGTCCTTCACAATCATTGGAGGCAGCAGGATATACACAACAAGCATGGAGCCTTGAACTCAGACAGACTGGGGTTTGAATCCTGCTTGGTCACTTAAGAGCAGGCACTTTGTTTTTTTTTTTTTTAAGATTTTATCTTTTAAGAAATCTCTACATCCAATGTGGGGTTTGAACTCACACCCCCAAGATCAAGAGTCTCACACTCTACTAACTGATCCAGTCAGGCACCCCTACCCAGGCATTTTAAAACTGAATTCTCCTGGGGCACCTGGGTGGCGCAGTCGGTTAAGCGTCCGACTTCAGCCAGGTCACGATCTCGCGGTCCGTGAGTTCGAGCCCCGCGTCGGGCTCTGGGCTGATGGCTCAGAGCCTGGAGCCTGTTTCCGTTCTGTGTCTCCCTCTCTCTCTGCCCCTCCCCTGTTCATGCTCTGTCTCTCTCTGTCCCAAAAATAAATAAACGTTGAAAAAAAAATTTAAAGGGGAAGCATTCTAGGAAGAAGGAACACCAAGTAAAAAGGTGTGGAGAGGTGGTGTTTGGGGTGCTTAGGGACATGGCTGGATTTCGAAGTGTGTGTGTGAGTGCCCACACAAGAACATAGGTTTGGGTATGTGTTAGGCTATGAGTCCAGGCAAGCAGTTGCCAGGTCCAGGGTTGTCCACTTACCCATATCTACAGACAAGCTACACTGTTGGGATGAATATCTACTGTTTATGTAATCTTCCTTTCCAAGACCACAGTGGTAATCTGTCTTAACATCGTGAGTAATAGAAACTGTGAGACTGTCCCTTGTCTGTTTTCTTGAAAGCATCATTTGTGTGATCAACATAAAAACTCTCTGGCTCCCTTGAACACAAGAAATGCAGGTGTATTCGGGTTGCTTGCTGGTAGCAGAATGCTTATAGGAAGAATAATTTAAGTTTCCGAGCGTAGAAGTCGCCAGATGGTGATGGAAAAGGAAACACAAGTAGCATGTACTATCATACTAAGTCCTCAGTGGGGTTCAAGGGGGCAAGTAAAGGAATCGACAGTCTGCCAAGAACTTTGAACTCTTGTGAGTGACCCTGAAGAGAAATTTCACACTGCAGTAGCAGCTATGACTCTCAACCAGGCTGATAGCTTGTGAGAGGCTTGAAGCAGTTTACATTTAGGCAAAGGGGACTCCCCAAATTACAGAGAAAGTTCTAGGAAGCACTATAATGTTAATGTACAGACCTGGAATAGCTACTCTGTACTTCCTCTGTGAACATCCAGGCTAATAGATTTACATACCAGCTTTGATGACTCCCAGATTTATACCTCTAGATCAGATTGCTCCCATGAATTCCAAAACTTATACAATTGAGCTGCCTTCTCACCATGACCACTTGGATGTTTAATAAATACCCTTTTCTTGCCTCTCAAACTTAACACATTCAAATCCTAACTCCTGATTTCTCCCCCTAAACCTGCACATTTTTTGGAATCCACCATTCATCTTACTGCTCAGTATACAAAAGAATTATCTATTCTTTCTCATTCTACCAACGATTCATTAGCAAACTGTGTCAGTTTTATCAAGATACATCCAGAATTTGAACACTTCTTTTACCACCTTAGGCCAAACTACCACTATCTTTTATCTGGATGCTATAGGAACCTCCTAACTAACTGGTCTTCCTGCTTCTTCCTGTGTCCCACTCTTCACTGGCCAGGGGTCAGCAAATTTTTTTCTGTAAAAGGGCAGAGAGCAAATATTTTAGGCTTTGAGAATATGGTTCCTGTTGCCACTATTCAACTCTGTATTGTATGTAGCTCAAGAGCAGCTATAAATAATACATAAACAAATGAGCATGGCTGTGTTCCAGTAAAACTTAATGGACACAGGGGTGCCTGGGTGGCTCTGTCAGTTGGGCGTCTGACTTCAGCTTAGGTCATGATTTCACTGCTCGTGAGTTCGAGCCTCACATCGGGCTTTGTGCTGACAGCTCAGAGCCTACAACCTGCTTTGGATTCTATCTCCCTCTCTCTCTGCCCCTGCTCATGCTCTGTCTCTCTCTCTCCTTCAAAAATAAATAAAATTAAAGAAAAAACTTAATGGACACTGAAGTTTGAGTTTCATATAATTTTTATGTGCCACAAAATATTTTTCTTTTGGTTTTTCAACCATCTAAAAAATGTAAAAATCAGTCATAGCTAACAGGTTGTATAAAAAGGTAGTGGGCTGAATTTCGTCTATGGGCTATAGTTTGATGATTCCACGTCTAATATCAGGACAGAAGTCGATTTTTTAAATAGTGTTATTGAAATATATTTAATGTGAAATGTATTCACATATATAATATGAATGATAAAATCTCCAATTTAAATTGTACAGTTCAATGGTTTTTAATGTGTTCACAGAATTGTGCAATCATCACCACAATCTATTTCAACATCCTAAAAAGTAACTCTGCACCCATTAACAGTCATTGCCAATCCTGCCCACCCTAGCCTTCCCACCCTCTACCTTAGCGCCAGGCAACAGCTAATCTACTTTCTGTCTCTATAACTTTACCTATTATGTACATTTTATATAAATGGAATCATACAATATATTTGAGTCTGGCTTCTTTAACTTAGCATAATGTTTCAAAGTTTATCCTTGTTGTTACATGTATCAGTACTTCATTCCTTAAAAAATTTTTTAGGGGGTGCCTGGGTGGCTCAGTCGGTTCAGTGGCCGACTTCGGCTCAGGTCATGATCTTGCGGTCCGTGAGTTTGAGCCCCACGTAGGGCTCTGTGCTGACAGCTCAGAGCCTGGAGCCTGTTTCAGATTCTGTGTCTCCCTCTCTCTGACCCTCCCCTTTCATGCTCTGTCTCTCCCTGTCTCAAAAATAAATTAAAAAACGTTAAAAAAATTTTTTTTAATGTTTATTTTTGAGAGAGAGACAGAGACAGAGTGTGAGCAGGGGAGGGGCAGAAAGAGAGGGAGACACAGAATCCAGAAGGCTCCAGGCCCTGAGCTGTTGGCACACAGTGCGATGTGGGGCTCGAACTCTTGAACTGCAAGATCATGACCTGAGCCAAAGTCGGATGCTCAACTGACTGAACCACCCAGACACTTCACTTCATCTCTTTTTATTGACAAATAATATTCATTTGTATAGATGGATATACATTTGTTTGCCTATTCATCAGCTGATGAACATAAGGATTGCTTCTACTCTTTGACTACTATGAGTAATGCTGCTATGAACATTTGTCTACAAGTTTTTGTGTGGACATAAGTTTTAATTTTTCTTGGGTATATACCTAGAAGGGGAATTAACTGGGTCACATCATAACTCTTTAACTTTTTTAGAAACTGTCAGACTGTTTTCCAAAGAAACTGTACAAATTTACATTCCCATTAGCAGTGTATGAAGGTTCCGATTTCTCCACATCCTTGCCAACACCTGTTATTGCCTCTCTCTCTCTCTCTTATTTACTCATCTCTTTTGAGAGAGAGAGAGGGAGGGAGGAACAGGAGGGAGAGAGAGAGAAGGAGGGAGGCAGATAGAGAGGGAGAGAGAGAATCCCAAGCAGGTTTGGCACTGTCAGTGCACACTGGGCTCCATCTCAGGACGGTGAGATCATGACTTGAGCCAAGATCAAGAGGGAGGCTTAACCAACTGAGCCCCCTAGGCACCCTTAGCCTGTCTTTTTGATGATAGCCATCTTAGTGGTGTGAAGTGATATCTCATTGTGGTTTGCATTTGCATTTCTCTGATGGCTAACTATGTTAAACATTTTTTCATGTGCTTATTCCCCATTTGTATATATTCTTTGGAGAAATGTCTACTCACATCCTTTACACATTTTAAAATATGATTGTCTTTTTATTGTTTAGTTGTAAGAGTGCTTTATATATTCTGGTTACAGGTCCCTTATCAGATATGTGATTTGCAAATTTTTTGTTTCATTCTCTGGGTTGTCTTTTTCACTTTCTTGATGGTGTCCTTTGAAGCACAAAAGTTTTTAACTTTGATGAAGTCCAATTTATCTACATTTTTTTCTTTGGTTGCTTATGCTTTTGGTGTTGAACCTGAGAAACCATTGCTTAACCCAAGGTCCAATAATCTTTTAAAACTTAAATTTGATCAGTTTACTTCTTTAAGTATCTCCCAAAGCTACCTATAACATTTGGAATAGATCTTATATCTTTAATGTGGCCTATAAGACTCTGTAAGATCTGCCCCCTGGCTTCCTCTGACCTCACCATCTATCTACCTTCGATCTTCTACCTTTCATTTTACCAGCCTCTGAGATTGCCTCTTTCAAGTCACTCTAACCTCAGGGTGTTTTTATGTGCCTTTCCTTATGCCTGGAAGCTCTTAACTCAGACATCAGCATAACTTATTTCTCCTGCAGGTTTTGCTCAAATGTTGCCTTGTCATTGAGGCCCACCCTTACCACTCTTTCTAAAGGAGTAGCTTCCTTGGTCTCAGTCACTTGCTATCTCCTTTCCACATACTACACATTTGTACATTTAAAAACAAGCAGGTTAGATATAAATGTTTTATTCTTTCAACTAAGCTCCAATACTACAAGGGCAGTGACTGACAGAATAAAAACTACACGCACAAAAAGAAAATCATATAAGCACACTCTGAAACCTCAAGAAGTCCTACAATACAGAAATGCCCTCTTCCTTCACTATTACACATGAAGCACTGCTCTATTCTTCATAGTATTTACCTCTACCTGACATTGTATGGCTATATGGTTCATTCCTGTATCTCCAGTGCTTGGCCCTTGATTGGTGCTCAATACACAATAAATGTTACACTTGGAAGCAAGCGTAGATAGATTCTGAGTGTAATAGATACTGAGTGTGTCCTTTGGAGGCCAAAGCTACAGACTGAAAGGAGGTAGAGTGGGCAGGTGAAGAAGGGTGGGAAAGAGAAAGAGTGGAAATGTGGGGGGATAAGGAGTGGTGGAGAGTATAGCAGCAGTGTGAGACAAGGTGTCTGTACTCCAGAAGCTTCCCATCTCATTCTGGTGGTTTGCTCTTCTACATGGCTTTCCAAAAAAAGCCTACTGTGTAACAGAAAATTCTGAGTACGATATGTGATCTGCTGAGTGTGTAGTAACTTTAGTTACTTTAGCCATTAGTTAGCAGGTGGCAGAGTCCCATTTTTTTTACTAGGAGTTAAATCTGAGGGATGCTACAGTGAGGAGTGCCAACACTTAAGAACAGTTTAGATATGTGCTAATATGATAGCCATTAGCCACATGTGACTACTGAGTACTTGAAATGCAATCATCTGAATCTGAGATGTATTATAAGTATAAAAAACATCAGATTTTGAAGATTTAGTACAAAAAATGTAAAATATATCAGTTTTAAAATACTTATTACATGTTGAAATGATAGTATTTAAAAAAATTTTTTTTTTTAACATTTATTTATTTTTGAGACAGAGAGAGACAGAGCATGAATGGGGGAGGGGCAGAAAGAGAGGGAGACACAGAATCAGAAGCAGGCTCCAGGCTCTGAGCCATCAGCCCAGAGCCCAATGCGGGGCTCGAACCCACGGACCGCGAGATCGTGACCTGAGCCGAAGTCGGACGCTCAACCGACTGAGCCACCCAGGCGCCCCGAAATGATAGTATTTTAAGTATATTGAGTTAAATAAGATATATTATTAAATTTAGTGTCACTTTTTAATTTTTTAAATATGGCTGCTGAAAGTTTAAAATTACTTGTGACATCTTATTTTTATTGGTTCATACCATGTTTTTCTTAAAGCCCACAGGAATAATTTCTGGTACCCAAAATGTTTTCAGTAAATACTGGCTGAATGAATTAAATTGCGCTGCCTGCGGAAAGTCTTTAGACTAATAATTGGAAAATTCCATTTTCTCCAAGCAAAGCATCTGTACATTTATGAAAGAACCTGAATATATGGGCAGGCCTTAGCAATGGGGAAAGTGATGAAATGTGTGAGACTGTTGATTTGCTTGAGATGGCCATTGATTCTTCAGCTGTATTTATACTCTTCTTCAAAGAATAAACATCACTTCAGTTAGCCCAGCCTAAATGTTTATTTCTTTGAAAACACTATTTCCCAAACATAAGCACTTGTTTTATTATATCTTTTAGGGAGGCAGATCCACATGATTCTTCAAATACTTCTGCTCACACAACTTGGAACTTGGGAACTGGACCAGCTCATTGGCCTCTAAGTTGCTACATCCCATTCTGAAGTTGCTTCCCAGACAGATGTTGTTTCAATGGGAAGTGAGGACAGGAAAGGACTTAAAGGGCTTTATAAACTGTTTGTATAATAGGCTTGTGTTCTTTAAAATGGTTCAAAAATTGCCTTGATCTCTTTGATTTTCTGCAATGAACAAATGATTCCCTTCTTTTCCTCACAAAATGGTGCCTTGGCATAAAGTCATCAGTAATCCTGACATGTGAGGCCATTTAAGTAATTTTGAAGCCACTTGTAAGCAATTCTAGCACTCCACTCCAGGGGTAGTTGAAAAAAATTTTGTTTCAGGTGGGTAGCTTTAAACAAATAAAAAGAAGGGGTGCCTGGGTGGTTCAGTCGATTAAGCATCTGATTCAGTTCAGGTCATGATCTCATGGTTTCATGGAATCGAGCCCCACATCTCCCTTGAGACTCTCCCTCTTGAGACTCTCCCTCTTTCTCTGCCCCAGCCCTGCTTGCTCTCTCTCTCTCTCAAAATAAATAAATAAACTTTAAAAAATAAAAGAAAAATAAATGAAAAGAATACTACCATCAACTTGCATTGGAGTATGTGAAGGGTTTTGATTTCCAAATACATAGTAACTTATGAAAAAAAACATTAAATTACTTAGAAAGGAATATCTATAAAAACACACAGTATGAAATGTTCTTATTGCTATATGACCCAAACATGCACTGTCTATTTCAATTTTCTTCTAAGATGTGTTGGGGAGGCACAGCTGGTAGTGCCCTAAGCTGAACTGTGACTTGCTGGCTCAGTGCTTGTGGAGATGGAGTAAACAACACTTTGTCCAGACAGTGCAATTAATATGGAGCATGGCCAATGGTCCTTTCTAGCCATAATATTTAGCTTTTCTAGTTAAAAAAAAAAATCATTGTCCAAAAACTAAGAATAAACTACTTAAGAGAAGCCACAGAAGTGGTTTCTGTAGTTAGGAGGAAAGTTAAGATTCAAGAAGAATCTTAAAATAGGATTTTCAAAAGTCAAGGGCACCCTCTCAGCAGTTGGTTAAGTCCTATCCTGGGTCTGTGGTGGGTACTGGTATAGATAAGGCAGAGTCAGGATGAAAGCCTTTATTCAGGACATGCATTTCCAGTGTATTATTTATTACTTTAACTCACTCATCACACTTCCCCATTAACAGGGTCATCCCAGAAACCAGTATTTGAAAGGACACAACATTTAGTGCTATAAGGCCTATGTTACTGATCACTCCTGGAAGACAAGAGTATCTTACCTGCAGCAAAGGCATCAGCTGCAAACCCAGTGCTTGCTCATAGAGTAAGTTCAGTTCAGCACAACTGGAGAAGGAGAGTTTGGAGGTGTAGAGGTAATAGTGCACGTGCCTAAATGTGGAACCATCTCTGTCGATGAATAGCCTCTGGCTTTCCAAAGAAGTCAAGGCTGAAGCCTCTTTCCACAGCAAGGAGTCTGGGAACTGAGCAAGTTTACTTCTGGGAACTGAGAAATGCCAGCCCCCAACGTTGAAATGAAACAAATCCTCTGCTGATTCATGAGGCATGCCAGGCTCCTCCTAAAGGGAGAATGAAAACAGAGCTATGCAAGAAAAAGAAACAAAAAGCGTCCATACTGAAATGGAAGAAGTAAAACTATCTCTATTTGTAGATGATGTGATCTTGCATATAGAAAATCCTAAGGAATTCACTAGAAAATTATGAGAAATGAACTCAACGGGGTGAAGGGTATAGATCAATATATCATCAATTGTATTTTTATATACTAGCAATGAACAATCCAAAAATGAGATTAGGAAAACAATATATCAAAAAAACAAAATATTTAGGAATACATTTACAAAAGAAGTGTTAACACTTGTACTCTGAAAAGTTCAAAACACTGTTGAAAAAAAATTTTTTTTTAATTTTTTTAATGTTTTTATTTATTTTTGAAGGAGAGAGACAGAGCATGAGCAGGGGAGGAGCAGAGAGAGAGGGAGACACAGAATTCGAAGCAGGCTCCAAGCTGTCAGCACAGAGCCCGATGTGGGGCTGGAACACACAAACTGTAAGATCATGACCTGAGCCAAAGCCAGACGCTCAACCAAGTGAGCCACCCAGGCGCCCCTGTTGAAAAAAAAAATTTAAAGACCTAAGTAAATGGAAAAACATCTCATATTTATGAATCAGAAGACTTAATACTGCTAAGACTACAATACCCTCCAAATTGATCTATAGATTGAACACAATCCCTATAAAAATTCCAGCTGCCTTTTTTCTGCAAAAATTGACAAGCTGATGTTAAAATCCATATGGAAATACAAAGGATGCAGAATAGTAAAAAAAAAAAAAAAAAAAAAAAAAAAAATCTTGAAAAAGGAGAACGAAATTTGATGATTCATACTTCCCACTTTCAAAACTAACTAAAAAGGTATAGTAATCAAGATAGTGTGCTATTAGTGTAAGGAAACATATGGTTATGAATTTGATAAGGGAGTCAAGCAATTCAATGGGTAAAGAATACCTTTTCAAAAAATGATGCTAGGACAATTGGACATCCACATGCAAAAAGAAAACCAACCAAACTAAAAACTCTACCTCACACCATACACAAAAATTAATACTAAGTGGACCAAACCTAAAAAATAAGAGCTAAAAATATAAAACCTTTAGAAGGAAACACAAAATCTTTATAATCTTGGATTAGGCAATGCTTTCTTAGATAAGATACAAAATGACAAGTGAAATAAATAAAAGTCCATCAAAATTAAAAATGTTTGCGCTTCAAAGGACACCATCAAGAAAGTAAAAAGACAACCCATATGATAGATCAAAATATTCACAAATCACATATCTAATAAAGAACTTGTATTTAGACTACATAAAAAACTTACAACTCGAGTGCCTGGGTGGCTCAGTCAGTTAAGCAGTTAAGCATTCCACCTTTGGCTCAGGTCATATCTTGTGGTTTGTGAGTTCAAGGCCCATGTTGGGCTCTGTGCTGACAGTTCAGAACCTGGAGCCTACTTCAGATCCTCTGTCTCCCTACTCTTGCTCCCCCCTCCACACTATTCCCCCTCCCCCACCGCTCTTGCTCTTTATCCCTCTCTCAAAAATAAACATTTTTTTTTTAAAAAAGAACTCTTACAATTCAATAATAGAAATAAGATGAACAAGCAAATTTAAAGGGAGGCGGGTAAAAACTCTAAAAAGACATTTCTCCAAAGTAGATACACAAATGTCAATAGCACATGAAATGATAGTTAACATCAGTAGGTATCAGGGATATGCAAATCAAAACTTGCAGTGAGATACCACTTCACCACCCAGTAGGAGGACCTGAATCAAAGTGATAGGTAACAACAAGTGTTGACAAGGACTGGAGAAATTGGAACTCCTTTACACTGATGGTGGGAGTGTAAAATGGTGCAGCTGCTCTGGAAAACAGTTCAGTGGTTCCTCAAAATGTTAAATACGTAGTTACTATATGGCCCAGCAATTCCACTTCTAGGTATAAACTCAAGAAAAATGAAAACCTAGGTCTATACAAAAACTTACAGACAAATGTTCATAGAAGCATTATTCATAACAAACAGTAGAAACAACCCAATGTCAATCAACTGATGAATGAATAAACAAAATGTAGTGTATCCATACAATGGAATATTATTTGTCAATAAAAAGGAAGTACCGATATGTGCTACAACTCAGATGAAACCTTGAAATGTTATGCTAAGTAAAAGAAGGCCAGCAACAAAAGACCACATATTACATGATTCCATCTATGTGTAATGTGCAGAATAGGCAAATTTGTAGAGAGTAGATTAGTGGTGGCTCAGGGTTGGAGAGGTTGTGGGGGAAATGGGCAGTGACTAGTAACAGGTATGGAATTTCCTTCTCAGATAATGTAACTGTTGTAAAATTGATTGTGGTACTACTTGCACAACTCTGTAAATATACTAAAACCCACTGGATTGTAAACTTTAAAATGGTAAATTGTAGTATGGGAATTATATGTTAATAAAGCCATTTAAAAAAGAGAATTATGAGGAAGGCACTCCCCACCCCACTGAGCATATGCAGAGCTCTCTTGGGGTCATACCTGCAGAGACATCACATTATTGACGCCATAACAGGATAGCTGAATGCTGTGGTTTCCTTTTAATATATACAAAGACAGCAAAGATCATTAACCTTCCTCAGCTCATTGTTAAAAGTTCAAGGTTATCTATTCGTAAGTGAATTGTCTATTTTGCCTTAAGATGGCCTAGCTTATCAACACTATAGAAAAGTAGAACATATAAACATACAAATCATCAAACATACACATCATCTGTTTCAGATTTTAAAATAAACACTCAAGGAGCACTACTCTTGTAAACAAAATTTAAAAGGTGGCAAATAGTACATAAAATAATACCTAAAAAAGAACCATAAAACAATTTTGAATTCTAGGTAAAAATTATGCATGCTGAAGCAACTGGGGTGCAATGTATTGATACTTACAACATTTTGAAATGCATCAAAAAGCAATGTGGATTGATAAAGGGATAAATACATGGACATGTGATAAAACATATACAGCAAAATGTTAACTATAGAATCTAGGTGGTGACTATATAGTTCTTTCAACCTATCTAAATGTTTCAAAATTTGCATTAAAATGGTGGGGGGAAAAAGTGTTAAAGAGGTGGTTGTTTAAGAAAGGAAAAGCCCACTTCAACAAAACCTGCATCTCCTATTTTAATAGTTGAGGAAGGCAAATAAATGCATGCAACAAAGAAGGGGGTGGAGTTCTTTTATAATAAGCCTGGTCTAAATATTCATATATAAAGAAGAACAATTATATATGCCATATTTGAGGCTAGAAGAGTTAAAGGGGCCGTGAGAAAGATTACAAATTTTTAAATGGTGCCATGATTCACAGAACCAGAGGAAGAAAAGCCCATCTAATGAGCTAATCTAGGCTTTTGAGCCCTGGCCTTCTTAAACACGGCTAAGGCTGAACATGACAAACTGATGGTAACTAAGGTCCCCACCTAGACCAGAAAGCATAAACATGCAAGGACTCTTGATTTTACTTTCTGTTGTCCTTAAAGGTGACTAGCTGGTTGAGAGCTCAGTGTAAGTGTTCCTAGTGTATGGATTTGGGCTGCCAGAGAAAACCCACTAGCTCCTTGAAGCTGAGTCACAGTTCTGTTCTCCTCTTTTGTTATTAAGGGTAGGGTTTGACAGGGGCGCCTGGGTGGCTCTGTCGGTTAAGCGTCCGACTTTGGCTCAGGTCATGATCTCCTGGTTTGTGGGTTTGAGCTCCGTGTCAGGCTTTGTGCTGACAGCTCGGAGCCTGGAGCCTGCTTTGGAATCTGTGTCTCCCTCTCTCTCTGCCCCCAACCCACTCGCATTCTGTCTCTGTCTCTCAAAAATAAATAAATATTTTTAAAAATTAAAAAAAAAAAAAAAAGGATAGGCTTAGGGGTTGTGGAAGGGGGGATGGGCTAATTGGGTAAGGGGCATTAAGGAATCTACTCCTGAAATCACTGTTGCACTATATGCTAATTTGGATGTAGATTAAATAAAATAAAATAAAATTTAAAAAAGGCTTTGACAAGAGTGTATTGGCTCAAGAGCTTGCCTCCTTCTTACACATATATGTCCTATCCACAGGTGAGCTCTCAAGAGGTGCCCACTGAAGTGAAGGTAGGAGTTAAGGGTATGGCTGTTCTTTCTAGAGTTTTCTTCCCAAAGACTGCACAGGAGTTTGTTAGAACTATCCCAGTCTGGGAAGAGCCCTCGGTCATAGGCAAGCTTGAGGATCTGTAGTACTTGAAGGGCAAAAGGCTTCTTGTCAGACTGACTACAGGAAATGGGGTAGCCCTAGCATAATCATCTCTACCCCATTCCAAAGAGTATCTCTCTTTTCCACACTGATCCCTATTTCCCAAAGAAGCGCCTTCCAAATCAATTTCTAGAGCTAGAACTAGCCCATGATCTAAAGACAGGACTTCAACTCCCCACAGCCAAATTCCCCAACGGTTCAGATCTGGGGCTCCCTCCCTATCATGCCTCAGAGAGCTGCCTCCCACCCCCTACCCCAATCCTTCAGATCTGGACACCAGTTCATTCACACGGCCGTCACTGCCTGGCCTCAGTGTCAACAGCTCCAAGCACTGAGATATGAAGACCTTCACCTCTCCAAGAGGCACACCACCAACCCCTCAGACCTGAAGTTCCCCAAATCCTCAGAGCAGAACACTTCATCCCTCAAAACAGGAGCATTCTACCAGTTCCTCAGAGCCAGCCCCCACATCCTACAAAGTTGGGGCCATAACCTACCCACATCCCAGAGCTACGTCCCTAACCCCAAAGCTCTAATCCTCGACCGCAACGCCACCCTATCTGCTTTATTGTTTTTGGCGCCCCCGCCAGGGATGGCTCCATACCATAGTCGGGACTCCAGAGGCTGGCGGGCAGGCGCGTGACCTAGGCAATAACGGCCCGGAGGAGATCGGCCGCTCGCGCGGGGGGCGGGGCCTGGTAGGGGGCGGAGCCTGGCGCGCGCCAGCCTGTCTCGCGGGCGGAGACAGGTGAGAGGCGGGCAGGGATGGCGGAGCAGTGGGATCTGGACGAGGAAGGCGTCCGCCGCCTGGGGGCGCTGACCCTGGAGCAGCCCGGTAGGGCCAGGCTGGGAGGGCTTGTGCCGGGAGTTTGGGGTCTGAGGCTGAGGGGAGAAAACTGAGGTGGAAGCTGGGAAACCTGAAGTGGACGCGGGGGAAGGGTGGCGAAGGAACGGTCCCTGAGGCGGAGGAGAGGTTACTGAGGCAAAAGAGTTACACTAAGGTAGAGGTGAAGGAAGTAAATAACCCGAGTCTGGGGAGGAGGGCGAGAAATTGAAGGAGAGGAATGGAGTCTGAAGTGGAGAAGGAGAAACTAGATTAACGGGACACTGAGGCCAGGAACACAAAACTGGACAGAGTCTGAACTAGCGGAAGAAAACGGAGCCCCAAGAGGGGCATTGATGGGAAAAGGGACGTGCTGAGAAGCGACTTTGAGGTCGTGGTGCTCCTGAGGAGGCACGAAGGGAGTTCATTTTGGCATTTTCTGAAATTTCAGACCCAGGAGGGCTTTTCCTGTTTGGGGCAAAATGGAAAAGGGTGTTTCCTTCATCAACCCTTCTCTTCGTCCAGTCTCAGCCTCAAGAGCTTGGCCATTTGTTTAGTCCACTAGGATGCGTGGCACTCAGAAAGGGGCCTGTTGTGAAAGCAGTGGCAAGCCGCTCATCTTTCAGGGCGCTTATGGCAGTGCCCCAGCCTTGACTTCGTCCTGGAGGTGCAACTGGCTGAGTGACTGCAGACCCCACCTTTGACCTGGGGTCTAACTCACACAGATTGTTTTCTGAGTTTCTAGGAATAGAAATGTTGGGAAAGTTATCAGCATTCCTGCTTCAACTTTTATTCTTACTAAATTTACTGTGTCATTAACGCCAGGTCCTGAGTTAAACGCTTCCCCTCCCACCTCCTGCAATATTTAATCCCCATAACAAACCTATAAAGCAGATGCTGTTATTGTGCCTGTTTTACAGGTGGTTTAAAATTTAGGTTTAGACTTCTGCCCAAAGTTTCCCAGCCCAAAGTGACACAGCTGGGGTTTATTAACCCAGGACCCTTGAGTCCAGAGCCTGTGCTTTAACCATAACAAAAAGTTGCCCTTCTTGCTTCCTCTAGTACTTTTTATTTGTGGGGTATGACATAATTTGGTTTTATTTTATTTAAAACATATTAATTAGAGGCACCTGGGTGGCTCAGTGGGTTAAGCATGTGACTCTTGATTTCCTCCCAGGTCATGATCTCACCCTCATGAGATCAGCCCTGGGGGAGCACCACCTCCCCCCACCAACGCCAGGGGTGGAAGCTGCTTAGGATTTTCTCCCTCTCCCTCTGCCCCTTCTCTGCTTGTGCTGTCTCTCTTTCAAAAAATTTTTTTATTATTTAAAATTTATAAAAATTAGGGCATGCTAGTAACAAACATTACATGAGTGAACAAAGAGGGTATTAATCTTTCCTTCCTCTGGAAATCCCTCCACCCCAGCCAAAGGTAACTGTTTGGTGTGTGTATAAATAGACTCATGCAGATATTTCAGGTTTGGCTTTTCTTTTCCAAACTACTTTGAACTCCCCTATTTTACAAGTTAGGTAAGAAAAGCTTTATTGGTTTGATATGCTTCTGTATTTTTCTTGCCTTTAAAAAAAATATATTGATTCGGTTTTATTTGGTGGAGGGGCATGTACTTACATTCTCTAGCTAGAACAATATATGGCAGATTTTTTGTTATTTTGTTTTTGTTTGTTTCCTAGTTTTATTACAATCATTTGAATAACAGAATTGTGCTCATTCTGATAATTCAAACAATGCAAAAGTATCTAAAGTGAAAGAATATTATTCCCTCTCCCTCTTTCCATACCTTTTCCAATATTTATAGAAATGTATACATATAGGCATCTTTTTTTTTTTTTTTAAGGAATAAGAGCATCTATATTCTTTGGAAATTTGCTTTTTTAAAAACCTATCAACAAAACAGACATTTTTCAATTAAATTAATGTGTTGGTATATGCATTATAAAATTATGTGAGAAATCACAGTGGTCATCTTTGGAGAGAAAGGCTTTTACTTTTATTCTGTACTTTTCTGTACTGTTGGAATTTTCTGGCTACTCTTTCTTTTTAATGTCCAAAGGGATAATCTTGTGGTGCAGTTACAGATTGTGTTGTATGTTTGTTTTTTGGTATATTTCTCTGTCCTAAAAAAATTCCCATAAATGTTTAAGTTATCCTTTGTCATGCAGAAAGTTTCCATCTTAAGGTAATCAAGTTTATTTTTCCTTATGATTTGTGATTTTTGTGTCTTATTTATGAAGTTTTTCCCTACACTGATGAATAATTTTTTTTCTAAAAATTCTGCAGCTTTGCTCTTCACATTAAGTCTAATCTACCTGGAATTTATTTTTATATATGAGGTGTGACTTGGTATAATTGTATTTTTTTAATACTGATAGCCAGTTTCTCTGGAACCTATTTATAGTATCTCTGCTGTATTCCAAGTTCCTTTGTAAACATGGGTCTATTTCTAGGCTCTCTGTTCTGTTCCACTGTTTGTCTATTTCTACACCAATATCACCCTTTTGTAACTATCATGGCTTAGCAGTAGGTTTTGATTACACTTTACTTTCCTCTTTTCTCCTTCAAAGTCATGTAGGCTATTCTTGGTCCTTTATTCTCATTTAGAATTTTAGAATCAGCTTGTCAGTTTTCATGAAAACATTTTAAGCAGGGGTGTGTCCTGATCTAATACTTATTTTTAAAATATGACTCTCACCCATTAGAAGCCTGTTACAGTCGTCCAGATAAGAGATAATGAATAGCTTGGACTGGGAGGATGACAGTGGAGATAAAAAGAAATGGACAGAGTCAAGGTGTATTTTGTGGGTAGACCGGACAGGATTTACAAAAAAAATTGAATATGGAACACAAGGAAAGGGAAGATTCAAAAGTAACACTTAGCCTTGGCTTAAGTTATTGCTACATGGATGATGGTGCTATTTAGAGAGATCTCTCTAGAGAGCAAAGACTATGGGAAAGATTGGTTTGGGGAAGGGGAATCAAGAGTGCTGTTTTAAACATGTTAAGCTTAAAATACCAACTAGACATTCAAATGTGAGAATTTTAGTAGGCAATTGGATATACAAGTCTGGATCTCAGAGGAGAGAAGTCGGGGTTAGAGATGTAAATTTGGGGAGACATTAGCAAATAAATAAGTGGTATTTAAAGCAATGGGACTGGATGAACTCACCTAACCAGAGAATATGGGTGGAGAACAGAAGAAGGTTTAAGACTCATTTTGGGGCATTTCAGTGTTTAGAGGTTGAATAGAGAGGGAAGAACATGGTGTCTTGGAATTTAAGAAATGATAGTGCACCAAGGAAGTAATAGCTGTGCCAAATGCTATTGACAAGCTAAGAAAGCAGAGAAGTATCTGTTAGATTTGGCAACATGGAATTCATTGGTCACTTTAAGGGGGTTTCTGGAGAATGGGGAGGAAGGCCAGCCTGGGTTGGTATGAACAGGGAATGATAGGGATGCCTAAGTGGCTCAGTCAGTTGAGCGTCCAACTCTTGATTTAGGTTCCGGTTATGATCTGATTGAGCCCTGAGTTCATGGGATCGAGCCCTGAGTAGGGCTCTTCGCTGCTTGGGATTCTTTCTCTCCCTCTCTCTCTCTGCCCCTCCCCCTTTGTTCTCTTTGTCTCTCTCAAAATAAATAAGCTTTAAAAAAAAAGGGAATGATATGTGAGGGAGAAGAGAGAGTGAAGGTAAGAACCTTTCCTGAGAAATTTGGTTATAAAAGAGGACACAAAAGTAGAATATTAGTTGAGGGATATGATGTGGGATCAAGAACAAGTTTTTTAAAGGCACAATATACTAGAACATATTTGTATGCTGCTAATAATTATTTGGTAAAGAGAGAAAATATATAATTATATACTTTTTTGGCTTTAAAAAATAATTCCAGGGGCGCCTGGGTGGCGCAGTCGGTTAAGCGTCCGACTTCAGCCAGGTCACGATCTCGCGGTCCGTGAGTTCGAGCCCCGCGTCGGGCTCTGGGCTGATGGCTCAGAGCTTGGAGCCTGTTTCCGATTCTGTGTCTCCCTCTCTCTCTGCCCCTCCCCCATTCATGCTCTGTCTCTCTCTGTCGCAAAAATAAATAAACGTTGAAAAAAAAAAAAAATTTAAAAAATAATTCCATTAATTTATTATATAGGTAATATATTGTTTTAAGTTTATTCATTTTTGAGAGAGAGAGAGATGGGTAGGGGCAGAGAGAGAGAGAGAGAGAAAGAATCCCAAGAGAAAGAATCTGACGGTGCAGAGCCTGACTAGGGTTGTGATCCCACAAACCATGAGATCATGACCTCAGCCAAAATCAAGAGTTGGATGCTTAACTGACTAAGCCACACAGGCACCCCACCTCACTCCTATTTCTGCCCACCCCTAAGTCTGTCTTCTACGTGGATGATGAACAGGCTGAACTTCTAAGACATAGACATGATTAAGAGCTCCTTTCTTTCTCTTTACTATTATCTTTTTCAGAATGTCCTGTAGTTGTAGTCATTTATATGTAATTTCTGACAACCAGTAATCTTTTAAAAATTTTTTTTGAAAAATTTTATTTATTTTTTTAAGCTTATTTATTATTTGAGAAACAGATCATGTGTGTTAGTGGGGGAGGGGCAGAGAGAGAGAAAGACAGAGACAGACAGAATTCCACTACCAATGTGGAGCCCAACGTGGGGCTGAAACCCACAAACCATGGGACCATAACCTGAGCCAAAATCAAAAGTCGGACACTCAACCAACTGATTAAAAGTCTTTTAATTGAGATAATTGACATATACCATTATAAACTAGTCACCTTTTTCAGAATGTTATATAGTTGGAATCATACAAGTAACCTTTTCAGACTGGCTTCTTTCACTTAGCAATATGTATTTAAGGTACTTTCATGTATTTACATGGCTCAATGGATAGCTCATTTCTTTTTATTGCTGAATAATATTCCACTGTGTGGAGGTACCATAGTTTGTTTATCCATTTACTTAATGAAGGACTTCTTGGTCACTTCTAAGTTTGGGCAGTTATAAATAAAGCTACTATAAACATTCAGGTTTATGGATTTAAGCCTCTATGTATAGGTGCTATAAACATAGAGGGGTCTGTGTGGACATAAACTTTCAAGTCACTTGAGCAAGTATCAAGGCACATGATTGCTAGATCATTGGGTAAGCTGTGTTTTGCTTTATCAGACACTGCCAAGCTGTCTTCCAAAGTGGCTACACCTTTGCATTCCACCGGCAATGAATGAGAGTTCCTGTTAACGCATACTATGGTCTGAATATTTGTGTGCCCCCTCTCCATTTGTATGTGGAAATCCTAATGCCTAATGTGATGATATTAAGAGGTGGGGCCTTTCAGAGGTAATTGGGCCATGAGGGCACAGCCTTTATAAAAGAAATTGATGACCTTATAAAAGAGGCCAGAGAGAAAGCTCCCTTTCCCCCTTCCACCTAGTGAGGATACATGGCTAAGTAGGTAGTCTGCAACCTGGAAAAAGAGTTTCACCAGAACCCAACCATGCTGACACCCTGATCTTGGACTTTTAGACTCCAGAACTGTGAGAAATAAATGTTTGTTGTTTATAAGCCACTCTGTGGTATTTTGTTATAGCAGCCCAAACAGACAAAGACATCCCACATCCTCACCAACATTTGGCTGTCAGTGTTTTGGATTTGGGCCATTCTAATAAGTATATGGTTGTATCTCACTTTTAATTTGAAATTTCCTAATGACTTATAATGTTGAGTATATTTTTATATGTTTATTTGCCAGCTGAATATCTTCTCTGGTGAGGTTTCCAACTGTTTTGCCTATTTTTTAATTGAGTTTTTTGTTTCTTAATGTTGAGTTTTAAGAGTTCTTTGTATATTTTGGATATCAGTTCTTTCTCGATATGTGCTTTAGATATATTTTCTCCCACTCTGTATCTTGTCTTTTCATTATCTTAACAGTGTGTCAGTGTCTTTTGAAGAGCACAGGTTTTAAATTTTAATGAAGTCCCATGTTTCTCTTTCATGGGTCATGCTTTTAGTGTTGCATTTAAAAACTTATTGCCAAACCCAAGCTCACCTAGATTTTCTTTTGTGTTATCTTTTAGAAGTTTTATAGTTTTGTGTTTTACATTTAGGTCCATTTTGAGTTAATTATTGTGAAAGTGTCTAGATTCTTCTCCCTCCCCCTCTTCTTCCACCTCCTCCTCCTCCTCCATCTGTAGATGTCCAGTTACACTAGTGTTCTAGCACCATTTGTTGAAAGAATATCCTTTTTCCACTGAATTGGCTTTACTCCTTTGTCAAAGATCAGTTGACTGTATATGTGTAGGTCTATTTCTGGACTCTGTTCTGTCCATCAGTCCATTTGTCTTTTTTGCTTTCTTCCAACTCCACACTGTCTTGATTATTATAGCTCTACAGTAAGATTCGAAGTCAGATAGTACCAGTCTTCTGACTGTTTTCCTCCCTCAATGTTGTATTGAGTGTTCTGAGTCTTGCTTTTATACATAAATCTTAGAATCAGTTTGTTGATATTTTCAAAATAACTTGCTGGAATATTATTCCTTTTTATGACTAATATTCCCTTGTATGGATACACATACACACACACATACACACACACATATGCACACCCCACGTTTTGTTTATCCATTCATCCATTAATAGATATTTGGGTTGTTTCCACCTTTTGGCTATTGTGAATAAAGCTGTTTTGAATATGGGTGTATACATACCTGTTAGAGTTCTTGCTTTCAGTTCTTTTGGATATATACCCAGAAATAGAATTGTTTTAGTGTTTTGGTTTTTTTTTGCTCTAATCTTCATTTTTGAAATGACCTTTTATTATTGTTTGAATTCTATCTTTATTTTCAAATTTTCCTTTTCTTTCCAATAATTGTTCTGAATTTTTCTATTTCTAATTTACATTTTTCAGCAGTTTTTAAAACTTTTGGTTTCAGAATTCCTTTACACTCTTAAAAATATGAATTTCAAAGGGCTTTTGTTAATGTGGAGTATATCTACTTATATTTACTATATTTAAAATTGAAACTGAGAAAAAATTTAAATATCTATTTATTAATTCCTTAAAAGATAACCATAACATATCCATTGCATTAACATTACATTATATTAACATAAATAATGTTTTTGAAAAATAACTATATTTTCCAAAAAAAATAGAGTGGCATTCTTTTATATTCCTACAAATACCTTTAATGTCTTTAAAAAATTTTTTTCTATGTTTATTTATTTTTGAGAGCAAGAGAGAAAGAGCATGAACAGGGTAGAGGCAGAGAGAGAGGGAGACACATGTCCAAAGCAGGCTCCAGGCTGTGAGCTGTCAGCACAGAACCCGATGCGGGCTCTCAGACTGTGAGACCATGACCTGTGCTGAAGTCAGTCGCTTAACCAACTGAGCCACCCAGGCGCCCCATTATCTTTAATGTCTTTTTTTCTTTTTAAATTTTTTTAAAATTTACATCCAAATTAGTTAGCATATAGTGAAACAATGATTTCAGGAGTAGATTCCTTAATGCCCTTTACCCATTTAGCCCATCCCCCCACCCACAACCCCTCCAGCAACCCTCAGTTTGTTCTCCATATTTATGAGTCTCTTCTGTTTTGTCCCCCTCCCTGTTTTTGTATTATTTTTGTTTCCCTTCCCTTATGTTCATCTGTTTTGTCTCTTAAAGTCTTCATATGAGTGAAGTCATATGATTTTTGTCTTTCTCTGACTAATTTCACTTAGCATAGTATGTTTAATGTCTTAATTGAAGACGTCTAGATTCTCATATCTCCTTTATTAAATCTGTTATGATATGTTGTTTTGGTTGAAATATGTGTACACATTTTATTATTTTATTTATTTATTTTTTAGAGACTTTTTTTTTAATGTTTATTATTTTTGAGAGAGCCAGAGACAGAATGCGAGTGGGTTGGGGCAGAGAGAGAGGGAGACACAGAATCGGAAACAGGCTCCAGGCTCTGAGCTGTCAGCACAGAGCCCAACGCAGGGCTCGAACTCAACAAGCTGCAAGATCATGTCCTGAGCCGAATTCGGACGCTCAACCGACTGAGCCACCCAGGCCCCCCCCTTTTTTTTTGAAATATATGTACATATTTTAAGATTTTATTTTTAAGTAATCTCTATACCCAGTGGGGGCTTGAACTCACAACTCTGAGATCAAGAGTTGCATGCTCCACTGACTGAACCAGCCAGGCATCCCTAGTTGAAATATATTTTTTTAAAATGATGCATCACACAGATAAGCAGTTGGAAAAGGGAAGAGTATTTTATAGCCTTTTCAAGAGATTGTGGATATTCTTCTTTTATATGACATAAAAACTGGACAAATGGTAGTTTCTTAAAGTTTAGTTGTATGTAGAGTCTGAAACCATTGTCAGTGTACTTAGTACTCGTGCATTAAAATTCATCGGTAACATCTTGCATTTAACTGGATCTTTTACCCATGCGTGATTTTGTGACATCATGCATTGGTCATTTGAAAGATATTAACTCAATGAGTTATGTAGATCTTCCCAATGCTGACAAATTTCATTCTGTATAACATTTAAAAATCATGTTTGTTAATGTCATCAATCTCATTAGAAAGATCTTTCAGTGTTGGGAAGCTGTCAAGTTCATAGTGGCAGATACAAATTTTCCAAAATTCCCATTTCTGCTTGAAAACTCAAATGTTATAATTGACAACAATTACTGTCACTTGTTTTCCTGAAGTAACAACCTCACTTTGTTTTCAAGAAAATGTCTGCCAAATAGTCAAGTCTGAATAACCATCATATATCAAGTTTTTATTTTTTTCAAATAAAAATGGTATTCCATAAAAAAGTAGCTAGTTGGGGCGCCTGGGTGGCGCAGTCGGTTGGGCGTCCGACTTCAGCCAGGTCACGATCTCGCGGTCCGTGAGTTCGAGCCCCGCGTCGGGCTCTGGACTGATGGCTCAGAGCCTGGAGCCTGTGTCCGATTCTGTGTCTCCCTCTCTCTCTGCCCCTCGCCCGTTCATGCTTTGTCTCTCTCTGTCCCAAAAATAAATAAACGTTGAAAAAAAAAAATTAAAAAAAAAAAAAAGTAGCTAGTTAAGCTGGCATCTCAAAAATCACACAAATGTTTTCTCTCAGGGCATCCACCATACTTCAGTATGCAGCAGAAGTACTTCATGCATATTTCTAATTTAATCAGACAAATAAAAAGGACATGTACTCAAGATTCAAAAATTAATAAAGTTAACCATTTTTACTGCTTTTTAAAGGACATTCTTAAATGAAACTGGCTATTTTAAAAATCCATGGTAAAGAACACAGTGACTGTGAGTGAAGTTTGATGCCACTGCCTTGAGTCATCCTAAGGCCCCAGTACTGTTTCCTTTTGCACCATGAGTGAAACAGTGGAAAAGCTAATTAATATTTTAATATTATTATGCAAATAATTAAAAAAATACTTTTGATTTTGTGGACCCCTGTGTATGTGTCAGGGAACTTGAGGGATCCACACTGTGAGGTTTGCTACATTTTGTTTTGGTATCTTTTAACTTGTTTCAAAATATTAAGTTACAATTTTCATTTGTGTTGTAGCTTTCTGGAGTGTTTTCATTCTTTAAAGGATGTTATTCTTTTTTTTTCTTTTATTAACCTCATATAAAATTTGACTGTAATCTTTTTCTGTGGCTCTTTTAAGTAGTAAGTTTTCCTATACTTTTAGATAGTAAGGGTGGGCCAGAATAGCCTTTCCAGTTTCAGGGTTTTGGAGCTCCCTCTTCTGTTTTGTTCACAAAGTACTAAAAAATGGAGCTTTATGCTTCCTGTTATCTGCCATCTTTTCTTCTCTCCCAACTGGTATCTGAACCTTCTCTTTCCTTTGAACCTGTTGTCTCTGTCCCATTCAATGTGGATTCTACTCCCACTCTACTTCTCTTTCTCCCTGATGTGGGTCTTGTCTTGAAAGGGATCTTCACTTTATTACTTTTCAGATTTTATATGGTCCAGACTGTTCTAACACCTTAAAACCTTATTTCAGTGCAGTCCTCTGACATCTATCTACAAATTGGATCTTGCAATACCTCCTTCCGGCTTTGATTGGTATTGTATTTGGCCCACCACACTTGCCAGTGAGTTCCTATTGACAGTTTTGAGATTCTCCTCTTTTCAGTGCTGTTAGAAGTCTAGTTGACTTTCTTCCATACATATAAATATATAAATATATATGTATATACTTTAAAACAGTTACACACATACGTTTCCCTCACTTAATGTCTTGGAGATCTTCCATATGATCATCTACAAATTGACCTCATTCTTTTTAATGACTGCATAACAATAATTAACACATATATAACAATGGTCATGTATCAGGTACTATTCTAAATTTTGTATATATATTCATTTAATTATTACTGTTCACACCTTATTAGTTAAGTACTGTTATTATCCCCATTTTGCAGATAAGGAAACTGAAGTACAGAGAGATGAAGTGACTTGTACAAGGCCACAGATCTAGTACTTTGTTCATTGTATCAGTGTACTGTTATTTAGGACATTAAGTTCTACGCTTTTTTAAAAAATTTTTAATGTTTATTTATTTTTGAGAGAGAGAGGGACAGAGCGCAAGCCGGGGAGAGGCAGAGAGAGGGAGACACAGAATCCAAAGCAGACTCCAGGCTCTGAGCTGTCAGCACAGAGCCAGACGTGGGGCTTGAACTCATGAGCTGTGAGATCATGACCTGAGCCAAAGTCAGACACTTAACTGACTGAGCCACCCAGGGGCCCCTAAGTTCTACTCTTCTGCTGATAAATCCTGTGATAGTTTCCTTTTTCTTCTTTCTTTCTTTTTTTAAAAACTATTCTAAAACCTCTCTGGAATTGATACCTATGTGTATAAATTATATATCCTAGTGAAAATTTTTGAGTATTATCTGTAGGGCTAAATTCTAGCAGTAGGATTACTGAATTTCTTTTTAAATTTTGTTTTGAGAACTTTGGGAGACTTTTATTACATCCTTCAGGGTGAATAGAGAAACACAGGGGTTCTGTAAAACCAAGGTTTGATATCAATATATTAGGTGATAATGCTGCTTTTAAAAGGAAGATGAGGGGCGCCTGGGTGGCGCAGTCGGTTAAGCGTCCGACTTCAGCCAGGTCACGATCTCGCGGTCCGTGAGTTCGAGCCCCGCGTCAGGCTCTGGGCTGATGGCTCGGAGCCTGGAGCCTGTTTCCGATTCTGTGTCTCCCTCTCTCTCTGCCCCTCCCCCGTTCATGCTCTGTCTCTCTCTGTCCCAAAAATAAATAAACGTTGAAAAAAAAAATTAAAAAAAAAAAAGGAAGATGATCTTCTTAGAAGCTTTGAATGTAGGGCCTTTTACAAATGGGATATGGGAGGAAGCAAGGCCTATTTTCACTGACTGTTGTTTATATAAGCAGAGATCATAATATATCTACTGATGATCTCTTTTCAGAACTGGTGGAGTCTCTTTCATTGCAGGGATCTTATGCTGGAAAAATTCATTCCATTGGTGATGCCTTCAGAAATTTTAAAAACCTCCGATCCTTAGATTTATCAAGAAATTTGATCACTAGCCTGAAGGTAAGTTCTATATTCTATGACTAGTCAGTTCAGCCCTATCTATCTATCTATCTATCTATCTATCTATCTATCACTGTTTGTTTTGATGGGAAGAAATAAGAGATAGGTAATACCAGCCTGGGGAATATAGCATCTTCCTTTTAAATGTTTCCAAACTAAATTTTATTATTTACTGTAAAATTCATTTGACTCTATTCTATATTTGAATTTTTTAGAATAAAATATTGGGGAAAATTTCTTTTGTACTTAGGGAAAATTATATTAAATGATCACAGCGTAAGGCAATAGTACAAATTTTTTATGTGTGTAAAAAAATTACAAGAAGGACTTGTGAAAATACAGATTCTTAGTTCTTACTCTAAGAGAGATTCTGAGTTAGTGGGTCTGGGGTGGGCTCAGGATATACCCGGGGATTCTGATGATGTGGGTACATGGAGTACGCATGGAGAAACACTCGTCTGTATTGTTACTGGATTGTTACTGGTTGTTAGTAAATAATTTTTTCACAGAGGAAGAGGAAATGGTGGTATTGAAAACAAAGAAAAATGTCTGGATCAGGGGATGGTAGAAGAGAGCAGGACAGGAAAGTAGGGTGAGAGCAGGCTTGAGCAGAGTGTGTGAGGATTAGCAAATACACTAAGAGCTCTACAAACATCAGTGTGCACACACAGAAATGGAAGTTCTGTTTTCTTAGTGGTAGACCCCCAGATGGTGTTTCTTCCACATGTTCCCATTTTACCCAGTTTTGTGCTGGTCTTGATTAAGCCCTTCTTTTCGAGACTCAAGGTGAAGGACTCAACGGATGCTATTCAGGATTAGTTAATGATCTCCTGGATTATTCCACCCATTTTGTGCTTTTTAGGGGATACTTGTTCAACAATACAAGCCAGACCCAATCTCAAGGTCTAAATGAAGGGTCCTAAAAGAGGAAATCCAAGCAGGATTTCCAACTAGGATTCTAAAAATAGAAACTGCAAGTTAAACTAGGTCTTTAGACTATTTGGTAGCAGCCATTTGTATTTGGCCCATCAGTTTCAGAAAACATTAATTCAGAGTTGTTTAAGTCTCCTCTTTTCACATGTATGTATGTTAATTTTCAAGCTAAAAAATTGAATGAACATTGCCATTATTTGTTTTTATACTCACTTTCTTTTCGCTTCTGTAACTTGGACAAAAAGCTATTGCGAAGATTAATCAAATTAGCATGTGTACACTGCTTGGCATATAGGAAGCACTTGGTAAATGTTTTCTACATTCTTTTCATCTATGACTTATCTGCATATATTTATCTCTAGCAGTTCTGAATGGTTTTGCTTAATTTTCTCAGGGGGTAAATGTTTTGTGGTTATTTCTAGTGTAACTTTGGGGAATACATGAATTCATGCAAACAGGAAAAGTGAGAGGAGGATAGAAGACATTTCCTTGCCATTTACACATTTAAATAGAATCCTAATGGTGTATTGCCTGGAAAGTGTGGCCAAAGTCACTGACAACTATTCCTAACCAGTGACCCTTTCACAATGTAGAAGTTAGTGGAATTGAAAAAAGCCAGAAATAAATGCATCAAAGTATAAACAGTGTTTTATTCAGAAATGCTTTGAGTTTTCTAAATTTTTTTTGCAACAAAAAATGGTAATTTTAAATGAGAGGAGGACAAAAAACATATTTTATAAATACATGATGGAAAATAATTTTACCATTCTGAAATAGCTCTTAATGACAGAATTCCTTCTATAGTAAGCATTTTTACTACTAAAAGTATATGATTGTACATATATATATACATGTTTTGGATTACTGTCCTGAAATTTAGTGTTGGGCTAAAGCAGCTAACTAGCCAAATACATGAAAATTAAGCAATTGTTTTCAATAGATTTCAGCAAAGGAGGAAAATGTGACTTTTCTTCTCCAGTATCCCAGAGAAATGGAAGGGTAGGGTAATTCTGAAAGGAGAAACAAGGACAAGAAAGGTTCCAGACTGTTCCAGGAGGGAAGACTTAGAGATAGCATTCTTTTGTTTTCCATATAATCCCTTGACCCTAAACATGAGGCATTGAGATATAAGAACACAACAATACACACACACATTTAATTTTTTTTATTATGCCCTTCTCCTCCGGTGCTGTCTCTTTTGCCTATTTCCTTTCCTCCTGAAAATTGAGGTGCTTCTGGGGTCAGGTGAGTGGACGTGACAAAGGTGAGAGAAGGGCAAAAGTGACTCAGCCTAACTACCACTGGAAGGGAGAATTATCAGGGAGCAACAGAAGTAGAGAATTGACTGCAGATATTTCTATGTCAGACTTTGTAAGGAGGAAATGTATGATATCTATGAATTATTTAATATAGAGAACATCTAGTGCCCATGGGATACTTTGTTCTTATTCTCAGACATCTTACTTTTTTTCATAATGTTTATTTATTTTTGAAAGAGAGACAGAGCATGAGCAGGGGAGGGGCAGAGAGAGAGGGAGACACAGAACAGGCTCCAGGCTCTGAGCTGTGAGCACAGAGCCTGACGTGGGGCTCAAACTCACGAGCTGTGAGATCATGACCTCAGATGCTTAACCAACTGAGCCACCCAGGGACTCCTCGGGCATCTTAAATGGGAGTTTCAACCCTGCCTTTCTCATGGGTGACCCAGGTAACATGTTTAAGGATCGAAGTAATAGATATATTTCCATCTGTATCTATGAGATTCCTAGTCCTTACCAATGTGCAGTTTCATAATGTGGTCTTTTCCTTGCAGGGCATCCAGTATTTATGTTCACTCCAAGACCTGAATTTATATTATAACAACATTCCTTCATTAGTGGAGGTGTCCCGCCTACAGTCTTTACCCTTCCTCAAAGAACTAGATTTGAGACTCAATCCTGTTGTCAGGAAAGATACAGATTATAGGCTCTTTGCTGTGTACACGCTACAAACTCTGGAGAAACTGGGTGAGACCCTCCTCCCCTGTTCCTTGTCCCTGAATTTACATTAAACCAGCTGCCTCCTAACTTTTTGGGTGTTGGCCCAGAGTGTGCACTGGCAGGATATATTTGTTTATTAGTCAATATTTATGTAACTCTTTTGTGTTGGCAGGATGTATGGCAAGTCCTTTTTTTATTGAATGACAATCTATGATTTTTATCAGTTACTTCCAGCTTTAGTTTTCTTCAGTTGATGGTTTCACCACCACTTCCTCTCCAACAAAGAGTTTCCAGTTGAGATTTATTTTTCCAGGTGCCCCAAATTTGCAACTATATTAGCAATAGAAAATGAATACGACTCTCTGGGGCTTAGTTGGTAAGGAATAATAATTATTCTTTCAAATGAGGTAGTCCACATTTCTTTATAATTTTATTGTTGAAATTGAAATATACATTTCTTAATGATACAAACTTGGATTTCACATGCCCCTAGGAAAGTTATTATAGGGAAACTAAATAATGTCTGTCAGAAACAGTGTAACTTTTGACATTAATATTAGGTCTTTTGGATTGTTTGCTGCAGTAAATTACTCTCCTGTAGGGGTAATTACACCTATGTGGCAGTTGTTGCTATGGCATCCCTGTGGTCTCCCTGAGTTACTACTTGCTCCAGTGACAACATAATAGCAGTATTTTGTGACCTGTCTCTAACAAAAGAATATGAGACTGATCTTTAGTTTTTACTCTGTGAATATGTTTTTCTGACTTACTGCTGTTTACTCCAAAAAAGAAACATGCTCAGACCACGCTTTTTGCCTCCAGATGACCGAGCAGTGCGAGCAAGTGAGAGAAAAGCTGCCAAGCTGCATTTTAGTCAGTTGGGCAACAGTGAAAATTTTCTTTTAGAGGTGGAAAAAAGGTAAGACAATCCTTTACAAAAAAAGTTTTAGTTTGGTTCTGGACATAGCAGTGAATTACTGCTTAATGTCTTCACTTTCCAGTAGAAATCTCCACAAGTTTTAAGAATCCTCAGATCAGGAATAAAAGTATCTATTCAATATATTGAGATTTATCTAGGACGAGAATCTGGCCCTCAGGGGGAGCATTTCTGCTTTGTTGAACCATTGCGTCTGCTTTGGATATGATTGTTGAAAATTCTCTAGAGCTGCTGTTCAAAGCTTATAGATAGGGATACCATGAAATGACTTATAAATGCTTACCAAATCTTTCTTGGAGTTATAAATCAGTACATGGTCTTTTCCTATTGAATTAGAAGGTTTACATTACCACAGAGATAAATTTGTTAGAAGGTAAGAGAACCATTTTTCTATAAAACTTTTCTACAAAAGTTTGTAAAAAACTTTTTCTACAAAAGTAAACAGACCTTGAAGCTCTACAGTATTGGAAAGGTAGGTTTTTCTACTTCTTGTTACTAAAATCTGAACAAAATAAGATACCATATCTTCTACAAAACCCATGCTCTTTATCTTAAAAAGGTAGCTTTATTTTTGAAAAACAGAAATCCATTACAATTTACATAATACAGAAAAATACAGTGTAAAAAGTAAAAGTCACCCCATAGTCTGCTACCAAGAGTTAACCTCTTGTAATGTTTGGTATACATCCTTATAGACATCTGTGTACCTACCTATAGACACATGTACATGTGTCTATTAGTATTGTTTTCTGATGATAAAAGTAGTGCATGCTTGCTATTGAGAACCTGGAAAGTGTAGAAAAACCATAAGAGGGGTACCTGGGTGGCTCAGTTGGTTAAGTGTCCAACTTTGGCTCAGGTAATGATACCACAGTTTGTGGGTTTGAGCCCGACATTGGGCTCTGCATTGGTGGTGCGGAGCCTGCTTGGGATTTCTCTCTCTTCCTCTCTCTGCACCTCCTTTACTTGTGCTCACTCTCTCTCTCAAAATAAATAAACATTTAAAAACCACAAGAAATAGACAAGCAACTCATAATTTCACTACCCAGAAATAAACACTAATTATATTATGGTAAATATCCTCTTAATCTTAGGTATGTGTATGTGTGTGTGTGTGTGCTTATCTCCAATGTTACATGTTATATAATGGATATCTAAATACATATTAATAATAAAAATAATACATATATAATATTTATTTTATAGTAATTTGCTTCCTATATGTACCATTTTTAGTTTGTTAAGATATCATGAACATATCTCCACAGCATTAAATATTGTTCCCAAAATGAGTTTTTCTTTATTTATTACCTTTCCCCGCCATGAGAACTAGGACTTTGCTTGTCTTGTTTATTGCAGTATCCCTAGTGCTTAGAATAGCCTGGCACATTTAAGGTATTAAGAAACAATTTGTTGAATAGTGAATGAATGAAGTCAGTGTCTGTTGGTCTTGGATCCTTCTCTTTGCCTATCTCTGCTCTTATCCCTTATAAGTTTTTTTTTCTTTTCTCTTTTAAGTTTATTTATTTTGAGAGAGAGAGAGAGAGTGAGAGCACAAGTGGGGGAGGGGCAGAGAGAGAGGGAGAGAGAATCCCAAGCAGGCTCCATGCTGTCAGTGCAGAGCCCAATATGGGGCTCAAACTCAAGAACCATGAGATCATGACCTGAGCAGAAACCAAGAGTTGGACGCTTAAACACGATTGAGCCAGCTAGGCACCCCTAACCCCTTATATGTTTATAACATAGCCCTCAGAGAGCATTTTTAGTTCCCTATATATTTTTTTAGTTCTCTATTTTTTTAAGTTAATTATTTTGAGATTTTTACATAGAGTAAAATTTATCCTGCTGTAGAAAGAAATGGAATGTTTCTAAAAAGTTATTTGTATATATATATATTGTGACCTAATTCTTATTTTAATTCATTGGGGGTACCCTGTTTACTGTAGAAATACAGAGATGAATTAATGTGTAACTGAATACATTTTCTAGTAAGGCAGATAGTTAGCACTATCATATTTCTTTTTAGTTATCACATAGTGATTGCAAAACCAGAGGTAAAATGGTACTCAAGTGCCCAGTCCTAACATTAATATCTTAGCTCTCCAACCTTGGGTAAATATTTTTTTTAAGTTTGTTTGTTTGTTTATTTATAACCAAGTTAGTTAACATGTAGAGTAATAATGATTTCAGGAATAGAGTTTAGTGATTCATCACTTACATACAACACCCAGTGCTCATCCCAACAAGTGCTCTCCTTAATGCCCATTGCCCATTTAGCCCATCCCCTCACCCAACACCCTGCCAACAACCCTCAATTTGTTCTCTGTATTTAAGAGTCTCTTATGGTTTGTCTCCCTCTCTGTTTTTATCTTATTTTTGCTTCCCTTCCCCTATGTTCATCTGTTTTGTTTGGGTAAAGATTTTTCTTTAAGTCTTTCTGTGTCCCAGTTCCTCCAACCTATAAAATGGAGATAATAGATAATAGGGGAGCTTTTATGATTAAATAAAATGGTGGGTGTAAAGTGCCTAGCTCATAGTCTAGGCTGTCTGTACTTCCCAATCTGTACTTACTGTAGTTATATTTTACTATACTACTTCAATCAAATGTAAAACTTGCCTTTCTTGTCTGTTTTTGTTTTTTTAAACTAATGGCTGTGGTTGTCCACACTGTAATTCTTGGCAGCAGAACCTTCCTTTCTGTGTCCTATGAGTTTTTTAATTCAAAAGAAAATATTCCCTTAATCATTCAGACCTAAGTTTGTGTCAAGAAAACGGTGTCTGAATGTTCTGGCTTTCATTCTTTAAAGGCTGAACTATAGTGTCCTCCTCTCTCACTATTTCCAGTAAAAATATTATGACCTTAGAAGTAGGGTTTAACTGGAGGTGCCTGGGTGGCTCAGTCAGTTAAGTGTCTGACTTTGGCTCAGGTCATGATCTCACGGTTCATGAGTTCGAGCCCTGTGTCGGGCTCTGGGCTGACAGCTTAGAGCCTGGAGCCTGCTTCAGATTCTGTGTCTCCCTTTCCCTCTACCCCTTGTCCACGCACATTCTGTCTGTCTCTCTCTCAAAAATAAACACTAAATTTTTTTTTTAAAAATAGATTTTAACTGAAACACTTTGTGAAATTAATATTTTCTAGATCATTTGGGGAAAAAATCTGATCACCATGAATTAATGTTTTCTAAATAGCATTTACTGGTGATCTCAGAAACCTTCTTTTGAGTTTTCTTTTAAATTGGGGTTTTAAATAAATTATTCTATGTGGCAGCTCTAGGGAGAAGACAATGAAAAACTGCATGACAGATGAGAGTTCTGCATCAAAAGTCAATGCTGATATTGATAACAGAGTTGAAACTGGTAAGTTTTGTCTCTGATCACAAAATGCTTAAGACATAAGTTATTTCAGTTTTTATGGGCAGTCTTGGGTAGGATGAGGACAAAATAGTTGAGAAATAACAGATTTGCAGTAAGCACAAGATTCACTGACTGTGCTTTTCCTCCCTTCTCTCACTGCCAGAAGGAGCCCTATTTATTGAGCAGGCATAAACCAGAACCTATTAAGTCCAAGCTATAGTCAGAATTCAATTTCATTTATATCAGTTTACATTCAGTGCATTCTGAAAGTTGCATTGCCAGCCCCCATGACTCCTGAGCATTGCTTACGGTGATTGATTCATTAGCCAGAGACTGGTGACTCGTCTGCATCAATGTAGCTTAAAACCTGGACCTTCTGTGCTTCTCCACCTTGAACCTTTGCAACTGCAGAATCTCTTGTGTTTGTGTTATATTCCTGGTGAGTGTTGCCTGTAAGCACTATTGGTAGTGCAATATAATTAAGTGGTTATACCACATTAATGGTTGTGGCACAGGCTAGGAGAAAGCTTTCCACAAGAGAATACATGCAGTGGACCTTTATGGATTAACCTAGCACTCATTAGATGACCTTTTACTTGAGAAAATTTTATTTTGTAGAGGCCTCTGTCCCCTTAAGGATATACCAAATTATTTACAACCTCTAAAAATTAATCCCTAAAATCCCAGCAATAACTGTAATAGATGGAGTATGTAGTTTAGACATTAAGAATTTCCAGTTTATAACATACTATATTTTGTTTTCCTTACTGCTTATCTATCCTAGCTGACATTTATTGACAAGTAATTTTAACATAATTTCATGGTAAAATAAGCCATAGTGAAGTGTGATTTTTATTTTTCTTTCTCGGAAGCCTCAGTGCACACATGCCATGGAGCATGGATTGCTTTATTTCATTTTATTATTTAATTTTTTTAATGTTTTTTTATTTTTTGAGAGAAAGATGCAGTGCAAGTGGGGGAGGGTCAGAGAGAGAGGTAGACACAGAATCTTAAACAGGCTCCAGGCTCTGAGCTGTCAGCACAGAGCTGGACGTGGGGCTCGAACTCATGAACTGTGAGATCATGACCTGAGCCGAAGTCGAATGTTTAACCTACTGAGGTACCCAGGCTCTCCCTTTATTTCATTTTAAATAGCATTTTTTTTATATTTAAAGTTTGATGAAATTCTATTGTAATAATTGTGGAAAATACTGAAAAGCATGAAGAACAGCATTGTAATCATTTATTAGCCTGTCCTCTAGAGAGAATCCCAATGAATAAGTTGGTATACAACCTTCCTGTCTTTTTTCTAGGTAAAAACATTTATATATCAATTTCCAGAATGACAAAGATACACTGAAGTGTAATTTGACTGTCTCTTTGTATTAGCTGAATTAAACTTCATTTATGTTATATTACATCATTAGCACACATAAAAATTCACTCCATGAATTAAAATGTTTTAAAGTGCACAGTCTCCCCTGAGAAAAAACTGCTCTGCTAGACACAGGGCCCATTTCTAAAGGTTCTTGGAAGCTCCAGCTGTTGCCTGGATTTTTTTTTTTTAATATAAAATTTATGTTGCTACTTTGAAACGTTAAACAGCTTTGCTTTCCACTGAAAATCATGTTTGTGCTAGACCCCTGGGGATTATTGCCTGTAAGCACTGTTGGTAATTCAATATGACTAAAGTGGTTATGCCATGCTAATCGTTGTGCCACAAGCTAGGAGAAAACTTTCTGGAGGACAGTTTCCACTAGCTCAGTTCCAAACAGTGCTTTCCCACCAATCATTTAGAATGGGCAGCAAAACTATTGTCTTAGATCTTCATCCTATTCTCCTAACCACATGATCTTTGACTCTTTCGAAGGTTCCTCTCTCTTTTCTCATAGCCCCAAAATAAACATACCTAGCCTATGTCTTTAGACCTCTTCTTTCTTTCTTTTTTACATTTATTTATTTTTGAGAGACAGAGCACAAGTGGGGGAGGGGCAGAGAGAGAATGAGACACAGAATCCAAAGCAGGCTCTGAGCTGTCAGCACAGAGCTCGATGCAGGGCTCCAACTCACCAACTGTGAGATCATGACCTGATCCGAAGTCAGATGCTAAACCAGCTGAGCCACCCAGGTGCCCCTAGGCTCTCTTCTTTCTTTATTTGCCCTTATTGATCTATTTGTAAAACTTCCTTTATTCCCTCCCTCTAGATGACTCTTAAATATATTGATCTCAGGTCACCTGGCTGGCTCAGTCAGTAGAATGTGTGGCTCTTGATCTTGGGCTTTTAAGTTTGGGCCTCATGTTGGGTGTAGAGATTACTTAAAAATAAAATCTTAATATAGATAGATAGATCGATCTAACTTTGTATATACTTAGAATCTCCACTAGAAAACTTTCCAGTCCTTCAACCAAACATGTTAAAACACCAAATGAACCCCTTTCCTCCAGCCCTAAACAGTAGCTAGGGTTTCCTCAGTGTTACCACCACTTTCCTAGTACTCGGGCTTAGAACCATACTGAGATTTGATGCTGCTCCTTTCCTAAAGACCAGCTCAACATTTATACTCTATAGTATGATCCACAGTTGATGAGCCTTCCTTTTCCTTTCCTAATGGTCTCTTAATAGGCATGCGTAATAGCTATCATTTATTGAGTGTAAACTCTGGGCCAGGCTCTGTGCATTATCTCATGTAATCCTCACAACATCCTTGAAGGTGGTTATAATTATCCTTATTTTACAGTTGAGGAAACTGAGACCCAAAAAGGTAAAATAACTTGTTCTAGTCGTACAGCAAGTGGCAGAGCTGGAATGCAAACTCTGGTCCATCTGTCATCAAAGTCCTCTTAAGCATTACACCATGCTACCTCCTGGTCTCTTCCTTCAGTTCATTTTGTACTTTCCTGTCAGATTAATTTTCATAAAACTCAGCTGTGATAATTATACTTGCCTGCTCAAAAATTTACATGGCTCCTCTCACCTACTAAATTAAGACTCCTTAATTTGACATACAAGATTCCCTTAAACTATGACCACAGTTTATATCTTCAGCCTAACCTGAAACCTGTCTCCTGTTTCTGAACTACAGTTTCCAATTCTGCAATCACATCAAACCACTGTCTCCTCCTCGGATAGTTATTCTTTTCTCCCTCTTCTGCCCCTGAACTAATTCTGTCTTGATATGCTTTAATCAAAATCCTACCCTTTTTTAAGTGACCCAACTCAAAGTCCATTGTCTTTAGTGAAGTGTTTTTGATTCTTCAACCAAAAAAATTTTAGTGTTTTTGTAAATCCACATAATGCATATATATATCCTGGTATATATACTCTGGAAATAGAAAAATGCAACCACTCCCTGAATCACTTGCAGCATCATTAGGAACATGAGACAAACACGAAAGACCTAAGTAACATAATCCCAGGTGATGCATATGAAAACATCAAGTGAATGGTAGAGATCAGTGTTCCTCAAACTCAGCGCTAAGGACTCAGTCCAGGGATACACTCAGAGGTCCACAGGCAGTGTGAGATCCCTTACTTTTGCGTTCTTGTTTGATGCAAAAAGCTGACTTTATTCACTGTGTATTCTCAGTGTATTCACTGTGTATTCACTGTGTATTCTCCCCTGCCTCCACACACACACAGCCTCCACCACTACCAACATCCTGAACCAGAGTGGTACTTTTGTTACAATTGCTGAGCCTATATTAACGTGTCATTATCACCCAAAGCCCATGGTTTACAATAGGGTTCATTCTTGGTGTTGTACATCTTACAGGTTTGACAAATATATAGTGATATGTAGCCACCATTTTAGTATCCTACAGCATAGTTTCACTGCCCTAATCTCTGCTTACCTAGGCATCCCTTCTTCCCCTCAAACCTCTGGCAACCATTGATCTTTTTACTATCTCCATAGTTTTGGTTTTTTTCCCAATTATTTTTATTGTGGCAAAATACATATAACATAAAATTTACCATCTTAACCATTTTTATAACATTTTCTCAGCGTTTATTTATTTTTGGGACAGAGAGAGACAGAGCATGAACGGGGGAGGGGCAGAGAGAGAGGGAGACACAGAATCGGAAACAGGCTCCAGGCTCTGAGCCATCAGCCCAGAGCCCGACGCGGGGCTCGAACTCACGGACCGCGAGATCGTGACCTGGCTGAAGTCGGAGGCTTAACCGACTGCGCCACCCAGGCGCCCCACCATTTTTAAGTGTACAGTTCAGTGGTATTAAATACATTCATAATGTTGTGCAACCATTACCACCATCATCTCCGGAACTCTTTTCATCTTGTAAAACTGAAACTATATCTATTAAATGATAACTCTGTATTTCCCCCTCTCTGCAGTCCCTGGCAACCACCATTCTATTTTCTCTATGATTTTAACTGCTTTAAGTACCTCATATAAGTGGAATCATACAGTATTTGTCTTTTTGTGACTGGCTAATTTTGCTTAGCATAATGTCTTTTTTTTTTATAAATTTTTTTTTCAACGTTTATTTATTTTTGGGACAGAGAGAGACAGAGCATGAACGGGGGAGGCGCAGAGAGAGAGGGAGACACAGAATCGGAAGCAGGCTCCAGGCTCTGAGCCATCAGCCCAGAGCCTGACGCGGGGCTCGAACTCACGGACCGCGAGATCGTGACCTGGCTGAAGTCGGACGCTTAACCGACTGCGCCACCCAGGCGCCCCTGCTTAGCATAATGTCTTTAAGGCTCATCCATGTTATAGCATATGTCAGAATTTCCTTCCTTTTAAGAGTGAATAACATTCCACTGTTTGTATATATCACATTTTGCTTATCCATTCATCTGTTGATGGTCACTTGGATTGCTTCCATGTTTTAGCTATTGTGAATAATGCTGTTATGAACATGGGTACACAAATACCTCTTCAAGACCCTGCTTTCACTTCTTTGAGGATAGGCCCATAATTACTGCCTCATATGGTAATTTTATTTTATTTTATTTATTTATTTATTTATTTATTTATTTATTTATTTTTTAACATTTATTTATTTTTGGGACAGAGAGAGACAGAGCATGAATGGGGGAGGGGCAGAGAGAGAGGGAGACACAGAATCGGAAGCAGGCTCCAGGCTCTGAGCCATCAGCCCAGAGCCCGATGCGGGGCTCGAACTCACGGACCGCAAGATCGTGACCTGAGCTGAAGTCGGACGCTTAACCGACTGAGCCACCCAGGCGCCCCTATTTTTAATTTTTTCAGAAACTGCGATACTATTGTCCATATCATCTGTACCATTTTACGTTCCCACCATACAGTTGGACCAGCAATTCCAATTTCTCCACGTGCTTACCAACACGTGTTATTTTCTGTTTTTTGTTTGTTTGTTTGTTTGTTTAATAGTAGCCATGCTAGTGAGTATGAGGTAGTATCTGGTGGTTTTAATTTGAATTTCCCTAATGATTAGTGATGTTGGGAATCTTTTTTTTGCGGGGGGGGCACAAGTGAGCGAGGGGCAGAGAGAGAGAAACGGGGCCGACCCAAAGCAGAGTTCATGCTCACCCAAAGCAGGGCTCAAGCTCACCCAATGTGAGACTCGAACTCACAAACTGTGAGATCATGACCTGAGCCGAAGTCAGATGCTTAACGACTGAGCCACCCAGGTGCTCTGTTGAGCATCTTTCACATGCTTATTGACCATTTGTATATCTTCTTTTGGCAAAATATCTATTCAAGTCCAATGCCCACTTTTATTTATTTTTAATTTTTTTTTAATATTTATTTTTGAGAGAGAAAGAGACAGAGGGTGAATGGGAGGGGTGGGGCTACAGAGAGAGGGAAACACAGAAACTGAAGCAGGCTCCAGGCTCTGAGCTGTCAGCACAGAGCCAGATGCGGGGTTCAAACCCATGAATAGCAAGATCATGACCTGGGCCAAAGTGAGATACTCAACCAACTGAGCCACCCAGTTGTCCCTAATGCCCACTTTTAAGTTGTTTTTGTTGTTGTTGAGTTTTAGGAGTTCTCTATATATTCTGGATATTAATCCCTTATCATATATATGATTTGCAAATATTTTCTCCTATTCAGTGAATTTCCTTTTTACCCTATGGATATTGTTTTTAGATGCACAACATTTTAAATTTTCATGAAGTCAATTTGTCTGTTTTTTTCTTTTGTTGCTTTGCCTTTGGTGTCTCATCCAAAAAAATAATTGCCAAATCCAATGTCATGAAGCACTTGTCCTGTTTTCTTCTGAGAGTTTTATAGTTTTAGGTCTTACGTTTAGGTCTGATCCATTCTCAGTCAATTTTTATATGTGATCTTAGGTAAGAGTCCAACTTCATTCTTTTGCATGAGGGGTGGGACATGAGTAGTTGCTATTGCTACTGCTAAGAACTGAACTTGACTGAAGTTAACTTCAATTTAACTTCCATGTCTTCCCCTGGAAACTGAAAGCCTTCAATAGACTCCAGAATTCCAAAATAGTTACATCAGACAGATTCTGCCAATGTAATTGTTGCGCTTGCAGAAGACAGATGCAGAGTGTTGTTTACTCTGCTATCTTCCCTGTCTCCATAGTTTTGCCTTTTCCAGAACGGCATATAGTTGGAATCATTAAGTATGTAGCCTTTTCAGATTGGCTTCTTAGTATTATCAACTTAAGATTCCTTTATGTCTTTTCATGGCTTGATAGCTCCTTTCTTTCTAGTGCTGAATAATATTATGTTGTCTGGATATACCACAGTTTATCCATTCACCTACTGAAAGACATCTTGGTTGCTTCTAAGGTTTGGCAATTTTGAAAAAAGCTGTTATAAACATCCATGTGCAGTCTTTGTGTGGACATAAGTTTTCAATTCTTTTGATTAAATACCAAGTGTTTAGTTTGCAAGAAACTGCCAAACTGTCACCCATACAATCTGCTTTTTAAAGTATCTTTTTATATACTGAGCTTCTTAAATTGAAGTTTCTCAAACTGGATTCATATTCTCAGAGTTTATGAAAACATTGAATTTGAGAAACACTGATGTGGATGGACACATGCTATAGAAGCTCAGACTGCTAGGAGCAGAGGTGAAAAGGTTTTGTAGCAGATGTGGAAACAAAGTCATCAGCCCTTAAAGGCTGGTGAACCCTGGGATAGCCTAAGAAGAGGAGGAGGGCATCGTGGTTGGTGGGATTTGTGTGAACAGCTGTGTGAAAGTGGTAATGAGTATAGCAGGTCATAGAGACAATTGAATGACCATGTAGTTTGAGTAGAAAGTTTATGTTGGGTAAAAAGGTCAATTATTGGGGCGCCTGGGTGGCGCAGTCGGTTAAGCGTCCGACTTCAGCCAGGTCACGATCTCGCGGTCCGTGAGTTCGAGCCCCGCGTCAGGCTCTGGGCTGATGGCTCGGAGCCTGGAGTCTGTTTCCGATTCTGTGTCTCCCTCTCTCTCTGCCCCTCCCCTGTTCATGCTCTGTCTCTCTCTGTCCCAAAAATAAACGTTGAAAAAAAAAATTAAAAAAAAAAAGGTCAATTATTGAAGAACAATGAATGCCTTACTAAAGATAATATGTGTGCATATAGCACACATACTCTGTGAATTGAAAGGGGCCCTGCTCACTCTTTTAGCCATTTCCTTTTACCTGTAAGTAGAATTACATCTAAAACATACTGATCTAATGGGTATCTTATTTTGAAACAGCAAAGGGGCGCCTGGCTGCCTCAGTTGGTAGAGCATGTTATTCTTGGTCTTCTGGTTGTGAGTTCAAGCCCCATGTTGGGTACAGAGATTACTTAAAGTAAAGTAAAATCTTAAGGAAAATAGAATAGCAAGGAAAAATTCACCACAATCATCCTTGTACAAGAATGAAAGCAGCATTATCTATAATAGCCCAAAAGTCTGTCAGCTGATGAATGAATAAACAAAATATTGTATATGCATATAAGGCATATTATTCAGCTATAAAAAAGAATAAAGTACTGATACATGTACAGTATGTATCTTGAAAAAATCATGCTAAGTGATAGGAGCCAGACACAAAAGGCCAAATACTATGTTATTTCATTTATATGAAATGTCCAGAATAGGAAAATCCATAGAGACATAAAGTATATTGATGGTTGCCAAAGGCTGGGAAGGAGAAGAGAATTAAAAGTGATAGCTAACTGGGTTTCTTTTTGGATAATGAAATTAGATAGTGTTGTGGTTGACAACTTTGTGAATATACTAAAAACCACTGAATTGTATACTGTAAAGGGTTAATTATATGGTGTGTGAACGAAGTTAAAACAAAGATTCTCCTCTCCCCCAAAAAACTGATTCTAGGGGTGTCTGGGTGGCTCGGTTGAGCGTCCAACTTCAGCTCAGCTCATGGTCTCACGGTTGGTGCGTTCAAGCCCCACATTGACCTCTCTGCTGTCAGCACAGAGCTTGCTTCGGATCCTCTGTCTCCCTCTCTCTCTGCCCTTCCCCTGCTCGTGCTCTCTCTCTTTGTCTCTCTCAAAAATAAACATTAAAAAAAGTGATTCTATAACACTTGTTAATTGATTAGTATGTGAGATGGGTGAGAGTCAAAGAATTAGTTTCTATCTTGAGAGATTGGTTGAGTAGTAATCCCAATAGAGATGCAGTTTGGAGTGGAGGGTGGGGGAGCATCCATAAAAGTAGGCTTAGAAGTGAAGATAATGAGTTTGGTTTAGAAAATATCAACTTCTTATTTGTCTGGGAGGGAGGCACTCCTTGAACAAAGTTCAAGAACCTTAGGTCTGGACATCAAATCAGAGATCAGAATGGAGATTTAGATTTAGGGTCATCCAGATTTAAGTGATAAAGGGAAGGTCTGGTAGCATTCATCAAAGAGTTTGGACATTGGGAAATTTGCTTAAAGAGGTGCGTTGAAAGAAAAAGAACCTGTGAATCTGAAAAAGAATATAAGTACAGTAGAAGGAAACAGGATGGAGCAGGGTCTCGGACACCTGGGAAGTGTAAGTGTTGTTCCATAGGATAAGAGTAAGAGGAGGCCTGAACCCAAAGTCATAGCTTACTAACCATTCTCATTATCTACTAAGAATCAGGTTAAGATCAGTAATTTTTGCTTTACTTTTTTTTTTTTCTGTGTTACTACTGCAGTAGGAGCCAAGGAGCACAAAATTTTAAGAGCTTATAAGTAATTCTGTCAAATACAATGGTAGAAGAGCATTTCATATTGAAGTAATAGGCTATTTCAATGCCATAAGGCAACTCAGAAGTAGGAAGTATTTGGGGCACCTGGGTGGCTCAGTCGGTTAAGCATCATACTCTTGGTTTCAGCTTGGGTCATGATCTCATGCCATGTGGGTTCGAGCCCCACACTGGACTCCATGCTGACAGTATGGAGCCTGCTTAGGATTCTCTCTCTCCCTGTCTGTCTGCCCCTCTCCCTCTCTCGCTGCCCCTCTCCCTCTCTCTCTCTCTCAAAAATAAATTTTAAAAAATAAACTTAAAAAAAAAAAAAAGAAGTAGGAAGCATTTTAGAGCCCCAAATGAACTAAGGGGCCTGGATTTTCAAAAAGCTGACTTTATTCACTGTGTATTCTCAGTTGCCCTGGCTTACAGCAGCTTTCTGTTGCCAGAGCCTACAAATAAAAAACTAGCAGAAGAACACGTTGTTTGACTAAGGCTCAAGTTTTTGAAACTATCTTAATGCTTACATAATCCTGCTAGGGGGAAACACCTCCCCAAACAAGAAACTCTTATTTTCATTCAAGTTCCCCCCAGAAGACTCCAGATCCCAGAATTCTACAATTAATAAGTATTGATCAAGAGTGTGCAAAAACTTCTGTACAAGTCTTCCAATCTAATAAAAATCCTAACTGGCTCTCTCTCTTTTTTTTTTTAATGTTTATTCATTTTGAGAGAGAGAGAGAGAGAGAGAGAGAGAGAGAGAGAGAGAGGCAGAGAGAGAAGGAGACACAGAATACGAAGCAGGCTCCAGGCTCCGAGCTGTCAGCACAGAGCCTGACGCGGGGCTCGAACTCATAAGCCATGAGATCATGACCTGAGCCGAAGTGCGACACTTAACCAACTGAGCCACCCAGGCGCCCCCCAACTGGCTCTTTTTGATAACAGTTTCTAGGGTGGCTAGGACTAGTATATAGTTTTGTTTATTTGTTTTTAAGATTTATTTTTAAGTAATCTCTACACCCAGTGTGGGGCTCGAACTCACAACCCCATGATCAAGAGTTGCACACTCCATGTTCCACCAACTGAGCCAACTTGACATACCCCATTACTTTGTTTTAACCTTACCTCAACCCTAAGAGATAGGTAGTCTAGATGTTATCATCACTGTTTTACAATGGAGAAAATCAGAGAGGTTAAGCAGTTTGCCCAAGTTTACATGGTTTCCAGGTGGTGGCACCAGAACTAACTCTCAATCTTGTGACTTGCCTTCCAGTAGTATCTTTCCATAAGACATATTGCCTTTGAAATCTGGTCAGTGCTTCATTGTATGCCTTTTCTTTTAACACAGACTCAAACAAAGGACTTTTTATTCCCTTCCCCAACCGGGAAATAAAGGATTCTCTAACGAGTACTTCTGCAACCCAGGGCAATGGTATAGCAGATCAGAAATTGGACACTTACTCACTGGGGACACAGGTAATGTATTCACTTTACTGCTGATTTATTGACTACTCAATGATTAATACCAATAATTCATTGGACTCTCTATTTATGAAGGTCTAAGAGCATTTGTTTGATAAAGGCATTTTAGACCCTTTAAAAGGAAAAAAGGGCAAAAAGGTAAGTAAGTAAATAAATAAATAAAATTAAAGGAAAGAACAGACAATACAGAGGACCTTCTCCATTAATTTCAATCTCCCTTTTCCCTCTCCCCTACTAATTTGTTATCAAATGTAGTATATTTATGTATACAACTTTTAGCACATTTTATGCCAAGTATTTTGGCTCTCAAACAGATGTTTTGGCTAGTTTTAAAATTTCTCCTCTCAGTGCACCTGGGTGGCTCAGTCAGTTAAGCGTGGGACTCTTGATTTTGGCTTAGGCCATGACCTTGCAGTTTGTGGGTTTGAGCCCCACATCCAGCTCCATGCTGCTTGGGATTAGCTTTCTCCCTCTCTCTCTGTTCCTCCCCCACTTGTTTCTCTCTCTCAAAATAAAGAAAATAAACATAAAATTTCTCTTTTCTATCCAATGTCTCCATCTCCTGTTACCTTACTTCCTTAAATTTTCTACTTCTGACTTTTCATTACTGAATCTTAACATCTCAAGGGTAGCTTTCCCAAAGCTGCCTGTTCATTGGAACATAAAAGAAGAAAAGTTAGGGGTAAATAAAGGTGGCATAGAAGTTGTGGACAATGGAGAGGTAGAGATTATTTATGCAAGATGAGGCAAAAATTAATGAGCTTTTAGTGAAAAAAATTGGTTAGGGGAATACAACCATTATATAAGCCTCATTTATATGAGTGAGTATGGGGCGCCTGTGTGGCTCAGTCAGTTAAGCATCCAATTCTTGATTTAGGCTCAGGTCACGATCTCATGATCATGAGATCAAGTCCCATGTCCAGCTCTGTGCTGGGCACAGAGCCTGCTTAAGGTTCTCTCTCTCTCTCTCTCTCTCTCTCTCTCTCTCTGCCCCTCCCCTGCTCTCTCTCTCCCCCAAAATAAATAAATAAATAAAATTTAAAAACAATAAAGGAAATGGAGACAAAGAATAATATACAGTTAAAATTAAATAACACTTTTTAAATTAAAAAACACAATTTCATTGAAACTACTGGAAGTGACAGACAAAAAGGAAATCGAATAGCTTGCTATATATTCTTTTAGTTTAAAAAATAAGTAGGATTTCTTCTTCTCTATAACTACCAAACTGAAAACTTGAAGATGATATTTAAAAAAGCAAACCCTAGATGGCTTTCTCTTTTGTATTAATCCTTGCTTAATTATGCCCTAAATTAATTTTCAATCTCTTAAAACTCTCAGTAACACCTGTAGTTGATGCTCAGCTTTATCAGAAGGTAAAATAAATACAAGAGTTCTTTATTTTTATTTATTTATTTTTGAAGTTTATTTATTTTTGAGACAGAGACAGAGCATGAACGGGGGAGGGTCAGAGAGAAGGAGACACAGAATCCGAAACAGGCTCCAGGCTCTGAGCTGTCAGCACAGAGCCCGACGCGGGGCTCAAACTCACGGACTGTGAGATCGTGACCCGAGCCGAAGTCGGCCGCTTAACCGACTGAGCCATCCAGGCGCCCCTACAAGAGTTCTTTAAACAGAAAAAATAAAGTTGGAAAATGTGAACCATCTAACTTCTATGCTGAGCTATTTAAAGCAGAAAAAATACAGTATTTCACTGGTATGTCTTTTACCAACTGAGGCTATTTTGTCTTTTCAGAGAGTCTCCTTACCTACTCCAAAGCAGCTCTAGAATCTTTTTGGATTGTGGCTATTTAAAAATAGGCTTAAGAGGCACCTGGGTGGCTCAGTCAGTTAAGTGTCTGACTTCAGCTCAGGTCATGATCTCATGGTTCATGGGTTCAAGCCCCACGTCAGGCTCTGCACTGACAACTCAGAGCCTGCAGCCTGTTTCAGATTCTGTGTCTCCCTCTTTCTGCTCCTCCCCTGCTTGTGCTGTCTCTCAGAAATAAACATTAAAAAAAATTTTTAAACAGGCTTAAACTAGGACCTTTGCTTGAAGGTCTGTTTCCCTAGGTTGTAAGGATAGACTTGGTTACTAATAGGAAAGTATTCTGAACCCCTGGTCTATCTAGTAAGCTCATGTTTGGATGCCCATTGACTGCCTTTTCCTAAACATTCAAACTTTTTTTTCATTGCAGGAAGTGGCAAGAAGGGAGGTCCCAAGTGACAATCACCAAGAAGATGGTAAATATTTTGTGCAGGGAGTATTTTTCTCCACACTAATCAGAGAAATCCAGATGTTATGAGATTTGGGAGAAGATGGAGGTGTCTCAGCCCTAGGGCCCTACAGGGTCAACTAATTCTTTTCTGCTTTTGTAGGGGGCTGCCCTGGAAGCTTAGTGACCTGTAAGGCTTTACTGGTTGAAGAGTGGATATTCTGACTTCCTTTGTTCTTGATTTTTTGTACTGGCTGACTGTTTGTTTTTACTTTTTCTTATCTTTCTTGTCCTCTTTTGGATTTATTATGTTTTTATTCATCCATTTTTTCCCACCTACTGGTTTATAAGTTATATACTGTTTCAATATTTTTACTATTATTCCCTAAACTACAATATGTGCCCTTCACTATTATAATTAAAAAATTAATCAATACCTTAGGCTGCCTGGGCGGCTCAGTTGGTTAAGCATCTGACTTTGGCTCAGGTCATGATCTCCCAGTTTGTGAGTCTGAGCCCCTCGTTGGGCTCTGTGCTGACAGTGTGGAGCCTGCTGCAGCTTCTGTGTCTCCCTCTTTCTCTGCCCCTCCCCCCTCGCACTCTGCGCTCTCTCTCTCTCTCTCAAAAATAAACATAAAAAATTAAAAAATAATTAATCAATACCTTAACTTTTCTCTTGGATAATTTAAAGAACTTAAAGTACTTTACTTCTTTTACTCCCTCCCAATTTATGTATTATTATTATAGATTTTAATTCTCTATACTTTCTAAACCCATATGAAATAGTTTTTATACAGCCAGTGCTCATTTAGATTTATCTTTGTATTTACCACTTTGTTTATTTCTTTTTTTCATCCTAGATTTCCCTTTTGAGATCATTTTTCTCTAGCTTATAGTACATCTTTTAGAATTTCCTTTAGTGTGGGTTTACTGTGTTGAATTCTTTTAGTTTTTGTTTGTATGAAAATGCCTCTCTTTCACCATTATTCTTTTTTTTTTTTTAATTTTTTTGAGAGAGAGAAAATGAGAGTGTGAGTGGGGGAGAGGGTGAGGGAGAGGGAGAGAGAGAATGTTAAGCAGGCTCCATGCCCAGCATAGAGCCCAACGTGGGGCTGGATCTCACAACTGTGAGATCATGACGTGAGCAGAAATTAAGAGTCAGATGCTTAACCAACTGAGTCACCCAGTCACCCCCATTACCATTATTCTTAAAAAGTATTTTGGCCGGTTATAAATTTCTAAGTTGGCAGTTATTTCTTTCTGAAAATTGAAGTTATTCCACTGTATTCTTTTGTTTTTGCTTTTGAGAAGTCAGCTGGAGGTCTGTCATTCCTGCAAGGATATTGTCTTTTTTTCTCTGGCTGCTTTTAAGATTTTCCAATTGTCTTTGGTTTTCTTCAGTTTCAGTATGATATGTGGATTTTTTTTTTTATTTATTCTGTTTGGTAGTTATTACACTTGAATCTGTGAATTGTGTCTCAAAAATTCTGGAAAGTGCTTCAAATGTTGTTTGTGTCCTTATGTCCTGTCCTTTCTTTCTGTCCTTTTGGGAATTTTGATTAAATAAATATATGTTAGAGATCTTTACTTTGTCCTCTTTGTCTCTTATTCTTTTGTATTTTTCATCTTTGGTTTTTGTTTTTCTTTGGTCTGATCTGCACTTTGGATAATTCCTTCTGATCCATCTTAAGTTCACTAACCTTGTCTTCAGTTGTGTCTAATCTGCTTGCTTGCTGAGTTCTTAATTTCAATAGTTTTATTTTTTAGTTCTATAAGTTTTGTTTCTTTTTCCAAGTCTTCTGGGTCAGTTTGTATAAACAGAAAATTTAAAGCTTTTTTAATATTTCTTTAAACATAGTAAACATAGCTGTTGCATACACTGGATGTTAATTCTGATATCTGAAGTTGTTGTCATTTTGTTTTTTCCTCATACTTGTGTTGTCTTATTTCCTTTTTTGTTCCTTTGCTTTGGTTATTTGCTATATATTTGAAAAACTATTTGTAGGAATCATTTAAAGTCTTACATAAAGGTATCTTTTCCAGATCAGATTTTCATTTGCTTCTACCAGGTACCAGGGACACTCTCATTCTGGGATCACTTTATTTTTTTTTTTAATTTTTTTTTTAATTTTTTTTTCAACGTTTGTTTATTTTTGGGACAAAGAGAGACAGAGCATGAACGGGGGAGGGGCAGAGAGAGAGGGAGACACAGAATCGGAAACAGGCTCCAGGCTCTGAGCCATCAGCCCAGAGCCTGACGCGGGGCTCGAACTCACGGACCGCGAGATCGTGACCTGGCTGAAGTCGGACGCTTAACCGACTGCGCCACTCAGGCGTCCCTCATTCTGGGATCACTTTAATCCAAGCTCAAAGCTTGAGGTTCCCTGGACCCACTCAGATGATGCAAACCTGGATTACCTGTCAATACAAGGACTGGCTTATTTCCAGTTTACCTTTACTCTGAAGGTTGCATCCTGCTTGGGGTTCCATCTTCATATGTATGTGGGGAGGGTAGGGGAGAGGAATGGTTTGTCATACTCCTCACTTTGGATGGATGCTGAACTTTACTTCCGTCCCTGTCACCCTAAAACTTCTGAGGGTAAAAGTGACTTTAAGTGCTAGACTTACCTATGTGAGTCCTTGCTGTCAACTAGATTTTGGCCTAGAAATTCCTTACTAGCTAACAAGCTTTTTGATGTTTATTTATTATATTTATTATAAATGTTTATTTATTTTTGAGAGAGAGAGAGACAGAGTGAGTGGGGAGGGGAAGAAAGAGAGGAGATACAGAATCTGAAACAGGCTCCAGGCTCCAAGCTGTCAGCACAGAGCCCGACGCAGGGCTAGAACTCACAAACTACAAGATCATGCCCTGAGCGACCTGAGTCAGATGCTTAACCGACTGAGCCACCCAGGTGCCCCCTCTTTGATGCATTTAAGAACATGTACCATCCCACTTTTTTAGTATCTTCAACAGGAAGCACAGTCTGAATTACCTAATCTCATCACTTGTTGTTAGATTATTTTTGTTATGTAAAAATATTGTTCTACAACCTTTCCCCCACTGTATAGGCTGGCCCTGGGTAAAACGTTGATATTCTACAGATAAAAAGTGATTGGTTCCACTTTTTTAAGTTAATATGACTAAGTCAGGGATAGTATTTTTTGCTTCCTAAGGAAGACCTTTAAGCATATGAAACTCTGAAAACTTAAGAGCACAAAGACTTCTAGTTGCTCCACTCTGAGGCTTTTTAGAGATGACACATATAGCTGTCTGAAAGAAATGCTTTGTAGCTAGTTAGGGATTCTCATAAGTTTTGGATTCCCTGCCATTTAATTGGCTTAGAATACTGGTTCCCAGTGTATGAACCTAGAACCTCTGAGTGAAGTTTGGGGGTGGGAATGGGCTTAGTTTTATTGCAAGAAGTCTATGAAATCATAGACTTACCAACTATTGACTATACACTGAACACATAAGATTACAACTATTGTCATATGGGGTGCACCAAATTTTTTATATGAAAAAAGCATCTAGAGGAGCTCCTAGTTGGCTCAGTCAGAAGAAAATGTGACTCTTGATCTTGGAGTCATAAGTTCGAGCCCCACATTGTGTGTAGAGTTTATTTAAAATAAATAAAATAAAATAGAAAGCAGCATTTAGAAAACTCTGATACTGCAGCTTTAAGAGGAAATTCCTAGGGGATTAGGGTGACATGAAGTTTATCTCCAGAATGTTAGAGATTCTTTACTGTTTACTCTGTATCCATCATGTTTTATTGTTGTCCCATGTAAAAAGTCCTTTTATCACTTTATGCTACTACTTATCAAAATTATAAACCATCTCTTCCTGAGAACTTTTTCTGGTAGACAGAGGTATGTCCAGTGAACAGAGGTACCCTAATTGAGCCAACAATTCTCATTGTATTTTGTGTTTTCTTTTCCCCTTGGTGGTGGTTAGAATTCAGACGCTACTCTCCTCATCAGTCCACAGTCCGATCCCCAGAGAAGATGGCTAGAGAAGGGTACCGACTATCTTTTTTGAACAATAAGTCTTCAGGTTCTTCTCCAGAAAAGGACTTGATACTAAAGGCTGATACTTACCAGCTTACCCATGATGTCTCAGTGGGTAAACACCTGGATGTGGGTGATTCTAGCCAGATCCATCCCCATCAGTTACCTTCAGATGTTGGTCTAGAAAATTATGATAGTCATTATTCTCAAAATCTATCCCTGCATGGAAGTCTTGGCAAAAGGCCTCAGAGAAGCAAGAACTATCGAGAATATAGCATAAAACCTTCAAATGACATGAAGGCCACCACATCCCATTCCTGTGGAGACTTTCTGACTTCTCTGTCAAACCCTGACTTCAGCACCGGAAGGCTTTTGAAGCTTAGTTCAGGTAATAGCTTCCTGTCAGAATTTATATATATATATATATATATATATATATATATATATATATATGTATTAAATGTTATATATAACATTTATTTATTTTTGAGAGACAGAGCACAAGTCGGGGAGGGGCAGAAAGAGAATGAGACAGAGAATCCAAAGCATCCAAAGCAGACTCCAGGCTCTGAGTTGTCAGCACAGAGCCTGACATGGGGCTTGAACTCACAAACCGTGAGATCATGACCTGAGCCGAAGTTGGACACTTAACCAACTGAGCCATCCAGGCGCCCCTGGAATTAACATTTCTTAAATTGCATTAGGATTTTTTAAATTCTTATTTTGGGGTATCAGTAGCCCATGAAACCTCCAGAAATCTGCAGGATGTAAGTTTAACATAACAGATATATTAAAGAAAATTCATAGAAATATGAGCTCTATAACTATATGTTATTGTAGCTAAATAGCATCCCAGAACGTATTTCTAGTAGCAGTTAGTCTTCTCTAGGCACAGTCACTTCTATTCTGAGTTATTTTTTCAGAAAAAGGTAGTTTCAGGGTAATTAATTTATTCAGCAGAATTTATTGATACCTACTATGTGCCAAATGATGCTGCTCTGCAGATAAAGTAACAAACAAAAATAAAGTTCCATTTATCTTTTGCCACAATAAAAAAAAAGTTCCTACTTTTATGGAGCTTCCATTCTAAAGGGGTAAGACATGATAGACAAGTTAGCATATAAATATATGTCAAGTTATGATAAATGCTGTGAAGGAAAATAATAATAATAAATAATAAATAATAATAAAGAGGAAGTGATGTTTTAGATAGAATGGTCAGGAAAAACTTCTCCGATGAGACGTATGGTATTTGGCAATATGTTAGAAAGTAGCTTTAAGAGACACATAGTTAATAAAAGACTTATTGAGGTGAATTCAAGAAAGAATTGAAGGAGAAGCAATAGAGTTATAAAATATATACAATGCTTTCAAGGAGATTTGCAGAGAATGGGAACTATAGATGGAGGGGGAATGGGATCAAGGAAATTCTAATGGAAATTATCCAGTAGAGGGAAAACCAATGATGCAAGAGAGAAAAGGGACAATTACATGGAAAAAAATCCTTAGGTAGTCATGAAGATAGAATCCACTCCACCAGTGGAGAGGTTGGCCTTAGATAGAAGCACAGATAGTTTAATTTTTATTATGAAAGGAAGGCAGAGAATTTATAAATACAAATATAGATGAGTTGGTAGATTTAGTGGTGGGATCATGTAGATGTTTTCTTTGATTGCTTGTTTTTCTCGGCAAAATAAAGAGGTCAGAATCTAAGAATGAGGAAGGAGGAGAAGGTGTTGAAAGTTTGAGGGGAAGAGAGGTGTGAAATAGTCATTTCAGAGAATAGAACAGTAAATTGACTAAAGTAGTGTATTAGGATAGCTGGGCAGTAGAGGGCTCAGTCAAGACAGTGGTCATCAACTTAAAGTGAAGACAGTGAGAAGAGATGCATGTTGTTCTCCAGCCACTGCCTACTGCCCTCATGTAGGCTTAGAGTATGTGGACAGTTGGATTTAGCCAGAGGTGGGTTTTGTCAGATAGAGGGTTGGAACAGAAAGGATCCAGAGAGTTGAGGGTGTATCGTAGGAAGATGTTATGACCATTGGACTCCAGGCGGGGTAAGGTTGTAAGTGAGACATGAGAATGTTAAAAGGCAGGGTCATCTCCCAGGCTGTTTCCTTCACAGATCTGTATGCCACAACCCATTTCAACAGTGACCCTGCTTTGCTGGTCAATGTAGAGCAACAATTATCTACCAGTCTCGGTGATTTAACACCAGCACGTGGTTCTTTCCCAAACAACTCCACCCTGGGAGACTCTCTACGGACACTGCTATTGCCTACTGTGACCTCAGAAAACAGAGAGAGTTTGACCAAGGGGTCATTAAGCCCATCAAGGAGAGGATTCAAACGGAAGGACAATCTCCTTGCTACCTTGAATCCAAAGATTGGTTTCCAAGATGCTACCGGCAGTGAGGCAAGTATTGGTTTGTTTGCTTGTACAAGAAACACGTCAGATCCAAGACCACAGTGGGGTTCTGTTGGGGGTGGCAGTGATTCTGACCAAGGGTACTACAAATTCAAAGGGATTTTTGGAGGCCAGTGGTTAATACTGCCAGGCCAAAGCCTATCATTCTTCTGCCCTTGGGAAAGTCATTCCCCTTCTGCTGCATTTTCTCATTTCCATCACAGTGAGACATTCCCTAATCTACTTCCAGAGCATAAATATTGTAGGGACATACTTTGATAATAAGAAGTAGCAGACAGTTTACCATAGCAGGGAATGCAGAAGTTGCTGGGGGTTCTGGATTGGCTGAAGAGTGAGCTCTGTAGCATTGATATTTATAATCTTACCATGCTTACACATTTGCTCTGACCACACGTGACTAACTTGCTAGAGACCTTTATTCTGAATGCACTGCTTTTCTGTCTAGAAATTAAAATTATTCCAATTTTTTTCCAAAGTAGGAGCAAGCAGAAGATGAATTAGATTATCCAAAGGATTTTTAGCTGAGAGTGGTTCAGAGAATGAACAACAAATCAAGAACCATTCCAACATATAGTACAATAGTGTTGTACAATAGAACTTAATTGCTATTCAGTTCTTATTAAGTTTTGTCACTGCTTTTGCTGACATCCCTCCCTGAAGAATGCCTTCCATTCTCATCTGTTTGAATATTAATTTTTCTTCAGGTCCTAGTTCCATCATAAAGCCTTCTTCTCTTTAAAGAAACCACGCTTTCAGAGCCCTGTTTTCCCTTGAACCCATGATGTTTTGTCATATGAACCATTTGTCATTCAATCATTTACTACCCTGTAAGGAAGCAGAGGATTTAGTAAAAAAAACAAAAACAAAAACAAAAACAAAACAAAAACCCAAAACAAAACAAAAACCAGCTACTACATATTTTGCAATTTTTGGACATTTTTTTGCACATTTGGCATTGGTTTACAAGGTTTTGTTTTGGTTTAGTTATTGGGTTTTTTTACTCTTCAGTTTTCAAATTTTTTGGAGGTCGTTATAATTTTTATGCACTAAAGGGGGCAGTCTTGTGGTACTTTCTTGGCTTTTTGGTCCCTTTTTTCCCATTTTCAGCCACTGATGCCTATTTTTCCAGGCAAGAGCACTGTGTTAATGTTTTTAGGGTGAAGGTTCAGCAACACTTAGGATATTTGGGATGCTATGTTAATAACACATATTCTAGGAATTTCTTTAATGTTTTTATTTATTTTTGAGAGATAGAGACAGAGCATGAATGGGGGAGGGGCAGAGAGAAAGGGAGACACAGAATCCAAAGCAGGCTCCAGGATCTGAGCTGTCAGCACAGAGCCCCACTTGGGGCCCAAACTCACAAACTGTAAGGTCATGACCTGAGCTGAAGTCAGACATTTAACCAACTGAGCCACCCAGGAGCACCATCTAAGACATTTTTTTTTTAACCTCTATTTCAAGTTACAGGTTTAAAAGAGGAATTAAAACCTCAATACATTTTCCTGGACCATCTTAAAAATTTTCATTTCTCTTTTCCTTTTAGATACTATTTTTTTAATAAAGTTTATTTTGAGAGAGAGAGGGCGGGGGAGGGACAGAGAGAGGGGGAGAAGAGAATCCCAAGCAGGCTTCATGCTGTCAGCACACAGCCCAATGTGGAGCCTGAATTCACAAACCATGAGATTGTGACCTAAGCCGAAATCAAGAGTCAGATGCTCAACCAACTGAGCCACCCAGGCGCCCCAATACTATTTTTCTTTATATGGAAAGCTATGAAAGAGCTGCTTGAATATAAATATTTTAACAAATACACCTCAGTTTCTAGAAAGGCATTAGTCAGAAAATTGCTTAAAAGAACATTTACAAAGTTAAGAAAATAATTGCATGATACACAAAATTAAACCGAACATGAATTTGTGTTTAGAAATTTTGAACAACTGACTTTGGAATCATAGGCCAAATATAAAAATTAACTTAAAAAAAAGCCATGAGGTGGGGCATCTGGGTGGTGCAGACTGCTAACCGTCTGACTTCAGCTCAGGTCATGATCTCACAGTTCATGGTTCAAACCCTGCGTCGGGCTCTGTGCTATCAGCTCAGAGCCTGCTTCGGATTCTGTGTCTCCTCCTCTCTCTATCCCTCCCCCTCTCACACTCTGTGTGTCTCTCTCTCAAAACTAAAACATTTAAAAATTTTTTTTGAATAAATTTAAAAAAACAGGCACAATTTGTTGAAAATTAAAAGATTTAGGGACATCTGAGTGGCTCAATTGGCTAAGCATCCAACTCTTGGTATCAGCTCAGGTCATAATCTCATGATTTGTGAGTTCAAACTCCATGTCCAGCTCTGCATTGACAGCACAGAGTCTGCTTCGGATTCTGTCTCTCCCTCCCTCTCTGCCTGCCTCTCTCTCTCTCTCTCTCTCTCTCTCTCAAAATAAATAAATAAACTTTAAAAAGTTGTTTTGATGTTTATTTATTTTTAGAGAGAGAGAAAGAGACAGAATGCAAGTGGGGGAAGGTCAGAGAGGGAGACACAGAATCTGAAGCAGGCTCTAGGCTCTGAACTGTTAACACAGAGCCTGATGTGCGGGGCTTGAACTCACGAACCGTGAGATCATGACCTGAGCTGAAGTCAGATGCTTAACCAACTGAGCCCCCCAGGTGCCCCATAAATAAACTTAAAAAAAAAGTTAAAAAATTAAAAGACTCATAAAAAGTAACAAAATTATTCTAACGTTCATAAAATTTATCCCCAACTGTCACCACGTTGTGATAAATCAAAGAAAATGGGTAAAGTCATATATAAGTTTCCAAATTTTTCCATGATACACTCACAAAATTACCAACACATAAAAAACCAATGTTAGTAAATATTCTTTTTGACAAGTTCCTCTAAAGTGCCCTTGTGGGGTAACTAGACTTTCTATGACTTTTCTCCCCAACCAGGTTAACTTATTAAAGTTCCTCATCCGTTACCTCTTCATATGTTCACAGTCCTTATACAGAACTCTCAGTGCACATGGTCAGTGCTCAGTACAGATTTGTTGAATAAATGTTTATCCCATTTGTAAGGCCTTTCCCTATTAACCATAGGCCATGTGTGTGACTCAGGTCATTAATATGTTCTGCTTCACAGTTGTCAGATATGACAGCATTAGCTAATTATCATCTATAGTTTTTTGTATCAGAAGAGCCAATGATTGAGAAATAACTTGGCTGTTTTCGGCTTTCTTGAAATCCATGAGACCATACAAAAAAGATTGGTAGAGGGGCGCCTGGGTGGCTCAGTTGGTTGAGCATCTGACTCTTGATTTAGACTCAGGTCACTATCTCACGGTTTGTGAGTTCAAGCCCCACATCAGGCTCTGTGCTGACAGTGCAAAGCCTGCTTGGAATTCTGTCTCCCTTGTTCTCTGCCTCTCCCCAACTTGCACGTGCGTGCTCTCTCAAAATAAATAAAAATAAACTTGAATATAAAAATATAAATATCTGAATGAATAAAAAAAAATTGTGAATTTTACTGGGCAGATCTAGCCATCTTTCTAGATAAGAGTCTTACTAAATAAAAGTATGTTTGGGGCATCTGGCTCAGTCAGTTAAGTGTCTGACTCTTGATTACTCCTCAGGTCATGATCTCAGGGTTTGTGGGGTCGAGCCCCCAGTTGGGCTCTGTGCTGGGCATGGAGGCTGCTTAAGATTCTCTCTCTCTCCCTCTGCCCCTCCCCCATCCCTATGTGTGGGCATGAACTCTCTCTCTCTCAAAATAAATAAACATTTAAACATTTATCTTAAGTACTGGGTCCAACAATAACATTTAACATATAACATTTAAAATGTTACAGAACATTTAAGTTTATCATATATTAACGTACTAAATATAAGCTTATGAGTTACAATTTTAAAAATACCCATTTTATGGTATGTAATAACTTTTAAAAATGTTTTGTGGAGCTCCTGGGTGGCTTAGTCAGTTAAGCATCTGACTCTGTTTTGGCTTAGGTCATGATCTCATGGTTTCATGAATTTGAGCCTCATATTGGGCTCTGAACTGACAGTGCAGAGCCTGCTTGAGATTCTCTCTCTCTCCCTCTCTCTGCCTCTCCCCCACTCACACTTTCTCTGTCTCTCTAAAAAATGAATTAAAGAATTTTTTGCAATGTTTTGCAAGTTTCATCTTTTTATATTACATACTGTAATATATTGAGTCATAGATGTAGGTGTCAAAACTTAAGTTTTCTTCTAAAACTCTCTACAGAAAACTATGATTGAATATACCATTATCTTTTAAATTATCCTTGAATATACTACCATACTTACCTTGGACATAAATAATATTCTATTCAAATCCAAACCAAGATGAACCCATCTCTTTTTTAAAAAAATTTGTTTAATGTTTGTTTATTTTTTGAGAGAGTGCACATGCACACAAGTGGGGGAGGGGCAGAGAGAGAGGGAGACACAGAATCTGAAGCAGGCTCCAGGCTCTGAGCTATCAACACAGAGCCCAAAGCGGGGCTTGAACTCACAAACTGTGAGATCATGACCTGAGCTGAAGTCAAACGCTTAACGACTGAACCACCCAGGGGCTCCTTTTTTCTTTTTTTAAATGTTAACACTTTAAATATTCCAGATTCTTACTTCCCTTATTGTGTAAGAATGACAAATGGTTGTGTGTGTGTGTTCTTTTTTTTCTTGAGCCTCTCTCTAGTGACCTGGGCAGTTTGCATGGTTTGCCAGGGAACCACAGTCCCCTGATTTCTGCCAGAACTTCCCATGTGGCCACTGTCCTCAGACAGCTCTTGGAGCTTGTGGATAAGCACTGGAATGGCTCTGGCTCCCTCCTCCTTAACAAGAAGTTTCTTGGTAAGTGAATGCATTTTCAGCTTCTGGAGAAGGACTCAGACCTTGGTTCCTCTCTATGTTCCTATAAAAGCCACCAAGCCCCCTTAAGTTGCAAGGAAAATTGTTCTCATGAGCCCTTACTAAAATTTCTCAGTGGCATGGTAATTGACAACTCTGTATTTTTTCTCATAATCTTCCCTGTTGGTTTTATCAACACTCTTCCCTCATGTACTAATTGTTTTGTCCCTTCTGTGGCTTTTTTGGTAATCTCTGGGTAATATGTAGAGCAACAAGATGTAAAACAGCATGGTAGTGTTAATGATTACAAAAGGGTTTTATGATCCTTGGGACAGTGAATACAACAAAAATTGGGTTTGATCATCAGAATTCTGAGATGCCTGTTGAAATGTTATGATTTGAAAAATTTGAATGAGTAAATGACTTGGACTCTTTCCAGGGCTTCTTTTTTAGGAACTTGGGGGAAAAAGTTATTCTGCAAATGTTGCCCCAAGTGTTTATTTGTTGCTTAATGGAAGAAGAGTTCAAGGAGCTTTTGTTGGTGGTAAACATTTAGGAAAAAGTAGAAACTTTAAAGTTGTTTGGGCTTAATTTTTCTAATTTAAATGTCTAAAGGGACATATAGGAAAAAAGTTACTTTCCTTCCCACATTGGCTCTTTGCTCTCATTTTGTAGGAAATTATCCTCAGGAGCCACTCATCATTGACTAGAGAATAGCATAGGGTATTGAGGGTCTACTCATGAGGGTCTACTATTGTTTCTCCACAGAGGACATGGGATAGAATTTCTTATCCATTATGAAACACCTCTTACAGCCACTTACTAAATTATATTTTTTAATTTTTTCAAGTTTATTTATTTTGAGAGAGAGAGAGAGAGAACACAATCAGGGGAGGGCTGGGGGTGGGGGAGAGAATCCCAAGCAGGCTCCATGCTGTCAGCACAGAGCCTGATGCGGGGCTCAGTCCCATGAACCATGAGATCATGACCTGAGCCAAAATCAAGAGTCGGACGTTTAACTGACTGAGCCACCCAGGCACCCCTAAATTCTTGTCAAAAGGAAATATTAGATTACTGTGTTTGTCCTACAGAGCTGGTAGTTATTGATTAGGAATTCTATGCTTTAGTTTTTAAGATTGGGCCGTGTGCCCAACCTGAATTTTTGGCAGGTCCTGCCCGAGATTTACTTCTGACTTTGGTAGTCCCTGCTCCTTCCCAGCAGTGGTGTCACTCGCATCCTGAAGACACATCAAAAACCTTCCACAGCAGAGAGATGGAACTGAAGGAGGCCGGGCAGGTGGTCCCTAATGACATGGTATGCCTCACTCATCTTCCTTTCCTACTCTTCCTTTACTAGAAAAGAACAGAGCAACAAGACTAGAGCAGCTTTGTGCCATAAAGGTCATCACCATGGACCTAGATGTTCCTGAACCAAAATACAGAGAAGTCAGTCTGGGAAAATCAGGAACACAAAACTTTTTGCCAGCATAGGGACAACTTGGAAGTTCTGCAGGGATAACTCCCTACTCCTAGCCCTATTCCAAAAATTCTAAAGAAAGACTTGGAAAAAGGGGGAAAAATGACCCTAGAATGAAAATACTTAGGTTCATACTTTGGAAGATTATGGTTTAATTCTAATGAGGGAAGATAGATGTCTTGGGGATTGTCTTTCCTCCCTTCTGATGGAACAGAGAGTCCTGAACCGGGAGCCATTCCTAGAGCATCAGGCTATTGACTTTGGGAAATGAAGAAGGGACTTATATCCTTAGGCTTTCCCCCGCTTTTCTTAACATCAGAGAATTTTCACATACCAAATTGAGTTTCTAGAAACTTTAGATAAGTGACTCAGAATGCTGGCCACTGGTCAAAAGAAGCCCTTGTTCTGTAAGAGTAGTGGATAACTTACAGGAAAGATTGCAACTCCAAGTAGTGCTCATGTTTACCAGTGAATTAAAATTCTAATGAGAAAGAGAGATGCTGACCTCCATTCAGTTCATCACTAAACAGAGAAAAGTGTCTTTTAGTCTTCTAAAAGCACTCCTCAGAATTTCAGATTCTTAATGTACTTGTATTTTGTTTTCTGATCTAAAGGAAAGTTTGAAGCAAAAACTGGTCAGAGTGCTAGAGGAAAACCTCATTTTGTCAGAAAAAATCCAGCAGTTGGAGGAAGGTGCTGCCACCTCGATTGTGAGTGGGCACCAGCCCCACACTTATGGTGAGTTCAGGAAAGCAACATGTGGTGTGTTTATAGATGACCCATTTAATTAGCTTCATCATCTAGAGGTCACATGGAACCAATCATCTTGCCTCAGAGAGCTGTAATGCAAGTGGCTTGAGTTACCTTATGAAGCTGTCAGTGTAAAGCAAGTGCAGATGTTATTATTTTTTTTTAACGTTTATTTATTTTTGAGACAGAGAGAGACAGAGCATGAACGGGGGAGGGTCAGAGAGAGGGAGATACAGAATCTGAAACAGGCTCCAGGCTCTGAGCTGTCAGCACAGAGCCCGACGCGGGGCTCGAACTCACAGACCGCGAGATCATGACCTGAGCCGAAGTCGGCCATTTAACCGACTGAGCCACCCAGGCGCCCCTATCATTTTTGATATTGACACTTTCTGATTATAGAAGAAGATCATGTTCTATGAACACCTGCCTGGCTCAGTCAGTAGAGCATGCCATCTTGATCTTGGGGTTGTGCGTTCCAGCCCCACACTGGGTATAGAGATTTACTTAAAAAAAAAAAAAAAAAAAAAAAGATCATGTTCTTTATAGAAAGACTGAAAAATATAAGAAAAATATAACCCCATTATCCTGAAATAACTGCCACTTTTATTTTTCATATATTTTCTTTCACCATACCCATATACATATATTTTTTCAACTTAAAATTAAATTTTGTGAGGGGCAGCTGGCTGGCTCAGTTGGTAGAATATGGTACTCTTGATATTGGGGTTGTGAGTTTGAGCCCCACGTTGGGTGTAGAGATTACTTAAAAATAAAATCTTGAAAAAGATAAATAAAATTTGTGACTTGATTTTTTTTAAGTTTATTTACTTGGAGAGGGTGGGGGAGGAGCAGAGAGAGGGAGAGAGAGAATCCCAAGCAGGCTCAGCACTGTCAGTGAAGAACCTGATGCACGGCTTAAACTCACAAACTGTGAGATCATGACCTGAGCCAAATTCCAGAGTTGGTTGCTTAACCAACTGAGCCACCCAGGCACCCCAGTGACTTGATGTTTTAAAAACTAAATTACATGCAATAAAATGCACACATTTTAAGTTTGATGCGTTTTGACAAATACATACACTCTTTTAATTTCATCCCAATCAAAATATAGAACATTTCTGTTTCTCTAGAAAGTTCCCTGAGACCCTTGTGCAGTGAGTTTCCCCTACTCTCTACCCTAGGCAATTACCAATCTGATTTTTACATCCTAATATTTTTAATTTAATAGCAAAGGCATTTCATATAATATCACATAAATAATTCTAAAGAATTTCCAAACATTCAGAAGACTTGAAATGAAATGCTTGAATGAAGACCTGAGTGGAAATGCTTCTCTGAAATTGTCTCTTCCCTTCTGATGGAGCTGAGAGTCTTAATATTCATGCTATGATAAATAGTGCAGCTGTTTATGTACATAAATTTCACACTGTTTTCCTAGGAGACATTCCTAGAAGTAGAATTAGTAGGTCAAAATATGTGGACATTTTTGAGGTTTTTGTTGCATATTATCAAATCACTCCCAAGCAAGGTTATTTCACATCAGCAGTGAGTGTATTTAAATGCCATTTTCACTCCATCCTTGCCCACACTCAGGGTTTTTTTTGTGTATTTTTTTCTTTTTTTTCCATTGTGCTAAGTGAAAATTAATATCTCACTGACATCTTGATTTGTACTACTTTATTATTAGCATAGTTTAGACCATAATTTTATTTTTTAAATATTTTTTTGAGGGGGTGGGTAGAGAGAGAGAGAATACCATGAGGTGCAGAGAGAGGGAGAGAGAGTGCAGAGCCCTGAGTGGGGCTCGAGCTCACAAACCATGAGATCATGACCTGAGCCAAAGTCAGATGCTTAAGCTACTGAGCCACCCAGGTGGCCCAGGCCAGTATCTTAGATAAAGTCTACCCTTGACATTAAACCTCTAGCTCAGCACCCCTAAGCAAACATTATGGGCATTTGGATTTATATGAGGAACTTGATTTGGAAGTCTGCACAGAATTTCTAGAATTGAAACTCATCACTGTCTGATTCTCTCAAGCCTGAATAATTGAGATTTCTCCACTTACCTGTTCTGAAAATAAACAGATGCTCACTAGATACCTACTTTCAATCACCCATGAGACCCAGTACTGTATTTTACCTTACTGGTGATAAATAAAGCTATTGCAGCCCTATTTTCCACCTTCTGGAATGTGCCACTCAAAGGGTGAGTCATAGATCAGAAATATTAGCTTCACCTGGGAGCTTAGACATGTAGAATATTGGACTTCATCTCAGACCTACCGAATCAGAATCTGTTTTTAACAAGATCCCCAGGTGTAAGCATATTAATGTTTAAGAAGTACTGTTCTAGAAGACTGACTTCCTTAGGACCAGAGTTCCTGCGCTTTTACCTACTTCATTAAAAAAAACCCAAAACCCTTTTTTTTTTTAGTGTTTTTTTTGAAAGACAGAGTGCGAGTGGGGGAGGGACAAAGAGAGGGAGACACAGAATCTGAAGCAGGCTCTGGGCTCTGAGCTGTTAGCACAGAGCTCGATGGGGGGCTCAAACTCATGAACTGCGAGATCATGACCTGAGCCGAAGTTGGATGCTTAACCAACTAAGCCACCCAGGTACCCCATCTACTTCATTTTTGCAGGCAGTGGTAACATAGTTGGGGACCTAGGTATGAATGTCTTGACTACAAATTCAGTTTCTGTAAGTGCTCAGTGCCTGTAAGCACTATATGCCTGACACAGTTCTAGATGTTTTCACATATACTATAGAGAGTGAAGGATATACATACATTCACAAACTAAAATGGAGAATACAGAGATACCTAATATGTGTTAACTATGCTAAGTGAGGATTGGATCCTCACAACAGTGGTGGGGTAGGGTTATTGCTCTAGTGAAACTCAGAAAAATAAACTAACATGGGGTGCCTGGGTGGCTCAGTCGGTTAAGCGTCTGACTTCGGCTCAGGTCATGATCTCACGGTCCGTGAGTTTGAGCCCCGCGTTGGGCTCTGTGCTGACAGCTCAGAGCCTGGAGCCCGTTTCAGATTCTGTGTCTCCCTCTCTCTCTGACCTTCCCCCGTTCATGCTCTGTCTCTCTCTGTCTCAAAAATAAATAAACATTAAAAAGAAAAGAAAAGAAAAATAAACTAACATGCAATATTAAATGGTTGAATTTTAATTCAGGTTGGATACTCTAACCACTGTATCCGCTGTCTCTAAGGGAGGGAATAGTGAATGGAGTGTGGAGGTGCGTGCAGAATTGGGGCCCCCAATTCTTTAAGATGTCCACCTGATTGCTTAAGCTCTGCTCAAAGATAGTGGCTTGGAATCTTGTTCACATCTGGCTCCTGTACCCTTTGCAGATGATCTTCTGCGCAAAAACCAACAGCTGACCATGCAGGTGGCTTGCCTCAACCAGGAGCTTGCCCAGCTGAAAAAGCTGGAGGAGACAGTGGCCCTTCTCCATGAAAGTCAAAGGTAGGAGAGGGTCTATCTAGCTCACTTCTAGAAGCCAATATTTACTTTCCTTTAACTGTTTTGTCTTATTTGATAAGTTAATACCTATATACTTTTCAAATTAACTTCATTCTGTGTGTAATCTCATGTATCTAGACGTATCTGTGTGTAAACTTCCTGTATTCCAGGACACACAAGAGACTAAAGATCTTTGCTGGCTTTAGTAGGTCACAACACCTCAATAATAAGTAGTTTCTCACTGGATCCAATAGGGCCCAGGTTTGAGTCAGCTAGCTTTCCTTGGTCACTATGTGCCCCTAAAACCAGCCATCTGTCTCTTCTGGAAAATGCCTGCCTCCTAATGCTCTCAGAAGAGACATCAAGCACTTAGGAAGAGTGGTTGAATGTCCAATGTATGTGTTCTCTTCAGAGCTGCTCAACAGTATCAGCCTCTTCAAAGAACAGTACCCTCAGCATGCCAGCTAGACAAATCAGAAGAGGCCTCAAGTCTTTTGGTACATTTACAGAAGTTCTTGACATTTTGATTTGCAAAACACCTTCACTATGACTTTCAATGAAGTTTAAATATAAGAACCCCATCCCCAAACCTTTGTCCCCAAACTTCACTTCCTGAGTAGCTAGTGAATTAGGATAGCTTCATATTCAGAGGATTAGACCCAGACCCATTCTAGATGGCTTTTTTTAACTTTCCATTATAGTTACTTCAATACATACAAAGGTAGAGGAAGTAGAATCAAATCATCCTTCTCAAACTGGGGTATTAGAATCACCTGAAAAACTTGTTGAAATGCAGATTCCTGGGTCCCTACCCCCAGAGTTTCTGATTCAGCAGGTCTGGGTTGGGGACAGAGAATTTACATTCTAATAAGTTTCCAGGTGATGCTGTTGTTGTTGATTTGGGGATCACATTTTGAGAATAATAGGGTATATCTCAAAGTGATATACAAATTGCTATATCTTAAAGTAAATCTTCTGTGGAGGACACCTGGGTGGATCAGTCCATTAAGCGTCCGACTTCGGCTCAGGTCATGATCTCATGGTTTGTGAGTTAGAGCCCCGCGTCAGGCTCTGTGCTGACAGCTCAGAGCCTGGAGCCTGTTTCAGATTCTGTGTCACCCTTTCTCTCTGCCCCTCCCCGTTCACGCTCTGTCTCTCGCTCTCTCTCTCTCAAAAATAAATATTAAGGGGTGCCTGGGTGGCTCAGTCAGTCGAGCGTCCGACTTCGGCTCAGGTCACGATCTCACGGTTTGTGGGTTTGAGCCCCATGTCAGGCTCTGTGCTGACAGCTTGGAGCCTGGAGCCTGCTTCAGATTCTGTGTCTCCCTCTCTCTCTGCCCCTCCCCTGCTCGTGCTCTGTCTCTCTCTGTCTCTCAAAAGTGAATAAAGATTTTTAAAAAGTTTTAAAATAAAATAAATAAACATTAAAATATTTTTGAAAGAAATAATTCTGCATGTTGTTAAACCATCAATTCAATATATAGCTTTAATTTGTTTCATTTTGCTTTTAATTCATAAGCAATTTTCAAATTATTTTTATTTAATCTTGTTTTATTTTTTTTTAACATTTATTTATTTTTGAGAGACAGAAAGAGACAGAGCATGGGCAGGGGAGGGACAGAGAGAGAGGAAGACAGAATCCGAAGCAGGTTCCAGACTCTGAGCTGTTAGCACCGAGTCCGACGCAGGGCTCAAACTCACAAACTATGAGATCATGACCTGAGCCGAAGTCAGACTCTTAACCGACTAAAGCACCCAGGCACCACAATCTTGTTTTATAACTATGTAAAACATTTACACGGTTCCAAAGTCAAATCTACAAAATAAGATAAATTCAGACAAATATAAAAAGTAAGCATAGTGTTGTTTTAACTTTTATCTTAGAAATCAGTTCACGGTAGTGTATAGAGTTAGTTCTCATTCATTTTTATAACTGCATAGGACTAGGACTCCACTCTGCATTTATTTAATTAGTCCTCTATTGACAGACATTTAGATTGACAGTATTTTTGCTATTATAAAGTGTTGCAATGAATAGCATTGTGCATGCATTTTTTTTTTTTTGGCTAGTCTCTGATAGCTTTTAATATTACATAGTATTACAGAGCTCAAGAATACAGTCATGACTAACACCATTAGTTAATTAATATCCTGCAAACGCAGGATAGATTAGAAGAAGTAGAAGTTAAGATCTGGGGATAGAAATTGGAGGCCTGGTCAGATGCCAATCTTCCAGTGCTTCTACTTACCTCATCATGAAAGTGCTTTAGAAAGGAAAGAACAATCACTATATAAAGTGTGAACTATGTTATTGCTACAGTCAGTCTGGAACATAATCAAACAGAACTGTAATGAAGAAAGAAACTGTCAGCCTGCCTCTAAAATAACCCACTCATAAATCGGTCAGTTCTTTCTATTTAAAGATGTTACTTCATTTTATATTTGTCTTTAGTAAACATCTCAGGTCTGAATGGCATCTACTTTGTTTTTACGATTTCATGACTGTCTTTCCCCACCTCCCCACCCGTGCCTCAGATCCCTGGTGGTAACTAATGAGTATCTGCTGCAGCAGCTGAATAAAGAGCAAAAAGGTTATTCTGGGAAAGCACTCCTGCCTCCTGAGAAGAGTCATCATTTGGGGAGATCGTCACCCTTTGGGAAAAGGACGCTGTCTTCCCCCTCACCAGTGGCACATGACACGGGTCAGTATCTAATACAGAGTGTTTCAGACTCTGTTCCAGAGCCTAGTTTATGGAGCTAGCGCTAAACACCTTCTCTGTGGCTTCCCTCTCAGCCCCAGGGGGGTGTCACTAGTGTCATTGCCACTAGTATGGTAGTATTTACCCACAAGATTAAGAGAAAATCTTATTCTGATTACATTGTATTGGTCCTTTTTATTTCTCTTTTTATCTCCTCCCATCAAGTCTTTCTTTCTTCCTGCCCTCAGAAATAGTTGGCACTTAATCCTAGGCATCATATCACATAGAAACATTTGGTTAAAAATGTCTTGGCACCTGTGCCTGGGTGGCTCAGTTGGTTAAGCATCTGGCTCGTGGTTTCAGCTCAGGTCATGATCTCACAGCTCGTGAGTTCAAGCCCCACATCAGCCTCCATGCTGATAGTGCAGAGCCTGCTTGGGATTCTCTTTCTCTGCCTCTCCTCTGTTTGCTCTCTCTCTCTCAAATAAATAAACTTAAAAGTGTGTGTGTGTATACACACACACACACACACACACACACACACATACACACAAAAGAGAAGAAACATTTGGCTAAAAGTGTCAAAAAGGAAAAAAATCAGACATTTTTCTGAGTGTCACTTGAAACTATGTGGTAGAAGGTTTTAAAAGATCATCACTGGCCAGGTGTATTTTGTGTTAGAAGAAATTTCAGAGAATCTATATTGATTGGCTCATCAATCATGTTTTGAGTTTCTTCCCACCATAGTGAAAAGGTGACAATGTCTGGTGTCAGCTTAGGAGCAGCCAACAGTTTAGTTGAGGAGATGAGCAAAACTCATGTGATGAAGCTCAAAGATTGGTATTGGTACGAAACAGGTCTAAATTCAAGCCCAGGGTGCCTGAGTGGCTCAGTCAATTAAGTGTCTGACTCTCAATTTCAACTCAGGTCATGATCTCACAGGTTGAGAGTTCGAGCCCTGCATCTGGCTCTCTGCTGTCAGCACAGAGCCCACTTCGAATCCTCTGTCCCCCTCTCTCTCTGCCCCTTCCCCGCTCGCTCTCTCTCTCAAAACAAACATTAAAAAATATTTAAATACATACATACAAACACACATGCCCAAAAATGCCCTAGAGAAAGAGGAGGGGAGGCAAAGGAAGGAATTCCCACTCTGGGGAATTGGAGAAGGCATCAGTGAGGACTTGTTGTTTGAGTGGAAGCTTGAAGAATGAGTACCATGGTAACAGAGGGGGTAGGCAGAGTCCCCCAGGCCAAGAATGCAGAGTAAAAGAGTCTGGAGCCCCTAGAGGGATTGTAGGGCAGGGAAGATGTGGGAGGAAATGTGCTGGGAGAATATATTAAATAGGGGAGCTGTCGTAGTCTGGGAGGTGTAGTGTCAAGAAATGTCCTCTTAAAGAAATGATCTTTTTAAAAAATTTTGTTTAAAAATTTAAAAATTAATAATTTAATAAATTAAATTTAATTTATGATGAGTAGGAGCTAGGCTGCATGACTCCTTGAAGATTTTAGATTAGGAAAGCAAAGGAGTGACATTTGTGTTTGAGAAACTTTCTCTATAAGAGGAATGGATTGAGGACCATGTGGAGTAGGGGAGGACCAACGAGGAGTTAGAGATAAAAGAGAAGACTGGTGTGATCCAGACCAGAGATAAAGCTTCCGAATGTTAGCTCTGGGCTCACTTTACACATGAGTACCTTGCCTTTCAGACCTGAGACACAATGTTTCTTTTAATCCTGTTTAGTCGGGCATTTAAAAATCCGTGGTAGGGGTGCCTGGGTGGCTCAGTCAGTTAAGTGTCTGACTTCAGCTCAGGTCATGATCTTGCGGTTCATGGGTTTGAGTCCTGCATCAGGCTCTGTGCTGACAGCTCCAACTTAGAGCCTGGAGCCTGCTTCAGATTCTGTGTCTCCCTCTCTCTCTGCCCCTCCGTTGCTCACACTCTCTCTCTCAAAAGTAAATATTTTTAAAAAATTTTTAATCAATGGTAGAGATAATGAAAGTGATTCTGCTTCAGGGTCACCCAGATAGCTAGCTAATGTTGCTGGAGCATGTAAAGGGCGAAGGACTGTCAGCCTAACTCCATGTTGTGCTTCTCTTCATCTCCAGGGTCATGTCAGAGAGAGAGACAGGTGGGAAGATTACACACTTATTTGCTCCTCTGACCCAGGTACTCTTCAGGGAAGGCAAGCTATTGCCACAGTAATGAGACATGAAGATCACAACCAAGTTCACACACTTCTGAGTTATAAATTAAATCCACAGGCCTCTGAATTTTATGGGGGTTCCCAAAAGGAGAATGTAGAGAGGAGCCCTAAGTTTCTTTGAGCTGCATGTCTTTGTAGAACCTAAAGTGAGCTCATACTCTGTGGAAATAGTAAAACAACCCACTTTCCTACTTTTCTAGGCCTGTCTTGGCTCTGTTGAGAGGCCTCAAACAAGTCTAAGCCTTGCCCAGGTAGGGTAGCCTCAGCCAGTAGCCCTATAGCTCTGAGTTGTCATATTTCAGCGTCCCAGCACAGTACACAGGCCAACTTACTGGGCTAAACCATTGAGGGAAAAATAATGAATTTTCCCTCCAACTCCAGCTCTCCCTTTCTTGCCCTATGAATGTCTAATAATGCCAGACCCAGAACCTATTCAGGGTACCTCTAAGGAGGAGCAAACTGAGTCAGTCACCTTCTACCCTATTTTCTATTGTCACTGAAAGTGGCTGGCCCTGCCCCCTCTCTAGGGTTGCTGGCTACTTCTGGGAAAGTCAGCTGTTTCTTAATTTTCCTATGTGGCCCTTGGTCTAGAAGGCAGGGGCAAGAATTGGTGGTGTCAAAGAAAGGGGCATAGAGTTGTTGCCCTGTGGGGCTAAGTGAGCTCAACATGGAGTGGGTGGAGTTTCTGGGCTCAGCCTGTTCTCTCTCTGGGCTGCTCTAAGCCACATTGCCAGCAGCTGAGCTGCTGCTCCCCTATACATTGGATAGTATTCTCACCTGAGCTTAATAACCTGATCAAATTGCAATACAGTTAAATTCTTTTTCACTATGAGGATATTTTAGTAAATGAAGGCCAGAAGGATTTGGATTTCACTCTTACTGTGCTCACTTAAGTAAGTTCACAATTCAGCAAATTCTACAGGGCTGGAGGAATCATTCCTGTTACTGTTTGCTGGTGGGAGAGGTAAAGCTCTCTGAAACTCTTCCCTGGGCAATGCAAAGCAACATAGTCAACTGAGTCAGGAGGAGCCCACAGCTGTCAGCTGTTAGGTAAGGCTCTGCTGTGGCCAGGTGCTGACCTCCACTTTCTAATTCCCACCTTGTCTCTGCAGTGTTCCTACCCCAAACCATACTATTCCTCTCCAACCCCACTCAAGGGACTCTGCCTGGGGCAGGGACATCCCAGAACAGCCTGTGGGATGAGGGAATGAACCCTTGTACTGCTTTGCCACCTTATCTGGATCAGAAAAAAAAGGTATTTGTGAGTATCTGTTAAGCCTTTTCTAGAACCCTTGGGAGCTGCCCACTCCTGGGCAGGCCCTAAGTCCCATCCAGTCTGCTTGTCAGCAGGAAAGAAGGAGAGTTGGCCCCAAAGCCTTGGGGTTGGGAATAGCTATGGCCTAACAACCAGGGCCTCACAGAAGAAAAAATGTTGATCTGGAAACTTCCAGGAGTCCTCAAGGACCAGAGATTTCTCTCCCTCCTCACAACATGGGATGTTGAACAGATGGGAGGGAATCAGCAAGAAGCCCCTTCACTGTTGGACACCCTGCTCACATGCCAAAGGCTGGTGTTGGATGCCAGGCTCTATCACTGGCCATGGAACCCCATTTTTGGAAATCACTGTTGGGGACTGCTGTGTTAGAAAGAGCCTGGCCTGGGAGGCAAGAGGCATGGTTCTTGGCTCTGTTCTGCAAAATTCCCCTCACTCTCTGGGCCTCAGTTTCCTCAGCTATAAAATTATGGAGTTGGACTATCCACTCTTGAAGGTTCTTGCTGCTCCTGCATTATCTGGTATTCTGAGCTGGACCCCAGAAATGACTTACCTTGGTAGCCCCATCAAGTTGAGGACCTGTCAGCAGGCTTAGACTTGAGACCTGGCACTGGACCCTGCCCAGCACCTTGGCCAGGCCTAGTCTGCTGTCTCATTCCTCTCTCCTAGAGAGGCCAAGACTGAGCCCTAATTGCAGGAGAGCAAGATATGATGTTAGGATTGTGGGTCAGGGCTGAGGTGAAAGGCCTTATATTTCCCTAAGAAGCATCCTCAGGTAATTTGGCTCTGTGCTAATGGAAGGGACCTGGTATGTGTCGTCTTCTGGGCAGGGCTGCCAGTGGAAAGATCAGCAGAGTGTGATCTGCAAGCGGGTGGTAACACTGAGAGGTCAGCAGGATGTGAATGTCATTATCCCCATTACCATATACCTGACCAGGTTATATTGGTACAAAAGGTATCTTTATTGAGGTCTGGGTAAGAATTAGGCACTTGGCCAGAGCAGCAGCTTAAATATGAGGCAAGCACGCAAGGGGTTAGCCATGCCCAGGGCTAGGTTGGGGCAGTGAGGCTACAGGCACAGACCCTCCCCAGACAGCCAGAAGTCAGGGAGGGAAGGGGAAGGGGATGCAGAGCAGTCTGGGTCAGAGGTCTGGTGGGCTAGCCCTTGGGGCTGGGCAGGAAGCACTGGGTGGAGGTCCAGCAGGGAAGGGACAGGGCTCTCTCGCTCCATGTGCCCTTTAGGCCCAGGCCTGAGCCTCTGCTGGGGGCAGCCATGCTGTGGGCCTTCCCAGGCCTTACTTCTTCACCTTTGCATCATAGGTGCCTGCGTTCTTGTAGGCACTCACATAGCCACTGTCATCCAGGATGTCCTGACGCCCAGCAATGCCCTTGCCCTTGCCGCTCTCGTCGAAGCGCTCCTTGTGGGAACCTGTGTACTTGCTGGTGTCAGTCAGCCGTTCCACAGCACCTCCTGTCTTTGCTTTCTGTTTGGACAGAATTGTTCCTCCAAGGGCACCTGGCATTGGGAAGCCCAGACCGCCACCCCCAGGTGTGATTCCCCATATCCCCCTCAGTGGCCACCCGAGACCAGCAGTGTACTTACGGTGACGCCCACATTGGCTGGTTCCTTGCCTGCCACCAGCTGGCAGATGGCATCGAAGGCTTCCTCCTTACTCTTCCCCTTGAATCGCTTCATTGCCAGCTCTTCTAGAGCCTTCTTGAACTCCTCATAGTTGATAACCCGAGCAGACTTTCCTCTGCAAGGTATGTGGACACCATGAGTTTTCCCCCTTCTCCATGTCTTCCCTGGTTCCAGCCTCCCAGTTCCCCACCTTCTGGGAACATTAGAAGCAAGGACTGCCTGGGGCTCACTTGACTTTGGAGAAGACGATGTCGACATCGGTCCCTGTCACGGCCTTTCCATCAGCCACCTTGCAGTCCTTGCACAGCTTGGCCCAGTTCTTGCCATTCATCTCTTGCCCACTGGCCTTGGGGTCACCATGGATGGCAAACTTGCGGAAGCTTTCCTCCAGCCCAGCCACATCTGTGCTTGCTGCCATGCTACCCTGTAGGGGGGGACCCACCTCAGTCACCTCCCAGCCAAGCTGCCCCTCCTCTCCCCAAGGCAGAGAACATCACTGCCTCTACCTCAAAACCTACCAAGGTCTGAGTTAAGGGGCACTTATGCCACATACCCTCAGAGTTGGAGATGGAGTTGCCTGGGGAGAGGGGCCAGCACTCAGTGTGTCCCTGGGCCTCAGAGTCCCAAGGAGAAGCCCTGAAAGGTCCTGTCACTTAATGCCAGCCCTGGCTTAGAGTGGAGTTCAGAAGGTGAAATCATGATGCCCACACCAGGCTGGGAACAGAGTGGCACTGTCCAGAAAGACTGTGAGGGCAACAGCTGGGGCCATGGCTTTGTCTGACCCTGGCACAAGGCCTGCTTGGGTGGAAGTGAGGGTGGCAGAGCAGGCGCCCCTCCCTGGGAGTTCCATGCCAAGCTAGGTCAGGGCCAGGCCAGGCTGCTGGTTGGGCAGGTATTTAGTAAGGACAGGGTCTCTGTCAGAGTCATGAGGACCCAGAAAGACCCAGTCCATGCTGAGAAGGGAGCCAGATCATGGGCAGGGGTGCATGCCCTAGGCAGGGGTACAGCTAGCCCAGCCAGGACCTTGTTACTATTTGCTGTTAAACAAAAACACGAGGGGAGCGGGAGTTTGGGGCTGGCCTGGCCACAGTTTGTGAAGCCTGGAGACAGTTGCTAAGGGAGGGTAGTACTGCTTGGAGAATGTTGCTAAGGGCAGGATGGTGTCAGGGCGGCTCAGGGAGAAGCTCCCAGTGTTGCTGGGCTGGGCTGGGCTAGGGAACGGGCTCACGGGTGGGGCACAGCAGCACTCCCAGTGCCTGGGGCACAACCGTGGCCTCCTGGTCCCTTGCCATCCATTTGGGGCTGTAACCTCCCAGTCTGTAGAGTTTAAGAGGAGCAGGTGATTAGGAGACTAGACTGGGTAGGGGTTGTAGAGTTATCAACCCCCAGAGGCATGTTGGCAACTGCAGGTATGGCCTTGGTCCTGTAATCCTCACACCTATGCCCTACAGTGAAGCACACTTCCCCAGTGTCTACACCTTCAGTCTTCCATGGAAGCCCCTGGCCACACCCTGAGCACTGTCACACCAGTCCACATTCCCACAGCTGAATGCATGTAGCCCTGGCTCTCCACATTCTCAGCCTTATTCCCCCCACCAGACCCTTAACCAGTCTCAGGACTGAGGGCCCGGACCATTTCCTCAGCACCCACGGCCACACATATAGTAACAGCCCCATACAGAAACCCGCCAATAATACTCTTAGCCCTGCAATAAAGTGTCCCTCCTACACCCCTCACAGCCTCCCTGCAGCCCCTTGCCCACACCTACAGCCCTGCACTGCAGCTATGACGTGTGACACAGCCCAGTACTGAGGCCTCCTTGACCACACCTTCAGACCTCCACTGCAGCTACCCCCGTCCACACACACACCCCAGCCCTGGGACTAAGGCTCATTATCCACATACCCACAGCCCTTACTGAGCCCCCTAAACAGAGCTTCACAAGTCACCCCCTCTCTATACACTTGTAGCCTCTGACCACATCCTTACACCCACAAGCCTTCTGGCCTCATGCTCAACCCTGCCCTGAAACCCCTCAGTGTCCAAACCCACAGACTTGCATTTTCAGACTCCCAGGTATTGCACTGAGAGACCCCATGTTGAGACTCCCCAAACACACCCCAAACCTCCACTGCAGCCTCCTGAACACACCCTAAGTCATGTCCTCAGCAAACAGCTTCTACCTCTGCCTTTTATCTATCCTAAGGCCTCCAGTTACCATAGCCTGGGCCCCTACAGAACTACACCCCCTTCCATTTACCACTGGCCTTAACAATGAAAGCCCCCTCCCAGTGACCATCCTCACTATCCCTAAGTTGCAATTTCTGGGCCTAGGGGTCCCCGCTGTCCCCACATTGTCGCGACTCTATGGACCCACAATCCCAGGTTCACACAGCACTCCTCTTCCCTCTCTCTACACTCCAACCTCCCACTACAGATCCAGAGACGCCACCCAACTGTAAAGTCTCGGGGAGGTTTTGGGGCACAGATGCTTGTCCCAGACTGACAGGATCCTGCATCCAGTGCTCACTCCTGTTATGGGAAGAAGGGATTCTTGGTACTGATTAGGTGGAGCCAGGTCGCAGGCCATAGTCCCAGGAGTCTGCAGGCCAAGGATGGAGCGGCCACACCCAAGAACTGGGGCCACCCGCGGACTCCCACTGGGACAGCTGGCGTCATCAATCAGCAGGGCAAGGAGGTGGGGGGAGGAACGCTTGGGGCCCAGGGCAGGGCCGCTCAGCTGGTGTCCTCAGTTCGGTACCATCTGGGGTTGGGACCCCTTCCAGGGCGCTCCCACCCCACCCTCTTCCTTATTGTGCAGGATACTGATTAGAGTGGTCGGCGCTGTAGTCTCTTACCTTCTACCTCGTGGCTGCTCCTACTGTGCTCGTTCGATGGACAGAAGGACGCAAGAATGGACCGACGGACGCGGGAGACCAAGGCGGCTCCGCAGCTCTGCTCCCTGCCGGCTCCAGGGAGGGACTGCAGCCTGGGCGGTTCCGCCGTATTATCCCCTGTTTCTCGGTCTCCATAGAGACGGCGAGTCCCACCCCCAGGGCTGTCTCGGCGGGAGAATGACCAAGGTCACGCTAGCCCCACCCACCGGACCCCTCCCCCTCTGCGCTCAGCGGGGCGGAGCTGCTGCGATATCATCATCCCCGCAGCTCGCAGGGCAGCTCCACGGCCTTCACGCCCGTTGGAGACCAGCCCTCCGCAGCTCTGGACGTCCTCGGATGAACCCCTAACGGGAAAAGAGCCTCATCTGGGGCTTTGCCCAAAGTTCAAGGCAGGCCCCCACCTCCATAGGGAAGATGAAGATTCCCAGAGCGGCAACCGAAGGCCGTTTGGGAACAGGAGCGGGAGCGGGAGCCAGAGTGGGGGGGGGGGGGGGGGCAGAGGGCTGGCAGAGGAGCGAGAAAGCCCTTCCTCTCAATGGCAGTGGGTTCTAGAGCTGGCTCAAGGCCACAGCCCTCCCAATAACGTGTGGCATCCCCAGGCCACAACTCAAAAGCACTGAGAGCAGGAGGGACCAGTGCACTAATCACGAATCCCCAAGCCCCCCAACAGTAATCCCCACATCAGGAAGAAGTTTAAAGACTTCTGGGGTCTTCTATTCCCACTCCACCCCGGTGTCGGCCTCACAGTCCCTGCCCGCTCTGCTGCCTCGGGATCCCAAAGCCTGTTTTCCCTTTCAAGTATAAACCCTATTTTCAAGACAAATAACCTCCTCCAGGCAGCCTTCCAGGACTTTTCACAACGGGGGCCCTGTACCTGAGCACCTTAGGTCCTCGTGTACCTCTCTATATGACAACTTAGGTGGCCACTCAGTGTATGAGGGGGCTCATCCTACCCTCTGCCCCTAGACCGACTGACAATGGTCCAGTTCCAGGAGGGCCTATGGCCCTTGCCATTAAGAAGTATGCACTAAGTCCGCAAAAGCATTAAAAAAAAAAAAAAAAAAGTTTATTGGAGCATCATGGCCGGTTGGGGGGGAGGGGGTATTGCTGAGTCATGGGAGAAGGGGACCCATCCCGCTGGCCATAGGGGCCCCTAAAGTGCACTCGGTGCGGCAAGGGTGGGGGTGTTGCATAGAGAGTCGGGATGGCCGGTCCTCCTTGGCCCTCCTGCCTCTCCGCCCTGCTAAGGTAGGCTGGTCTCTGGACCGCCCCGCGCCCCGGGCTCGCCGCTGCTTGGGCTCACGAAAACAGCGGGCGCACGCACCTGCAGCGCCAGCCCCGGCTCTCGGCCCCTGCCTCCAGGGGTGGCCAGAGCAGCGCTGCCCAGGCGTGTCTGCGCCACTGGAATCTCATCCATGGACTCTGCTGACGCCGAGTGGTAGGCACCTGCAGGTCCAGTGGCATGCACTGGGCTGGCGCCCGCGGAATCTGATGATGAGCTGGAGCTGCGACCTGGGCCCCTGGGCCCTGCATGGATGGAGGAAAATGTGAAACTTAGGGCTGTGAACACTCTCAGGGCCCTACCTTTCCTTCCCTCGGAGTTCAGGATCTGGTCAGAAAGGGACACTCACCCGACAGCCTGGGCAGCGGCGATTCCCGATCCGAGGTGCCAGAGGTTGGCACCTTATACACACGCCGCTTCCTCTTTTTCTGCAGAGACATGGGGAGCCTGAGTGCCCCTTCCCCAAACCCCACTTCACCCAAAGAAGGAGAGGAGTGGGGCAGGGTAGAGGCTTCTTTCCCATACCCTTCCTCATGGGCCCAGCACAGTCCCCCTCACCTGGGGTCGGATCCGGGGAGGCAGAGTCTCTGGGGAGGAGGGTTGGGGGGGCTCCATTTGGCCTCGGGTGGCAAGGAACTGAGAAAGACTAAGGGGAAGTGGAAGGGTAAGTGCTGGATGCCCATTGTTTCCTCAAATCCCACCCCTCTGGATGTTCTGAAATAAGCCACCCTTCCTAGCACACAGAAAGGGGCATTGATTTGTCCAAGGGCATGCCAGGCTGGACCCAGACCTATACTTTGGCCTTGACCTACCCCTTTTCTCCCACCTTGGATGTCCCTGCCATGCCAATGAGAGATGTTCAGGTGACACATGCCCAGGTTGCACTCACTTGGCATTCACGGTGGCAGGCCTGGCCTGGCCAGAGGGTTCTGGGCGCACATGGCTGAAGGTCCTCATGTAGAACTCCATCTCCTGGGGAAGGTGGGGGTCAGGGAGGCTGGGGCCAGGTGTGGATCCAAGGCCTTCTGGGTACTGAGCCCACCCCATCCTGTATCCGACACCCCATCCTGTACACAATACCCCACTTCTCACTGGTCTCTGTGGGAGGTCTGGGCACAGAGGTTTCCGACTGTCCTCCAGGATTCCCAGCTATGCTGGGAAAACCCCTCTGTAGGCTGAGGCTTAAAACACCCATTTCCGGGCCTTACCCCATCCCTACCATCTTCCTCACTTCATCTAGTCAAACTACCTCCTCCAGAGAACCCCCAGCCTCATAGGTCCAATGTACTCAGTCTGCTCTGCCAAGGTGGGTGGTGGGGAAAAGGCTCTCAGAGCAACCCTCTCCTACTTCTTGCTCCTCCCAGGGCTCTAGTCTCCCTGATTGTTTCCCTGGCTGGGAGACTGGCCAGACATTCATACGCTGGGGTGTGCACCTGAGGCTATGTGCATGACTGGATGGGAGCTGAGTCCTCAGGGTACCAGCCACAATCTTAGCTACCTGGGTGGGGGAACTAGTGGGACCATGCGAGGTCTCCCCCACCCCAAAAGAGAAGGCAGTTAAAGAGGTGGGAAAAAACAGCACCACAGCCCCCATCTGGGACCAGGCTTATGGGCAAGTTCTGTGTCTACTTTAGTCACTGATCCTCACAGTGACACTGTAGTGGCAGCACCAACCCCTGAAAGTGAGGGGACCTGAAGCCAGGAGGACACAGAAGTGGCCTAAGCCTGCCACTGAGCACAAAGGACGCTCATAAGGACTACAGGTGAGGAGACAAAAGCGAGGAAAAAGCCAACCCTGGTGGGGTGTGGAGGGTATAGGGCAGAGCCAGGATGATGCTGCACCCCTATGGGGGGGGGGCAGGGGGGGCACCGGGACAGCTGTCGCCTGTTCAACAGTTGTTTCCATGGAGACCGAGGCGTCCTGACTAATGCAGAGATGACACTGTAACAGCAACGCCGTCTCTAAAACAAGCCTATGTTTGGGGGCAACGGCTCTAGAGTGGGGCCCCTCCCGCATTCCTGCTCAGGGTGGGGGTGGGGAGGCTGCCTTCAGGGCCCTGGAAGATCTGGGGGATAGAGCCCAGCTGGCCATGGGCTGCCTGCACAGATGCAGAGATTGAAGCCCAGAGTAAGTCTCATGCCCAACCAAGGCCCAGACTAGCCCTTTGTAAAGTAGTGTGGGGGCGCCAGCCTCAGGAGAGGAGCACTGGGAAAGAAGCGTTCAGAGGCCAGTCACAAGAACTAGAACCTCAAGGTAATGACTGGGACCTCACGGTAATCTGGCCTCCCCCATCTTTTCTCTTCCCCCAGTATGGACTCGGCACCCCTCCAGGGCCCAGCAAAGAGGGGCAAAGCATTTCTTGGTGCCCCTGGGCTCCAGAAGCAAGGCAGGGTGGGAGGAGCAGCAGTTAGAGGATGGTCCCAGAAGCCTGAGGGGCCAGGGTGGGACAGCAGCCAGGTCCTAGCCAGCTGGGAAAATTTGAGGGTATACCAGGGTATCCCCATTCAAACCCCCTTCCCTTCATCACAGCTGTCCCCAGGATCCTCTCTCAGCTTCAAAATGTGTACATTCCTCCAAAAAACTAAAAACAGAACTACTCTACGACCCAGCAATTGCACTACTGGGCATTTATCCAAGGGATACAAGTGTGCTGTTTCGAAGGGACACATGCACCCCCATGTTTATAGCAGCACTATCAACAATAGCCGAAGTATGGAAAGAGCCCAAATGTCCACTGATGGATGAATGGATAAAGAAGATGTGGTATATATATATATATATATATATATATATATATATATATATATACACACACACACACATATATACATACAGTGGAGTATTACTCGGCAATCAAAAAGAATGAAATCTTGCCATTTGCAACTCTGTGGATGGAACTGGAGGGTATTATGCTAAGTGAAATTAGTCAGAGAAAGACAAAAATCATATGACTTCACTCATCTGAGGACTTTAAGAGACAAAACAGATGAACATAAGGGAAGGGAAACAAAAATAATATAAAAACAGGGACGGGGACAAAACAGAAGAGACTCATAAATATGGAGAACAAACAGGGTTACGGGTGGGGTTGTGGGAGGGGGGATGGGCTAAATGGGTAAGGGGCACTAAGGAATCTACCCCTGAAATCATTGTGGCACTGCATGCTAACTAATTTGGATGTAAACTTTAAAAAATAAAACAAGTTAAAAAAATTTTTTTAAATGTATACATTCCTCAAACAGCGTTGATGGAGGGAGGTGGGTAGGGGATGGGCTAAATGGATGATGGGTATTAAGAAGGCACTTATGATTAGCACTGGATGTTGTATGTAAGTGATTAAATTCTATTCCCAAAACCAATATTACACTATATGTTAACTAGAATTTAAATAAAAATTTGACCAAAAAAAAAAAGTGCGCATTCCTGAATGGTAAATGGCACTTCTCAGCCTCAGAACTCTCCTCTGTGCAATGGGACAAACACATCCCTCCTCTTCCTGGGGAGGCCTCCCTCAGGTCACATACAGATGGTATTAAATGCCCTTGCTGGCACACCTGACTCCAAAGCCTAGGCAAGCAGTGACTACAGGGCAGGGGTCTAGATCCCTGTAGTCTAAGCATCTTAGGACCAGTCCTGCCTCAGTGGGTAATGACTATGAAGCTTGAGAAAGTCTCCTGCCTAGGGAATGCCCACTCCGAGGATAGCTGCCACTGCACTTACAAGGGTTCAATGCCAGGCACCAGTGTGTGTACATAGTGGTGTGGCAGGAGGGTCACCACCAAAAGTCAACACTCCCCCCGGGCCTCCCAGGCCCTACCCCTGGCAATGAGAACAGGAGAGGCCGGGTCCCAAGCCTTCTCCCAACCCGCCCACCAGCCTGTGTTTGTGTCTAGTTGCCATGGGGACTTGGGATCCAGAGTTCAGCCTTCCCAGCAAGGCCTGCCTGGGCCCCCTGCCTTCCCAGTCCCTGGGGGCTCCAAGAACTGGACCACCCCCACCTCCAGCTGCTGACCTCAGGAAGCCATGGGGCGTGGGAATGGGGATAGACTGGTCAGTAGCTGGGCTACAGGGTTCCTGCTTCAGAGTGTAGGGACTTTAACTCTTCGCAGACCCAGTGTTAGGCTCATCTGCAACACGGTTGCAGTTATATTACCTGCCTCATGGGCTCTTTTAAGGATTAAAGAAGGTGATGAGTCTAAGGTCTCAGGGTCACGGGTAGAGAGAATTGACATCTCCATCCTGGTGACCCAGTCGCTGACCCATCTCTCTTCTGCAGCCCCAACCTGCCCGCTTCCAAGCTCCCACATCCCATGCCCTCCAGCACATACTCGGAGCCCAGACAGGCATGTACATGGGGTCGGGAAAACACGGGGCTTCCTCTGGCTGTGCTCACACTTGAGCAAACAGACATGTGTTCAGTACAGGCTTGGCCTTGCCCCTCTTGCCTCCAGGTACTCCCCTGCTCCAACTGTGATTCCAGGCCTGCTTTCCTTTGCCCTGTCTCATTGCTGCTTGCTGCACAGCCACCGCCCCTCCCACACCCAGGCCCCATCTCCCATCCCCTCAGCCCTCTGGGCGACTTCTATACCTGAATGGGCCGCATCTTGGGGGGACATGACTCGAGCTCCCTGTGGGCCCCCTTTGCCTCCTGTGGCAGGCGATGCTGCACGATGTACTCATAGGTGGTGAGCTTGTGCCACACTGAGGGGGTGAGGAGAGGGCTCAGTGCAGTGGAAAGGGGATCCTAGAGTTCAGAAGGTAAGGGAGGGTACCCAGCCCCAGCCTGAAAACTACTGTCCCCATATACACTAATCCATTAAGTGAGACCAGGCCACCATCAAAAGCCAATACTGAAAAAGGAGCATGGCTTCAGGGTTCTATGGCCCAAGTGGTACCTCCCTGCAGGCTAGGGACCCCTATCCACCGCAAGGCAGGTATAGGTATATGTGAGTGGGGGCTGGGGGACTTACTGAGATAAATGTGGAAGCACAGCAGGTGGCCAAGCAGGGCTGTGGAAAGCAGGCCCAGAAGGATGAGTAGGGCAGCCAGGGCTAGGATGGCAGGAGCCTGGGTCTCCACAGGGGCAGCGGGCAGGAACACGAACCACACATCTGTGTGATTCTTCAGGACTGCAAGGCACAGGCAGACTGCTCATCCGGGCTGTGACCAATGACTAGGACAGGCCCAGGGTTGGAAGGCGGAAGTGGGCCTGGAGCCGGGACTGACCTTCAAAGTGGCGATTGGTGCGCAGCCGCATGGGGTTGACAAAGAACTCCACAAAGACATAAGTGGCCACCAGCACGAGGAGCAGGACACCCAGTAAAGCAGATGCCACACTGTGTAGAAAGAGCCTGGGCCCAGCCGTGGGCAGCTGTCAGCACCCAGGTGCTCCAGCTGGATAAGGGCCCAGAACTCAGAAGGGCCCATGGTTGGGAGGGGAGCCAGGCCTCTGACCCCACAGCCCCAACTCCTCACGAAGCCAATGACTTAGGGCAAAGATCAGTTTGGGCAGCCACCCCAGCAGGCTTCCCACCATTCTGTGGACCCACAGGAGAAAGCCCCCAAACCTTCCCTCAGCAGTCCCAGGTGGCAGCCATCAGGAGCATCACCCTCAGACCAACACATTAATGCACACCAGCGCACAGGTCCACCAAGCACCGCACCCCCCGCCCCCTGCCCCGCCTCATACGCAAGCTCAGGGTTCCTGGCTCACACTCGGACCCGTGCATCCGCAGGCACCCTTGCGGCCCGTGCCGCGCTCTCACCTGTAGTTCCTCTCGCCCACGCAGTTGTTGAGCCACTTGCAGTGGTGGTCGAAACCGCACACGCACTTGTTGCAGGCGCTGCAGTGCTTGGAGCGAGCGCTCCTGCGGGAGGGGGTGGAGGGGCACAAGGCGGTCGGCTAGCTTTTCCCGCACTTCGCCACCGGCCTGGCTGGGGCCACGGAAGACCGGAACGCCGGGCCTGGAGCGCGTTACCCACCCCGCACTCCACCGGAACCTGGAAACGGCGACGGGGAGCGCGCACGCCCTCTGGTGGCACTGCGAAGCAGAGCACCCACAGGAGGTCTGGCTTCTGAAGAGCCAGGGTAGGAGGTAGAGGGGTTGGGAGGCATTACACTTAACCGCTAAGGGATTGCGCACCTGCGTGATGGTGGCATGAAACGGAAATGGGGCTTCTTTTCCAAGCAAGGACCCCTGCGCCAAGCCAGGAGACGATGCAGGTGTGGCACCAAGGAGCAGAAGAGAGCAAGGCTGCTGGGTCCGGGGCCTGCGTTGCTTTTTCTGACATCTCCATTTTTTGAGTCCCTATTTCCCTGCCAGTCTATGGGAATTTTACTGGCATTCTTCCAGAAAACCTCTGCCAGAAAAAGTCTGTCTAGGCTAACCCAAAGGGAGCCAAAGGATGAGGAGCAAGCTGACATCTGGGTGAACAGCAGTTGGCTGCAGGGGGTCAGAGGAGGTGAGGCCACATTAGGAATGCAAGCCCAAAGGGGTGTGGGAGAGTGAGCTGCAGCCCCTTCCCCAGAACAGAACAGAGTGGGCGGCCATTGCCACAGCATCCACTTAAGAGCAATGCACTGACTGGTGCCTAGTGAAGGAAAGGATGATCAGACACCAAACTCCTCAGTGCCTTAATGCCATTGCCTCTTTCTCTGTCCTGGGGACATACCCCTTCAACAGGCTGTGAACATTAAGATTAGAAATGTAGAGCTAGCCTTGGACCATACCGCCATCCCCAATCCCCTGCCTGAGGCTGGAAGCTCCAGGAGAGTAGGGAGGGACCTAGGGAGGCAGTCCAGAACAGCCAAGGAGGCATGGGCTCTGCAAATTCTGACTGTCCTTCCCACTAGCAGCATGATCTGGAGTAAGTCACTTGGCCTCTTTGGGCTTCAGATTCCTCATGGGTAACTGAGGATAACAGTATGGGCTTGGGGGCCAGGCAGGCTGGACTGTGAATCTAGCTCTGCTACCCAATAGCCATATGACCTCAGGCATAGGTCATATGGGAGCACTGGGCTCCCATATGAGCATTGGGCACTTCCTCTTCTGTGAGGTGAGGTGCTGCCCACCCTGCAGGGTTGTTCATAAGCACTTAGCACATAGTAAGTACTCAAGCATTAGTGCCCCTCCCCGTCCCTATCTGGGAATGCTTGTGAGAGATGGGGGTAGGGGAGTCACTGGCAGAGTCAGTCAGTAGAAAAGTCTGTGGCAGTGCCAAGTGTCTCCTACTGTAACTGTTGGAAATGCCATTCCTCATCTTCTGTTTCCAATCTCCTCCTTCACCCAATTCTCTGTCACTCTGTCAAGATTCTTGACTGTGTAAAACACGAGGTTTCTGAGGCATCAGCATAACTATAAAGCCCTGGGCATGCCCTCTCCGCCTTGAACGTACGCTGGCAGTTCCCCGGGGCACAATCACCACCCACACACACCCTCAGTCCACACTCACTCACACATCTACGTCGCACAAGTTGCAATGCAGGTCTTCAATGACGTGTGCATGTTGGCTGCGGTTGAAAATGGGCAGGGGGCCTGCATAGCTCTTGTCCCTCACATTGGCATCTGCTGGATCGATGGAGACAGCAGTCAGGTGAACCACAAGGTGGCCGGCAAAGATGGCGCCCATGCACTGGCCCAGAAGGTTAAAGACTCACTCCACACTCTGCTGGCTGGAAGCCCCTCTTCCCCACTTTCCAGGGCCAGGTAGCAGCTCTCCACCTCCATATGACTCCCTCATGCAGAGACTCTCTGCCTGTGCCACCTCTTACCTCCAGCCCCACGAGAGCTTCCTTGAAAGACCTCTTCAGCATACCCATGCCCCAGATGGAAGAGAGGAGCCATCTGGTAATGGAGCTCACAAGGCACTGCCTACTGTCGCTGAGCGGCCCAACCACAGGGCCCTGGCCTCACTGCTCCAGTCCTGGCACAGGCCATAGGCTGGTCTGATGTTGGAATCTGATCTGGTTTCAGATTCTAAATGGTGAAATGAGACTGAAAGAGATTATCCTCTAAGGCCCAAGGACCCAAAATATAAGTTCTAAGTTTGTTTCTCTTGCCTTCATAGGAATTCGGATCTGAGAGGGAAGCAGCCATCCTTTCTCAGCAGCTGGGCCAGATGGAGAATCACTTGTAGGTAGGGTCCAATACACCCACCGCCTCCCTGACTGGAGTCCAGGTACTTGGAGCCCTAGGGCTGAGGATTCTGGGATGGCTTGACATATTCAGCGCCTGGCCAGGGGCAGCCTGGCTAATTCCTGGGGCTGAAACACAGATCATTCAGGACCTATCTGCTCAGTGAATAGAACAAATGCAGGGGACGAGTATCCTGACAATTTGCTGCAAAGTCTACATTTGTAAAAATTCACCAATAGGTTCCAGACAGCCATCTGCCCTCCCTCCCTCCATCTGTCCTCTTGCTAACCAGGCAGACCTCATATCCTTCCATCATTCATCCCTCCATCGGTCGGCTGCCTAACCTCCTTTTTCCTTCTTCCTCCTCCTCCCAGTGGCCAAATTTCCATACATGTCTGTGTGAGTCAGGCTCTGCCCTAATATGCTACACCACTGCTGAACACGAGGACCACAGCCCACGAAGGCCAGACAGCCCTGGCTGTGGGTCAGGCCTTCACTTCTTCCCTGGGTACTCCACAGTCTCCTGACTCTGTTCCTCTGGCCTCAGTGCCCTTGAGCCTGCCCTTCACTTGATCCCAAAGTGAGCACTGAATAGCTTAAATAAAGCCTTGCCTGCTTCAATTTTTACAGTGGCTCTCGATGGCTCTCAAGTTAAAGTTTACTGTTCTGTTCAGTGCCAAGGCTTCTCTTGCTCTGGCTCCTGTCACACCTGTCTGATATCACCACCCACTACTCCTCACCATTCCAGCCTCTCTTCAGACACACTGAATGTAGGCAAACATTTAGTTTTCTGCTCCAACACTCCTCCCATACCACTCCCTGGTTCATTCATTTGACTGTTCACTCAGGTCTTTCTCTGCGCCAAGCTCTGAGGGCTATGCCAGGGGCAAGACAGACTTGGGCCCTCGCCCCAAGGAGCCTACAGTCTGATGGGAAACACATATGTTAATCAAATAATGGGTTGATTACAATGAAGGAAGTTCATGGGACCATGTGAATTTACAACTGAGTAACCTCATCTAATCTGAAGGGATCCGGAAAGCTGAAGCATCATCTCAGCTGAGACTTGGAGAGGAACAGATAATGTAAATAGGAGGGGCTTGGCTGGGTACTGGGACCAAGTAGAGTCCCGGCCAGAGGGGTGGCTGGTGTGTGGTTCCAGCTCAGCTCGTTGCTGCCATGCTAGAATAAGGGCACACACCACCATATTCTAACTTTTCAAAAGGAACTAGAAATCTGGATTTTTATGAGGTCTCATTTTTTAAATGTTGACAAAAAATAAATAATTCTTAAAATACACCTGCTAAAGGAACACTTAAGACTGTCCATTTTGTGTGTTAACTGTCCCCCAATTAAAAAAGAAAATCTGGAGGCACCTGGATGGCTCAGTCAGTTAAGTGTCTGACTTCAGCTCAGGTCATGATCTCACAGTTCCTTGAGTTTGAGCCCCACATTGGGCTCTCTGATGTCAGCGTGGAGCCTGCTTCGGATCTGTCTCTCTCTCTCTGCCTCTCCCTCACTCGTGTGTGTGTACGCTCCTTCTCTGTCTCTCAAAAATAAATAAACATTAAAAAATTTTTTTAATAAAAAAGAAAATCTGGTGGCAGCTGGGTGGCTCAGTTGGTTGAGTGTGTGACTCTTGATCTTGGGGTCGTGAGTTCAAGCCACACTCTGGGCACAGAGCCTACTTTAAAAAAGAAAAGAAAAGAAAAATCTGTAGGCCAAACAGGCCTGTGGGCTGCCGGTTCTGGACTTCTTATTTAGCTGGGTGTTCGGGTAGGGAGAGAGTCAAGAGCCTTCCAGCCAAGAGACCAGTGGTGTCAGAGGAAATAATGTAAGAGGCTGGGGAGATGGACAGAACCCAGAACATGAAGAGTCCTGAGGATCTTGAACATCATTTCTTAAGACAGGAAGAGGCCATTATGGGATGTTAAGCTGGGGAGCAACTTTATCAGATTTGGATTTTGAAAGGGCAATCTGCTGCAGGAACACGGGTGGACACAGATGGATTGGCCCAAGAGTGTGTGGGGGGAGGCCTATTTGGAAACAAAACAGTCATCTAGGTAAGAGGGGCAGATGGCAGTGGGGAGGAAAGAGGGCAAGCTTGGATAGCTATTTAGGAGCTAACATCCACAGAACTTGATGACTGACTGGATATAGATGATGAAGGAAAGGGGCAGAGCCAAGAGTACCCAGAGAGGTGACCACAGAGGAGGATGGGCACATAGCAGATCCGCATCTGAGCCCACGGTGGTGTTGGTCTAGACAGCCCTCCTCCTACACCCATAATCTGTTGTATGGCTCCTACCCTCATACCTACCATGTGATGATCTCTAATCTACAAGGCTTTCCCCCAGCGGCAGGCTGAGCACCCCAGGGCTGGGGGCCTGTCTTACTCATCTTTGCAACGGTAGGTCCCAGGCCACTTCCAGGCCCCAAGTAGATACTTGCTACACACCATTACCCTACCTCATTCCTCAGGGGCCCTGAGGAAGTTTTCATAAGGAAGGTGGCTTTGATGGAAGGAAGGAGAAGCATACAGGCCTAGAAGTGGGAGTGCCAATCCTGGTGGCTCTGTGAGCCTCCACGTTGCCCAAAGGAATCAATGTGGAGAAGACAAAACCCTTAAATCGTCCCACTGCCTCAGAGTCAGGTTGCCTGAGCAGCCCTTCTTGTCTCGGTGGGTATCAGCTGTGTGACCTCAGGAAGTCGCTTAAACTCTCTGAGCCCTGACTTCTTCATTAGTAAAGTGGGGAGAACACCTTCCTTATAGATTATTATGAGGATTGAATGATATAATCCACATACAGGGCTTGGCACAGTGCCGGGCACATATACATGCTCAACAGATGCTAGCTACTCTTGTTTACTGTTTTTGCTCTGACTGTGCTCTTTACTGCAACCACGTGGTTATGAATCTGGCTTCCCAGGTACCCTGGTGGTAGAAGCCCAGAAAATCCTGAGTGAGGGGCATGCCCATTCCAGATCATGGGAGGAATATTTCACGAACCACTCTACTTAAGAGCACTAAGGCCTAAGTCCTGTTGGTCCCCTCAGGGAAAGGCCAGTGTTCCATTTACACAGCTGATGACTAGGCCCTGGGTCCTAGTGAACCAGGAAGCCCCCCCAGCGATATTGCTGGTGTCTGAGGACAACAACCTTCTCTACAGTCCTTCTCCACATGTTTGTCCTTGTCACTCACCAGCCAAGGGCTCTGTGGTTTCCCAAGAAAGCACACTCACACTTCTGGCTCACATATTCTGGTGCTCACACACACACCCTCGGTGCTCCTTTCCTCTGCGAAGCAGGCAGGACTCCTGTCAGACAGAGGAGGAGGCTGAGAACCGGGGAGCCGGCCGAAGCTGCTCAGCCTTGTCTGACCCCTGAAGGGCTGAGCTGTGACCAACCTCGGCTGCTGACCCTACACCCGGAGCTTTCAAGTTAATCTCTGCTAACCTCCTTTAGCCCACCCTCGCCCTTCTCCCCCAGGAAGCCCAAGAAATCATTTTCATGAAGAACACACATGAGGGCACCTCTTCTGGGCACCCTCCGGACAGGGGCACATAGCCACCTGTTGCACCCCAATCTCCTAGCCTTGCAGCCATGTCCTCGGCTCCTGGAGGTTGTGGCCAAGGCTGGGGGAGTCATACCACTGGGCTCAGGCAAGTTTGTGTTTGTCACTGTTCCCACGAGTTTCCAGGGCATCTCTATCCCTCCTCTTGTCAACTCAGCCTCACACTAAGAGTCTGGTTTACAAAACCAATGAGCTCCTAAACAGTCCTGGGTACAGCATAATTATCTGACTGTACACAAAACCACATTTTAAATATACCAGGAAACTTACTATGTAAAAGAATTCTACCATGACTCTTTTTGAAAAGTGAAAGATTCTTTTGTAAATGGAATAATTACTCTCTATCCCTTGTCGAGCTCTGGACACAATTAACATTAAGGCTCTCTTCTGTGATCACTCTTGCGGTATCTCAGTTGACAAGGTTCCTAGCTGTGTGGGCTTTAAATGCTCCAAGGTACATTAGGTCCATCTGCTCACCCCATCAGGCAGAGGGGTCAGATGGGGATTGGAAACCAGGCAGGGAGGCAGCTGGTGCTCCTGGGCAGAGAGGGGGCCTGCCTGCACTCTGTGGGGCTCTGGAGCCCAGCTTCAGGCCTCTGCCATGTTCCTCCATCCACTGCCCCAGTTCTTCCATGTACTAGCCCCACACTTTCCCAAGGATACAGCATAGCCAGCAGGCACCCAGTGGTGAGGCAGGAGGGGAACAAGGACCCCAAAGCCAATCACAGCGAAGAAGAGGTACAGCAGCCAAGCCACAATCTGGAGCGGGTGAGGGGGCCAGCTCCACCCATTCCGGCGGGACCGCTGGCCCTGCAGCTCCAGGGAGGGTCTGCTGGCCTGTGCAGGTGCTGTCCACACACTCTTCTCAGGGGCTGTCTTGTTGGAGGGCTTGTTGCAGACGTTCATCTCCAGAGGAAGGAAAAGTAGAGAAAGCATTAGCCTAAGGAGGCCTGGGCTGGAGCCCAGAGCCCCATGTGGAGAGCAGGCTGGGATGTGAAGTCATCTCCCAGCTACTCTGCAGAAGAACTGGGGCCCTAGCATGATGAAGACAGGCCATGGGGGAAGGTGTAGTGGAGTGTTTCTCAAAGCCCCAGAGCAAGCTCTGGCCCCAGCCCTGGCCAGGACAAGATAGGAGGGTCCAGGGTTTATTCAGAACACAGTGTGGCTGCCTGTTACTCAAAGTGCTGTCTCCACAGCCATCAGAGTTAAACCCAGTAAGACATGTTCTCATCTGGTAACAATATCAGGCTGGGGCCAGAGCAATGAGAACACATGCTGATTCTGTTAGTCACCTCTGTCCTGAGGCCCAAATGCAAGTGTCAGAAAGGGCCCCCTTACTCTTTGCTAGAGGAAACATGGACTAGGGGTGCTCAGAAGGGGTTCTGGTGTCTGCCCCTGGGCTAGCACGTAATCCCTTTAGGAGAGAGGCTGGGAACAGCGGGGATGGGGCGTGGGGGAGCCCTTAAACCATCTCCCCTGTGCCTCAGACTTCTTGGCTGGGGAGGGGCCAGCATGCAAGAGAAGGAAGGATCCCCCCTTGCTTCCTTCCAGCAGCAAAAAAGACCATGTTTCTCTAGGTAAATTTGGGCCTAGTGCACTGAGAAGAGACAAGTGGGCTGATGGCCTTTGACTCACTTGAGAGCTCGCTCAGAGAAGGGTGGGCCTCCTCCACAGCCAGACCACCAGATGGCAGCACTCCCCCACCCCTGTCCCACCATCCTTTAGTCTAAGACCTGGCCTAGGGGCCAAAATCACATGTAAGGCAGGCAGGGTGTGCTGTCATTACTGGAGGAAGAGCCCCACCTCCAGAATCTTCTGGGCCTGAGGGAGGACTAGTGCCTGGGCAGGCAGCGCCACACCTGGGGAGACAGGCCAACTCAGAGCCCTTGGTGGGATGGCCAGGAGTAAGGGACAAAACCCTGGCAGCTGGACTCTCCTTTCGGGAGCCCATGCCTGTGGGCCAAGGAGTCTGACTATATCAGAAAGTACAGCAGACCCCCCTCAGCACATCTACCCGGAACACCCTCCTCACATCTTGGCCCAACAAAATGTGATTTGGCCTTCAGTGCCCACTTTAAGCATCACCAATCCAGGAAGCTTTCCCTGATGCCCCAAACAGAGTCAGGGGGCCCTCATGCTCAGTCTTTCATGGGCAAGTCACTTTGCCACTTGGAACCCTGTGTCAGCCCCACATCTGCTCCCTGTTATGCCAATTTTCCCTAAGGTAGCAACTGTACTGTGATTCACTTACCCCTGCTCCCCACATGCCATTCCCCAAGCACCCAAAACATACCTTGTACATAGTAGGTGCTCAGTAAATGTTGACTTGAAATCATCTGAAATAAAGGGAAATGTGGGTGCGATAAATGGTGTGGAATCCTGGTCCACCCAGAGCCATCTGGCCCACTCTGCCCTGCCTTCGATCTGCACAGCCACCATCCAGAGACATACCTCTTGCCCAGCTCCCCCTGCCACTGGCTATTATTACCCTGACTGCCGGACATTCACACTTAGCCACTGCTTCATCCCACCTGAGGCTCAGAGCCTCCTGTAAGCCAAGCCTGCCATATTCATCTCTGAGCAGCCTTATCTCAAAGCTAAATGGGATGACCTTAGTTTTCTCCCAGGGACTCAATTGGAATCCCCTGGTCATTTGCTTTGTCTTCAAAAAGAAACAGTGAAAAGTGAAAAAAGAGCCCCAGCTTTGCAGGTAACAGATTTAGGTTCAAGTCCTGGCTCTGCACTTACTAGCTGAGTGGCTTGTTTCTTCATTTGAAAAATGGGGGTAGGGATGGCTACCTAGTGCTGTGTATAGATCAGCAACACTGTAAGTAAAGCCCTGACACATAAATGCTTCGTAAATGATAGATATTATAATTACCCTTAAAATAGCCCTCTGGGTTCTCCTGATCTCTCCAAAGGAAGGCTGCTGCATCTGATATTTTACAAGGTTAATTTCCAAAGTAATGGGATTGGTTGAAGCTGCTTTCTTAAACCAGTGGTCCCAAGGAACATGTTGTCATAAGAGCTGGGCCACTGGATGGTCATTCTAACCGTCTCACCTTTGATCAAAGTGACAATGGTAATTAAAAAAAAAAAAAAAAAGCAGGTACCACTTTATTTTCAATGTCCCCAGAGGTAGCAAATCTGTCCTTGATTTTTGGGAATTCAAAGGTCTTTAGGTAAAGCCCTGTAAATACAGTTGAGGTGGGTGGTTCTGCTCAGGGGCAAATCCCTGTGGCTTGCACATCCATTCTCCAGTGACACCATCACCAGGGAAACTCCTTTGAAGGGAACCCATGAATTAGGATCCTTAAATTCTAGCTTTCCTTTTGCCATCTTCACACCTGTGCAGCCCTACACCTTGAGGAAGTTTTTAAAGAAAGCAGCAGAGGCATATGACTGACATGTCCCCACTGCTCAGAGTGGCAGTGGTCACAGGCACCCCCAGTGCTGCTGTCTCCCCGATATCTGAAGTGGGAGGACTCATCATCTGAGGCCTGGGGGTGGCTCTGACTCCAAACCCGGGGACAACTGGCCCAGGGAGGTGCCCCTCATGTGAGACAGAGGGCAGGGGAATGGTGCTATTGGGTGAGTCCTGTACAGCAGTAGCAGCACCCCAGAGCAGACACCCAAGTTGGCCAGGAGGCATGCCACCTGCCCGGAAAACCTGGGCCAGCCAGCTCTTACCTGATGACGTTTTCCCTTGTGGGGTTGGTGGCTACAAATTCTTTTGGCCCAAAAGGCTTTGATTAAAAGGGCTGGGAGGTAGGAGAGAATCCAAGATAGGGCCTCAGGCAGCGATGGGACCAAGCACTGTCATCAGACCCAGGAACTTCTCTGGCTTTTCTTCCCCTCTCGGCACTTCTCTAGAAGACCAGAATGAAAGATGCATGGCTCTGCTCCCGGACAGCTTGGCCAGCCTGTGCATTTACACCTTGGCCCAGTCAGCACTTTTGGGGCCCAGCCCCCTGTGTGCACTAAAGATATAAACACAGATGAGACCAGGCTCCTGCCCTCAGGGCCTTGCTTTCTGGGGGCCCAGACAGACATGAAGGCAGTGGGTGAATGGGTCATACAAGGGTGAGCCATTCAGAGTGACAGAACACAGGGTGCATGGAGGGGGGATCTAGAGAAGGAGATGAGCCCTGAGGAGCTGAAGGGTCAGATCCCATGGGGCTTAGGAGGCCAGGCAAGGAAGTCTGGCTACTATTGAAAGAGCCACAAGGAGTCATAAGAAGTTTAAAGCAGGGGAATGACACAAAGGTGGTGGGTGTTTTAGAAAGCTTTCTTCTAGTCCAGTAGGGAAGAGGGCACGAGCAAGAGGGGAAAGGTGACACAACAGCAGGCTGGCCCAGGGAGGGCAGCAGCCCAGCAGCCTTGTGCTTTGGGAAGAATTGGCCAGAAGATGGAGGCCAAGCCCACAAGGTCCCCTAAACCACCGATGCCTCCAGCTGCATCTCTGGTGGGCTGAGAGGTATGTGTGCCTTGGTAAAAGTTTCTTCATGTACCTTCTGCTGCCACAGAACAAACCACAGAGTTAAACTGGTGGAGATGGAGACAAGAGTGAAGAGGTCCCAAGGAGTGTTAAGGCCAAAAGTCGCCACCTTTGGGTAAAGGTCACCTTGGGTAAGCCAAGGACCCACCTGGCTTCTGAGGTGGGCTAGAGGGGCTGTATAGCCCCCTCCCTTGTCCCAATAAGGTAAAGGTCATTGCCAAGATGACACTAATCTCTTCCTGTTAACATTCCTATGCTAAAACCCTAAAATAGCATTTTCAAAAGAAAGTTAGGCTACCTTACTTTATGTGCCTAATTTAAATGAGGGAAGTCAACATTTCAAGTTCTCATTATGAACTGTAGAATAGTTCTATGACTGATCCACTTCCCTCTTGCCCACCTCTGCTCCCACCAAAAAAGTATTTAGGAATGTTTCCTAAGATTTATGAATGGCGTTGTCAAAACAACCAGACCAAAGTGAAAAATACTAGCCCTGGAGAGGCTGTGGGCACCCCTGTGTTCCTGAAAAATGTTTGAGGATTTCAGAAAAGAATCAATTTCATTACTAAAGAGGCTTTTTAGGAGGAGGCCACTGACCTGGCAGGGTAGAATGATGGGGTTAGAGAAGAAGAGACAGGGCTCTTAGAGGGGGATTGAGGGCCTGGGGACCTGAGCCATCAAGGGAGAGAGGCAGGTTGGAGCTAGGCAAGAGCACAAGCCTGGAAACAGATCCTGGCTCTGGTTCCTGCACTGCCACTCACAGATTGGGTAACCCGGAGGCAAATTTCAGAGGCAACTCTTTGGGTGTCTTCTTTACTCAGCTTTTTAAAAAGTTAGCTGGGGGGTGCCTGTCTGGTTCAATCACTAGAGCATGCCACTCTTGGGTCTCGGGGTTATGAGTTCAAGCCCACTTAAAAAAAAATAAAATAAAAAAGGTAGCTGGAAGGCAATTTGGCAATGTCTACCAAACTTTAGAACACATATACCCTTGGGCCCAGTCATTCCATTTCTAGGTATTTATCTTATACATATAGTCACAAAGTACACAAAGATTCACAGCAATCTTGTTTGCAATAATAAAGAACAAAAAACAATATAAACAAACTATGGCACAGTCACACAATGAAATGCTACACAATATCAAAACAATGAGGGATGAAATGACCTTCGATACACAGTGAAGTGAAAAAGCAAGATGTGGGCAGTTGTAGAACATGCTATATCAAGTAAGTGAAAACAAACAGGGATGGGTATGTTCCAATTTGCATAGATTCTCTCTGGAAAGAAATGCAAAAAGGCAAACACAGGGACAGCCTCTGGGAAGATCTAGTGGCTGCAGTGAAAGAGACTTGCTTTTACTGTGCAGTGTTTGAAATTTTTTTACCATATGCATCAATGCTTTTGAAAAAAAGAATGTGTCAGATAAATAATTAAGGGGTGTCACCTCTTACCCTCCTGGCCCACTGGGCTGCCACGTAGACCAAATGTGCTTGTGGGCTCCAGAGCCCTGTACCACACCTGACAAACAAGGAAATCCCACCTAACTACCATGCAAAAAGAGTGCTCAGTTTTATTTCGGTGCTTCCTCACTCCTCGAAAGCAACTCTGAATCATTCCACTGCAGAGCTGTGAGGAAGAACCACAGAGCTCCCTATGAGCTGTTGGGAGTCTTGTCAAAGTTGGAATCAGACCTCTGGGCAGCACAAGAGGAGTTGCTGGGCAGGACCCTGTTCCAGTGCTCAGCCAAAAGTCAGCTCAGCTTCCTGTGACTCCAGAACCCAAAGGGAAGGTGCATGCAACAGGATGGTTTTGCTCACAACCATCTTTTCTATTTGCTAAGAAAAGCTAGAGGATTTACAGGAATTATTTTCTATGGATATTTCTTTTGCTTTCTTGCAGGGCTTGAACTCATGACCCTGAGATCAAGACCTTAGCTGAGATAAAGAGTCATACACTTAACCGACTGAGCCGTCCTGGCACCCGTCCATGGATATTTCTAAACAACTTTTCCTTGCATCTGCTTTTAAAATAATTTTCACTAAGGGTGCTTGGGTGGCTCAGTCAGTTTTGGCTTGGGTTGTGATCTCATAGTTCGTGGGTTCAAACCCCATGTGGGCGCTGTGCTGACACCATGGAGCCTGCTTGGGATTCTCTCTCTCTCTCTCTCTCTGTCTCTCTCTCTCTCTCCCCTCCCCCAAGCTCGCTTGCTCACTCTCTCTCTCAAGATAAATAAATAAACTTAAATTTTTTTAAATAAAATAAAATAATTTTCACTAAGATTTAACAGATGTCCACTTTAAATCTAAACAGAGGCTGGAAAAAAAAATGCTGCATGGTACACACTGTTTTACAGTGCAAAAAAAGTCATTTATAAAAGAAGTTTTGGGCAAATACTTTATTAAAATTCCCTCCAGGTACCAGAGAAGTCTCTGGCCTTAAAATTCTGGGAAGTGGCTCCAGTTTGACTAAGATATGCACCTCACAACAATGCCCAGAAAATAAATTGGAACTTCAAGCTGTTCTCATAGACCCGTCCAGTCACTGGCCTCAGATGTAGCTGGGCTCTTCACATAAACAACAACACAGAAATCTGATGCTAGAGCAAGAAAACCCTGAAATCTCACTCATTCCTGAGTTGATGTGGTGTGCAAACATTTTCTGTGCCATTCTCCTCCTGAAGCAACCAGTGCAACTGTTTGGGATTCAGGTTTAGCCAGGGAAAGGGGACAAGAAGGAAGGAGTAACAATGGAGAGAAAAAAGGCCAATGAGAGGAGCCAATGGTTGTTGATTTTAACCAGGAAATCAACTCACATGATTGTAGGAGCAAGCCTGGAGGAACACCCACCAAGAAACAGTCGTTAAGAGCAAAGTTGTGACAAAACAAAGTAAGAAAAACAAAAGAAAAAAAAACTAAGCACCAATGTTGCTTTTATTGCAACTCATGGTGATTATCCGTTTACAAACCCATCTTCCATGGTGAACCACCAGTTCCACAAAAGCAAAGACCACCCCACACCTATCTCTAAATCCAGCTTTCCTTCAATAAAAGAAATTAAACCATTTGTTACCATCTCTGCTGCCATCACCCTAATCCAACCCTCCATCATTGCTCCCCTGTAGCAATGTAGTTTCAGTAATAATGGCCATTTGGAGGGAACTTTTTCTGTGTCAGGAACTACTTTAACAGAATGCACTTATAAGCCCTCACAACTCTCTGAGGTAGGTAGGTCCTGTCATTTCAAACTGTTCCCAAAGACCTCCTCTGTCATTGGTCTCGGATGGACTGGTCTCTCACTTTCTCTCTCATAAACAACATGCAGAATAACATCCCCCTTTCACAGATGAAGACACTGAGGCTCAGAGAGACTAAGTTCTTCTAGGAGACACAGTTAGACTGGCAGAATTACGATGGCCCTCGAATGACTTGCTGGTGTGCCCTGTCATAAGGACACTGCCCACAGCAGCCAGAGGAAGGTGAGCTTTTCAAAACTTCAAATTCATCAAAACTTTTCAATGGTTTCCTCCTGCTTCTAGGACAAAGTTGAAACCTCCATCCCATCCTTCAATGCTCCCCTCATCCTTTCTGTTCCTTAATAGTACTTTGCTGCCTTTGCATTTACTTTTCCCTCTTCCAGAAACACCCTTCCCCTACTTACAATTTTGGTTCCTTTCAACCTTCGGGTCTTAGCTTCAAAGTCACCTTTTATAGGAGACCCTGCCAGAATACCACCCCCGCCCCCTCCATGACGTCACCAGAGTACTTATCTCGAGCGAAAATCACACAGTCGTCTATCTGGAGCCTGCCCACCCCACCCCCCTTAATATTCTGTGGGTTCTGGAGATCGTGCCGTTTCCTGGAATCCTCAGTGACCCCGTCCCTGGCACACAGTATTGAGAATACTGTGTATATTGAGTATCTGCTCAATGCAGATATGTGAACCTGATGAATACTAGAAGGAAGCCCCGCGTTCTGCCCTGTCCCTTGAAGCCCAGGCCGCGGGCTCCAGGCCAAGGTGAGCGCAGAGCACAGCCGGGCGGCTGCAGCCACAACCCCGTGGCTCGTGCCAGGTTTCGAGGTGAGAACCGCGGTGGGGGCTACTCACCTGCGCGTCGCGTCGACCGAGCCAGATCGGCCTTGCCAAGGTCACCCGGTAGTTCAGCCCCCGCGCCTGGCCGTCCACCCTCCCACGGTGGCTGCACTTCAGACCCTCACAACGGAGATGGTCCTCGGGACCAGGCGGTGGCGCAGCCCGGAGCGGGGCCCCATCCCGGGCCGCGCGACGGAGGCCGGGCGGGCAAGTCCTCGGGCACCGGCTGAAGCGGGCTGGCTGTACAGCCCCGCCAGGCCAGGCCGAGGCGGGATGGAACTCTTCAGGAGCTGGGCCCGTTCCCCTGGCAACGGCGCGGGCTACGGCGCCCCACAGCGGCCAAACCGCGCTGCGTCACTTCGCGCCGGCACCAAGGTTCGGGGCGGGGCTCACCAGGGACCCCTGGGATCCCTGGAACCCGAGCCTCCGCGTTCCCCGTTCCCTTTCAACTATTGTCCTCGAAAACCCACTTTCCCCCACCCTCACTCCGCAGCTGTCTTCTCGAAATCGTAACTTGTCCCAAACGTGCCCCCCTTCAGTTTCTCCCTGAGACTACCACTGTCGGGGAGACCCCCCAGTCAGCCTGCACACTTTAATGAGTATGTGCTGGGCACTGGGCATACCATGGGGAACACGAGATCCCTACCCCTCAGGGAGATTACAGGCTAAGGGAAAGACAGGTATAGACAAATACACAAATAAATATGCAGGTTTCCCCATAATATAAAATGTGAAGTATAAAAGAAAATATGCAGCACAAAATATCTCCTTTCTATATTTCCTTTAAATTAAGCAGAAATCCTACTGGGAGCCCCCTCTTCCAGACTGGTGGGACATTCAGCCTTGGTCTCTGCTGGGCTCCTATTACCGAGGTTATTCCAAGAACTCAGGATCTCCTGCAATAGCAGCCTGAGAAGCATGCTCTAGTCATGGGTCCTCTCTGGTACTGAGGCCACAGCCATTGTCCCAGCCACAGGACTTCCAGGTTTGGGCTCTAAGGGGCCATGCCTGATGCCCCAAGATTGCCAGGGGATAGGTGCCTGCTTCCCTGGTTGCAGGGCCTGAAGACTCTTCCCTTCCCCTGCCTTGGAGACCTCCCTGCTGGACCCAGCTTCCCTGAAAGCTCCCTCTCCCTTTCTCCTTGGGAACACTGGAAATGGACCCTCCCATGAGTTCAGGCTTTCTCAAAAAACAGGAAGAACCTTTGTCTTCCAAATCTCCAAGGCCCTAAAATGGTGAGCAGCTGGCTGCTATCAGCTTAGAATGGGCTGGACAGAAAACATCCCTATGCCTAAAATGCATGAGCCACATGCATTAACAACTCCTACTCTGCCACAGGCCAGTTGTGAGTCCTTGTGCAAGTGATTGAATCTCTCTATCATATAAATTCTTGTTTCCAGTCCTGATAAACTCAAACTTATTGTGGAATAAATATCTCTGTACTCTGGCCTCACAAATTCAAGATGACTTCTCTTGTTAAGATGTCAATCAAGATGACTCTTACCTGGAATTGGAGAACTTTCGGGTCCAACAGAGATGATGACCTAGAAATCAATGTGGAGGATAAGCCCATATACGCCCACAGGGAGAGGAGGGACCTGAGAGTCACAGCCATCTAGACTTTGGGTCCACCTGCTTCCCAATCACCTCTCCTAGATGTCTCATGGGTATCTAGATGCAACACATCCCTGTATGCCCTCTTTGTCTTTGCCACAAATCTGTTCTTCCCCCTCAGACCCTCCCAAGGGCACCACTATCTACTCAGTCTCCTGGTCCTTGCCCATTTAACCCAGACAGTCCCCAAGACCAAGCCATCCTCCCTCTGAAACATGGCTGGTGTCCATTCTTCCCACTCTACTCCAGCCCAGACCACCAGCATCTTCCTTGCTGATTCTGCCCCAACCTCCTGTCTAACATCTGCCTGCCTACTTCTAGTCCATTCTTCTCCCAGTTTCCAGGTTTATCACTCTTTCTCGTTTTTTTTTTAAAGATTTTATTTTTAAGTAATCTCTACACCCAACATGGGGCTCAAATTTGTAACCCCAAGATCAAGAGTTGCACACTCTACTGACTAAGCCAGCCAGGCATCCCCTTTATCTTTATTTGGTTAAAGTGTGTGGTAGTCTGAACAATGGCTTTTCAAAGATGTCCACATCCTAATCTCTGAAACCTCTGAGTATGTTACCTTACAAAGCAAAAGGGACTTTGATCAAAATAAGGAGCTTGAAATGGCGGTGATTAGGGCACCTGGGTGTCTCAGTCCATTAAGCGTCTGACTCTTGATTTCAGAAGAGGTCATGGTTTCATGGTTCATGGGATCGAGCCCCGTGTCCGGTTCTGCACTCTCAGCACAAAGCCTGCTTGAGATTCTCTCTCTCCCTGTCTCTCTGCCCCTCCCCCCACTGGCTCTCTCCCTCCCTCCCCCTCTCTCCCTTTCTCTCTCTCTCAAAATAAATAAATTTTTTAAAAAAAGAAATGAGGGAGATTATCCTGGATTATCAAGAGAGGCTCAGTGTAATCACAGGGCCTTTATAAGAGGAAGGCCAAAGGGTCAGAATGGAAGAAGGTGACATGATGATGAAAGCAGAGGTCAAAGAGATATGACAACACTGCACTACTGGCTTTGAAGGTGGAGGAAGAAGCCATGAGCTGAGGAATGCAGGAGTCCTCTAGAAGATACAAAAGGCAAGGAAACTGATTTTTGCATAGAACCTCCAGAAGAAACCAGCCTGCTGACTCCTTGACTTTAGCCCCTTGAGACCCATTTCAAACTTCTAGAAATAGAAGATTAAAAATTCGTGTTGTTTTTAATGTGTGTTGTGGTAATAGGTTATTGCAGCAACAGGAAACTAATATAGTGGGTTTCAAGTAGGGTTAAACATACATACATTAAACAAATTAAAGCTGGTTTTATCTGAAACAAAAATCCAGGTGACAGCTCAGATTCCCTCAATGTCTGTCCGAGTGATTCCAGGTCAGGCTGTCTGAGAAAAGGACTCCCTCTGGCCAAATCTGCTTTTTAAAAGCACAGGTAGTTTGATCATGTTCTTCCTGAGTCTGTCAACATAGTGTGGTCCCCAGTCCAGAACCTGACACTGCCTAGGGCCTCACCTAGTAAAGAAAGCAACATGTTGCCTGCTCCCAGGGCCGGCACATGGCAGAGAAATTTTCTCAACATGAAAACACCATCTTATCAGTTGCCTGTGTAAGACACTTCCAGGGCTCCCTTTTGCCTTTGGGATGAACTTAAACACCAAAGCATGGCTTCCAAGGACCTGCTTGGCAGGCTCGTATCCACCTCCTCGTCCCTGCCCTCTCTGAGGATTATGTAGCTCCAGGAACCCACAGCATTTGCTGCCACCCCCAGGGCTTTTCCCACAGGGTTCCCTTTACTTGGAGTGTTGTTCCAGCTCCTCCTGCCCCCTTTGGCCAACTTCTATGAAACGTGAGGCACATTTTTCTGGGACAGAAGTCACCCCCTCAGGCAGGACTTGTTCCTGCCCAGAGCGGGTGCCCCTGACCCGCAAGGCAGGTCTGCCCAGGGTGGAAGAGCCCAGGCCAGGGGGAGAAGAGGCCCCACTGTGATATTAAGGGCTTGCACATATGTGTGTGGGGATTCCAAACTGGTTTACATGACTCCTACAACCGTCGCCAGAAGAGACCTCTGGAGTGGGGAAAAAGCAGTTCACCTCGCCCTATGCTGAACCAGCACCCCAGCCTTAATTAGACCCATTGTATGCATGGGCTCCCTGACACTTGTCACTTGTCCCAGGGCAGATCAGTAGTTGCCAGGCTTCAATCCCAGCTCTGCCAGTCACCAGTTGAGCAAATTTCTTAACCTCTGTGGCTCTCAATTTGCTCCTTTGTGAAATGAGGGTAACAATAACTACTACATGAGGATGATGAGGGCTGAAAATGTGCTCAGACTCCTAAAGCACACAAGTTGGTAGTAGACATTGATACATATAATCTCGACCTTGTCTTTCCACCAGGAAATGATGCTATCCATTTTATCAACTAATGAAATTAAATTTTAATTGTGAAACTGGCCTGGGTGGGATGTGGTCAGCCACGGCTCTTGTTCTCTGGGTTCACTTTGTCTGGGTCACAGTACCCTTTCCAATGGACACTTGGATGAGTTGGCCCATTCCACTTGGCTTGTCCCCATGGCCACCAGCATTTCTTGCCCTGGCAAGCTCAGTGGCCTCCTGACTGGTCTTTCTGCCTCTACTGTGGGTTCCCCACCCCCATCAGTCCATTCTCCTCACAGCTTGTGACTGTCAGAAAAAAAGGAAAAGAAAAGAAAAGAAAAAAAGTGCCTGATTATTTTACTTCCTGCTTACAATCCTCATGACTCTCCCTGCTCCCCAGGGAGCAATATTTCCATGTACCATGAAATTAGAATCTAAACCTCCTCCTTACAGCAGCCTCCAAGACCTCCTGTGCCCCCTGGCTCTGGTTGACCTCTGTGGCCTCATGGCCTCCTTTTCCTCGAAGGACCAGGCTTGCTGTTATAGTAGGGCCTTTGCGCTGATGCTCTTGCTACCTGGAACATCACTTCTTTTGGGAAAGCTTTCTCTGGCCCTCAGAATAGAAGAGGCTGTTATTCCCATAGCACCATGGGACTCTGGCTTCTGCTATCAGTGGCTTCTTGATTGTGTAGTGATCTGATTAGGGGCTGTCCCTCCAGCTGGCCAGAGAGACCACAAGGGGAGGAACAATGTTTATCTAGCTCACCATGGCTTCCCTAGCACAGAGTCTAGAACACAGTAAGCACTCAGTAGATGTTTGATGAAGGCAGGCAGGAGTTAGGAAGGAAGGAAGGAAGGAAGGAAGGAAGGAAGGAAGGAAGGAAGGAAGGAAGGAAACCATAGTGCTTCTTATAGGAGTTCTTTTGTGAAGCCTTTTGTAAAGTAAATGATACTTGTTGAATTATTTTTGGTGTAAAAATTGACTTTCCTGTATTAAGAGCCACATCCTTTCAACATAGTAAATCTATTTTTTTCCGTATCCCTTGCAAAGCCTTTTTTTTTTTTTTTTTTTTTGCTACACTTAGGACATTTTCCTCCCATTAATTTTTCCTTGTTAAGTGGTTTTTATGACTACTTTGTGCTTTAAGAAAGAAGTACTGCTCGGTATTTAGAACATTCTCTCAGCTTCCTTGGTGAGAAGGTTTTGGCATCTTTCCCACTGTTGACTATAACCAGTGCAGCTTGGAACACGATGTCACCCCTCCAGAACACTCTCGGACCTAGATAAAACTTATTCTGTGTCTCTACTTGGGGACAAGGTGTTTGGAAACAGCACCTTATGCAACCGAGCCGCTGCAGGGCCGTCCCTTGGAGGCAAATGTAATAAAAATCATGGTGTGTGGAAAATGTGCCCACAGAGTCCTAGGAACTAAAGCTTTTAAAGCTTCTCTGCCAGTAATTCAGCTTTTATTTTATGTTTCTTGGAAAACTGAAGGCCTGTATTTACCACATGTGTTACCAAAGATGCAGGGGAGGGTGAGGTAGTGAAAGGTATCTTGGGCTGGTAAGAATGTCTATGGCTGCCTGGTCAAAGCTCTCCTCTTTGCAGCTGACCTCCACTCGGCCCTGCCTGTGCTCCCCAGGGAGGGGTATTTCCATCCATCATGAAATCTATCTCTTTGCTCGCTCACTTCTATGGGGAATGGTATATGCGAGCAAAGTTGTTGGCTGTTGTTACTTTACTTCAGAAATGTGCAGGCCTGAGACACCTGAATTTTTCCTCGAATACTTGAAAGCAAATTATGTGCCGGAACCTCTCAGGCCTGTTCCCAGCGGAATTTCCTTTGAGTGTTCATATCTTGAAACCTTATGTAACCTGACACAATTATCTGAAAGGGCTCAGAATCTAAAAAAACAGCGTTCTGAGCTAGGAATGAAGTTTGGAGCTGGGAAAGAAGTGTTCTCCCCTGCCAGGGGACTGGGTCATACCTCACTATGACAATACCCAATTTACATTCCAAAGAAAAATGCTAAACCCCTGGCACTGTGATCAGTGGGTGTACTTGCTACATCTGTGAACAAGCAATCACTTAACAAGGTGCTCAAGGGACATGACAAAAGTCCTAGACCTGGCTGGTGGTTAAAAATATTTCGATAACCACCTTGAGCAACTGGTCTTCCTGGGATGGAAGCAAGAGTGGCTTGGGCCCTTTCAGGAGATAACTGCCTCCACTGACTCAAAAATCAGCCTATCTGGAGAGTTGGGGTCTCATGCCAGCGGTTAGCACTGCAAATGGAATATATGCACCGGTCTGGAACCCATACTTTCACCAAGTGGTCGGTCAGGGTGATTCTGACTCTTGCCCAGCCCAAGACTCCACCCCTCCAGCCCAACCCCCAACTCTAGGGAGAAGGGGAGAGTGAGGGAGGACACAAACTCTAAATGCAGACCTAAAGTTGGGGCTCCACCAGGGGATGGCCCCGCATTCTCGAAAGCCCTTGACCCAAGAGCTTCTGTTCCCTCTCCTTTTGTTTCACTTTTAGAAATCCCAACCCTGCTCTCCATTTGCATACCAGCGGTGAGAGATCTCCAAGGAGAACAGGCACCACTCATAGGTGGTTGGCTTTTCAAGGAATTTGCTGGAGAAAATTGTAGGCAAGGCTGTGAACAAAACTCCCCTCCATCTGGTTTCAGTTTATTTAAAAAACAACACACACAGGCCTCCCCACCAGCAATCAGAAAACAGCCGCAGCTTCCCCCAGGGGGGTATTAGCCACCAGGGGTGGGGCTGAATTATATATATGCAAATAAATTAAACCAGCTAGCCAACAGCAACTAATTTTTGTATCTTTTGCAGTTGTTCTGCCAACAAACAAACAAACAAACAAACAAACAAAAAAGGGCCTAAATCAGGGGTGATAGAAGCTGTAAAGAAGCAAGTTTCAGAATTAGTTTTAACAACTTGCCTTAATTCTACCATTGGGAGACATGTTTCTAATACAAAAGCAAATAAAAAAAGGTTGTTAGTCTTCCACCTGGGTATTGCCACCCCCCTACGCTTAAGGCCAGGGGGGGCAGTGTGACTGGATGGTTAGGAGTATAGAGTTTGGATGGCTGTGTGACCTATGGCATGTCATTTAATCTCTCTGAGCTTGTTTCCTTATGTATGGGAAGGGGATAATGATAGTACCTGCTTCACAGGGATGACGTGAGCATAGTAAATAAAATAAAGGACAAGCAAACCGAACACAAGGACTGGCATACACAAACACACAGGAAATATGACAGAGGATTATGAGCAACTCAAAGCCACACTGCAGGATCCAAGACAGCCAGTTTCACCTGGAGTCAGCCAAGCTCTCCTGGCAAATGTTCTCAAGTGGGGCTTGCCTTTCCTCCGGAGCTGGTCCAGAAAACCCTTCCGAGCACATTCTCTTAGTGTCTCCCAAACTCGAGGGCCCTAATCCCCAAATATCTTCCTTCAATCCTGGAGACAAAAGAAAAGAAGTTCAGAGGAGGGTGCATGACAGTCTGGAAATACAAGTGATGCCACTGGCTTCCCTGTCTCATCATTCCCCCTCCCTGATAACCAAAGGGCCTGATTTCCAGTTGCACAGCCTAGATGGGGTACCTCTGAAAATAGGGGGATTTCACTTCATGCCCAGGGCATGCAGAGGTGAATCAGCAATCTCCTGGGCTCCCATGCCACGTGAGTGATGTGCTGGAGACCACAAGCATCCAGCTGCCTCTGGGCTTAGCCCTTGCAAGTCCATGAGCATCTTGGGCCCAGTTTGCCCCAAGCAGACCTCTGCTTCTGTCTCTTGTCTTGATGCAGCAATAGGACTCCCAGCCTCCACTCTTCCCCCATCCCCAAATCCATTTCCTGGCCAATTGGGACAGGGATCTCATTTGCTCAAGACCATTCCCAGCTCTCCTTTGCCCTCAGAATGAACTGTAAGAGGCCACATGTGGCAAACGTGGTCCTGCATTAGCACAGTTCTCAAGATCGGAGACTTTGGACTCAAGTAGGCTGAGTCTGAATCTAGGGACTGGTCTAAGATTCAAACTCAAGTGTACCTGAGTTTAAGACCTTGAACAATTTTCTGAGTGTCTGGAAGTCTCAATTTCCTTGAATATAAAAGAATAATGATGATATCTACTACAAAAGGCTATTGTGAGGCCTCTGTATGCAACCTAGGGAGGCCAGTGCATGGAATGAAGACTCAGGATGAGATAGGGAAGGAGTGGCTGCCAGAACTACGGAAGATGGTGACACCAGCTTTGGATAAAGGCCAAGTGTAAGGAGCCTACAGGTGTTCAGGGGAGGCATCCAGGGGTAGCTGGACACACAGGCCTGGAGTCATGAGCAAGAACTTGGCCAGAAAGGAGGGTGGGAGTCACTAGCATGTGAGTAGGAAGCTGAACTCATGGGGCAGGGATGGGGAGAACCTGAGCATGAGGTCTCCACAGCCAGAGGTTTATCCACAAGGAAGAGTAGCTCAAGAAAGAGACCAAGAAGGAAAGCCAGAGAGGTAGGAGGAAACCCAGTAGCAGTGGTTTCATGGCTGCCAGAAGGAGAAAGGGCTTAGAGCAGTGATGAATGACCAGCAGGGCAGAGGCTTCGAGGAAGCCAAGTTAACTATAGCAGATGTGTGTTTAAGGTTTTTGGGGACTAGGATGTCATTCTCTGGTGACCTTTGGCGAGGTTGGGAGGGGGAGATGATGCAGAGCTAGAGTGGGGAGTGGAGGCAGGGAGTGGAGATGGTGATTGTAGACTACTTTAGAGAAATGTAGCTGAGAAGAGGGCAGCACAAGAACAGTGCTGGAGGAAAGTGGTACCAGATTGAGGTGGAAGAAGTTCTCCATTGTGGCTCCCAGTGGGAGAGGCCAGTGGTTGTTATGACACCCAGGGGACACAGCACAGGGCCCAGCACACAGTAGAAACTCAATAAAAGTTTGTTATCTTTGAGGATGGGGAGGGATGGGGTCTGGGGCCTGGTGGGGGTACTGGCCACTGGCAGGGAGAGGGGCTCCACTGCCCTTGTGCTGGGGGGATGGCGGTGCAGTGCCAGGAGGGAGCAGTGCACCAGGCAGGGCCTCCTTGGGACTTTGCTGCCTCTGAGCTGCACCACCGAGGGAGGAAGAGGTAACAATGGAGTCTTGGCTCCAGGAGCTCCAGTGTGGTCAGGGGACAGAGGTTGAACTCTTGGTGACTGCTGCTGGGCACCGGGCATCAGCTTCTGTTCCTCCCATCCTCAGATCCAGCAGTCACCTTCACTCTATCACCCGCAGAGCCGCGCCCTCCTGGAAAAGCCAGCAGATGGTGCCAGTGAGCTGCCAGACTCAGCTTGAGCCGACTGGAGCTAGCCTGCCAGCCACCCCCCTCCCCAACCCCTGACCCTCTAGCACCAGGGGCAATCTAAGGGTTTGGCTCACCAGGTTTCTGACCAAGGTGGGGGGAGGGAGGCGTCAGACTCAGGACTAAGAGAGACTATGGGCTAAGGGCTTAGGGGCGGGGTGGCTCAGGGGCTCTGAACTTCTGGTTGCCCTTCATTCCTCTGCCCCTGCCAGGCCTTGCCTTATCTACTGGGGCTCCTGCCCTCTGCCCCCCCCCCTTCCCTTCTCTTCCCTGGAGGCCCTTACCAGCCCAGACTCCTGGTTCTGGCAGAAGCTGGTTCTCTGCCCCTGGGCAGGCACAAGCTGGCACTAGGCCTCAGACAGGGTTGGGCCAGCCCCTCCCAGTCATGACTGCCTGAACCACCTTCTTTCTACTTCTAGAATGTCTCCGCCTGATGAGGGGTAAGGGTTCAGCTGCTGAGGAGGCTGCAGGGGGCTGCACCATAGATCCTAGGAAGGAAGCCTGGCCTTGGAAGTAGGATGAATTGGGGTGGGGTGGATGGGCACATATAAAAGCATGGCAGATCATTCTGTTCCAAAAGACCCAAATCACATAAGACTGATAGGTCTGTCCAAGGTGGCAGAGAATCCCAGAAGATAAACCGGAAACACCTCTCCCCATCCCAGCCATCCTGTACCATGCAACCAAAGGCAATTCCCTTATACCCTCTCTCAGCAAGTCTTTATCCTCATCATAGCCTTCTCAGTGAGCCAGAATCCTTCATGTTTCCTTCCTGGGACAGTGTAGGATCCTGCTTTTCAGTCTCTGTTCTCACCTTGCTGTCCCACTTCCACTTCCCCTACTTTCAATTCCTCTTTGGGCAAGTGCTGGTACTACCTGCATGGGCTTAACCTTGAAGACTGCCTGGGACCCCCTGCCCCATCTCCTCCTCTCTACCCCCTCCCCAGCTCCAAAGGGAAGCCCTTAATTTGAAAAACCATAACCAGACTTTCAGTAGAGTGCCAGGGTTGTGTGTGTGTGTGGTAGAGGTGGGGGGGAGGGGTTGTCCCACGAATCCACAGTCTACAGATCAGGTCAGGAAGCCAGGCCAAGAATGCTGTGTCTACCTGTGAGCCTGGACCATAGATTCGGGACAACAGGAGTCACCACATTTTGGAAAAGGAATGTTTCCCTGACTTTCCAAAGGATGACCCAGACTGAGGGAGAGTCACCAGAAGCATACACAACACACACAAATGTACTCACACGTACATACAGGGTCATGACACGGGACATGGACACAAGTGTACACAAATACAGGCACACAAGGTCATGTACTCAAGGTAGGCACATCCTCTCCAGGTAAGTCCTGCCTCCTAGGGCCAGGGCTAGCCTGCCATCTGTGCTTATAAGAGGGCACAGAAGTGGCTCTGGGCAATTGAGTCCTCCACCCAGAGCCTCTCCTCTTAAGTGGCTCCCAGCCCCCTCCCCAAGACCCCCCTGGCCCACCAGGGAGCCACGCCTGGGTGGCAGAGAAGGTTTTGGAGGAGGCATTGCCTCAAAGCCCTGGCACAGAGCCTGAGCACCTAAGATAGAGAATGGGCACAGGGCTGGGGGATCCATGACCTCCCAGGACCTAGTGCAGGCATAGATGAGGCACTGGGCAAAGTCCAAAGGCCCACAGGAAGCAGGGACTCCTTCTGCCATGGGCTGCACCTACTGCCCTCAGAATAGGGCCTGGGAGCCAGGTGCTGGCACCAACTCCTAGTGCCTGGCAGAGCCCTAGCATGGATGCCAAACACAGGGTGCCAGACACGGGGGTGGGCAGGATGGGGGGCCGCTGGGCCACACACAAACACAGATCTTCATACATACAGGTAGGGAAATGCACCCACATTCACAGCACTTATTTTATAACCTGGGGAATCATGGGAGTAGGGCAGGGGATTACCTTGTCCTAGAGGCTGCCCTTACTGACTCCCCAGGTGTCCCCACTGGCCTGGTCCTAGAAGTGCCAGTCGGAGGGTGGGCTGGAGGTAATGCAAAGCCTAGACACTTTCTGTGAGCCCCAGCCCCCGCAACACACACACAAACGCACACGCACCTGCACTCCCACACACGTACACTTGTGTGGCAGGAGGAGGTGGGGTTGGTGCATCCCCAGGACTGGGCCCTGAAGGAAAGGGGGAAGGCGGGGCAGAGACTCCCTAGAACCCGGGCAGTCATCTTGCTCCCTCCAGCCCCCGCAGCAAGCCGGTTTTGTGGCCGCCGGCAGCTTAGGTGTGAGCGCGCGTCAGGGCGTGTGTGTGCGCGTGGGACCTGCGGCCGCGCATGGCGTGGGAGTGCGGCGCGTGTGCCCGCGGCGGCTGCTGCGGCCGGGTAAGGGCGGTCTGTTTCCCCGCGGGGTTCCGGCAGGCCCGGAGGTCGCGGCGGTGCTGTCAGTGTGAGAAGCTGAGGGAAGTTGTGCGTGTCCTCAGGTGTCCTGAGCAAGTGTGAGCTGGGTGTGCTCACCTGGGAGCGGCGGCTCAACTGCTCTCGCAGCGTGGGGGTGGGGGTGGGCGCAGGGGTGAGCAGATGCAAAGCACTAGGGCTACACAGACTGGCCTGGTTCCCGGCACGGTCCGCGGCAAGGCGGCTCCCTCTGTAGCAGCAACTTCGGGACTTTGTTCCGGCTTCTTAGAAAGCAGATCTGGCCGCGGGGGCGGGGCGGAGCGGGGGAGGGGGGGCACCTGCCCGGCGGAGGGTGCGGGGTGCGAAGTGGAGGGAAGCCCCGCCCCTGCCCCGCCTCCGCCCCGCCCTCTCCCCGCCCCCGGGGCTCTTTATAAGCTCGGCCCGAGGGCGAACAGAGAAAGCGAGTATTCCTTCCGCCCCTGGCTGGTGTCCTCCTGCACCGCGCGCCCCTAGCTCCGGCCTCAAGTCCCTTTCCCTGCTCCCCAGCCCGGCCCCCGCCCCGCCCCGGCCCAGCCCAGCCCGGCCCGGCCGCCATGGAGCGCTGGCCTTGGCCGTCGGGCGGCGCCTGGCTGCTCGTGGCGGCCCGTGCGCTGCTGCAGCTGCTGCGCGCAGACCTGCGTCTGGGCCGCCCGCTGCTGGCGGCGCTGGCGCTGCTGGCTGCGCTCGACTGGCTGTGCCAGCGCCTGCTGCCCCCGCCGGCCGCACTCGCCGTGCTGGCCGCCGCCGGCTGGATCGCGTTGTCCCGCCTGGCGCGCCCTCCGCGCCTGCCGGTGGCCACTCGCGCGGTGCTCATCACCGGTGAGTGCGCGGAGCGCGGGGACTCCAGGCTCGAGGGCGGGACCAGACACCCAGAGGGCTCCCCTCTAGCGCGCCAAGGCAAGGCGGAACCCCCAGCACAGGAATGGGAGTGTCGTTCTCCCCTGGGTGCCGGGAGCGAGCCAAGTAGGAAGCGCAAGGCACCTCCTTAAGTCCGGGTTAACTACCTGCCGCTGTGGAGTGTTGGAGGGAAAATGAGGCCGGGAGTGGGCAGGTGCGCAGGAACAACTGCTGGCTGAGAAAGGTGGAACCTCCTGGAGTCTGAGGTTTATGCTATGCCCCTCCCCAAGAGAGCAGTCTTGGGGCAGGGGGCAGTGCTCTGAGGGACTGAAGAGGATGGTCACCCCTTGGATTCTGCCCAACATGCCCACGTGGGACGCCTCATCTCCTCTTCCCCAGGGCCAGAGGAAGGCGCTTAGATGGGGAGTTGGGGCACCCACTCCCCCTCCCCCGCCCCGTTTGCTGGGGTCCTTGGAATCCATAAAAGCTTGAGGTCACCATAAGAGGCAGCTGGGCATTCAGCTGCCTCTTAGAATGTGCCACCCACCCCCAAACTGCTGAGGTAGCCTTCCATATCTGCAGCCAGCACACACAACGCCACATTCCTCCTGGTCTTCAGTGCCCAGGAAGGAGGTCGTGGAGAGCTGTACTCAGGTGCCTCTGGTTGCCTGGCAGAGTTCCCTTTGTCTGGAGCAGGGAATAAATCTGTCACCAGAAGGGAGCGGGGGGGGGGGGGGGGGGGGGCCGCACTGAGACCCAGCCGGAAGCGGGGAGGGAGAGAAAGGCCAGGGGGCACTGGCTCCATTGTATGTGTGGGGGGAGGGGCAGCCTGGTCTCTCCCCCCCCAAACCCCATGGCTTTGGACAGGTTCTCAGAGCCCTGCCCTCACCATCAGAGTGGCTTCCCAGAGGTCTTGGTCCAGTAGGGGGCCCTGCATGATCACAAGGACAGACCTGGGAGAATTTCTCAGAGGAGGCCATCCTTGAGCTGGGTCTGGGATGATGAGTCAAGATAGGTGAAGTGTGGAAGGTGTTTCGGATCAAAGTGTGGATGTGGGACAAAGGCTTGAGGCAACAATGAGAGTGGCCTGGGTAGGGGACAGTCAGTAACCAGCCTGGCTGCTGAGGTGTGGTGTGATGTGAGGTTGTTTCCTCAAAAGGGGCCTTGAATGCCAGGCAAGAAGATTGACTGTTGAGGTGGGGTGGGAACACCGGTGGCACTAGGGCTTTGGGTTTCAGCAAGAGGGTGGAGTTAGAGCAGGGGTGAGGTTTGATGAGTGGAACCTGAATTCAGAGTATAGTGTGAAGTTTTAGGGGATTGAGGAAGGAAAGATACAGTGGCCCTCCTGGTCTGAAGCAGGAACTAGGTTACGAGCTCTGCTCCCAGGGACTGGGCAGTTCCCCTCCTGCCGTCTAATTTGTGAGTTGCCTCAACAGTATCTGGGCCATCTGCTGGTAGTAGTGACTCAGTGGGCAGTCTTTCCTGAGATCTCCCCTCAGGCCTTCATGCTGCTGCTGTTACTTCTCCTTGCCTTGAGCTGGAGAGTGAGGGAAGAGGAGGGATGCCTTCTGAGGCTTGGGCTCCCCCATATCTGGTTGTAAAGCCCTGCAATGGGGGAGGGGAAGAGTCCTGCCCAACCCACTCCTGCTAAGCATCAGGAGTAGACCAGCAAGCTTCCCGATGTCCAAACACTCTGCGGTTTCCTCTCTCACTACCTGACTGCAAGACAAATAAGTGACTAGGCCCTGCCTCACCTGCTAAGAACAGTGTCTTCAGCCTGCCAGAGCTGTTACCCACCCCTCCTTGAGAATACCCCTGAGAACCACAGCCCAAGGCTACATCCAGAGCTCAACCGTGGAGTCAGAGTTTGGGCTGAGTGGCTGGGTGCCATGTGTGCACATCTGCTCATGGATGGTGGCTGGGGGTCTCCTGGGAGTGAATCCCTGTGTGAATATGCAGGCAGTTTGGAAGTGTATGTACAGGTGTCTGTGTGCAGATAAACAAGAGGGTGTGCGAGGCATGGGTGACTGTTGGGACTGTAGAGCTGAGGCTCTGGGAGGCCTCAGTTTCCCAGTGAAGGGCCCTCCAGAGTAGGGAGCTTAGGCAGGTGGACACACATGTGCTCACTGGCCTACCCCAGCCAGGCTTGCCCTGGAAGGACTTGTCAGCCCAGCCCAGCCCAGCCCAGACCAGACTGCCTTAGTCTGCAGGCCCCCAGCCACACAAAGCCTAGTTCACAGCCCCTGTCCCAGCTTTGTTCTCTGCCTCAGCAGAGGGGGCGGGGCTGAGGTGGGGAGGGGCTGCAGAGCCTGTCCAGAAGTGAGTGGGACCACCAGGGAGGTAGGCTCCAGAGAGCCTCCTCTCACTGGCCTCCCCCTCCCCTTGCCACCCTCAGAGCCAGGATCTGGATGGGAACAATCAAGGAAGCAGGGTCTTATCAGACCCCCACTCTGGCTCTGCCTGGTGGTTCCACTCTCCACATACCAAACACAGGAAATTAAGTCTCCAAGAGTGGTAACTGACCTCAGGTCACAATTGTTGGGTGTGGGAAGAGATTCAAATGCAGGTCTGTTCTCTTCTCCATCCATCATCTTCCCTGTCCTGGGGGCAAGTGGTCTGGGGCTCAGAGAATGCCCCACTGTTGCCACTGATTGGAATTCCAAGAGTGGGGGTCAGTGGTGAGGTAGGTATGAGCCTCCAGCTTGCCTAGAGCCTGGAACAATAGTAGGGTGCTGGTGGGGAAGGGAGGTGGGGCTCAGGTTGTGATGATGGGAGCAGAGGGCTTGGGGCTTCATCCCAAGGGTTGTGGGGGCCTTGGAAAGGCTTTCAGCCGCAGAGTGATATTGTCAGTTTTGGAAAGATCCCTCTGGCTGCTGAGGTAAGAGAATGGATTCAAGGGGGCAAGATGGGACAGGACCAAAGAGGGGGCTGCTGCCTGGTCCAGGTAAGAGGAAGAAGCCCGGGCAAGGGCAGAGAGGCTGAGCAGTAATACTGCACAGGCAAGCTTAGACCTGATAGCAAAGCAGGCAGGACACCAGGACTGGTACTGGGTCTCGGGCTGACCTCCAGTAGAGTCCTGATCTTACTCTCTGCTGGCTGAATGACTTTGGGAAGCAACTTAGCATTCATAGGTCTCAGTGTCCTCATCTGTAAAGTGGGAATCATTAAGCCATGTTTGGGGTAGCTCTGGGGAGTCAGGGAGGTGACAGCTGTAAGAGAGCTAGTGCTCAGCCAGAGGGGCAAAGCCTACAGAGATGGACCTGGGATGGGAGGGAAGGCTGCTGAAGACTGGGTATCCAGAGGCTTGGATCCTGTATGGACCCTGATGATCCTAGAGTTGTCTCAGGCTGGACTGGGCCACAGTGGGAGTTCACTGGCTGCCCTGCCCTGGCCAGGCTGTGACTCTGGTTTTGGCAAGGAGACGGCAAAGAAGCTAGACGCTATGGGCTTCACGGTGCTGGCCACCGTGTTGGAGTTGGATGGCCCTGGTGCCCTAGAGCTGCGTGCCTGCTGTTCCCCTCGCCTAAGGCTGCTGCAGCTGGACCTGACCAAGCCAGCAGACATCAGCCGAGCACTGGAGTTCACAAAGGCCCACACCACCAGCACAGGTCAGTGGGCCTAGATCCCCCAGGAGAGGGTGTGCTTGGGTGGGTGTGAATGGGCGGAGGTTTGCTGCTGGGCAGACTCAACTCTGAGCTTCCTTTCTTTGTCCCCCTTCTCTGTGCCCTCAGGCTTGTGGGGCCTGGTCAACAATGCAGGCCACAACAATGTAGTGGCCGATGTGGAGCTGTCTCCAGTGGCCACATTCCGCAGCTGCATGGAGGTGAATTTCTTCGGTGCGCTTGAACTAACCAAGGGCCTGTTGCCACTGCTGCGGCGTTCTAGGGGTCGCATCGTGACTGTGGGCAGCCCAGCAGGTGAGTGCCCTTCCCTACTGGAGTAGAAAAGGTGCTGCTGCAGAGCAGGGAGGGTTGCTGGAGCCCCTGGTCCATGCTGAGCTGCCTCCCTCCCAATCCATCCCCAGGAGACATGCCATACCCATGCTTGGCGGCCTATGGGACCTCCAAAGCGGCCATGGCACTGCTCATGGACACATTCAGCTGTGAACTTCTGCCCTGGGGGGTCAAGGTCAGCATCATCCAGCCTGGCTGCTTCAAGACAGGTGGGCATCGAGTTTGGGATACGGTGTGTGGGTGTGTTCATATCTGGGGTGGAGTCAGGTCTAAGGAATGGGCCTGGCTCTGTCTGGAGGCAAGGATCGGTTTTGAGGTAGACTGACCTGAGTCTGGCTTTGGCTTCCCTAAGTGAACCCACCCTGACCTTGTGGCTCCTTCCTCAGAGTCTGTGCAGAATGTGGGCCAGTGGGAGCAGCGTAAACAGCTGCTGCTGGCCAGCCTGCCCCGAGAGCTGCTCCAGGCCTACGGTGAGGACTACATCGAGCACTTACACGGGCAGTTCCTGCATTCGCTGCGCCTGGCGCTGCCAGACCTCAGCCCAGTTGTAGATGCCATCACCGACGCACTGCTGGCAGCTCAGCCACGCCGCCGCTATTACCCAGGCCGTGGCCTGGGGCTCATGTACTTCATCCACTACTACCTGCCTGAGGGCCTGCGGCGCCGCTTCCTGCAGACCTTCTTCATCAATCACTGTCTGCCAAGAGCACTGCGGCCTGGCCAGCCTGGCTCTACCCCAGCCCAGGATGCAGCCCTGGACCCAGACCCAAACCCAGGCTCTTCCCCCATGACGGCCCAATGAGCAGTGCACACAGATGGCCTAGCTGCTCTAGCAGACAAGGTCCCATGAGCCCTTGGCCCTCCCCTGGGCCATTGTGACCCCCCCCAAGTCTGCCCTAGAGCCTGGCCTAAAGGACCCCAGCCCTACCCACTCAGTCATTGCCCCGGGCCAGGCCTGGTGAAGCTGAGGCTTCCCAGTGAACCTCCAGGCCTTTCTTCTGCTTCATGAGCCCACACAGACCCTCCTGGGCACAAGGCTCCACCCTGTAGCTTGGAGAACCCAACTGGATGGGGAGTTTTGTGCAAGACTTAGCTGTAGCCTTTGACAGGATCCCGCAGACAGTGCCTCTGCAAACTAAGGAGTCACTGGGTGGGGTGGGGACCACCCTCAGGATTTTTTCAAGGCACCAGTGCCTCAGTGCTGCGATTCAAAGGGTAAATCCTGTTTCTTGACTGGCTCAAGAATTAGGGTCCCGACCACCCACCCCAAACCCCCCCTAGCCATAGTAGGTTCCATACCCTACTTGCCTGATTGCCACCTTTGAAATAAAGACAAATTTTTATTTCTCCTAGAATGGGGGAGATGCTGTGTTTGGAGGGTGTGACTGTCTGAGTGCCAGTCTGTGACTGTGTGACAGATTGGGAACTGCCTGGGGAACCCCTGGTGGTCAGCATGGGCCAAGGCTCTGGACAAAGATTCTGTGCTTCATACCTTTTCCTGTTCGTTGACTGTGGGCAGGTCATTTATCCACAGGTTTGGGTTTCAGCCTAGTGAAATGGGGGTAATGCCCTTGGACTAGGGTGCAGTGGGGCTCATTGAGGCAAACAGGGAGACCTGTGGCCCGCTAGGGCCAGCACCCAGTTCCACAGCCCTGTGTGAGCCTCCAGTGACTTCCCCCATCCTGCAGAACGTGAAAGCACAGAGAGAGGGCCAGCAAAGGAGGTAGAAAGCTTGGAGTGGGGGTGGCTTGACAAGGATGGCACCCAAAGGAGACAGACAGCCAGGCTTAGAGAGGGCAGTTTATTGTCTCAGAGGGCAGAGCTGAGGGACAGGGTGGCAGAGCTATTTCCCCTATGCCCCAAGGACACACTCTATCCTTCCCCTGGGCCATGGCTCTGCGGGTGACCCACAGAAGGGAGAGGAGGCTCACGCTGCCCCAGGGGTTCTCAGGGAAGCACACAAAGTGACCACATGCTTCTCAGGCGTGTCAGTGGCTGTAAACATAGGGCTGAGGGGGCCTCCTTTTTTCGGGGGGGGGGGGAGTTGGTCCAACCTTGGTAGGGGGAACAGGTGCCCAGCCCCTTTTCAGGCCCAAGAACCATCCCAGGGAGGGTCAGGAATACCGGCAGCCACTAGGACAATGTGCTATCCCCCAGGGCAGGCATGTGAGCTGTGGGCTTGGTCACAGCACACGCAGACACACACACTTGTGGGGAGCCTTGGGCCAGGGCGCTAGAAGATGGGGATGTAGTTGTCAATCTTGGCGCGGTGGCGCTGGGCAATGCACTCGGCAATCCATACGATGTTGCGACATTCTTGCTCCTTGAGCTTCACAAAGGCGTAGAAAACACCAAAGTGGAACTGGTTCAGGAAGGCCAACTTGTTCAGTTTCACCTATAGACAGAGGCAGGCGTGGTGTGCAGGTGGCCATGATGGCAGAGTCAGGCCTGGGCCACCAACCCCTCCCTATGACACGCAGGTGAGCAACCCCTCACCTCATGCTCGAAGAATCGGTCTTCCAGGGTCTTGTCTCCGGGGTTGCTGCCTGCACCCTCAAAGAGCAGCTTATACTCCTGGCCCAGAAAAGGGATGGGAAGCATGAGCACAAGGGCAATGTTGGGTGTGGGGTGGGGATGCAGATGCCAGTATGCCCGCCCATCATCCTGTGGCCAGGGCACTCACCGGGTAGTAGTCGGCCACGTTCTTGACCTGCTCATAGTCATCAGCCCGAGCCAGCTGGGCCAGACCCTCTGGGTACAGTCTCCCGCAGTGTGGAAAGAGCTTGGCACGGTCCTCCTTGGAGAGCTCTGTGCCGAAGGAGTTGATGGTGATGATGAAGGCTCGTCGGTCGGCTTCAAACTGTGGGGCCAGTACACAGGCAAGGCGAGAGGGAGGGGGAAGGAGGCAGCAGCCAGTCAGCTGGCGGGGCTTCCCCCAGGCCCAGGCTACCAGGGACTAGTGGGCAGGAAGGTGGGCAAGCACTCACCTCCAGGATGGGACACATGGCATCGGCTGTGGTCCCGCCCAGTAGGGTGCAGAACTTGTAGAAGGACTCCAGGTAGGCCTGCGCAGAGCATGGGGCTCGCTCAACTAAGGCAGGGAGCTGGGGGACTTGCCAAGCCTTCTCCTCACAGTTGCCTCTTTCCCTCCCCAGTCCCTTGCATGGTGAGTCCATACATCACACCCATCAATTGGCCAGGGCAGCCCCCCATGTCAGAACCTCGGAAACATCTGCAAATTCCAACTATTAATCAGTTGGCCGGCTGCCTCACTGCACCCAGGAGCAATAGAGCAATTTCTGACCTACTGACGGCTTCATGGTGCAGTGCCCCCTACGTGCCCTTATGTCCTCATCCCGCAGAGGACCAGGCTCAGAGAGGGGGTCTGTCTGCCCCCAGCTGCTCTGCCTGCCTTTCCCCCAAACCTCCCCTCCTCAGCCTCAGAAAACTACATGTTGATGGGCTAGTGAAGGAAGGTTACTCCTGAGAGTTCATGGAAGTGGCCTGGACTGGGTGCCCTGGCCCCTCTTGGCACCCCACCTCACGGAACTCCTTCCATCCCCCAAGCAGCTCCCAGGCATCATGAAGCAGGAAGCAAATGTCAGCTCAGTTCCTGCTGAGGAATGGTTATTGCCTGCACAGACGTCAGCCCTGCAGTGCAATGGCTGGACACATGGGCTGTGGTGGGAACGAGCACTTCCTGCCCAGGCAAACTGGATCTTCTGGGCATGAGGAAAAGACAGGTCAGCCCAGTCCCTCGTTTCCTCCCAGTACTCACTCATAAAAGTGGCTAGGCACAGGTTTCCTTCCCCAAACCTCTCTGTGTCAAGAGAGGGGGGGATGGTCTTGTGGCCCCTCTGGGGAACTCCCTTCACTCAGATCCTCCTGAGTCCCTTCTGGTGGCATGGTCACAGGGACTCTGGCTCCACAGGCTAGAGATTATTCTTCAGAGTTGGGGCTGAAGCTGAAGCTTTCAGCACCAAGGTCTGATCGCCAAGGTTCAGAGACCTTTCTACCTACCACAAGCTGACTTGGGCCACAGGCTTTGCTCCCCCAAGGGAGGAGGTGAGATGAAACCCAGGAGTCCACGAGCACAGGCATAGCCTGGCCAGCAGCACTGGGCAAGCTGTGCTCAGAAGGCCTGTGGTGACCAATGAGGTCACAGGAAACAAAAGTCTAGAACAGGTCAGAGAGGAAGAAGCCTGGAAGGGGAGAGTGGACCCCAGCATAATACATCCCTAGGAATCAGAGGGCTTGGGTGGTAGAAACAGCTGCCAATCCTACCATGGCTCACTGGTAATTCAGTCCCTCTAGGACTGTCCCCAGCCACTTTCTTCCCCATGGCCAGGCCAAGTTCCCCATGGCCTGCCCAAATCTCGAGGCCTGCCCTAGTGGGGCCTGCAGTTCCAATCTGTGGGGAAGCCACCAGCCTTCACTGAGCTATACCAATCCCTGGAAAGGCTGACCCTAGGCTCAGAGGAGATGATGGGATGGGCTCAGACTCTTCTGGAAGTTAGGGCAGTTGAAGAAACTGGCAAGACCTCAAAGGCTCAGGTACCAAGGTTGCCTCCCCATCCCCACCCTGTCCCCTGGAGCCTGCTAGTCCATGGCTGCTGTACCAGCTGCCTACAGTTCCTGCCTGCCAGGCGGCTGAGGGTCCATCTAATCTCCCATCTGTGGCCACTGGGCTGGGAAACTGCCTGTCGAGCGGGCAGTCTTGGCATGGCGCCCTCAGCCTCGGATCAGTGTTTACGGAGCTGGTGTCCGGGCAGCCCTCACCAGTGACTCCAGCTAGAACCAGTCAGGCCCGGTGAGGGTGTGGGTGAGGCTAGGGGGACAGCCGCACCCCTCACCCTGTCTCAGGGCAGGGAACCGGCAGCAGGCCAGTTGGGCGGGCAGGAGCACTCAGAACATGTGCGCATGCACATTCTCGGCTGATTGCCTGGCCTGCCTCCTTGTTAGCGGGGCAGATGAGAGCACGTGCTTTGCAAACAGGCTGAGCCAGGTGTGATCCCAGTGCTGCCAGAGTATAGCAAGTGGTTTCAGGAAACCCACCCTGCTTCTTTGAGCCCTTAGTTTTCTCATCTTACCAATTCAGATATTCATGCCTACCTAGCTCCTAGGGTGATCCTGACGATTAAAGAAGTTGACGATCTTCCTACCTCTAGTCTCTCCCCTCTACTCCATGCTCCACACCATAGCCAGAGGGGGCTTTCTGATGATACTCTGCCCTGTTGCAAACCTTTATTGGCTGACCCTGCCCACAGGATACAGTTCAAACTCTGGCCTGGCACTCCAGGCCCTCGGTGACTTCATCCTGTGTCTGCCTCTTTTTCCAGACCTGTCTCCGGCTGTCTATCTGGAACCTGCACTTCCATGGCAAACTGCCTGTCACTTGGCCCATGCTCCATGCTTTCTTCTGCATGGGCTGTTCCCCTGCCCACACCACTGCAACATATGCAGTCTCCTCACCTATTACCAGACCTCCCCTTGCACTCTGGCCCAGATTCCTGGAGGGAGACTGGAGGCCTAGCCTCTCAGGCTGCAGCTGAGTGTCAGCCACCTAGCTCCAACTCAGGCAGGAGAAGACACTCAGTATAAAGATCTGATTGCCAGATGTTCTCAGGGTTAGGTCAGCAGGGCCCGTGACTTAGGTTATACTCAGTCCCCCTTCAGGGCCTGCCTATTGCTGATCCATGTTCCTGGCTGCAGCCCATCAGTACCTCACTGTGCCCAGAGCCTAGTCTGTCCCAAATGTCCTTCACTGGTCCCTGGCCGGCCCCCTTCCTTGGCTCCCAGCCCTGCTCCTAATCTCTTTGGGCCAGGGCAGTGCTGACCCAGGAATCCCAAGCTCACTCTGTCTCCAGGGGTCACCAACCTGTGCCATAGTCAGGGGTGAAGCAGAAAGTGGTTAAGGGATAAGGATGCTGTGACGTGGCACTGGCTCTAGGCCTAGGAACCTGAGAAGGATGTGGTGACCTGGCTACACCTGGCTGGGTCCCTCCCCCCATCATAATAAGCACACTGTTGCCTCTGCTCAAATGCCTGTCCTTGCTGGCAACAGTCTAGGTGGGGTAAACCTGAAAGCTATGATCTGGGTGGCGGCCCCGTGACCCTCCTGGATGCAGGGGGAGTGGCCATCCAGGAGCCAGCTCTGACAGGCCAAGCTGTGGGGCACCAGCCACTCCTGCTGATCTTATCAGGGCCTGCCGCAGGCGCCACGAGATGGAGAACCTGTTCCATGCAGCCTGTGCCCATCATGGGAGCCAGAAAGTGGCTAAGCCTGCGGATAAGGTTAAGCCTGCGGGATAGAAGCCTGGTGCAGCTGCGTCCCGTCCCAGCACCCCACATAAACCATGAGCCCACCATACCATGGCCCCACCCCTGCCCACAGGCCAGCCCCCACCTCTGATGAGGGCACTACCTTGTAGAGTGTGTTCCGGATGATCTCGATGTTCATCTCATCAAGGTCCTGCTCTGAGATGCAGTCCTGGAAAAAGGCCGCTGGGAAAGAAAGACGTGGGGGTGAGGGTGGGCGACTAGATTCAGCCTAGGCAAGAATCCTGCTGCTGTTTAACCACCCCTGCAGGGCAAAGAGGGCCCCTGTCACAAGGCCCAGCTGGCCAGGGGTTGGGGGGCCTCCCGAACCAGCCTGGGCAATTGCCTTGCAAGTGGCAGAAGCAATACACTGGGCCATGTACACTGACCTGAGCTTCTCCTGCATCCTTGCTCCTAAAACTGATTTATAAAGGAGGCGGCCAGCCATAACATGATCTAATCGCCTCTGGGGCAGACCCAAGCTCAGACCATGCCAAAGACAGACTTGCATAAGAGGCCATGACATCCTCCTTTCTTGAGGGGCAGCTGTGGATTTGGGGCCTGATGCCCATGTATCTATAACCCCCAGGGGGGGCCTGGGGCCCACATTTGGAAAACCAGCCTACTTCTTAAGGAATGAGCTGAGTGGGCCTGGACCAGGGACCCAGAGGGCCACTGTCAGGCTGAAAGTAGAGGCCAGAACAGAATAGAGCTCCCTCCCCTGACAGGGGCCCACAGACTCTCTAGTCTGTCTCTTCTTTAAAGATGGAGAAACTAGGGGGAGAGAGGGAGCAAAAAAATAAAATAAAATAAAATAAAATAAAATAAAATAAAATAAAATAAAATAAAATAAAATAAGAAATAAAATAAAATAAAATAAAATAAAATAAGAAATAAAATAAAATAAAATAAAATAAAATAAAATAAAATAAAATAAGAAATAAAATAAAATAAAATAAAAATGGAGAAACTGAGAAGCCACAAATAGCCCAGAACTAGCTCAGAGTTACTGGAAGAGTCTATGGCAGATAGGCCTAGCAAGTAGGGCTCAGGAACCCTTGTACAGGAACAAGTGCAACTTAGAACCCAGTGTTTAGGGGCGCCTGGGTGGCGCAGTCGGTTAAGCGTCCGACTTCAGCCAGGTCACGATCTCGCGGTCCGTGAGTTCGAGCCCCGCGTCGGGCTCTGGGCTGATGGCTCAGAGCCTGGAGCCTGTTTCAGATTCTGTGTCTCCCTCTCTCTCTGCCCCTCCCCCGTTCATGCTCTGTCTCTCTCTGTCCCAAAAATAAAAATAAACGTTGAAAAAAAAAAATTTAAAAAAAAAAAAAAAAAAAAAAAAAAAAAAAAAGAACCCAGTGTTTAACCCTGGAGGCTTCCTGGAGGTGGTGCTCTGAGGACAAAGATTGTGGCTACGAGGGCACTAGCTGGTGACAGCCTTAGTGCCTTCTCCCCAGCCTCCAAGATAGGCAGGAGCCAGCACTGCCTAGGTGGGGCCCTGCAGGAAGCTCCCAGTTCCCCTTCCTCTCTTGGCCTCTGACACGAACCCTGCATCCTGCCGGACACTGCCTGACCTGGCCCCTGGGACCTGTTCTGTGGAGGCAAGTGAAGCTATTTGCTTCCCTCCTCTGCCTCACAGGCAGCCAGCCACTCTGGTCCAGCTTGGGGCCACAGTGTGTTCGAGTCCCAAGACTCTGAGGGACCTGGGCCTCTCCTCACTCCATGAGCTCAGCCTTTCTCTGCATTCTGAGAAATTGGCCAGTTTCACAAAGTTACATGGTCTGAATCAGGCCCTGGTGGTAGTCTGTCTAGCCCAGCAAAAGCAACAGGAAAGGAACTGAAGGTAGGGCAACAGAATGGGAGGGAAGTTAAGGGAAACATAAAGGTAAGCAGCAGGGGCAAGCCTTCTTTTATGGCTCAGTATCACCCCCCCACCACCCAGGGGTCCACAAACCCCACACTTGGAGGCGGTGTCCACCTCCTCCCCCCTCCACCCCAGTGGCTCACCCAGGGGCGTGTCCACCAGAATGGCATTGTAGAGCTCGGCAGGTGTCTGTGCAATGTTCACAGCCTCCATCTGCTCAAAGCTGCCTAGTGGGTGGCACTTGGGCACAAGTTCGGCGATAGACCGCTGGTGCAACGTGCCCGTGATAAGCAGGATTACGTTGTCAATCATGTAGCTGTAACTGCGGGAGGCACACAACAGCAGGGGGTTTGGAAGTCCTGGCCCAGCACTGTGACCCTGCCCCCACCCTGCACAGGCCACCCTCAACAAAGAGCACCACCTCAATGGTGTTGCTGACCAGCACCACTGGTTCACCTCCCTGCCCGGTTGCAGCCCTACTCCAGCACCAGGAGTCTGAGACATACACAGCCCCTCCCTTGGGAGTGTGGCACAGATTCATGCCCCTTGAGTGTCTGGGAAGAGGTAACTACCCCACGGTGTGAACAGAGTTCTGGCAGGGAACACAGAAGGAGGTGCAAGGCCAGCCTGGGGATGAAAAAACTGGGAGATGTAATTGTGTTCTGGGAAGAGGGAACAGTGTGTGCAAAGGCCTGGAGGCATTCACCGAGTGCCTGCCGCATTCGAGGAACTGAGCACAGTTCAGGGTTGGCAGAAGGAGGGAACCAGGGCAGTGCTCCTAGCTTGCTGGGGCCTGGTCGCTGGTCCTGCAGGCCAGGCTGAGGGTCCTGACTGTATTTTGAGCACTAGAGATCCATGAGCAGGATGTAAGCAGGGAGTATTACAGTCCTGTTAGAGTCAATCTGGCTGCTGGGTGGGGATGTGGGGAGGGGGAGATGGCAAGGGGAGGAAAGGCTGAAGAGTAGGGTGGGGAAAAGCCAGAGAAAAAGGGAAGGCCAGAAAGGAGCTAGCGGGAGGGCCCCTCTGGAGTAAGGCCCCAGGTCAGGCAGAGATGGAACAGGTAGATAGCTGCCCTGCACAGTTCCACTCCAAAGGCAGAGCACCGCCTCCTTCTTCAGCTGGAGGCCTAGGCCAGGTATCCGCGCAGGAGGCCTAGAGGGGACCCAGAGGCCTGGATAGGGAGGCTGGGCTCAAGTTGTCCTAGGCCTAAGCTCCTTGGCTCTCCGCTCTGGATAGCACATGAGCAGCAGAGGGGGCTGTGGAGCTGGGGAGGGTGGGGCTTCCCGGTTCAGACTTGGCAAGGGGCAGGGCAAGCTCTGCTTCCGAACTTTAAGACAATGGCACAAAGGAGCCGGGGCAGAGCTCTGTCTAGTCACCTACGTGGGAATGGGGTGAAGCCAGGAGCGGCGGCGGGGGGGGGGGGGGGCAGTGAGGAAGGCCCCAGGCACAGTCAGGTGGCATTAACCACAACATTCCTCCAGCCTGTCACCAGTGATGAACTCAGGGTACACGAGTGGATGAGGCCTGTGGGGAGGGGCACCACTGAAGGGTCAGAGCTAAGGTGCAGGCTGCTGCCCTGAATGGGCACTTAGCACAGGACTTGCCCTAGTTTTTGGGTGGCCCACAACTAGGCCCCTCTCCTGGGAAAGTGTTTTAAGCACCCAACGCTGAGGCTGTCCATGGAAGACCCCTGGTGGGCATTGGCCCTAAATACCAAGGGAAGAAAGGGAAAGGGGTGGCCCAGGCCTCAACTCAGACGGCCAGCTATTGGGGGAGCTCCCACAAGGCCCTCCAGGAAGGCGACAGGAAGAAAAAGCCACAGCTCCAGTCCTGACCTGACCCCCTACTCCCCCTGCTTGCTGCACCCTCCCCCAGCTCCCACCAGCGCCTTGCTGTGACCTCTGCTCTCCTGGGCTTGGGGCCAGGCAGCTGCCCTCTCTCCGCCCCCAAACCGGCTGGGTCAGTGACAGGATGTGCACTGAGAAGAGACAGGCCCTCCCCTTCTCAAACTGAGGGCTTCAGGCGGGGCCCATTGTAGCTGCAAGGCAAGAAGCCCAATGGCCAGCCTTCTGCCCCGAACCTGACAGAGCTGGCAGAGCAGAGGGACCTCAGAAAAAGCTCATTAGAGTTCTGGGCCTTGGCCTCCAGCCAGAGCCTGCATCCCCTCCACCCTGGACAGCATCCCTTGTTCCCAATGCCTCCAGAATCTCATGTACCACAGGACCTGTGCTACATGTCACTTCCTGCAGCCCTCTACCTGCACCCCAACCAGCCCCACTCCAGTCTTCCTGTTCTCTGAGACAGCCACAAAGACTCCTGTCCCCGGCCTGAGGATGCTCTTCTCCACTCTCACAACCTTGTGGACAGGGACAGAGAGAAGGGTACCCCTCTTAGGCCTATACTATCTGATTGACCCCGCGGCCACCAGCATCACCAAACCCAGTATCCAAGGAAGAGAGAGTATAGGCACTCGGCCCTGTCACACCATCAGACAGATGACCTCCATGTCCCATTTCTAGGGTCCCCATGCCCTGGCACTGCACTCCCCATCTATCTCTGTCTTTTCAGAGGTATCCCCACAAGCCAGTTTTCTTTCTCTAAATCTCCCCACTCCCTCTGCTCACAACCCAGGGTATTCGTTTATGTTGGGGATGGGGCTGGAGGCAGGGCTCAGGGGAGGCCCTGGTACTCCTCAGGGTCCTGGCCTGGACTTAGAGGAGAGCCCGTGGGAAGACTCTACCATCTGGCTTTTCTGTTGTCCCTCCAATGATGTGGAACAGGCCAGCTATGAGTCACTTTTCAGCCTTGACAGCAAATGTCGGGGCCAGTAGTAGTACCTCCTAGCTGCCCCCAGCCTCTCCTGCTAGAAGTCCAGTCTGGGTACCAAGGAAAATGCCGAGCCAGTTAAGGGCCACTTACGATCACATACTCCCAGCACCTTCCAGGGCCCCCTTCTAACCCAGTCTAGGCCAGCACTGGATAATCCTGTGCCAGACCCAGCTCTTCCTTCTCCCTGAGTCAACTACGAGGTTACTGCAGAAGCAGCCCCTGCTTTTCTCCCCAGCCCAATGAGAGCCCAAATCTTCTTTCCTGGGAGAAAGGAAGCAGGGCAAGCCTGGCAGAGATGGTGCTGGCTAGGCTGTTTGCTTTTCCCCCAAGGCCAAGGCCTTCAGCAGACAGGGACATCCTCCTCCTCCTCGCCTGGCTTGAGCAGCTGCCTCCCTGCCCCCAAAAAGCCACTCCACCAGTCCTCCCCTCATTTGGCCTCAACAGCAGAGAATGAGGTTCCAGCTGGTCAGCGTCTCCCTCCAGAGGAAGACAGCTGGGGAGTGGACAGGCGGCTGCCCGCCAGGCCAAAGAGGCCCTTGTGGGGTGGGAGTAGGGAGTCTGTATTCCTCTACCCAGAGGCCCTCCCTCACCCTGTGCCTTTAAGACTCAGCTTGGGCCCATAGAAGTCTCGGGTTGGGGTTTAGGAAGCCCCTTCTTCCAAGAAGTCTTCAGAGCCCCCAGCCAAGCCCCATTCTTCTGCTGTGCCCTTTGGCGCCACCTGCTGGAGAAGCATGGCTTGCTTCCACATTCTTATCGTCTTGGCGCCGGGGGCTGGCCTAGCACTGGTGAGGAGGCCAAGATGACTAGGTACCTCTGCCAGTCTGTCTATCCTACAGCTCCCAGCAGAGGCTGCTCATAACAGTATCTGTGCTTAATCACATCAGAGTCCTGCAAAGCCCTGCCTAGGGCAGAAAGGGAATAGAGATATTAAGCTATGGCCTCAGCATACAACTTGCCAAGCCTCAGTTTCTCAGTTTCTCAGTTTTAATCAGGATAACTAAAATGCAGCCCATAGCAGAGCTAGTAAGGCCCTGACCTTCTCATTAAAATCCTGCTCTTCCCCAGAAGCCTGATTGGGTCTTCCCACTTGACTTAAGCCTTCTAGGCCTTAAAGAGCTCCTGTGTGCTCTCCCTTAGTCAGTGTCACTGCTGGCTCTCCCGCAAGGCAGGAGCCAGGTCTAGCCCATGACCCAGAAATCATGGCAGGCCTAGAGCCCCAGCCTGTATAGACCGTGCTATGACCCAAAAACAGTGGATGTAGAGAGAGAGGGCTAGAGGACCAGGATAAGGATAACCACCATGCCTCTGCAACCCATGGTACAAAAAGTTCTGGGGAGAATGGCAGGTATGCTAAAAGGCCTATGGGGCACTTGAGGCCATTGTCCTGGGACAAAGCTGCCTTCCAGCTACCCACTCCAGGTTGGTGGCACTGGAGCCCCTGGTACATAAGAAAGACTGGACTTCACCTCTCCCAGATGATGCAGGTTACCAAGCCCAGGTTCTGCTAATGGGTACCAGGCTGCTGCACACTGGGGATGGCTCATTCCTTTAAAGACAAGGGCCTTTGGGGCCCACCTGAAAATCCCCAGAGGCCAGACTCACCTCTCCCACACGCACCTCTCCCAACTTCCCTTTGAGAGCCTACTTTCCTATGGGAAGCCATCATGGAATGGCCTAGATCAAGATCTCCCCTCCAAAGCCAAAAAAACCCAATAGAGGCTCCATTCCAAGTCACACAGCACGTTAATGGCTACGTCTGGAAAAATCCTTGGTATAGTGACATATTACATGTTACTGCCGTGAAATTGAACTGAATTATCTAAAAACTACATGATTGATGACAGCTTACTTCACAGACTCTCACTCACTCAAGGCCTGTTTCCTCCACACCAGGCAGTGCCACCCACTCTCCTGAGCAGTCTCTTTCACCCCACCTGATCCTTGAGTCCTCTTAATGCCAGGAAGCCTCCTGTGACCCTGGATCCATTTGTAGCAGCTGCCCACAGGCCTCTCCAGGAGCTGTCTACACCACCCCTGACACTCATCCCATTGCATTCATGCATCCCCCTCCCTCCTGGCATAGGGCCTGGCCCAGAGCTGATACTAGTTGTGTTGGCTGAAGGCTCGCTGGGATCAACAAAACCACTGGACACTGTCTTTCACCATGGGAGGGCAGAAAAGACCTTCATCAGCTTCTGTCTGCACACCTTTAGTGACAAGGAACCCATCACTTCCTGGGAAATCCTGTTCCAGCAATCCAAGGGCAGTTCTATGGGCTACTAAGAGGCTCTGAGGAACAGAGCTAAGTTGACCTTTTGTGGTAGTCCCAACCTCCAACCCAGCTGGGCCAGCTTTGTTTGTGGCCAGCAGTGATGGCACTGTTCCCTCAAGTATTCACACGCAGGATGGAGCCATTAGCTGACGCCTCCCCTACCTGGGGGAACCATGCTCTCCTCTCTAGTTACATTCCTCTGGACATCCCTGGGGTTTGAGGCTCAGGACATGTATGGTTCCCTCAGTCCAGAATCTCCCCTTCCCCAATTCTTCCTTAAACAGCTCCTCAGCCACATAGCCACCTCCTCAGAGAAGCCAGCTATGAGTTCCAAGCCCTGGCCCTGACGGAAGAGATTCCCTCTTTCTGCAACACTGCGGATGACCCAGAAAGGAGGAAGTGGAGGAGGTGGAGGGGAGGAGGAGGAGCAGGCAGAGAGTTAAGAGTTAAATGGCAGAGAAGAAGGAGACTGCTGGAGGGTGGGAGGGCTGTGGCTCCTGATTAGGCCTGCAGACCTTGCCGCACAAAGCTCAGTGGTGACCTTGGTCAGGGCCTTTGCGGTGGAGTGATGGGACAGCTGGGAGCAGACTGGAAGCTCAAAGGATGGGCAGGCGTCGGGGGGGGGGGGGCGGGGGTGAGAGAACACACAGCGAACGTAAAAGCGCAGGCCCTAGGAGACAGTTTTGTTGGGTTTTTTTGTTTTTTTTTTTAACGTTTATTTATTTTTGAGACCAAGAGAGACAGAGCATGAACGGGGGAGGGTCAGAGAGAGGGAGACACAGAATCTGAAACAGGCTCCAGGCTCTGAGCTGTCAGCACAGAGCCTGACGCGGGGCTCGAACTCACGGACCGCGAGATGATGACCTGAGCCGAAGTTGGCCACTTAACCGGCTGAGCCACCCAGGCGCCCCCCTAGGAGACAGTTTTAAACAGTGTGAGAGATTTGCACTTGTTCAGTTGTTGATGGGAAGAATCTGAAAGGGACGGTGGCTGCACAGACAGAACAGGTGAGTGGCCACTCAGGGTCCAGGGAGTCGGGTAAGAGAGCTCAGGACTCTGGCAGAAGGACCCAAGAGAAGGAACCTTTGCCATCAGATCAGGGTTGGGGACACAGATGCGGTGCTGGAAGGTGACTGGTTTCTACTGTCTCTGTGGAGGAGGAAGGTGGGCCATCTGCCCAGAGACAAGGCTGGGGGTGGGAGAGAGGTAGTATTTAAAATGGTGAAGTGGTCTTCCCAACCTTGGTGGGGGGGCTGCAGGGTGCTGGGTAGGGAGAACAAATGGCCGGCTGGGCAAAGACAAGCCGAGGCCAGCTGCACTGGTGAGCATGCACGTCTGGCAGCAGGGATCACCGCTCAAGGCCGGCTTCCCCAGCTTTGCTCCAGGCTGTGGAGGTGGGGGAGGGTGCCTCCAGGCCGGAGGCTGCTGGGATTCCTCCAGGGCTGGGGGGCTGCCAGCCAGGGCGGGACTATAGGACAGGCGGCCAAGAGAGCTGCGGATGCTGGCAGAAAAGTACTCAAATGATGGACCAGGGAACCTCAGCTGGGGAGGGAGGAAAACGAAGACAGAAGGGGCAGCAGGAGAGGAAGCAAGCCCCAGCGTCCTGCTGAGTCCGGAACCAACGTCCCTCAAGGGACTGAGAGTGGGCTGGAGTGCCTGAAGGCTGTGGGTAGAGAGGGGGTGCCTGACTCAGCGATTTCGGGGTGGAACAGTTCCAGTAGTGACATGGCCTTGGGTAGCCATCAGTGGGGGTGGCTGAAGTGGAGAGCAGAGGAGCGGGTCACTGAAGATGACGAGGTCATGGTACGAGCAGCCACAGGCTCAGACAGGCTGACACGTGGCTGCTGAGCTCTTCCTGAGTGAGGGCAGGAGTGAGGAGCTGGGAAGACTAAGCCACAATCACCCATGAATGGAAGGGGCGGGGAAGTGACAGCCTGCCACAGGATAGTGCTTGGCTGCTTTAAGCACGCTTGGTGCTTGCAGCCAACCTCCAGCAAAGAGCTGGCGGCTATGCAGCCTCAGTCACGCTCAGAGCCCTCTCCAGTTTCATGGCCTGGCAGGCTGAGACGAAGCCTCTAAGGGCACCAAGAAAGGCCAGGAGCTAGCTGCACAGGCAGGTGGCCAAGTGGACAGTGAGATGGATGACAACTGCCCTCTGACCACTGGCATGGGTCAGGCCTCCTCTGGCCTGCCTGGCTGGCAAGGCCAGAACATTCACCAGGAAGCTGAGAGAGCCTTGTGCAAATAAGGTGAAGGCTGGGCTCTGGCAATAAATTTGTTGCTTCCTGGTATGTCCCCAGCTCTGGCCTTGAGGCAAGGGATACACAGGCCCAGGCCAGGAGCTAACACATGGGATACTTCGGTGTGACCCCCATCTCAGCAGCACAAGACATGCCCCATCTCTGGCCTCCTGCCCCAGCAGGACTATGTAGTCTATACCTTGACCAGAGCCAAGGAGGTGTAATTACAGGCCCAGCCAGGACAGCAGGGAGGCCCCCAGAAAGGAGGCCTGTAGCCAGGAAAGAGACTGCTTCCCAGCCTGGGTAAGTTCCCTGAGCCCTTCAGGGGTCCCAGCCTGTGGCCTCTACCCAAGGATGGATCCCTTCTGGCTGCAGTCTCCACTTGAGCAAGTGGATCTTAAGTAAGTGGCTGCTGCTTGCTGGGGGTGGGAATCAGGACAGGCAGGAAGCACCCTAGTGGGGCAGGTGTGCCAGTTTTCCAGGAGGAGGGTGGGAGCACCGAAATCAGGGAATGATAAAGGCGCAACAGTACCCAAAAGTACCCAGTACACGGAAACACTTCCCCACAACACACACTCACACACCACTAATGCAGAGCACATTCATTTAAGTTAGCCACTGATCACACCTCTGGGGCCATCTCTTTGTTAACCAGGCCCTGGCTAATGGCTCCTGGTCTATCCAGGCAGAGACGGCCTATCTCCCTGTTTCCACAGGCATACCTGGCAAGCAGAGGCTGCCTCATCCAAGTGCCCTCCCCTAGCCTGTAGGGTCCTTTCTTCTGCTCAGGTCCTCCAGGAGCTTAGTGGAGGCAGGACTACACCCAAGGGTTAGACAACGGGGAAGCTGGGCAGCCATGGTCATAAACATGTGGGCTTGGTCCAGAATTGGGAAAGGCAGCCAGGTGTTCAGCCTTCCCCACTTCTCCCTGAGACCCAGGGCCATGGACAGAGAAGATGGAGAATGGCCTCAGCCCAGACAGGCCCAGAGGGCCTGAATGGGCCATTCCAAGAACTTGGCTCTTCAGAGCTCTGCCATCCCCTGACCTCTGACTCCAGTCTGGGAAGTCAGGACCTAGTGAGCATTCAGTGTGGATGCTGCAGGGTGAGTGAGGCAAAGTGCTCTCATCATCCTTGGTCTCCTCACCCCAATCTCTGTAATACCAAGGGTGCAGGGAAAGGGGCTTCATCCAACATTACAGTGTGGAATCCACAGCAATGAAGTGGCTGGTGGTGGCTTGGAGGCCCAGCGCTGTTGAATAACCAGCTCAGCTACACAGCCCAGGAAGACTCTGTGGGCAGCTGGCCTAAGCGCATGCTGGCCCAGATGCAGGAGGAGCAGCTATCCTGCCCAGTGGGAGGAGAAGGCACTATAGGGCACACTTACGTAATGAAGTCCAGGAAGCTGGCGAGTGGCTCATAGGCGTGGTTCCTCATGTGGCGGAACTCCACCACCATCTTCTCTTTGAGCCGGTCATCAATAACTGACACTGTTAGCGGCGATGCCTCATTGGCCAGGAAGTTGCCATAGTCAGTACTCTGCAGGTGCAGCTTCAGGTCTGAAACCCAAGGCAGGGGCGTGGGGAGTATGAGGGCTAGCCACACTGAACCTCCCCAGGACCCCAAAACCCCATCCGCACCCAACTCTGAGCCCCAGCTTCTCTGCTGTTGTGTCCTGCTGCTACCCTGACCTGCTGTCCCCACCTTCACCTCCCTGTTGGCTCAGGGCCTACTCCAGGGCAGTCAGACCAAGGCCCTAGAGATATCCCAGACTCTTGGGCCATTAGCCAGTACACTGGGCCCCAGAGTCCAAGCACAAGTAGAACAAAATGTTCCTCCAAATGACAAGAAGGCCTGGGAAACCCCAACCCAAGGTGCCATTCACCACCGCCTTTGAGGCCCTTCTGCATGCCAGATTCTGGGATGGCTCTAACCTAGAGTAGAGTAAGACCTGGGCCCTACACTCCATAGCTGCAGGGTTAGAAGGGCAAGCCCACACACTCTAGGCATAAATGATGCAAATGAAATAAAGAAGAGGCCACAAGTGCGAGTAAGGTGGAGAGGACACCAAGACAGGACCGAGAGGAGGAGAGAGCATGCCAGGCTGGGCCACATCAACGGGCAGGGGCAGGGACAGGAACATTCAAAGGTAACAGCCAGCAGGATGGCCTGAGTGACAAGTGGCCTGGAGGACAAATGAGTGACATGAGGGGGAGATGAGTCTGGGAAAGGAGACAGCCACTGTACAAGTGGCTGGAGGCAGACAGGCCGATCCTCTGGGCTCTTCTGAGCAATTAGGGATGGGGCAAGGGAAAAGGGAGGAGAGGACAGAGAAGAAGGGCCTGGGTGGGCAGGACAGGTGAGACCCAGTGAGATCAGGGCAACAACCTAACAGCTGCCTGGGTTTTGCCCTTGTCTCCCACCCCCGAGGTTATTCTCCAACCAGCAGCCAGAACGATCTTAAAACACAAGGCAGAGCACATCAGTCATCTATACATCCTCATCTCAGGGCCTTCCCTGTCCCTCTGCCTAAAAAGGGGTGATCTCTCCTCACACATCCCCTCTTCAGAGACCTCTCCCACAGCCCCATCACCCTGTCCCTTCACTTGTGCCTCCTTTCTTTGTTAACACTTACTCCACCTGTCACAGGACACATAAGCTCCATGATGGCAGGGATTTGGGGTCACTGCAGGGCCCTAGAGCCTAGAACAGAGTATGTCCTGGTATGTTTTCATGCTCATTAAATATTTGGAGAATGGACAGAAGTCTGAGAAGAGTGTTGGTGAAGACAGCAGGGGGGTTTACTCCTGAATTTGGAAATGGGGGACACTGTAGCAGTGATGGCAGTACCAAGGACAGTGGCTGGGAAGGTACCCGTGTGTGCGTGCACACGTGTGTGTGAAGGCCCAACAACCAAGGCCAGCTTCTGCTGTAAGGGACTGCATGCTTTACGTCCCCTGGGGAGGTTGCCCAGGGAAGGACAGAAAGGGTCACATTTGTGAACTTCTCCACAAGCCTCCCTGATCAAGCCTTCCGACGTGTCTGTGGGCCTGGAGGGCCTTGCTACCTTGGGCTGCTGAGAAGGAAGGGACGGTGTGGCACATAATCCCCAGCGAAGCCCCTACTCCTGCAATCCCAGCAGGAGAATGTTCCCAACCTGGAGTTAGGAGTGCTAAAGGAGAGATGGAAGAATATGTGAAAGGGAGAGGTGAGAGGGAGGGAGGAGTCGGCATGCCCCTGGGTTAGATGCCTTCTGCCTGCAGCTCTGGGTGGCACCCAGGTGGCAGGCAACACTCATGTCCTCTGTAGTTCTCGGGCCCTCACAGAGTGAACTGTAACCTCCTGAGGCCTGTAGAAGGCCTTCACCATCTGCTGCTTTTGCCACCGTCCTCCCACTCACACCCACTTCTCTCCACGGCCACCTAAAAGTGGGACAGAGCCGAGGGTGAGGTGGGGCAGGGAGAAGCCACCAGCCCCCTGCTTCACCCCCCATGAACTTGCTGCCTTTTTGACAAGGAAGTGTTCACACCCCTATGTCCTCAACCCAGGCCATCTGCCACGAGTCCCTGGCCTAGGTTCCATCCTCACCATGGTCTGGCCAAAGTCCACCTATACTTAGAATAAGGCCTGGGTAAGAGAAGGTGTTCTGCTCAGTAGTACTCAAGTTGTTGCAATATTTCATTACCCCCTTGGTTGTCAGAGAAAAATTCTTAACCACAACTGATAGTCATAACTGATGGTTGTGTAATGGTACCTCACCTTGTATTCTACCTCTAGTAATGGGCTTTATGTGCTAGATTTTAATATCCTCAACCCTGGGAAAATGCACAATTCTTTTGAACAGAAACATGGTTTATTTGCACACAACTGATCAGTTCTGAGAGATCGTTAATGTTCTCCAAGTGGTTTTCATGGGTGTGAGAGTGAGAATATGAATCGATCCCTCTTCTTATAGTATTGAAATTAATCCCACTTAGTTTATCAAGTCACATTCATGCCCTGATTTTATACACTTGTATCTATCAAACATGATGATACTTGAAAAACAAAGTGGGCAAGGGGTTCTGGCCAGGGCACAGCAGGTGCCCAAATCCCCACTAGGGGAAGCTGCGGAGCAGACAGCAGCTGGAAGCCGGGGCTGAAATGTGGTGTTCTGGGTCAGAGCATCTAGCACAGCAGCTGCCAGACCAAACCTGTTCGTTTATCCACTCAACAACTGCAGCCAGCAGAGAACCCATCTCAGGCGATGACTCCTTCCTCTGCAGCTCACAGCTGGGCCTGGGGGCCAGGCCAGATGTGCAGGCCAAAAACCAGAGCAAAACCCAGTCCCCGTGCCAGGGACCCTCATGTAAATGACCCACTATTCTCTGGGATATCGAGTCCACGCTGTGGGCCCCCACCCAGGCCCCTGCCTCCTACCCTCCAAAGGATCTTTGCATCACACTGCTGGAGGCTTCCCTGAACGCTGTCCCCTACCACCCTGGCCTCAGCTCTCCAGAAGTGGGCCCAGCCTCGCCTTTCTCTACAGGGTTTCTCTTCACTGGGAAGGTGTGCTCAGCAACTGCCCCACTGCCAAGTACCCTCTCCCCTCTCCAGCTCCCATGGACTCTCCATGCAATACACTGGTCAAGTGGGAGTCAGCACCCCAACACTGGGGGGAGAAGCCCAGACCCATTCTAATTGGAAACAAATGGGTCCCTGCTGCGTACTCAGCCCCCTGCCAGGAGCAACCTGTGTGTCTGACCTCTCAGCCATGCCCATTTCAGATTTAGAAAAGAGCAACCAAGGGGAACACAAAACTTGTCTAGAGTCCCAGTCAGGTGTATAGAGGGGCTGGGATGTGGATCAAGCCTGGTGGTTTCTGTCATCTCCAACTCTGGCCTCCTCTCCTCCCCTACCATCTATGACCACATTCTCCCAAGGCCCTTGGCCCATTTATGGACCCAGCTTCCTAGACAGACTCTAGTCCTAGAAGAGTGGGCAGGTTGCAGAGGAGTGAGAGAAGCCAGGATATGTCCCTTACATGACCTGGAGACAGCCTGGACACTCACTGTCCACCTGACGTCATGACTCAGGGACAAGCACCTCTGGTACGACTTGTGGCAACAGCTATTCTTAGAGAAGCCAGGAACACGTTCATGCGAATGAGAGGAGCAAAGCTGGGGGTGGGCTCTTCTTTGCACACCCCCACCCCACTTTGCATGCATGGGGCTTAGCACAGGCCTTAAAGCAAACACCCCTGTGCCTTGGCTGCTGCGTTCTGCTGACGCTGCATCTGGGGAAGCCACGGCTCCCAGCAGTGCTGGAACACAGACGGGTGGGTGGTTTCTGCTGGCGTTTGTGAGATCAGAGCAAACCCGGGAGATTCTACCCAGAATCCTGCCCAAAGCCCAAGGAGTCTTCCTTACCAGGAAACTCATTTTTAAAAGCCCCCAGGGATGATGTCAAAGGGCCGTTCCAGACCACTTTCCCTGGCCAAGCCCTGTGTTTCCCTGTGACCCAGGGAGAGGGGACAGCCTGTCAGCCAAGAAGGCGACTTGGAGGCAGGCAGGCTAGCCGATCTCTCTGCTTGGACCACACAGGGTTTCTGAACCAGCTCTGACCCTGTTCAAGAAACCTGGCGCCCAGAACCAGTTACTGGCAGCCCCAAGCCCTTTAGACAGTCCTCAGAGCTGGGACAAGGCCTGCTAGAACCCCACCACCACCAGCAGCTTCCTGCTCTCTCTGAGGGATGCAGAGAAGGGGGTGTGACTGGGGGTGGGATCTGAACACAGGAGGAGAAGCCTGGAACTTGTTGAGAGCTTCGTGGGAGACCAGGCCACCCAGCCCTGGCCAAGGCCCCAAGGGCAGCCAAGGACGCCAGGGGCTCTGGGAAGGCAGGAGCTAGTTCTGCTCTGCGCCCTGAGCTGAGCAGCCTAACAGCCTCAATGACAGCCCCTGAGAGCTTCAGACGTGCCTGGGCTGAGGCATGAGCAGTGTTCTGGTTAGCACACACTCAGGGGACCGCTCTAGTCTACCCACAAGCCCAGCTGTCTACCCCAAATCCTCCCATCCGTGGCCCGGCACCAGGAATGTCTGGCCAGCTTGGGAGCTCTCATAGCAAAAAACTTCCTCAGAGGCTGATTTCTCATGTCCAAGAAGATACTGCCGCTATTAGGAAGTTCTCTCTGCAGTCTGACCTAAACCCCTCCTCAAAGGAAGCCCACCAACTTGGTTTCCCAGTGCCTCTAGCCTCCCCTGAGGGCCTTGGGTTTGCTTCTCAGCACGCCTCACCCCACCCAGGACCTTCCCATACCTCCTCTGCTTCCCAGGGTCACCTGTCCCGATCTTACCGTGACTCTCCCCACAACTCTTATCTTCCGGCGCCATCCAGGCCTCCTCACCACCATGATGCCCTTTTGCTGGCCTCCTGCCCCACATGTTGACTCCCTGATCCCAAGTCAATTCTCACACCAGCACTAGAGTGAAGTCATCCAACTCCCAACATGTTGTCACCTTTACCCAGCGGCCTCTGTGGCCTCAGAGCTAGAGCCCTGCCTCCTCCCCGCAGCCTGTGAGGTCCCATGCCCTCAACCCTAGCACCACCTCAGCCTCAGCCCTCCACTCTCTGCTCCACTGGTCCCATGCTTTGAGTAGGGTGACCTGTCTATGATCTCTGCCCCAAACAAGTGTTTCAGGGAAGTCTACAGGATGCCCTAGGGAAAAGCCCCTGAAGTACAGGAAACAGGGCTGATTCCTCAGGCCCAGTTAGAGAGGCCTCTGCCCTCCCTCCTCCACAGGGTGTCCCTCTCAGCCTTGAGGTTGCCTGTGTCCGAGACCATTGCCCTGGCTCCAGCAGGGTCCAGCTGAGCAATCTGAGGGCTCCTGGGCTGCAGCTCCACACCCATCCAGCATGGCTGTTCCCTCAGGGCTCATGGGGCGCACCACAATCAAGCTGGCTCCATAGTTTCCCTGTCCTTCCACCCTCTGCCTGTCCCTCAGTCTACGTCTTTAAGGCCAGAACCTCTCAGCAGCAGAGTCCTGGCCCCAGATGGCACCTCTGATTACCACCCAACCCCTGATTAGCAAGAAGGCATGGGGACCGCTAGCCTGATCAGCAGCACTCTCTTCTCTGTGTGGGCCAAAGTGTGGGCTTGGCAGCCAGTCCCAGCCAGGCCTGGAGAGGTGGCAGCTGGGCAGCCCTATTCCCCATCCACTTCCTGAAACCCTTCCCAGATCCTGCCAGCCCTGAAAGTGATCTTTCAGCCCCTCCAGGACTCCCAGGGACAGGCAGCACATGGCCTCTCCAGCCCCCAAGCCTCTAGAGTCCCTCCCCAAGGGCTCCAGGGAGGCAGGAAGGGAGGGTCTTGGCCCATGCCAGGGGTTGGTCCCACATTGCCCCAGGGGCCCAGCAGCACAGAGGCAGCTCCTGGCACAGTACACTAGGCGGGGCGGCCCCCTGCTCTAGACTCACCCACGGCCTCATGGCCCATGGAGGGGCCCTGCTGGCCAGCTGGCCACGGCATAGTGTGAGAGGACAGTGTGTTCCCAGACTTCACTTCTGCTTTTCCAGAGGTCACTCAACGATGCTCTCCTGGGGAGCTCAGGGGTTTTCAGGAATTGAGGACCGCTGAGTAAAACCAGATGTGCAAATATGCTCCCTAGAGCCCAGCATGCCCACCCTGCCACTCCCTTCTAGGGTGATGGAGCCTCAGAGATTGTTCTACCACTCCCCTCTGTCCAGGTGAGGGGTCTACTTTGAAGAGACTGAACGTGGGTCCTACCTCCAATGCTTGCTCTGCACCAAAGGCTCCCTAAGGCTGCAACTTCCAAGGCTCAAAGCAGGCAAACTCAGACAGATGGACAGATGTGGATAGATGGCCAGGCTGGTGGCCCAATGGAGCCACAGCCCCGCCTCAGCAAATGTGCTATGCCTGAGTCTCCTCCCCAGGCTCTAGGGGTGGGTGAGACCTCTTCTTCATATCAGCTCCAAAGCAGATGTGTGCACTGGCTGGCTGGCTCTTCAGGGTCAGAGCATCACAGCTGGAACTCCCAACATGGAAACCATTAACCCTGAGTTTACCTGGGGCCTGCAGCATAAACTAAGCATCCTTTTCGCCCCCAGACCTCTGCCAGGGTCTGTCACAGGCCCCCCGCAAACTTCACATAACATCAGCTGATTAGTCCTGAGTTCCAACACGTCCTATCAAATGTCTATTCTTCCTCTGCTCCCTCAGGTGCTGCCTGCCATTCCCCATCCAGACATCCAGAAGCCTGTCACTGTCCACCTCCCCACCAACTGACATGTCCATAGTCTCTTGCTCACCAGTACAGGTCTACCCATTATCCAGCAGCTGGTGCATACCACAGCCCCTGCCCCCTGTGCCCCCTCTGCAGCCTAATTTTGTCAGATCACTGGTTTTAAGACATCACTCCTTAGGTGGCTGAGTGGGGTAGGGGAGTGAGAACCTGGGCTTTGGAGCTACAGTGACCTGGCTTCAAATCCTGTTTTGCAGCTTGGCTCTGAGCAGCTTGTGGATCCCACTGGATCCAGGCTCTTGGCTGGTCACCTGGTGAAAGGCTATGCAGTGCCAGCCTTCCAGGGCACCCGTGACAGACACCAAACAGAGGCAGTATTAGAACTGAGCACAGAATACCATACTCCATCTCTCCTGGCAGAGAGGATCCCACCCAGAGCTTCCCAACCACGACCCTCAGCCCCAGTCAGGTGGTATGTGTTCTCGTCTCCAGCCTACTGCTCAGGCTGTCCTATTCAATACTCCACAGAATGCCCCTGCCCTTCCTCTTCCTGGTTTGTCCCAATCCTTCCCCTCTGGCATGTTCTCCTCCCCACTGTAAAGGTTATGGGGGGTCTTGTGCAGCATGGGCATGCAAACACACAGGTCCTGTTCTGCTGAAGGAGCAACAGAGCTGACTCAAAATCTGGGACTCCTGTCCCCAAGCTCAGCTCTCACCTCACCTACCAGCAAGATCACATAGAGTTCTGGGCAGCCCCATGGATGTGGACAGAGGCTAGGACCCAACTCTGCACCATCCACCACACCCTGAGCTGCTGCCCTGAGGGCCTGGTGAGCAGGCAGGAGGTGGCGCAGCCAAGGGCAGCTCCTGCTCCGTGGGAAGCCCCCAGGCTGGCGGGCCAGCAGTCTTGGGAAGAACCTGGAGTCCGCTGCTGGCATGGCCACATGCAAGTTACTGAGTTTCAGCTGGCGTGAAGCAGAGCCCCTGCAGGGAAAGGACAGTGAGTTCTCCTTCCTCGGTCCCTGGACCAGCATTTTGTTTCATGCTGGAGGCCTTTCAGAGAGGTGAGGCTTTCACGGAGGGGGATGGGACTGATCCACAGAGGTGGTCCAGCTGACACTAGGGACCCATGGCACTACTTGCCAGCATATCAGATACAGGGATCAAATGAGAGTGTCACTCCCCATGTCCAGGAGGCAGCAGGATGTCCGACCCAGGTTTACCACCCTCCTCTCTGCTCTAAGACAGGTGGCAGGTGGTGGTAGAGCCACATTTAATTACACTTAAGTTCTTAGGAACACCTTGTCCTTGAGGTGAGAGAATGAAAGCATCCCTCACATCCCATGAGGAAGTCCACCTATCCGACAGTCAGGAGGGTGCCAGGCAGGCGATAGCCCCACATGCCAAAGGGAGGGGCAAAACTGGTTATTGCTGCACCCAGGGCAAGTTCCAAGTAACTCTCCTCTGAGTGGAGATCCGCCTGGATATCCCCTCACCAGAACATCCCCACCCAGGCCCTAAGGCTCCATTGGGACTGGCATGTCCCAGGAGACACAGGGCTTGGAAGGCAGCTTGCCTGTGTTCCCCTGCCACAGCCCAGCCTGAGAACCAAGCGGCCCAGCTTCGCCCTGGGAGGTAGGGGCCACACCTCTGCGGCTGCCCTGCACTTTGACCTTGAGCAAGCTCTTCCCCAGGCTTGCCACCACAGTTGTAGAACCTGCAGGTGGCAGTGGATCTGGGCCTGCAAGGAAGAGCTTCTTTTCATTTTACCAAAGATGTTAGGTTTGCTTGGGTGTGAGTGAGAGAGGTAAAGTGGTCCGGCATGGCCAGGGGCCAGGCAGCCCAGAGAGGGCCAGCTGTGGCACTGAGCTTGCTCAAAAGCCGGCCCATGCCCATGTCTGGTTCCCAGGGCCCACTGGCCTGTACTGCCTGAGTGATCCTGTCAGCCTTTGATGGTGGGCTTCTGTTCTACAAGCATAGGCCTCTGGAGGAAGGATGCTAAGAAAAGCTGAGACTCACTCGGATGGGGGAAGGGCAGGTTTAGGGCCCCCAGTGGCTACTGTTCACAGTGAGATTAAGTCAGGTCAGGCTGGAGTATCCTGCCAGCTCCGCGGTGCTTAGAGCTAAAGCTATGGAAATAGTCGTTTTGCTGAGACTTAGGCCCTACGGATGGGCTCACTGGATCAAACCTCATTTGGGGCTATAAGCCACGCTGCTCTTAGCACAAAGTTGCATTTACTGCAGCTCATAGAAACTGGAAACAGCCCAGGCCAGAAGCAGAGTTGACCCATTTTATACCCATGACCAGCAGAGCCAAGAAGCTTAGGCCAGGCAGGAAGTGGCAGGAGCAGTAAGCATCCAGGCTGGTCCTGGATAGCACCCTCACACCCATTTACCCAACCTGCTCAAGGACCTGGCAGGACATGTACAGGGTAAGCAGTAACACGCCAGACTGAACATGATCAGTGTGTGGATTTGGGCCAGCCCTGGGATAGGTGGGCACCTGCTCAGGGAGCCTCACAGCAGAGGCTAGGTTCAAATGACAGAAGCCAATGGAGGAATGGGGGTGACAGTGAGGCATGGAGCCTGGGCCAATAGAAAAGGGGGACCCCATCTTCCTCCCAGGCCTTGCCATGTGGTATCTGCCTTGGAACTTAAAAGGGTAAGGGTGGTGAAGATGGATGAGCTACCACCCATGACCTGGCAGCCTTAGGGCCCTGTGTGCTGGGTCATGTGTTGTAGCTCATTCCTTGACTCCCAACCCTTTAATGTCTACATTAGATGACATATGGCAAGGCCTGGGAGAATGCTGAGGGGCCTCAAAAGCAGGGCCTCTTTCACCTGACCACCACTTTCTGAATGGGGGGCCAGGCACACAGAGGCATGATTTAGGCATCCTTTAGCGAACATATGCAGGAATAAGAAAGAAAGGACCAAAGAATATAGAGTGATTGGATAGGAGGAGCCAAGACAGGTGTCAGGAGGTTGTAAGCAAACCCTTGGCCCTCACCTGGACCCAACTTCCCAGGTAAAATAAGAGGGCTGAATAGGGTTACCTCCAGGGGGTTGGCCAGCTCTGAAACTGTCTACCTGGTCAGACCTAGGTCACATTGACTCTCCACAACTCAGTCCCTGAGGGCCACTCAAGGGCCTAGGGTGAGCCTAGAGGCCTGGCTACCCAAGAAGCAGCCTTGGCAGAACCAACGGCAGGTGCAGGGGAGGTCTGGCTTTGTGGAGCCTCTGAGCAGCCACCAGAGCAGGGCCAGGCAGGAAAGGCTGAGTTGCAACAGTGAGGACACCAAGATGACTCCTTAGAGGGGAAAGCCCCATCCACCAGCCAAATGCAAAGCCTCAGCTGAGGTTAAGGCCTGAAAAAAACTGCTGCCTGAGTAGCCAAGGAGAGACAAAATCTGGGCAAGTGCCCAGGGCCAGGCCAGAGTTGGCCAGGAAAGCAGTGCCCAGCACCCAGTCAGGGCCGTTCCTCCACATACCCCTTTCCCCTGCCACAAGTTTGCCTCCCATTCCTCAGGACCACACAAGTTCACTAGGGGGCAGCCCCAGTCCAGGCTCTCAAGCTACAGGGTGCTGGATGCAGATAGGTAGAGCAGGTATCAGGCTACACAAGAGCAATCTAACCTACTAATTGGACCTTCAGAGCCTTGACCCTCCTGCCTCTAAAAGAGGAGGAATATTCCAGTGCAGGACAGATTTTAAAAAAAAAATCAACCAAGAAGTGTTAAATGAGGCAGAAGCCAGGGAGGTCAATGGAAAGATCCCTCAAATCGGGGTGCAAAGGGGACAGTTGTCAATCACCTGATAACAACTCCTTTCCAGCGTGACTGTAACATACCTACAGTGCCTACAGAGTTTGGGGTGCCTGGTGTGGACCTCTCCCAGAGTCACTCTACCCACACGCTCCTATATATGTGCCACATGAACACCTATGCGTCCTAAAGTGCTGAAAGAAGTTGGGAGGAGTCTATCCTGAGGATCAATTTTCCCTCTCCTGGAGGGACCAGGGTTGCAGGACAAAAGTGGAAGCCACCTGGGGAAGAGTGGTGCTCCTGGGAGGAAATATGGCCCTGACCCCAGGCAGCCTCAAACTCCTGCTTGGGGCCTATAAGACCCCTGGTTCATGGCTAGTACACTGTCCTCTGCTACTCTGACTGAGAGCTGCCAGCATGACCCAGGTGGGGGTAAATGAGGACAGATTGACGGTTAAGGCTGGAGCATTGTGCACTGAGCATGAAGGTGGAGAGCCTCAGAGAATGTCCCCTGGCCTCTCCTTTCCAACCCAGGAAGCCGGGGCACCAGGAGGTGAGAGCAGGAAGAAATGGACAGGAGACACCTAGCCGTGAGTCCTACTTAATCTGAGAAGGCCAAATGGGACTTGGGTGAGGGAGAGAAGTAGAGCCCAGGACAGAGTCCCAAGGGACAGTGGCCACAGGCAGGTGCTGTGCAGAAAAGCAGAGGAGAGGCAGCCTGGGTGACTCACTAGTCCAGCCACACCTCTCTCCCCGGCTCTGTACCAGCCAAGTGGTCCTGGCACACCCCCTTGTGGCCACAGGGAGGATGGCTTTGTAAACAGCAAGGGGCTCCACTCTTCCTCCCTCTCAATGCCCCACCAATCTAACCCCTGCCTCAGACTTCTGGTCCCAATCCCCCCAGCCAGCAATCCCTGGGGGAGGAGGCTACAGGCACCCATAGAGCCACATAGGAATGTGTCATAAAGAATCAAGGTAGACAGGAGTCTGAGAAAGCCAGAATGGAGACAAGGTGGGCTTGACTCTAGTCATGAGGGATTGGTTGGCCGAGGAGCAAGACTGGAGAGACTGGAGAGGAAGTCTGGGCATCCTCAGTCCCCGATGCTTGTTTACTAGCTCAGCCAGATCCTCCCAAGTCTCCAAATCCCTTTATCCAGCTCTCTACCAGACCCCACCCCACCCCCTCTGCTGCCTAATGCTGTATCTTAAAAAAGCAGGTGCTGGGGCCCATGCCTGGCTCAGTCAACTCTTGATCTCAAGGTTGTGAGTCTGAGTTCCACGTTGGGTGTAGCGATTTCTTAAAAATTAAAAATAAAAAACACTTAAAAGCAGGTGCTCAATAACCCAGAAACAGGACAATCTATGCCATGGCACACCCCTCCAAGATGGGAACCTTAGCTTTTCCTCCCCTGTACACCAAAGCCCAGTACTCTGCCAGCACAAATAATGAGCTGTCACCCATCTGATCACATAAGTATCTATTGAGCATTCACTCTGGCTAGGCATTGTGCTACTGAATCCTCACAGCCTATAAGCGATTTCATTCCACAGGTGGGCAAATAAGCTTCGAGATGCTAAATCACATGCTTAGCATCACATAGCTGGCCAGAAAGGAAGCCATGGTCTGCCTGATGCCCTGCCTCAGGTCCCGGCAACCCAGGCTCCTGACCCCAAGCAAGCACAGATGAGTTACAGGAGAGGCCACTACATCATGTCCTCACACCTATTCATTCTTGATGCAGACCCTCCAACAACCTGGAGTGTGTTTGACCGCTGAGCCCAAAGCACAAGAACAGCTACAAGTCAGTAAAAGGGGCTGGGGTGCTGTAGCAGGCACCGTGACTACAGTAGGGTGGCTGAGTGGGAGGTCCGACAGGGGGGCCAGGGACGAAACTAGTGGAAGCATATTGGGCACTCAGGGACAAAGGTTCCTTCCATCTCATTTCAAATCTAACAGCCCTGATGTGAGCTTGCTCAGTGTGTGCCACTAAGAAAGAAGGAAGGGGAGACTAATACATTCCAGAAGGGTTTTATGCAAAATATTTAAACTAAGATGTTGGGACCTTTCCTTCTCTACCATCCTGAAACCCTGGTCACACAGAAAGCCTATCTTCAAGAGTCCTGGATGGCTTACATTTGCCTATGCTGATGCCACCTCAAAAGGCCCTAGTCTTGGGTACAGTCACTGGCTCCACCTCAGAAACCAGGCCCGAGAAATCACTGAGTAAATCCATGAAAAAGTGTGTTCTCGCCCAGCAGAGCAAGTTCTGACACGACCCCTGGGGCAGGGCTTGTGAAACAGGGGCTAGAAGGTCCCTGTGCTACAGTACATACATACAAACTGCAAGATGTAATCAGGGAACAGAGAGCAAGAAGGGGGGTGTGGAGCAGGTGAAAAAGGCAAGAGAAAAACAGCTGAAAGAGAGGTGAGCAAAACAAAAACCCAGGGGCCCTGGGTCACCAGCCCTCAACTACCATCTGGGCTCTGAGTCTTCAGGTGTAAAGAGAAGGGGCCCAAAGGGGGTTCCGTAAGACACAGAGCAGCCCCACAAGGCTATGAACCAAAATCTGCAAGTCAAATGCTCAGGGTCACCAGCAGAGATCTCATCTTGGGTGGCTGTTGGGTGTGAACAGCTTCTCTGCATACTTACATGTTCTAATTTCCCTTATTTTAGATACCTTTATCAGATGTCTTAAATTATAAAATATTTGTTCACTGCAATACATCCAAAGAGTACATAAAATAAAAATGCACATGTTCCTCCCTAGCCTCTCCGATCCCTCTCTCCAGAGGCTGCTACTCTAGACCAATTGGCATCTGGGCTTCTCAATACTTTTCCATGTGCATATAATATCTTATTAAAATGGGAACACATTAACAAAATATTTCTAAATCAGTCCTTATAGAACTCCATGCTTTGCAACACTTGGCATAGTATCCTACGGTAAGGACAGAACATGGTTTATTTAACCACACCCCTGTCGATGAATATCCTGTTGGTTCTAACAGGTTGCTGTTACCACCAAGGCTGGTGTGAACACCTCTATACATGGCATCCTGTGCTAATCTAGAGGGGCACAATCCTGTGAGTGGGGCTACAGGGACGCGAGAGAACATATACAGGCATGTTTTAACAAGGTGGGTAAAACCTGTCCCCCAAAAGGTCCACACTGAGTCACCCTTCCACCAACTCTATTTTTAGAATTAAAAAAAGAAAATATGTTTAGTCAAAAACAAAAACAAAACCACCAGCATGCCCAGTCATGCAACAGAACGCACGGCAGGGATCAGAAGGGGAATCCCTGGCTGTTGCTCTCCCTTCGCCACTTGCCAAATTAGGCTCCACGCCAGGTGTCCTCATCAGACCACACTTGTGTCCACTTGGCCTGTCCTTAAGGCTGTTCCCCAGCCTCCTGGCAGGACTCACGGGCAGCACTGGGCTTCTAAGGGAGACATGCCCTGGCTGCGAGCCAATAGATGGCCGAGTGTGGGCTGAAATGCTGCCAGCCAGCCAGCGTACTGATGACTTCCAGATTGGTATCTTTAGTGCTACTTCCCCTGAGACCCACACAGCCACCTCCCTCTGACTCTCCCAACTCAGCACATCTGAGACAGAACACTTCCTCTTCCACCACCCTATCCATACCCCAAACCATCTCCTCCTCTGGTGGAGGACCCACCAATAATCCGTGCCAGCTCATCGATTACTGGGTATCAACGGTCTCTTCACTCAGCGATGCCACTGCCTAGGGACATGGGACAACATGGATCCTCAAACGCTGAGGGGAACACTTCAGGTGTGTATGGGGCCAGGCCCTCATAGCTCAGAGACTCCAGGTTCTTGTTCCCTTCATTCTGCAGTGCAAACTCTCCTGAGTTATTGCCTTCTCCCAATGCCCCTGAGCTCCTCTCCCTTGCTTGTGGCCAGTGTTCTGTCAGGACCGTGTTATCTCTTCCTTCAAAACACATCCGACTCAGAGGAATTTGGACTGAGCTAAGCTCGTCTTCCTGTCCAAACAATGGTCCTCTAACTTCAATAATTCAATACAGTCTCCTTTGACCAACAAAATGCAATATACAAAATATTTCCAGGCAAAACTATAAACAGACATTTCCCACATATTGACCTTGACCCTAACCCTAAGAATCTCTATACCTTCCCTTCCTTTTTTTTTTTTTTTATCTTTTTACACATCCCGCCTGAACTGTGTGTCCAAGACACCCACAGCTTTTTCACGAACCAGCCTGATGCACCTATCCATACATACTCAGCCATGCACATCCCTGACATGTGTCCTACTCTCTCTTCCCAGTTCCTAAAACTCCTCTGACACCGTATGAAGTTTCATGTTTCTGAGACTGCTAGCGCCATTATTCTTCCCACCTCCTTGGCCTTGCTGATTTTTTTAAATAACAGCTTTACTGAGATACAATTCATATGCTATACAATTTTCCCATTTAAGGTGTATAATTCAATCAGTCTTAGCATGTTCACAAAATTGTGTGATCATCACCACCATCAATTTTAGAACATTTCGTTCAAAATAAACCCTGTACCCTTTTAGCCATCATTCCCCACCTGCTCCCGTCCCACTAAAATGTACCCTATGTCTACTGTATATTCGATACTATCTGTCCATTAGACAGGCACACTTGCCCTCAGGCAAAACCTGTGTGACATGTTTTCTTTACCCACTCAGAGGCCCAGTGTGGCAACTGTCTTCTAGGAGTGATGGGAGGGAATGACCATGGTGGGAACAGCTGGCTTCCCTAACTGTTCACCTGGCACCAGGCCCTGCACTTACACTTCACCCATGTCTCAAAGAGATGCTATTAATATTTCCCACAGTACAGCTGAGGACAAATGACTTGCCCAAGGTCACAAAGCCAGTAAGCGGCTGAGCTGGGATTAGTTCCCTAGTGAGCTCTGCTCTGTCCATATGTTATCTCTGCCCATACACTCCATGCACTGCTGTCACCTTCTAGTCCCACTCTCCTCTGTTCTCATTAAGGTCACCATGACCTCTAAAAAAAGGTCACCATGACCTCTGAATGGTAAAACCAAGTGGAAGGCTGTCTGACTTTACTTCAATCTCTTGGCCACATTTGGCATTCATCACTGTTTCTTTTTCAGGTTCTCTGCTGGGGCTACCCACCTGTTAGGGGATGCCTTTCACCTTTCTGGAAGGACCCCTTTCCTGGGGGAGGGTCCCATGTTGAGCCTCTCCTCTTCTGACTCTATGCTCTCTCTTGGAGACAGCAGCCACACTACTACCCTGATTCCCAAGGCTGTATCCCAAGTTCACACTCACTCCAGAACACCAAAAATAGCCTGCACATCATCACTCAAATGGCTCACAGATCCCTTAATCCCATCTTTTCAGTCTTTCTCCAAAGTTCTTTTCTACATCCCACCATCATTTCACTCTGCCACCTACACAGCTGCCTATGCCAGAGATGAGGACATCAGCTTTGACTTTTCCTTCCTCCTCAGTTCCTTATCCAACCCCTCAAGTCCTATCAATTCCTCTTCCTAAAATTCCCCCATGCTCATCCTTGCCAATGCCAAAGGCAAGCTGTCATCATCTCTGACCTGTATTGCTTACAAAACTCTGCAAATTGTTCTTCCCACCTCTGGTATGGCCTCCACCTCCAATCCACTTTTCACACTGCAGGTACATTCTAAAGGACAAGTCCAATAGTTTTACCTGCCCATCCCTCACTCAGGACAAAGCACTTCCTCTACAGCTTTTGCAATCCTTCAAGAGCTGATCTCTGTCTTACTCTGCAGCCACACTCCTAGCCATACCACGACTTGCCACTCCCAGAAGACACCACTTACATTAGCATTTGCAGTTTCACGTGACTAGAGATTGGCCAAGCCCCGCCTACAGTATTGCTTTCTTCTTCCCATAAGACACTGTCTTTTGTGAAAAGATGTTGAAATGCAGAAGGAGATGTTGTAATGAAGACAAGGAACTCAGAACAAAGAGGGATAAAGTGTTCTAGAAGACAGCCAGCACATCATACATAGGGACTCTCAATTATGGTCCCTGAGTATCTAATTCACTAGCTTTCCTCCTCCTGAATATTAATTATATCTCTTTACAAGAAGAAGGAGATGGCCTGACTGGCCTAGGTGCCTCCATTCCAAATTAGAAAACTGGCATCTGGCATCCATCAGCTGAATTGTGACTGCATTAGCTAGCCATATGCTTTTCTCTATTTTCCAAGTTCCTAGTAAGAAGAGAGCTAATCCAAAGAAAAATCCTGCAAACAATGACCACCCCAGTAGCAATGAGAACTCCTTAGACTCATTCTGATCTAAATACCATTTTCCAATAAAAAGAACCAGGTATCTGGGGCACCTGGGTGGCTCAGTTGGTTGAGCATCCAACTCCAGCTCAGGTCATGATCTCACGGTCTGTGAGTTCGAGCCCCACGTCAGGCTCTGTGCTGACAGCTCAGAGCCTGGAGCCTGCTTCAGATTCTGTGTCTCCCTGTCTCTCTGCCCCTCCCCAGCTCGTGCTCTGTCTCTCTCTGTCAAAAATAAATAAACATTAAAAAAAAAAAAAGAACCAGGTATCCTAAAAGAAATGATGACAGTAGGTCTGGGTCAGGAAATGTATGAGATAAAATTAGAACATACTGTGGGGTGCCTGGGTGGCTCAGTCGGTTAAGCATCCGACTCTTTATTTCAGCTCAGGTTATGATCTCACAGTCGTGAGATTGAGACCCGGATTGGGCTTCATGCCGGATGTAGAGTCTGCTTAAGAGTCTCTCTTTCCCTCTGCCCCTTCCCCACGCACGTATGCTCTCTCGCTCTCCCTCTCTCGAAAAAGAAAAAATTGAACATACTGTCATCTCGGAAGTAAGAAAAGCTCTCAAGGGCCACAGGGTTGTGTCATAAAGACTTGACAGCCTGGGGCACCTGGGTGGCTCAGTTGGTTAGGCAACCAACTCTCGATTTTGGTTCCAGTCATGGTCTCACGGTTAGTGGGTTCAAGCCCCAAACTCTCAGTGTGGAGCCTGTTTGGGATTCTCTCTCTCTCTCTCTCTCTCTCTCTCTCTCTCTCCTTCTCACTCTCTGTCCCTCCCCTACTTGCACATGTGCACTCTCTCTCAAAATAAATAAACTTAAAAAAAAAAAAAAGACTCAACAGCCTATTGAATAAGCTCCCACTGGACAAGGGACAATTCAAGCATCAATACAAAGATAGAAAGACAACAAAAAATATCAAAATCCATGTGTGCATTATGATACTATACAAACAAAAAGACCAAACAAACCTCATTAGTCATCTTTGAAGGATTTTGGAGAACCAACTCATTGTTTTGAAAATTGATAAATACAGGAAAGAACCAAGCATTTATCCTATCTTGCTTATACAAACTGTATTTTAGGGTTAAAATTGGTAGAAGTTTCCAATCATAGAAGTATTCAAGCTAGCAAATGCAGAAGGAAACATAGGATTAGAAAATCACCATTTTGTAACACCTAATAAAATAATGGTTCTAGGCAATAAATGTCCATGATTCCTTATGTCACAAAAAGAGAAACAACTAGATATTATGTGTCTCCCAATGGAAGTACAAAATCACCTACTAAATATTCTTTTCAAAAAAACTGAACTACAATCTGATCAAGCCTCTAAATCTAACTACCATTTTACAGGAAAAACATGGACAGAGGAACATGTTCAATTATAAACACATCAAGGATGGAGTCAGCAAAACTGAGATGCAGGGGGAAATCCATAAATCAAATGACCCAGTTTCTTCAATAAGTAAAAGGAGGGGTGCCTGGGTGCCTCAGTCGTTTAAGTGTCTGACTTTGACTCAGGTCATGGTTTCATGGTTCGTGAGTTCAAGCCCCGGGTTGGGCTCTGTGCTGACAGCTCAGAGCCTGGAGCCTGCTTTGGATTCTGTGTCTCCCCTTTTCTGTGCCCCTCCCTTGCTCACACTGTGTGTGTGTGTGTGTGTGTGTGTGTGTGTGTGTGTGTGTGTGAAAAATAAATAAACGTTAAACAAAATTTTTTTTTTAATTTTTTTTTTTAACGTTTATTTATTTTTGAGACAGAGAGAGACAGAGCATGAACGGGGGAGGGGCAGAGAGAGAGGGAGACACAGAATCGGAAGCAGGCTCCAGGCTCTGAGCCATCAGCCCAGAGCCCGACGCGGGGCTCGAACTCACGGAACACGAGATCGTGACCTGAGCTGAAGTCGGACGCTTAACCGACTGCGCCACCCAGGCGCCCCACAAAATTTTTTTTAATAAGTAAAAGGAAAAATAAGAGACAGAGAATCTATATATTAAAAGACCTGAGGCTCCTGGGTGGCTCAATCAGTTAAGTGTCTGACTCTTGGTTTCAGCTCAGGTCATGATTTCACAGTTCATGAGTTCGAGTCCCACATTAGCTCTGCACTAACAGTGCAGAGCCTGCTTGGGATTCTCTCTCTCCCTCTCTCTCTCTCTGCCCCACCCCTGCTTGCTCTCTCTGTGTCTCTCAAAAATAAATAAATAAACTTAAAAAAATTTTTTAAATAAAAGACCTAAGGGGCGCCTGGGTGGCTCAGCTGGTTGAGCATCTGATTCCTGATTTTGGCTCAGGTCATGATCTCACGGTTCATGAGATCAAGCCCCATATCGGGCTCTGCACTGAGAGCACAGAGCCTACTTGGGATTCTCTTTCCATCTCTCTCTGCCCCTCCTGTATTCGCACATACTTTCTCTCTAAAAATAAATAAATAAACATTTAAAATGAATAAATTAATGAATGAATGACCTGAGACCGCATCAACCAGTTAAAATGTATGGATCATATTTGGATCCTGACTGAAAAAAATCATATGTTTTTTTCAAAGTTTATTTATTTATTTTGAGACAGAGAGAAAGTATGAGTAGGGGAGGGGCAGAGAGAGAGAAGAGAGCAAGAATCCCAAGCATGCTCCGCACCAGTGCAGAGTCCCATGCAGGGCTCGAACCCATGAACTGTGAGATCATGACCTGAGCCGAAGTTTGATGCTCAACAAACTGAGCCACCCAGATGCCCCTGAAACATATCATATTAAAATAAACACAAACATCTGGGGGGCACCTGGGTGGCTCAGTCAGTTAAGTGTCCAACTTCAGCTCAGGTCATGATCTCGTGGTTCGTGGGTTCAAGCTCCATGTTGGGCTCTGTGCTGACAGCGCTGAGCTGCTTGGAATTCTCTCTCCCTCTCTCTACTCCTTCCTGCCTCTCTCCCCCTTAAAAATTTTTTTAAAAAATCGGAGGTAACCAGAGAAATCCAAACACTAAATGGATATTAGATGATATTAACACATTATTTTTTCTTTTACAGGAAGAATAATAGTGTTGCAGGGTTTTTTAAAAAATTAGTCACGACCTTTTTCAGAGATATTGAAATATTTACAACTGAAATGATTTGTTGTCTTGGATTTACTGCAAAATAATTTAGGAGTTAGGGAGCAAGTAGAGCTATTATTGAAACAAGACTGATAACTGTCATGATGACAAGAATCGATCATTGTTGCAGTTTATGATTATTACTTATGGGTTCATTCTACTATTCCTTCTAGTTTGTAGATGTTTGACAATATCCATAGCAAATAGTTTTAAAGAGAAAAGAGGAAGGGAGAAACTCCAGAGGCCAGAACTGGAGCCTCGCTCACACCTGAATTTCCCACATCCAGACAGACAAATTAACACCAATGCTCTTAGGCTGAACCCAGGGTCAAAGCTAAGAGTTCAGGTTCAGAACTATTATAATGCCTGAAATAGCTGCTTGGCTTGTTTATATGGCCCAGTGGCTGGCACACAGTAGGCCTTCAGGAAGTGTTTCTTGAACGAGCAAACAAACATTTGAACACTGAAGGAACACTATATATGCTCCTAACGTCCGAAATACATCATACAACCCAAAATTTGGCAGGCCTTTGTGGAAGGTGGTGCTCCATACCATCAGTATCTGCTCCCACAGTCGATGCTAAGGAGTCAGAGGCTTCCTCCCCTGGGCTAAGCCTCTTTTTCAAAACAAGGGTCTGGGTTCCCAAAAGATTTGTACCCTTGTCCCCCACAATCTGCCACCCAGGGCTTCTTTTGGTCCCTCTGTCCGGCCCAACAATTTCTGCCTTGACATGCTGGTCTCTCTGCCTGAAATGCTCTTCCCCCCAGCTCTCTGCATGGCTGGCTCCTTCTCATTGTTCACATCTCAGCTCAAATATCCTTATCTCAGCAGGGCCTTAAGCCGCCACACTCTCTAAATAAAGTTCCCTTGTGATTCTCTATCACTTCTCCACTGTCACTTTCATGGGTATTGTCTTCAATATGTAATTATATATTTACTTCACTTTAAAATATCATTAACAGGGGTACTTAGCTGGCTCAGTCAGAAGAGCATGTGACTCTTGATCTCAGGGTCATGAGTTCGAGCCTCATGCAGCATGTAGAGATTACGTAAATAAATAAAACTTTTTAAAAAATAAAATAATAACAGCAGCTAACACACTGACTCAGCACTTACCATGTGCCAAGTTCATGCTAAGGGCTTTATATGAATTATCTTGTTTAACCTTCATAACCAGGCCATGAAGTAGGTGCCGTTATTAATACCATTTTACACATGATAAAACTCTGGATAGAGATGTTACATGGCCACAGAGCCATGAAGTAGTAAAACTACATTTGTAACTTCTATGCAATACTGATCTCTTAATATCTTCCCCCTGCCCCCACTGACCTCCATCCCCAGACTATGAAGGTCAGGAGAATATCATGCCACAAAATATCTCAGCCCCTATCACAGTACCTGGCATAAAATATGTGCTTCGTAAGTATATGCTGAACAAATGAAAACATTCAAAGTAATACTGTATGATTTCTCTTTGTGTATCTCTGACCCACCTCCTCTTCCCTAAAATTCCCAGCACAAGACTCAGCTCCCAGAAGGTTCTATACATATCTAGAAACACTCAGAGTTAAAAAGTGCTTCTGAGACCAACCAACTCTGCTCCCTAAGTTCACCAAAAAGATAGGACCTCTCCGGGTTCTTTCCCCTACCTCTGAGTATAGACTATCAAGCAAGATGGACAATGGAGAACATATGAGCTTCAGAGGTCCTAAGAGACTGAGTTCTAGCAGAAGAAATCAGTAGCAGAGGCCCTTATGGAGTGGAATCCAGGGAGGAAGGCTAGGGTATGGTGGAGGGTATGCACTTACCCTCTGCCCAATGCCCTGTGCCTTCTGGGAACTGTCCAACACCTGATGCAGATTCTTTGGAAACCTCGTCACTTCAGGACACACCTACTGATCTCACTAAGGACCAAAAGCTTTGTTAGTCTCCCCTCCCCTCTCTTCTTTCCCCTGGAGATAGGAAGGCAAAAACACCCAGCAACAAAGTCCGCTGGTATCAACTTCAGAAGAAAAGAACTTTATGCAGAGGATAATGGGGTTTCCGGTCACTCCTGCTTCTGGTTATCCCCAGCCCCTGAAAGTTTTGAGCATCTCCAACACACAGGATCCCAAGAATCCCAAATTCAATGTTGAGAAACTTCTAGGTAAGAGCACAGACAACCACAGGAAATGTAACTAGGTGTAGAGGACAACATTCTAGGCTAGCATGACCACAAAGAGGCTCTAACATGGGGTGCTACTGGGGCTGGGCCTTGAAGAGTGGGAATCACTGGGTTTCATGGAGATGAGAAGGACACAGAGGGAATGGCAGGTGAAATGTAGTGGAAACAAGAGCTAGCATTTATCTAGCACATATTCTGTGCCTGGTGCTGGGCTTCATATTCACATGTAAAAGCTTGTTCACATGTAAAATCTTATGAAATAGTTGATGATAATATACCAGATGAAGAATCTAAGGCCCAGAGGTGTTAAATAACTTGTCTAAGGTAATCCAGTAATTACCAGGGCTGGAATTCAAACTCAAATTTGTCCATCCCTGGGGTCCATCACACCATACGCACCAAGAGTCTCAGGGTGGAATGGCTTGTGTGAGGGAGAGGAGTATGTATGGAAGAGCAAGGGAATCCTTGAATGAGACCCTAAAGATCTAGATGGTATGCCACAAGGCAGGCCATGTGCTGAGCAGTGCTGCAGGAAGAATGCCCTAACACATTTATGGAGGATAATGGTGGAAGGGGCTGTTGGGAAGATGGGAACCCAATGCCCCCAGAAGCTCTACACAAAGAGGAAGGACAGGCAACAGCATGAGTGAGGAAAGCCTAGAAAAGAACAAGTTTGCCAAATGCCAGTTGGTAATCAATGGTGTTCACCTTCGGATTTAAGCAAAGAATGATCTCCTTCCAGTCCCAGCCAGTCCACAAAACTCACATTGAATGCCAACTGTATGTCAGGCCCTGCCCCTGGCAGCCTCCCTCATTTCTCCTCCTTTTCCCAGGGAGGAAAATCAGGTGGCTGGCAGGCCCCTACAACCCAGCACCCTGAAATGCTCTCCTCTCTGTCCCACCACCACTCTCAAAAGGGAGAGGAGCAGCTTTTCTTGTATATTTATGTTAAAATCACAAAGTCCACAATTATTGTATTTTAATTTCAATAAGTTTTAAAATTTAAAGATTATTTATTTTCACTTTGCTGGTCTAGTTTGCAAGATAAACAATAGCTGATTTTTAAAAATTGAATTGTCTTTTAACCTCAATAAGTTTTTGATGAGAAAAGTGTCTCAGGATGGTAAATCATCTTCCCCCTCCAGCTATCAACCATGGGGCCAGCAGTACCTCTGCTCAAGGCTATCTCTTGAGGATCAGGAATGAGAACTTACATCCCAGCCACAATGCCCTTCACTATCACCTGGGAAAGTGGGGACGCAGGGACACTTCTAAATCAGTGAATCTGATGCAGCTGTGCCTTGGGGAATCAAAACCAGTTGAGAGTGGAAGAAAGGGGAACTCATCTTCCCATCATTCTTGTGCTTTTTAAAATTTTTGTTCCAAGAGCAACCTTCTTGCTGAGGAGGTGGGATTTATTAGCCAAATACAAGTATAGGAACTTGGAGGGTCACCTCTTGCTCTCCGAATCACTGACTTCAGAAGACTCTGCACAGCCAGTGGTTCGGGGATGGGAGGAAACTCTCACTAGGTTGGCTCAGCGATTCCCCAGAAAGGCTCACCCCGCCGACCAGGACTAAGACACAGTGATCCAATATGCCTCGATGTATGTCAGGAGGGAAGTGGAGGACTTTTCCGCTTAGGTTTCCTAAACGTTGCCACGGGGCAGTTCTCCGGCCACGTCAGAGTAAAGAGGTTTGGATGGACACCTCTCTCATCGACCAACCACTCTCGAGAGACCCTCTTTTCCAAACTACACGGTAGGCATAAGGGGGAAGAGGCTGCCCCAAACGGAGGCTAACCACTGTTTTTCCTTTTTAAAGACTTGGTTGCGTTTGGGCCCGCGCGGAGCCGCAGGTCGAGGCAGATTCCCTTCTGGGGCCCCCGCCATCGGCCCTTGCATTCCCAGCGAGACCACTTAGGCCCTTCGAGAACCCCCGCCTCCGGCTTCCCCGCCCAGATCTCGGAACCCTGAGGCCTGGGCTAGTCTCCTTGCCGGCCTTTCAAGGCCCAGCCGTCAGGCCCCGCGGCTCACCCTCGAGCGTCTCGCACTGCACCAGGTTGAGGTAGTCCGCCTGGCTGAGCACCCCGGCCTTCAAGCCGCGCACCAGTCCCTCCAAGTAGCCATTGTCCACGTTGAAGTAAAGCTCCGGGAAGAACGACATGGCTGCGGCGCGGGCGGCGAGACCGGAGAACCCCGATCGGCCGGCAGACAGCACGATTCCAAGATCAGCTGACGCAGCGCCAGCAGCGGACTGTCAAGCAGGTCAGGTGATGAGCGAACGTATCACGTGACCACAATGGGGCGGAGCCCTAGTGGCGCCCGACTTCCGGGTGGTTTCCTACGAAAGCATTGCGCAAGTGTGGGCCCTCTGGCGCCTGCGCGGCTAGGGTTGGCTTGCCTCTCGCGTCGGGGCTTGACCTGCTTGGAGTGTCGGAGGCCGGCCGCGTGGTGGCGCACGTGGCCGCGAGGATTCGAGTGGGCCCTCTAGCTTTCCAGGGTCTGGTAGACCTGGCACTAAGGGGCAGGAGGAGTTAAGATGGGAGTGAGTGGTGGTTCTTATGCTTGGAAATATTCCAGACTGTTGAGTCAGTCTTCTCCCGAAAGGAACTACGGTTGGCGGCGGGGGGAGAAGGCAGGCTTCGCTGGGGTCGCTCGTCCAGTTAGCTGCAAGCCGACCCTAGAGCCTAATGCTTACTGGCCAGCCTGGAGTTACAGCCCCTATGTGCACCGCGCGCTGCACCCGCATTTATTGTACAAGATTATGGAAGGCTGGAGCCCGGCCCTTCTCTGGCTCCCCAGCTGTGCCTGGCACCATGAAAGCATGCATGTAAGTGATTCAGATGATGGTAACCTAGACCCTGCGGTAGGTGTGTGTGTGTGGTTTCTTGGCTTGGCGGCAACCCCACCCCTGCTGTGACTTCCATGACCTCCCTCCTCCGACGGCCACGTTCGAAATAACGCCACAGCCTTGGGGTTGGTCCCAACCTTTATTCGCTACCCCTGTCCAGCCTCGACCCCGCGTCGGCCCACTAGGTACGGCTGCAGGGGATCGTGGCAGTACCCAGCTTGCGGCAATAGCAGAAGGCGTTGAAGAAACGGCAGTAGCATGTGGCACATGGGTCGCAACACGATACCTGGTGTCCCAGACAGGACTCCTGCAGCCTTACACAGCGTCGCGGGGAGCGTGGCTCGCGGCCCTCCGGATCTAGTACCTACAGGAGTTGGGGAGCAGGAATGTAGGCATGGGCCTCCAAAGGCAGGTGCAGGGATCTCACCTACCTCAGTCCAGGCTGGATGGCAGTGGAGCATGGAGAGAATGGTCTGCAGTATCACCTCAGGTGAGGGTGTCATGAGGTGGAGAGTGGGGATGATTGTTTGCCTGATGTCCCCTCCCAAGGTCTGTGGCCTCACCCCTTTCCCTGAGCAATTACCTCTGTCAAGGCCTCAGCCTCCTGTAGCAGAGCTTCTATGGACTGTTCTGCGCTTGTCCGTTTCAGTGGAGGCTGCTGGCCCAGGCCTGGAACAGATGATGTGAGGCCAGAGCCCTGCCCGCCTCCCCGCACACCCCCCTCCCCCCATGCACAAAACACCCACCTCCCAGGTCTGGGATGGGAAAGGGGGAAGGAGGGCTCATACCAAGCAGGATAATTTGTGGCCAGAGATATCCAGGCTCCACCCCTGCCCATACTGACCTGGCAGCTCTGGGAACAGGGCCTGGTCAGGCCTTCTGATGCCTTCCAGAGGGGCCAAGCCCCTCTGAGCTTCCTGCATAGGGGGAAGTGTCAGCAGCAGGGCCCAGCTCAGCAGCACTGCAGTCAGCATGACCTGACCATCAGGAAGACCCACCACTTAGTCCTTCCTCATCCTTGATGCACCCTCCAGGTGCCCTACCCCAGAGAGAGACCTCCCAAAGAGCAGGAGTCTCTGCCCAACCGGAGGACTTACCTCTGCTTGCTGGATCCTTGCCTGGAGAGTTTCTGGCCACCCTGAGCCCACAGCTTATATGTCAGGGTCTAATGAAGGCCCCACACGTGACTGCTGCCTTCAGCCAGGGCATGAAGGTGGGGGCATAGCTCAGGCCTCTCTCCCTACACCTGGGTTTTTGGGTGCTCTGTAAGAGGGGTGCCCAGCTCTAATTTTTGGTGAGGTCCCCAGGTGCTAATCAAAGTTTGGGAACAAGAGAGGGTGCCCAGAACCCCCAAATTTCTGCAGGACAGGGACCTGGGTAGGGATGGGGAGGTTGGACAGGCTGGAGCCATTAGCAATAACAAGGCAGGCAGCCCTGAGAACTTAATTTAATTTGTGGCCCCGGAGATGCTCACTCAGACCCTGTGTGGCATGTTGTTTCCTTTGCTTCCAGGAATTTTGGTCAAGGGCATTGAAGAGGGTGATGGGCCAGTGGCCAGAGTGGGGTGCAGACCTAAACCCTGGGGGTTTTTTGGAGGGAAAAAGGAGGGGAGAAGTCCACTTAGCCAAAACCAGGCCCTCCTGCCTCCATTCCTGGTCCTCCCCCCTCCCCCCCGTGTCCCTCCAAGCTTCTCCAAGACCCCCACCCTTGCTTCTTCTCCCAAACCCTTTTCCGCCTGGGGTTCCTGGAAGCCAAGGAGGCAGAACGGACTGTTCCCTGGGTGGGCGAGCAGCTTCAAAGTAAAAAGCTTTCAGGCCGCCTGTCTCATTAGTGCTAATGGCTGTTCCTTTCCGCCCTGCTTTGTCAGGCCTGTGCCCACGCCTGGTCTCATCAGCATGAGGCCAGGGTGAGGACTGCCCGTTTGTGAAGATGGTAGAACACAAAGGACCCCACCTGCCTCTGCTTTCCCTCTCCCCTCTGGAGGCCTCTAACATACACTTGCCCATCAGGGAAAGGGGTACAGGCTGAATCACCTTTAAGGCCTCACTGTACAAACAGCTGGTCTGGGCCAGTAGGAGGATGAAGAGGCTGTTGGGGTTTGCCATCTGGGTTCACGCAGGCTATTCTGCCCAGGATGAAGCCTGAGGAAGTCCTCCCAACAGCGGGTATAAACCATATATTATCAGCTGACAGCCTTTGGCCTTCGGCACCAACAATCACTCTTGGGGTTTGGTTGCATGGGTAGGCACCCCTCTGCAGATGGTGGGGCTGTGGCAGCTCCTTTCACAGATGGGCACTGATGTCTATTCTGGGATCGGGCTGGCACTGGGCTCACTTGTGGTTGACACAAGGTAACAGTCCTAGGAGCTCGGAGAGTCACATACTACTGCCCAGAGGGAGGAGGCTAGGAAGTGAGGGAAAGCCTCAATGAAGAGCTGGTCCCTGGATAATCCAGCAAAGGGCCAACCCCATTTCTCCCCCTGACAATGCTACTGGCTATTTTGGTGACTCTGTCATAAAGTTGACCTGGTGTCGAGGCCTCCCTGGCAACGGACATTGACCTTTATTTCCCAGAGGCTACAGCTGGGCACAGTCGTCTACCCCAGGGCTTTCTCTTCTCAGAGTGGTATCAGGCACCAAGATCAGGCCCCCATCTTGGTGGGACCACTTGGAGCTCAAGAAGGGCAATGCATGAAACATACCTGAAGCACATTCCCCAAACCTTGTCCCCTGGCCCCATCCTTGGAGATTGTGGCTGAAGAGCTGGTGGTGGGGAGCAGGGACTGCATGTGGATTTTGGAAAGGTGCCCTAGATGAGTTGAGGTAAGGGCTGTGAGCACTTGCCTGAGCCTGATCAGCATCCATGCTGAGAATAGTTCTTCCTGTTCCAGGGGGCAACAGGGGGAGGTTGGTCACCCCTCAGTGTCTTTGCTCATCTATAGAGCGATGACTGTCTTCACCTGGATGTGTGCAGGTGAAGACATGGACAGTGATGGACAAGGACTGAAGCAATCCTAAGGGCATCCCAGGTCTCTAGTCAGGTCCAATGGGGGAGACAGTTGAGAAAAACAACCATCAGAACACAGTAGAATGATGAGAGAATTATAAACATTGGACATTGGATGATGTTAAGGAATAATTGTTAATTTTTTTAGTTGTGATAATGGTATTGTGGTTACAATACCATTTTTTAAAGTACTATTATCTTTTAGAGAAACATAATGAAGTATTTACTGATAAAATGTTATGAAACAATCGAAGGTAGGGGGAAATAGCAAGATACAATATAGATGAAACCAAATTTTTCACAAGTTGATAATTTGTTGAAATTGGGTGATGAGTACATGGGCTTCGCTAACCTATTACTGTTACCCTTGTGTATTAATTAAGAATAGGAAAAAATTAAGAATAGGAAATTAAGAATAGGAAAAAGGGGGGGGGCACCTGGGTGGCTCAGTTAAACATCCCACTTTGGCTCAGGTCATGATCTCACAGTTCGTGGGTTTGAGCCCCACGTCAGGCTCTGTGCTGGCAGCTCAGAGCCTGGAGCCTGTTTCAGATTCTGTATCTCCCTCTCTCTCTGCCCTTCCCCTGCTCATGCTCTGTCTCTCTCTGTCTCAAAAATAAATAAACGTTTTTAAAAATTTTTTTTTAATTTTTTTTTTTTTTTTAATTAAAAAAGGGGCACCTGGGTGGCTCAGTCAGTTAAGTGTCTTACTTTGGCTCAGGTCATGATCTCACAGTTCATGTGAATTCGAACCCCTCTGTGCTGACAGCTCAGAGCCTGGAGCCTGCTTTGGATTCTTTCTGCGTCTCCCTCTCTCTCGGCCCCTCCCCTGCTCTCATTCTGTCTTTGTCTCTGTCTCTCTCAAAAATAAATAAACATTAAAAAAAATTTTTAATTAAAAACAAAGGGAATTATTTAAAACCCAGTGGGATAAATTTGTTGATAGAAGAATGCCCCAGGGGCATGTGGGACCAGGAAAGGTACCTACCCCAGCTGAGGGAGGGGCAGGAAGTTGGCTAGGGAAGCCTTTCTGGGACAGGAAACTTTACTCATTCATGAAGCTTGAGTAAGAATCAAGGAAGGAGCCAGGCAAGGGACAATATAAGTTTCCTGGACCCATAACTGGCACATGGTTTACCAAGCTGCCTAGTTCTACAGCTTAACACTGGTACAGGCTTTGCTCCAAGACTGACTCTGGCCTGATGAACCCCAGACTGATAAGCAGTCAGTAGACTCTCCCCTGGGGTCAGGGAGCCAGCTGAATCCCAGAGTTGATTCAATCAGTGAGTGAGTCAGCAGCCATCTATAGCCACCTCTACATTGTACTACTACTGTGAGTGCCCACAGGCTCAGACCATAGCCACAGGAGCCTAGCAACCCTGTGCCACACAATTGGAATCCAGAGGAGGAGATCAACATTGATTTATATCTTTCCCACCCTGCCTTCATGCCTTCCAACATTGTCACCTGGCCCCCTCCGACCACCACTGAATTGACCCAAAACAATTCTGTGGGCTTCTTGTCATAGCTCTTTGTATATATCTATACCTATATCTAAAGTGAAATTTCCATTGTCTTATCAAATTTTATTTGTTTTTGCAAATAACCAATCTTTGGCTTGATTTATCAAATTTTGTTACAACTAAATTTCTGCCTTTCTCCTATTTTCTATTTTCCTTGGCTTTGTCCATCCTTACATTTATCTTTCCTCCTGATGAACACAGTTGCCTACATCAGTAGTCTGTAAAATGCCCCTTGGGAGCCCATTTCATTTGTTAATAACTATAAACACTGTGTGGGTGATTTTATTTGTCAGGAACTGGCCTGATGTTCCCAGGACAATGCTTGTTGACAAAAAGTCCTAGAAATGTTCTAGGTGGTGAATTTGGGAGACCTGGTGGGATGCAAAGCCTGCTTGGTGAGGCTGGGGACCAAACATAGGAGACCTGTCTTCAGGGAGGAGAAAGAGGGGAATGTGGTTGCTATGTGCCAGAGTCCACGTTTAAGGACAAGGAGGGGGACTTGAACCCTGCCTTTCCTCTTTTTCCTCCTGTAAGGTAGTCCTCACCTCCAAGGGCACTGTTCCTACTTTTTCCAGCAGGGGGCAGCAGAGCACCCACTGGGTCTCTCAATCCAACTTTTCTGGAAACCAGATCCTGCAGGACTTCCAAAAGGCAGAAGTTGCCTGGAGGCATCTTATCCTGGGAGGGGAATGAGGATGGATGGGGGTTTTTTCAGGCTGGTGTCTTGAGCCCTCAGCTGGAGGGGGTCCCACCATAATCAGGAGCTCCTAGAGGAGAGTCATGTTTGCTGCATGGAATGCTGAATGCCAGCACTTGCCATTCTCCCATTCATTCAAGAACTATTTATTGAGTGCATGCTACATGAAAGGCATATGACAAGGCTTTTAGACTTAAAGGCTAGGTCAGAGGCTGTGGTGAACTGAAGCTCCTGATTCTGGGATCAGACGGGCTTTGTGGGCTTTCCTGTTGCCAGTGAAAGTGTAGGCTGGAGCCTCGCCAAGGGAGAGGAGAGCAAGGTGCAGGGACAGCTGGTGGACAGACTATAAGGGGACTCAGGCCCAGAGATACCCCTTCCCCTCTGGCCTTGCTCTAACTCTCTGTCCCTCTCCTCCTACAGTCCTCCCCTTCAGTGCTAGAAATGGGCCCTTTATTGGAGTCCTCAGAACAACTGAGCTGTGGCTGGGGTGTTTAGATGAAATTCCACAAAGACCCAGGGGTGCCAAAGACAAATAAGCCCAGCCAGTCTGGTTCATAGAATGTGGCTTACAGTCTGGATGCTTAGGCCCCTCTGGTATGGCAAAGACCACCTTAAACTCCAACCCCAGTCCTCTCTTAAGACATCTACAACCCACAGTGTTCACTCCCATATGCCTGGAGAGGTAGCCAGTCCTTCCTCCTGCCTGCCAGGTCCTGCTTTTCAGTGTGAAATATTCTGTTTTGGAGGTGTTGCAGCACTCTACATTCTGCCTCAGGGTGATTCCTCACTGTCAACATGTCCAAACAGGTAGACGGCATTCTCCACACTCACAGGAAACCCACACAAAGTGGTGAGGAGCTTGTTCCATTCCGGGTAATGAGACAACCCCTGAATATTACAGAATCTCTGGGTAAGTGCAATTTGAGTCCCCACCAACCCTTTGCAGAAGCATGGCACTGTTGGGCTGGGGAGGAGGCACCCAAGACGTCCCCTGCATTGTTTCTAATCTATCCCCATAGAAGGGAGCAACCCAACTCCCTGAGGATATTCAATGGCTCAGCTAAAGCCCCGGGAACAAAGGTGTTTTCACAACAGGAACCACTGGGCTACCTAGAAATGACTCTTATCCTAGGAATTAACTCTTTCTGCTAAAGCTCCAGGAGCTCTCCAACCTGCTCATCTCTGCCATTAGAGTTCTGTGCAGCTAAGAACAGAGACTTCAGGAATTCTGGTCGTAGGCATGGAGATGCTGCCTAGGGCACTGGGTATGGGGTGAGCTGGTACCTGGCTTGACAGATTCAGGGTGAGAGCCCACGTTCAGCTGGAGAAAGCAGTTGAGAGCTGCAGTGGCTCCCAGGCTTCCTGGACCCCTTCCTTTCTGCTGTTACCCCTTCCCATCCTTTCTGCCTCCAGCTGCAAAGAAGACCTGGGAGGTGGAGGTATAGAGCTGGGAGGGGGTTGAGTTCTGGAGAGAAATAGTCATCTGGGGACATTGGATGGAAAGATAACCTTGCAGCTTAAACCCCTGGAGCACAGCTCTTACCCAGGCACCAACCCCAAGCCCAGTGTGGGAGAAGGAGCTCACAGGGTGCCCCTCCACCAGCAGCCCCCTGGCCACGTCCCAATTTTGTCCCTGTAGGCCCTAGTAAACTGTGTCCACTAAGCCCTAGGTAGAGGTCCTCCTCCCCAACTCTGGCCAAAGCCAAACTTTGTGTCAGGATCTGGCATAGAAGCAAATTTTCCTCCCTACCTTATCCCTTTACCTGCTTTAAGTTTATCCAATGACCCACAGCAGGACTCCCATCCCATACATTTAACTCTCAGCAGAACATTGAAATACACATTCTCCCCATTTTAATAGATTAGGAAACAGGCTTACAGGTTAAGTGACTTAAGTTTTGATCATTTAGCTAAGAAGGGGCTGGCCTGTTTTCCATTCTTCCTTGCATGGCCCAGGGCATATTTTAGAGCTGAAGAAGAATGGTGTGTGTGTGTGTGTGTGTGTGTGTGTGTGTGTGTGTGTGTGCGCGCGCGCGCGCGTGCACGCGCTGCGTCCAAGAGTTTATCAGACATGCTGCCCTATGTGTCTCCCCACACACTTCTTGACAGTGGAAACGGTTCACCCACCCACAGGGCTCCCAGGAGCTGCACAGACAAAAACAAGCAGCTGCTCCACCCACGCTCAGCTCAGCCCCCATGAGGCTGTGGGCTCAGTTGGGTGCCAGAGCTGTGCTGAGTGTTCTTATGCTCTTGGACACATTTCTAAATCTATGAATCAAAGAAGAAATCACAAGGGAAACTAGAAAATGTTTCAAACTGAATGATGAAATACGATATGTCAAAACCTATGGGATGCACATAGAACAATGCATATTTGTAAGTGTATATATTAGATGCATATGTGTAAGTGCATATATTAGAAAAGAAGAATGATGGGGCGCCTGGGTGGCTCAGTCAGTTAAGCATCCAACTTCAGCTCATGTCATGATCTTGTGGTTTGTGGGTGTGAGCCCTGCATCGAGCTCTGTGCTGACAGCTCAGAGCCTGGAGCCTGCTTTGGATTCTGTGTCTTCCTCTCTCTCTGCCCCTCCCCCACTTGCTCTCTGTCTCTCTCAAAACAAATGAATAAACATTAAACAAAATTTAAAAAAAATAAAAGAAGAATGGTTGAAAATAAATTATGCAAACTTACTGAAGTGGTAGATAGTTCCAATAAATGGTGTTGGGGCAAGTGACTGTTTTACCTGTACCTTGAAGCCTTCACAAAAATTAATTTGAGATGGATCATAAGCATATTGTGAAGGTAAACCAGTAAAACTTCTAGAGAAAACATAGACTGTTTTCATAACCTTGAAGTAGGCAAAGATTTCTTAAATAAGACACAAAGGGGGTGCCTGGCTGGCTCAGTTGGTAGAGTATGCAACTCTTGAACTTGGGGTCATGAGTTCAAGCCCCATGTTGGATGTGGGAGCCTACTTAAGAAAAATAAAATATTAAAAAAAAAAAAACAAGACACAGAAAGCTCTAAACATCAAAGGTTAATAAATTAGACTTCATTAATTTTAATGAAGAACTTCTGGGGGCTCCTGGGTGACTCAGCCTGTTAAGCATCTGACTCTTGGTTTTGGCTCAGGTCATAATCTCACTGTTCATGAGTTTGAGCCCCACATTGGGCTCTGTGCTGATGGCACAGAGCCTGCTTGGGATCCTCAGTCTCCCTTTCTCTCTGCCCTTCCCCAATCACTCGCTCTCTCTCTCTCTCTGAAAATAAATAAATTTTAAAATAAATAAAATTAAGAACTTCTGGTTATTAATTAAAGATATTTAAGGGGCACCTGGATGGTTCAGCCGGTTAAGCGTCTGACTCTCAGTTTCGGCTCAGGTCATGATCTCACGGTTTCATGAGTTTGAGGCTCTGTGCTGACAGTGTGGAACCTGCATGGGATTCTCTCTCTCTTTCTCTCTCTCTCTCCCTGCCCCTCCCCTGCTTGCTTGCTCTCTCTCTCAAATATAAATAAACATTTTTTAAAAGATTAAAAAATAAAACAACAACGAGATATTATACACTAATTATATTGGCTAAAATTTAAAACAATGACAAAACCAAATGTTGGTGAGGATATGCAGTAACTAGAACTGGTAAGAGGTAAGCTGGAAAACTGCAGTATTTCCTATAACTACTACACCTGATCTATGACCCAGCAAGTTCACTCTTAGGTACAAACCCAGGAAAACTGACTGTGATTTCTACTAAAATGCATGTATAGAATGTTCTCGGCAACTTTATTCATGATACCTAAAAACTGGAAACAATCCAAATATCCAACACCAGGAAAATAGATAATGGTATATTCATACAGAGGAAAATTGCACAGCAATAAAAAGAGAATGAGCTGCTGTACATAACAAGGATGAATCTCCCAGATGTAATATTGGATGAAAGACACCAGCCACAGAGGAGAGAATGTGGTTATGATTCCATTTATATGACGTTCTAAACCAGGCAAAACTGTAAAAGTGGTGACAGAACTCTGAACAGTGGTTAATTCTGGGAGTATTTTCGACCAAAGGAGAGGAATGAGGAAGATATCTGCAGTGCTGGAAATGTTTTGTGTCTTTGTCTGGGGGTAGTTACACAGGTGTCCTTTTCACTAGGGGATATTCCCTGACTTTGGACTTTACAGGATCCTTATTCTTTCTCTAAAAAAAAGTTTAATGTTTATTTCTTTTTGAGAGAGAGAGAGAGAGAGAGAGAGACAGAGTGCAAGTGGGGGAGGGGCAGAGAGAGAGGAAGACACAGAACCTGATGCAGGGCTCAAACCCATGAACCTTGAGATCATGATTTGAGCTGAAGTCAGATGCTCAACCGAATGAGCCACCTGGGCGCCCCAATTCTTATTCATTCTTGAACATTTCTCATTGCACCTCTCCTCAAAGCAACTCTTATGTCATTTGAAAAAGTGCTTCAGACCATAGACCAAAGATCATCTTTTTGAGGTGGTGGCCGTGGGTGCCAGGAGAAAAAGGGTACCTGCTGTCTGGGTCAGTGGCATTGAACACAGTTGCTTCTCCAGCTTGCTATCCTTTTATGTGCTTGTGTCGTCTCTTGTGACAATTTTCTTCTTCCCTGTTTCTAGGGGTTATCTTCATGATGTGGACTTGAAGGATTTGCATAGTTTCACAATGTTGTACTTCTTCTTTGTCTGTAGGTTATTTCTCCAGGAGAAAAGGCAGTGATTTCTGAAAATTTATATAAATGTGAAGAAAAGCAGGTGTTGTTTATGGTACAAAATAAAAATAGTGAAAGGGGGGAGAAAACGGACAGTACCAGTGAGATATCAGTAGTAATGAACAGAAAGCTTGTTTCAAATTGTCTTAAATTATAAAAATAATGTATTGGCTCATATAATTGAAAAAATCCAGGAGGCTGGTTTCAGGTGAGGTTTGATACCAGACCTCTTGGTTATATAAGGACTTGGTATGGCTGACTCAGCTGGTTGCCTTCCTAATAGCTATTCTCCTTTTCTCCCAAAAGAAGCCCAGTTTTGTTTGGGGCAGTGCCTAGTTAAACAGACTAACTTCCTCAGATTCCCTAAGTGTTCATGGTGTCCCTGGGATACAGTGTGACCCATGAAACTTATGTTAAGGGCTTCTGGGAAGGTTTTGCTTCCCCAGCAGAAGTGTCTCCCTTTTCTGCTTCTTTTCCTTTCGACTTCCTGCCCAGAATGTGAATGTAATACTTAGAACTGTAGCAGCCAACTCGTGACCATAAGACAGCAATTTTGAGAATGGACTAAGTTGCTAAGGATGGCAGGCGAGAAAAGTAGACCATGCCTTCCTGGAAATGTAAACCAATTATACCAACCCTGGTCTGCCCACCTCCTGACATTTTCTTGCATGAGACAAACATGAAACAAATATTTGTTTAAGCTATTCTTAGGTTCTCTTACTTGCAGCTAAACACATTCCCCAACTGATATCTTCATTTTCTTTGTATCCCTTGTCCACTTTTTTTGTGGTAAATGCTTCATTCTAAGACTTGTTTCCCCTGTGGACCCAAACTGGCTTTTCAGGAGTCTCTGAGGCCTCTTGCTTCCTCAATCACATCCTACAGGAGAGAGTCACCTTTGTTCCAGAATTCCCTGGTCCTGGCTCTGGAAGTCCTGCTGGCATCTAGTGCTGAAGGCTGTGGCTGGAGCACTCACGGTGAGTTCTTCTTATCTTCCTTTGACCTTTGCTGAACCCTTACAGGCCCTGAGCATCCCCAAGGTCAGCTTGTGACTTCCACAGAAGTTCTGATCTCTGGAGACCTTGCCCCTGGAGAGGCCCTGAGGATAGAGTGGGTCACATGAGCCAGCACCTTCTGCCAAAGTCAGGGTCAAATATCTACCCTTGGGAGCCAGGTTTGGCTTTTGGTTTAGGCAGGTGTTGACTTTGGGCAAATTCCCAGCCCAGAAAAAAAATGACTTTTGGTGTGGAATCTCGTTCTTCCTCAGCATAGCCTTGAAAGTCATGTGCTTAGGGTGCTTTGTTGGTAGGATAGCAATTGGGCGATATTCGATATTCAAGGAGTTGAGAGAGGTTTAAGTTGCAGAGGCATCTGAGTATTGTCACAGTCTTATCTGAGGTCACATGCTTGTAAGTGGCAGAGCCAAGTGGTGTCTGACATTCCAGTGCCCCCCAGCCATGATGCTAAGACACAATGACACTTGGGGTCAATTTTGTTTTTAACACAGATTCACTTTAATCACATTATAGCACACAATGCTTTGTGGAATTTCTTCAATTCCACAAAAAAATATGCCTCCTCCCATTTTCCCTGAAGCATATGGCCCCTAGACCTCTCTTTTATTGTCACCCTTTTTTTCAAAAACACAGGTATAGAAAATCAGTTCTCTATTTCAACATTGGCAAGGTACAGGAGGAGACTAAAAGCCACACTTGGACTCAGGTACTGGGGAAATGTGGAGTGCAGGCTTGGTCTGAAAGGGGAAGTCATCGACACCAGGCAGATATGCAAGCCCGGAGCTTCAGCTTAATGCAGGTTGTCGTGTTCCTGAAGAAATTATGAAATTTGGAAGTTTTGGGTTTGGAGCGAACAGCTAAGAAAGAATTCTTGCGATGTTTTTGGTGCAAAAAGGTGATTTTATTATAGCGTGGAGACAGGACCCATGGACATAAAGAGCTGCACTGTGATTGTGAGGAGTAACTAAGTATATACTATTTAATTAGTGGGGGTTAGGGATAGCATAAGTCTCTAAGGAATAAGGAAGCAAGGCTTTCAGGACCTTGAGGGACTAGCTGTTGTTAAGATAAGGTTACTTTTAGTTTTTAATAAAACATAAACATTGGGGCGCCTGGGTGACTCAGTTGTCCAGCTCAGGTCATGATCTCATGGCTTGTGAGTTCAAGCCCTACATTGGCCTTGTAGTTCAAGCCCTACATTGTCAGCAAGGAGCCTGCTTCAGATCCTCTGTGTCCCTCTCTCTCTGCCCCTCCTCGGCTAGCATGCTCTCTTTCAAAAATAAAACCTTAAAAAACAAACAAACAAAAAAAACCCACTAAGGCAGCCATGAGTTCCTTGAAGGTCATGCTCTGCAATTTCAGGTATCTATCAGTGGGCTGCCAGCTGTAAGGATTTCATTTAAGCTACCTTTCTCCTGCCTTTGCTTTCCTCATCATTCCACTTCAGTGTAATTGGATAGAACCTTTGCCATTGTGGTTCCAGCCTGAAGGGCTTCACGAACAGGAGCAATTCCTTCTTTCTGCAGTCCTGGTGGGTTTCCTGGAGAAGACAGTATTTAGAAGTTGTTTCTAAAGGTAGAGGGAACTTCCAAAAAGGATGAAAATAGGGAGTGACTTCTATCTAGCACAGCTTTTGCATAGTTGTTCGCTGCAGGAATGCTAACAGGCCCTGCAGTTTCCAGCCTTACAAGCCCTTGACCACAATCAGCCTCTAGCCTCACTTGAGATACTCACTTCCTGGTTCCAGGCTCGAGGTACTCAGCCCACTTGTGCCCTGCAGTTTCTTCTTCCTGGAAACTAAGGAACAGCTGAAGGAGTCCCAAGAATCCTTCTAAGTCCTCCCAGCCATCCTGGGCTGGGGCCTATTCCCTGGGATTGGCAGAGGGAACCCCCAGCTGCTGGGGTCTTCCCCTTAACTCCGGAAGGTGGAACAGCAAGGAGAAGGGAGGATTCTGTCACCCCTGGGGTGAGAGAATCCTCCCCAGGCTATCTCTATTTTTCAGGAAGGGTAAGCCAACCAGCATGGCTACCTGGGTGCCACACTTGGCTGGTCAGGATGTGGGAGGCAGCACTTTGCTTCTCTCTTTTCAACTACATTACCATCCAATTTCAACATCACAAATAGCGCCACAACCTCAAATTATGGACCCCCTGATGTGATACAATAATCACCAATGTCGTATTCTTGCCAAAAATATTTAACATGAATCTAATCTTGAAGAAACAATCTGATGAATCCAAACTATGATGCTGTAAAACCAGCCTGAACTCCTATGAAAAATAATCAAACAAAAAAGACTGAGTGTGGGGCAGAGAATATTTTTTATATTAATAAACTAAAAAAAGACCTAACAACCAAATGCAGTGTGTGAAGCTTACCTCCTGAACTAACACAAACATGCTAAAAAGACACCCTTGAGACCAGTGGGGATGACAATACTCAATTTCTGTTGATTTGCTTAGATGTGATAATGGCACTGTAATTGTGTATAATGGTGACACTTAGAGCCAGATAATTCTCCTGGGAGTTTAGCAGCACTTCCAGCTCCTGCCCACTAGGTGTCAAGAGCACAGCACCCTCTCAGTTGGAACACGCAGAAAGGTCTGAGAAAATGGTTTGGAATTAGGTGGTATTGACAGTTGCATCACGTCAAGAATATATGAAAGCACACTGGACTGTACACTTGAAAATGGTTAAAAAGGTGAATTTTATGTTAATTTTCTCTCAATAAAAAATATAATTTATTCCTATCAAAATAACACCAGCATTCTTCCAGAGTAGAACAAACAACCCTAAAATTTGTATGGAACCAGAAAAGACCCCGAGTAGCCAAAGCAATCTTGAAAAAGAAAACCAAAGCAGGAGGCATCACAATCCCGGACTTCAAGCTGTGTTACAAAGCTGTAATCATCAAGACAGCATGGTACTGGCACAAGAACAGACACTCAGATCAATGGAACAGAATAGAGAACCCAGAAATGAACCCACAAACGTATGGCTAACTAATCTTTGACAAAGCAGGAAAGAATATTCAGTGGAGTAAAGACAGTATCTTCAGCAAATGGTGCTGGGAAACTGGACGGCGACATGCAGAAAAATGAAACTGGCCCACTTTCTTACACCATACGTAAAAATAAACTCAAAATGGATGAAAGACCTAAATGTAAGACAGGAAGCCATCAAAATCCTCAAGGAGAAAGCAGGCAAAAACCTCTTTGATCTTGGCCGCAGTGACTTTTTTTTTTTAATGTTTATTTTTCAGGGAGAGAGAGAGACAGAATGTGAGCAGCTGAAGGGTAGAGAGAGAGAGGGAGACACAGAATCTGAAGCAGGCTCCATCCAGGCTCAAGGCTGTCAGCAGAGAGCCTGATGTGGGGCTTGAACTCACAAACTGTGAGATCATGACCTGAGCCAAAGTCGGATGCTTAACCAGCTGAGCCACCCAGGCGCCCCCTGGCCATAGCAACTTCTTACTCAACACGTCTCCAGAGCCAAGGGAATCAAAAGCAAAAATGAGCTATAGGGACCTCATCAAAATAAAAATCTTCTGCACAGTGAAGGAAACAATCAGCAAAACTAAAAGCAACGACGGAATGGGAGAAGATATTCGCAAACAACATATCAGATAAAGGGTTAGTATCCAAAATCTATAAAGAATTTATCCAGCTCAATACCCAAAAAAACAAATAATCCAGTGAAGAAATGGGCAAAATACACAAATAGACACGTCTCCGAAGGAGACATCCAGATGGCCAACCAACACATGAAAAAATGCTCAACATCACTCATCATCAGGGAAACACAAATTAAAACCACAGTAAGATACCATTTCACACCTGTCAGAATGGCTAACATTAACAACTCAGGCAACAACAGATGTTGGCGAGGATGCAGAGAAAGAGGATCTCTTTTGCCCTACTGGTGGGAATGCAAACTGAGGCAGCCACTCTGGAAAACAGTATGAAGTTTCCTCAAAAAATTAAAAATAGAACTACCCTATGATGCAGCAATTGCACTACTAGGTATTTATCCAAGGGACACAGGTATGCTCTTTCGAAGGGGCACGTTTACCCCAATGTTTATAGCAGCACTATCAACAATAGCCAAAGTATGGAAAGAGCCCAAATGTCCACTGATGGATGCATGGATAAAGAAAATGTGGTATGTGTATATGTGTGTGTGTGTGTGTGTGTGTGTGTGTGTGTCTATAGATATAGATATAGATATACCCACAATGGAATATTACTCGGCAATCAAAAAGAATGAAATCTTGCCATTTGCAACTATGTGGATGGAACTAGAGGGTGTTATGCTAAGAGAAATTAGTCAGTCAGAGAAAGACAAATAGGATATGACTTCACTCATATGAGGACTTTAAGACACAGAACAGATGAACACAAGGGAAAGGAAGGGAAGCAAAACTAATATAAAAACAGGGAGGGGGACAAAACATAAGAGACTCTTAAATATGGAGAACAAACAGAGGGTTACTGGAGGGGTTGTGGGAGGGGGGATGGGTTAAATAGGTAAAGGGAATTACGGAATCTACCCCTGAAATCATTGTTGCACTATATGCTAACTAACTTGGATGTAAATTAAAAAATAATAATAAAAGTAAATTAAAAAACATATATAATTTTTAAATGTCTCTATTTGATGTTGTCAAATATCTCCTGGGGGACAGAATCCCCCCAGCTGAGAACTATTGGTGCAGACAGGACACTGCTTTTAAGGGGATGGGGGGAGATGCAGGCTGAAGGATTTGGGAAGGGAATGTCTTATTTGTAACTTACTTTCAAAGAGCAAATGTGACAAAATGTTAACCACTGGTGAAACTAGGTGAGAGGTGTGTGGGTTGTTGATTTTACTATTCTGTCAACTCTCTATAGATTTAAAATTGTTCAAAGCCAAAAGACAATTCAGTTTCATGATTTCTGTTTATGACATCCCAAGGGGCCTGCAATAGGTACCAATTGTGCAGCCTCCTTTCAGATGTGATCATTGTTAAGTACGTACATGAGTAGAGTTGCTTAGTCCTTAATCCTTCAAGGGAAGACTCTTTCCTTATCTCTCACCCCCCTTCCTCTCTCTGTCCCTTTGTCTCTCTCTTTCTCTCCTGCCCTATCCCACTCCAAGGCTGCCTTAAACATACTGGCCCCGTGGTACCCACTGACCTGTAGAGAGAAAGGCATCCTATCCTATGGCCCTATGGCTATGTCAGTTCCTTTGCGGTGAGTATTCTCCCCTGTGATGACTTTACAACATGGTCACAAAATTCTCTAGCACTTGTCCCATTAAGAGACAGGGTCTCTGTCCCTCTCCTTAGATATGAACTCTACAACTGCTTAACCAATAGAATATAGTGGAAATGGTATTGTATACATTCCAGATCCAGACCTTAAAAGCCTAACATCTGCCATTTCCTGTCTCTTTTGAGACACTTGCTCTTGGAGCCCAACCACCATGCTCTAAGGAAGTCCAGGCCACCCTATGGAGAGGCATGCGTGGAGAAAAGCAGCACATAGCAGCAACTTGAAAGCCATTTGAGTGAGTCATCTTGGATGTAGATCCTCCGTCCCCAGCTGAGGCTGTGTGGGGCAGAGATGAGCTGTCTCCACTGAGCTCTGCCTATTTTGCAGATTTGAGAGCAACCTACATGATTGCTGCCATCTTAAGTCACTCGTTTTTGGCGTGGTTTGTTTGCAGTGATAGGTAACTGATGTATCCCCGCTCCCCCCCACCCCCAGCTGAGGGCCGTAGGCTTGGAAGGCAGGAAATGGGCCAGCTCTTTATCCCTGGAGCTGGGACCTAGGTCAGCATTTATTCCTTCAACAAGTGTTTGTTGAGTGTCTACCAAGTGCTAGACACTGTTCTGCGGACTGAGGAGTTAGCAGTGAATGAGACAGACCCTGGGGGGGTGGGGGGGGTAGAGAGAACTGTCTTCCTGGGGGAGGTTATTTCTAAGCTGAGACCTGTCTAAGGAAAAGGAGTTAGCCATGCACAAGAAGCCAGGAAAGGGGAGATGTGCTAGTTGTGGGTGAGGCTGCCAGATTTGGCAAATAAACAATAAAAATTTAACACCCAGTTAAACGTGAACTTCAGATAAACAATGAATACTATTTTTGGATATACATATACCCCATGCAACATTGGGGACATACTTATATTAAGTTATTCATACATATCTGAAATTCAAATTAACTGGGAGTCCTGCATTTTATCTGGAACCGTAGCTCTAGGGCAGAAAAGAGAGAAAAACTCATGGTATTTCAAGAGGCAGTTCAGAAAGCTGGATGCAGCACAGTGGCAAACAGGGCATGGTATCAGAAGCAAAGGAGCAGGGTCATAAATGGCCAGCTTGCCAGGTCCATTTTGAATTTCGTCCCGAAGCAATGAGGAGCTGTGAGAAGGTTTAGAGCAGGAGAGTGACACAATCAGATTTGTGTGTTGGAACCATACCCTGGGCTACCAAATGGAGGGGATGGGGGAACCTGTAGTCAGGGGGATCAGGAGAAGGAGTCTTTTGCCCTGCAAGGTTCACACTCTGCACTGTAACTACAAGGCCATAAGAATGTTGAGCTAATCCCCACTTTACATTTTTCTTTTCTATAAGTGTTTTAAGCTGTAAGTTTCCCCTTAACTACTGCTTCAGTATATCTCAAAAGTTTTGATAGTTTTTAGTTTTACCATTCCATTCAGAATATTTTCTAATTTCCCTTAAAATGTCTCCTTTGACCTATGAATCCTTCATATGTGTGTTGTATAATTTCCAAATATATAAGATGTTTCTGTATATTTCATTGTTATTTATTTTCCTTCCATGGTAGTCAGAGAACATATTCTCTACATTCTTTAAATTTTATTAATATTGTTTGACGGGTGAACATATGGTCTATCTTGATGAAGTTGACACATTTGCTGGAAAAGAATGTGGGTGCTACTGCTGTTGAGTTTAGTGTTCTGTAAATGTCAGCTACAGTCAGGGTAGTTGACAATGTTCTTCTGGTCTTCTAAGCATTTTCTTTTCTTTTTTTCATTTTATTTATTTGAGAGAGAGAGAGAGCGTGCATGCACACATGCATGAGCGGGGGAAGGTTAGAGGGAGAGTGAGAATCTCAAGCAGGCTCCATGCTAAGCATGGAGCCCAACATGAGGCTCGATCCCACAACCCTAAGATCATGACCTGAGCCGAAACCAAGAGTCAGACACTCGGTGGACTGAGCCACCCAGATGCCCTACAAGCATTTTCTCATTACTCAGTCCAGCTATTTTATCCACCAATGGGTATGGAGTGTACAAGTCTTCAGTGACTATAATATTTTAGTCTAGTTCTTCCCTTTCTTGTCAGTTTTTTCTTCAACTATTTTGAAGCTCTGTTACTAGATACATACACATATATGATTATTATGACTTCCTGAAGCATGGATCCTTTTATCCATATGGATTTCCCTCCTTAGCTTGGGTAACAGGCATTCTCCTGAAGTTTACTTTTCTGTTAATATAGCCTCTGCAGCTTTCCTACACTCACTGGTAGCTTGGCATATCTTTATCCAGATGTTTACTTTCTTATTTATCCTAAATCAAGCCTGGCCAGGGCCAGATAGCACAAGTAATCTACATAAACAGGTGGCTCAAACACCAATATCACCTAACGCTGTCACACTGATGGCTCTCACTCAGCTCACAGCCATACATTATGTGGGGTACCCAGCAAATGAGAGAGACAGAAAGCCCAGGCTTGGCTTGAGGATGCTTTGTCTTGATGTGAAAGGGACAACCTTAAAATTGACTGCTCTTACACTCCAGCCCCAGCTGTGGGGGGAAGTCTTTCCAATGGACAAAAGTTTGAGCAATGCACCTTGTCATTTGGAGGTGAAAGCAGGGGGTCCTATTTCATGGGCCTAAGATCTGTGTCATCACACCAAGCTTTCTTCTCAAAAAGTGTCCCTAGTTACGCTGTTGCTGTCTTGAAATTCATCGTAATTTTGGTTGTTGTTTTTTTTTAATTTATTTTTGAGAGAGAGAGAGACAGAGAGAACAGGGGAGGGGCAGAGAGAGGGGGGTACAGAGGATCTGAAGCAGGCTCTGTGCTGACAGCAGAGAGCCCGAGATGGGGCTTGAACTCACAAATCGTGAGATCATGACCTGAGCAGAAGCTGGACGCTTAACCGACTGAGCCACCCAGGCGCCCCCATCATAATTTTGAACAAGTTGTTCTGCATTTTTATTTTTCATTGAATCCTACAAAATATGTCCTGGGCAAAAGGTTCCCAGACCAGTACAGAATAGAGGACACTCAGAAGACAAGACTACCTTGACTTGCGTGTGCCATGCTACCTGTGTGTGTGTTGGTGTGTGTGTGCATGTGTGTGGTACATATTAAGTATTCAAAAATGGTATCTACTGTTACTGTGTGTTATTGATGATGATGATGATGATGATGATGATGATGATGATAAGTTATTGGACTCCTCTAGTAATGTTTCTCAAACTTCATTTAAGCCCGGTTAATTCATGATCTGCAAGCCATCCTTCTGTTTCACTGACTCATTTGCAAAGCGGTTTTTATTTAAGTGGTGCCTTTGACAACCCTTAGGAACTTATCACAAATATACACCTAACCTTTCAAACCCCCACTGACATTGCACACCTACATCAGATGTTACCTCATTCATCGAGTTGCATCAACAGTCCCTAAAATCCCACCCCTTCACCGCAGCTGCCACAGATTCTCTCAAAGTTGACATGGACATGCACACACACACACACTCAGGTCATCTGACTGTGTGGGTGACATCTGCACAGTTCACCTCCTGTTCAGCATGAAAACCTCCTGCCAGGGACAGCTGATATGAAGGCTGCTTAATGTGCAGGTGGCAGACTCTATAATTTGCATTTGAAAATTTTTTAAATTATTGCAAATTAGAAAGTATGTGCACGTGTAATTTCTGGTGGCTAGGAAGGATGAGAAGGCTTGGCATCTTGAAAGCACATTAGCAAGGAAACAAAGGTGACTTTATGCTTTTGTGGAGTCTAGGGGTTGGGGATGTTGTAAGCTCTGCAAACATCCTGTGGTGAGCCTCGGGGGTGCAGGGCCCTGATTTAATAAGGGTGGCCAGCATCAAGGGAAAATATAGCAATTCTACCGCTCCACATGGTGCAACAAATCTGGCATTTTAGATAAGAAAAGCCAGAACTAGAGGGGGTGGGGGTGAAAGACGATGTCACCTGCTCCTCTCACGTTTCCTGCAAAAAATCCCTGCAGAGACTCCTGGCTCAGTGAGTCACTGGCTTTGCAAGCCAAGAGAGGTGGAAAGCAGACTCCAGGAAATATGCAAGAGGAATCTTGGGGAAGTTTTCAGCTTTAGTGTGAAACTGTCAAGCCTCTCTACTCTTGTGGGAACCGGAGGAGGAAAACAAGAGTGAGAGTGGCAGGAGAAATAGCAAGGAACTAGACAGAGCTCGGGTGAGACCCTGTGCCTGTGGGCACTTTGGAATAACCACGGAGATGGCACAGACTCAGCAAATTATCCAGGCAGCTTCAGAGAGGGAGAAAACACCCCCATGTTCCAAGGCCTTTCAGAATGCCACAGATATTTACAAAGCATCCATCCAGCTCCTGGGCTTGGAGTAGTGAATGAGGCACCACAGTCCCTGGCCCTTCAGAGCTTCCAGCCATTAAGCAAGCCATCCCACAAACTGTGCCAAGTGACAAGGAAGAAGCTTCAGGGGCGTGAGGCCACGTGAGGATCCTACAAGGCTTCTTGACATCTTGGGCAGACACAAAAAAAGGACAGGCTAAATTGCAGGCAAGGGCCCAGGATAGAGAGAGCAGGGCTGTTTGGAAGAAGTGAGAGGGGAACAGTTTGGGAACAGAGCCACAAGAAAAGCCTGGATTGGTCCTTTCTCTTTTCCCATTGTGGGTAATCTGTTTGCTACAGAATTTGGGGGGGGGTGCATCTTCTAAGTGCCAGGCAACCTATTTGGCACTTTCTGTTTATTTATAGAGCAATTTAATTCACCAGTGTTTACTGAGCTCCCTGAACAAATAACCTGGACCCAGCCATGGGGTTGGCAGAGAGCACAGCAAGGGCAAAGGCCCAGAGGTGGGACCCCCCCTCCTCAAAGCATCTCAGGGAAAAATCAGTCCCTTGGGTCTGCAGTAGGGTAAAGGAGCCAAGGTCCAAAGGCACAAGGAGCTGATCTTCAGACTTTGTCATTTGGGGAGCAGGATGAGTCCTAGAGGGATCCGTGCTCTAAGAAGCCAAGGCTGGGTGGAGGAGGTCCCGCCTCAGCACATTCTCTTCTGTGTGACGTTGGAGATAATTAACCCTGGGACCCTAACAGCTGTCACCACCACCCTTCAGGAATTTGGGCCCTCCCTGCATGACATTTAGGCCACACTCCTGCTGCACAACTCTGGGGGAGAAAGGAATCTCATTAAAAATTTTCAGCAGATGTGCTGGCCTGGAGTCACCTGCACACCAGTCCCCTTGCTTGGATGCTCTTTACCGGTACCCTGGGCTCTCAAGGGCCCAGGCTGATGGCTGCCTTCCTCCCAGGCCACGAACCTACTGATTCTCTGCCCATCAAATTCCTATGGGCTCTCAAGGGTCCTGACTCAGCTCACAATGGCATCTGGGGGAACAGGGGAGCCCCAGAGGGAAAGGTAAGAACCTTGGGTTCCATCCCAGCCTGACCACTGGTTCACTATGGTGCACTCGATAACTTTTGAGGTCTAGGACCTCTGAGTCCAAGAATCAGAATGATTGGACACAGTTGTGTGGAGCCTGTATAAGAGCCGTTGTCCCTTTCAGAAGGGGAGGCAGACAAGGCTGTTGGGGGGAGAAGCATGGGTCATGTAAGCATGACCAAGAGGGTCCTGACTAGCCTGGGGTCCAGGGAAGGCATTCCAGAGGAAGTGATGTCTGAGCTGAGGCTTAAAGTGTAGGCAGGAGTTAGCCCGGTGAAGGAAAGAGGAAAAAGATGCACAGAGAAGAAGCCTGTGCAAAGACATGGAGGCATGGGAAGCAGGGTGTATTCAGACTTGAAAGAATACAAAGAAGTTCAGATTTGGCTGTAACTAGGACTTCCTGGAGAGGAACTGGCCAGAAATGAGGGACCAGTGCAGAAGTGACAAGGGACAGGGTCCAATATGCAGAGGCCAACAGCTGCCCTGTGGAGAATGGACCAGGCCAGATGAAACCAAGGACACTAAGAGGCCAGAAAGGAGGTGCAAGTGGTGCATCTGGGTGGGGTGGGGAGGTGGGGAGGATGAAACAGACCTGGTGGCTGGTGGAGTGTCAGGGAAAAGGCTACCCAGATTAACATGAGGACCCTAGAGGGGGAGCAGTTCTGACGAGAGGTCATAGGCTGACTTTACACAATGAGTTCGGGGAGCTCAGGGGTCATCTTAACAGGTAAATGGAATGAGAAATGGGGGGAGTAAGACTCAAGGTATCACTGTGGGGATGAAAACAAGGCCCTGGAAGTTGTCAGGATGGCCTGGGGAAAAGTACTAAGGCCTGGGGAAAAGCAAAGGGAGCCCAACGCCCTGAGGAGCCCACCAAGCAACATGAAGAAAAACAAGAGAAGCAGCTAGAAATCCAACAAGAGCAGTCACAGAAGCCAGAGGGAGTTTCAGAAGAGAGGAAGGATTATTTATATTCAACACACCTGGTCAGGTCAAAGGAGGAGAGGACTGGGAAGTGAAGGGCCAGGGAGCATTTGTGGAGAGGCTTCTGAGCGTGGAGGATATTTTAACGGTGGTGGCGGGCTTTCCAGTGACCATGATTTGCCACTGGGTCTGAGTGTGAGGAGAGGGGCTGCATAAGGCTGAACAGGTTGTGCACTGCACACTCCAGTGGCTGTCCATTCACAAAACAGAACTTGGGGCAAGGGGCAAAGCGGTATTTTGTGAAACTTGTGACTGCAGTGTGGATATTTACCACAAGGTGGCGCCAAAGACCAATGCTGTACTTCTTGGGAGAGGTTGGGGCAGGGCAGGGTTCCGCATCCTCCGGGGCAATGTCATCTTAGCATGGGTGGAGGGTACAGCCAGATACAGGATGGCTAGGACCCTCCCCACTAACGATGCCCTCCAAATCTCTGTCAGAACAGTTCTCCTAGCGGTAGGAACTCAGAAATAAACTACACATCACACACTGCAGCCTTTGGCAAGGGGCCTGGCTTGAAAGGGTCCCAGGGGAGCAGCTCATCCCATGATCTGGGAGAGGCAGGGATGTCCCTCCCACTTATCCCTTGGGAGAAGAGAGTCAGGAAGGAAGGAAGAACGCCTGGCCCAGAATATGGGACACAATCACCCCACCCCAGCACAGCCCTGCCCACAGGCCCCCCTGGAGGCCAAAGCTGGATCAGCGGGGACAGTAGCAGAGACACCACACCACCTGGGGCAGAGTCCCCTGGGATGTCACCTGTGGACCCTGGAAACCCTGGACTAGAAACTTATGCCTCCTAGGTGCAGGGGCTGGCCTGGAAATGTCTCAAGAAGTGGTGGCCATGTTGTCTTTGAAAACAATGTCATGTCCATTGCAAACCATTCTTTACATAAGTAAATACAAAGAAAAAAATAGAACCAAGTGAATTACAATGCCCAGAGATGATGGTCACTAGTGGCACAGGGATGACTCTCCCAACAGTTCTCAGGGTCAGTGGAGGCAGCTTTGCGCTGAGGAGACTCCCACTACAGGAGACCTGGCAGCTGTTCTGGTGCCTTCGCCACTCCTCCATGTTTATTGTGTTGAGCACATTTCCCCCTCTAGAGATAACAAAACCCTTACTCCCTACCCTACCCTGACCTGACCCTACTGCCTCTCAGACTTCCTTTCTCCCTGTCACAGCCCACGTAACTCAAATACAGCAAGCTCGTTGCCACCCCCCAGCCATTGCCCCTGCTGTTCCCTCTGCCTGGAATACCCTTTCTCTGGATCATTCCATGACTATTTCTTTCTGGTCATTCTTTTCTCTGATCAAAGAGGCCTTCCCTGACCACCCTGACTGAAGTAGCCCCTCAGCCCCATTGCTTGACGTCACATCACCCTGGTCGTTTTCTCCACAGCTCTTCACTTTCTCTGAAGTCATCATACTTATATGCTAACTTGATGATTATCTGTCTCCTCTGGCTAGAGTGTAAACTTCTTGAGAGCAAAGACCTTGCCTGTCTGGTCTGCCACTGTGTCCCCAGCATTTAGAATGATGCCAGGCACATGGTAGGTGTTTATTCCATGCCTCACTTCCATTTTCAGTGGCTACAGAGCATCTCAGGGCATCTGTGACCCTCTTTCAATGCTCAATTGCCCACTGATGGTCACATGGACCATACCATCCCTTTATCCCTAACAAGCAAGCCAGTAGTCAACATAACATCCTCAGGCACAGATCTCTTCTTGCCTGTACAACTCTTTCTTTGGGATAAATTTCTTGAAGTGGAACTTCAAGGTGAAAGAGGGGTTTGCACTTGATATCCTGAAACTACTGAAATAGTATTTTTTTAATGTTCATTTATTTTTGAGAGAGGGAGAAAGAGAGAGAGCAAGCAAGGGACAGAGGATTCATAGCAGGCTTGAACTCATGAACCATGAGCTCATGACCTGAGCCAATGTCAGACGCTTAACTGACTGAGCCACCCAGGTGCCCCTTGAAATAACTAGTCTTAAACACTCATACCAATTCCTACTCTCTTGAGAGTGTCCACTCACACATCATTTCTCACTGCCAATCTCAGAGGCAAAAAAAAAAAAAAGTTTCTTGTTGGTGTTTGTTTATATTTGCATTGTATTGATTGTTAACAAGACAGAACACCTCTTAAAATTGCAATTTTTAGGTGTTTTTTGTTTGTTTGTTTGTTTGTTTGTTTGTTGAGAGAGAGAAAGAGGGCAAGTGGGGAAGGGACAGAGAGAGAAAATCCCAAGCAGGCTCTGCACTCTCAGCAAAGAGCCCGATGTAGGTAGGGCTTGAACCCACGCTCCATGAGATCATGACCTGAGCCAAAGTCAGACACATAACAGACCGAGCCATCCAGGTGCCCCCAAATTGCAATTTTAATGGGTGAATGAATGGGTTCAGTTAAAGCATCAGAAAAGAGAAGTGGCTTCAGGAACCACAAGGTGAGAGTGGTAAAGCCACTCGAACATGGAGCAGCATCCCTGGCCCTTGCCCTTTGACACACGCATTGGGGAAGTAGAGTCCAACCTGAGGCTGGAGGGAGGTGGAGGTTGGTTGCAGATACAGACATACCTACGAGCCTCTATGTCCTCCCTCTGGAGTCGTCATCTGCCCCCACTATTCACTGAAGTGTTCTAGCAAGGTATGGCACCTTGGGCCCTCTCTCACTTGACCTCTTAATGAGCCAACTGACCATTGTCCCTTCCAAAAGCTGTCTCTACTCTAGACCCCTTTTTCTTCTACCCACATGTTCAGCTGCCTTCTGGATACCTCCTCCTGGATGAATGATCTCCAGACCCCTCAGATTCCACCTGCCCAAACTGACCACAACACCCTCTCGCTTACGTGATCCTCTAGGCCTCCCCACATCATTGAAAAACACTACAATCCACCCATCACCCAGGCCCCAAACCCCGGCATCATCTGGGCTGCCTCCCTCTCCAGATACCACATCCTATCAGTCACCAAGCCCTGCATTCTGCCTCCTGAACATCTCTTGAATGTCTCCTTCTCTCTGTCCCCATTGCTCCCACCTGGGTGCAGGCCACCATGCCTTGGCTGGAAAATGGTAGTCGCTTCATTGCTGCCTCTACCTCCCCTCTCCATATACTGCCTAAGTGAGTTTTAGAAAGCATAGATAGGACCACAAAATTCTGCAGGTTAAAGCCCAGGCTTCTCATCACCCAAGGGTAAAATCCATCATCCTTAGACAATCCCCAAGGTCCCTAATGACTGGCTCCATCCCAACACATACATAATTCTCTAGCCACGTTAAGCTTTTGCTCCCCAAGAGCAGGGGGGACAGCTCCTCCCTCCTGTGCCTTGAACTCTGTTGTGCTCTCTGCCCAAGACACTTCTCCAAAAATCTACCCTCCACCTGCTTAGGGAGCCCTGACAATTTTCCATGCTAAGGTCCCCTTCCCTGCAAAGCCCTTCCTAACTAGCATATACTCACATTCTCTCTCATATGCACACACATACACACACACACACACACACACACACACACACACACACACACACACACTGTCTCTCTCTCTCTCTCTCTCTCTCTCTCTCTCTCTCACTGGTGACACAGGAGATACAGAGACTCAGGGATGTAACTGCCCTGACTGACAGTGAGCCCCCATGAACGCCAACTGGATGGCCTCACCTCTGGTCCCCCTACTTCTGGTCCCTCAAGGGCTGAGCATATAGCAGGTTCTGCTTGGTGAATATCTGGCAAATGAATGAATGATGCACATTCTGTTCAAGGCATGTGGCCACAGGCACAGCATAGGGCAGGCTTCTATTCTGTCCCCTCACAGAAGGCTGGGGAGTGAAGTTGCATACCAGAGAGCTGTAGCCACAGAGGCTGTGGGCTGGGGTGAAGGAAGCCTACATTTTTCTGGGTTTGGGGACTTGAACTGCATTACTTCTGAAAGTGGAACTAGCTACACCATACGTGAGGACCTAGGGCCCACTGTGGTTCTCACCAACCTCTGCTATTAGAGGGACTTTTCTCAGGCCAGAGCCCATCCATTCAGGAATGTGAACTTACGGTGCTCATGGTTAGAAATGGTGATGGTTTGGTGCTCTGCCTGAGCTCCCAACCCAGTGCCAAGCAGAGTATGTCCTCAGGGAATCATGGCTGACACAGAGCCAAACTGATTGGGATTCAGTGAGCTGAGTTGTAGCTCCGACTCTGCCCCTTCCTAACCACAGAACCGTGGAAAGTCCCTGCCTTCCCTGAGCCTCAGGTGGCTCTTCTGTGAAATGGGTTTCAGCTGTGTCCTTCCTCACCTGGCTCATGGTGGTTGGGGAGAAGCCTGGGAGGCTTCCAGCACCCCATAGCCATCAACTACTATACCTTCTTCAAGGCACCTAGGCAGGGGGAGGGGCCAGCTAAAGGCTAAGGTGCCCCATCTGCTCACTGCGGCCCCATCCATGCCTGGCCCTTGTGGTCACAGGATGAGGATCCAAGCCTGGTCACAGACAAGGACAACAGGCAGTGATGGGTGCTCAGAAGGGTTGAGTGGGAAGCCAGAGGACACAGGTTTCTTGGAGGAGGTGACATTTGAACCTTTTTCCAAGTGGATAAGGGGAGGAGCATCCCAAGTAGAAGGGAAGCTGAGACAAGAGGGAAAGGCTAGACAGTGGGGACCATGCTCAGGGAGCCACAGGTAGGATGGTGGAGTGGAACCAGAGCAGCAAAGGCTGGCAGGATGCATGGGAGAGGAGTAGGTGAGGTCATCTTAGTCCAGACCTCCTGGGTCTTAGAGGCTCCACTACAGAGTGTGGACTTATCCTGAAGGCAATGGTGAACCAGAATGACCTGATTTATGATTTAGAAGATCACCCCAGCTGTTAGGTGGAGAACAACCATAAGGGATAAAGGTGAAGGCAGGGAGCCCAGAAAAGATGGTGGCCCAGGCCTAGATACCAACTGTGACCATGTAGAGACATTACCAGACACAGAACAGAGCGGCTGTGAAGGACGAGGGAATTATCCATTAAAAGTGGAAATTTTGGGGCGCCTGGGTGGCTCAGTCGGTTAAGCGGCCGACTTCGGCTCAGGTCATGATCTCGCGGTTCGTGAATTCGAGCCCCGCGTCCTGTGCTGACAGCTCAGAGCCTGGAGCCTGTTTCAAATTCTGTGTCTCCCTCTCTCTGACCCACCCCCGTTCATGCTCTGTCTCTCTCTGTCTCAAAAATAAATAAACGTTAAACAAAATTTTTTTTAAATAAAAGTGGAAATTTTGAGGGTGCCTGGGTGGCTCAGTCGGTTAAGCGTCTGACTCTTGATTTCAGCTCAGGTCATGATCTCAAGGTTCGTAGGTTCAAGCCCTGCATTGGGCTCTGTGTTGACAGCTCAGAACTTGCAGCCTGCTTCAGATTCTGTGTCTCCCTCTCTCTCTGCCCCTCCCCCACTCTCTCTCTCTCTCTCTCTCTCTCTCTCTCTCTCTCTCTCTCAAAAATAAACATTAAAAAAAATTTTTAAGTGGAAATTTTGGGGGGTGCCTGGGTGGCTCAGTAAGTTAAGTGTCCAACTTTGGCTCAGGTCATAATCTCACAGTTTGTGAGTTCAAGCCCCGCCGTCGGGCTCTGTGCTGACAGCTTGCTCATAGCCTGGAGCCTGTTTCAGACTCGGTGTCTCTCTTGCTCTCTGCCCCTTCCCCACTCATGCTCTGTCTGTCTGTCTGTCTCTCAAAGATAAACATTTTAAAAAAATTTTTTAAGTGGAAATTTTGGGGGCACTTGGCTGGCTCAGTTGGTAGAGCATACATCTCTTTAAAATAATTTTTTTATGTTTATTTATTTCAGGGGCACCTGGGTGGCTCAGTCAGTTAAGTGTCTGACTCAGTTTTGGCTCAGGTCATGATCTCTCGGTTCATGAGTTCAAGCCCCCCATGAGGCTCTGTGCTGACAGTGCAGAGTCTGCTTGAGATTCTCTCTCTCCCTCTCTCTCTCTCGAAATAAATGAACGTAAAAAAATTAATTTAATGTTTATTTATTTTTGAGAGAGACACAGACAGAAAGTGAGTGAGGGAGGGGCAGAGAGAGAGGGAGACCCAGAATCTGAAGCAGGATCCAGGTTCCGTGCCGTCAGCACAGAGCCCAACACAGGACTCAAACCCACGAACCATGAGATCATGACCTGAGCCAAAGTCACTCAACTGACTGAGTCACCCAGGCGCCCAGAACATGTGACTCTTGATCTTGGGGTAGTGAGTTGGAGCCCCATGATGGAGGTAGAGTTTACTTAAAAACAAAGAATTTTTTATGGGGCACCTTGGTGGCTCCATTGGTTGTGTCTCTCTGTCTTCGACTCAGAACATGATCTCGTGGTTTGTGAGTTCAAGCCCTACACCGGGCTCTCTGCTGTCAGCACAGAGCCTGCTTTGGATCCTCTGCCCCCCTCTCTCTGCTTCTCCCCCGTTTGCACTCTCTCATAAATAAACATAAAAAAAAAAGAACTGAAAAAAAAAGTGGAAATTTTCTGGAAGTGGAATTACAGAATTCTAGAATGAGAAAGAATTCTTTGGACAGTGCTCTGGTGAGCCCCTACAATCAGTGCTGCCTCATCAAAGCTCTGAGCAGTGTCACAGGCACAGTTCTATTTCACTGCCACCCCAGGAGCCAGCAAGTTCCCAGCCCTCAGTGCTCAGTGGGTGTTTGTTGAATTAATTAATAAACAGAGTACTTGAAGTGGGAGGTGAGGTGCGGGGAGGGAATGAATTTGAAACACGTCTTGAAGGATGATCAATAGGACTAGAAGGCTGAATGAAGGTGGGAGTAGGAGAGGGGACGTCATGGTTCATGCATTTACTCATTCCTTCACTGGCTTATCTGACAAATATTTCTTGAATTCCCACTACAAGCCAGGGACAGTGGTAATGAGGACTTCCATGATCCCTGCCCCCACAGAACTTAGAGACCCATAGTGAGGCAGGTTTAGGCACATGGGCCTACATGCTGCCTGGTGGTGATGACTGACATGAAGGTAGGAGTCCACAGGACATGGAAAGAGAAAGTAACAAGAGAGTCTTCAGAGAAGGCGGTCAGAGGATGCCTTGCAGAGGAGCTGGGCAGGGACTAACTGGTGCCGGTTTTGAGAGCTGTGGAGAGGTTGAGTCTCTGGCTCAGGTGGGAGCCTGAGTGGAGGGCAGTGCTTTGCAAATATGAGGATGAAGGAAGAAGAGTCCCCCAGGGGAAGGTCATGCGATCTGGCAGGTTGACCAGAGGCTCTGGAATAGGAGAGGACTCTGAGTAGGGAGGAATGCTTGGGGCGCTCAGCAGTGGATGGATTGAAGCCCTGGGACTGGATGATGTTGTGTGGTGGGGAAATAAAGAGAACCCAGTCCCTGGAAGCATCCCCAGGTTCAAGGACTGTAGAGAAAGGTGTGCTGTAAAGGAAGGCAAAGAGGAGGGGCCAGCAGGTGGGAGAACTGGGAGAGAATGAGGTGTGTCTCTTGGAAGAGCTGGTGAGGGAGGGGACGTCTGTGTCCCTGAGGGCCTCTACCCCCTACCACTAATTCTGGGTTTTTAAGACCAACCCTGTGGGTGCAGATAGTAAAAAACCTCTCAAAGCCCCTCAACCTGCTCCCGGGTATGTCTGTGCTCCCTCTAAAGGTAAAGGACTACGGGGTGAAACCCTTCCGGTACGGGCCCAGAGCTCTCAGCTCCACCTCAACCCACTGGAGGGGAGAGTCAGTATTCCAGTCCCCTATTGGGAAGGACTGGCTCTGGCCCCCTTTGGCCAGCATGTGTCCCAAGCCCAGGTACCCAGACCCTCCCGCACTCTGTGAGCAAGGCCTGAGGCTCCCCAGAGCTAGTAACCAGTGAGTAGTGAATGCGCGGTCAGGTATCTAATGGCTAGGCTTCAGGACCCCTTGTTCCCGTCCCCGAAACTGGCCCTGATTCTTTCCTCCAACCAACCCAACCCAGCAGTGGCTGCTCCGGGATGGTCATAGATAGGAGGGCCTGAAAGATCTCTGGAGACCACAGATTCTGAGAAGGGGGATAGGCAAGCGGGGCTCTCCGGCGCACCCTGTTTTGGGATTTGCGTGGGAAGGAATGGGACTGGCTTTGCAAGCAGCTGCCCAATTCCCGCGAATCCCGAGCGCTAAGAACTCCCACCGCCCTAGCGTCGTCCAGGGCCCCGCCTCCCCTCAAGCTGGTGGACCCCGCGGGCCACTGGCCTGCCCCGTTACCCGAGAGGGCGGAGCGAGCCGTGGGCGCCTCCCCGGGTCCCGGAGCCTCCCGAGAGCAGTGGGTGGGGCCCAGCGGGCGGGGGAGGAGCGGGGTGACTGGGCGGCGGGCGACTGGCGGAGGGAGGGGCGGACGCCGGCGGCGGGGACAGCGGCAGCTGCGGCGCGACCAGGCCGGGCAGGGACGAGCGCACGGAGAGCGCGAGGTCCGCGCAGCCCAGCGCAGCCATGTGAGTGTCACCGCCGTTTCGGGGGACCGCGGGCCAGGCGGGTGTCGGATGCGGCGGTTCGGGTGCCTCCGCATCGGTCCCGGATCTGCTGCCCCGGCTGCGGCCCGGTCCCACGTCGCCCCATCCCCCGGACCCGGGCCGCGCGGTATCGTTCCTCCCCTCCCCCCGGGCGCGGAGGACGCCCACAAAAGCCTCCGCCTTTGGGCCTGACGCGCGCCGCGCTGCCTTCTTCCCTCCCAAGGCAAGGCCCAGGCGGCCTTGCCCCGGGGCTCTAGGGTGGGCCGGGCCTGAGGGCGGGCCCAAGACGCCTGTCTGGGCGCTGGCAAGGGCGCTCTCCGGGAGCCCCCGCTGTCCTCGCTGGGTGCGGGGAGGGGAAAGGATGAGCTGGGAATGGAGAGGGGGCAACGAGGGTTGCAGGCTAGCCTCGGAGATGAGCTAATCTTCCTGGACACATCGGCCGGCCTAAGCGGATTTGGGGCTCGGCCCGAGGTGGCCGATCCTGGCCTGTGGCCGGGCTCTTTGCCCAAGCGGCTGAAGCTGATCGCCTTGGCCGGGTGGGGGAACAGACCCTGTCCCTGGGAATGGGAGGCTGATGCATGGTCTCTGCAAGCAGCCAGGCTTGGGCACCCTGAAGAACTGTTTGGGGGAAGGAGCTGCCTACCAAGGCTAGGGATCTGGCTGTCTGCCCTCAGCACCCCCTGTCCTCCTCTCCCTGTTGAGGCCTCAGTCCAGCCAGTTCTACTGGATTGATCCTAATTCAGGTCCAGACTGGCTGGCGGAGCACCTACTGTGTGCAGTCTAAATATAACAAACATAACAATAAAGTTTCTCCTGTCACCATCTGTGGGACCTCACCCCGGGCCTGCAGCATTCAGCACCAGCACAGCTTTCTGAGGAGGGTTATGACAATCTGGCAGAGGCTGAAAAAGAGGCCCAGAGAGGTTAAGTAGTATTCTCAAGGTCACACAGCTGGTTTAGGGAGAAATGGGAACTAGACCCAGACCTCAAATCTTGCCATTGCACTACCACCTTTGTGGCACGGAAGGGGTGCGGAAAATAATTAGAAAGTGAAGTACAAAATACTCCAGTGGGACAAGGAGGCTTGGCTTAGCTTCCACTTCCACCCACCCGTTCTGAGTCCTGTGAGGCAACAGCCAGAGATAGAGGCCTGGATTTGAGTGGGGGTGAGGAGAGCATGCAGGGGGCCAGGCTGGGTCCACCCTGGGTGGAAAGGCAGGTGAAGAGGGCGCGGCTCAGTCAACCCCTGCCTCTCACTGCAGCTAGGCTCGAGACTCCCGACCCTTCCAGGCCCGGCCCAGGGGAAGCCACTCAGCTTCCAGCACGCCGCCAGCCAGCCTCCAGCCAGGGAATGTGACCAGCTGACCAGGGAGGGGGCCGGCAGGAAGTGAAGCCACCGGGAGTCTCTGCTTGGTTCCGGGGTGGGGGGTCCCAGGCCGCGCGCACACCCCTCCCTCCGGCTCCGGCAGCTGCGGCATGACGTCATCAGCCGGGTTTGGTGGCAGTCGCTATGGAGACAGGGACAGGTTCAGTAGGGACCCCATTCTCCTTGCAGCCTCCCCTTGCCCGGGCTATTTTTAGTGTCTGTTTACCTCTGTCTGGGGCAGCCCTGCTCCTGGGCGGGGCTAGATCGAGGACTCCTGGCTAGGCTGCTGGACCCTCCTGGCCTACCACTGAGCTGGGCAGTGCAGGTGGTGGGACCTCCTGTCCCACACAAGTGCACCACTTTTGGCATGTAGAGGGTTTTGGGGGCGAAGGAATCTGGGGCCATGCAGGCAGTCAGGGTTCCATTCCTTGCTGCCTGACGCTGGCTGTGCTGCTGGCCCCATAATCTTTGGGTCCTGAGATCTTTCCCACGTCCAGAACAGGCTTCAGGGCTGGTATGAGGCCAGCTTCCCCCCACCAATTAAGGTGGGCCCTCTACTTAGCTCAGAGGAGCTCAGCAATTTTTCTTTTCTCCCCTGCAGCAGGGAAGACCCTGCCTCCACCCCCCTGAAATGGTCACTCAGACGGATATTCTGATGGTCATTTTGGCAAGAGTGTGGACCAACAATTACACATTGGTGGGACTAGGGAGTTGGTAGCAGCAGAGCCCTAGTGAGAGAGAGAAAGAAAAGTGTTGGGACAGTTAGCCTACTCTGAGTCTAGTCTACCCACTCAGTCCCAAAACCCCAGGGGTCCTCACCCTACCCTATGCTCAGGGAGCAGAACTCTACTTGGTGATATAATCATAAAGTGGGGGAAGGACAAAGAAAATTGTAAATGGAGTAGGGGAGTTAGGGTGGGCACAGACTTGAAATCTACCCCTCCAACAGCCCAGGATCTGCTCTTCCTGTGTCCCGGCAGCCCAGTTCACTCAGCTCCGAACTCATACGCAGCCCCCTCCCTCATCTCTCTGGTGCGGGGCCCAGAGGGCACAGCAGTGAACCCAGCAAACAGGCCCCTGCTCCCAGAGTTCACAGTCTGGTTGGAAGACAGATGCTAAAGGAGAACTGACAACTGAACTATGTGGCCTCCAGGATCAGAGGAAGGAAGCTATGAGGCGCCTAAAAAGGAGGAACCAACCCAGGGCAGGAGGAGGAAGAACCCGTAGGGTAAAACTTGAAAAAGGAGAGGGAATTGGTAAGGCTGACAGTATGAGAAGAGGGTATAGGAGCAATGGAGGCTGCTGCTGAAAGGCTGAAGAGCCTTGTAGGTATCGAGAGAGGATCAGGGGCACCTGGGTGGCTCAGTTTGTTGAGCGTCTGAGCTCAGGTCATGATCTCATGGTTCGTGGGTTCGAGCTCCTTGTCACGCTGCCTGCTGACAGTGTGGAGCTTGCTTGGGATTCTCTCTCTCCCTCTCTCTCTGTCCCTCCCCTGCTCATGTGCTCTCTCTCTCTCTCAAAAATAAGTAAATATTAAAAAAATTAACTATAGTAATAAAAAGAAAATTTTAGAAAAAAGAGAAAGGGTCACAGTAGCTGGAACAGAAAGACCATGAGAGAAGAAGGAGACTGAGTAGATCAGTGGTAGAAGGTATATGAGGGAAGGGACAGAGCCTGAAGGTTATTTGGGGTCATGTCAGAGAGCCTAGACTTTATCCCTGGAATAGGGGGTCACCCATGGATGTTTTGCAAGAGGCAAAAGAGAGGGATGTTAGCACTTAAGAGTCCTGTGGTTGGACTGCCTGGATTTGAATCCTGACTCTACCACTTACCAGCTGTGTAATCTTGGGCACATTAATAATTGTTAACAACAACAGTTAATATTTGTTTTGTGTTTACAATGTGGCAGTGTGTCCACCCGAACTTCCTTACCCCACATACAATTTTCACTTGCCCAGATGCTCCCTACAAGTGCCTAGAAAGAGAAGTATCTCATTTCATCTTCCCAGCAGCCCTGTGAGGCAGTTGTTGTTGTTGTTGTTAGGTTTATTTAACAGAGGGGTATCTGAAGCCCAAAAAGGTTAAGAAATGCCTTGCCCAAGGTCACAGAGCTAGTTAGCCTCATGTTTCTCATCTGTGAGATGGTGCTAATAGGATTGACCCCATAAGGTTGTTACCAGAATTAAATGAGATGATATTTGTTAATTAAGCACAGTGCTTGGCCTATAGAAAGCACTTGACAAATCACAGTTTTTGGCATTGTCAGATGACTGGAATTTTAAGAAGAGCAATGTTGTTATTGAATAAAGAATGGGAGGGGGGTGTGCACCAGACTGGCTAAGTCGGTAGAGCATGAGACTCTTGCTTACTTACAAAAAAAAAAAAAAAAAAAAAAAAGTAGGCAATCATGTAAAATAATGCTGGATACCCATAAACAAACAAACAAACAAAAAAACCAAAATAATAGATCATTGTGGATTACAGTGGAGACAGGGAGCTGATTGGGAAGCTCCACTAGGGTTCTAGCTGAGAGTTGGTGACTGTTTGGACCCAATTTCTAGCTATGGGGATGGAGGTGAGGGGACAGATTCCAGAGTGTGTGGCTGAGTGGAGAGAGGTTGACTGGGAAGAGTCAAGTTTGAGAAGGAAATTGGTGAATCCAGCTTGAGGACTTCAAATTCAGCACACCCCTAATAGCCCACTCTGCATTGTTGCTTAGCTTCTGGGGAGGCAACAAGCAGGCAGTTGGATATATAAGCCTGGTGCTCAGAAGAGCTGTTTGGGTGAGGAAGAGATAAGGAAGCTGGCAACATTTCGAGGGCATTGAGGTGTGGGAGATGTACCCAGCCCAAGAGTGAGGAGGATGAGGCCAATTCCAGGATGATGAGAAAGATGAGATCTTCTGTGGGAAAGTAGGATGTACAGCCAGAGAGATAGGTAGAAAACCGGGAGCATGTTGTTGCCTCTTGAAATTCAAGGAAAGAAAGGGCTCAAAGAAGAGAAAGAGAGCCACAAAGTGAAAAGCTTTACTGAGATCAAGCACGAGAAGTACTAAACCTTGGACACTGGATTCAGCAACAGGGAGGTCACTGGTGACCTTGTCCAGACCAGTCAGGGGAGTGGTGGGTGTGGAAGGTAGCCCAGGGTGGTAGAGGACTGCGTAGTTGTGGAGAGGAAATCAAGGTAGACATCTGTCTCTTCGAGAAATTTGATTATCAAAGGGCCAAATGGAGCGATGGATGGGGTCACTGGGAAGAGAAATGGGGTCCACAGAGGAATAATTTCTGGTTGGCATTTTTTTTTTAATTTTTAAAAAAAATTTTTTTTCAACGTTTTTTATTTATTTTTGGGACAGAGAGAGACAGAGCATGAACGGGGGAGGGGCAGAGAGAGAGGGAGACACAGAATCGGAAACAGGCTCCAGGCTCCGAGCCCTCAGCCCAGAGCCTGACGCGGGGCTCGAACTCACGGACCGCGAGATCGTGACCTGGCTGAAGTCGGACGCTTAACCGACTGCGCCACCCAGGCGCCCCTTAATTTTTTTTTTTAATGCGTATTTATGTTTGAGAGAGACAGAGACAGAGTGTGAGCGGGGGAGGGGCAGAGAGAAAGGGAGACAGAATCTGAAGCAGGCTCCAGGCTCTGAGCAAGCTGTCAGCACAGAGCCTGACGCAGCGCTCCAACTCACAAACTGCGAGATCATGACCTGAGCCGAAGTGGGACGCTTAACCGACTGAGCCACCCAGGCGCCCCTCTTGTTGGAGTTATTAAAGCCAACTTTATATTAAAAATATCTACAGAGAGGGTGAGCGTCCAAAGTGTACAGCTCAATCCATTTTCACAAGAGAACATACACCCATCTAGGACCAGGAAATAGAACCCAGATGAGGAAATATGGAACATTACCAGCCCCCTGGAAACCCTCTTGTGTCCCCTTCCAGTAACTACTCCCAAAGGGTAACTAGTATTCTGACTTCTATCACCATAGATGAGTTTTGCCTGTTTTTGAACTTCATATCAAGGGAACCATACATAGGTCCTCTCTTGTGGTATTGCTGCTTCTTTATGTCTGTAGGGTTCATCCATATTTTTGTATGCAGATGTATACTGTTCGTTCTTTTTGCTGCATAGCATTCCATTATCTACTGATGGGCATTTGGGTAGTTTCCAGGGTTGTTTTAGTTTTTTATGGGCGAGTGACTTGAACTTGTTTAAGGCTTGCGGAGGAAGTCTGAAACACTCATTGTCTATGAGAAGGAAGAAAGATGAGTAGGGCCACACGTGAGGATTTCCTGGGTGGGAAATGAGAACCTGGCTGAGGTTGAGAGAATTTCTCTGTGGTTCCAGCTCAGCTGCTGTGCAAAGACCTCTGGCGGCTCCTGCCATTGTGTGCAGGTGTAGAGAAGGCAGGGCATTGGGTCGCCCAGGGTTGTTTTCTGCCCGGTAGGAGAGAAGCACAGAGTGCTAGGCATATTAGCAGCAGGTGAGCTATGGAGTGTGGTGCCTGTGGATCTAGGCTGGGGAGAAGGATGTGCAGGAGAGAGAAGGATGTGCAGGGGAGAGAAGGATGTGCAGGGAAGAGAAGGTGGGAGGGAGCTGGCAGAGAGAAAGGAAGCAGAGGCCAATTGTGAGCTCTGTGCAGGATGGTGTCTGTGAAATTCCGGGCTGTATCTCCAGTGACTGGCACATGTTTGGCACAGAGTTGCCACTCAGTGAATTGTTGAATAAATGAGCTGAGGTTTCAAGAGGTCTCAGGTAGAAGACAGTGTAGGTGGGGGTGATGCAGAGAGCCTTAAGGTTGGCATCATTGTGGTTGCAATTTAGGAAAGGGGCACTCCAGAGCCGGTGGGCGGGGGGGGAGGTCAGTGTGGGGCGTGCAGACTGGGACGGGAGCAGAAAGGTCAGTGTGGGGCGTGCAATCCACAGGAATACATAGTTGCTAGTGTAGGGTGCAGAGCACCTGGTCTTCAAGGAGAGAGAGGAGGATAGCACATTTCAAACTGGGGTCCTTGGGTATCTTGCATCTGATTCTATAGGGGGGTGGTGGGCTTGTTGGAAATGCTGACCCCTGGGCCCACTCCAGCCTCTTGGGGAGAAAATAAGCAGAACTGAGCAACAAGGAGCAGGAGTATTTATGGGTTGAGGGAGCACCCAGCCCTTCCAATGCCCACTGGAGTTTGGGCATGGTAGCCTCTATTCAGGCTGGAGGTGGATGAGGGAAACTCAAGGAAAAAATACTCAGGGTGGGAAAGGGCCAACACCAAGGGGATTCAGCCGTGTGAGCCGGTGGCCAGAAGGATGGGGGCCTCACCGTAGGATGCAGCTTCTACCAGAGAGGTAGCCCTGGCTGGGCACTGGGACCTGATCCTCTTCCCTAGGGCCTGAGGGTGGGGAGGATGTGTCTAGAATGAGCACCTCCTCTGTGGATGGGGTAGTCCATAGGCTATGGGACTCTGAACCCAGTTCCTTCTCTGCTTCCTCCTTGGGGCAGCAACACATAATATGAGCTTGGTCCAGTCCCACACTTTTAGCCTCTTTCTCTTCCCAGCTTCCCAGACCCCTCATGCTCAGTGCCTGACTCTGCCCTCTATTGGCACAGGCCATCCACTCGGCACCCACAGTCCTTCCTTCTACTCCCTCAGCCCCACTTTCCAGTCTGCATACTCAGAACCCCAACTCCCAGCCTTGTGTGTGCTCAGCCCTCTAATACCCCTCAACAGCCACTCTACGAGTCCCTTATTCTAACTGCATCCAATCCAGCCTCCACTCAGGGTCTTCATTCTGTTTATCCCTCCTTATTCACCGCCGGGCTCAATTCCCTTTACCCAAACTCCGAACCCCACCTGAGAAGACCCACTTCAGTCAGTCTCCTCCCCGAAGGGAGCCCCCAATACCCCTCCCAGAGGCCGCTCAGTCTGAGCGGTGCCCCCGCCCCGTGGTCCAGCCGGTCCCGCCCATCCCGGCGGGCTGAGTCAGGCGGCAGGAACTGGGCGGGGGGCGGCGCCGGGAGGAGCTGAAGCCCGAGCCAGAGTCGCTGGGAGCAAGCGCGGAGCCCAGCTCGACCAGCACCTAGTGGCCCTGGGCCTGTGGGGACGTAGGGGTGGGAGGGCAAACGCAGGGGGTGGGGAGCTGTCCTGGATCTACCATGAGTGCCAAGAAGAGAGGTAGGACCCGGCCTGAGGCTGCGATGGCTGCGAGGCTGGCCCCAGGGGGTGCGGGCTGGACTCTGGGGGACAGGGGCACGTGTTTCGCCGGATCTGGGTGGGGGTCTGCGGAGGATCCCTTCCCGCTAAGGGCGCGGGCGAAGGAGTCCATCTATGACTAAGTTTCCAGGCCTGAGCCTCAGGAAAGTGGAGGAGGCAGGGCACTTCTTGGCGCTGCCCCCGACTCTGGGAATCCCCAGGCTGCTGGGCTCTGGCATCCCCGGTGGGGGCTGGAGGGAAGCAGTTTACACGGGGCGGGAGGGTCGCGGGAGCCAACCCCGGGCCTGCCGGGCCTGTTGGGCAGCTCCGCTGGGCTCAGAGCGTTCACCTCGCCAGGTGACCTCCCGCAGCCTCGCGGGGTTGGAGCGCGGGAGCTCCTGGTCACTGTTGCGGGGATAGGGGGTGAGGTCAGGGGCAGGGCTGGGGAGCCCGCCCCGCCCCCGGGTAAACAAGCGCTTCCGCACATTCTTCATGCGCCCCGCCCCTTTCCTGCCCCTTCCCAGCCAGGGGCGGGGGAGGGGGGTCCCCGCGCGACCCCCCTTCCTGCCCCGAGACAGGCGGAGCCTGCACCTCTGCAGGAAGTGGGGGCCGAGCCCAGGCCACGCTGAGTCCGAGGCCGAGTCTCCCGGCCGCCCTGTCATTAGTGCTGGGGCCGGCAGGGTTGTCGGACTCCCGGCGTCAGGCGGTATCCGGCTGGACTAAGATACAGAGGCTGGGCCTCCAGAGGGGGCTTCAAAAGCCTGACTGGCGCTGGACACCCGCCCTCGCCACCCCCCAGGGAGCCCCGCGCGGACTCATTCCATGATGTCCCTGTCGGTGCGGCCGCAGCGCCGCCTGCTCAGCGCCCGGGTCAATAGGAGCCAGTCCTTCGCAGGCGTCCTCGGCAGCCAGGAGCGGGGCCCCAGGTACGCAGCAGAGCGGGGCTAATGGGGTCAAGCGAGTGTGACGGGGCTGGAGCTGGGTGTGCAGTGAGGGATTGGGGATCCTTCTCGTACCTTTCTGAGTGTGGCCTCTTCTCCAGGAGCTTCCCGGCCTTCAGTCCCCCCGGGCCCCCACGGAAGCCCCCAGCGCTCTCCCGAGTGTCCAGGATGTTTTCCGTGGCGCACCCAGCCCCTAAGGTCCCACAGCCTGAGCGGCTGGACCTGGTGTACACTGCGCTCAAGCAGGGCCTGACGTAAGGAACGCCTCCCAATGCCTTATCCCAGGACTCCTCCCTAAGCCCTCATCCCCTTCCTGCTAGTAGGAACCTTCCCCAGTCTCCTATCTTCTTTCCACTGCTTGCTTGTACCCCGGGCAGCTGGAGGCTGGAAAGGTAAGCTAATTCTTGTAGTCACTCCTTTCCCCAGGGCCTATTTGGAAGTGCACCAGCAAGAACAGGAGAAACTCCAGGGACAGATTAGGGAGTCCAAGAGGAATTCCCGGCTGGTAAGTAAAGGGTTGACAAGGATGCCCTGGATTTAGCCCAGTTGTGACTAGAATACAGGATATCAGGAAAAGCTGGGCAGGTTTCTAGCCCCACCTTCCCCAGGTTTTGTACGCTTTCTGTCTGGGACCCAGTATCTGCCCATGGGAGCTTTCAGTGGGGCAGGTCAGACCCCCACAGATGTGATGACAGGAAACTATATTGTAGTAACTCTGATAGAGAGTCATGGTTCTTCTCTGGAAACAGGTCAGGGCTTCCCAGAGCAGGAAACGCTTCTGCTGGGTCTTGAAGAATAGGAGTTCCCTGGTAGAGGGAACCTCTTCCTAGGGGTTGCAGGAAAGGGAGTGGGCCCGGGGAAGGGATCCCAGGGAAAGAGATGGGGGGATGCGTATGGGAGGGGTCTTGAGGACCAGACCCTATGTCACTAACATGCACCTAAGGCCAGGCATGAGGGAAGATGGGTCAGTCCATACTTTGACTGGAGTGGCTGTGGCCTGAGGTATGAGGGGGAGGAAGGCTGTGAAAGAGGAGTTAGATGGGCCTGGGTAGACATGTGCCCCTGCTGGAATACTTCCCATGCCTCCTAAGTGTCCCCTCTCATCTTCCCCTGCAGGGCTTTCTGTATGACTTGGACAAGGTAAGTGTGTAGGGAATGGTGATGGAAGAGTTTGGCTCATTGGGGATGGTAAGGGCTTGGGGCCTCCGGCCCCTCCTGACATACCTCTCCCTCAGCAAGTCAAGTCCATTGAACGCTTCCTGCGACGGTTGGAGTTCCATGCCAGCAAGGTATATGTGCAGCATGCACATGTGTGCAGTGTGCACACAAGGCGGGTGGGAGATAGGGGGATGCTAGGTCCTGGGTGAGCAACCCCAGTAGTGAGTTTCAATTCCCCCAATATCACCCCACTCACCTGCCCAGATTGATGAGCTATATGAAGCATACTGTGTCCAGCGGCGTCTCCGGGATGGCGCCTACAACATGATCCGTGCCTACAGCACTGGGTCTCCAGGGAGCCGAGAGGCCCGGGACAGCCTGGCTGAAGCCACTCGAGGGCATCGCGAGTACACAGAGGTGAGGGATGGGTGTCTAGAAGGCGGAGGCACAGGGTATAGCAGAGCTGGTGAGAGAGGACTGGTTCTTGATCCGCTCTTGTCCCTGCCCACCCCTCCCAGAGCATGTGTCTGCTGGAGAGTGAGCTGGAAGCACAGCTGGGCGAGTTCCATCTCCGGATGAAAGGTACTAAGTGATGGGGACAGACTGGTGCTAGGGAGAGGGGATTGTGTCCCTGAGACCCCTCATCATGGCTCATCTCCTCTTCTACTCCTAGGGCTGGCTGGCTTCGCCAGGCTGTGTGTGGGGGATCAGTATGAGGTATGAGAACGGCAAGGAAGGGCTGGAATGAGAGGGTCACAACACCAGGGGCTGCCTCATCTTGCCTGTTCACCTAGATCTGCATGAAATATGGGCGTCAACGCTGGAAACTACGGGGCCGGATTGAGGGTAGCGGAAAGCAGGTGTGGGACAGCGAGGAAACCGTCTTTCTTCCTCTGCTCACGGAATTCCTGTCTATCAAGGTGATGCGTCTGCCCAGGACCACAGGTCAAATGATCCTGTGACTCCTTGACTCGTGAACCCCTCATGACCCTAAGACCCTTACCCTGTAACTCCCAGCTGGCTTCATGGCTCTGTGAATATGTAATCCCCAAGTCCTTCATAACTCTGTGATTTTCTTATGATCTTTTAATCTTGTAAATATTTGACTCCCTAAACCCTCATGAGACTGTGACCCCCATGGCCACAGTGACCTTAGACCTCTGTAATCCACATGCTCCCAGGATGCTTCAATCCTCCATGGCCTCATCACTCAGAGAATTCCAATCCCTGCAACCTTGTCATAGCCCTATGACCCTGTGACTGTCACATAACGTCTATGCATATTCAGACCTCTGATCTCCCACAACCTCATGATCCCTATACCCTTATGACCTTATGATGCATTCTTGGCTACAGGTGACAGAACTGAAGGGTCTGGCCAACCATGTGGTTGTAGGCAGTGTCTCCTGCGAGACCAAGGACCTGTTTGCTGCCCTGCCCCAAGTTGTGGCTGTGGACATCAATGACCTCGGCACCATCAAGCTCAGCCTGGAAGTCACATGGAGGTTGGTGTTGTTGAGTGGCTTGGGGACAGGACCAAGGGGCCTGTGGCACCTGCTAAAAGCCTCTTACCTCCCCAGCCCTTTCGACAAGGATGACCAGCCCTCAACTGCTTCCACTGTCAACAAGGCCTCCACAGTCACCAAGCGCTTCTCCACCTATAGCCAGAGCCCACCAGACACGCCCTCACTTCGGGAACAGGCCTTTTATGTGAGTCACAGGCCAGGCTTAGGCCCCACCATCCTCCAGGGGCTCCCTGGGGTGGTCCTGAAGCGCCCTTTCCTCTCTCCCAGAATATGCTGAGGCGGCAGGAGGAGCTGGAGAATGGGACGGCATGGTCCTTGTCATCCGAATCTTCAGACGACTCATCCAGCCCCCAGCTTTCAGGCATTGCCCGCCACTCTTCAGCTCCCAGGCCTCTGGTGCAGCAACCTGAACCTCTGCCCATTCAAGTCGCCTTCCGTAGGCCTGAGACCCCTACCTCTGCACCTGTGGATGAAGAGGGGATCATGGCCCCAGCCCTGGCCAATGGCCATGCCCCCTATAGCCGGACTCTGAGCCACATCAGTGAGGCCAGTGTGGATGCTGCCTTGGCTGAGGCTTCTGTGGAGGCTCTGGGCCTAGAATGCTTAGCTCAGGGACCTAGCCTGCCTGCACACCTAGATCCCACCCATGGGGAGCAACCTGGTCCTGTCCCTCCTGCTGTGGACCCTTGCCATTCTGCCACAAGCCTTACCCTCAGTACAACAGGCCCCACCCACATATCTACAGACCCTGCTTTGTCTGCACACCTAGATTTGGTTCACAAGATCACAGACTCTAGCTCTTCTGAACTGCCAGGCCCTACCCACACCATCAGAGGATCTACCTATAATGACATCAGCCTTACCCAAAGTGCTCCAAGCCTCACTCATACTACCACAGCTTCTACCCACAAGCCCATGGTCTCTACCCTCACCACTACAAGCCCTACTCCCAGTGCCACAGCCCCAGTCCAGACCACCACAAGTCCCACCCAAAAGCCAATGCTTTGCACCCTCACTACTGAAGGTCCTACCCCCAATACTACAGGCCCAGTCCAGACCACCACAAGCCCCATCCACACTACAAGCCCTACCCATACCACTGCAAGCCTCACCCAAACCACTATAAGCCCCACCCACACTACTGCAAGCCCCACCCATGCCACTACAAGCCCCACCCATGCAAGTACAAGCCCTGCTCACAAAGCCAGGATGTCAACTCACACCACTACAAGTCCTACCCCCAAGGCTAAGGACCCAGTCCAGACCACTAGGAGCCCCACCCATCCTGTCACAAGCCCCACCCTTATAACTGTAAGCTCTTCCACTTTTCTAGACCATGCCATGCTTCCCAGCTCCTCTGCAAAGGCAGACCCTACCCTCCCAGGCACCAACACCCAGTCCTGTAGCTACCCATTTTCCACTCCTTGCACTCAGGCAGACCCCGTAGCCCCCAGCACCTCCTACCCAAGTCCTGCCTGTTCCAGTTGCGAACCCCTCACAAGTCCATCCCCAGATTCCCCAGAACCGGACCTTCAGAGTCCAAGTCCCCCTCTCTCACCCGTAGCCCCTGTGGCCCAGCATTTAGACCTTAGCCTGGCTGTGGCCACTCAGGCCCCAGTTCCAGGAGCAGCTGGAGGGGCTGGGGATAGGAGGCTGGAAGAGGCACTAGGGGCCCTAATGGCTGCCCTGGATGACTATCGTGGCCAGTTCCCTGAGCTGCAGGGCCTAGAGCAGGAGGTGACCCGGCTGGAGAGTCTGCTCATGGTAAGGAGGGCCAGGTGGGCTGCAGCAGGGAGGGCAGCAAGGCAGTGGGCAGTAGCATTGACTCCCTTCCCAACCCCAGCAGAAACAAGGCCTCACTCGCAGCCGGGCCTCCAGCCTTAGTATCACTGTGGAGCATGCCCTGGAGAGCTTCAGCTTCCTCAATGAGGATGAAGATGAAGACATCGATAGTCCTGGAGACAGGTGAGGGGGAAGAGGTGAGGGGAGTGCCAAGTGAAGGGGAAAGGCCAGAAAGGGGAACAGGTGAGGTGGAGCCAGGTAGAGCACACAAGGAGAGTGGCAAGACTGGAGGTGGCAGGAGGGGATACACTTGCCAGCAGGTGCATCTGTGTTTGACACCCCCACCCCTCACCCCATGTAGTCCTCATGTGTCCCTGATGCCTGTTTCCAACCCCATCTGTATCCCCAGTGCTTCTGACCTCCCTCCTTCTGGTCCGGGCAATGCCTGCCTCTCCTGCTGGTCCCCATCAGCTTGTGATCCTCCAGCTCCTCCTCTTTCCCTTGGACTCACCTTGGACCTACCCTATGAACAAGCCCTTTTGGTGCCTCTCCATGCACCCTGGGTCCCCCAGCACCAACCCCCTCTGTCTCAACCCAGGTTTTCCCCGAGAACCCAGCCCCTTGGCTCTCTGTCCCAGAGTGGCCTTTGCCAATTCCTGGTTAAGAGTCATACCTGGCCTGTCCTCTCTCTGCTGCTGCCCAGGTTAGGGCCCTGTGCCCTGAACCCTTTGGGCCACAACCCCTTGGAGTCCACATTACATAGACCATCCCGCCTGCAACCCTACTCCCAGCCATCCCAACCCCGGCGGCCCTGGTGGTCCCAGAAGTTGTAGCTGGAGGTGGGAAAAGACAGACGAACCCTGGAGACCCCCACTAACACCTGCTGGTCATAGTCTCTTCCTCCTTCTGGAAGTCCTCCGTGAACTTACCCATTGTCTGTTGTCTGTGTATCGTCTGCTCTTCCATTCTGGGGTGGGGGGGGGGGGAGACCTTAATAAAAATAAACTGTTGACCACATGGTGATGTGTGCTCCTGGGGTGGTTGACCCCCTTTTTCTCTCAGGCCCCCAAACAGCCTGGAGCCTGGGGCTGAGGACAGCCTCGACTTACCCAGTGCCCGCCCCCTCAGCACGGAGTGTCCAGCTCTGGACGCTGCCTTGGTCCAGCACCTGTACCACTGCAGCCGCCTCCTGCTGGTGAGGCTAGTGGTATTCTCCACACCCTCCTTTTGTAACCCCCTACCCCAGGGAGCCCTGCACTTCAATACTGACCCTCCATGCCTCCTCTGACTTCTACTCCCCACTGCCCCAGGGCTCTAGCATTTGGCTCTTGCTGAGTGGAACACCTCCCATGGCTTCCCCCATCCTCTCCATGCATGCTGGGACTTGTAGTCCCTGGGCTCCACCCTCCCCAAGCTTCATCCTGAGATGAGGCCATCCCTATTCTCCAGAAACTGGGCACATTTGGGCCCCTGCGCTGCCAGGAGGCATGGGCCCTGGAGCGGCTGCTGAGGGAAGCCAGAGTGCTAGAGGCTGTATGTGAGCTTAGCAGACGATGGGAAGTCCCTGCCACCTCTGCCCAGGAAGGTAAGGGCTCTGTCTGCCCTGAAGCTCCTCCCTTACCTAGCCCCATCTGCACGCTTGTCTGCCCACCTGCCTGTTCTGTTGCTGATGGTTGTCTGCACCTCCTCGTAGTGGTGCAGTTCTCAGCCTCTCGGCCCAGCTTCCTCACCTTTTGGGACCAGTGCACAAAGGGACTCAGCCCCTTCATCTGCCCCGTAGAGAGAGTGCTCCTCACCTTCTGCAATCAATACAGTGCCCGTCTCTCCCTGCGCCAGCCAGGCCTAGCTGAGGCTGGTGAGTGGGCTGCCTACCTGCCCCCTCTTACCTCCTTTGTTGGATCCCTAGTGATGGAATCTCAGGAAAAGCCAGGTCAGCCTACACAGACCTGCTGAGCTGAGCAGTGGGAGGAAATAATGAAGGCTTCTTTGCATGGAAGGACCCAGAGGGGTAGGGTTTGGATGGGGGGCCCCTGGACCTGAACCTGGGATGGGAGCACTCTTCCCTCTAAGGGCCTGGCTCCACCCAAACCCTGAGGCTTGCAGCACTGCCTCCCACAGTGTGTGTCAAGTTCCTGGAGGATGCCCTGGGGCAGAAGCTGCCCAGGAGGCCCCAGACAGGCCCTGGAGAGCAGTTCACCATCTTCCAGTTCTGGAGTTATGTCGAAGCCTTGGACAGCCCCTCTATGGAGGCCTATGTGACTGAGACCGCCGAGGAGGGTGAGCCAGAGGCCCTGATCACAAAGTGGCCTGACTCTGTGGGTGTGGATGAGAACATGAGTATACAAGACCCTACCCCCCAAGGTTCCTTGCCCTGCTACCTTGTCCCAACTCTCCTTTCTTCTTTCAGTGTTACTGGTGCGGAATTTGAATTCAGATGACCAAGCTGTTGTGCTGAAGGCCCTGAGGTTGGCTCCTGAGGGGAGACTGCAAAGGGATGGGCTTCGGGCCCTCAGCTCCCTGCTTGTCCATGGCAACAACAAGGTCATGGCTGCTGTCAGCACCCAGCTCCGGAGCCTGTCACTGGGCCCCGTCTTTAGGGAAAGGGTGAGAGTCAGGCAGGCCCTTCTTGAGGAAAAGGCTTGGGGTTCCAGGCTCCCAGTGTCTGGCTAAGTCTGCCCTCCCACCCTTACCCAGGCCCTACTGTGCTTCCTGGACCAACTCGAGGATGAGGATGTACAGACAAGAGTGGCTGGTTGCCTGGCCCTGGGCTGCATCAAGGTAATGCCTGCCAACCCCTGCACTTCATGCCCCTCCCAGTTCCCCCAGCCCTGGGCTGTGGGCCTTTCCCACCTGCTCCACTGGGCCCACCTCAATGTTCCCTCCCCCGGTAGGCTCCTGAGGGCATTGAGCCCCTGGTGTACCTGTGCCAAACGGACACAGAAGCTGTGAGGGAAGCCGCTCGACAGAGCCTGCAACAGTGTGGTGAGGCTGGGGGATGGGAGATACAGGTCAAGTAGAGTTTCACAACAGTTTGGCTGATGGGAGCAGGAGTGAGTGGAATCACGGATGGGAGGGCCGAGATGGGGCTAAGATCGCTCCTAACCCCATCCTTACCCATTACAGGGGAAGAGGGACAGTCTGCCCATCGACGGCTGGAGGAATCACTGGACGCCCTGCCCCGCATCTTTGGGCCTGGCAGCATGGCCAGCACAGCATTCTAAATTTCCTACCCACTGGCTTCCGGTGCCCCTTCCTCTCACTTTCAGGGCTCACCAGGCACTGGCAGGGAGGGTGAGGGCTGGCTCCAGACACCTCTCCCCCACAGATTCCTATCAATGAAAATCTAATATATTCTTCTGTTGCCCTTGGGTTGGTAGAGTCAGTGCCTGAAGTCAAGTGCCTCCCAGCCTCGGCTCAGCACACTTGCCACAAATCAGTGTCCTGCCACATCCCTTGGTTTTATATTTTATTTACAGAGTTTTACAGAAAATAAAAAAGCAAAATGCCTTTCCTACATGGCCTGGCCTGGTGCATTCCTGACCCTCTGCTCCAGCACTCTCTGGCTATGGCCCTTCCTGACCCTGGTCTATCTGCATTCCAACTGTGCTTTGGCCCTGGAAATTCAGGTGGAAGAGAGCCCAGAGACTGAAACTGGGGTTGCAAAACAGCAGAGGAAGAGGGTAGTGGGTATTGTTGAGGAGGTCCAGTCTGGATGCTTGGGGGTGCCCTGGGCCTGGAAGCTATGGGTCCAGGCTGGAGCTGAACTGTGGAGTTGGCCTAGAGAAAGCCCAAAGGTCCCAGTCCTGAGAGTGGCTCCCTAGCAGCTAGCATGAGGTGGCCTGCAGACAGAGGAAGCTGGCAGGATAAGGCACGGTAAGAGCGTGAGCTTTTGGCCAAAAGGGGGCAGCAGAATCCCATCAAGGAACACCAGGCTTCTGGGCCTTCTCTTGGCTTAGGCAGCTTCCTAAGGAGGTGGCTGAGCTGAACCCAAGGAGCTCCTTGGGGGCTGGGTAGTAAGAGAGAGGAGATTCTTGCAGAGGGGAAGAGCTGGGGCCTAGGAGGCAGGAAACTCGGGCAGCTGCCCTGTGATACTAAACAGCAAGTCCTTTCTCTCCCCAAGCTGCCTCTCCTCTCTGTAATAACAAATCTGACTGAACCCTGTGTGCTGCCCCCAGGCCCCCCAACAGGCAGACTGCTGCTTCGGGAGGCAGGGCTCCAGGGAAAGGACTCACATCTTCCCAGAGCTACCTGGCACGTGAGTGTGTTAACCCCAGAAGGTTAAGAATTCTCTGGGGGGGGGGGGTGTGGAATTTCAGAATGGCGGGCCTGTTTCAAACAGGGCCCGAGGGAGGCCCACACCCAAGGCTGGGCAAACAGGCTCTCTACCCTTCCTCTGTCCCTCCAGAGCTTTCATCATCCAGGGGCAAGGGAAACAAAGGACTTCCCTACTCCCTGAACCCACTCTGTTGCGGTGCCTGTGGTGGTAGCACAGCAGTGTGACACTGGGGAAAGTGTGTGTGCCTGCACTCAAGAGGAGCCAATGAGGTGCCAATAGTCCCCCGGGGGAGGTGGGGGAGGGGTGACCCAGATCCCCAAGGGAGCCCTGCTCCCCAGTGTTTTAGAGCTGTGTATGAGGAGGTTAGGCTGGGCCCTTAACCACCTGCTGGGGAAGCCAAGCTGAGCAGAAAAAACGGCCAACAGGAAGAAGCACAGGAAACACCTGTGTGTGGATACAGGTGGCTCATTCCAGAAGCGTCGGGGCTGGAGTGGGGGTGGTGGCAGGCAGACAGCCCTCAGCACATGACACAGCTCTATGCTCCCTCTATAACTATGAAGGGTGGCATGGAGGGATGGTGGATGTTGTGCAGCTCAGCTTTTTGGATGGTTGGCTAGGGTGGCAGGGGGTGGAGAAAGCAAACAAGTGATAGAGACCAAGCCAGCACCCAAAGTTGGCCACAGTTTGGGCCTGCCCCAAGAGCCCCTATAGGAAGAGTACAGTCCCAGAACCACCCCAAGGAGCCTATCAGGCCTGAGGCCCCACAAGAGGCCCACTAGTGGGGCAGGACTATCCACTTGGATCCAAATTGTAGCCTGTGTGGTCAGGAAAGAGGAAGTGAACATTCACTGGCCAGGTCCTGGGAAAGTGCAGACAGGGGTGACTGGGCCAGGATGAGCTCACAGCTCAATCCACAGGAGAGCACAGGGCCTGGGCAAGAAGTAGAGGATGGAAAAATATCATCCCAACCAAGGGTTAAATGAAGCAGTCACCAAAAATCTGAGCAGCCTGCTTTCCAATGCTGAGAAGGGATAGGGCCCCTAACTCTGTCCTTTACAAGGAGAGTCCCAAGGCCAGAGCCTAGTATTCAGCTCTAGCTGAGGGTGAGTGTGAGGGTCAGGATGAGCAGGAGCCAGAATTAGGGCACTGTGAGCACAGCCAGGTACAGGTGAAGGACTATCAAGACCAAAGCAAAAAGTCTCAGGCCTTTGTCCCATCAAGCCTACCTAGCTTAGAGCAGTGTGGATCAATTCCAGAACAGCCACTCGACCCCTCTCCATTAACGCCCTGATGTCAGGCCAAATGGCCTCCTACACCTAGGCCCAGGCCCATGTATGTGATGTAGTTGAGGACAGGGAGAGGCTCTCGTATCCTCCCCTCCCCCAACATACACACAGCCTCACAGGTGCTCCCCCACCACCCGGCACTCCCTCCACCTCCTACCTGCTGTCACACAGGTTCAGGGAGGCACTCATTCCTGCTGCCCAAAGTGATGGGGGGGAGGGGGCCTGATGACACCATCAGGATTCAAAGGCACCAGGGCAGGGAAAGCCTATGCGTAGCTGTCCTGTGGAGCCTGTGCCAGCCTCTGTGAGAGGACAGCAGAAGTGTTACATACTGAGGAGTGCCCCATCAATCAAGTCCATCAAGGCCACAGCTATGCCTTTGCCATCATAGTTGGAGCTCTCCCAGGACAAAATATAAGTGCAGGATACAAAAGAGGGACCAGACTGAGGTAGTCCAGGATAGTTTATTGTGTTGGTGGTCATCGGCGCTTCCCCTTTCTCCCCCTTCGTCTTCTAATCTTACCTTTTTTCCTGTCTCCCACTCTTCTTCTCCGTGTATTCAAAGCTGTAGAGAACCAAAAAAAAGAAGAAAGAAAGGCATGTTTGTGAAGGCAAAGAAGCAGATGGGTTGGCACGTGGGAAGAGGACTGCTTGCTTCTTTGTCTCACCCACAAAGTGGGGGTGCCTTCTTTGTGTGTTTCTGTGCACGACGTGTGGGTACAATTTGCTGAACCCTAGGCATATGACATGCTCCTTCGCCCTCCTTTCCAGCCACCAGACAGCCCTGGAGTGTCCTATTCAGGCCATCTACCTGCCATGGCTTGGCTGTCGGACCCAGACCTTCTGTGCCTGGGTAATATTGGAAGGGTAAGCTTGGTAAGGACTCCAGGGCCTAGATGAACAGCTATGGACAAGCAGTCTATCATTTAGAAAATGAGACCGTCAATAGCCTGCAAGAGAGGAGCCTCTTTTTTCAAAAGGTTACAATATGGTGGTGACCACATTTGAGTTTGAGTTTGATGTCAACGGTCAAGTCTCATTTGTCTCTAAACATACCCAGGGCATATGGACTCTCAATAAATGCTGCTTCAGAGCCACTGAATAAGTAATTGAATTGCCATGGCTAAAACCTACATCTCTAGCTATTTCCTCTGAATCTCCTTACAATCCTCTCTCACCTCCTACTCAAGCATCCTCTTACAAACATCACTCCCTAAGATTCTATTCTAGGCCCTTTCCTGTTCTCTCTTGAAACACTCCCTGAACTACCACATCTATTCCTCTGACTCCCATTTATATGCTGAGGCTGAATCCAATGATTCACACGGCTCTCTCCTCACCCCATATCCAACTGCTGGCTGGATACCTCCTTTTGAATAGCCAAGGTGTTTCAAACTCAGCATGCCCAAAATCAAACTGAGTATCTCAAAGCTTGTTTCTTCTCCGGGTCTCTTGAGGTTACCAAACTACCAAGGGACCCAAGCCACACAATAACCTCAACCTTGACTCTTTCCTTTGTCCCCTCATCCCAGCCACCAGAATCCTCTCAATTAAATGCCCTAAATATTTCTAAATTCTGTCCACTCCTCTTTATCCCCGTTGGCACCACTCAGATTCAGGACATGTTGACCTCTCACTAAGACACTGAAACTCCCTCACAGGCTTCCTGCCTCAGGTCTTACCCTTCTTCCATCCATTTTCCATGGTTCATCAGAATGATTTCTTTTTTTTAAGTTTTATTTCATTTATTTTGAGAGAGAGAGAAGTGGAAGGGCAGAGAGAGAGAGAGAGAGAGAAAATCCGAAGCAGGCTCCACACTGTCAGTGCAGAGTCTGATGTGGGGCTCGAAACTCACAAATTGCAAGATCATAGCCCGAGCTGAAGTCAGACGCTTAACTGACTGAGCCACCCAGGCACACCTTTCAGAATGGCTTCTAAAACAAACCCACCACAGAGGCTCTCCTTTCGGAAAAGTCCAGCTCCCTCAACCTGGGCACAAAGCCAGCTTCACTTCTGCCACCTAACTTCTTTTTTTTTTTTTTTTAATGTTTATTTATTTTTGAGACAGAGAGAGACAGAGCATGAATGGGGGAGGGTCAGAGAGAGAGGGAGAAAAAGAATCCGAAGCAGGCTCCAGGCTCTGAGCTGTCAGCACAGAACCCGACGTGGGGCTCAAACCCATGGACCATGGGATCATGACCTGAGCCGAAGTCGGACACTTAACTGACTGAGCCACCCAGGCGCCCCATCTGCCACCTAACTTCTTGCTCTGCACTAATGCACTTACAGAGCTTGCTTGCCCCTTGTGGTACATTCTTCTGGCCTCATCTTGCCTTGCTAATGCTTGCTCATTTGATAGGCTTCAACCTAGACATCACAGATTTCTTCAGAAGTGGGTCCCTCCACTATGGTCCTGTCATAGGAACCTGCACTTACCCTGGTCCAGTAGTAATCACATCCCGTTGCAATTGCTTATTTACTTTGTATCCTCATTTACTTTGTATCCTCCAGTATGTATACATGTTACCATAAGCATTTGCTGACTATTCTACTAGGTAATAGGCACCATCCAAAACATTTCAAGTATGAAAGTACCATGTTTAATGCAGAAAAAGCTTAGACACTCAAAACACTCTTCATGTGCCCTACAGAACACAGTGTTTTAGAATGCACTTTTACACTGGGATCCCAATTAAGGAATAAAATGGAAGCCAGAGCATGGAACAATATAGGGAGGGAGAGCTGAGGTTGAACTGGTAGAGGAGGCAAGCAACCTAAATCCACAGGGGCCTGAGGGGGGCGTTAGAAATGAGGCTGAAGAGGGGCGCCTGGCTGGCTCAGTGGATGGAGCATGCAACTCTTGATCTCAGGGTTGTGAGTTTGAGCCCTATGTTGTGTATAGAGATTACTTAAAAATAAAATCTTTTTTAAAAATGTTTATTTGTTTATTTTAAATGTTTATTTTTTGAGAGAGAGAGAGAGAGAGAGAGAGAGAGAGAGAAAACGTGAGCAGGGGAGGGACAGAGGGGAATGGGTCAGATGATCTGAAGTGGGCTCCGTGCTGACAGCAGAGAGCCCGATACAGGACTCGAACTCAGGAACTGCAAGATCATGCCCTGAGATGAAATGGGATGCTTAACTAACTGACTGAGCTACCTGGGAGCCCCTTAAAAATAAAAAAAAAATGAAGGAAAAAAAAAAAGTTGATGAGGTAAGCAGGGGCTTGGTCATAAGGCCTGGTGGAATGGCTGTGAAGTTTGGAATTTACTCCCAGGTAACTGAGGAGCCACATGTGGGCTTGAAGCAGGGGAATTTTGTGATCACAGCTGGTCTTTGGAAAGGTCCTCTAGCAGTTGTGTGGAGAGAGGAGGCAGGAAACAGTGAGGAGTCTGAAGCCGTAGTTAGGAGAAACGATAATGGCCTGGGCTGGGATGGAGGCAGTGGGATGGATAGGATAGTGAAGAGATGTTCCAAAGACAGAAGGGAAAAACAAAGTTTGGTGCTGATAGGATGTGGGAGGTGAGAGGACGAAGCCCAAGTTTCTGGATGGAGGGCGGTATCTTTCACTGAAAAGGGAGAGCCCTTTTAACAGGTTGGGAGGAGAGTAAACAAGCTGGAAAGGTGATCTGGGAGCTTTCCAGGAAGAAGTATCCAGAAAAAATCTGGAAATGTAGATCCAGGGCAAAAAGAGATGGATGTGGACCAAAAGCAGCTTAAGGGTCATCCGTGCTTTACTATGAAGTCTTATAGAACTACTGTGATGTCCAGTGATCCATCTATTCCTCCCATACCTGCAGTCCATACTTTATACTTGTCTCTTCATCCTTGACTTTTAGCTACTAATGCTCATGAAGTTTAGTCTAGCTTCTATAGACTAACATAAGACAAAAATATAAGGCACTTAAGAGCTAGGGAGATAATCTATGTCCAGTATTACCCAGTGTGGGCATTGATTCATTGATCTGGATCTCAAGCAGTTTAAAAATTCATCACTCCAGGTGCGCCTGGGTGGCTCAGTTAAGCGTCCGACTTCGGTTCAGGTCACGATCTCACAGTCTGTGGGTTCGAGTTCCATGTCGGGCTCTATGTTGACAGCTCAGAGCCTGGAGCCTGCTTCAGATTCTCTGTGTCTCCATCTCTCTCTGCCCCTCCCCCATTCACACTCTGTCTTTGTCTCTCTCAAAAATAAACAGGGGCACCTGGGTGGCTCAGTTGGTTAAGCATCCGAATTCGGCTCAGGTCATGATCTCATGGTCTGTGAGTTCAAGCCCCGCGTTGGGCTCTGTGCTGACAGCTCAGAGCCCAGGGCCTGCTTCAGATTCTGTATCTCCCTCTCTCTCTGCTGCTCCTCGACTCATGCTCTGTCTGTCTGTCTGTCTCTCAAACCATTAAAAAAATATAAATAAATACACATAAAAAAATGGAAATGTTATCTGGCAGTGAAGACCTCTGAGCAGCCAGTGAAAGAACTGGAAGAGAGGAGGTGGGGCTGGAAGATCTGAGCACTCATTCTGATTTTTCCAACAAGTTACCGGATGACTCTGAGCAAGTCACATTATGTCTTGAGCTTAGGACAAACCTGTGTCTGGCTCTTCAAATACAGCTGTGAACATCAATTCAAAGAACACACATGAAGAAGTTTTGCAAAATGAAAAATGTACAGATGAGATCGTTACAAGGGTGATCAATGTATGCCTGAAAAATGCAAGTAAGAGCACAAAAAACAAATGTGGGATGTAGGTCTAGGTAAAGTCTGTTAGACTTCAGAAAGCAGTAATTTGAGCTGTGAGGTAAAAAATAAACATGGCTTTTTACAGGGGTCTAAAGACATCAGTAAAGAAAAAAATTTGTGGTCTGGGTAGGAGATATGAAAGGGCAAGTCTTTAATATGTTACAAGAAAGTGGTTGCCCTTGGCAGTTGACACTGGAAGCTTTCCAAATGTCTTACAAGGTTTAGTGTCACTACTCTACACCCTAGTCCAATGACGTGGAATGACTTGCTGTCCCCCAACATTCTTGTGCCCTTTTATGCTCTTGATTATGGCTCTTTTCACCTTACATGCCTTTGCCTTGCTTGTTTATGCTTTCTGATCCTTTAACACCCAGCTGAAATGAGATACTCCTAGAGAATGATTTACTCCTTTATCTATCCATTTCTTCCCATTATAGCCATTATTGCAATAATTGTTTTTTTGTGTGTTTAATTTTTTTTTAATGTTTATTTATTTTTGAGACACAGAGAGACAGAGCATGAACGGGGGAGGGGCAGAGAGAGAGGGAGACACAGAATCTGAAACAGGCTCCAGGCTCTGAGCTGTCAGCACAGAGCCCGACGTGGGGCTCGAACTCATGGACCGCGAGATCATGGCCTGAGCTGAAGTCAGACGCCCAACCGACTGAGCCACCCAGGTGCCCCTGTTTTTTTTTGTTTTATTTTGTTTTGTTCTGTTTTTTAACTAGTCTCACCAGTTAAACTTTGAGTTCAAGGACAGGAAACACATCTTGGGTCATTTTTATATCCCCAGTGAATAGAACAGCAAGTACTCAATAAACGTTTGCTAAACTGGATTATATGTCACATAACAGATACAGACAGGAGTATTCAGATGTAACTTTAGATCTTACCCTTAAAGCAGGCAAGAAATCATTACTTAGAATTACCATCATTACTTAGAAAATCAACACTTCTCCTCTATCAGCAATTCTCTTGCTGAAAGAGTTTTTAAAAACCACATAAATCTAGGGGCGCCTGGGTGGCGCAGTCGGTTAAGCGTCCGACTTCAGCCAGGTCACGATCTCGCGGTCCGTGAGTTCGAGCCCCGCGTTGGGCTCTGGGCTGAGGGCTCAGAGCCTGGAGCCTGTTTCCGATTCTGTGTCTCCCTCTCTCTCTGCCCCTCGCCCGTTCATGCTCTGTCTCTCTCTGTCCCAAAAATAAATAAACGTTGAAAAAAAATTAAAAAAAAAACACCACATAAATCTTGTAATAATTGCAGACTTTATATGGGGCAACAGTGGGAATCAAGGAAGATCTTGGAAATGGAATTGTTCTCTAAGACTTATAGAGCAAAGTACGCCCTTCACAGAAAGAATGGAAAGCCTAGTCAGTAATGGATTCTGTTAATGAATCTAGAAAGACCATGTCCATCAGAAGGTAGATTTAGGAGTGAAGGTAGGTAACAAGAAGCATAAAAATAAAATAGTAACAATAGTTTACATTTTTTGTATGGTTACTGGTGTCTAGAATTATCCAAGAGCTTTACTTGAATTTTCTTGTTGAATCCTTACCACTGTGTGAAGTACAATTACCACCCTATATTATAGCGAAGAAATCTACAGTTGTTATAATTCACCCAAGATCATAAAACCAATAAAGAGACAGGATAAGACTCAAATGCTGGACAATTTCACTCTAGCATCCAGAAAGGGTGATATTAAATGTTTAAGTTATATAATTTACATCTCTTAATCTAATTAACTGCACACCAAGCTTTCCAGTAATATGGATTTTCAGGAGGCTCTCCTGCAAGGGAAGAATGTGCCTTTTGCCAACACAAGGACATTGGTCCACTTGCCAGTTAGTACAGCAGCACTCTGCTTATCCATCAAGCTCCTGTGAACCAGATAAGTCCCTAAGGAAGGAATACACTCTCAGGATACAGACTATATTTCTGGTCCTGCCTGTGAGGCTGAGGACCAGATCCTGGAACGTGGTGACTTCACTAATGCCATGTGGTAAGCCAACAGCTTCAGCTGATAATGCCCTAAACTCCTGTGGACTACAAACCTAACACAGAGTTCATGGGAAGAACTCTTCCTTAAATTACTGAGTGGTTTTAAACCACCATAGTTCTCACTGGTGAGGTAGTCTGGAGTAGTACTGCAGGGAACAAATCTGTCCTTATTTTTATTATGCCAACTGTTTCGCAGACTCTCATCATATTGCTTTTCCCTCTCAGCTTATTTCTGTCCAGCCTGAAACATCCTATCCTTTTGGTTTGGCTCTCCATTTCTTGGTTTTTGGAGTCAATTCCGTAAAGTAGGACATCTCACAGTTTTCCACAAGGAGAAGACAACATTTCTATTTGCTCCTTCCTAGTGAATAGCCTCTAGGATCTCTGTCTTCAGAAAGCATGCTCCAAGGCCACTTGGACCCCATTCTTGGCTTCTGATGCCTCAGAGGTCATATAGTTGATAAATATTTTGTTATTTATATTTTTTTATTATTTTTTGAGAGAGAGAGAAAGAGACAGAATGCAAGCAGGGGAGGGGCAGAGAGAGTAGGACACACAGAGCCTGAAGCCTGCTTTGAGCTGTCAGCACAGAGCCCAACGTGGGGCTTGAACTGATGAACTGAGATCATGACCTGAACCAAAGTCGGACGGTTAACCCACTGAGACACCCAAGTGCCCCAAGGTGTTTTTTTAAGTTCGTGTATTTATTTTGAGAGAGACAGAGACAGCATGAGTGGAGGAGGGATGGGGGGAGTGGGCAGAGAGAGACAGAGAATCCCAAACAGGCTCCATGCTACCAGTACAGACCCTGACAGGGGCTCGAACTCATGAACCATGAGATCATGACCTGAACAGAAACCAAGAGTTGGATGCTTAACTGACTGAGCCACCCAGGCACCCCAGATGGAGGGTTTTTGTTGTTGTTTTTTTTTTTTTTTTAAGATTTTATTCTTAAATAATCTCTAAACCCAATGTGGGACTTGAATTTACAACCCCAAGATCAAAAAGTCTCCACTAACTGAGACAGCCAGGCACCCTTGATATAGTTGGCATAAACATAGTTGTCTTGGTCGGTTCAGGCTGCTATAACAAAATACCATTGACTGGGTGGGTGACTTATAGACAACAGAAATTTATTGCTCACAATTCTAGAGACTCAGTAGTCCAAGATCAAGGTACCAACATGGTTGCTTTTTGATTAAGGCCCTCTTCTTGGCTCATAGCCATTGCTTTCTGGCTGTGTCCTTAACATGGTAGAAGGGACTAGGGATCTCTGTGAAGCTCTTTTACAAGGCATTTAACCTATTTATAAAGGTTCTACTCTCATGACTTAAGTACCTCCTAAAGGCCCCACCTACTAATACCATCCCATCCAGTATTAGGATTTTTTTTTAAAGTTTATTTATTCATTTTGAGAGAGAGAGAGCACAAGCAGGGGAGGGGCAGAGAGATACGGAGACAGAGGATCCCAAGCAGGCTCCACACTGTCAGCATAGAGCCCAAATCCAGGCTCAAACTCACGAACTGTGAGATCATGACCTGAGCTGAAATCAAGAGTTGGATGCTTAATCAATGGAGCCACTCAGGCACTCCAGCATTAGGATTTCAACATATGGATTTTGAGAGGGACACAAATATTCAGACCATAGCAGCTGTTAATATAACTGTAAATATAGTTGAGTTTTTTTCCATCTAAATACATTGACTTATATTTGCCCATATTAAAGCTTTAGAAGACTTTTTTCTTTTTTTCAAAAATATTTGTTTATTTTGAGAGACAGAGCAGGAGAGGGGCAGAGAGAGAGGGAGGCACAGAATCAGAAGCAGGCTCTAGGCTCTGAGCTGTCAGCACAGAGCCCAATGCCAGGCCCAAACTCATAAACCATGAGATCATGACCTGAGCCAAAGTGGGCCGCTCAACTGAATGAGGCACCCAGGTGCCCCTTGAAGACATTCTCATAGCTTACTCTTATGGTTTCAGGTAAAGTTGTACAGAAAGTTTATTAATCAGATTATTAAAGGTACCAGAAAGAAAAAGAAGCTAAGAACTTAAGTGCAAGTCAGTCTTGTTGTTTCTGGTACATAGTTCCTAGATATACCAGGAGGTATTTGGGGTTGAGAGCTGAAGAAACTGCAATATACAAATATTCTGGAGGCATATGGTAATTTCCCTCTAAGTTTGAGGGTTTTATTTTTGAGTCCTCAGGTGTACATAAAAGACAAATGGGATCATTTGGTTTCTAGAAAAAGGGGTCACATGTAAATTTTCCAAATATTCACATATTTCTAGAATATTAGCTAGTCACATAAATCAAGTACCTGAGATTAGGAACCAGAAAACTTAGGACCTGGTGTTGAGAAACCAAATTATCCCTTTTCTGCAAGTCTGCACCCAAGCAGCTGAATGTTGCTGGAAAAAACCACATACTGGGCCAACTGGTTTAACTTTAAAGTCATGATCACAAACTTCAAATGGGTACCCAATGCTAACAAGGCAGTCCTACTAAGGAAAGCTGTAAGCTTGCTTTTCCTCTCCCCAACATTTGCATCCATCTTCACCTTCGTTACTTCACAGCAGAAGCATCCTGTTCCTGAGGTCAGTTCTCCGTTCCCTTATATCCTCTCATGGGTTTCATTCCTATGTAAGTCAAGCAAGCCTTCTGTATCACTCCCAATGGCATATAAACACAGTCAAGAACTCTATCATGTTTTAAAACATCTCCTCCCTTGACCCATTACCTTCCATTTATCCCTAAATTTCTTTGCTCCCTTCACAACAAAACTTCTCATCTTGCTTATGTGTGCTATCTCTATTCCCTTACTTTTCCATTCACTCTTCAAACTCATTCTAGTGAGATCTGCATCTGTTGATTTACCAACATGAATCAAGCCAGTCACCATTGATATTCTCCAGTGACTTCCAAGGTGACCAGTCCAACAGCCATGTCTCTGGCCCAAGCTGACCTCTCAGCAGCAGTAGGCACAGTTGACCACTCCTCCCTACCCTAAACCTTCTCTGCCCTTGGGTTCCAAACTCAACAGTCTTGTGGATTTCTTTCTTGCCTTCCTGGCTGCTCCCTCTCATTCTCCTTCATTACCCTACCTATTTCTAAGTGCTGGAGTGTCTAGGATCTGGCCTTGGAATTTCTCTTCATTCTCCTCTCCAAGTCAGAGGCCATACACTGACAGCCCACACGAATGGTTTAATCAAGCTTATGCATTTTAAAAACATCTGATTTAGTTGCTAACATCTAAATATCTGAAGATTTACATTACAAAAATCTAGATTTCTGCCCCCCCCCTTTTTTTTAATGTTTATTTTTGAGAGACCGAGCTTGAGCAGGTAAGGGGCAGAGAGAGCAGGAGACACAGAACCCAAAACAAGCTCCAGGCTCGGAGCTGCCAGCACAAAAGCCCAATGCGAGGCTAAAACTCACGAACCGCCAAGATCATGACTTGAGCCAAAGTCAGACGCTTATTCGACTGTACCACACAGGCGCCCGTCTGATTTCCTTTTTCAGAAACACCCAGAAAAATCTGTCAATATTGGGCTGGCATCCTCATAATGAAACAATCTGCTGAATAGCGCAGAAGCTGTCTCCTTGATGCTGGGTCTGCTTGTTATCCGTGATATCGGAAGTAAGGGAGTTCAGAATACAGTCCTCAGTCAGTTCCCATCAGTACCAAAGGCTCTCCTCCCTGAGCCACCAGAACATCCTCCAGTCTGTGGTAGGTGAACTTCATCATTGCAAGTTGGGTAAAGTCCGCAGGTGCATCCTAGGGAGGAGGAGGGGCGACCGCACTGTGAGGGGCTTAAGGGCGCCACCCACACAGAATTTCACTCTCAAGCAAGGGCAACAAGTGCACGTTTTAAAAATACAGCATTATATAGCGCCGAGTAAGAAAACCCTTTTGGCCAAAGACTGCTATGGTCGTGTAAAAAGCATCAAATTTGGTCTTCTGCTGGCCTTTCCGGCTTAAGGGGCCTGGTGACACCAAGAAGCCCTTGTCCTCTTGCACCCGGTTTTAGGAGGCCCTCTCCTAAGGGCGGAGAGATCTCTTAAAAGCCGCTAGGCAAGGATACGCCTTCCCGCCCTCATTCGTGGACACTGTACTGTTCTGATGAGCTGGGAGTGCATGGGGGCCAGTCCGGCCTCACTCGGTGGCTGGCGGCGGTGGGGCGCTGGGAGAGAGGGGCCGGCCCGGCTAGGGCGGAGATTGGGGCGGGGCCCGGCCCAAGAACCGCCTCAACCCCACCGCCTAGCCCCGCGCGCGCTTCCTCCAAACACCCTCTCTCGCACCCTCCCACCCCCACCCCCTTTACGTATTCAGGAAGGGAGACTGCGGCTGGGGAACCAGGTCAAGAGAGCCCGGGATCTTGTACCGCCCAGAGGCGGCGGCGACCTCCGCCCAGGAAGCCCCACCCAGCAGGAGCCCGGACGTAGCGGCGCCCGCAGAGTCCACGCGCGACCGGGCGAGGGCGCGGGAGGGCGCCTGCGGCGTGACGCGACTCGCGGCGCGTCCCGTGACGCCATCGCGCCCGCTTTTGAAAGTTGGCGCCCGGGGCCGCCTCCCATGCTGCCCTGCGCCAACCCCTCCCCTCACCTTTCCTCCCCCGCCCTCCACTCGTCGCCTGGCCGGCCCCCCCACCCGTCCCTTCCCTTATCAGCACCCGCGGCCCCGGCAGCGCCGACGCAGGCGCACTGCACCGCGCCGCCGCCATTTTGTGTCCGAGCCTGTGGAGCGATTAAACCGTGCGCGGAGCTGCTTCTTTGGCGGCAGCTGCGGCGGCGGTAGCCGGTGCGGGTGCGCGGAGCTGTCCGGGGACGCCGGGTGGCCGGAGCGGTGGAGCGGCGGCGGAGCGGGCGCTGCAGGGGGTGTGGCGCGGAGGTAAGGGGGCCCGGGGTGGAGGAGGTTTCGCGGGCCGCCTCTAGGTGTCACGATGGGGCCGCTCCGGTCGGCGCTGGCTGCAGCCCGGCGCCAGCGCCGCCGCCGGGGGGTGTTTGTCTCCCTCTACCGTCCCTGCTGCGGCGCGGCCGCCGCCATTGCCCGTCGCCGCCGCGGCCCGGCCGGCCCCCCCCCCCTCCACACACACACCCGCCCGCTAGGCCTCCCTCCTGGCGGCGCGCTAGGCCTCTGGCGGCGGCGGCAGCAACAGAGGCCCGCGCGCCGGCGACTCCATTTTCCTTCCTTTGTCTCTGCCCTCGAGGCCGGCTCTTGGCCCGACTGGTTGCCCGGCCGCGGCCCGCCCTCTGCCCTCCGCCCCTCCCGCGGCGGGTGGCCTCAGACGAGAGGCGATCTCCGCATCCCGGCTCCCGCGCCCGCCTTGCTCGAGGGTCCCGACCCACTGTCGCCGCGCGCGCGCGCGCGCAGCCCGGTGTCCGGGTAGTATGAGTGTCGGGCCCTGGCCGACGCCTCTCTGCCTGCCCCTCCTCCAGCCTGCCCGGTCCCCGGAACCTACCCCGGCCGCTCTGCGAGCGTACCCCTGCCGCTCGGCTGCTCTGCGGTCGCTCCCAGTCCGCGCGCCGCCGCCTCTGGTCTCCGTCTCCGCCGAGTGGCGCAGGCGGCGCTGCTGCGGCTGCGAGCAGAGAGACCCCAGAGCTGCCGAGAGCTCCCTCTGCAAGGCTGGCTGAGCTGCTCGCGCCTCGACGCTGCCTGAGCGGGCGGGGGGACGCGCGCTCGCCGCCCCCGCCGGGCCCGGCTGCGCCCCCAAACTCGCGCCCCAGCTCCTCGCTGGACCTGACTGGTGCGGCCCCACACAGTGGGCGGAAGAGACTCGAGTTCCGCACCGAGTCGTTTTCCTACAGCCAGGGTCGGACTCCTCTTGTAATGATAGCCTGACTTTGTGCGCTAAGAGATCTCAAAGGGATCGAAACTTCATTTCATTCTGATCTCAAGTGACGTGACAAATTCCTGAATTCGGGATTATGGGCTTGTTGAATTGGTTTAGGCGACCCTTGAGTTTCCCTCCCGCTTTAAAATGTCCTGACACTGAGTTAGTACAGTATTTAGTACCTGATGCTTTAGGGCTAGGCGAAGGCACTTCTGCCCCGGGATTGTGCAACCTGATCTAAAGCTCCAGTAGGGCAGAATGAATTTATTCTTGACTCCACTGGTAATTTGCCCATACGCTGAAATATGAGGGTTGATGTTGTAATTGAATCCTGGGTCGCTAGCTGCAGTTGGTTTATAAATATCTACGCCTAATGTAACTACTCTTTAGTAGCTGACTTCCTGTAGCCCAGAGTTCAGCGTTAAGTAAACATTCGCATAAGTAGTCTTCAAGCTTGGAGTTTAAATCAAGTAAGAAAGTTAAAAATCTAAGTTCCCTATAGGCGGCAAAAGAAGTTAAACAGGACATGTATATTAAGTTTACTGCCCTCAGCTGTCTTAAGTCATTAAAAAGCTTCCTGCTGAATTGTCAGAGTTATCTCTTTTTCCCTTTTCCTCAAGTATTCTAGTACTTTAATATAGTATCGTGCAGCAGCAGTTGATACATTAACTCGGGTTGCTTTGGAGAGAGGGAAATCTTGATTAACTTTTTTTTTAAGACTATGTTAAATTTATGAGGAAATTAAAACAGGCTGGCACTAAACAAAGTTGTTGGGTCTGCTCAACCTGTAGGATTTTGCAGCAATCTGCATCTACAGTAGTCTTTCAACATCCCTTTTTCAAATTCTACAAAATGTCCCTTTTCCCCCCTCCTACAGTAAAAGTAAAATTGCACTAACAAATACAGTAGTATTGATGAAGTGCAGGTTTGGTAATAGAACCATGCTTAATTGTTTAATAAGTCTATGTAGGTTTTTTTTGCATTTGTGAGATTTTCCACATTGTGGATGGCAGGTGGTCTGTTTTACTTATAAAAATAATCTCTACACAGGTTAAAAATTAAAATCCAAAAGATCTATATTGGGCCAGAAATAAAATTTGTTTTCCCTGGTTAGTGTTATGCTCCACAAACCATGTTTTGTTTCTTCGTTTAGTTCTGCCATATGCAGTCATCAGCCTCTTAGTCTTCCATGTTATTTATGCTCTTTTAGTGGTGTAGACTCCACAGAGTTGCTGTCCTTTGAGATTTCCTATATGCCAGGATTCATACTTTGCTTTTATTGGAAAATGAAATCTACAGAGAATGAATTGAGGATATAAGGTTACCCAAAGGAGCTTATAACTTAAATCAATAACATGAAGAAGATTACAACAGGAATGTTTGCCCACTTAAGAATATATTTAAGAGGAATTGTGAAAGTCATCCTTAGGGGTCTATTTAACCAACATAAGAAAATTTAGAAGTTGTAAAAGTCATTCTTAAGACTAAACTTAAGACTAAACTTAAGAGGTTTAAGATATAGCTTTAAAGAACGCACAAAAATGAGGAACTTCTTTGGGTGGCTTAGGGAGTTCTTTGGGAGTGCAGGGGCCACCTGCGGCTGACTAGGGCCCCAAGGGAGAGTCCTGTGGCAGAGCCTTTCACAGTGGTGTCTGCTGGCAAAAACTCCACCTCTAGAAACTGTTTTTTTGCTACTGGCATCAAATTCACTCCCCATCATGTATAGCTTCCATTTCATTTTTTTAAATCAGAGACTTAGTTGATCATCTGTTTACCTTACTGACCTGTCTCAGTCCCGGATGACTTCAGGCTCTTTGGCCAAAAATTAGGTCCCTCTTCAAACAACTAAAATTTGTCATAATTTAATACTTTGAGAAAGAGCATACAGGTTTCGAAAGAACAATAATGGCAAATAATGCATAACCTTGAAGACCCTGGTTTGCAGTTGGATGTGTGGATTTGGCGTACCATGTTTGTTTTTCTAAACATTAAACTTTCTCTAGTCACCATCTTCAGATCTTCACTGGCAGGTCTGCATTTTCTTAGTGATTAATATTTCAGTGCAAAGATGGGACATTGCTTATAGACTGCTAATGTATGCATTGAGAATAGTGATTTTTCTCTACTTGGTGTTCATTTTTAGTTACCTCTAGAATGTTCAGGTATATAAAATCTCCTCCCTTTGAGGCATGCTAGTAACACTATATGGACTCTAATACAAAAGTGTTTCTTGGACTAGATATGCTAATCGTCTTTTCAAGATGTAAATTGCCTCTCAAGAGAGAAGACTTTTCTTTAGCTTCTAAGAAAGTATTATATTAGCTTAGTTTTGTGAGCTTTAGTTAATTATGAGATAGATGCCTTTGTAGTTGTACCTTATATGCCAAATTCCTTGGAAACTCTTAATTCAAATTTAGCACTTCCATTTCACTTGGAAGTTTCTTTTCTTTTTTCCTTTGGAAGTAAGTTCCACTCTACTATTACCTAAAGCTTAAAACTTGACAATTCATATATTTGTAATTTGGGGATAAAATTATCAGGTAACAAAAAAAGTATTTCATTGCTGTGCTTCTAGGAATTTCAAGACAGTGAAAGCCCTTCCTTCCTGCAGATAAGGAAATAATACTGTTAAAGGACTATTAATTACTACATCTATAAGAATTAATTTTTTTGTCAGCTCAAATATATATACGTGTGCCATTATTTCCCTGCAAGGTCATAATGGGGTATTTTTTTTTAAAGATTTTATTATTTTTTTCAGTAATCTGAAGGTACTATTTTTTCAGTAGTCTGTTGGGTGTAGACTCAACATGGGGCTCAAACCTACAACCCCAAGATCAAGTCTCATGCTCCACCAACTGAGCCAGCTAAGCACCCCAATGGTGCTATTTTGATAACCACAGATCTTTAGTCCTTTATATATTTAGCAAATATATAAAGAAATAAGTGTTTATTACGGTTTGGTAGAATTTATGGAATGCCTTATTTAGTAATGTGATGTATCAGAACCAGTATATTGTTTTTTAACCAATTTTGTCAGCTTTTATCTTGCCCTCAATTTGCCTTTCATATTATATGTGCAGTTGTGTGTATTTGGTGTTCATAAAATGATTTATGTTTCTGTTTTAGAATGGTCACAGATCTGGAGCCAAAGACCAAGATGCACTAGTGGACAGGTTGCTGACCAGGGGCTTGAGAGCTGGGTTCTGTGTTCTCTCCTGAAACTGACTTTGCAGCCACGGAGAGGTAAATACTCTTTCCATTTCTTGGTCTTGAAGATGGGAGTAATAAATCCTTTCTGGGGTTGGAGGATTTGCTATATTGTTCTTGGGTATAGAAGATGCAGGACAGTGAATAATTGAGGGCATACATGTTTTATAGTCAGAGTCCTCAGTTTGAAACTCTGCACTGGCATATACTAGCTGGGTGACACTGAGCACGTTACTTAACTTCTCTACTCCTATGGTCCCCATTTGTGAGAGAACAACACCAATTACAGAGGCTAGGCTCTAGGTTGGTGAGAATGTGTATAAAGCATTAAGTACCATTCTGAGCATGTACATAGACCCCAGGAAATAGTTGTTTTTCTGCAGAAACCCTTGGAACGTATATTTTGGTTATTGACAAATGACGTCAAGAGTCCATGGCCTGTGGCAATTTGAAATTTTGATGAGCAATAGATGGAATCCTATTTTTTTTGGAAATGGATCCTAGATAAAAGTTGTCTTAATTAATTTGAATTAGCCTAGTTGATGACCTATTTTTGTATCAGTATTATATTCATTATCAGTAACGTTTTGAAACATTTTAAGGGGTCACTTAAAATTTACTGTAGCCTACAATTTTTGCTATAAAATATAATGGACATTATAGGGAACTTGGAACAGGCCTCATAAATATTGACATCTACTAGGCTTTGGAATCTCATAAACAACAAAGTAGGGTTCTGGGTAGGAAAATTATCTCTTCTCAGGCTATTAGAATACACATCCTTCTTGTCCCTTAGAAAATGTGAAAATAATTTAATTGTACTTGTGTAACAGCAAAGGGGAAAGGTGGGGAGTTATAAATGCTGACATTAGATAAGCTTATGTGAATGAATCATATAAGTGACTACTAAGATTTTTCTTACAAGGTGTGTTGGAGCAAATAGAGAGGAGGAAGGGAACAGGAATGAAAACTCTACTATTCAAATCTATTTTCCATGAGCAGCTTAGTACATTGATAGGTGGGAAGGACAAGGTCTGTGTGCTAGGATTTTGTCACTCAAGAAATAATTTGTGCCCTGCAGGTTTTTTTAAGGAGTATTGACACAGAGTACATATTAATGAGCTCCTGAAAAGAAAAACAATACTGATTTAAAAAGCTGTTGAGAAAACTAGCCTTAAGAGTTTGGGGAATGGGGTTGTAGGAACGTGTTGGTCACTTTTAAGTATTATGGCAATTTAATTGTTTAGATCCCTGTTTCTCAAACTGGGATATGAATACCCTTAGGGTACAAAGTGGTATGATTCCGGGGTACTTGAAGCCACAAGATAAGCATGACCCATCTTCTTGGAGCTTCAATTGTGCTCATTGAGGGGGCGGTGAGTTAAGTAATTTGACTGGTAAGTAATTTTTAAATTTTTACACTAAAGCAAATACATATTTTAGGATCAGAATGGGAACTCTGTATAGACTGTTGAAGAGAACCCAGGTTTTCAGCAAAGTGGGTCATGAGTCCCTAGGGAATAAGAATCATCCTTTGTATAGGTACTACAGTGGAAACGTTTGAGAAGCAATAGTTCTGAGCTATGGAACAGCTCTGTCATCCAGCTCCTTACTTTGTTCCCTGTATTATCCTATTGTGGAATATAGACATTAAATTGTATTAAATCGGTGCTTGTTTGCTTGCATGCATGTTTCTACAGGTGCCCAACATGCACAAGAGCTCTACACCAATTGGTAGACAGTTCTAGATGGCGGACCAAGTCAGAAATACTGTCATTAAGACCATTCCAATGACCTAATTATAATTTTAAAAAAAATTTTTTTTTTTAAACAATGAACAGACTCAGGTCTGAAACTGTGAAATGGGGTGTTCGATTGGTTCAGTCCATAGAGCACAAGACTCTTGATCTGAGCAGGAACTCTTAATGAGTTCAAGCCCCACATTGGGCATGGAGCCTACTTTGTAAAAGGCCACACATCATTTGGGGTGCCTGGGTGGCTCAGTCAGTTGAGTTTTTGACTCTTGATTTCAGTTCAGGTCATGATCCCAGGGTCATGGGATCAAGCCCCATGTCAGGCTCCACACTGAGTGTGGATTTTGCTTGGGATTCTCTCTGTCTTCTGCCCCTCTCCCCTGCTTACACATGTGCTGTCTCTCAAAAAAAAATTTTTTTTTAACTGTAAAATAAATTCTACAAAACAAGATTTTGAAAGCAAATGTCATATTAACTCCAGCATAATTAACAATTTATACTGATTTGTTACCTCCCCATTCAGGTTAAATATTGAGAGTCTTAATAATATGTCTAAATCTTAAGCTTGTAGACCTTGTGATTCTTAAAACAGTTATTTAGAAGTGTCTATTTTTTTTAGTATTACCTATTGTTACTAGTGTATTGCTCTTAATATAAGTGGCACGTAAGAAATACATTTTCTATACTGACAATATCTGCTGTTTGAATACAAGTTTTATATTTGAACCTAATTTGTTCTAGATATCATGGAGTGTGAATTTCTCTGAAATGATTTGAATTGGATCAACCTGAATATTTGGATGTACTCTAAATATTTGTAGTATTTGTTGAATACTTGTATTCATTCCATTCTTTGAACACTTGCCTTTCTACTTTGTGCCAGGCACTGTGTTACATACTAGGGATTTGAATCCCCAGGGATTTCTTAAATAAGAAAAAGATTGTTTTTCTGAGAGTCTTGAGTATAGGGAAGAGATTAAGTGTTGTTTGTGCTCTGGTAAAAGTGTGTTCAGGATGCAGAGAGGGTAGTCTGTTACAGGAGTTGGTGAAAGATTTTGAGAAAGGCTTTCTGGAGGAGAGACCTTGATCTAGGTATATCAAGAAATTCAGAAGCAGTATAAATTCGATTTTAATCCCATTAGGGCACCAAGGTTTAGTCACTGCAGCTTAATAGCTATGTAGCCTTGGGCAAGTCCATCAAGGGTGACTTCCTTGTGCCTTCCTTTCCTCATTGGTAAAATGATGTATCTACCTTGTTATAGGCTATGGCAGTTAGATGAAGTATTGTTAGGGGGAAACCCATGTATTTGTAACGGTAATGTGCTATATAGAAGTAAAGTGATAATCTGTAGACATTAGAATAGTGGGTCAATGTATATATTTTGCATTAAGCTATAGTGATGACCACCAGACTATACAGAAGTTAAGTGAATCAAGTAAATTGGGACTTTGTGGATGAGAAAATGACATTAATCAAAATCTCTTGAGCAGCAGAGAAATGGATGAGTAAACAGGGCCATACCCCATGTGGGAGTGAAGTTTGACAACCACAAAAAGAAACTAATTGGGAAGACTCTTAGCCAGCAAAATGTCTATGAATTTTTTTTTAATATCGTTCCAAAAAAAGAAATTGTTATGGAATAAAAGTAAATGAAACCAAAAACATGGCACATAGCAAGAACTTAGTGTGTAATTGAATGAATACCCCAGGAAAAAGACAAAACAGACATGAAAACACTGGTCAAAATAAAATAAAGAACTAGTAGTGCAAGGGTGGTTAAGTTTGGAGTAACTTTTTCTAGCTTTTCTAGTTTGTATAATATTTTGTAACGCAAATAAATTTTTCCCTTTTTTTTTTTAAATAAAGTAGAATTACCAAAATTTGGGACTAACCATATTCAACAATAGAGGACTGATTAAATTGTGAATGTCTATATAATAGAATGTCATGAAACCATTATATTATGTATAGTAATACATTGAAATGGAGAGATTTGAGACCTATTACATAAAGCAAATTATTAAATGTATGTCCAAAGGTATGTGTGTATATATAGGGAGGAGACTATAGATATAAACCAGAATGTTTATATAAAACCAATAGAGGGGCACCTCGGTGGCTCAGTCAGTTGAGTGTCCGTCCGGCTCTTGATTTTGGCGCAGGTGATGATCCCAGGATTGTGGGATCAGCATCGATTCTCAGCTTAAGATTCTCACTCTCTCTCCCCTCTCCCCATCCCCCCTTTGCCCTTCTTCCCCGCTCCATTTCTTTCTCTCTCTCAAAAAAAAAAAACTATAGATTTATATTCTAGATTATCTGAGTTTTCTTCTGTTTGTATTGTATAATTAAAAAAATTTTTTAATGTATTTATTTTTGAGAGGCAGAGAGAGACCAAGCACAAGTGGGGGAGGGGCAGAGAGAGACCAAGCACAAGTGGGGGAGGGGCAGAGAGAGAATGAGACCCAGAGTCTGAAGCAGTCTCCAGGCTCCAAGTTGTCAGCACAGAGCCTGACACAGGGCTTGAACTCACAAACTGTGAGATCATGACCTGAACCGAAGTCAGACTCTCAACCAACTGAGCCACTCAGGTGCCCCTGTATTGTATAATTTTGAAAGGAATCCAGTATAGTAGGAAATAGGACTGAAGCTTTCTGATAAATATAATGAGATAATAAAAGTAGTTTTTGTCTAGTTTACTCTGGCAGTGAAGTCTAGACTTCTTGGGTGGATTTGGGGTGTCTTGGGTAACCAGTCATTTAAGCGTCCAACTCTTGATTTCGGCTCAGGTCATGATCTCATGGTTCATGGATTTGAGCCCCACGTCGTGCTCTGCGCCAGTGGTACAGGGCTTGCTTGGAATCCTCTTTCCCACTCTGCCCTCCCGTGTGCACATGCTCGCCCGCTCTCTCTCTCAAAACTTCAGACTTCTTGGGTGGATTCAAAGCCTTGCTAGGACACTGTCGGAGAAGTGCAGGCATGAGGGAGAGAAGGCAGGAGGGGGAGGGTACTGGCAGCCATGTATCTGCCCAAGTGTAGAAGGAATTGACATTACAGAGGCAATTCTTAGAACTTTCCTCACATTTGGCCTTAATCTGTTTTTGTATCATCCAAGTAGCATTTAGTTTCATTCTTTGGAAGAGTCTAATAATTGTAGAACTATATTAGATCCTAAAGAAGTAGCCCTTTTATTTTTTTTCCACAGAGATAAACACTATTAACAGTTTGGTATATTCCTTTTGGGTTTTTTCCCTGCACTTTTGTAAATGGACATGCACAGGAAATAATACAGTTTTAAAGACAAAATGTAACGGTGCTATACAAGTATTTTGTAACTACCACATTAAATACAAACACGTGGGGAGAGATATATCAAACAATACAAACTGGTAATAATGAAAAATAATTTCTTCCCACTTCTGATCCCTCAGTTTTCTTCTCCACAGGTAATAAATATTACCAGTTTTTCATACATCCTTCCAGAGAAAATTCTATTCATGTATTAACATATGTGTTTGTGTATCCTTCCTAAAAAACAAATGACAGCACACTATACACATAGTGTGGATATTTGAGTTTTTTTTAATCTTGATGTTAGATAAAGATGTTACAATATTTTTCTTGCCTACACCTCTTTGGGCACTTGTACTAGTGTATTTATACAATGACTTTGTAGGAGTTTAATTGTTTATATATTCCTAGAAGAGGGAATGGCATGTACAAAGGTCCAGAGGCAGGAGGAGAGAAGCCTAAAATGTTCTGGCTACTAAAAGCAGTTTAATATGATTAGAGCAGAGTGTATGAGGCTAGATACAGATCTGCTGATAGGGCCCTAAAGGACCCTGTAGGCCAGGTGAAAGAGTTTAGATTTGAGCTTACAAGTTTTCCCATGGGAGGTTTCAGAAGGGAAGTCTCCTTGCTGATAATGAATTTCCATTTTATTTAAAAAAATTTTTTTAACGTTTATTCATGTTTGAGAGCCAGACAGAATGTGAATGGGGGAGGGGCAGAGAGAGAGGGAGACACAGAATCTGAAACAGGCTGCAGGCTCTGAGCTATCAGCACAGAGCCGGACATGGGGCTCAAACTCACGGACTGCGAGATCATGACCTGAGCTGAAGTCAGATGCTTAACCAACTGAGCCACCCAAGCACCCCATGAATTTCCATTTTAAAATTCTGGCCAATGTGTGAAAAATGGGTGGTAAGGGAGCAAGAAGGGAAACAGGGAAACTCGTTCAGAGGCCATTGCATCAGTCCAGGCGAGATACAATACCCACCGGACTTAAGGTAGGGGATCTCACCAGGAATGCTATTTGTATAGTTTTGTTTCATTTTATTAAACTAAGTTGGGGGGCACCTGGTTGGTTCAGTCGGTTAAGTGTCTGACTTCATCTCGGGTCATGATCTCACGGTTCATGAGTTTGAGCCCTGCATCGGGCTCTGTGCTGACAGTGTGGAGCCTGCTGGGGATTCTCTCTCTGCCCCTCCCCTGAATTCTCTTTCTCTCTCTCTTAAAATAAATAAACTTAAAAGAAAATAAAAAACTAAGTTGGAAAAGTTGGAATCCTGTTCTGCATCCTCCTTTGTAATCTTACTTCATGTTGTATGTTATGCACATTTTCCCATTAGATACCCTATGTTACTTTAAATTACTAAGAATATACTTTCTTATTGCTGGATGTTAAGTTTTGTAACCTGTTCCTTTGGACACCAGTGTCTTTTTAACCCTAGCTTTTCGTTTCTAATACTTTATCCCCCCTCATCCCCATTGTTTGAATTATTTGTAATATAAGAGTAAGTCGACTTTGAGTAAGAGCCAAATTGTACATAGATTTTGAGATGTCTGTAATAACTATTCAGAGTCCTGTTTTCATTCTGAACTGTTCTCAGTAGTAGATATTTGCCAATTTAATGACTTCTAGGTAAGTGTTCATCTTAGCTAATGGCTAAATAGTATCCTATCAAGTATATAACTATGGCTTTAAGCATTTTTCACACTAAAATTAAAGAAATAGAGTGTCTTATTTTGTAGGAGGGTAGATGATAACAGTAGTTTCCCCAACAAGAAAGGTGGCAACAGAATCCTAAAATGTTCTAGATTGGGAGGGCTTTTGAAAAGCAGATGTCTTGATACTCTGTGTGCAAGGAGTGTGTGGGGAGTTACACAAATAGTGATTGTACCTTCACTTTGAGCAGACTGTCTAGTATAAAAAACATATCCTAATGGAGGGAGGAAAGAACCAGTCTGGTAGGTTTGTGTCTAATGTTTGTGGTGTTTTCGCCTGACACAGAGATACCTCATCAAATTTCATCGACTTCAGATATAAATGCCACTCAGTAGAGCGGTGTGCCTTAGCCATCTTAATCTAAATAGATTTTAGAGACTTCTGCCTAATTCTTGGTTACAGACAAGTGGACTGCAAAGCTAGGAAGTTACCTTTTGCTCCATCCTTTTGTACAGCCTTGATGGATGCAGTTAAAATTTCCATCTGATTTCTATAGCTGGGAAGTGGGGATACTTGTTTCCTTCTTACCTACAGGGATGAATTTAACTAATAACCTAAAAAAAAGTGTAGAATGTTAAAGCCAGAGGAAATTTTAAGTCATCTGGCAATCCCCTCATTTTACAGATAAGAAACCTAAGAGGCAAAGTGATATACCTGAGGTCATAGATGTAGGACAAATGCATCTGCCTTTTTTATTCTTCCCCATACTGGCTCTGAATAGTTTATGGGTTTCACAGAATATCCTGCTGCATTTGGTTCTGTAGCTAATTATTTGGTATATATTCATTAAATTTTTTTTTTCAACGTTTATTTTTTTTATTTTTGGGACAGAGAGAGACAGAGCATGAACGGGCGAGGGGCAGAGGGAGAGGGAGACACAGAATCGGAAACAGGCTCCAGGCTCTGAGCCGTCAGCCCAGAGCCTGACGCGGGGCTCGAACTCACGGACCGTGAGATCATGACCTGGCTGAAGTCGGACGCTTAACCGACTGCGCCACCCAGGCGCCCCTGTTTATTTCTTTTTGAGAGAGAGACAGAGCACAAGCAGGGGAGGGTCAGAGAGAGATGGAAACACAGAATCCACAGCAGGCTCCAGGCTCTGAGCTGTCAGCACAGAACCCTATGTGGGTCTCTAACTCAAAAACTGTGAGATCATGACCCAAGCTGAAGTTGGACGCCTAACCGACTGAGCCACCCAGACTCCCCTATATGTATTCATTTTTTTAGATCTCTTTTGACAGAAATATATATCAGTGTATATCTATAGAAAAACAGCATGAAAACTATACATCATTACTGCACTTGAGTATAGTATACCTGTGCACTGGCACACATTAGGTTTTCAGTATGTGTTTGTCAGATTTTTATTTATTTTTTTTGGTCACCAACTTTAAAGGTTGTCCATGTAAACAGTGCGTTGTTAGGCTCTGGCTGTCGCTAAAGTTAAAGGTCTAGTACCACCACTGTTCAGATTTTGAGCTTATTTCTCTCTTTTAACTCAGAACCTTTTCAGAGTCCTTCAATAGTTTCCCTGTGGTAAAAACAAACCATGGTTTGAGGCCAGGGTTGGTTAGTACGTAGTTTTAGTATTGTCTAGTTGGACCACTGAAAGTTCTAAATTGTTTCAGCCCACTACTTTTTATTTCTTTATAAATTCTGATATAACAAAACTCTGACATAGCATGGTCATTATCATATAAAGCAGATATAAGATATTTTACATTCCCAGAGGTATGACACATAACTATTGTATAATAATAGAGGGTACCCTAATTGTTTTCGGTGTGGGGCTCAAGCTCAAGAACTGCAAGATCATGACCTGATCTGAAACCAAGAGTCAGTCACTTAACCAACTGAGCCACCTAGGTGCTCCATGTGTCTTCCTTTTTCTTTTTCTTTTTTTTTTTTTTTTTTTTAGTGTTTGTTTATTTTGAGAGAGAGTGTGTACAGGAGAGGAGCGGAAGATGGAGATTCCCATGCAGGCTCCTTGCTGCCAGTACACAGCCCAACTTGGGGCTCGATCTCCATGAGATCGTGATCTGAGATCAAGAGTATGGTCACTTAACTGACTAAGCCACTCAGGCGTCCCTGTTTTATTTGTATCTTTATCTTTCCACTCCTATTTAGAACATTTGATTTCTGGGGCGCCTGAGTGGCTCAGTCGGTTAAGCGTCCGACTTCAGCTCGGGTCACGATCTCTCGGTCCGTGAGTTCGAGCTCCGCGTCGGGCTCTGGGCTGATGGCTCAGAGCTTGGAGCCTGCTTCGGATTCTGTGTCTCCCTCTCTCTTCTTCCCCTCCCCCGTTCATGCTCTGTCTCTGTCTCAAAAAAAAAAAAAAAACGAAAAAAAATAGAATATTTGATTTCGGCTCAGGTGATGATCCCAGGGTCGTGGGATTGAGCTTCATGTTGAGCTCACACTGAGCATGGATCTTGCTTGGGATTCTCTGTCTCTCTTTGCCCCTCTCCCCTGGACACACATGCACGTGCGCTCAGTTGGTCTCTCTCTCTCTCTCTCTCTCTCTCTCTCTCTCTCTCTCTCAAAATTTTTTGTTGTGAATGTATATTGAGACTAAAATATAGTGACTTGGTTACCTCTTTGAGGTAAATTTTATTTATAATTCTTTTTTTTCCTGACCACTTGTTAGACAAGGTCTTTTGCTCCTTCTCTCCTTGTCATGTCTTTTGGGTATTCATAAATGTGTAATCCCCCTCCCCCATTTCTTGGTTAACCTATTGCCTAGATTTCCTTCTTTCCTGTATTTGTTTCCGTATTTTTAAGGAGCAATCAAGTTGACAGATTATTTGTTTTCATGATTAATATTAGTTTAGAGTAACATTTTGTTTTGTTTAAACTTCTGTATGTCTGTATTCCTATACATATGTATCCTTTGTGGTTTTTCAGATTTCTTTTGTTCTATCTATTGAATAGCACTTTAACTATTTTCCATATTTCATGCTATTATACTACTTACTAAGGATATCTTACTCTTTTTTTTTTTTTAAGTTTATTTTTATTTATTCTGAGAAAGAGAACAAGCTGGAGGGGGGAGAGAGAGGGAGGGACAGAGGATCCAAAGCAGGCTCTGCATTGACAGCAGAAAGCACAGTGTGGGGCTCAAACTCACAAACCACGAGATCATGACCTGAGCCAAAGTTAGACACTTAACTGACTGAGCCACCCAGATGCCCCTGTCTTTTTTTTTTTTTAAATATAAGTATTACTTGAACTTTGTTCAGAGATCTCCTATTGCCATTTATTATCATTATTATGCCTTTGGTATAGGTATGCATTGTTGAATTTAAGGTGTTGGCTTCTGATTTAATATTGACCCTATATAAGACCCTGTTTATCAAATAAAAATTATCTTGGTTCTAAATAGCCTTCATGAGTGAGTACTGGGTTACAGAAACACTCAAACGTTGGCCACATGGTCACTGAAACACACTGCAAAACCATGAGTTCAGTCTTACCATGTTTTTCCACTTCTCTTTTTACTTTTTTCCTTCTGTCATGTGTTGAGCTTGTCCATACCATCTAGAGAGATATTTTGGTATTGATGGTACCCATGGTAGAGGTAAAACGTTAAGATTTCCATCTTGGGTGATACATTTCCATTATTGTTTATATGGACATCATACTAGTTTTGAGGTAGGCTTTATACATTTTATTTAAATAAATAAACAAAACAATTCTTCTAAAGAATGAACCAAAAATTCTCATAGTAGAAAACAGTGGTATTTGAGTAGCTTGGATTTATGTAGACCTGTATTTAGCGTAGATAAGTATTGTATTCTAGGTCAGTCACTTCAAAACCAAGGTCAACAGAGATTTTATATCAGAATCACCTGGGGACCTTTTGGAATAAGGTCTCTTCCACCCTATACCTACTGAATCAGAATCTCCGGGATCTATGTATTTAAAAGTTTATCAGGGGGGCGCCTGGGTGGCGCAGTCGGTTAAGCGTCCGACTTCAGCCAGGTCACGATCTCACGGTCCGTGAGTTCGAGCCCCGCGTCAGGCTCTGGGCTGATGGCTCGGAGCCTGGAGCCTGTTTCCGATTCTGTGTCTCCCTCTCTCTCTGCCCCTCCCCCGTTCATGCTCTGTCTCTCTCTCTCCCAAAAATAAATAAACGTTGAAAAAAAAAAAATTTAAAAGTTTATCAGGTGATCCTGATACCATCCAGGTTTGGGAATTACTGTTCAGGTAGAATGTGCACCAAAATCCATAGATGTGCCTGTTAGATGTTGTATAAATTCTATACTGTGTGTGTATAACATTTCTTTTTATAACATACTTATTTATTCACAGTAATAGACTTGCCATAGATCCTACCTTTCTCATATTCCCAGCAACGAAAGACTGTAGGACTGCTCCAAAGAGAGTGTAACTCTGAGCTGCTTTTAGGTATTTGGGCCTGGAGCAGAACAAAGAGAGATCTGGTGGTTCCTGACATAGTCACCCTTGGGAGCATGAGGAGAAGTGAAACATTAAGTTGTTGTATGCTAGCAAAAGTATCTTTCAGGCTATAGAAAGCAGAGAGGGACAGCATGTGCTTGGGAGGCAACCCTTCAGTACAATGGCACTAGAATGTTGACTCCCAGATAAACTTTGTCTTCTATTTTGTTGGGTAAATATTCAGTAAGTGAAATAAACAGGCTACCCTTACTGAGGAACTAGAACATGGCTTCTGAAACCACGTCACAATAATAAATTTGAGATTATTTAGTATAGTTCCACTCAGTTATGTTGAATTTTTTGCAGAAAATTTGTCTAATTCCATACATAAGTTTCTTCCCACATAAAATTTCCTCTTTTAGAGTTCCTCTCTACTGTAGTTTGCCTGTCAAGTTTCATCTCATCCTTTAGGATCCAGCTTTAGCAGTTCCTCTTCTTGGACCCATCTCTTACCCACTTAAACCATCCTTTGTGTCAGGCTGGTAGGAAGCATGTTAACCCCTGTTACAGCACCCATCACGTTACAGTGGACCCTTGAACAACATGGAGTTAGGGACTTCAGCGCCCCCCAATCTCCCAACCTCCAACTTGAATATCCGAGTATAACTTTTAACTTCCAAAGAACTTAACTACCAACAGCCTACTGTTGAACAGAAGCCTCATTGATAACCTAGTCGATTACACACGTGTTTTGTATGTTGCATATATTATTTACTGTATTCTTATAATCATGGGAACTTGGGATTATTATTTCTTGCGAAGGGTGTATAGATAGTCTTCAAATGTGCTCCAGGAAATAAGGGGTTTTTAGCAGTCAGTTTTCCCTTGTAAAGGACAGTATATATTAAAAAGTTGTGGTAGCTTTGGGGCGTCTGGGTGGCTCAGTTGGTTAAGTGTCTGACTTATGATCTCATGGTTCGTGAGTTCGAGCCCCACGTCAGGCTCTGTGCTGACAGCTCAGAGCCTAGAGCCTGCTTCTGCTTCCGATTCTGTGTGTGTGTGTGTGTGTGTGTGTGTGTGTGTGTGTGTGTGTGTGTGTGTGTCTCTGTGTCTTTCTTTCTCTTACTGCCCCTTCCCCACTCCGTCTCTCCAAAAAAATGAATAAGCGTTAAAAAAAAAAAATTAAAAGATGTGGTAGCTTTGTTTATGAAATAGACTACTAGGGGCACCTGGGTGGCTCAGTCGGTTAAGTGTCTGACTGTTGATTTCGGCTTAGGTCATAATCTCATGGTTCGTGGGTTCGAGCCCCATGTTGGGCTCTGTGCTGACAGTATGGAGCCTACTTGAGATTCTGTCTCTCCCTGTCTCTCTGCCCCTCCCCACTGTCTCCAAACAAATAATCTTTAAAAAATAAATAGGGATGCCTGGGTGGTTCAGTCAGTTAAACTTCTGACTTTGGCTCGGGTCATGATCTCACGGTTCCTGATTTCGAGCTTTGCGTCAGGCTCTCTGCTGTTAGTATGGAGCTCACTTCAGATTCTCTGGCCCTCTCTCTCTACCCTTTCCCCACTTGGTCTCTCTCTTTCAAAAATAAATAAACATTTAAAGAAAAAAGAAAATAGACTACTAGAAATCATTCTTCTCCACTGTCTTATTCTTAGTGTGCATGTATTCTTAGCGTATTTTTTTTAATGTTTTTTATTTAGTTTTGAGAGAGAGAGAGACCAGAGTGTGAGTGAGGGAGGGGCAGAGAGTAGGGGAGACACAGAATCCGAAGCAGGCTCCAGGCTCTGAGCTGTCAGCACAGAGCCTGATGGAGGGCTTGAACCCATAAACCGTGACATCATGACCTGAGCCGAAGCCAGATGCTTAACCAACTGAGCCACCCAGGCACCCCTTGTGTGTATGTTTTATAATAACTGAACTCTCCAAAGGACTGAACTTTGCATTGGTGAGTGTGGAAGGTTATTTTGGTTGATTTCCTTTGGGAAGTACCTGACACATTGACTGTACAACCATGTAATCTAGGTGGTAATTTACCAAATTTTACTGTCCTCAGAATTAGCGCAGTCACAGTTAGCCTTTTTAAAAAAATTTTTTTCACATAGAACATATTTATTGAGCACATACAGTGTATGACACGAGTGCATTTTTATCTGTCTATCTATGTATCTATCAAAGCTCTGTGCCCAGCATAGGGCTTGAGCTCACGACTCATGCTCTGCTGACTGAGCCGGCCAGGTGCCCCTATCCTTTATTTTTATGTGGCAGGATTGTTTAACCTATAATTGTGTCGTTAGGACTTTTTATTGACGCAAACATAGCAATAAAGGAAACAAATTCATGGAGCATCTAGGTGGTTAAGCGTCTGACTCTTGGTTTCAGCTCAGGTCATGATCTCAGTTCATGGGTTTGAACCCTGCGTTGGATTCTGTGCTGACAGCACAGAGCCTGCTTGGGATCTTGGGATATTCTCTCTCTCTCCCTCCCTCTCTCTCTCTCTCAAAATAAATAAAATTTAAAAAATAAAATAAAGGAAATAAATTCACATATTTAAGCTTTCACTTAGCATATGATATTTTGTTTTTCCGTATTCCTTTCCTGCTCTTGTGTGCAGGAACCATTTATATGTTTCATGTGACAGTAACATTGACATTGAGTGTCTGCTGTTTACCTAATACTGTTTTGTATTTATTGCTGTAGAGGATACAGAAGTAAAAGGCATAGTTATAGTTCCTCCCCTCAACAAGCTAATAGTCTATTTGAGGTAAAGACATAGACATAGAAAAGTATACTACAGTGAAAACCAAACAAACATGAAGTCAGTTTGCACTTGAGAAGATGTGATTTAGGGGATCACTTGAGCTGGGAGGGTACAAGACAGTAAGCAGTTATTTAGAAGATGCCCAGGAGGTGAGGTTGAGTGGGTGGAAAGGATGGGAACAAACTTCTGGGAGCCAAGCTAAAAGGTATGGAATTGAGGGCAACCTGGTTGGCTCAGTCAGTAGAGCATGCACCTCTTGATGTCGGGGTCTTGAGTTCGAGCTGCACATTGGGCACAGAGATTGCTTTTAAAAAGCAGGGAGAAGGGCACCTGGGTGGCCCAGTTGGTTAAGCATCCGATTTTGGCTTAGGTCATGATCCCACAGTTAGTGGGTTCAAGCCCCGCTTCAGGCTTTGTGCGGACAGCTCAGAGCCTGGAGTTTGCTTCAGGTCTGTGTCTCCCTCACTCTCTGCCCCTCCCCCACTCGCGTGCGCGCGCGCACGCGCTCTCTCTCCCTCTCTCTCTCAAATAAATAAATGGAAGAGTTTGGAGTTGATGCGGTAAACCTCAACCACAGTGAGTTTTTGCACCAAATTTCAGAAAGGAAGATTTCATTGGGCAGGAATATGCTGGACACACCTAATGAGGGACACCAGCCTGGGAAGCTTGTTGTGTTCGTTTTTGGCTCTTTTTCTGTTTGTTTCCTAGAGTTGGTCAGTCTCCAGGTTTTGTCCATTGGTTGCTACCTTCATTCTACAGAAATTCAGTAGTTTATCAGACATTTTAGTGGGGAACATTTATGTAAGGTCTGTGATTAGAATTCTAGGAAACTGGGAGGTTATATATTTGTTCAGCTAACATGTATTCATTACCCTCTGGGGTGGAGGATACAGAGGAGCACAGGACCCAGGCTGTGTGTGTACATTGTTCTGTTTCATCTTTATGACAGCCTATGAAGTGGATGACCCTTCATAGGGCTATTATTGTCCCTTTTTGAACAAAAGGAAACCGAGGCACAGAAGGGTAGTATCTCTCACTCCATATCAACTGCTAGTTAAGTAAAAGAACCAGAATTGGAATGAAGTTTTCTGGCTGAAGGACCTGAGCTCTTAATAATTATTCTATTCTGCTTCTTCTGACACTCCCTCCCCCCGCCCCGTCCGTGTCCTTTTTAAATATGGAATGAGCATTTCCCTCATGTTAAGTGTTATATTGAAACATGATTTTTAATGTCTGTATAGCATTCCACTTGGTGGATATATCATTTACCAAGTTTTAATTACTCCCCTCCGGATGTATTAGAGTTGTTTATAACTATTCACTTTGATTAATAATATCCTTGAAATCTTGATGTTCATCTCTGATTATTTGGGTATAAAATGAAGTGTAGTTACTTTTTTGAGACAGAGCATGCGCACATGCCAGTGGGGGAGGGAGAGAGAGAAAGAACCTTAAGCAGGCATGCCTAGTGCAACATGGGGCTCGATCTCAGGACCTTGAGATCATGACCTGAGCTGAAATCAAGAGTCAGATGCCTAAGCCATCTGAGCCACCCAGGCACCCCCACAATTTGAATATTTTGAAAATTCTTGATTCATATCACCATTTACCTTGCTAATTTCAAAGCACCTTGCTTTAAGACAGCTGTAGCAGTTTAATAGAGGTAGCATGCTGTCGCATTATTTTAAATTTCCTTTTTTGTTTTAGTGTTGAGGTTTGGTTTCTTTTTTTTTTTTCATCTGCCATTTGTATTTCTTTGAGTCATGTATTTGTGTCCTTTGCCCAGCTTTTTTCTTTTGGTGTTCATCTTTTTCTTACACATTTTACAATCATACGATAAGGATGTTAGTCCTTTGTCACATTTGCTGCAAACAATTTTCTTGTTGACTGTTTTCTTTTTAATTTTGTTCAGTGTTTTGTCATAAGAAATTTTTTACTTTAAGGTTGTTAAAATTTCAGTAATCTTACTCTGGTGTCTCCTATTATTTCTGTGTCTAAGCACAAAGCCTTCCTCATGGGTCAGAAGGCTATCACCTATATCTTTTTTCAAGGTGAGGGCTTTTAAGTGTGTGTGGGGGGGGGCAGTTAATGTCTCCTTAACTCTTACAATGACATTATATTCCAGATGGATTAAAAATATAACTCAAGGGGACCTTGGGGGCTCAGTCAGTTAAGCATCTGACTTTAGCTGTCAGGTCATGCTCTCACAGTTCATGAGTTCGAGCCCTGCATGGGGCTCTGTGCTGACAGCTCAGAGCCTGGAGCCTGCTTTGGATTTTGTGTTTCCCTTTTCTTTCTGCCCTTCCCCCGTGCGCACACGTACACATACTCTCTCAAAATAAACATTTTTTAAAAATTAAAAAAACATAGGGGCGCCTGGGTGGCGCAGTCGGTTAAGCGTCCGACTTCAGCCAGGTCACGATCTCGTGGTCCGTGAGTTCGAGCCCCGCGTCGGGCTCTGGGCTGATGGCTCAGAGCCTGGAGCCTGTTTCCGATTCTGTGTCTCCCTCTCTCTCTGCCCCTCCCCCGTTTGTGCTCTGTCTCTCTCTGTCCCAAAAATAAATAAACGTTGAAAAAAAAAAATTAAAAAAAAAAAAATTAAAAAAACATATAGCTCAATATTTTCCAAATAGTTTAATAGCTTTTTGGTACCTTTTATGAAGTAATCCTTTTCTCCCCACTAATTTTTAAAATGACAACTTTTTTTTTTTTCAACGTTTATTTATTTTTGGGACAGAGAGAGACAGAGCATGAATGGGGGAGGGGCAGAGAGAGAGGGAGACACAGAATCGGAAACAGGCTCCAGGCTCTGAGCCATCAGCCCAGAGCCCGACGCGGGGCTCGAACTCACGGACTGCGAGATCGTGACCTGGCTGAAGTCGGACGCTTAACCGACTGCGCCACCCAGGCGCCCCAGAAATGACAACTTTTTATATTCTAGGGTTTGTTTCTGGATTCTTCTGTTTAAATTTTTTTTTAATATTTATTTATTTTTGAGAGAGAGAGCATGAGCAGGGGTGGGGCAGAGAGTGAAGGAGACAAAAAATCTGAAGCAGGCTCCAGGCCCTGAGCTGTCAGCACAGAGCCCAATGCAGGGCTTGAACTCACAAGCCATGAGATCATTACCTGAGCTGAAGTTGGACACTTAACCGACTGAGCCACCTAGGTGCCCCAATCCTCTCTTCTGTTTAAATTGGTTGTGATAGTGATAGTATACATCATATTAATTATTGTGACTTTATAATATGTCAATATTTGGAAATAGAAGGTTGCGTTCATTTTTTTGGAAATTTTATTGCTATCATTATTTTTCAGACACTTTGAAAATGACTTTATATAAAGTAGAAAGAATTAACAGCTTTATGATGTTTGGCTTTTCTGATCATGGATATAGGCAGTAGTGTCCCTGTTCAGTGAGGTCTTTTATGCTTCTTAGAACCAAGGGGTTTTTTTTGTTTGTTTGGGGTTTTTTGTTTTGTTTTGGTTTTTGGTTTTGTTTGTTTGTTTTGCCTCTTGGAAGATTTTTATAATCTTCAAATAGGTTTGCACATTTTTAGTTGAAGTTATTTCTATTTTGATATATTTTAAGAATGGTAAGATTCCCTATATTTCTATATTTTTGTGTTTTCTATTACATATGTATACACATACACACATCTACATATATAAGTTGTATAGTTGTAAGTTTTAAGTTTATTTATTTTTGAGAGAGAGTGTGCATGAGCGGGGATGGGGGGGGGCAGACAGAGGGAGAGAGAATCTCAAGCAGGCTCCATGCTATCAGTGCAGAGTCTGACATAGGGCTCAAACTCAGGAACCGAGAGATTATGACCTGAGCTGAAATCGAGTCAGATGCTTAACCACCTGAGCCACCCATGTGCCCCTGGTTTAAAGCCCATCTTATTCTACAATTTGACGAACTGTACAGAAAATATAAATGATAAATGATACAAAGTCAAAACCCTAGAAAATACAACTTGGAATAGGAAGTTATTATTATATAGCTTGAGAGGAAAAAAATTGAACAAGGTGTGGCCCAACTAAAAAAAATGGTAACTCATGATCCTGTAACATAGGTCTCAACAATGAAAGAAAAAAAATCCTTAATTGAAGAAGACCTTTCCAAGTGTGTAACTTGAAAATTTCTGCCACGTATCCTTTAGTATAAGCCAAGGGCATAATGCCAAAACAAAACTTGGTGAAAGCAGTTCTGTAGGGATAAGACCATGTGACCCAAATATACACAGCTTTTTTTCTGATGGTCTGGCATAAATCTGGGATAAAGCCTAGAATAGAATGCTGAATTCCACTGAGGGGTCAAGTCAGATAAGGACAGAAAAGTCTCCTTTGGATTTGCCAATTAAGGGGCATTGCTAGGCTTAGAGCAGTTCAGTAGAGAATTGAGGAACAGACCAGACTGGTGAACCAAGGCATGGAAGAGAAAAGAGTGGAGACAGTGTGGGGTTGACCATGGAAGGAATACAGAAATGTCAGGTGCTAAATTGTCAAGTGGGTTAAAGGAAGTTTTAAGATGGGGAAGATTTGAGCAACATAGAGCAGGTAGAGAAGACACTGAGGCAAGAGGGCGAGGGCTGATCCAGTAGGCTCCCAAGGTTGCAGGCCAGGCTGGTGGTTAGTTAGGAGCATGGCCAGACCTCAGGGGCCTCTGTTAGAGGCTAGGCTTCCACATCCTCCCACTCACCCAGTCATCAAGAGCAGGGACGTGCTCAGGTGCCAGTTTTCCTCTCTGCCAACCCCAACACTCACAGGTGCCAGAATCACCCTGCCACAGTCTGAGGGAACCTCCTCCTGCCCCACCCTCTACCCACAAGTTGGTCGAATGATGTTTAAGAAATGTTTCTGGGGTGCCTGGCTGGCTCGGTCAGTAGAGATACAACTTTTGATCTCAAGGTCATGAGTTCAAGCCCCACGTTGGGAGTAGAGTTTACTTTAAAAATTAAATAAATACATACACCAAAAGTTACTGTTTAAAATAAAATAAATGTCCCTAAGCTTTACTTTGTCATGAAGATGACAGAATACAAAATGTCTTCAGAAGACTAACCCACTTTGTAAGTTCAGAAGACAAGTTCTTCAGAAGACTAACCCACTTTGTAAGCTCCTCTTTTGGTTAGTGATGCATTAGGGACTGGAGTACAGGTTTCCTTATTCCTTCTCAAGTGCCATCGAATTGAAGGTGATAGCCAAACATCACTGGGCGAGAGCTCTCGTAGGCAGTGAAAAAATTAGAGAATTGCAGATGTGGGTTTGAAAGACCTCTGTGGAGACAGCTGAAGTAAAAAGGCTGGCGAACGGGGCGCCTGGGTGGCACAGTCGGTTAAGCGTCCGACTTCAGCCAGGTCACGATCTCGCGGTCCGTGAGTTCGAGCCCCGCGTCGGGCTCTGGGCTGATGGCTCAGAGCCTGGAGCCTGTTTCCGATTCTGTGTCTCCCTCTCTCTCTGCCCCTCCCCCGTTTGTGCTCTGTCTCTCTCTGTCCCAAAAATAAATAAATGTAGAAAAAAAAATTTAAAAAAGGCTGGCGAATAGTGTGGCTACAGAGAAAAGAACAGAGCCTTGATATGCTCAGAGGGTAGGTGGAGTAGCTCTCAGAGACAAAGGAAGAGAGAGACCTAGGAAAGACAGAACCAAGGGAGAAAAGAGGTTAATGAAGGAGGAATACAAGTTTTATACCGTCAGATGCCAGAGAAACTGAGATTGAAGGTAAGGGGAAGGCCTTTGGGTTGGTTGCTCTGGTGCTTGTGGACCAAGCAAAGGGGATTATAGAAAGCTAAAGAGGGAGTGGAGTCCTTTTTAGTAAGGAAAGGTTCTGAAGATAGAGCAAAGCCGTATAAAAATGTGTGCACACTATATGTATAATACAATGTCATCTATGTATAAATATCCATAAGGGGAAAAACACTGAAAAAAACCATACCAAAATGGTAGGTGATTAGGTAAAGGAATTGTGAGTAACTGTTTTTAAGATTTTATTTTTTTTTTTATCTTGTATTTATTTAACTTTTTTTTAGAGAGCGAGCGTGAGTTGGGGAGAGGGGCAAAGGGAGAGAGAGAGAATCTTAAGCAGGTTTCACACTCTGTGCGGAGCCTGACATGTGCTCATTCCCGTGACCCTGGGATCATGACCTGAGCCAAAATCAAGTTGGATGCTCAACTGACTGAGCTACTCAAGTGCCCCTAAAGATTCTGTTTTTTAAGTGATCTCTGTACCCAACATGGGGCTTGAACCCATAACCCCAAGATCAAGAGTCACACGCTCCACCAACTGAACCAGCCAGGCATCCTATCGATAACTTTAAAAAAATCTTTATGTGCTTCCTTTTTTAGATTTCTCTAAATAAGCTACTATACTTTGATAATCTTTAAAAAATGTGTTCTGGAAATAAATGTAAACCCCTTTCTAGTGGTGGTGTCCTCAGAAAGGTTTGATAAAACCTAGAAAGCATGGCTGACTCAAGCAAAGAGGCAGAAAATTGGGGAGTTGGGTAAGTGTAAGTTTGTTCTCTGTGTGTTGTGTGGCTAAGAGAAACTGAGTAGAAGCAGAGCCAAGTCCCTGGAGGAAGAGAAGAAATGGATCAGAACTGCCAAAGGGGTGACAACAGCTAGAAGAGCACAGTCCTTACGGAGTGGGAAGAGAGACCTGGTCCAGCCTATTAGGTTAGTTATTGATTCAAAGGAGAGACTCCCTTCTCGTGGAGAATATTAGATAAAGTGCTTGAGGGGATGCATTGAGTTTTCTAAGCAGTATTTGGGAGAGGCTAATACCTTGCTACTTTGTGCCTGATTTTTCTCTGTAAAAACAAGCTGCTGCTTTAGTACCCTGAGTAGAGGCCCATGTTCAGGAACCTTATGCCATGTGTTTTTTTCACAGTGAGAGAATACTCTTGTCAGCTCAGCTCCCTGGCAACACAATTGGTTTCAATTTGTACTCCTTTCTACCACTTCTTCTTCTACTTGGTTTATAATTCCAGTGATTTCTTTTAGGTTAGACTTAGTTATTTACAAGCAAGTTTTTTACAAGTTATTTATATTTAAAAGTTCTCAAATTCAAGGCAGAGAGGGGATGGATTTTTCTGTGTTCTTCAGATTGTGTGCTTCACAGCCCAACAGAACTTAGACATTAAATGTTTTCCTTCCACTAGTTTTACCATTAAAGATATCTAAATAGCCTGGAGTTATATGATGAACCTCTGACAGGGTCAGCATTAGCATTTATGGCTTATGAATTTTTTGTTCTTTGTACTTTGGTATTTTTCCCAAGAATGGTGCCAAGGTAGATGGGCCTTTTCTCTGTTCCCTAATGCCAGCATTTAGAATTATCCCATCCTTGTTGGGGTACTAGTTTTGGGACATTATTGACCTGAAAATTCTCTCTTAAAATATCTGTGAATAGCGATGGTATAAATAGTGCTTCTCAAACTTCAGGGTATGAAACCACTTGGAGATCTATTAAGTTGCAAATTCTGATTGTGTGGAGTCCAGGAGAACCTGAAGAGGTGCCTGGCATGGCTGGCTCAGGTGGAAGGACATGTGACTGTTAATCTCCACATTTGTGAATTCGAGCCCCACATTGGGTTGTAGACATTACTTAAATAGGTAAACTTTAAAAAATAAATAAAAATAGGTAGTAACTCCTTGAATGCAGGACCAAGCCTTACCCATTCTCCTGTAGTGTTTGTATTGCCTTACAGGTGGTCCTGACTGCCAGCATGGGTACAGTGTTAAGGTACCCAGACAGAGAATTGGAAAAATGTGTCTGTAATAGAAGTAGCAAAAGCTTTTTGTGAGACTAGGGCAAGAAAGAAAACACTTTAATTTTGAATTAAGCTTATATATGTGGGTTTTGTTAAGTTGGATTATTGTTATGAATTGGATCATTGTTCAGACCCATTTTACTCTTAGGTATCTGGGTACTTTGAGTATTCACAAGACTTAAGAGCCAGAAACTATGAATTAGCTGATTTTTTTTTCCCATTAAAAAAAATTTTTTTTAACGTTTATTCATTTTTTGAGAGACAGAGCATAAGCAGGGGAGGGGCAGAGAGAGAGGGAGACACATAATCCAAAACAGGCTCCAGGCTCTGAGCTGCCAGCAAAGAGCCCAACATGGGGTTTGAACTCAGGGACCATAAGATCATGACCTGAGCTGAAGTCGGACGCTTACCCCGACTGAGCCACCCAGGCTACCCCCACCTTTTTTTTTTTTTTTTTTTTTTTTAATGTTCAGTTAACAGTTGAGTACTTACCAACCTAGGCATAGTGCTAAAGAGTAAAAACTACTTGTTATACATGGTCCCTGTCCTCAAGGAATTTGTGGTCTTACAGAGGAGAGAGGTACAATGAATGTCAAGTTGATGGTATGACACAGGAGGTAGTGTTGTGTGGATAGTTAGGACCATAGGAGTGTGGATCCAAGGTCTGATTCTGGCTCCAAAAAAACAGTGAGAAAACACCATGACGTGGAATATTTTCTAAGGTAGAATTTAGCTAAAAATAGCAAGGCCCTCTGCCAGTGTTTTTATTAATAGATACAGGAAATGTATAAGATGCAAACTAGTTAATAATTCTTTAGTATCATCAAATACCCAGAGTTGGAAAAAAAAATACCCAGAGTTAAATCTAATTGTCTCATGTCATATTTTTTTAAATAATTTGTTGGTTGGAATCAGGAATCAGGATCCAGAGAAGATCCATATGTTGTGATTGACTGTTGGGTTTTTGTTTTGTTTTTGTTTTTGTTTTTTCTTTTTGTTTGTTTGTTTTTGGATTGCTGTGTTTTCTTAAATCTCTTAACGTCTATCAGGGTTTCTCAACCTCAGCACTATTGATGTTTGTGAACCAATAATTCTTCATTGTAGAGGACTGAACCTGCGCATAACAGAACATTTAGTAGCACCTCTGGCCTCTACCCCTAGATGCTTGTAGCATACCCACCCAGTAGTGACAACCAGAAATGTCACCAGGCCTTGCCAGATGTCCCCTGAGGGCAAAGTCACCCTAGGTCCAGAACCACTGAGGTGTAGATTCTTCCTCTATCCTTCCCATTTTTTGTGTTGGTGATTTATTTGCAGAAGAAACTGGGTGGTTAATCCTGCAGTTTCCTTCAGTCTGGATTTCACTGATTCATCCCTGTAGTGTAGTTTAACATACTCTGTCACCAATTTCCTATTAATTGGTGGTTGGATCTAGAGGCTTGATTAGTTTTGGATTTTTTTGTTTTGTTTATTAACAAGACTGCTTCATATATAGGTTGTTCTTCCATCAGGAGGCACATAATATCTGTTTTGTCTTTTTGTCGTATTAACAACTGTTGATTTCCTAATTCACTTGCCAAGGATCATTTTGTTTTAAAATGTATTTATTTTCATTTGGACAAATTTTACTTTAAATGACAATCTGTGAAATAAATAAATAACAACCTGTGTTCTCCCTTACTAAAGGAAGGGGAAATGGAAGGTGAGGCGGTTGAAGCCATTGTGGAAGAGTCTGAAACTTTCATTAAAGGAAAGGAAAGAAAGACTTACCAGCGACGCCGGGAAGGTGGCCAGGAAGAAGATACTTGCCACCTACCCCAGAACCAGACTGATGGGGGTGAGGTGGTCCAGGATGTCAATAACAGTGTGCAGATGGTAATGATGGAACAGCTGGATCCTACCCTTCTTCAGATGAAGACTGAAGTAATGGAGGGTACAGTTGCTCCAGAAGCAGAGGCTGCTGTGGACGATACCCAGATCATAACCTTACAGGTTGTAAATATGGAGGAACAGCCCATAAACATAGGAGAGCTTCAGCTTGTCCAAGTACCTGTTCCTGTGACTGTACCTGTTGCTACCACTTCAGTAGAAGAACTTCAGGGGGCTTATGAGAATGAAGTGTCTAAAGAGGGTCTTGCAGAAAGCGAACCCATGATATGTCACACCTTACCTTTGCCGGAAGGGTTTCAAGTGGTGAAAGTAGGGGCCAATGGAGAGGTGGAGACGCTAGAGCAAGGGGAACTTCCACCTCAAGAAGATCCTAGTTGGCAAAAAGACCCAGATTATCAGCCGCCAGCCAAAAAAACAAAGAAAACCAAAAAGAGCAAACTGCGTTACACAGAGGAGGGCAAAGATGTGGATGTGTCTGTCTACGATTTTGAGGAAGAGCAGCAGGAGGGTCTGCTATCGGAGGTTAATGCAGAGAAAGTGGTTGGTAACATGAAGCCTCCAAAACCAACAAAAATTAAAAAGAAAGGTAAAATTAGTTTATCCATTAAACTCTCATAAAGTCATTTTGGGATAAAGCATATATAACGCCGTGTACGCAAATTATTTTAAAGTAAATGGATTTTTTTTTTTTTTTTTTTTTTTTTTTTTAAGATCATGAGGTGGGTACCAATCTTTTTAGCCAGTCTAAAAGAGGTTTTTCCAAATTGAGTACTTTTTAAGTCCTGAAGAAGACAAAGAAGTAAATCTATTAGTGGCATGAAATAATTCTGATTTAATATGACTTAAATTGGATTTAGTTTAAAAAAGCTAATGAAATTTATTTGTAGAAATTTAACATTAGGGTTAAACTTAACACTTTGAAACCCTGGAACAAGTAAGTGTTTTATTTTGCATATAGGTGTAAAGAAGACATTCCAGTGTGAGCTTTGCAGTTACACATGTCCGCGGCGTTCAAATTTGGATCGTCACATGAAAAGTCACACTGATGAGAGACCACACAAGTGCCATCTCTGTGGCAGGGCATTCAGAACAGTCACCCTCCTGAGGAATCACCTTAACACACACACAGGTGCTGGATATGAATGTTGGGGGCTACAGCATAGCAAAGTTTAAAATTTGGGTTTTAAGTATCATCCAAACTGGTTCCAGTGGGAAGTTAAAGAAGAACAACTTTTGTTCTTTCTTATGCTGGTTTGTTTGTTTTAAATGTTTATTTTTGAGAGAGAGAGAGCATGAGTGGGAGAGGAGCAGAGAGGGAGGGAGACACAGAATTCAAAGCAGGCTCTAGGCTCTGAGCTGTCAGCGGAGAGCCCGACGCAGGGCTTGAACTCATGAGCCATGAGATGATGACCTGAGCCGAAGTTGGACACTCAACCGACTGAGCCACGCAGGCGCCCCATTTCTTATGCTGTTTTGTAATCCTGATTTATTATAAGCAGATGAATTTATAGGCAAATGTAAAGAAAATTTAGTGGAAAATAATCCAAATTATATAAGGATAGTGATCCAGAAAAGCTGATCAATGGTAGTTAATCTGTAGAATTTCCTGAAGAACCTCACCATTGCATTGCTAAGGTTTTAACATCAGTGACAAAGAATGACCCTGAAAATTCCCAGGCAACAATTGCCAGGCACTATAAGGACAAACATTAGAAATAGCAACAAAATCCTACCTTGGTAAAAACCATGGTTTCTGGTTGTTTCGCCAACAAAGGTAAGTAATTCAGAATTGCAGAATGGAAAGTTAAAGGCATTATTCTAGCAATCCAAACGTTTCTTCATTTGTGCTCCGTATATACTTTAATATTCTAATATTAGCTTTGTGTTGGCTATGGTTAGGTTCCAGGAATCATTAAAGTTGGAGGAACAGTGTGCTGGAGCTCTCTTTAGGGTCTTTTCTGGGCTTTTTGCTCTTTCCATTTTGGCATTTGGCTGCAAGTGCTAATAGAAACTTCTCTCACACGGTTCTTCATGCAGAGTAGATTTCCTCTCCAGATTCTCCACCTAATATGGCTCTTGTTTTTGATTGATGTACTGGTTGTTTGTTGAGCATGATCAAGTTGAGTTTGCCCTGTAAGCAGTATGCTGTGCATTAGTATATGTTTTGCTAATATGACCTGGTCACTTTTCACTGTCCCTGCTTTCTACTCAGACACTTGATGATATGATGTATTTAGTAGTTTGAAGACACTACGAAAGCGCATATGACTAGATAAAAGTATATGGCCTCATAATAGGACCTCCTAAAATGGGAATGCTTGATGTAGACTGTGTGTGTCATGGTCTAGTCCTCAGCTTTGAAAATAAGAGTGTGGTCTGTCTGGTGCTCAGAGCTAATTTAGCAGCACTAATTCATACTAATCAAATCCTCAGCGGTCAGATGCATATCAGAAAATCAGTTTACAGTGAGGAATACACCTTTTCATTTTCTGGATGCAGTTGTATTGCTTTCTAGGGGACACTCTTACCTATATTGAGATGATGTAGCAATTGACAGGTGACTTGGTGAGCATGGACCCTGAGCATAGGGACATAAGCAGCCAGGTGGTGCAACTCAATGAAAATCTCTGTTGCACAGCAGTGTCTACTTTTTCCCTAATTGCCATGCTGTGTCTACCAGTAGCAGGCCTCTTTCTGTCCCCTAAATAGTACTAGGTAAACATTAGAAATTCTTGGTTTTCAGTTCACTTTGTCCTAAGAGAAATGGATCCTGCTTTCCTTCTCTCATTAATTGTTGTTTTACTTACCTATCTGTGCTGCCAGACTATATTTTTCATAGAGAGAACTCTATCCTTCACTCCTGCATCCTTAGTGGTACTAAAGAAGCAAACTGAGCACGTGAACATTCATTGGAATTTCTTGGAATTTTTCATTACTGTCATACTTTAATCACACTTCCTCTTGTGGGTTCTCTCAATCTCAGAATCATTTCTGCAGGTGGGTAGTCCTATTCTTTGCATTGTAATTCTTCTTAATACCATTCTCAGGGGAAGTCTTCCTTTGGTTTTGGTGTTTGGTGTTACCTTGTTGTCACCCCTTACCTGCAGTGCATAATTACAAATGGTTCCTAGTTTTTGAGTAGTGGTTTATGAAAACAGCACTGTTTTCTGCTGTCAGCTTATCTCTTTATTGTCATTATTACCTGGGCATATTTCCAATGCTATATTTAGAATATAAAGTGACTAGAAAAGATCCATTAAAGTAATCAATCAGTTATGTTATGGGTCTACTATGTGAGAACATATTAAAAACAGTAAGAGTCTTCCTTAAAAAAAAAAAAAAGTAAGGGGCACCTCGGTGGCTCAGTCAGTTAAGCATCTAACTTGACTTCAGCTCAGATCATGATCTCACAGTTCATGAGGTCAAGTCCCACGTCAGGCTCTGTGCTGACAGCATGGAGCCTGCTTGGGATTCTTCCCCCACCCCCACCCCCCCCCCCCCCGGCTCATGTGCACACATGCCTTCTCTCTCTCTCTCTCTCTCTCTCTCTCAAAAATAAACATTAAAAAATTAAGAAATGTAAGTTTCCTTCAGTAAAAGGAAAAAAAAAGATGTATTTATTTGTAAAAATGTTTAAATATTCTATGAATTGACATTCAGATCACATAGTATTAGACATTGGATGTTGGAAAGTGATCTGTTCAGGGGTGTCAGGCTGGCTCAGTCAGTAGAGCATGTTACTCTTGGTCTTGGGTTGTGAGTTCAAGCCCCATGTTGGACATAGAGCCTTCTAAAAAATAAATAAATGATCTATTTAAATCACATAAAAGGCAATACTACTTTTTAAAGCCTTTGATAAATTTCTAGACTTGTCAAAACAAATTTATATAGAAAACAAGCTATTACATATGTGAGGTTTTTTGTTTTTTAAGAAAAAAGTATCAATATGCATAGCCCTTTGGCCCTGTGTATAGTCACAATAGAGTAAGATTGGATGTGCAAAGGAATCTTGCTTGGGTCAAGTAAGTATTAATTCTGTGGCCTGTACTTGACAGAACATTGAAGTTTATTTATTTAATTTTCTAATGTTTATTTTTGAGGGACTGAGCACAAGAGGGGGTGGGACAGAGAGAGATGGAGACACAGAATCCAAGCTGTCAGCACAGAGCATGACGCGGGGCTCAAACTCACTAACCGTGAGATCATGACCTGAGCCAAAGTCAGACACTCAACTGACCGAGCCACCCTGGCTCCCCACAGCATTGAAGTTTAAAAGATGTTCTGTATTTTTTTTTTTTTTTTTTACACCAAGAGTTGAAGCAGACTTGTGTTTTTATTAACTTTTGATCCATAGTGATCAGAATTTATAAACTAGGGATAAAAAAGATTTTGTATACAAAAGCATCACTCACATGGGTAATTAAGAGAAACTAAATGTTTGGCACATGTTTCCAGTATTCTGGGGTTACTGTTAGAAAGTCGACCAGGCCCTCCCATAGCTTTTGGAGCTACTCTCAGGCTGGTACAAGATTGTTGAGATGACCAGAGTTCAACATCATGCAGTTTTGTGTCACATGTTGAACTGTCATTAATTGTGCCCTTGATCTTGTCTTCCTTTTATAAATTACTTTCCCTAGGTACTCGTCCTCACAAGTGCCCAGACTGTGACATGGCCTTTGTGACTAGTGGAGAATTGGTGCGGCATCGTCGTTATAAACACACCCATGAGAAGCCATTTAAGTGTTCCATGTGCGATTACGCCAGTGTAGAAGTAAGTGTTCAGCTCCTTGTTGGTTCCTGTCTTAAGACCTTGATTCTAGTATAAGGATAAAAACTAACCAAACTGACTTAAGATGAGATAGAAAATCTTACCAGATTATTAACACTCCCACTCCCTTTCCCCGGCACCAAAAACAAAAAAACTGTCATGAGTGTGAAAGATTTACCCATTTTTTAAAAAAAGCACTAGTTCCACATGTTATTACAGATACGTTCTACCAAACATCAAAGAAATAAATAACTGTACCTAGAGTATTTAAAAATAGAAAATTTTATCTCCTTTACTATTTGAGGTTATACTGTTACCAAAACTGAGTAAGAATGCTACCAAAAACAAAAGGGTATCTTTTTCTCACAGAAAAATTAAATTACTAAGTAAAATTATTAACCAAATTTAGTAATATATTATAAAAATAAGTGTTTATGAGATAGACTATATCTAAAATGCCAGGATAGTTGAACATGAAGAAATTACTGGATTGTGCTATATTGAGAGGTTAAAGAAAACCATATGATCATTTCTATAGATGGCTGAAAAACTAAAATTCATTATTTATTACCATTTAAAGTCCTAGCAAGTTAAGAGTAGAAGAAAATAGCTTTACTATAAGGAGTGTATACCAGAAACCTATAGTCAATCCATCCTAGTTAACTCTGAAACATTGGGAGTATTCCCATTAAAATTTGGGACAAGACATTTCTTCTTACCATTACTGTATCAAAATTGTATTGGAAATCCTAGCTAAATAAGAAATGAATTATAAATGGAAAAACAAAAAATGGTATTTGTGGCAGACATATTTGCTTACATAGAACATCCAAGAGTATTAGCTGAAAAACTTAAAACAGAGTCCATTTGGATGGCCAGATACAAGACAAAAAAAATCTGATACCTCTGTATCTGGAAGGAAATTATCTGTAAATAAGCATAGATTATTTAAACTATTAAGGAAAATTTCAAAAGTGGAAACATATATAGAAATAGATAAAATAGGATAATACACCCCCCATGAATCTATCCCCCAGCTTAAATAGTTAAATAATAACCAATCTTGACTCATCTGTGCCCCATCCATTTGTTTACCCTCTTCCTTTGGACTATGATAAGGATTTGAGAGACAAAGGTTACAAGTAATGAGGAAGAAATATTATATTTTAGACTTTTTCAGTATTGTGAACTTCAGTGCCCAAAAGCTAAGCTTTTGTGCCTAACCCACAGCACTCACATTACAATCAATGTTAACAGAAGTAAGAAGTTTGATTGCTCTCATGTTTCAGGTCAGCAAATTAAAACGTCACATTCGCTCTCATACTGGAGAGCGTCCATTCCAATGCAGCTTGTGCAGTTATGCCAGCAGGGACACATACAAGCTGAAGAGGCACATGAGAACCCATTCAGGTAGGACATCTTCCCTTGTTGTGTTAATGAGCTGCTTTTCAGTGGATTCCATGGGACCCTGTGAACCACCTCATGCCCCTATTGTTTACCTGAATGGAAGCTAGCATGAAAGTAATAGAATTAACAGATGCTTTTCAGGAATATCTTCTGAATTCATTGCTCTGAATATACATTGGAGAATGGAAAGTTTCACTATTAGAAGTCGTCTGGGTCGAATCCCTAATTAGCTCATTCAGTTTTCCCTGTACTATCTTTTTCTAAAAAAGAAAATCTTGTAGGGGCGCCTGGCTGGCTCAGGTGATAGAGCACATGATTCTTGATCTCGGGGGTTGTGAGTTCAAGCCCCACATCGGGTGTAGAGATAATTTAGAAAGTAAAGAAAGAAAAAGAAAAGAACTTGTAGGTCCTCCTGTCATCCATCTCCTGCCCCCCAAAGGCAAGCCTTGTCATAGGAACTGCTCTCTTTCTCATGTGAATGACTCTGGTAGGGCTGGCAGAGCAGGGGTGGCGGCAGCAGTTTAGGACTTTTCCATCTCTCAAGACAGGCGCAAGCCATGCAGTGGGCCTGAGCCCTCTGGGTAGTACCCAGAGATTCTCTGTAGCTTAGCTTTACTGCCTCCTGAATTACCCTCCAATTAAATGGTAATATTCATTTCGTCTAATTTGTTCATTCTGTATTTCCTTTTAAGGGGAAAAACCTTATGAATGTTATATTTGTCATGCTCGGTTTACCCAAAGTGGTACCATGAAGATGCACATTTTACAGAAGCACACAGAAAATGTGGCCAAATTTCACTGTCCCCACTGTGACACTGTCATAGCCCGAAAAAGTGATTTGGGTAAGTAAATGAAAAATATTTTTGAGGATGTGTGAAAATAGGAAGATCATAAATAACTTCCTTTTCTGATTCATATAAGCTTTGTGTATATGAATGGCCTGCCACTTAATAAAAGTCATTGCTGGGGCTCCTGCATGGCTCAGTTAGTTAAGCATCTGACTTCGGCTCAGGTTGTGATCTCATGGTTTGGGAGTTCGAGCCCCGCATTGAGCTCTGCACTGATGGTAGATGTATTGCTCCTTGAATATTATTCTTCTAAATGTTTTTATATTTAGGTAAAATGCTATACTTTACAAAATATCTTTTACTTTAACTTTTCTTTTTGAGAGAGAGAGACCAAGTGTGAGTGGGGGAGGGGCAGAGACAGAGGGAGACACAGAGTCCAAGGCAGGCTCCAGGCTCTCAACTGTTAGCATAGAGCCTAACACAGGGCTCTAACCCAGGAACTGTGAGATCACGACCTGAGCCAAAGTCGGACGCTTAACTGACTGAGCCACCCAGGTGCCCCAGCTTTGTTTTACTTTTTAACTCATTTAATCTTCACAACAACCATATGAAGTTACCAAGGCATATGTATTTTAGTATTATAGGTGATACATTTGATGCTCCAACAGGTATCTTGACCAGAGCTGCTACACTACACAGCTTATAATGGCAAGCTGCTCTTGAGTGCTCTTAAGAGCCTCTAGTTCCACTGAGGAACATAGAAGTACTTGGGTCATATCAGGAGCATACTGAGCAATAGCATAAACATGCCCTATCTTTCTGCAATATTGGTTTTATTCAAAGATTTTATGTAAAGTTCTATAATTTAGCTGGTGTCTTAAATCATTTTTGTATTAACATGACCATATTAAGCAAAATGCAGACTAGCGCACATTTTTTCAAGTTGTAAGATTTTTAATTTTTTTAACATCTAACATTCATTTTTAAGATGAAACCACAGGTTTGAAGCAGAGGACTTTGGGCTCCACATAAGACCCATGTGTCATGTGTTCGTCCTACTCTGCTGTTAAGAGGACTTTATTGGAAAGATTTAAGAGGCACTGTCCTCTGATAAATGAGTGAGTTTTTCTATTCTTACGGTACAGAAACCAAAATCTAAATTAATAATATCTCATGGCAATGTGTGTGAGCTACTAGGCCACTGTCTGGATTATTCAAAAAACATTTTAATGTTTATTTTTGAGAGAGAGACAGCATGAGTTGGGGAGGGGCAGAGAGAGAGGGAGACAGAGAATCTGAAGTAGGCTTCAGGCTCTGAGCTGTCAGCACAGAGCCCAACGTAGGGGTCAAACCCAGGAACTGTGAGATCATGATCTGAGCCAAAGTCAGACGTTCCACTGACTGAGCTACCCAGGCACCCCTAGATTATTCAATTTTTTAAAATTATTCTCTTTTATGATATAAATAAATATCTTGGATGTTTTATATTTGCATGATACCCCTTAGGCCCTACATAATTGCCTAGGAGCTGTCAAATAATAGTTATTTCCCAAAACCAGTCCCAAAGAAGTTTGTGTTCCCTCTTCAAAGCAGGCCTGATTTCACACTAATATGCCATAATTAAAATTTATCACTTTGTAGGGCACCTAGGTGGCTCAGTCAGTTAAGCATCCGACTCTTGATTTTGGCTCAGGTCAGGATCTCACAGTTCATGGGTTCAAGCCCTGAAAAAGTAAGGATCAAAACTCCCAAATTCCTGTTATCAAATCTGTAAGCAAATGTGCGTTCATCTTCTCGTTCCTCATTTGCTGCAAGAGAGTTGGCATCACTCCTCTTGTTGGTGGCCTGTCCTTTTGCCTTAGTCTTGATCCTACTGTCTTGTTTTCTTTGCAGCTTTTATACCATCCTGTACCACCTCCTTACCCTCATCTTCACACTTTCTTTCCTGTCTTTCCCCTCAACTCTAAACACGCTTACATTTCTCCTGTCTTAAAAAAAAAAAAGAAAAAGTATTGGGGGCGCCTGGGTGGCTCATTCGGTTGGGTATCCAACTCTTGGTTTCGACTCAGGTCATGATCTCACGGTTTATGAGTTCAAGCCCTGTGTTGGGCTCTGCACTGACTGGAGCCTGCTTGGGATTCTCGCTCTCTCCCTCTCTCAAAATAAGTAAATTAAAAAAAATTTTTTTTTTGAAGATTAAAAGAAAAGAAAAGAAAAAGTCTTAGGGTGCCTGGGTGGTTCAGTTGGTTAAGTTACTGACTCTTGATTTTGGCTCAAGTCATGATCTCAGTGGTCATGGGATTGAGCCCCACGTTTTGAAGCCCGCTTGGGATTCTCTCTCCCTCTCCTTTGCCCCCTCCCCTGCTCACATCCTCTCTCACTCAAAATAAATAAATAAACATTGAATAAGGAAAAGAACAGGTTTTCCCCCGCTAGGTTTGACTTTTTTTTTATAGTCTCTAGTTTTTCCTGTTAGAACATAATTTGGGGGTGGGGCGCCTGGGTGGTTCAGTTGGTTGAGTGACCGACTTCGGCTCAGGTCATGATCTCACAGTTTGTGAGTTCGAGCCCCGAGTCGGGCTCTGTGCTGATAGCTCAGAGCCTGGAGCCTGCTTCTGATTCTGTGTCTCCCTCTCTCTCTGCCCCTCCCCCACTCATGCTCTGTCTCTGTCTCAGAAATAAACAAACATTAAAAAAATAATTAAAAAAAACCATAATTTGGGGGTGACTGGGTCGCTCAGTCGGTTAAGTGACCGACTTTGGCTCAGGTCATGATCTCACTGGTTTGTGGGTTCAAGCCCCACATCAGGCTCTGTGCTGACAGCTCACAGAGCCTGGAGCCTGTTTCAGATTCTGTGTTTCCCTCTCTCTCTGACCCTCCCCCACTCACGCTCTGTGTCTCTCTCTCTCTCTCTCTCTCTCTCTCTCTCTCTGTCTCAAAAATAAACATTAAAAAAAATTTTTTTAACCAAATTTGGAAATTTTTGTACACGGAAACTTCCTTTTTTTAATTTAATTTTTGTGATAAGAACACTTAAATAAGATCTACCTTCTTAGAAAATTTTTTTTCCTTCTTAGAAAATGTTTAATATGTAATAGCAGTATTATATACTGGGAATTCAGGGCACCTGGCTGGCTCAGTCAATAGAGTATGCAACTTAATCTCAGGGTTGTTAAGTTCGAGCCCCACGTTAGGTGTAGAGATTACTTAAAAATACAGTCTTTAAAAAAATTTAACTATGGGAATTACGCTGTACAGTAGATCTCTAGGAGTCATCTTTGGTTCATTTATTTTATTTTTTTATGTTACTTGGGTGTTTAGGTTTGACTCTTGTCTCTTTCTCTGCCAGCCCTCATAAAGAATTCTGTCCCTCACAGTATTCCCTTCCTCAGCTCTTAATTTCTGTCCCATCTGACTTATACCCTATTGTGTAAAGTGACTCTTCCTAAGATCAGTAAGAACACCGCATTGCTGAATGCAGGGAGCATTCTACTTCCCATGTCTCTTGATCTCTTAAGAGTGTTCTTCATAGTGGACTGTGCCATCCTCCTTAAAACACTTTCTTCCTTGGCTTCAATGGCACTATAGCTTGTTATCTGTCTTCTCTATTCCTTCTCAGCCTTCCCTTGTTTTAACCTCTTTTCCTCCCACTAGCATTACCTATTAGATTTTTTTTTTTAAGTTTATTTATTTATTTTGAGAGAGAGAACCAGCAGAGGAGGGGCAGAGAGAGGGAGACAGAAGATCCAAACGAGGCTCTGTGCTGACAGCAGAGAGCCCAACGTGGGGCTTGAACCCACGAACCATGAGATCATGACCTGAGCCAAAGTCAGATGCTCAACCAACTGAGCCACCCAGGCACCCCTTACCTATTAGATTTTTTTTTTTTTTTTACCTAATAGATTTCTTAAAGCAAGACCCTAACTCTTCTTTTTCATTCTTTTTGCCTTAGTGATTTCATCAGCTCCCATGGTCTGACTCAAATCCTAACAACTCCAGTTCATACTCTAAATCTTTCCTTTGAGCTAGGCTTATCTAGCCCTTGCCATACCTATCCTTACTTGGATATCATTGGCATCTCAAATTTGACATATCTAGAACTGAAGGTCTGAAAGTCCCCCCAACCCCCTTTCCCCAAAATAAACAAAGGGCTTCAGCCCTTTTCCACTGTTCCTTGTCTCAGCAAATGGTTATACCACCTACTTGATTTTCGAAGCCAGGAACCTGGAGATCATCTCTGACACCTACCTTCTTCCTTGCTCTGTATTTGGTCACTAAATCCTGTTGATTTCACTTCCTGAGTCTCTCATCAGTTCTCCCTGCTCCTTCCAGGCCACCATCTTCTCTCACCTGTCTCTCTTCTCCTTTTAATTCATTTTCAGTACAGCAGCCAGAGTAATTATTTTAAAGAAGGAGAAAAAATGTTGTTTGTGGTTTCACAAGTTAGACTGGGCTTTGTGTTTTGTTTTCAGGTGTCCACTTGCGAAAGCAGCATTCTTATATTGAGCAAGGCAAGAAATGTCGGTACTGCGATGCTGTGTTTCATGAGCGCTATGCCCTCATCCAGCATCAGAAGTCACACAAGAACGAGAAGCGCTTTAAGTGTGATCAGTGTGATTACGCTTGCAGACAGGTAGAGACCTTCATAGTTAGAAAGCAGTTGATTCCCTGTCAGGTGTTATCAGAGGTTTTTATATTCCTTGTATGGTGGCTGTTTTTAAGGATGTTATTTTCAGACTGATGTATGAGGAATGTCACCACAGGTTTCACTCATCAATTTTATCATCTCAGTCCCCAGCTGATGTTTTATTCGGTCACAGCTTACCTCCCCCTCAGGCCAAATACTGGCTGCTTTCTCAGAACTGAGGGAATTAAGTCCAGGACTTGAGAAAAGAGAAGAATCTGTTCCTGGGGCCTATTGGTTGGGGGAGATCAAGACAAGCAGCCCAGGAGAGGGGAGCATATCTATACTAGAATTGATGGAAGCAGTTTTATACCCCAGTAGAGACAACTTTTATCCCCTGGACAGGTAGTTTTGAGCCTAGATCCTTCAGAGAGAAAGGCCTGTCAACCACATGCATGTAGGTTGTGGCTAGTGTAGCAGCCCTGTGACAGGCTCTGAGGCCTCCCCCCCCCCCACCTTCTTTCAGGAGAGGCACATGATCATGCACAAGCGCACCCACACCGGGGAGAAGCCTTATGCCTGCAGCCACTGCGACAAGACCTTCCGCCAGAAGCAACTCCTTGACATGCACTTCAAACGTTATCATGACCCCAACTTTGTCCCTGCAGCCTTTGTCTGTTCTAAGTGTGGGAAAACATTTACACGCCGGGTAAGAGTCAGAACTTTATTTCCCTTGTTGTGGTTCTTAATACCATGTTCTTGAGTTTCCACTGAGGTTATAAGCACAGAGATGCCTTATCATTTGGAAAGGGCCACTCATCCCCACCTCGAGGATCTCTGTGCATGTGTGAACCCTTCTGCTGAAGGGGAACTCAGTATCTGTGAATAGATCTGTCCTGGATCTTCCCTTAGAGCCATTCTGCACAGGACAGGGAGCTGGTCTGATCTCCCATGTTCCTCTTGTCTGCAGGCTGCTGAGCCCCTGTTCAGAGGATGCAGCCTCCTCTTCTGATGGACTTTTCTTTGTCTCCCTCTCGCTCCCTTCCTTTCCCCCCTCTCTCTCCCCCCTCCAGAGGGAGGCCATTTCCCCTGAATGAGGAGAATATGTTCAGAATGTGCTTATTAACACATACTAGAACATTTGGACTTAATATGGTTACCCCAAATTTTTATTTATTAAGCTAAAATAAGAGAACGTCTAATTCTGATATCAACTTTTTTAGTAATATGAATGAAGGTTTTATTTCTTTTGTTAGAATACCATGGCAAGACATGCTGATAATTGTGCTGGTCCAGATGGCGTAGAAGGGGAAAATGGAGGGGAAACAAAGAAGAGTAAACGTGGAAGAAAAAGAAAGATGCGTTCTAAAAAAGAAGACTCCTCTGACAGTGGTGAGTACCTTGTTTCTTGATTTAGTTATACACAGAGATTTTGGTGCCCAGCTGCCAATACACTTATGTAGGATGTGCTGGGATATAGAGATAGGCCAATCACTCTTAATTTCTGTAACCTCTAGTCTTCCTAATGTGTGTATAGTTTTTTGTGGGGGTTTTTTTTGTTTTGTTTGTTTTTGTTTTTTTGTTTTTGTTTTTTGTTTGTTTGTTTTTGAGGGAAAGAGAGCTGGGGAGGGGCAGAGAGAGGAGAGAGAAAATCCCAAGCAGATTCCACACTGTCAGCGCAGAGCCTGATGCGGGGCTTGATCCCATGAAACTTGAGATCATGACCTGAGTTGAAACCGAGAGCGGACGCTTAACCAACTGAGCCACCTAGGCGCCGCCCTAATGTGTATATTTTTACAGCAGCGGTTAGTATGTTTCTGGGCCATTTTTTTTTTTCTCCTGGTATTCCATTGCTTGATAATGTCTTATATGTTACATGTTCAGTTAAAGCCAAAGCAAAATTAATATCTTGACTCGGTTTACTCAGATTAGTAATATTCTAAGGCCAGCAGAGTTTCTTTTCTATGTTCATAACTTTTACATTTAGGAAGCTGGTCTAGATTTGAGCAATGAATCTAATGGACGTGAAGAAGGTTGCTTAAGCATCTTGACCAACTTCTGGTTTGACTGCCTGTGTCAGCCTAGCCTTGAGATGTGTTGATCAGATCCATGAAGGTCAGCCTTTCTCTTCCTACCTTAATCTCTGAATTTTAAAATGTAACACTTTGCCTATTTTCCTACCGTTGATGCTTTCTGGGGTGTTTTTGCCTTTCTAGTCATGAAATCCAGGTGCTCTGGTATGGTTTTGAGGTGCTAGAGTCGTGAAGAGGGAGGGAGAACAAGAGTGTCGGTAACATAGGAGTCACATTTGATTGTACACACTTTTTCATGGTGGTAGGCTTTTTCAATGTGGATACTTGGACTACTGGCCAAGTAGTTGAGAAAGCACATTTGTGACTAAAGATTTAAGTTTTTTATGGTAAAAGATGTATGTAAAGGGGTTTTGTTTTGGGGAATACACTACCCCAGAAGCACCATCGGACTGGAAAGATTATAGATGGCGCCTTATGTGTTTCTAAGGCTCTTCATTTTGTCTTTTGCATGCTTGTTAGAAGTAATGGGGAGCGGGGGCAGCTGGGTGGCTCAGTTAATCATCTGACTTGGTTTTGGCTCAGGTTGTGATCTCACAGTTTGTGGGTTCATACCCCACATCGGGCTCCACACTGACAGTGCAGAGCCTGCTTGCTTGGGATTCTCTCTCTGCCCCTTCCCCACTCAATGTGCACGCATATGCGTGCGCTCTCAAAATAAACAAACTTGGGGGGGAGAAGCTTCAGTAATAATGGGGAGGGATTGAAATTTTTGAAGGTTGAATATGTTTGAGAACTTCAGTGACTTTATTGATTTTATCTAAAACTTGCTTATGAAAGTACTGATTTTTTATATTTAGATCTGTAACAAGGTCCTTTTTAGTTTTTGTGTATTTTGTATATTTTAATAAAGGCTTTACTTTTCTATTTAGAACTTTTCTGAGAGATTATTCATCCAGTAAGCATAAGAGTAATTTATTTTTTGCTGTCTTTTCTAGAAATCTATTTTAAGCATTATCTTCATCACTGGGTTTTAAGTAAACATGCCTCCTTTAAAATGTCGGTTTGCTTTAATCTTTATAAAAGCATACCACCCTTGGGGCACCTGGATGGCTCAGTCAGTTGAGTGTCCAACTCTTGATTTCGGCTCAGGTCATGCTATAACAGTTTGTGAGTTTGAGCTCTGCATCGGGCTCTACGCTGACAGTGTGGGGATTCTCTCTCTCCCTCTCTCACTTCCCCTCCTCTGCTCACACACTCTCTCTCTCTAAAATAAATAAATAAACATTGGGGCGCCTGGATGCCTCAGTTGGTTAGGCATCGGACTTCGGCTTAGGTCACGATCTCACCGTTTCCGAGTTCCAGCCCCGCATTGGGCTCTGTGCTGACAGCTCTGAGCCTGGAACCTGCTTCAGATTCTGTCTCCCTCTCTCTGTCTCTGCCCCTCCCCTCTTCCCCCACAGTCTCTCTCTCTCTCTCCAAAAAATAAAATAAACATTAAAAAAAAATTACAAATAAATAAACATGAAAAAACAAAAACCCCACACCACTCTTTACTGAGAATCTTTGTGGGACCCCTTTGTTTGGCTAAGAAATGAATGAATGGACTGTTGGGAGAAGCCAGGAGAAGTCACAGGCTCCAAATGCCACCAGAGATCCATGGGTAACCTTGAGCTCAAGGATGTCTGTAAGTGCTTCTAGTTGCAGAGCCTCCATCTGCCACAGACGTTGGCCCTTAGTCTTCTTGGTGATGTGCACCATCAGCCTCACTCTCCAATTATGTTTCACCAGAGCATCTTTCAGCTAAAGATTTTACTGATGGTTCCCAGTAGATTTCTGCCATTCCTCCTTTGGCTTCTGCATTGCTGGCTTGTAGAGCACAGTTTGGGTCTGGGCCTTGTACCCAGTGTCTTTGTATCCCCCCCCAGAAAGTCAGGGCCTTCCATCCCTTTGCTGACCAAGGCCACACAGTCATATTTGTTCTCTCCCAGAAGTTCTGCCTGCAGAGATTAACCAGCAGAGTCTACTGCTATTTTCAAGGCTTTTTGCCAAAATCTCTCCAAGCCAATAAGCCTTTGACCCTATTAACCTTCTTTGTGTGGCTTTCTCCCCCAATTCTGACTGAATTTGTTTGGTTTTCTAGGCATTATGCCAACTTAGGCAATAGGGGGCTTGAATAAGTTCAACAGGGAAGCATCTTGTTCTTGACACACTGCCACATACCAATGTGTTCCCCACATTTTCACTTAGGATTTGACAAATAAGGCATTTTGTCCTGAAGATAAAGCGTTTAGTCTTTGATTTCTAAATTTAAATGTCTGGACCCAGGGGAAGACTGTATAACCTGTGCTTCTGAGAGGAAGGCGGGGAAGGCGCTTTGTGTGCTGTGGTGAGCAGGGAGGGGCAGCAGGACAGCCCCAGACAAAGGCCAGAGGTGAATTCTGCCTGCTGCAGTTCAGCCGTGCCTTACAAATCACTTGGCTTTTCACTTTTTCTATAAAATGAGGGTAACACCTCTTATTAAATGAAGTAATGAAGCCTGAATGGAATAATGGAGAATTTAAAAACTGTGATCTGTGGTGTAAATAAGAGCTGTGTCTGTGCTAGAGAGTGTAAGTTATAGAGCATGATTATATATGTTGTTAGTTCAGTCCTTTTGATCCTCAAATCAGCAGTAAGTGTAGAGATCATACAAGGAAACTGGGATTCACTGTGGTAATTGTCCCTAGTAAGGGACACCTTACATACACCTAGTAAGTTATGTGGGATTCAAAGCCAGATCATCGGCCTCCTTGTCAGTATTCTTTCTACAATAGTCCTGTCTCCTTTTATGTGATCATGGCATCAGAGAGAAAATTAGAGAGTTGAGAATGACCCATTGAATCTAACATAGCTGGGAATTAAGTCCAAAAACTTGGCTTTAAAAAAAAAAAAAAAAATCAATAATAGTCCTAAAAGAACTCTTCGCTGTTTATCCTAGTAATAGGACGTCACAGTGCAATAGGAAGTTATGTCTTGCTCTCTGACACACACACACACACACCTTCCTCTCAGAGATAAGCAGGATCACATCTTCAAGGGTCTGTCTCAGGCCAGGTATCCTGCTTTGTCCTTGTATAATAGAGGGAACGTATGTTTTCAGCTTAAACACTGTTTTTTTTGTCTATCTAGCATATGATGGGAGTTGCCTGTTAAGAATTTGAAACTCAATATTCTGACATCTACAGCTAAAAGAGAAAAGTAATATCCAGTCCATATAAAGTATGAATAGTAGTCTTCAAGCTGATTTGCTTATTAATTCTACCACAATACCAGTTTACTCTGTCAATGTTGATAGCAAAAATTCTAGCAAAAGCATTTTTACATGGATTTCTATTAAAATAAATACGTAACTAGACATAACAGAATATGTGATGTGTGTGTCATATTTTTCTTCCACCATACTTCTTCTTGCCCCACCACCTGTTATTCCTGATTTCGTGAGAAGAAAATGCTGAGCCAGATCTGGATGACAATGAGGATGAGGAGGAGCCTGCTGTGGAAATTGAACCCGAGCCAGAGCCTCAACCTGTGACCCCAGCCCCACCACCTGCCAAGAAGCGGAGAGGACGCCCCCCTGGCAGAACCAACCAGCCCAAACAGACCCAGCGTAAGTTACTTGTCTCAGTTCAGTAGGCTGGCATCCTCTCCCAGCATGTGGAGGAGCCAGATGGGTCCTTGTTTTGGGGAAAGATAGGAACTAAGCCATGAGAACAAGTTAAGGTCACACCCTGAACAAACTCTCAGGAAGCAGTTGTTTAGTTTTTACTGGGTAACACCTGAGGAAGATGCTAGAGGCCTCTTCTGCTTCCGTGAGAAGTCCAGAGTAGAAGGGTACTCGTGCTGTACAAGATAGGTACTGCTAATGTGGTAGGGGTTACAAGACCATCACAGTTAGAGTCAGCTGGCAAAATTGATGTGGCAATGAATATAAAAGAGCTAAATTTTAAAGGATGGAGGGATAAAGCAATTTCTGTGCTGAGATTGTTCCTCCTAAGAATTCCAGGCCTTTGGACTCAAGTGCTCGCCTTCTGATTTAAGAGCGGACACAGAAGAGGTATTTAGCCTGTACCCCACATCACAAGTGGCAGTGGGCAGCAGTCCTGTATTGGACACTGCCCCCATGACAGCAGGCTCTCGGGGACTCAGGTCTCTATTCTACTCATTGTCTGGATACCTGAAAGCTGGTGGGGTTTTTTTCCTTAACAAATGCAAGATTTAAGAAGTTGTTTTTAACATACTTCCTGAACCCCATGTATAGATGTCTGTCACAGGAGAGTGTGAGGTTGGTTAACTATAGGTCCTGGGAACCTCTTTGCCTACACATACTTGAGTGAAAAAACTGGTGGAGGGCCCTGGGTGTGGGAGACCTTCAGAATCAGGAATGGCATGTTCTCGCTAGAGGTGGGTCACCTCTAACACAGTCCTGCATCACACAGTGTGAGGTATTCTTCGTCATGTGCTGTCTGCATCTTTTGTCTGTCTTGCATTGGTGTAAAGCTCAACTTTATGATATAAAGGAAATCTAAGGCTTATAATATGTAATTTGGGAGGCATATAAAGATGAATGTCTGCCTTTTGTTCACTGATGGTTTCTAGAGTATTGGGGATTTTTGAATGGCCACATTTTAGGTCATTGAGCCTTTTTTTTTTTTTTTAATTGGCTTTCTCTGTGTTCTTACTGAGGCTTTCCTGCATTGCTGACATCCATTTAGTGTCAAGTCTGAAAGGACCCTTGCAATCCTCAGGGGCTTTAATGGAGCATTTGTTTTGTTCATGCTCTTTCTTGCCAGCAACAGCCATCATCCAGGTGGAAGACCAGAATACAGGTGCAATTGAGAACATTATAGTTGAAGTAAAAAAAGAGCCAGACGCCGAGCCCGTGGAAGGGGAGGAGGAGGAGGCCCAGCCAGCCGCCGCAGACGCCCCCAACGGAGACCTCACGCCTGAGATGATCCTCAGCATGATGGACCGGTGATGGCAGGGCGTTGCTCATCGCCAGGACTGCTCTGGGCTGTGTTTAAACGGCCTGCATCTTAATTTTTCTCCCTCTTTCTTCTTTTGGCTTTGGGAAAAGCATCATTTTACACCATTTTACCAAACATACTGAGAACTAAAACTTCAAGGATGATGTTAGAAAAATGTGATTTAACTAGAACTTGCTGTTTGATGTTAGCAAATCATGGAATGTTCTGAGTCCCTGAGGGTTTACTGTGAAGTGCTGAGGACAGTGTTGATGCCTGACTGGTTTTCTTAGACGGAAACAGAGACATTGAACCCTCTCTCTTGGCTATGGTAAACCACTCCAGAATGGCCACCAGGTTTCCCAGAGTTCTAGGTCTTCTTCCCAGGAGAGTTTTTAATTGTAAATGCAGACTTGGGAAGGACTTACACTTTTAAACTGGTTTTTGCTTCTGCTTCTCCCTGACTCCCTTTGCTCGGAGCCAGCTGCACACCAGTAGTACGGCATGCTGCGATCGGTTTCTGTCCTGAAGGCTTTGCCTCTTTCTTGGCAGAGTTTCTGGTATGGTCAAGCTTGTAAATAACTTTTTTTACATTTTAATCTTTTCCATTAATTAAGAGGTTGAAAAGAAGTGCAGTGTAAGAAAACCCAGCATTTTAATTACTTGCAAATTAAGTCACCACAGACTCTGTAGTGTGTAAATGTTGACGAGGAATTGGATCACAATCATGTAGCAGAACGGCACCCAGACTACTGCCGCTAGTGATGGACACCCACGTGGAAGATCGGATTTCCAGCCCATGGAGCCAGCATTTGAACCTTGTACAATTAACTTTCAGTTATGATTTCCCATCCACATTTTCTTTGCTCTGTTTGTAGCTGAATTTTGTGTTTTATAACTCCTCTGTTCAAGCAGAAGGATGATTATGAGTGGGTCACAGCAGCCCTTAAAAGCTGGGCCAGAAAATTTCACTAGGTCAGTAATTTAAACTTTGGATCTGCAAAAAAAAAAAAAAAAAAAAAAAAAAAAAGTAATAATAATAATGTGAAACAAAACCAACTAAAAAGTGATTCTTGCACATGAACTGTCACATGTTTAAAATGTGTTTTTTAGAGAGCCTCAGTCTTGCTGATTTCAAACACTTTTTTCTTCTGTGTATTGCTTTTAAAAGAGCCATCAGTTAGCTATCAAACTCTAGGTTGATGCATTTTGTACTTAGCTGTACTGTGTGATATTTTTCATTATTTTAGGACACCAACATGAGACCTGTAATAAAATATGTAATGGGGTTGAAAGCTGGGGAGGAGGACCTACTGCTGTACAGCTAATAAATCATAACGGATTAACAAGTGCTCCAGATACTCCGTCGTGTGTGATCTCTGCCTGATGAGGGCCCCACAGGGCCCACACTCATGGCCTCAGGCAGTGCAGGCCTGGTCACCTTTCAGAGGCCACCTTTCAGTGGCCACAGGATGGCCACTTCCTCCCTAGCACTTAGGAGATGATCTTGGTAAATGGTTGGATCGAGTGCATCCTGTCACAGGTTTTAACTCCCCAAAGGTGTGTGTGAGTAGCGAGGTGTGGATGGACTGCTATCAGCCCCCATGGTCCACCTTAGGAGTGGGTTCCTACGGCAGGGGTAACCACAGATGTTAGAGAAGGGGATCATGGGAAGTTCTGCACTCTGGATCTCCACTCACTGAGGGCTGGGCTCACTTGAGCCCAAGTGCAGGACAACAGAAGCTGGGCCCAGTTTGCTCTAGAGAGGCTAATTTAGGAGGGGGAGACTCATGTAGTCTAGTCACCAGGCTGCAGGGAGAGAGACTCAGATGGCGTAGCTTGTTAAGCACTGCAGGAGACAGGGTGGAAAGGGAGTTGGAATAGGAAGTTGATGCATTAGTGAAACATCTTGATGCTGCTGGCCGTTTCTGGGCAGATAGCTTTGGCAAACCCATTTTAGGTAAAATCTTCAGCCACTAATTATAGGGCTTTTAAACCAGAATCCCAAATTAGCGGTTTTCAGTGAGAAGTAACAAAAGTTGAGATGTGTGTGGCCTTTGGCTGCTCATACTGTCTACATAGACCCGTCTCCCAGGAAAACAGGTAGCTGAGGCCTCAAACTCTGAGCCTTGCAGTCAGTTCCTTGGGTCGAAAGTTGTCAGAATATTGGGTCTCTGTCATGCATGGGCCAACCCTCGTGGGGGCCAGAGTACCCCCTTCCAGAATTGTTCCAGTGGCCATAGAGTTTTGTAAACTTTCTTGGTGTTTATGACAAAATCTCTGCAGAACAGTGAGGCCTTTATCTGTATTTTCAGCATAGCCTTTTCTCATTGTGTACATTCAAATTGAAAGTGTAAAGTATGTTTGGGATGGGGAGGGGGCAAGAAAAGTCACATTCTGATGGAAGAGACGCTGAAAAGTGATTCCTCATTGCATAGCCCATGATGTATCCTGTGTGAGTCCATTATATACATACAGCCTTATACTTAAAATATAAATCGGGACACCTGGGTGGCTCAGTTGGTTAAACTTCCAACTTTGGCTCAGGTCGTGACCTCACAGTTTATGAGTTTTGAGCCCCTCGTCAGGCTCTGAGCTGACATCTCAAAGCCTCTGCTTCAGATTCTCTGTCTCCCTCTCTGCCCTGCCCTGCTTGCTCTCTCTCAAAAATAAACATTTAAAAATAAATATAGGGGCGCCTGGGTGGCTCAGTCAGTTAAGCGTCCAACTTTGGCCCAGGTCACGATCTCATAGTTCATGAGTTTGAGCCCCACGTCAGGCTCTGTGCTGACACCTTGGAATCTGGAACCTGCTTTGGATTCTGTGTCTCCCTCTCTGCCCCTCCCCAGCTCATGCTCGCACACTTCTCTGTCAAAAATAAATTTAAGGGGTGCCTGGGTGGCACAGTCGGTTAAGCGTCCGACTTCAGCCAGGTCACGATCTCGCGGTCCGTGAGTTCGAGCCCCGCGTCGGGCTCTGGGCTGATGGCTCAGAGCCTGGAGCCTGTTTCTGATTCTGTGTCTCCCTCTCTCTCTGCCCCTCCCCCGTTCATGCTCTGTCTCTCTCTGTCCCAAAAATAAATAAATTAAAAAAATAAATAAATAAATTTAAAAAAAATTAAAAATATTTTTTTATTATATTTATATATAAACAAAGTACAGAAGCCAATTCTCATGGTTAGTCCTCACCAGAGAACTTTTGATGCGGAAGTTCTCTGACCTGTCTGCTGTTCCCCATTATTAAGCCAATAGCAAGTACTGGAGTAAAATATTCTCTTTCCACACCTGGGTTGGTACCACCCTCCCCTGCTGCACCTGAGTCCTCTTGCCTTTGGTCAGGACCTAGCTGGTTTTTTTTGTTTTTTTAACCATTTGTTTTTGGGAGAGTGCAAACAAGGGAGGAGCAGAATGAGGGGAACAGAGGCTCTGAAGCGGGCTCTGCGCTGACAGGCTGAGAGCAGTGAGCCCAATGTGGGGCTCAAACTCATGAAACCACGAGATCATCACCTGAGCCGAAGTTGGAAGCTCAACCCGCTGAACCACACAGGCGCCCCAGGATCTAGTCTTTTAAAACCATCTGAAGGGAGCCTTGTGGCAAACCTGGGAGGTGCAGCTTGGCCTGGCCTCATCCTGTGCTGCTGGAGCAGGCGGGGCTTATGCTTCCTTGTGAGCTTTAGTATTTCCTGAGCGCCCACGGAGTGTCACACCATCTAGAACACAGACAAGCTGAAGGGCCTGTCCCCTTCTCACTGAGTCACTCAACATGTTAGGAGCTGAGTCCCATGTGTTCACTTGGTTTCTGATAGCAGTGTGGTAGTTTTGTCACTGCCGCCCTGTTCTCCATGCTGATTCTGGTTTCAGCAGCCTGTACCCACCCCAACAGCACTCATCAGACTGGGGTAGATGCCACCAATGTGTTGCTGGCCTTGAGAGTCCCTTTTGGCAGACATTCCCTCTTGTATTTCTTATCCTAGTCCATTCTAAACAGAGAAGTCCCACTGAGGTGGGTTTTCTGTTACGGAGTCCTGGGGTTGCCATGGCAGACTTGGCAGATGTGAGTATTCACTGAGTGCCAGGCACTGTTGTGAGCACTTAAAAAGCATTTAGTCCTTATAGCAACACTTTGAGGCAAGTTAATAGCTCCAGCTTATGAAACAGGAAAGGAAGTCCGAAAAGGTTAAGTAACTTAGTGTGGAACAGCTGGAAAGAGTTGGGAGTCAGGACTTAAATTCAGGCAGTCGGCCTTTAGAAGCAGCATTCTTGTACCACTTGGTCACACTTCAAGTGCAAGAGACCTACTGAGTTCTCACCCTAAAAGTAGCTTGTGGGTTCTATGTGGTCTTAGAAGGAATCCTAGATCTTAAACCAAACTCTTCTTTCAAACTGGCAGAGTAGGACTATCTCTTGCCTGTTTGCAGAAACTCTCAGCAACTTCTCCCACTGTATCCTCCCATCAACCCTAGTCAGCCCTGTGCTTTCATACCATTGGCCTTTTGCTTGAGGGTAGGCTTTGCCCAAGCTGCTACTGTTCAGTTTCTACTGCCACTTTGTGTCAATCTTTGGTAGAGATGAGATTTTGTTAGGTGAGGGGGTGGAGGTGGGGGTGCGGTGGCGGGATGATCAGGTGACTGGAGGATATTTCCACTTATCTCCAAGCCCTGAAGTGGGGAGGGATAGCTAAATGGGAATGAGACCAAGGCACCCTGCTCAGCATCCCTCATCTACTTTCAAGATTATGTCTTTCACCTCTGCCTGGCTGAGCTGTGGGCAGGGCAGAGGGCTGTTCCTAATAAGTGGAGTTTAATTGGATTGTAATG